>NC_137543.1:103511939-104803021 GCF_963082525.1 Nesoenas mayeri
CTGACTGATTTTATTAATTTTACAAGGAAATGCTTACATTTTCTTACAATCAGTAAGCCTAAGTATTTGCTGAAGTCTTTTGCTGAATCGGGTGTGATCCAGCTTTATGCCTTTGCCTAGCAAACATTGCATGTATCCTTAATTCAACCTGGAAGATATTTTTGCTATGCTTAAGCCAAAGACATTTTTCTTACATAATGCAGTTTGATTCTTTGCTAGTCTGAAATGACGTTTCAAAGAAACGAATATCCTAGGCAGATGACTCTATGGCTTTTTCCACTTCCAGTAAGTTTAACTTATATATGGGTTTGATTCAGCCCACCTTCTCCTTCACCTTTCAAGAAGGTGTCTTAGACATCTCAGGGGAGTGCAGGTCTAATCAAAGCTTTTTTTTTTTTTTTTAATTAGTAATCTAAAATCCTTGTTTAGACTAGGTTCCTGAGCTGCAGTGTGCCATGTGAATGCTAGTAAAGTTAGATCAAACAATTTATTTCAAATTCTGCAGTGTTTTGGTTTTTTTTTTTTTAACAGAAATAACATTCATAATGTATTTCTACCATTTTATCATTTACAAAGCCACGAAAATTGTTTTAATCATAACAGGCATAAACTCTGATGTGACACTTTGTCCTGCTAATTTCTCAAAGGCCATGTTTTTTGTGATTCCCTTTTTTAGGAATTTTTATGTGAGAAAATATGATTCTTCCCTTGATGTTGATCTTCCTTTTTCTGTGAACTGTTAAAGCTGTTGCTGATTGATGATTGAAAGAAGGCTCCCCACTGCCTCCAACTACCATAGTCCCTTGTGATATCCTAATATTTTTCTTTCTTGGTCTCTTTAACAGTCTAGGAAATAGGAACATGATTACAGAAAAATGCATAGAAATAAACAAAAATTTAACTTGAATTATTGTAAACAAACATGACTAGCAGCACTATAGAAGGGAGAGTGACAGTAATCACAGCAAAAAAAATCGCAAGGAATGGTGGTTGATTTTGGTCCTGGGTTGCATGTTCAACTTGTATTGTGAAAGTAAAGAACTTCCTATCTAGCTATCTTTATGTATATGTGGAGAAACTAATATTGGTCAGATATTTTCAGTTTGGAGATTTAAAGCACAATCTGTTCTGGCTCTCAAAAGGCTCTATTGAATTTTCTTACTTGGGTACTTTTTGGACTGGTTTGTGAATAAACCTAGTGCTTACTTGGGTAGTGTTTTTAAGGTTGTGAGGCTGGGATAAGTCTCTTGCAGTGGATGGGCATGAAGGCAGGTACTTCTACCTTATGAAGGCAATCATTGGCCCTCAGCAGTCCAGTGGGACAGATACTTATGTGAGAAACATATGTTCCACTGCCATATGACAATTTCTTTTCTGTGTTTTTGGAACAAGAAGGAAAGATCCTTCTCTCTTTTGTGTATGGTTGTCATCCTTGCCAAGAGTTCCAATGCAAGTCACATGGACAGTTGCTTCATTTACCTTCCTGAAATTTAGTTTACATTCCTAAAAGGATGTCTAATAGTTCCCGTCAAGTGGCTGACAGATATACTTGCTCATGTTCATTCTCTCATATGCGTTTGACTCTGTAACATACACACACATGCGAACAAGGCCACTACGTGAGGTGATTTTATTTATTTTTTTTTAAATTATTTTTAAATGTCAGTGTGGGTTCTCCTTAATCCTCTCAGATTTTGGGCAGAGGGAATCAAGGACTTAAATGAAAAATTGTGTCATGTTGTTTCCAGGAGGCAGCTGTGTGAACCGAATCTCTGTGATTGATGCATTTTTGTGGTAATCTATAAATCCAAACACATTCAAAAGGCTGAAGACTTCAAGGATTTCTTTCTTCATAGGCAGTGTTTGGCATGTTACATTGCCATGCATGCAACCCTTTCAGTGCTGCCTAGCACTGGGCTGGAATAAAAATGTTTGCAGTTGAAGTCTGAAAGATTGCTGTGTTCGTTTTGTAACTGACATTTGACCACTCAAAGGGGTCTTCAGGTTTTTTCTGATCGTACCCAGAATCAGTATTTTGCAGATCCTCCTCTTCGCAAAATATTTTGTGCCCTGTTAGATATAATACCACTGTAATGAACTGTGTAATGAATAAGCCTTCAGATTCAACCAGAACTGTATGTTATTGAGCGATATGAGGACTTGAAATTGCTTTTTATGGGCATAAACCTTGCATTGTTTAAGTAGCAGAAGTGCTGTGATGGAGTGCTTTGTATTTGGCAGTTAATTTGCTGGGGCTTTCAAAAAATGAAAAAGTATTTTAAAGTATGCTAGTGTTCTTAGGTAAGAACTGTCATTTAGACTTACTGTTTCAGATAGCTTGCTATGTTGTGCAAGACCCAGCTGGTACATGTACAACTTCAAGGTTTGTTTTTTTCCTTGCTGATTTTATTTTAAAAATAAATTTAGCTGTTGGCAAAGGGAAAAGAAGATAAGATGATGTTAGTGAGGGAAGGAAACAGAACAATTTCTGCTTTTCTTTGTTCACCACCATAATGTGGGTAGGTTACATTTTCATGACAGATGTGAAGTGGAAAATCTTAGGGTGTTTTAGGAGAGTTGGGTTTGTTGATTGGTTGGATTTTTTTTCCTCCAGTGCCCTCTCTTGTTTTGGCTGATTTTTAGGAAGGATGTATTTACTGGTCCAGTTGTTTTCTGGCTAGCTCTGGTCCTTTCCGTGTATATACATTAAATCCCACACACACTTGCCATGTAACTTTTTTTTTAAGAGAGGTAGAAACACGTTTGTCAGCCTTTTAGAATGGGATCAAAGAACCTGGGAATGATGCATTTTTACATTGCTGCTGCTTGGAATTCTCCCTTAGGTGACCTTATGTAGCTCATGCCATAGTCAGCTTTGGGAAATGAGAATTAAGTAGGTTACAATAATATACTACTCCTTTCTTTGTGAGTTACTGTTATTAAAAGTTGTTTACTCTTACTGTACATGATGCTCTTAGCCTTTGCGCTAGAGGCATTTCTTTTGTGTCTGCTGTTACAGCTAAAGGCAATAGCAGCATCTGGAAGGGTACTCTGAACATCAACAGCTGCTGTAATTGGGTAGCAGGCATAGTCTCCCAATGATGTATAACATTTTGCCCCTTTGCTGTATCATGTTTTGCTTTTGCTGGGGGTTTTGAGGAAGAGTGCATACTCTTAGGAAATGATTGAGTTCCCTTTTGCAATGTGACATCTCAAAAAGTTGGAGCCACACCAGCCTTAGATTGCCTTACTGACTTGATGGAAGAATGGGAACTGAGATACAGACATTATCATGAATAACCACAATTTTTTGAAAGCATAGAATGAAAGAGAGTGAGTACTATTTGTTTTGGAAGTTATGAGCTCTGTCCCAGAAGAAGTCCTCACTGTTTTCTATCAGCAAGCTGAAATGTCTGAGCTTCACTAGAATTTGCTTTTACTACTTCTGTGTGATAACACAGCATTTCATAGTATTTTGCTAGTCATTATCTCTAAAAGGCTGCTTCACTTGTCTTATTCTGGCTTGCTGAAGAAGACATTTAAAATACCTCCCACAGTTAAAGCACAGTAAAGGAAATTCAGCATTAGTGAAAACAGTCTATTTGGGAGAGCTAGTTTTGATGAGAAAAGATATGTATTTAAGGGTGTCACAGAGAGCATTCTGTACCCTTTTGTTGTGTTGTCTCTTTTTTGAATAGCTGGAAAATGGAAGATATATTTAGAATGTACATGTTTAAGACTTTAATATATTTTTAGAGGAGGGAAATTTGTTAAAATGACTAGAGAGCTATGAAAGTCAGGATTGTCATATAAGAAAGTCAGAAATACTGTAATAAAATTCAGGTGCCTCAGTGTCTTCATGTTGGCCTTCAGCAAAGTGCTCTCAATCTCAAAAATGGGCAAACTGGGGCCTTCTAGAGGGACTCTTTCTTTACAACATGAGAATATATTCTGGTGGGAAAGTGGAAGATTCCTTCTTGGTTCCTTAACCCTTTGGGCTACTTTGGCCTCCTTTGTCTTACAGATGAGTGTACTCCAACAGTTGTTCTGAAGGATTTATGTAAACTTTGGGCTGGAGAGGTCACTGTGCTGCTTTGCGATGACTCTTACAGACCTTCTGTCACAGAGTGAAATCAGTCCTGTGCTAAGTGCTGTAGGCTTTAAACTGGCCTTGGTGAGATGCAGAGAACCATCCTGCAGATTTTCCACTCTAGGTAAATAAACAAAAAAACCTCAAAACAAACAAAAAAGCCCAAAACTCATTACTTTACCATCAAGGTGTCTTCTGCCTTCATATCCTGATGTTGAGTAGAAAAGACTGGCGTTGTTGTCTTCTGGAGCTCTACTTGTCTATCACGTTTCTCTCTTCTCTGTAACATGTATTATGAAAAATATCCTCCCTCCGATTTTAACCTAATTATATTGTTTAAATATTGCTTTTATGTTAAATTGTTGTCTTTAATACTTTCATTTAATGGACATCTCTCTGTCCCAGCTGGTAAAGGTACACTGGAAACAGTGAAACCTGTGGTCTGAGCAGTGACCTCTGCAATTTGTCATGACAAAGCTCCTGTCTCCTCCTCCTAAAACTTCTGATACTGCTGGCTGTGTGGTGCCATTTGTGACCACAGGAACCACAATGCCTGTAACTCTTATCATCGTTGCTCAGATCCTGGAAGCAGACTGAAACTGATAAATCACACCAATATGTTAAAGGTTAAAAATTCTAAGGTACAACAGCCCTGGTGCTCAGCTTGTTTCTGCTCAAGAAAATCCAATCCATTTTTGGCAGTTTGTTCTTTTGGTAAAGGAAAATGTCTGGGGAACTGTATCCTCGTTGCCTGCTAGGGCCTTCCCTATCTGGTAGTGTTGCAAGATTTATTTGACTTTGCAAATGAAGCATGTTTTCTCATGAGGATTCCACCAAAATAAATAGACTTGGAATTAACGTAGTTCCCTGAGGAATGTATACCTAATGAAGCTTGCAGAAGTCAGATTTGATACAAAGAAAGCAGAAGTCTCAAAGATGTGCACAATTGCCAAAATTAGAATTTTTTTAAACTGTTCTTTGAGAAGCAGCAAAATGAGACATTTTAAGCAAAGATACTATGTTTTTGCACTCATTTAGCATCAACTAATTTCAACCTAATTTATAATTCTGTGGTTAAACATAGTAACTCAAGAGGGACAGTAGCTAGCACTCCATTTACAGTTCAGATTGGCAAACTAAACCACAGTGCAGAGCCCTTGTGTAAAGTCCAGTAAAAAAAAAATCAAAAAAAAAATCTAGTTTTAGGATTTTGGCATCTGCTGCCTGGTTTAACCCCTGTTAGCTACACCCAAGTTCTGACTAAGTTTCTTGTCCTTTGCTTCTGAACTCTTTTGGAGCAAATCCAGTGATCTGATAAAGCAAAAGACTTAATCTCTGGTTACTGGTTTACAATTATCAGTAGAAACTCATCCATTTTTGATTTGTGGAATCTTCTGTTTCATTGGAGTTTTAAAGAGATTCTTCTATTTGATCTTTTTTTCCAAATAACATATGTACCAAATGTCTGGCACTGTCTTATTCAGAGAGTGGGAGAACTACTTTCATGATAGAAGTGAGGACTGTGACTTTGCAAGATCAAATATCACAACATGGAAGAAAGCCAGACTTTGAGATGGCACAGATATGTGAACAATACTTTTCTGTATCTTGGGGTAACTGCATTCCTAGTTACTTGTGAAAGGTTTCTTTTCCTTTGGTGATTTCATTTGGAACAGCTTCGTTGCTTTGTCTTGGGAAACAAAGGTTTGTATCTTTATAATATGCTATATTTTGAAATCCCTCCTGAAGGTATGTAACTTTCCATTTCAAGGGCTAATTTCATAATTTATTTCATAAGTCATAATCCTAAATAGACACAAAGGAGTTGTGCAGGGGTCAGGACTGTAGGAACATGGCTTAGGTGTTACAGTGCTCTGTTTTTTTCCAATAAATTCATGGAGAGTTTCTCAAGCTTTGGCTGATCCTCTTTACACCTTGATGAGGTGGGTACATGTAGTGTTAGGAAGATGAAAAAGAAAGATGCATCTGGGAGTGAAAAAAACATTAAAATGTAAATACTCGATATCCCGGCAAATGATCTGTTGTGCAACAGTGGGGGGCACTGTGATGTCTCTGTTACAGCAAGTGGGGACAGATTTTATTTCCTTAGTGCCAGATATCCTGCCATTTGTTGACATTTTTTCTTGTTTGAGTTAACGTTTATCTCATGTTGGTAGGTTACTCATTAACTGATGTGAGTGCTGTTACAGTCTTATGAAGGAAAATTACCCACAGATTCATGGAAGTCAGAATTCTTCAACGAAGTAATTATTTTAAATCTTTTTCTGTCAATATGGGACTTCTTCAAACTAAGGCTCGTTTCAGGACGTACCGCACCAGGAAAGTGTTTCCATATTAACTGTGTATGCAATAACAGGTAGTTTGCCTTTCAAATAATTGTTTGGTTATTTGTGGGTAGACCGATATGTCTGTATCTGTGTGTGTATATGTGCCAGGCACTTGAGAAGGTAACTATTTTTCAAAATCAGGCAAAGCATTCCTGTATCCTGGTATTACTTGTTAATACATGAAAGTGCAGAAGCTAAATGCACCTTAGTTGTGTGTAATTATGAGATTATACACTAATGCATATCCACTATCTCTCTTACAAGAATAAAGACACTATCGAAAGTTGAAAAAATAAGTGATTGCAAATGTCTTTTTTGAGATGAGCTGTAGCTGCAGTTGGAAGGTCAGAAAAATCCTTCTGAAGTTTGTTTCGTGCAGTTGGTACACAGTGAGTGTAATTTTTTAAACCAATGAAATTAGACATTTATACTCTATTTTCTCTGCATTGATACTGGATTGGTCCTGCAGTCTTGCTTTCCAGCTCTATACTTTAAATGCTGATTTAAGGAGTCTCAGACCTTTGCAAATCAGGAAAAAGAGTTGGAGCCACTCACATATCCCCAGCTTACGTTGCCTGAACCTCGTGATAGCCTCTCTTGTTATCTGTGAACACGTCAGCTCTTTTGCTTATAACTTGTGTCTGCATTAATAGTGGAAGAATTTTCTGCAACTGCTCATGAGAACTGAAATTGGGATATGTAGAGGTCTTCACTGTTTTGATTCATCTAGGAATAAATAAGCTATTTGTGTATAAGGAGTCAGAGGAAAAAAGAATCAGTGCACTTTAAGTGATTCAATGTGCTTTACATTGAGTTTTGTAGCATGAAAACAGTAGCAGTGCATCCAAGTATTTGGCTTTGTGATGCATTTTGAGTGCTCTGCAGTTTAGTGACAGTGCAGCATAGTGATAAGTGGCAGTGTGCAAGGTTGAAGGAATTGCTGTGTACACCAGAAAGGATATTATATAACTCTTTGTTGGTCCTAGAACAGTAGCATCTAATGCAGGTGTTGATCTTAGTAAGTGCTAAAGACAGAAAACCAGGAGAAGATGGAGTCTCTCTGTTATTAATTATGCAAGCATATGATACTTGTTCATCTTTGCTTTTCTACTGCACTACCCAGCCAGCCTGCAAACTCTGTTGGGGTTTCCATTAGTTCTCTCTCTTCTTCCTGTTATAGGCAGTGAGAGAAAAGTGTTGAAATTTCAGTTTTTCTCTATTTTTAACCTTAGGTGTTGCTAATGAGTATACTAGCAAAAACTGAATTTTAGTGCTTATGATAAGTACCAAGTAATCACATGATCGGGACAACTGTGGACAGTCTTTTATCTATAGATGCAGTGTTTGGTGCTCCTGGTGATGGTGCAGGGTGCACAGGGCTTCAGTTCTTCCTGCCACAGACTGCTCTGCCTGGTGGTTTGCCACTTTGGCTTGAAAGGAGAATTTGTGGTTGTAATTAAAGGTGGCCTTTACCTCAGGCAAGAGGTCACAGACGCAGCTGATGTCTTTGCTTTCAGCAATGGAATGCTGTCATGACAGCTTATTTAACATCTTCTGTGTGTTTAGTAAGGTTGTTTCACAGTATCACAGAATTGTTTGGGATTGGAAGGGACCTCAAAAGATCATCTAGTCCAATCCCCCTGCTGGAGCAGGAACGCCTAGATGAGGTCGCACAGGAACATGTCCAGGTGGGTTTTGAATGTCTCCAGGGAAGAAGACTCCACAACCCCCCTGGGCAGCCTGTTCCAGTGCTCTGTCACCCTCACTGAGAAGAAGTTTCTTCTCAAATTTAAGTGGAACCTCTAGTGTTCCAGCTTGATCCCATTACCCCTTGTCCTATCATTGTTTGCCACCGAGAAGAGCCTGGCTCCGTCCTTGTGGCACTCACCCTTTATATATTTATAAGCATTAATAAGGTCACCCCTCAGTCTCCTCCAAACTAAAGAGACCCAGCTCCCTCAGCCTTTCCTCATAAGGGAGGTGCTCCACTCCCTTAATCATCTTTGTTGCTCTACGCTGGACCCTCTCCAGCAGTTCCCTGTCCTTCTTGAACTGAGGGGCCCAGAACTGGACACAATATTCCAGATGGGGTCTCACCAGGGCAGAGTAGAGGGGAAGGAGGACCTCTCTTGACCTACTAACCACCCCCCTTGTAATACACCCCAGGATGCCATTGGCCTTCCTGGCCACAAGGGCACAGTGCTGGCTCATGGTCATCCTGCTGTCCACCAGGACCCTCAGGTCCCTTTCCCCTACACTGCTCTCTAATATGTAATTTCCCAACCTATACTGGAACCTGGGGTTGTTCCTGCCCAGATGCAGGACTCTACACTTCCCCTTGTTAAATTTCATTAGGTTATTCCCCGCCCAACTCTCCAGCCTGTCCAGGTCTCGCTGGATGGCAGCACAGCCTTCTGGCGTGTCAGCCACTCCTCCCAGCTTAGTGTCATCAGCAAACTTGCTGATAGTACACTCTATTCCCTCGTCTAAATCATTAATGAATATATTGAATAATATGGGCCCCAGTGTTTGGTTGGATAGAGGAGTGAATCATGAGTGGCAGTCACAAAATGAACTGGAGAAGTGAAGCTTATTAAGACCCGGACTTGGAAGCGCAATGAGGAGTCAGAGAGTGCAACAGACAAACCTCAAGGGTTCCTATCTGTCCTGTTTTCTTTAGGGATAACAGAGAGATCATGAGGAGGCTGGGAGTTGAAAATCAGTTAGCTGCTTTTTCTTTTTTCTTTGTATAAGTATTTTGTGATTTTAAAAAAGCATTGGGAATCAGAGATGTATCTTTTCCACAAGAAGATATGGAGGCAAATGCCATCCCTTCCATGCTAGTGGTTAAAAGCTGTTCCGGAGAGTTGGGAGTGGAGTGGGTTGTCTCAGTGTAGTCGGGTCTGTCTCTTCTTGTCTGTTATACTTACAGGACTAATGTTTCTTTTGTTCTTGCAGCTTGCTCTGTTGTATGGATTGCATCTTCTGTTTATTACTCTAAGGTTTATAAATGACACATCAGGCTCCTGCTGCTCCGTAATCCACACTGTACACCATCACTTGAGAGCTAGTAGGGCAGCTCACCAACAGTTCCTTTGAGAAAGTGCCACCTTTATAGTCCAGGTGTTGCTAAAGAGTTTATAGCTCCACTCTGCTGGCCAAGAGGCAAGCCTGTCCTAGAGAGCTGTAATAGTGAAGGTGAACATGTTAACTGAAACAGTATTCACTGGGATTAAACTCAAGGTCCTTGTTAAAGTGAGCATGTGTGATGACTGTTACCGAAGCTCAGCTGAGTGGCACACATTGATGAACCACAATCTTTTGACTGTATGAGGTCTGAGAGTGCCTGATGTGTGGGACTATAGAGAGAAGCTAACACTTGGTTGTCCCTAGATCATCACATAATATGAGTTAGCCATGTTTTTCCTGGCTTTCTTTGTTTTGGTTTTTAAGTATTCAAACAAGGTTGTTTGTTTTTTTTTGTTTGTTTGTTTGTTTTTTTTTTTTTGGTGTGACGTGTAAAGAACATGTTCTCCACAGAAGTGTTTCAACTTGGAGCCAAGCCTCTGAAATTCTGTGAGTCCACAGAATAGCTGTTCTGCTTGCTGTGCTCAGCACACACCCCATAAAAAATCCAGAGCAAGTATAAGGTGTTGGTGACTGCTGAAGTTCTAGATTACTTGAAAAGCAGGATACTTACTTATGAACTGAAACTGAGGTGATATTAGAAGAATGCTGCGAAGGATGGAGGGGGGAGAAAGCCCTCCATGTTTCCCTGCATATGTGACCTAAGGCAAAGACCTGTTTCACTGATTGCTTCATGTGAGCAGGGCACAAAGTTAGCATTGAGCTAATGCTAATTCTTAAGGGAGATGAGAGAAAGTAATGCAGCCAAGAGCAGCTTTGGACACACAGATTCTACATCTGATCTGGTTGGTGCCCCTTTGACTCTGGATTTCACAGTATTTGAGGGAGCTCAATCAATGAGATTGGCTTATCTCCAAAAGAAGTATATTTTTTTCCTTATTTTATTATTATTTTTTATTCCAGGTGGTGACACCCTGCCTTTTGCCAAGCAACTATGAACTGGTAAGTATTTTTGGCACTACTGATATCCATCAGGTTTTATTAAGTAATAGGTTATGTTATTCTTGTAGCATCCTGTAACCTTTTGTTATTTTCAGTACTGTGGCATCACCTTGGCTTGGCAAATGAGGTTCTACCTGTGAAACTTGTTACTGTGTCCTGTCCCGTTCACGAACATGGTTGCTTTATTGAGTATTTTGCAAAGCTAAGGGTGAGATGTTGAGGGTTCCTCTTAAACTGGACTGGACAACCTGCCTGTGATGCAGCAACCATGTGCTGTTGTCCATGTTATGCTATCTGTTTTTTTGTTTGTGTTTTAAATTAAAAAAAAAAAAGACATTATTGTTTTAACATAATGATGTCTCATGTCAGTTTGAAAGTACAAATAGCAGTTTGTTTGGGGCTTGTTATTTTTTGTTCAGGGTGGAAGAGAGGAAGTTTACCCATGCTTGTTCAGGATAGGAAAATGATAAGCCTTTTCTGACTTGTGTGACTGAATTTGGTTATTTTAACTCTAAGGGCAACATGAATGATGCCTGGAAGATCAGATGTAACAGTTATTTATTGAACCAGCAGCGCCACCTGCTAGTGTCATTACTATAATAGAACTAATCAGCCAACAGCTGATGCCCAAGTGTCACCCAAGAACTCTGTGTATTGTAGGTATGTGATGCAGCCACTGGCAATTAGGAATCCCGCCTTGCTATGTGAATTGACCAAGTCATTTGGCATATTTTTGTTTTGATTTTGCTGCTGGAATAATACTTATCTAATGTGAACCACAGAAGTAAAAAGGTGGTATAGAAGTCTTGGTTCATGTTTTCTCAACTATTATCCTTTAAAAGAAAGGCTGGAAACCTAAATTCGTGATTGATGGTATTTTGAGGAATGTGAGTATCAGCTCATGGGAGTTCCCTTCTAATTTTGACACACTAATTTTATGAATCAAACCACGTCAGAGTCTGAGGATCCTTTATGGCATTACTGCTAAAATTGTTAATGGAAAAGAAACCCTTTCTTATGTCTGCCACTCATATTATTAGATGTATGCTGGTAACCATGGTTGCTATTTCTTTCATGTTGTGCATACAACTGGAACATTGATTCTGACATGAAAAATATGACATTGTGATTCAGCAGCAGTTTTAAACATACAGCAACCTGTGGGATATGTTACTAGTCATTACCATTAATAATTCTGGTTGAACTTGGTTTATGTGAACTGTCAACATGGGGCAATGCTGGTGGTGTGGACCTAACTGACTCTGCAGCCTGCTGAAAATTGAACAGTATGGATGGCAAAAGTGGCCTAACCTGTTTTAGTTTACCAGCAGGGATGTAGCCAGAGGTATATTCAGTCCCTGAATAAAACATTTACTAGTTTTAGGCAGAGGAAAGGGTGGGATTCTATTTAAATTGCTTGCAGGGAAAGACATAGGTGAAATATTTTCACTACATAGTATGTAACATGTTCTTATTACTGAGTGAGAATGCACAATGTGCTTTGCTTTTGATATGAAACCTGGTGACATTTTTAGATTAGGAGTCTGCCTTATGCACAAATAGATTTTATCTGTTTAGTGAAGAGTTCAGTTGTTATGAGGGAGGATTATCTGTGACAATATTAGCTGTAAGCAATTTCTTTTACAACTATTTTGAGTGTAAACTATTGAGAAGGTCAAGATTTAGTTGAGATCTTTAGATGATAGTGAGCGCAGTACTCTATTCAAATGAACCAAAACTTTGTTGCATTGCAGTTTGCTTCGGAGCCGTGGATTTATCCCCATTCATTCCAGCCAAGGCATTCCAACCTTTTAGTTCTCACATAAATAAATGATGCATATGCCTGCTCTAAATTAGTGCTACTTATATTTAGTCAATGCAATGGTTGCCTTATTGCTTTCCTTACTGTGGCTTATTGTAGTTAAACTCTCAGTGGTATGTTTGTTGGAAGACTGCTGAAGCCTAATGAAATGCACAGATGCTCTTTTTCTTCAAATGTGGGTTTTATTGATTATCTTCAGCTTGGATGTCTGTTTCCAAAGAGGCCCTTTCGTCTCATTTCTCATGAGCCATGTATTTGGAAGCTTTGTAATGACATCAGGACCCTTATATATCAACCTAATGCAGCTGTTAGGAGTTTCAGGTGCTAAAATATAAACCAGCTGCTGTTGAGTGTTTTCGTACTACTTTATGTTGTTGTATACATTCCTCTGACTGGAAAAAGGGGAATGATGTTAGTCCGCTCTGTTAATTCAAGTCAAATGTCTTGCAAAGATGACCTGTTCTGGTGCACTTCATTCTGTTTTGTGAAGAGGCAATGGTTTATTTGTGGTAATGGACTTTCACTGCAGATATGTATAGCGTTACCCAATGATTAAAAAAAAAGAAAGGAAAAAAAAATACCTGCCACGGTCACTTTTTTTTTGTATGTAAGAGTTTACTTAGTTTATGAGACAGTTGTCCAAAATTTTGGTAAAAATTAAAGATGACAAGTTGGTTTAAATAGCCTTTTCTGGAATTGTTGGATCTTACTTTGGAATATTGACAGTTACTCAGTTGATCTTACTTTTTAAAATAAACTTTTAAAATCAAAAAATAATTTCTAACAAGTACACACATTTTCCCTAAACATTTCCCTATTTTTATCTAGTGTTGCGAAAAGAAGAGAAGGTTTAGGCCCTGACCTTAAAGCTCCAAATACTTTTCATTTCATCTGTTACTTTAAAAATATAAAAATAGAAGAATGGAATAGAAGGATATTATTTTTGAGGTTATTTTTAGATTCTAGGAAGTATTCTAGGAGAATTTAAGATGTTTCAGTGAAGGAGACAAACTTACTACCTTCTTGAAATTTCTCTTCCATCCTTCATGGTAGTATGTCTTTGAAAATAATAGAAGAAAAGAATTCTTAATTCCTCAGAGGCCCCTCACATGTCCTGCCAAATGTCTTGCAGTAATGAAATGTGGTGTGAAGGCCTGAACCTCTTAGCATACGTGGATTCTTATCTTAAAATTACTCCATTGGTTGAATGGTCCTTATCTCTGCATGACTTGTCAGTTTTAAAGCAGAGTTAAGTAGTGATCTTTACCAGAGGAATTTCTGATTTAATCTGTATAACTGTTCTTCCCCCCCCCTCCCCCCCCCCGCCTTGTTTTTATCTTTTTTTTTTTTTTAATTCTAACTGGTTACCAAGGAATTCTGCATACTGTTAGTTCTGCCATTTAAACATCATATTTCATAACCAGCTGTTATAATGTGGTAAAATTAAGTGGGCACTTACCCACCTACTTATCTTTTGTTGTAATATCTCTTAACACTGAAGTTTGTTTAGCTGTTTTGGTGAATATGGAGTGGAAGTTTAATCATTTTGATAGAAATTGGGGAGGGGTGGCAGTGTTTCTGCCTTTTTTGTTTAGCTTAACTGTTTCTCTTAAGTGTTGCAAGCCTCTTTTCTGCTTGTGAACAGAGAAATCAGACTTTCACATTCAGGCACCTCCTAACAAACCAAAAGCTTGATTTTGAGCAGTTGAGTCAGACTGTGCTCTTGCCTGTCTCAGCGCAGGAGGGGAACAGAATAAAACTAATTGTGGGAAAAAAGAGAATTTTTTGTGTAGGTGGGTTATTTGTTTTTTTTGGGGAGGAGGGGAGAGTAGTTTTGTTTGTTTGTTTGTTTTCCACAGGAGTGGAAAAAATTGCTTGAGAAGTGAATGGTGGAGTCACAAAGGCCTCATCCTAATTGCATATCTCATTTTTGCTTTAAATCTATGGTAGTTAACATATACCTTAATGTATCCAACCTAGTGCCAGCATTTTTTCATAAAAATGTATTATGATACAAAGAAAAACCAAAATCCAGTGTATGTGGAGAAAGAGAGGGAGAAAACCATAAGAAAACTCAGTACTCTGTGTTTGAAAGAAAATGATTCATTTTCAGCAAAAAACCCTCTGTTCATTTTTTCCATGGTGCCTGGTAAGAAGAGCCCTCCTGAGATACTTTGGCTGAGAAAGATCAGTAGATACAACAACATGTATTTTATCCCTGCTGCATTAATTTACTTATTACATGCAACTCCCCCCACGCCCCCCCCCCAAAAAAAAAAAAGAAAAAAAAAAAGTTAGACAGTCTGTTGTAGCAGAGTCCCATCTGTTTTTAATGTGAGTTTACAAGAGAGACTTTTTTTAGGAATCTGAGGCTGAGTTGGTCTTTGTGCTATTGGGAAGGCCTGAGCATGTAGATGAAGGATTGTATTATCCAGTTACATTTGAAATGGGGCCTCAGTACTAGAAGGTGTAAGATTGTTAATTTGGGTTAATCTGGTACAACTTCCAAATATCGTGGAGTATGGTGGCAGTGACTAAGCTGAATTAGGAGCTGACATATGCAACAGTTTCACTCTGTCAGCTATGATGTTGGTTTCTGGCTTAAATCAGTACGAGTTTTGCTGTAAAACTGCATCTGGTGGGTTTGGTTTGTAATACATTTCTGTGACTTACGGCTGATTCATTTCTGGGCTCTCCTTTTTCTTCTTTCAAGCAATATCATGGAAATTTTATGGAAAACTAGGAAAATAGCCAACTCTTTTATTCACAGGGACTTAATTTTTTTTTGTATTTACTACATTCAAACTTCAGCTCACAGGACTCATGAAATGCATACAAAGCAGGTGTTACATGCCCGTAACAAGCATGATTTGGTAGAGGTAAAGGGTATACAAAGTCTACCATACCTCCCCATTGCTATGATCTTTCCTGTCTCCTTTCCTCCATCTTGCCAGAGCAGTCCTAGCAGGGAGGGCTGCAGGCTGGAGCTGCCTCTCTTGTGAAAGTGTGTGCACATCATGGGAGGGGAAACACAACAGGGCTGTGCTGTGTCAAATTTGTTTGCAAAGGGTGGGAATATTCCAGTAGGAATATCCAGTTCATATTTCACTGCTCAGTTTCTGCTTCATCACCATCCAGGGCCACAGTGCCACTGTCTCCATGTGAAGAAATCTGTGGGCTTTGGAGAAACAGATGATGTTTCTCTACTTCTGGTTCATATAACCTTACTGAACTGAGGAGGAAGCAAAGATGCCATGAGACTCTTTTCTTTTATTATTATTTTTTTAAATCTAGCTCTTTCTTGCTATTCAGTTTTACTTTATTAAATTTTGAGTTGTGCTTTCTTCTTACTTTCCTTTTTTCCAGCTTCATCAACCAATAATATTTTTACATTTCTTGAATTGTTAGTGCCACATTCCCTGAGTAGGAGAAGCATGGACTGATAAGACACCTTTTTGACAAAGCCTGTGGGCTGCTGTCTGAATTGTAACACTTGACACAACTATTTTTGAAACTTTTTCATTTGAAGATCTCCAGAAGGGGGTTGTCGTGGGCCTCTATATTTCTATAACATTTCTATGTTGTTGTTTGGTTTTATGTTCCAAGTGCTTACCAGAGTAAGGCCATGGACCCAATAGGTCTGCAGAATACATTTTCAAAAATCCTATTTTAAAGTGCAGTCAGTGCCTTGTTCATAAATGTCTCTGACAGATGGGACTCTGCTACAACACTGTCTCACTTTTTTTTTTTTTGGGGGGGGAGGGGGAGTTGCATGTAATAAGTAAATTAATGCAGTAGGGATAAAATACATGTTGTTGTATCTACTGATCTTTCTCAGCCAAAGTATCTCAGGAGGACTCTTCTTACCAGGCACCATGGAAAAAATGAACAGAGGGTTTTTTGCTGAAAATGAATCATTTTTTTTCAAACACAGAGTACTGAGTTTTCTTACTGTTTTCTCCCTCTCTTTCTCACAGAGAATCAAACTCTGTGAATATGGAGATCCCACTCCTCTAAATTAATGAAATGCATTGTTCCTGAAGTGAGCTGTGCAGCATATAGTAAATTCAAAAAACAGCCATTGTATTTGGCAGGAGAAGAGGGCAAATACATTTCTAAGAATATTTGAGGATGATGAGATTTAATAAAAGCTTAAATACAAATTTATTTTTGTATAATACACTGTGTTCAGTCCCTGATGTTCATCCAAAATGAAATGAAAATGAGGCTTTCTTTGAACAAAAACAGTCTGCAAAAATAAGAGATCAACAAGAGGGAAAGGTTTCAGTAGTTTGCAGAGACAGGTTTGCCTACTTGTTTATTTTCTTCAGGTTGACTCCTACCCTTTCCACTGAGTGTGGAACTGCTGCAGGGCAGAAGCATCTGCTTTTCAGAAATGTGACCCTATTTACTAGAGCAGCTAAATCCAGAAGCATGATGTTCTTGCAAGGTATAGCATGCTTCTTTCTGCCTTCTCATCTGTCTTTCAGCTAAAGGGAAATTACTGATGTTTCAGGACTGCTCAATATCATTAGTTTTCAGTTGACAGAGAAACTTTCCATATATGCTTGGTTTACTAAGCATCAAATGAACTTGCATAGATTCTGCTTGACAGCTCACACTGGAAAAGGGAAATACACCTTCTAGGGTAGTTTTTTTCCGGATAATTTACTGTTCTTTCATAGCTTATCCTGAGAGTGACAGATCTTATGTCCCTTGTGAACATGCTTTTAGTTAATCTTTGAAAGTGCTTTCTTGACAGTGGAATGTGTAAAACGGAAAGAACAGTACCAATCCCATCTCTATAAAGTGTCTGCCAGCCAAGCATTAAAACGAACAAACCAAAACCAAAGCCAAAACTGTCACTGTAAGTATTAAAAGTGTTGTGGAGGACTGCCACCTGTCTTTCAAAAGGAAAAGACAAATCCTTTAGTGTTAATCTAAAAATCAGCTTTCCTTATAATCAGTATTCATTGTAATAAGCACAGATAGGCCCATCTCTTCAAACAGAACAGTGAAGCAAATGTGATTCCTAGGTTAAATTCTGATGTGTTGTGTGACTATTATATAATGGTGGATCATCTTTGCTCACTGCTTAACTAATCTTCAGTCCCTAGCATCCTATTTGATTTTAGTTCACTGTCATGTCAGAAATCATGCTGGTTTAATTTGCTTTAGGTTAATGTTTTTTACATTGGCTCAAAAATGCAGTAGTGAATATAAGTAACAAAGTGTGTGTGGCAGAAATGTTATGTATGAGCTTGATTTTGATACTTCTCACTTACTGTTATTAAATGCTGGAGAGAGGTTGAAGCTCCAGTCTGTTTCTTGGAGAAGTGTCACAGTACTACCTGGTAGATTTGGGGGGGAAAGGGAGAGAGGGAGGGAAGCTGGAGCTGATTGTTTTTTAAGTATGTTTAAAGTGGAATCCACATTAGAAGCTTTCAGGGCAGGAAATCCCTGCTGATTAGTGAAACCTTAAAAAAGGTGAAGAAACTGTGACTTGAATGAATGAAGAGCATAGAACATCTTCTGTGGCAGTCATTGAAAGGCTGATCTGTGTTCCTTGTTTGTAATTACTACAGGAATATAACTTTTTTGGTTTTGAAGTAGCAGTGTCATTTTATCTTTTGCTTTAATTGTTTTATTTTTTTCCTTTGGAGAAGCTTTTTTAGGGAGCTCTTGGAAGGAATCTGTGATGGAAAGAGAGGGAGGTGGGACAGGTTTTTTTTTTTTTTAATGATTTTCCTTTTTCCATAGGAAACTGGTTTTTAATTCTAACCCTTTGATCTGGCTTTATGGGAGAGTGCAAACAATAATATTTTTGTGTTTGATATTTTTGAAATGCTGTGACTGGCGAGGTGCACAAGTAATGCACGTCAGCTATAATACACTGTCATCACAGTGTTCAGTATGTTGTATTGAGTCAAAATATAATAGCTGCAGATGGGGCTAATGAGATGTGAAAGGCATCTAATGTCCTGTTGTCTCCGATGTGGCTTCTTTTCCATTTCTTTTCCTTTTTATCTCTTAGGACTTAAAAACAGGACGATGTATAACTGACAAAGCAGTGTCTTAGAGTGGTCTCCCCATGCCAATGTAGGAAGTAATGATGAAGTTTCAAGAAGAAATATCAAGCTTTCACAAAAATGTTTTGAAATTAGAGATGCAGCTCTTCCATCTTAATGTGGCTGGTAGTCTTGGTTAAGATCCTTAGTTTGGGTATTAGAATATACTTTCAACCTCCCTTCATTTGTGTCCAGTCAAAGACTTGAAGCTGTGTCCTCCCACATCTCAAATGAGTGTACCACAGTAGTTAGCCACTGAAGAGTTTTATTTGTAATTTTAATTCTAGAGTTGATGAATAGGCAGCAGGAGTAGCAGTATTTGGCTTGGGGACAACCATTTTAAAGCTATGCAGGGTGCATTTGGAGACTTGACTCTACATCCTTAGGTGGACCAGTTTTGAAAGAAAAGGATTAGGTGCTGGGCATCTGCTTACTGTGTGTATGTATATATATATTTATATGCATATGTATACATACACACATTTATGTAAAACATATATTTACCTGAGATGCTTTTTTTCACCATAACTCAGTTTCAGCATTCTTCCCTTTAAGTTAGAAGAAAAGGGGAACAGTGTAATCCTGCTAGTTGAGATAGTTATGTCACGCGCTTTGCTTCTAGCGCTCTGTGCTCCCTCTCTGTAGTAAGGTGGAGAGACCTCTTGCTTCTAGCAGAGTGAGAGAGTATGATACATTTCAGTAGGGGCTCAACAAGCTGGAGAGCCAACTCAAAGCATTAAAAAAGAAAGAGCAGAAGAGGATATTCTCGATGCTTATTCCATGTTCAATGTACTGGTTATCCTAGAAGACTTTCAGAGTACACCCATACAGTGCTGAACTGAGCAATACAAGGATAAAAATTATTTTGAACTGGCAGACATTAGGTGTAAACTTCATTTATGTCTCTGTTTTATAGGCAGTAACACAAATAGGCTACTTAGTTGTTCTGGAGGGGTATGTGCTGAGTTCAGCTTGTGTATGAACCTTCTGGTGAAGAGCAAAGCAGGCGGCGCATTTTCCCAAGCGCTCTGCTTATGGAGCCCACAAAGTCTCTTCACACAGTGAAGTGAATTCACCAAGTGAATAAAAAACCCTGTATTTTGTGTGTGTTGCCATTTTCTATATGGATCTCTTTATTTCTGCTAAGTAGCAGTGAGTGTCTGAAGACTGTGAAATAGTAGTAACTAAGGTTATAGTGATAGAGGTGCTTTTCATATATATCATCTTTAATCGACTGAGGATAAATTGAAGTTTCAATCAATTCAGGGTTTCTGGGTTGAATTAATAGCACTGGTCAGTCTATATGTTAGTTCTTCTGACTGACAGGTTTGTACATTTAACACTGTGGAGATTTGATAGCTGACAGGCTAAGTTGTTTTTAAACAAAAAAATAAGACAACTGCAAAGCCATTTCTCAAGGGTTAATTTTGAGCCAGTGTCACATCATGAGGGTTCTGGTTAGTGCAGGCTCTATACCCTGGTGAATTGTTGTGGGGCTTATTGAATTAGCAAACTATTGCTACTGTAATTTACACTCTGAAAATCAGTAACTGTGTTTCCAGTTGAGATTTGCAACTAGAATCTATCTGAGCTTCAGTGGCTTACCAAAAGAAGGGTTGGCAGTTGTAAAGCTGCATCTCTGGTTCAAAGCATCTTTCCCACAGCAGGTGGTAAAGTCAAATTGTCAGTTGTACCACTGCTGATGTGTGCATGTTGGAGTTGTGTTGGTGTATCAGTGTGGCCAAGCAAGTATGCTACAGTACCCATAATCTGTCATGGGCAGAGACTGGTATTCTTAGTTTGGGCAAACATTGTGTTCCTGTGTGCGTATGTGCTGCTTTAGCTATATTTTTTATTTACACTTACCAAGCTGTAAGTTACTGCACAGTCTTGAAGTTGCAGGAGAATCCAGCTCTGGTCAGCAGTGCAATTCAACAGGAAGAACTAGCTTTTCATTTTATTGTCTGTACCATTTTAAGATGGTCTGGTTGTTTACCAAGAATCAGAAAGCAGTTTCCTGTGACTTTTTGCCTCCTTTTTCCTGAAGGTGCTCTCTCCAAATAAGAAAGGTTCAATTTCAGTTGCTCTCTTACCTGTCTGTTAGTCCATATGTGGTAGCGTGCCAGTGAAAATTATGAAGAGGAAAAACATGTTTCATTGTGCACTTCCTTCCCTGCCCTTTTTAGTTTATACCTTATATATCCAAGATAAATATTGTTTATTTTGCATATGGTTTGCACTTCTCATCCTACACACTTGAGAAGTGTTGCAGACTGCTGTTTTAGTGTTTCGTTGCAGAGGTGTCTGTATTTCAGTGATTCCTGTTCTGTATGAAATGTGCATGCAAGATATATTTTCCAGATTGTGAAATGGTTTTGCATTCCACAGGGTAAAGATGCAGATGGGGTGTAAGCTGTACTTGATTTTCTCAGTTTGAGCGTATTTCAAGGTGAAATACTTCTGTTATTCTCCCATTGTAATTCCAAATAGTAAGGTCCTTAATCTAGGGTGTTTTCTCTTGGGAAATGCCAAAACTTAGCTTTGTTGAAATCTTAAGCAAACATTTGGAGGTTTTTTTTGGTCCATGTATACCACTGTACTTCCCTATTACATTACCTTGCTTTTATGCTGGTTGTAGTCATCTATTAAAAAAGCATGTACTGATGGAAGATTGTCCTTCTGGTGACTCGTATTAGATTTTCGTAGTACTGGATTGGTTCATTTCTTTTAAAAGGTTTATTTTAAACTTCCACAGGTACAACTTAGCATGTTTCAAAGCCTTGAACCAATATTTTAAACAGTGCTTAAAGAAGAACCTAGACAGTTCACTTTATCAGTACCCACACAAGAGAGATTGGGAAAATACACAAAAGGCAATACATGGTTAACAGCATATATCTTCATTTATATTGTAACTTGGAGTATGCATTCTCAGTAGCTGTGTCCTCGCTTGCAACACCTGAATATACAGGATCATAATGTAGAATTGGTTTGTTTTCCCTATCTGTGTGAAGATAGTTCAGTTATTAATACTGTAGAATGTATGTGTATGTCTTAATTTATTTTATTTGCGGTTTGTGTATATGTTAGGAGGGGAGTTCTTAGTATATACTCAAACTATCTGGAAAGGTAAAGTCTGTTTTGTTAACTTTTCTCCTTTTGCAGGCTAATAACTCTGAGGCCCTTAAAAATCATGTAATCAGAACTGTAAGTAATTCCATTTTATTTATTTCTTTTTCATTTACTTGGTCTGATTTATTTTCCTATTTGTGGCTGCTTATTTTTATTAGATCTTCACAAAGCATTCATTGCTAGCCATTTTCAAAGTATGCACTTTGGTTTCCATACTCTGTGAAATTAGCCTTTGATTAGGATAATTAGTGGTTTCTTCCCCCCTGACTTTATCCAGAAACAGTGAAAGGAACTCTGTGTTCCTTATTTTTAAGTCAAGCAGAGGAGAAGAGAAATATTAAAATCTTCGTAGACTGACTGTTTTCAGAGGAGTTCAGAAATTCAAGAGGTGGTTTTTGGTTTTGTTTTTTTTTTTTAGTCTTTATTTATTCCAAAACAAATTAAATGCCCCTTCCCAACCCTTTATTATTGTTGTTGCTGTAGTACTGCTGGTACAAGTAGTATTAAATACATTTATTGAAGTGTGATAGAACCCAGTCTTTAGTGTTGTAGACACTTCTGCAGGTGAGAAATGTTCAGTACTGGTAGTACTTATGAGGATACTTTTAGCACAGTTTCTGTGAAATGAGTAAGACAAAAAAAAGAAGAAAAATCTTTGGAGTCCTTCACAGTTACCTTTTATCAGAGATGCCAAGTCTCTTTCATTTCTAAATAAATCATGGGAGATGCATATAATTAACTCTCCGTTAGTAGGCAACTGTGATGCAGGTATTTGATTCATTGCCGTGAAGATGAAGTTAAGATTTAAAAAGGGGTAGATGCAGGGACTTGCACAATGCATATGATCTTCACCAATTCGTTGTTCAGTTCAAGAGCAGCTCTCTATTGCAGTAAATGAGAATCTATTTTACATTGTCATTTTGTGTGCATTACATTTGTTTTGTGATACATGCTGTTCCAGTAAAATTATAATTATTTCTAAGTTGCTAGAATATATTTGATATTGAAAACAGCTAAAATGTCTGCTGACAACGTTGTTTCTCCCTTCACTCTTCCTTAACTAGACAAATTAAATAAAATAAAAAAATCAGAATAGATTAAACTTATTTGGTTATCTGCATGTGAATAATTGGTTTAGACAGCTGCTCCTAGAGTAACAATTGTGAAACAAAACAAAATCATACGTTGTGAGGAAAATAATTGCAGATCATTTTCTGTTGTTAGCTGGAAGGTTTTAGGTTCAGTATGTTACATCTGAATACTTCAGAGGATTTTCTGTTTGTACTGATTGCTTGTTACCCAACCAAAGGTAATATGTTCTGGGTTTTTTTCTGTACATGGAATAGCTCATGCAGAGCCATTTTGAAGGCAGCCTTAATGGCAAGCAGTGCTTCTTCAACTGTGCCTTTTGTGCTATTATATTTCGCATTGCTTGTTATTAGACCATTAGCAAGTTTTCTGAAATTTTTGGTAGTTATTTTCAATGGACCATTATACCCCAGGAGCAAAGGGTGGCATGGATGAGGGGTAGGGGTCATTGAGGAATAGAAGAAAGTTCCCAGCTGAAGCACAGTAATAGGAACAGATATTCCTGTTTGGAAAAGAGAGGAGGTGTAAAGCTGCAAGTGTGGGGGATTCCTGAGGAAGTGCTGCTGGCTGCAGGCAGCAGGGCTGGATGCCGCCGCTGCCCGGCTGAGGCTTTTGCAGCTCTGGTTCTGTGACCTGTGTAACTGCAGTGCACACCCCATCTCATAGTGCTAATGGGAAATGCGTTCCTCGTCTTTCTGCCTTCTATTCCTCATAAATTTGTGCTGTCCTTTTTCTCCTTTTGATTATTAACTAAATTGGAAGAGACTGCTTTAACCTGCCTGACCCCTTTTTGGCTCTGGGATTTCTTCTCTCTTCTTCTCTCTCTGGTCCAGGAAAGAAAGCTCTTGCTTTTTCCTAGCAATGTGGTTGCTAAAGGAATATTTCTGTCATCAGTCCTTATTGCTTTATAGGAAAGCTGTGTAAACATCAACAAAGAGAGTTTGGCTTGAATTTCACCTAGTGTCAGAACCAAAATTTTCTTACCTTTATTCTAATGTTTGGGATAGTTCTGAGTCATGTATAATACTTTCTCACTCAAGAAGTCAGAAGTGCACTTTCTTACTTTAGAGGGCTTCCTCATTCCCCTATGGACTGGAATCTTATTTTGTTCTTAATATTAATGTATTAAAAACAAAAAAAAATGGGACTTACTGTTTCAACTAAAGGCTAGCAGAAGTGATTCTGAAACACATAATTTTCTCTTAGTAGGGTGCCAAATTTATGATGAAAGTTTGCTTTGGTTATGATCTCTTACATCTTAACTCTGTCAGAGAGAAACTCAGGAGATTTTCTGCAGTATTCCCCTCTGACACCACATTTTTTTGTTTCCACTATGGACATCACTATCTTTTTACAGAGTTAGAAGTAGATCATATATATACGGGAACTTTGCATTAGGTACTGTTGAGTCATGCTATGCAGGACTTCTACAGAGCCTCATAACCTGGTAGATGTGAATCAATGCAGAAACCTTTATACTCTGCTGTGTCTGTTGTGCTTTATTACATTGTCTGTGGATAGAATTAATTTAGGAAGGTGTTTCATAGCTCTGGAGTAATTATGAAACTATGTTACACCCAGAGCTGGAGCACATGTATTATTTTAGTCAGTTCAGGTGAACTCTTCACCTAACACTTAACGTGCTAATACTTAAATATGGACTTTGTATGTTTCCCTGGGCCATTTGAGTGTTGACTTGACTCTAACTCAACCAGGCAGGTGTGCAGGAGACAGCATCAAACAGTGCTGGTTAAGGCCAGGTGCTTGCCTTACAAAGCTCTGTGTGAAGTCCTAGTCTTGATGCATTGTAGAACTAAGGCTTCAGTTATGTTATTTTTCTACAGATATGAATGTGTTTATCTGTAAAATTGTATATTAAGTAAAAAACCATTTGTGCCTCATTCTCACTTGAATATGGCCTTTACTTGCATTCAGTATTCTCTCCTAAAGAGCCCTTAGTAGCAAAAATTTTCTACGTGCCTTCTCTGTTATGAATTTCATTTTTTTAAAAAGATGGATAGAAGACCCAGCTTTAGCATGAACTTTCAGTTTGTGAGCAAGGTTGCTTTTCTGAATCTGAGTTAGAAGATTATCTTCCTGCCTCTGTTAGTTCCTTATTGCCCTGGCAGGTTGGTAGGTAGAACACCATATCCAAGTGCCCCACAAACTCGAGCTGGATTAGTACCCTACAGTTAATTTCTTTAAAGGAGCCTGACCTGTCTTGGCCGAAGTGTTAGAGGGAAGAATCACAGTAGCAGCTAAGAGTCAGGATCGTTTTTGGCAGGAGGACGGCAAGATGGGATTTATACCTTTGGCAGATGCTGCTGCTTGGAAGGGGCACGTTTGTCTGGACGCTTGCTTTTATACTGCATGGGGGAAGAGATCATTATTTTTACAGAACATGATATACAGAACAAAAATAAAATGTACAGCCAAATAAATGGTTGTTTGCAGAAGTAATAATTATAAATCTCTTCTGCAGAGTCAAGTCCAAAAAATATTTTTTTAGTAATTTTTTAATATTTACTGCAGGAATAGTTACACAGTAACATAGAAACATTTGTATTCACAAGGCATGAATCTTTTTCCACATTAACGATCATTTGAAAGCAAGAGGCCAAAAGATTATGCAAATTTTGGTTCTCATCCAAGACACCCAAACATGTGTTTCACCGTAGCTTCTAAAAGCAACTACTGTGTCAGTACGAATGATCATGGTGGAGCAGTTTAGCGATCAATGTAGTTCATTGTCCTTTTCTGCAGTACCCCAGATTGAACTGCTACATTACACCTTAGAATAGGTTAGAGAATTTCTTCAGATTCCTATCCATGGCTTGGGGGATGAAAATACCATCACAAATTTGGTTAAAAAGCATTCAGGGCTCCTGCTGATCAGTGTCTTTATTCATATTCTTATTTGTGGTTGTTTGAATAGTGAACAATTATGTGGAAAAAAGTTTCATAAGCTAATTAAAAGCTGTGTAAAATGCATTTAATTTTATGACAGATTGTCTTTTCAAGTTTTCTGATGCTTACATCAACATTAAAATAGGCATAAACAAAATATTTATATTCAAAGTAGATCCATGTCTTTCTAAATATGACCTGATACCTTTAAGTCACAGATTACTCATTGGTTTACATTTCAGGTAGTTGTAGTTTCTGTTAATTGATCCTTACACTTGTTAGTGCTCCCGTTCAAGGAGCACAGGAGAGAAATGCATGTCAGATCCTGGAGCCATGAGTCTTCAGCAGTGCTGTTCCTCAGAGGAGTGTATAGTTCATGGTCAGCTGTCTTAGCTATTTAAAACAATGCAATCCTTGCAACCAGTAGTTCATGTATTCTGCTGAGATTGCTTTCGAGCAGATATTGTATTATTATATTGTAGTTCAATGCCAGGAACAGTGCCTTGGTAGAGGCTACTGAATGATTTTTCATTTGATGTCCTTAGCCTGCCTTTGATTCTAGTCTCAGAAGGGGTAAGTCATTATCTCACCTGGTATTTCTAAGCCCATGTGTGGCCTGTATGTCTAGTTTTACTTTGGTATTGGAAACCAGTGGTTTACATACTAGGTTTTTCATTTCTGCCCCCACCCCCCTGAGCTGTCATATAAAGATCAGTGAATCAGTGTACTGAAAAAAACCAAATGAAGTTATCTGGGACAAAACTGATTTCCTTTCACCCTTTGTGCCTTCCGTGATCTTTCTGGTCACTGGAGCTGTACTACAGAGGGCTGTAGTCTGTGAAAGGTGTAAGCCTACTAGTTGTAACCCAGGTTCCCTTATTTAGAACTTGAAATGTTTGAGGATGATCATCTTGATGAGAGACACAGGGCTTTCTTACAAATATGATTTTTAATTTTTTTTTTTTACATATATTATTTTTGACTTGATTGTGCCCATTTCTTTCCTTGAGAGGCAACCTTTTGTCATAGGCGAGGGGATGCAGGTTTAGCAGAAAGGTTATTTCTTATTCCTTCTGTGTCTGAACTGGTGCAGGAGGTGTCTCAGTGCCATACTGTGTGAGATGGCCTGTTGTCGTGTTTTTGCCCTGAAGCTGTAGAGAGACTGGAGACAGATTTTAAGGTATGAGATGCAGCCTGCTGCCTGGGGCAGCAGAAGCTAGCTGTTTGAGGCAGACCAGGTAATCCATAAGCAGGTTCATCTTCTTTGGTGTCAGAGGAGGGTAAATAAACAGGACTGAATAAACTGTGCATTAATTCCTGTCTTGTGTACTTCCTATGCTTCAAATGACAACAGGCTATGCTGGGAAACTTACCTTCTAGTGGCTGTCTTAACCTGGTGAAAATGATGTGGAATTAAATATGGACCTGTTTCTGTATCACATCTAAGCTGTACCGGGCTCTGGGTTGGCCTCGTTGGAAGGCTGCATTTTTAAGAAAGTTGGGATTGCAAACTCCGCAGTGTGCGCAGGACTAGGTGCAGAAGCCAAAGATGGTAAAAAATCAGTAAGGACTATGTCAAAGGAAAAGGGCAGTGATGCAGTTCCTTGGATGCAATGGGTGTGCTCAGTAACATCAAGAAGACAGTTGTCTTTTGAGAAGCAATTGCTTCCCCCTGCTGGCTTTCATACAGCTGTAGCTAAATTTGTCTGACCAGAAGGCTCTTTGCACTTGTTTGCATAGCAATAACTTTTATGTGTTATTGTTTGAGATTTATTGGTCAGAGATATAGAAATTCCTTAAAACTGAATGAACAGATAAATGTGAGGTCTTTTTTTCAGAACTCTGCTCATTGCCAGGCAGTCTCAGGGGGACAGGAATCATAGGGAGATGCTCAAAGAAGAATAATCTCAGAGTGGTCTGTTGTGCTGGCAACAAATCAAGCACTAGTTTCTCTGACCCTATCCTAGTTACAGCTCTAAATTTTTAGCCAGGTGTCATTGAACACCCCATTTTAAGCCATTATTTTTCATTCGCCTTCAGCTTCTCTACTGCTATGGGTTGACAGGAAATGAAAATCTTATTTAGTTATGGAAGTTTTTCTGTGTCATTGTTCATCCTGGGAGATGCCAGATGGTATTTGCTGTCTTGGAAGATTAGCCAAATGCTTTGCCATTATCTTTCCAGTGTGCAGCAAGACAGAAAATAGTGGGCTTTTTTTCACTTGGATGGAGATGGTTTGCCTTTGTGAATAGTCTGCACTGTGCTGTTGAGTCTTGTGCTTGATGAGACTCATATTCTGCTGGTAGGTGTGTGTGACTTGGTCCAGAATGAAGAAAAATACCTTCTTATCAGAGAAGTGACCTTAAAACTACACAGAAATGGTGGGGAGAGTGGAGGGAAGAGGCAAGAGAGGAAGTAACAGAAATTAAAGATTGGTTTTATTTGACTATTAAACCTGAATTGAGTCAGAACCATTGTAAGATATGGCTCATGTTTATAGATTACCTGTTGTGAGAAATGGTGTAACAGCATCTTCATGTGTCAGAGAATATGTTGTAGGGGTGTGTGCATGTATGGTGTTTCATCAAAGCTTAAAAAGCTTTTTCAGTAACAATTTTGCCTCTGTAGTATTTAATGTATTATATTTGTGTTGGAGTTCGCTAAATATTTTAGCTGTGAAGGTAGAAGTTAGTGGTGTGGTCATTGATAATTAGTAAACAAAACAAATAGTAAAAAGAAAAGCTGATGAAAAAAATAATGCATCCCTAGCTACAAGATAATTAAGCCATGGAAGAGAGGAGGAAGTGACTGTAATCTCATGGACATGAAGAAAACCAGATGTGTGTCCTTGATTGTTGGTCCATTTACCAACAAGTCTTTGACTGTAGTCAACATGTAATGCACAAGGTGATCTTGACCTTATGAAGGCTTAAGTAGAATTTAGTAGCTTGGTGAACCATACATAGGCAGTGGGAGGTCTCATGGTCTGAATCAAAGTATCTTTTGAAGATGGTAGAGTTCTGTTGATTTTTGGGACCTATCCTGAACTGGTATAAAAGTGTACCCATAATGACAGACTGAAGAGTGTTGCAAGTATTGCAGAGTATTCAAGACTATGCAATGAAATGTGATACCCAGATGAGATTTCAGAAGAAGGATTCTTTTAAACTGATACATTTTATATGTGCAACTAATCAGCTGGAGTTTTAAACTGTATTGTAGGTGCTTAAAGAAAATTTATTTTCAGATAGCACTGGTGATTTAAGTTTTGAGTTGTACTTGCTGTTGAATAGTGCATGTTGTGAGGATTATCCATTTTTGTACACAGAGCAGTAATGGGTATATTGTACTGTGCATTTCAGTAGGTGACACAGCACGCATATAGTAAACACATATCTCACTAATAGGTTTTATTTCTGCTAGTGATTTGCATTACGTTATTGATCACATGCTTGTATGCTGCATGCTACTAGGTTATATGTTAGTTCACATGCTACAGCAATGTACAGTAGAGAATGATTTTATCACTTCTCATCTTCCTCTGGTAAGAAAACAAGTGACAGATTATTTAGGTTGCATGGAGGTTTAGTCATAAAATGTATTAAATAAATGGTGGAAGTACTCCCTAAGCAATGGATACATCTGTGTAACCAACAGAGTCCAAGGAAGTCAAGGGAGAGGCGCATTTTGCTAATTGCTTTATAGTTATCAAAACAGAATAAAACATGCTAAAAGCATTACCTTTAGTTTCAGTTATTAGTTATTTACTTGTTTTGGCACCCATGTTGTATTGTCTACAGCCTTTAAAATCCTAAGAAAGGAATAAGTAAAAAAGCTGAAAATACCATTAAGTTTCCTCATTTTCTGTTGTATAAGTAAAGACAGGAGCTAGTAGAACTGGGACCAGTCACTTAGGTGAGGTGCACCTTGTACCATCAGATGTGCTTTAAAATTTGACAGAACAGCTCATTTCCAGAAATTTTGGAAGGAAACGTGCCACTTGCATGCTCGTATGTGTCCTAGCTGTTCCCAAATTTTTATACACAGTGTCTCTGTTCGGAAAGTTCTAAGGCCTCTTGCATTTGAACACGATTTATTTTGTTTGGGAATATTTGTCATGTGTACAGTCAAAGCAGACAGGGTTTATCAGGTTTCCAGCTCTTACACATCCTTCAAGCAAGCTTTTCTGTGCATTTTTCTGTATAGTATGTATAAATTCAGGGCAGGAAGATAAGTGAATACTCTTACAGAGTTACTGATGCATGATATATGATATGATATTAAACTTCTGATCGTCTGTATAAAATCATATTTCTAAATGTTAAGTAAATATTGTAATTTATTTTTATTTAGTGTTAGTATAGTAATAGCTGTTGTCTTCTAAAAATCTGTCCTGGAAGGAAGGGATACTGCTCCCTCTAGATGTCTCTGTTTCTATTATGTACAGAGAGCTTGAGTGTCTATCATGCTGGAGCTTCATTCTTAGAAAGCTAAAATTAGGTGAGAAAAAAAATCTATTGCTAAGGTTCAAGGGGGAGAACATTTTGATGCTTTTTAGTATATAGTTACTATTACTGAACAAATAGAACTACAAAAGACACACACTGAATTCTTGTAAAGCAAAACCATTGCAGCTTAGGCTTCTCTTTGAAGTCCCAAGACTGACACTGGAATGAACCGAGTATATTTTTCAGTTTTGTCATAAGAGAATCATTTGAGAAGAACTTACTTTGCAGGTTTATATAGAAGTTCAAGCTCCATCTTCTCAGAATGCCATAGAATGTTTTCTCTAATCTTAATACAGTTACCAAGAAAAGCACAAAAGACAACCAGTCCTCCTCTGGCAGTAGTGAGTTGGAAGAGGTAGCAGTGAGTCTGTATGAAGAGCTGGCCATATTCTTGCTATAACTGCAGTCAAAACATAAAGTGTTGATACTCTCTTATCCTATTGTTGGTATAGTTTTCCCCAGTATGGACTTAATAAATGATGAAAAAAGACAGGAACATTGACATCAGTGGCAGCAAAGAAGGTATGGGATTGACTGCTCTTCTTTCTTTGTTCCAGGGTTCCAGCAGTACTTCGAAGAACTTGCCTTTCAGTTGTGACAAAGGATCGAGGCACGTATTTCTTTAATATTTTGTGTAGTAGTGTCATGTAATGCTGTGATGGGTTTGGGTTTTCTTTGTGTTCATGATTCCTGTGAGTTCAGACTTCTGCAAGGCATGTCCTGCTATGCAAGGACCATTTTTAGAATCCCCATCTGAGAAAACAACTTGGTGTATTTGCTGAGCATACTTTTAACTTATTGACTGTAGTCTTCTGATTAGTCTATTAAGAAGGACAAGGTAAGGTACCTGTTTGTACCCTCAACCTGGAAAAACAGAAGTTAGAGTAAACAGTGTCTTTAGACTAACCTGTGAGATTAATTGCATTACATTTATGTCTGTTGTAGTTTGGTAACTGGTTTTGGACTGCACTGTTACTCGGAGTAGATTTCAAGGTGGTATCCAACTGCAATGTTTTATAGATCACTGGTGAATCTACCAATTTGTAAAGCATTTGCAGAATTCTACAGAAAGAGATTTGTGCAGACATAAGTACCCTTATGTTTTCTATTTAACTCCCAAATTTGTTGCACTACTGCTTGTCAAAGTTGCTTGTATTCATTTTACTGCTTTTTGGTGTTATTGGTTGCAGAGATTTTTTCACTACAGTTTTGATGTGAAGAACTGATGTTTGGCTAGCTCCATTTGTGTATTAAACTGAAGAATTTGAGCTCTGTAGGCATTTAATAATTAGATTGTAGTTGTAATGAATAGGTTGGAAACATCAGATGCTTGACTGTATGAGGCCAAGTTGTAGTTTCTTCTCATTAATATGCTATGTTTGTTCTTGTCTGCTTTGCTCTGACTGCCACATCTAATTTCTTCACAGAAGTGCAGAATTTGATCACATTATGGAGGAAGGCTATGAACTTGACCTCACTTACATCACAGAGCGGATCATTGCCGTATCGTTTCCTGCTAGCTGTTCTGAGGAAACTTACCTCCATAATCTACAAGATGTGACCCGAATGCTCAAATCCAAACATGGAGATAATTACTTGGTATGTGTAGCATCAGTCTTTTGTGATACATCATCTGTCCTGCAGGAAGACCACTTGTATGTCCACGTATACAGTTGTAAACTTGAAGTCACTCTTCTAAAGTCTCTTTGGTCTACCTTTACAGCTTTGTAAGCAAGAGCAAGACTTTTCAGTAGTGTTTTAAGCTGTTAAGCAAGTACAGATGTTAAAAGCACTTTTCTGCTGGTCAGCACTGCAGTCTCTGTTATCATAGCACATACCCAAATGTTGTAGAATAATTGCTCTGACTGTTTTTATTGTCCAAAGCATGCTTTTGAAAGATACACACCTTGCAATGTGGAGTGCTTTCTTTTTTTTTTCTAGCAGCCAGCTACCTCTGGGTCCTCAGCTGGGTATCTGATGTTCTCTCACCATCATGTCTTGGCTGTCTCTACTGCATATTGTGAAACAACATATAGAAATAGAGCTGCTGTTTGTGTGTTCAGTTCAGCTCTTTCTCATTAACTTGATTTAGATGCATTTTTTCCTGCTTTTTAGTTCTATAGGAAATTAAGCTGTAAGCAAATCTGTAATGAGCTCTCTGTGCAGATTATTTATTTTTAAATGATGACACAAACTGTTAATCTCCTGTGCTTTTTTCTGGCTAGTGCATCTAAACCATATGGCATGTATTGTCTTAGTTTGTTCTGTGAAGGTGAATTTAAAACAGGGCCAATGTTTTATTTACTTTTTTCTTCTACTCTCGTGTTAGTTACCACGTGTAAACTATTAAAATCAAATCTATGGCTTCAGGAGCATGACTTTGACTCATAGTGGAAATTAGTTTCTGGAGAGATTCCACCTAATGATTTAAATACATATTTAAATACATTATAATTTGCTCACAAACCCAGCTGTCATAGATGCATTATGAACTAGCTGTTGTTCTCAGGATGCACTTGTTATACTTTGTAATGTGGTCTGATGTCCTCAACATGCTGCCTTCCTAACATTGGCTTCCCTTCCATCAGGTGCTGGTAGTTTGTAAGGTGCCAGATAGTAACAGTTTGAAGATAAACTATATGTAAAGCTTTACTAATTCAAATTCAGTTGTTCACAGTGGTCTTTCCCATGCAACAGCAGTGCTTTTGGTATTTGTGAAATAAGCTTGTAGTCTCAGTCCAGTTAAATCTCACTAATGCCTGTTTGTATTACAAAAATCTGGTATATGGTAAGTCTTGTTTAAGGTGCCCTCTTTCTAAGTGGGATTGCAGTCAGTTTCTCTTGCAAAGTTTAGATCTGTTTGGTTTCTTGGTTTTGTCTTAGTTTTATTTATATTCTAATGAATACTTTGGAAATCGGCTGGCTTGATCAAAATAAGGTTTGATGCCATTTGTCCCAAGTATGCGAATTGGCAAGTTAAGCTGGCAAATGACAACTAGGTTGTATATCCGGAGAGCTTATTTTTAAACTGTCTTATGTTTCTCATGTTTCAAAGAGCCCTTCAGTCTGCTGGAGAGGCACATGTATAGCAACCTTTACATTAATTTAGCAGTCCATTTAACTGCTCATTATTAAACAGTAAGTATATGGTAACTTACTGTCTAACAGTAACAGAAGAGTTGGAAGATCTCACAGCCTAAGCTGTAGTTAAATAGCTATGCCGTATCTTCCCTGTGAAGTTTTGACAGAACAATGTTTTCTTGCCAGGCACTCAAATTCAAATATTTAAGACTGTACCACCCAACTAAACTTTTCTTTGTAAATTCTTATGTCCTGCAGTTATTTTGCATGGTGCCCAGATATCTCAGTGTATTTCTGACTAAAAGCCATTTGAAGTAAATAAAATGTAGCAGAATGTTAATTGCCCTTTTTCAAAATGTGTATTTAGTTCCATTGTGTAATAACTGAATCCCTAGAATACATTTGCTGTTGCTACCTGTCTTCAAATGTTAATTTAGTTTAGTAAAACAGTAGGCAAACCTGAAGCCTTACCACTGTAGTTTCTTGTAATTATCAAGTGTTTCACATACAACTATTAACTACATTTGGAAGACTTGATGGTTGATTTTTTTTTTTTTTTTTTTCTTTCTGAACAGGTGTTAAACCTCTCAGAAAAGAGATATGACCTTGCCAAGCTTAACCCAAAGGTATTGGTTAACTTCCATAACATGCCTTTCTTTCTAGTGTTAAATACAATTTAAATGGCCTGATAACCACTGAAGCTGTGCATGCATATACATATACAGAGTAAGAGAACAACTTTAGGAAGATGATAGAAAACCCCACATGCGTCCCTTTTATTTTTCCCAAGTTCCATGTTGTGTCTCTTAGGTCTGTGCTTTGTGTAGCTGTTTCTGTTGTATTCTTAGAATTTGCACACAGGGCCCAAAGCCCATTGGGACTACTGAAAAATACCTGTTGAGTGATATAAATTTTACTCCAAGTACACTTTCATTGTGCAGTCACAGGATGCTAGGAGTTATATGCTGCAATGTACAGTCTTAATACTTGAAGCTAGTGAACTTTGTTCGGAAATAGACTTCCCTTTTGTACTACCTTTTCATAGTTGCTTCTCTGCACAATAGAGACATAAAGAAGGGAGCTGTTGATGTCTGTGTTTTGTTCTTCCTCACCAGTTGTTGTATTTGTTGTAAAAAATGATATGCAGGTAGTTTTCACCAGCTATTGTAAGACCAGAGTAACACAGATGTATACTTACAGCAGTAGATTTACAGGGATATACACTACTTGAAGGAAAACATTAAAAGAACTCCTAATTTTGACCTTCTAAATGTTTTGTTGATCATGAAGGGTTTAAGTTGTTCATGGTTACAGTTTTTGTTAGAGTTAACTATATGCATATAATACAGTGACTAAAGTTGAACAGAAAATATGAACCAAATTTGGAGATGTTAAATCTGTTGCACATGAAGGAAATAAATTGAAAATTAAATAAAAACAAACACAAAATACTGAACCAGGCCAGTTAACATTCTTAATTCTAATTTTGACCTTCTAAATATTTTACCATTATAAAATATCTGGATTTCTAATTGAAGATTCTTTAGGCAGTCAAGCTTCAGAAATATTGTCACTTGTGAATGGTTGGTGTGTTTTGGTAAGAGCTGTTTGTTTGTTTGTTTCTATAGAAGTAGTAGTATCTTTAAAAAAACCAAACGTATCTCTTCTTCCCCTTAAGAAACCTGTATGCATATTTTAGTTACATCATGCCATTTGAATGGCATCATTGTATGACATTGGAAAAAATACGGAGATTCTTCTCTGCCAGAGTTATTTGAAGCCAGATTTTAATATGAAGGGTTAGGATCAAGGTGTTTCTTTTGACTGTTGCTTGTTTAATTGCAGATTATGGATGTGGGGTGGCCTGATCTCCATGCTCCGCCTCTTGATAAAGTGTGCACCATCTGCAAGGCTATGGAGTCATGGCTAAACAATGATCCTCAACATGTGGTGGTGATTCATTGCAGAGTAAGTAACCTTTGTGTATACATATTGCCTATCTGTATTCATTTCCAAAATATTGTCCTTTATTCTTCCTCATATAAAAAAAAGAAAAAAAAAGTTTCATCTGTTTACCATGTTGGAAACAATGGGATAGATCTTCAGTTGATTTAAATAAGCTTAAATCCACTGACCTTGCATGCTTGTTATATACAGAGTGCTTTGAACAGATGGACCCAGTTTCAAAGCAGTAGTGATTTCAAAATGGGTCCATCTTTTTTAAAAACCCTGTATTGCTTTTCACGATAACTAAGCTTCTAGCCTCTGCTCTGGCTATTAGCGTGCAGTAATGTTAATTCACTTCCTTCAAAAGTCATTGCTACTCCCATGAGCATATTTAGAAGCTTGAAGTTTTTCCAGCTCAATAGCAAACTCATTAGAAGCTCTTTATGTTCTGTGACATTTTGTTGTGGGCTAAGCATAGGTAACATATTACGAATCATCCCTTTAGACTGTTGTATGGTTGTAGGATATGAGGGCATCGAGTACCTCCTGGGTACTTCTGACAGGTTCTAATTGCTAGTGTCAGTGCACTGCCTTACAGCCAAGTTACCATTGTGCAGTGTCACTTCTCCTTGCTTGCTCACTATGAAGAGGGATAAAGAGAAACCTTAATTAAATACAGATGAAATTAATTCAGAGCTGAGTTGGTAGCTGTGCGGGTGACATTGAAACAAATCTGTCTCTGTATCCCTGACAGATGTTACTCTGCATGAAATGAGGGTGATAATGGGACCAAAATTTCAAGTCATGTTGTATAGTCCCCAGTTCTGAACTGCTTGCAGGCAGAATGCCATGATTGTATGAAACTCTATTGAATTCTTATTAGTTGCAGGGCTGCGGCCAGGAAAATGGCCCATACATGGGAAAAAGTATTCCTAGGTATTTTGTATACAAATTGTTAATGCATGTTGCTGATTCATGCCTTTCAGTAATGACTTTAAAAGTTTCCAACCATGAAGACAGATACAGCTACTTGTATCAGCTGAGAGACTTAAATTGTTTTCAAATCTGTGGCAATTACCACTTGGTAAATTGTACTGAATTTATGTCATGTAAATTACTTAACAAGATTTTTGAACATTTTAAAATTGTGTCTATATAAAAGTAAGTAGTAGTTGTTATAAATCTCAGGTGCTAGGGAGTTAAAAATGCCCAAACCTGTTAGAAACTCATATGCTTTCCACTATTGGTATTTTATAGCCTTTTTTGGCAGAATCTAGACTTGTCTTGAATGATCTCTGGAAAAAAAGTAATATAAAATTAGAATAGTTGATGCAATTCCTGCTAGTGGTCAGGATTTTTTTTTTTTTTATAATTTCCTCTCAGCCAGTAAGACTTGACAGGCACGCACATGGAAATCCTACTTGGTGTTTGTCACTTGTCAGACAGCTTGCATAGACAGATAAGCTGCTGCTCATCATTGTTACAACCTGGGAGATGCTTGAGCAAAGGGACTCTCTGAATCTCCTGTCTTCAGGTTTTGTTTATCATGGGTCTTAAATAAAATAATGCCCAATAATGTAATAAATAAGTTATCATTCCCTTTTTCCTAATACAGGGAGGAAAAGGAAGAATAGGCGTAGTCATATCATCATATATGCATTTCACCAATGTTTCTGCAAGGTAAGTTGTAGATGATGCATATTCTGGGTTTTTTACCATTAAGGAAACATGAGAAAAAGATGCCTTTTAATTGTAGTACTGTTTGTCAACTTACTGTTTCTCACGTTTTCTTCCCAAAGAATCTTGGAGCATGTCTTAAAACAGCCTGCTTTCATGACTGAGTTTTCTTGTGGTCCTACTTTCAGCAGGAGGTTGTAGTAGGTGACACCCTAAGGTCCCTTCTAATCTGAGATATTAAATGATTCTGTGGGAAAATTCTCTAAAGAATCTTTTGAGATGAATGAAGAACTGTGTGAGAAACCATTTTGATATAATACCACCATCTTCATTCTGTTATACCCATCTATTTGCCACATCCATCGAGTTGCCTCTTTTGTGTCAGTGAGAAACTATTCCTAAAGTAGTTAAGGAGCACAGTTTTAGAACCTGAAATCGGTATTTGAACAGGGAATTCCAAGATGCTCATCAAAGTGCAGAATACAGTTTAAGAAATCATCTAGACTTTATCTTGCAGTCTGATTAATTGGTTTTAATTGTTTCTTTTAGAATGCTCAAATTATGAAATGATAATTGACAGTTTATGTCAACAAAGATAAATTTTGATAAATGATCTCAAAAGGATGAAATGTGTTTTGGATTTTTGGTTTGGTTTTTAATAAAATTGTTTTCATTTGGTCTCTTTTGTGTATACACATATATAAATGTATCAAAATTAAAATGCACTGTAGAGGCCATGGTTAAATCAAGTTTGGTTCTGAATTCACACCAGTCTGTCAGTAACAGATTTGATCCAATACTGTAGTGGATGAAGTGCTGAATCACTATAGGCTGATAGCAAATTACTCGTGGATTTCAGTAAAACTAGCATCTCAGAAAATAATCTCTGTTCTCTCTGCTAAGCCTGATCAACAGGTAATTGTAGGCTAAGAAATTAAGTGCACTACGCACATCAGTATGTGCTGAAAAAAATAAATACATGTATCTTCAAGTAGTAATTGGAACAGTGCCAGAATTTTATAATATTTTATTGCGATGTATTGTGAATGACAAAATATGTCAAGTGAGGATAGTACAGTACTGTGTTTTGACTCAGTGTCGCAATATTATGTCATCCTTAAAGGTGGTACCTGGCTATAAATATGTTTAAGTAATGCCATACAGAACAACATCTGGATGTGATTGTAAAGACCAGTGATGAAAGATGTCTTCTTTTACCCTAAAGAAATTCAGGATTCCTCTGGGAGGAGAGAGTTTAGAAGTCTGACTTTAAATTTCGGGATATCTGTCAGCTCCTATCAAAAACTTTCTTTTTTTTTATTAACGAATGAGGTTGGGCAAGTTTCACAGCTAGCCTTTGTATATCTCTAGCATTATCAGGACTCTTAAATGGTACATGGAAACCTCACAGAAGCAGAAATTACCACAGGTGCTGCTGTTGAAGGTGCCAGCTGCTGTAGGAACAGCACTCAGAAAACATTAGGACCTTTACTTAGCATGAACATCCTCAATAGTCTGCAAGCACATAGCAAAAAAATCTAGTCTTCGTTGAAAATCCTTAGGATGCAAACCTCTTTTGCTTACATGTTATAAATACCTGTTTTTCTCATTTAGATAGAATAAGGTGACATCAAATTTAATGAGGGCAAACAGAGCTCTTTGTGATAGTTGATAAACTGTGTTTTAACCAGTGCTAGCAGTCTTTGGCAAGATGAGTGGGTTGCCTAAATTCTGGGTGGTAGTGTGGGTGAAAATGTGTGAAGATGGGCTGGGTAAAGAACAGAGTGTTTGGGTTGAGGGTATTTTAAGCACACGGTATGTAATCTTTAACATCCATAAAGAGAAGGCATGACTTTACAGCCTGATCCAGCACCCTATCAAGACAATCAGTAACTGATTAATATTTGGAAAAGATATAAGTTCCATTTTTAACCTGACATGCATATTATACTTGTATTTTTTTTTTCCTCAGAACTTGTTCAGGTAGAACTAGGAGTGGAATTTAGGATTTGAGATTCCGGCATCTAATTATTTTGAAACTTCTGCTCTTTTTTTATGTCCCAGTGTTAATTAACACTATCAACTACAACTGTTAAGAGACACACTGTTTTTTTTTCTGTATGGATGTGACAGAATCAGCATACATTGTTACTTAGCATATGTGATTAACAGCATTCTTACTGATTTTTGGCGCTTCTATTTCTTTTTTTCTATACCCTCTTGCTTTCCTCTGCACAGGTACAGAAGACTCACATCAGAGCCATTCTGGATAAAAAATGGAAGAAAATGTATTTTACTGAATATGTTGCTCCTTAATTGTGCATTTGAAGAGTTTGTGGTTGTCTCATCGAACACATTTCTTTTTCAAAGATTAACGCTTTTATTTTAAACATTCTCTCTGATCATGGCTCAGGGCACAGGAAACAAAAGACGGAATTAATTATTTGACTGCTTAAATGGTTCTCTAGCCCAGCATCCTTTGTACCTCATATACTGTACTGCAGTCAGAGCTGGGCAGTGGTTTTCATCTCAATAATGTTGCTGCTTCCTTTTTAAAAAGAGAATAAATTTGTATTTCGCAGAGAGAACTCCCCAGTGGCACTTACGAAATTATGGCAAGTATCCTTCTTTTGCAGCCTGACCTGCTTAGCTTTGCTAAAGTTTATTGCATTATGGCTTTGACATATTCACATTGGAAGTACACAGTCCAGTTAATTGAATAAGGGAGTAGCTGCTTTGCCTCAGGAAGGAGACTGCCTTAAGGTATTGAATGAGAAGGTGTCAGTGGAAAAACATTCTTGTCTGACCTGTTAGCGCTAGAGTTACTAGTTAGGTGCTTCTTTCTTTTCTTTTTACTTGCTTTTCTGTGCTTTTTCCTTCCAAATATTTTGGCATATTTCAAGCATTAACCTGCTGAATCTCCAGGATAACCCTGAGGTGAAATAACATGGTATTTGTGTCTCTGTTTTAACAGTGCTGATCAGGCTCTAGATAGATTTGCTATGAAGAAATTCTTTGATGATAAAGTTTCAGCTTTAATGCAGCCATCCCAAAGAAGGTACTTTTATTTATTTCTAATTCATACCAATAAGAAGTGTCATCATTATCTTCTGCCCTCATTCCTTGTTCCCCCCCTGCTATGTGAAGACTGTTTCAGAAGACCCTCCAGTGATTTCTGAACTCTCAGCACTTTATCTTATATTAATATTCCTTGATTGATGAGATCTCTCCTTCGGTTAATGCACATAACTCAAGATAGATAAGACCTTTTGTACTATACTGTTATCTACATGTATTCTTACTGCATTGTTTGTTAACAAAAAGAGATGTCACAATCTGTTTCTCAATTGCTCCAATTCATTTTTCTGTGGCATGAATGTTGTGTATGGAATGTGTGTTGATTAGTGTGCAATAAAGATCTTATTACCACTTGTTTGGAGGATTATGCCTCTACCCCATGTCCATGCTAGTAAATTAAAGCATGCATTATTTATTCAGTCTATCTGAATGTCCTACCTTTTCAGTCTGTCTGCATAATAAGGTTGAGTTAGGACTCGAAGTAAGCAGTTTGGAAAGTGAAAAGTTTTGCGGTTCATATTTACCTCATTCAATGACACATAATGAAGGATTCATTACCAAAAGAGACTTATATCCATCAGACAAGAAATTGTGGTACAGGTGAATCTTCTTTTGGAAACATAAAATATCACCTGGATTTGATTTAATTAGTTACTGTTCTTTTTGGTCTTAATCAGTGTGTATATGATAAGTTGTGATGGTTGTTTGGTTTTGTGTGTTGTTGGGTTTGTTTGTTTGCCCAGTCTTATGCTTGTGTATATTGCATTTTAATAGGGATTTGAGAGTGGCACCCACCAGACAGAGAGGAGTGCACTGTAGGAACAAAAGAAAATAGATGTTCTTAATATTCCTGTGGAGTAGCATTATACACCAGGTGTATTTCCATGAGTGGCTGGGACCCTCACAGCAGTGTCTGTGACTTGTGCAGGTTTTACATCCATGTTGACAGAAAGCTTCAGTAGCTACTAACCTAGGTGATCTGTACGTGAGCCCTAAAGCTACAGATGACATAGGTGTAAATGGTGGCATCTAGCTTTCCTACCCTCCTCAAGGACACTTGCTTAATTCTTCTGGGGATGGTGGCATGAAGGGAGGCTCGGTTCATCTCCTGACTAGTGGAATTAGCATCTTTGCTCAGCAGCGCTGAACCTGAGCTGCTCTTAGCGTCTGCCAGACATATGTATACACAGGTGCTTCAGAGTGTCACTCCCCCTGAGAAACAGAGGAGGTTTTCCAAACCATTTGTCAGAATCATTCTCCTCCTGAACCTGGCCTTTCCTACCTTTGCCTGGCCTGGCAGTGGCTACTAATCCAGTTGCACAGAAAAGAAAACCAAGTTTGTAATATCTGTGGGTAATTTTATAATCCTTTTTTGATTCAATTTTGATCAATTAGTGGCCTGAATCACCTTTTAAATGTGCTTTTCCTCTGAAGCCATTCTTGAATAATTAATTAGCAATGTCCTTGTTAAAATCAAGTTGATGTATAAGCAGGTATAATTTAGGTCAGTATCAAAATGATAAAGCTTGAAAATACACCTATTATGTGTGTTTTTAAACTTTTCCTTCACTAAGTTTTGTCCAGAAAAAATAAATTGTGGCCTTAAAGTGCTTCAGTTCTGAAAATATCACTGCTGGCTGGATGCTGTAGCAGTGGAAAGAAAAGCAACTATAGTCCACATCTCCTTTTCTGAATCCATTCTGACAATACTTTAAATAAATACTTCATTCTTAGATAAGCATTTGAAGGTTTGCCTGAATAAGAAGTAGAGATACAGTACATGTTCATAAAAGTTTTCAGAAATCATCATGATAAATCTTCGGACCTGATTCTCAAAAATAAGCCAACTGCCTATAAGTCTCTTAAGTGCAGTATCTTGAGAAAGGCATTAAAAAATTCAGTTGAATTTTTTTAATAATTAAAAACAAATAGTGGTAGAGAGATGATGTTCAGACTGAGAGATGACTGACGAAGTGTTTTACCGCACTCTTTTTTTGTCACATATATCTGAAAACTTGTAAATGTGCGCTTTTGGTGTACCAGATGTTTTCAGAAAGACTGAAGGAGGAAACCAAAAAGTAAATTTGTCTTAACATTTCAAAATAAAGTGAGCTTTGATAGCTGTCTGTAAAATGAAACCTATTTGAAACCACCATGGCCCCCTGTGATGGTTTACAGGAGTAGTAAAGCTGTCATTGTTGGACAGGTTATCTTTAGTTGTGCTGTTAGCAGGTGCCTGCAGTAAGGGATGAGATCTGTGCATGAGGTGGGGAAACGAGGTGGTTTTCTTTTTTTTTTTTTTGTGCATTCCTGATAGTGAAGTTAAATGAAGGTTGTGTCATGGGCACGGAAGAAAAAGGGACTCAAAGCCATTAGAAAAACTAAAGGGGACTGATGTCCCTTGGTTATTTAAGCAGATAGAAGGAATTTGTTTAACACACGCTGCAGTGATGTTCATTTGCATTTCCTTGCTCATGAGCTTGTGACCAAACCAGCTGTTAAATAGCAGTAATATAATTATTTTCACCTTTTTATGGTAGTTTTACTCTGTTTAGTGCTGAGTGAGATGACTTCTCATGTTATTTGTCTGTATTGGCCTTAGATAAGATTTCTGACAAGGGAGCATCTTGCTCTTGTTTCAATGGAGTGCACTTCACTGTAAATGGAGTGGAACCCATGTCAGGCTGCTATGGAAGCTAATGGAGACCTTCACTTGCAGCCTAGGATGTGTACCAAAATGATTTACTTTACTATCGCTGCTAGTTCCTTTCTTATTTAGTGATGTAAGTAACTAAGATGAAGATATCAACAACAGCAGTGTGACAGCCATGGATTTAATGAAGTGGTAAATAAAAGTGTCTTTTCATGCTATTTTGTGAAGATTAGTCTTTTGGAGTTATGTGTAATGTCACAATGCTATTCACTACCCATAGCCTAGAAATAGTAATGTGTAAAGGATGTATTTCCCTGATAGATTGCATTACTGTTTTTATTTAATTCGGATAAATTTTATATTTTTAGATATGTGCAATTCTTAAGTGGGCTTCTCTCTGGATCTGTAAAAATGAATGCAACTCCTCTTTTCCTGCACTATGTTATCCTTCATGGCATCCCAAGCTTTGATGCTGGGGCAGGTAAATTACCTACCTTTTCCTATACAAGTGTAGGCTCACAGTATTGTTTTGTTTTGGGGCTTTCTAGAAAACCTGCATGAACCTCAAAGTAGAGTTGATGTTCGTTGATATCAGTCCCAATAGTCCATATAAAGGAGACAGTAGAAGAGAAATATCCTAAGAGTAAAAATTACAGCAGGTGAAATAAAATTTTTGTCCTTTGTAAAATGAAAAGTTAATGTCTGCCTAGTTTCTGAACAGTTGTGATCCCAGTCCCTGCAGATGAGCTGAGAGGCTGGTCAAGTTTCACAGTTATTTCCTTCTTGTTTAGGAAAAAAACATAAATATAATCTGTGTTCTGTTTTGAGATGGGATTTTCTGTAGAAAAGCCATTTGGGTATGGTGCACTTCTAAGGTGTTCTGCTATAATAAGTGACTTTAAAGTGCTAAACCGTATTGTGCTAGAGCATGGTAAAGTAGTATAACTATTTTTCTGTCGTCCAAGAGCACCTGTTTTTGAAATGTTACCAGGATAACTTGCAATCCATTGTCATTGCTGTTTAGTCTGATTTTTATTTCTAAAATAACTGTTTCAATACAGTTATAATACAAGATATTGTTTGTAGAAAGAAATTTAAGGGACTTACTAGCTTTGGAAAAAACTGTAGATCAGATATTTTGTTTCATCTTGAAAATGCTTTTTACTTTGTTTTGAGGTTTGGTTTTGTCTGTTTTGTTTTGGTCATTCTCTTTCCTAAGTAATTTTGTTTTCCTGCAGAAAACATGGGAGAGAAGGAAGACAGACATCTAAAAGGAGCAGAGTGTTCCTTCTTTTTTTGATTACTGAATTCCTTTGAAATCCCCTCCTCCCCAACTGAGAACTAGTCTGAAGATGTGGAAAAAATGGCTTTTTCATAAAATATAATCAAATATTCTTTTGAGGGAAAATTACTCTTTCAAAGCCAGTTTTGCTTTGAAGGATATTTTGATGGTCAACATGCCACTTGTGTGCTACTTTGCTCAGTCTGGATGTGCATGAAGCTTCCTAGTTGTGATATTCAGTTAAAGGAAAATAGTTACAAAATAGTATTTTCTGTTTACTTCTTTTCAGCTTTCCGGCCTTTTCTGAAGGTGTATCAGGCTATGCAACCAGTTTATACATCTGGAATATAGTAAGTCATAAGCATTTTGCTTTATGTTTGAAATCAGGTTTAATTCTCGTAATTGCAGAAGTACATAGTATATTTTGGGGTTTTTTTTGTTTCTTTAAACCATAAATTTTATTTTTTGTTTCTCTCCTGTTAAGTAGTGTAGGACCAGAAAATCAGACCCGAATCTGCATTGCTATAGACCCTGCCCAGCTTTTGAAGGGAGATATTATGGTAAGTTAATTGTATGGAATGTAAATCTAGTACTGTGCCATTTAGACCTGATTTGTGTTCTTGTAAAAAAATTAAATTGAGCAAATGGTTGCACACATACTACAGAATGGGTTATTAAGTTAATTTAGTCATCATTCTTGAGTTTTATAGGAATCAGAATTCCTGTAAAACTCAAACCAGAATATTTTAAGAGCTGAAACATTTGCTCTCCGCATTCCCATTTCATAGCATCACCAAGTGCTGTAAGGCCAGTATCGCTATTTTCTTTACAAAAATTGCTTCAGGGAGTGTTTGTAACTTGCCATTAAAATACCCTTGTCCTGTAACTTGGCAGACATGCACAGTCATAAAACTATATTCTATAAAGAAAGCACCTAACTAATTCTAAATTGTTTTGGGATTCAAAAAGGTGTGATACCAAAGAAAAGCTTTTTGATTCTACAAGTGCAATTCAGTATTTAGAAAGTAAATTATACACATTAATATTGTGCTTTTAATTCCCTGTGTGCAAAACATAACTATGGTTGAATTGCAGCAATATTATTTTAAATCTGCTTTCTCTCTTGCTTGTCATACACATTATGCACGGAGAAAGTAAAGAAAGATTGTTGCCATGCCTTTCAATTTGTTAAATTAAGAGGACAGAAGAACATGTGGTGTGAATGGTGGGGGGAAATATTTTCAGAAAATATTCCTGGCCTATTGCTTGTACGTTTCAGAATGGTCTTATATGTAGTACTTTTAGAAATGTTGGACCTCAGTGTAAGGGGTCCTTGATATGAAATTATTTCTTTATTTAAATATTGTGGTTTTTTGTTATCCTTTCTCCTTTTCCCTTTCCTACTTTCCCTCTCCATTCAGTTTAGTATATTGTTCTTTCTTTCACTGAAAAATGGAGCAACAGTTTTTAAATATGCTTTTATAAATTGGTGTACTCTGGAAGTGTGGGACAGTTTCAAATTGAGGAAGATTTGTTACTCATCAGAGGACTGGTGGTGCCTAAAGAAATGGAATAGATAACAAAAGAAATCAGTCTGAGACAAATATCTCTGAAATGTGTGTTTAAAATGAAAGATGAGCCTGTAGTTTTTCAGTAGTGCTTGCATCATTTTAGGAGATCAGCGTCATTAATTGCATGCTGTTATTGGAGGTAATTGTTTTGAACAAGCCAGCATCTTATTCAGCATGGTAGTATTTTGTAAACAAAGACTTCAGTTTTGAATATTTTTTTCACTATATCTAAGCAAAACCATCAGGGATTTCAAGAAAAATCTGTAGAATGTTCTGCCTCTGACTCCAAAAGGTTTAACTACTTGAAGTACATGGGTTTAAAGCTGGGGGGGGTGGAAAAAAGTCTTGCTTGTCTTAGGTTTAGATGCACTCATATCTGTAAATGCATATAGGTATTTCCCAACATATTACAGTGGTTTGCATTAATTTTTGGGTGTGGCATCAGAAAGTAGAGGAGTCAGAATTCGGTCTTAAGCTTATAGTTCATTGAAATGTACAGTTACTGATTGTAGGAGAGGCTACATTTTCATAAACAATTACAATTCTACATAAGTAAGTTGGTTAGCATATGCTAAGTTAAAATTATTCAGGGCTGTTATTTTGAATTAGAAGGTAGAAAGAAGCAGGAACTTCGTAGTTCTCTGGACTGGCCCGGATTCAGTGTTGTTATAAACACAATTATGCAAAAGATAGTAGCAGCAACTGTGCAAAGCCAAAACTCTTGACGAGTTGGAGGATAAAACGGATTGTTCAGGTATTTATTCTTCTGTGTCTTCACAAACTCTTGTGTATAATCTATAAAAATAATGTGATTGTTGAAAAAGCTAAAGAAGTTAATATTTTAACACGAAAATGTGGAGGGATGTATATAACCTTAAAAAAGCTCTTCAGTCTTTCAAGCTTCTTTTTGCATACATAATGTAATTAAATAGAATTATCACAGTTACTATCAGGTTGATTATATATTTTGGTGCAGGTTAGTTCTGATATCTTTAATCTGGGGCTCTTTTAATCACCTTTCTGTCCATTTTTTTAATTCTGGACAAACTTGCAGTTTTCATCCCTTATGATGGTGGTTTGCCTTTACATAGAGTTACTGGGCATAATGGAGAATGAGCAATATTTATTTTTGAATCAAGCAGTGTCTTAACTGTTTTTCCTACCTTATATTTTGGTAATTGAAGAAACTGACTTATGGCCAGGGTTCTAGTGAAAAACTGCTGGTAGTTGTACTAAAAGGAAGTAGATCCCTTCAATTGGTAGGAGTTATTAAACTGTTAATTTCAGTGGGTGTGCAGCACTGTTTAGAGTAAGAAGCTAATACTATTTTACCTGTTATTACCACTATGCTGTAGGGGATTCTATTTTAAAAAACAAAGAAACAAACAACCCCAAATCCTCACTTTCAGATAAAATAATGCTTACTTGCATAGAAAATCTCCCAGCCTTTGTAAAGGGTTAGGAATATGTGGTTTGTGTAGTGAATGCCTGAAAAGAAAACATCTCTGATATATTGGCTGAAGTATTTCAGAAGTTGTCCTATGTGCCAGGTATATGGTCAGTGCTGATTAGCTTATGGAATTTAAGACATCATGGGGTTACTGTAATGAAGGGTAGGGAGCAACAGCTTATATTAGATTTTCAGATCCTCTAGTGAGAAGGATTTCATAACTATGTTTTAATCTAAGCTTTCAGAAGCATCCGTGTTAAACCCATACATTTTTCTTGTATTGCTTCAGTTTGAACAACTTTTTTCTCTTTCATAATTCATTATCTTCTGCCTAGAACACTTTTCTCAGTCTGCTTTAAGAAAAAGTAATTTTTGTTGTCTTTATAATGCATTTCAGTAATATCTGCTTTATCGTAAAATCCTGACATCATCAGGATAGTATAACAGCGTTTTTAGTCCTGGCACTAAGGTTACCAAAATTTCTCTGTATTCCTGTAAGAATGCTGAGTGGCTTTGTATTACAGTTGACTCAACAGAATTAGTAGGTAAAATATCCATAGGTCTAGTCCAAGGGAATGTGATGTTAGAGAATAGCTGTATTGTGTTCACTTTTAGCTGCTGAAATTCATACTAGATGTTATTTTTATAGAGTTCTATGTTGTTCTAACCAAGGTGTCAAAACTGCTGTCAACTTCCCACAGTAACATAAAACAAGATCCTGTCATCACTAGAGTAGTTTTTTTTTAAAAGCCCTCAAATAGATGTAATCAGCTTGCAGGCTTACTTCTAAGAACTCTGCATATTCTTCAGTTATTTTGAAATGTGTGCTTTAATTCAGTTTTACATTAATTTGGTACTGTGAAGAAGTATGGATACAAGTCAGCATTCCAACATTGTACTGAAAAATGTTGTGATTTTGAATCATAATCTACTGATTGGTGACTGATAGTGATGAAAATAGCGGTTATTATTTTTACACATCTGGAGCGATCTTGCCTTGGGCCTTTATAATTTTAAAGGATCGAATAACACATACCCTGCTTGTTACAACACCAGAGAGGTCTGCAGTAAATTGTACTGTGGCTGCTTTACTTAGCAACTAATGCATACACGCATGTTTGTTCAGATTTGTAAGAAATTACTTCCTGACATGTTTCTCTCTGTCTCTTTCTAGCTGAAGTGTTATCACAAAAAATACCGGTCAGCTACTCGTGATGTGGTTTTTCGCCTTCAGTTTCACACTGGAGCTATTCAAGGACATGGCCTGGTGTTTAGCAAAGAGGATTTGGACAATGCCAACAAAGGTACCTGCCCTCTGTGTTTGGCTGGATGCGTATTTGTGTGGGGGTGCACACATGTGCCTTTGTACATGGTGATCATCTTCAGGACCTGTTTCTAAAAGGATTCTTGGATTTTTTTCCATCTGTACTGTTACAGAAAAGGGGACTGCTTTGTGTTAGTTAACTCATAGAATTTAACACAGGTAAACCCCTAGTGAGAAGAAACACTCTTCAAGTGAGTTAACTTGTCAAAATAATTCCTTATCGCTTCTTCTCACATTTGTAAAAAAAAATGACTTTTGTTTAAAATATTAGCTCTGCTAGTCACTATTACAGGAAATAAGATGAGCTAAGCCAATCCCTTTTTTGGCTGATTAAAACTGTCACTAGGTCTGATACTGTGTTTGTGACCTAGTCTACTTGAGTATGGAGATGTTTTAATATGCTTCAGTATATCCAAAAATGGAGGCAAAGTTTTCAGACACATTTGAAAATGTGTTGTGCTAATCTTTGTATTTTCCAAATTATTATTTCAGTTTTATTTTTATATTTATATGCAGGAATTGGAACTCCTTCATCCTACATTAGCAGCAACCTAAGATCAAACGTGTTTTCCTGCAACATATGGCTGAACAAAAGTTTTGGGGTCGAGTATTGCAGTATAGCCAATGTAGAGAACAATTTTATTTTGCTTCTGGATGTGTTTTCCTTGAAAGGCCAAAGCCAACCATGTCTGTCTAGAGAGGGGTTTGGGACCTGTACATCTCTTCTGCTTTTGACTGTTCTTGAGGTAAACAAAGCTCCAGCTGGCACTTCTGTGGCATTTTCTGGAGAATGTACAAGGCAAAGAATGCGACTCTTTTAGAAGCAAATGGCTAAATTGCAAGTGACAATGAAATAGAAATGGGGTTATATGTATAGCCTGATTTCTGAGTGCCTTAGAACTGCTTTCCTGGGAGGTAGCCTGCTGATATACTGCCCTTTGTTTTCAGATGACCGTTTCCCTGATTATGGCAAAGTGGAATTAGTGTTTTCAGGAACTCCAGAGAAGATTCAGGGTGAGTATACAGAAAAAAAATATGCTGAGTTTGAAAATAAATTGACATGTGTATTTAAAAAAAAAACAAACAAACCATCTTGTACTCCACTTCTCTTGTAGAAGATCTGAAATTCAACTATGCTGTTAAAATATGCAGTATAGTTACTGGTTTAAATTTGAAAAAATTAATGAAAACTCTGTATTTACATCAGCATAAGAGTGAACAGATTTTGTTTTAAGACTGTACCAGAACAGTTGCTGATGGCTATCAGAAAACATTTGTATATCTGTGTAGAACATGCATAGCATATGTAGCTTGGCCCAGCATAAGTGACAGCAGTGGTGTATCCCATAACCTTTTTTGGATGTTGTCACAACTCATATTTGGTGAAGTTTGGACTGTCTTCAGTTTAGCATGAAGAGATAGAGCTATAGTTTTGCTGGAAATGCTTCTGCTGTGAAGTTGGCTTGTAGAGTATATACTATATGCCTCCACAATTCTATTGTAATATGTCTAAGATCATAGATAATTATGACCTGGAATAAGAACTTAATATCAAGTTGCAGTTTAATTCTGTTAGTGGATGCATTCTTACTCATTTTATGGTGTCATGAAAAGTATGGATTCTACCTGAAACTGAACATAAATGAAATATCCATAACTGTCTGTCTCATACATATTCCCATTTGGTGTCCTGTGAATTGCATGCTTTGCTTTCCTTTTTTTTTTTTTTTTTTAGCCCACCAATTTGATCACTTGGAAACTTGTAGTATCAGCTAGTAAGAAGTTGGATTCTATCCAGCTGAACATGAAGATCTCCCTTAGCCTGTAGACTCATAAAAGAAAAACAGTCTTATAAATAAATTTGTCCAGCATGTTTGAAAGATTTCTGGATAGTAAATGCTTGAAGAGAGGCCAACTGATGTGTCTGAAAGAGGACCACATTTTTCAAGTCTCCCTTCCTTAGATGGCAAATCAGAGGTGTGTTTTAAAAGGCTCCAAGCTGTTGGAAAGTAAGGTTCTAAGTAATTGGAAATTTGTATTCAATTGCTATCTAAGGGATTAACTGGCTAGAAAAAAGACTTCACCTTTAAATATTTACTTAAAACTGTTCCACATCTAAAAATATTATATAATCATAGAAGAACTTCAGGTTATCTCTAATCCATATTCCTCCTGAAAGCAGGGTCATCTGTGAGATCAGACCAGGTTGCCCAGAGCTTTGTCTGGTCAAATCTTGAAAACTTCCAAGGATGGAGACTTCACAACCTCAATGGCTAGACTGTTTCAATGTCCGAATGTCCTGACTGTGGATTTATATTTTCCTTATATTGACTCTAAACTTACCTAGATTAAATTTATGCATGTTCCTTGTCCTTCTGCCTTGCTCCCACCTGGCTCTGTCTCATCCATAGTCTTTGGTGGGCTGCTTTCAGATCCCCACCAAGACCATCTCATCTCCAGACTGAAGAAGCTGGTCCCTCAGCCTTTCCTCACAGGGCAAGTCCTTCAGTCCTGGCCACGCTAGTCACCCTCCTCTAAACCTATTTCATTTTATTTGTATCTTTTTTGTATTGTGTAACTTGAAACTGGACACAATATTCTAGAACATAACAGACTGTGTTAGAATTTTTAAGAAAGAATGCACTTGCCAAGAATAGTTTGGATTGGAAGGGACCTTCAGAAGTCATCTAGTCCAATCCCCTGCAATGAACAGGGACATCTTCAACTAGATCAGGTTGCTGAAAGCCCTGTTCAGCCTGGCCTTGAATGTCTTCAGGGATGGGGCATCTACCACCTCTCTGGGCAACCTCTGCTAGTATTTTACCACACTCATTGTAAAAAATTTCTTCCTCATGTCTAGCCTGAATCTCCCTTCTTCTAGTTTAAAACCATTGCCCTTTGTCCTGTTGTAACAGGCCCTGTTAAAATGTCTGTCCCAATCGCTCTTATAGGTTCCTTTTTTAAGTACTGAAAGGTTGTAATAAAGTCTCCCTGGAGCCATCTCTTCTCCAGGCTGAACAAGCCCAACTCTCTCAGCCTGTCCTCACAGGAGAGGTGTTCCAACCCTCTCATCATCTTGGTCGCCTCCTCTGGACCCTCTCAAACAGGTCCATGTTTTTCCTGTGATGAGGGCTGCAGAGCTGGATGCTGTGCTCCAGGTGGGATGTCACCAGAGCAGTGGGGCAGAATCATCTCCCTCCACCTGCTGGCCACATTCCTTTTGATGCTGCCCAATATACAATTGGCCTTCTGGGCTCCAAGCGCACATTGCCACCTCATGCCCAATTTTTCATCCACCAGCACTCCCAAGTCCTTCTCCACAGGATTGCTTCCAATCCCTTTATCCCCCGGCCTGTATTGATACTGACGGTTGCCCCAACCCAGGTGCACAGGACCTTGCACTTGGCCTTGTGAGCCTCATGAAGTTTGCATGGGCCCACTTCTCAAGCTTGTAAGAAGATGAGACACCTAAATATTTAGGTAACAAACTTGTTAAATCTGCTTTGTGACAAACACCATCACAGAAACTCTTTACGGGTGGCTTTTTTATGCCTGCATATAAAGGTACAGGACCATACCATTATTTTAATTTTAACTTTCCATGTTTTAAAAGTCACAGCATGTGCGTAAGACTCTACTGCTTTAGAACAATTTACAATAGGCCTTGCTTCTCCACACAGTCAAAGAGTTGATAAACAAGGGTTTCTTTGTTCCCTAATCTAGATAGAGGAGCAAAGGCAGAAAGCCTAGTTCATTTGTATCAGTGTCCAAGCCAAGTCCAAGGTCATGAGTTCTTGATGCCTGTGCTTTGCTTTTGAATCACTGGACCACACCTAAATGTATTATCTTATGCCTTGTTAAGGGCACAAAAACATGGGTTACTGCTGAAAATTCCAGGTGTGTTCAGCAGAGCCTACGTAAGTGCAGCCAAACAAATTAATGACAAGGCACCCAATCCTCAGGTTCTGCCAGGAGGCTGGAGAATGGATGAAATAGCATACTTGGCTCCTTGGGGGAACTGGGAGGGACATGGAGTGGCAGTTTTCTGCTCTCCCTATTCATTTTTAGTGGTAATTTGCTCTGGCGTCAGAATGATAATCTGTAACAAAGTCTTATATTATCGTTCTCTTAGTACCATCTCTTCATAGATACTTGTGTTTTCATTCTGGAAAACCATTTGTTTTATCATGCTTGCCTATGGGGCTGGGTGGATCATCTGTATTAGCTGTGTTTAGGGCTGATCCAAGTTATCAGAGCTTCATCATAATCAAGAAGCTCAAGATAAAATTCTCTGCTTGCACCTCTGTAGTGAAACATAAGTTAAGCCTTTTTTTTTTTTTTTTTTTTTTAAAGCTGGTTTATATACCTTTTCTTCCCCTACTGCTGCTTCTTATATTTCAGAATATGATATTGCAGTTTGCGGAGCAAAATTCTGTCAGAAGCCAGCATACATATCTGTGTCTATATCATTACAAATGTGGTTGTGATAAATTCTGGTCTCAAACAGATGTTTATGTTTTAGGATGTGAATACTTGCAGAATGACCATGGAGTGATGATTGATTACAATACCTCAGACCCATTAATACGCTGGGATTCCTATGAAAATATGAGCCCTGATGGGGAAGGTGAGTAATTTGATTACATAAGACCAAGGCAAAACCTTTCACAACTGTTGCAGACAGAGCATTTGAAATGGCCTTGAACCTAATGCTGCTTTACTGATTTGTTAAGTAACTGTCTACCATTCTCTGTTTAGCTTTACTGGCTCTAATGGAAAGCCAGCTGTAGGAGTTGTTTAAGAAAGATTGTTGTTAATGCACTCAGTTGCACTGAGACACAACTGGTTAATAAGAGTTATTTCATCATTTGTAAATTTGCCTTTTTTTTTTCTTTTGTTTTAAAGCTTCTAGTTTGAATACTGACATAGAGTATTATGAACAACTAAATGATGTGGTGAGTTTGTAGCCTTCGATACTTACTAGGAGATGTGCTAGACTGTAAAGTTAAGGATAAACAAACAAAAAAGGATGTGCCTATTTGCATACTTCCCCTCATAAATGTACCTGTTACCAAAATGCCCTTTTAATTCTTAGATTTTTCTTCTGTAATTTGCTGATACTGCCTCCAGTATCTGCTTTCAGATTCTGACTTCCATGTGGATGTTTACCTGATGCTTTGGTTGAGTGAATGTTGTACTTTCAATGTCCTTCCCGTAAGGACTCAGAATGTCACACCTGCGTCTGCACACCTCAGTGCACTTGCAAGCCTGACGTTATTGCAAGCAAAAACATGAGAGAAGGTATTGAATGGATGCCAAGTTCTTGTTTTTACAACTCTCCTGTTATGAAACAAGAGGTAGGGCTAGGATACTTAACTAGCCTCTCTCTAGGCTCAGTTTCCATTGATTTTTGTAATCTGGATTCAGCATTGACCATCTAGTGACTACCTTGCTGAGGGTTTTAGGGGCAGAGGCATGCTGGGAGCTTGTTTTTTTTTAATTTTTTTTTATTTTTTTTTCCACTGCACAACTCTTGTACAGCTGTTGTATTTCCCCTAATCCACTGCAAACTTCAATCTCCAGAAAACTAAGGGAAAATAGAGGATGGGAAGAGAGCAGTCATATGGCATCATTACATGGGGCAGGTAGTGCATTCTGTAGGAAGTCATCAGAGGTTTTATAGTTGGATAAGACCGTGTAGGGTCTTTTTAGAAGGAGTAGCATTGAAGAGACTGAATTTTGGCTGAAAAAGATATCTTAATTTCTGTCCAGGATGTTTCCATGTCATTTGGTTCCCATTTTTCCCTACATCCTTTTCCCACTCTTTTGTGTATACATATCCCTCAGCAAGCAACCATTGTTACCAAGTATTTTTTTAATTGCCAAGATAGATTGGATAGATGGATTTGATATTCCCATCTTCATGCATTTGCTCTAGGTCTTCTTTTACATAGGATTAGTAAACACCAGGACAGACTTCTCTTCGTGGTTTGTTACAGTGATTAAATGATGTGCTTTTGCATTAAAAAGGGAAGTCGCATATACAATGTGTGTTTCAGATCTGCTCTGTGTTAAACTCCCAGCCTTATGTAGGAACTGGAGCTTTGTGAAATGAACAGATTTTGCTTTGTAGGTGTACATGTGTGGAATGGCTATTTCCAAGCTGATGTATTACAATGGAAAATGAGAAGTGAACAAGAAAGCAGTATGTTTCTTTTGAAATCCTACACCTATTTGGCCCTGTTACCGAAAGAACAAAAGATGAAAGGACACGCTAAAAGAAAAATGTACCCAAAGTATCTTGGCTTGTTGGCGTGATACAATATTGCAGACAGAAGCAATTGCCTTTTAAACGATCTTGAACTCTTTGATGATAATAAGGTTGTGTACGTTTGTGTTGAATATAGGCCAGGCTTTGGACAGTTTGCTCTCTTGATATAGTTCCTTATCCCTTATTTGTAACAGTTATAGGTATTTTGACACTTGGAAAGCAATAAATTATTTTAATTTCTTGTCATACGTACTATTTCTACATACTATTTCTCTTCAGATAACTCGGGAAGTGTCTCTTGTATATTGTGCTTATGGTCTTCTGTAATAGACTGAAGACTTTATTAAATTTCTAATTGTAAGTTTGTATTGGATTTACTCCTTCCTGAGGAGTACATTAGCACAGAGACTGTTACATTGATGTAAAAGTATGTAGTCAAATGTAGGATTTGGAACCACAAGGATTGGAGGGTCTTCCTCCTGCCATGTACAAGTCTGAGATAGTTGCCATTAGTTTTCTTGTGGTTTTAAAGTCATGGTACTCATTGAGTCTCGTGCATGTTTTGTGGGCTGGAAAGAACAGAAATGACTTTTGATCTTGCTGAATACTCTCTATTTTTTTTCTTACCTTAAGGCGTCACTTACCATACAATAGATGTGTATGGATTTACAAAGGTTGCTCATTTGCTGCAAAATAGCAAGTTGACAACAAGATATCCCACCTGTGGCCACAAATGAATAGTATCTTCTGTTATGTCAAGAGATTCAAATGTGTCCCAGTTCCTCTTGATAATAATGTTTTTCACTTTATAAGTTGGGTATTGTAGTTCACATACTTTCTTTCAGCTGTAGTTCACCGTCTGTCTTACTTTACTGTCATATGTGTGTCCTTTATATTTAGACTGATGTTGGGACTGGGATTGTTTGTGATAGTATTTTGGGAGTACTTTGAAGTGAAGTGATGGACTGAACTAATGTGGGCTTAGTAACTATTGCTATCATTAAAGGCTAGTAAAAGCAATTATTGCATGTAATTATGGCATTTGGGTCAGGGAGAGTAGGGGTAGTGATAAATGAGGATGAAGTATTTTCTATGGGAACACAAAGTTGAAAGAAATAAGTGATGCCTTCTCACTCTCTGGTAAACTATTCATATACTTTGCACTTACTGTTCTCTGTCTCTCTCTAATACTAAATGACAACTGGTTTGCAAAAAAGCTCCCCTGACCTCAACCAGAGGGAGAGGTAAATGGAAAGAAATTGACTTTTTGGGGTTTTTTTAGTTCTCAATGGTAATTTTCAGGATTATTCTAGATAGAGGATGAATCTACCGTTAAGGAACGACTCTGTCTTAAGACAATGACTGTAGGATATATGTGACTGGTGTTGTACTGCCATTGGTGTGTGCAGCGTTCAGTTGTTTGAGAATACAAGATGTTTTGTTTTGCCTTTTTTTTTTTTTTTTTAAATAAAGAAAACTGGTAAGCATAAAGATTATAGTTGGCCAAAACAGTATTTGTTTTAGTTTGACTGAATTCAGTAGGTTGGCAGCAGAAATGTACCTGGTTCTTGTTCAGTGTTCCATTTTAAGGCGTTCAACTTATTTTAACAACAACTAAATCCCTCTGCGCTATTTTGTCTGCCAGCTCTACAATCTGTGGAAAGAAAAAAACGTGTGCATGTTAGAAATTGCTTAAGATGACAGGAGAGAGAGTTTCAGCAAGTCTTTACAAGGCAGGAAAATAAATATCTTTCTCAGCAGAACCTCACTGTTTCCTGGCAAAGTGCTTAACAGTGTTTGATAATTAGAAAAGAAACAACTTTGGAAACAAAAGGATGTTTTTAATTCAAGCCAAATAGGGTAGGGCTGAGTGAATCCAAATTCCTGTATCTCGAGTGTGTTGCTTTACAAATTTTGTAGCCTTTTGTGACCACACCAATTAGTCAAAAATTGCCAAATATTTATAAATTTGTTTACTCCTCCTCTTTTTCTTTTCATAAAGGGAAGTATCTGAGAAGTTTCTTCAGGTAGGCAATAACCAACTTTCTGGTATGCACTGATGTCATGTGATTAGATGGGATGTTTGACTTTTATTGAAATTTTTTTTCCTCTTTAACCCAAAGTAAATAGCTATTCAGTAGGGAGGTGCCCTCTCATGTAGTTAAACACTCATTTTTGCAGAGGGCCCCTTCAGTGTTGCAAAACTCAACGGCTGAGGCAAAACTGCTTGGCTTTGGTACCTTAAGAGGAATGCAGATGCCTACCAAAGAAAACAGTAGGATTGATGCCATTTCTAGTGAGAGATACTGAAGGATAAATTGGTAGCGAAGAAATGGTAATTCCAGCTTTTAGTCACCAGCTAGATGTCCTCTTCTTTGAGACAAAGAGTGATTTGTTAGAAGGTAGGCATAAAAAGGTGTCCTGCAACAATTTTCTCTCTATTTGACAGTGAAAATCGAAACATCTATAGAAAATAGAAAAATTTACACTATGAAATGCTGCCAGCTTGAAACAGGATCTGCAGCACCTTGGAGTGTCTGCCTTTAATTATTTTTCTCTGAGGAAACTTGTGTCTTCTGTTTCTTGAAGTTTTGTATGTTCTTTTAATATATATAGTTAGTCTTCTTACTCATGAGGCTGACGATGAGTTGGAGAGAAATTAATGTAAAACATTTTCTTTTCTATATCAGTAATATTGAATGCAAACATAGGATTACAAGGTTTCACTTCTACTTGTGCAGCAATGAGTAATTCTCTCCTCCTCCTCTAATACTTCATTAATTGTAACAGCATTATGGATTAAATACCTTTTTAGCTCAATATGTTAAGCACTAAATGTAAGTTCTTGCAGGTATTTTTAAGATTGTGGTTGATTAGCTAAGATTGCTCTGGACTGTAATATCTTAAGTTAATGTTTTGGGGGTTTGGTTTCTTGTGGTTGGTTTTGTGTGTATGGGGGGGGTGGTTTGTTCTTGTTAAGCCAAAAAAAAAAAAATTATTAGAGTATTTTAGGTCAGTTAGGAGCTAATAGTTAAGTACAGTCAGGGGGCAGACTTTTGAAGAATTTACTGATTCAAAGTGACTTTTGGGGGCTCATTTTTAAAAACTATCTCTTAAGATATACTGAACATATTTTTGAAAGTCTTAGGAATTACATGCATTGTACGTGGTGCACTGGAGCATTGATTCTGGTAGGTACCATTTGTAAGCTAAGTGCCAGAGAGGGACAGTTACACCAAAGAAGTGTTTTGGAAGTCTTATGTCTGAAAACAAGAACAGATTAGAAGCAGGGTTCCCTGGGCATTTAGTCTAGGCCACTGTGTCTTCCCATTAGCCGCCTGCCTCTCACTGCCTGTACTTACCTTTTCTTTCCTATGAGTTCCTTTGCCCTTAATTCTTTGTCACCTCCTATTTATAGATTTTCCCCTAGTTTCTCTGCCTTCGTTCTCTGAAGGTTGTTTGGGCACACTTGCCTCCACACCCCTTTGTATCAATGTCTTTAACAGTGCACAAGTTTCTTTGAAGCACAGGTTGCATATGTCAAATACTTTCAAAGCTACTGCAGAACCAATTATTTGCTTTCAAAAAAATACATTTTTTTATGTCCTCCAATTGATTTGTCCTGTCTCAGTAATAGGCAATGTTGTTATCTTAAGGATGTTGTTCACTAGCCCTTTGTCAATGGCTTTCATTACACTTTCAGACCCAAAGACCATAGGGCAAAATTTGAGTGGTTTAATAAATGGTTATGGCACATACAGATATATTTTGTGTTCTATTTTTGTAATAGTGCAAAAGCCCTCTCTTATCAGCACAGGAGAATTCAGACGGTAAAAACTCCGAGGAAGGTGACAGATATGATTGTGGCAGTGTTCCCCCTTCTCCTTACCATTTTCTCTACATATCACCCAAAGGCTGTTATCTCAGGGCCATGTAACATTGCTTTTTCGAGCAAGTCTTTCTTCACTCAGCTCATTTGGGTTCCTGAGCAGGCTTGCATTTACCTTTTAGCATGTTCCTGTTTCTTAGTCATCTCAACTACAGTCTATGGTTATTAATATAATAATAATATAATAAATATTAACAATTTAAACACTAATGTCCAAATCAATATCACCTTCCATGTACAGATGCTACAGGAGAATCCTCTTCACTCAGTCTTACAATATGCTTAGTGGCTCAGGTTGAACAAAGAGTCCTGAAAGGCAAACCTCTGCCACAGGTGTGTGTTCCTTCCCTGTACCTGCTTCCCTAACAACTCTTCTCTCTTGGGAAGGCAGTATGGCATCCGACCTGTTTAGCTTCATGAGACAGGGAAAAATTACCTTTGTGATGGTGTCTCGGTATCTTCTTTTCCTGTAACACCTTACTCACTTAGGAGTAAAATTAGCATGGCAGCATCAGAGATTGGAGGTGTAACTGGAAGAAACAAACCGAAGTGCCTTAGTACAAATTAGGATTTGATGCTTGTTTATTTTGTGACTTTCTTAAGACCTACTAGAGAAGCAATGAAGTCCCCTCTCTGTGCCTGCATCCAAGCGCACTGAGCTACCTTGTGCATCATGCTTTTTATGTGAGTGTTCAGTCCAGTAACCAATGAAAATGTGAATAGAGGGCATCATCAGTCATAGTGCCATTTGCACACAAAATAAGGGATCGTACTGCCTGTTAAATTAATAGGTGTGCATGAATGAACTCCTGATTCATGATACTGAATTAGTGATAATCCCCAAATGGCAAATCTCTGGGAAGACTTACAAAACAAAAGGCAGACATCAACATGAAAGAGGTTGGATTTTCTTGGTTGTTCTAGGCCACCATGAAGCAATAGTACTTCTTCATCTGGTGAATTCTTGACGTAATCAGATTGTTCTGAGTGACTGTTCCTGGATTTGAAAGTAATTACTGCCCATTTTGCCCGTCTTTTAAGATCTTGCACCTTGCCTTTTTTGGCTAGATTCCTTTTCAAAGACTCTCTCCTTGTGGTTCTGCTTCAAAGTTTCAGCTGATCACTACATGACTTCTCTTCATAAGAAGACTAGTGATTTTTTGGTGTGATGTGCATTTTTTGGTGCACCTTTCTCCATTGGCAAGCATGCTCTGTTGATTGGAAAGGCCTTGATGAGTTTCTGCTTACAGCTTGCACAAAGTGTTTTGTTCTGTTATGGACATGCTTTGGTCAGGAAGGCTTGGTTCTGTAATGAGTGCTGGTTTTTGAAGGAGGCTTTTACCAGCAAATTGGGCATGTGTTACTGTTGGGATTATCCTGGAACCTTTTGCTGAGAGTCTGGCATGCTGGTTACTATAACATATGCATTAGTTTCTGCCATTGAATACATATAGCAAGTACTGAAAAAAGGAGGACTCTTCCTGGAAAGGTTTCTGTAGCAAGCATCTTCTGCAAATAGTAGTTCTCTTTAGTGAGCCATATAAAGATATATAGAGAGGTTTTCCCCCCCTTGCATGTGTTTCCAAAGTGGTGTTAATACTTGCACAGCCACTTCATATATGTGCTGCTGGTGTGTTTTGGTTTTTTTTTGTGTGTGTGTTTTTTTGTTTTGTTTTGTTTTGTTTTTTCTTGACTTGGGAAAAGAACAGAATGAAAGACTAACCCTTCTGAGTCCCACAACTTTTGATTTCCCTGTCTCATTTTTAAGTGCTACCTATTATATTCAGTCGTCTGTACAAAATGAAGCATACCACTCTAAGTGTCCTTTTAGCACTATAAACTGCAGGTACTTCTGACAGTAAAATGTGGTTTAATAAATGCCTCCAAACTGTGAGAGAATAATTTTTTTTAAGTGACCAACAGCAGAATTTTAGCTGTACCAGTAACCATAGCAGCCTTTAGTGTTCTACTGTTCTACTAGTTTTTCAGTAGTACCTGGTAGATGCAAGTGAAGCTTTGCTAAAGATAGTACACTTGTAATTCATGGATCAATCCCAGAAAGCTGTTCTAGGAACCTCTACCCCTGCTCCAGAAGTGTCACTTGTTGATTGTTAAATGTTCATCTGTGATCCCCTCTATTTAAGGCTTGAGTTCTTTGCAAAGATTTCCATGAACATCAGAGAGCTTTGGGTCAAACTGCTAAGCAACAAGGAGAAATTGAGTGATAGGACAGACTTCAGGTCTGCCTGTATATTGATGATGCCTCCTTTTGGTCCTGCTTTCAAACATGGACAGCGTCTGAATGCTGAGGAAGAGCAGCTCATTCAAACCCCTTCCAGACTAAACTGAAGGAGGCAACTTCTAGTAAGCAGAGGGAAGGTTTTTTGTCTTAACCCAGGCCTATTTCTTATTGTGGATACCTTCTGTCCAACTGTGAAAGAAAAAGTTGTCTTACTAGAGCTGTTCTCTCTGTTCCTGGAGTCCATCAATATATGAACATGTTCCTTGCTGAAAGGGCAAGAGGGTTTTTCTTACTAGACACAGGTGGAAGCACTGTGGTATGCCTTCATCTGTGCATTTTCTGAGATGGCCTTAGGCACTGAGCTGTCTCTCAAGTACTACAGGCTAGACTGTATCTCCATTTCTTCATGTTCTATATCATTTCTCTGTCTTACTCTTGACCTTGAAGAATGTTTCCTAGTCTGATACCTGTTTCAGAGACTTGCCAGACTTCTGAAGCTCATCTTATGTTTCTGGCATCAAGCTATTCCTTGTGTTCCTTTTAGTGAATACACATAAAATATTCTTTGTAGGATCAGCTTTTGTTCCTAAATCACATAGGCACATTAGAAATTTTCCACCAAAACTACATACTGTATTATGTTAGTGTATGCTTGTCTGGAGCATTCATAGATGATCAAATACTCTTTTTGAGAAAGGTAAATACTACAATAATTATGATACAAGGTTGCTGTATATTTCTTCTACTGTTGTGCTAATACCTGAACATAAACAACAATTCTCTTGAGTCCCAGAGCAAAACCATTTAATTAGTAAGTTAGGAAATCAAAGACGTCTGCTAGATGTATCTGAGCCTCAGCATCGCTTTCCAATATGTGGACTTGTTTAGAAACACCTGCAGATCAGTTTATTGAAAACACCATAGGGAGGTGAAGCAATTTTATTAATAATGGTAATACTATTAAATTACACATTCTGTACTCAACAGAAAGAATAAATTTATGTTACCGTGCTCCTGTATAGTTTTCAGCAACCATATAGAGTCATCAGTGTTTTTCTGTTGCTTCACATTTAATGACCATCACTGATTTTTACTAGAAGCCTAACAGTATAGTAGGAGAAAACTAATGACTCAAGGTGCACGTGTTCCAGCTGTAAGGAAGAATAATAATGAATTCTAAACCTCAACATTTGGATTATACATGTGCAAATTAATGGCATGTTCCTGAAGATGGGCTTTGTTTTTGGAATAAATGGAAGGACATAGTTTCACATAGTTCAGTGACTCTGTAATGCCCTTAAACTTTGCTTAGTATTTTGTAGCTGTGGTGACGTTTTCTCTACCATGATGTTTTGTTGTTCTTTTCCTGGTTATCCAGGCACAAGCTACTTCAAGCTCAGTCTGTGGTTAAATGACTGACAAGAGTTTGCAGAACTAAAATCAAAATGATACAACAAATCCTAGCTCCTGTATATTTGGTTGCAGTAATAAATGTATCAGTCTATTCTTTGTACTTTGGATTGTGGCACAGGTATTATTTTATATTGTTCTCAGGTGGGCAAAAGTGTGACTACATATTACAGCAGTATTCTAAGGGTGAATCTGTGCTGGCTGGCTGGATAGCAGCCAGCTGCTGGTCTAGAAGCTACGCTTTGTGGAGCAGTTTTATCTTATGCCAGAGTACTTGTAAAATCATTGAAGTAGAGATGTGATCCTTTTGAATGGCTGGGAAAGATACGTTAGCATTTGCACAACATAAAGATTCTGTAGGGTCGCAGATGCCCTCTCCTTTGCTGCTCAAAAGATTCAGGGCTTAGTGATCTCATGTGAGCCTGATAGTCCTGCTTGTTAGCATTTTGCCAACAGCAGCCCTCTCGGTAGATTGCTTTTCAGAGTGTTTGTTCACTTCTTGATTTTGTGATACATGCCTTGTTTTCTTCAGCCTCCTTTATTTTCCTCTTAGAGTCAAGGACTTGAGCAGCTTAGCAAAAGAAACAGCTGCCTGATGACTTAACTATTATTTCATGTTAGAAAACTAGTTATTTAAAATGGAAGGCATATATGAACATCAGCATTTGCTTGGATCTCTTGGTTAGTCAAGGGAAGGAAAAACAGTGGTAGAAGATTACTTCTTATCTTTTTGATTTCTTTCCAGCCCATTCTGTTATCATTGAATTATAATTTTCTAAAAACTCTCTCTAGAATGTATTAATGGACTGTGAGATGAATGTTTATGAATCAGGAATTGATCTCACAGATTTGGATGAATTTACCAAATCAGGACCTACTTTTTATAACACAGTTTGAGAGTTGCACTATATGCAGTTTTAGGTCTCCACATTGTAGAAGGCACCATGATTGGACAATGCAAAGGTCTAAGATGATACGGATTCACAATGCTGATCCATATCTTATTCCCCAAACTTGTGATCAGTTCATCTGAATGACCCTTCTTTGCCACTGTGTTCAGACCAGATGTCATCTGTACTCACAACAGTGAACATAGAAGTTTTGAAGAGATATATTGTAGCCTGGGTTACAGAATTTAAATGTTAATTTAAATAAATACCTGAATTGGACCACACTGGCACATTCAGTAATCTGATAGTCCTCAGGTGTGAGTACATGCACACAACCAGAGGTGCCCAGTACTGCAAAGGGTGATGTGTCACATAAAGCCTGGAACTCATCACAAAGGAAGCATCAAAAAAACTGGTTGAGCGATAATGGTTTGAGAATATATTTCTAAACACATCCATGGGTAGTTTTAACTTGTAGTTACACAGGGTTTGAGTTCCCAAAGCATTACTGCAATGATTGTGTGGAGCACCATTAAGGCTGTGTAGAACAATAAAATTTCAGCAGCATGGTGATCTGTCTGAATGAATCTGTTGCACATCAACTATCCACAGGATAAGTTGATTTATGCAGAGCTGTTATTGCCTTGTCCAGGTTTCTTCTGATTACCCAGGTAGTGCAGGTGTTGGTGTTGAGCCTCAGCCTACACTGGAGCATGCTGAGTGCTAATGTAATGGTCCAAGACCACCAGCATGCACATGCACTGTGGGTTTAAAAAGGAGTAAAAGAGGCCTGCAATTGAAGCAAGGAATACAATTGGGTTTTTTTTTTTCCGTACAGAACCAAAATGTAGTGAGACCAAAACTAAATTTGTACCTTAAGTGAAACTCATCAGTTTACACTGAGAGTTTTGAACATACCTTTTTGTTTCTTTTCATATCTTTGAGGCAGATGCTGGAATTTTCCAGCTTACAAGTAATTCTGCATCATCCCAGAGGGGAGAGCCAGTTCTCTGGTTCTGGGAAAGTACTGCCGACATAGCTTGTGCTGTGTGATTTATATCTTATCAGAGTCCTGATGACTGGTTTCATGTGCAGCCATTTACTGATTTGCAGTAACAGCAACACGAGAACAGAAAAGTCTGTACTTTCTGAATTAGGTTTGAACTGAACTTCTAACTCTCTCAGTTAGATGTATTTTGTAAATACTGTAGCATTCACTTTTATCCTTTGTTCAACCGAGAAGTCATTAAAGTCTTGACAGTCCCCAAAACCAGAAAGTGAGTGTTGCCTAGGGACATGTCTGTCTAGTGGTGTTGCATGCGTACATTTGCAGTAATGTTTAAAACAAAAGTTCGCGGGCTGCTGTGTAGTGGGTTACAGCTGTTAATAAAGCAGGAAATCACAGGCTCACTCCCCTTAGCTTGAGCTGATTTATTCCAGAGACAGAGGAGTCAAAGCCTGCTGGGGTTTGAGAGCTTGAGAGCAGCAACTGCTACATAAAAATAAGTGTTACTACTGCAGGACTTCCATAAAACTCTTCTTGCTTGAGAACTCTGTTAATATACAAATTAGTGAAAATGTGGATGAGAGTGTCTAACCTGATTGTTCAGTGTGGAGAACTGAGAATCGTTTTCTAAAGGCTGTTTGTTTTAGGAAAAAGACATCAAAAGTAAGCAATTATAAGTGTGTGGCTAAATGATCTGGGAGCTGAAACTCACTCGGCTTCATTTGGATGTTGAAACAGACTGAGAAAAGAACCACTGTAAGGAAATAGCTTGTAGACTGAATTACCTTTTCAGCTAATACATTTCCCCTCCTCCCTGGTCCAGGAGTTCAGATTTCATTGAACCTGATTGTCCCCTCAGGCTCCTCCTTCGTGTTTACATTTTCATTGCTTTTTCTGGCTGATACAAGTCTCATGCTTCTTAAGCAAGACCATTTACCTCCAGGAGCAGGAACAGCAGCTGCAGCTCAAACAGCAGGAGTAGAAGACATTCGCCTTCTTAGGCTGAGGTGTTTGCCCTAACTCTGGCTTTCCTCTGTGCAGGGTTTTGCTTAGAGAATATTAGATGATTTAAATGAGCCAATGGTTGACTGTTGCAGAAAGTTCCTGATCGTGCCTAGTAAAGAGGTAAGAAACTTTGTTGTGGTTCAAGAGCTGGAAATACAAACTGTGTGTATTTCTGTATGAATTTTATAGGAACTATATGGGAAGAGTTTGCAGGGAATGAGGGCTTGTGTTTGTTAGGGAGGGAGAAAGGAAAAGACAAGCACACATAAAAAGATCTAACTTTGAAGGAATGCAGCTCTGGACTTGTCCAGGTTTGCCTGAAGGTAGAAATATTTATTTATTGGGTTGAAAAAAATAATCCAGATCTCCTCTAAAGTTTCCTGCTGCAACATGAACTAGGGTATGGTGTGCAAAGGTTTGTGCATTTGCAGCCTTCTTCTTTTTGTTCAGGTGGACTGGGTCAGAACGGCTCTTGCTGAATTTGTGATATATGTGTTTACCTAGCCGGCTTGCATTTATATTTGTTTTCACAAGTGGTGAATGGACAGGGGGTAGTTGTGGGGACAAGTCAAAAGGCTGAAACATCTTTTTAAGTCACAAGCCTGCATTTGGGTATTTGGATTTCAAGGAGGGAAGTGCCAGGAAACACACAGGCTTGGAAGGAAGCCACTGAATTTGGTATGTGTTGGTATTTCAGCTCCTAATTTTTATATAAGTTGTTCTTTGTGTATTAGGTATGGGAGTGAAAATACACACATACCCTTTGCTCTGAGGCTTTCATTTATAAGAGAGTCCCTGATACTGGGGTGTGTGTGTGTAATTCAGATTCAGTGTGGGAATTTTGTCAGACTTCAGCCTAGGCAGTTCAGGGAGTTGGAATAGCTCCTGGTAAGAGAGGTCAGGCTGAAAGAAAGTGAGCCCTTTGGATTGGTCAGCTAAATTCCAGCATTACTTAGGTCTCCACCGTTGTGAACCTCCCTTGTTTTTTGACAGCTGCCTTACTCCCGCATTTTATAGAGTGTTGCTTCCTTGGAAAAAATGAGAGCAGGGATTGAGTTAGGCATTGAGAGGAGGTATCAAATGCATAAAACTTCTTCAGTACCATTACTTAACAAGGCGCACAAATAAAATTGTGCATTGCTAGTATATTTTTAATTTTCTTAGGTCAAAAATGTTCCCTGCCTATATTCGTAGCTTCACTTTTGCAATTAAGTTGGTTGTCACTTTTTTTGGAGAAAACGTGAAGACCAGAGTAAAGTGAAGTCCAAAAGTCTTAGTGCAGAGGTATTTAAAAAGCTATGGTTTAGAAAAAGGTAGAATAGGAAATGAAGGTGTTACATAATATGAGAACTACTTCAAAACTTTGTATTTTGAAGGTTTCTAGATTTTTGAGTAGTTCAATTGTCTTGGTTTCATGAACAAATTAACCATATATATAGTTTAAATATATATATATATATATATAGAGAGAGAGAGAGCTTATATAGAGACCATATATATATATATATAAAATAGTGTACATATGTATATTTTATATGCATATATGTTTGCATGTTCTCTACTATGATGTCATTGAACCTTTGGAGACAGATATGAACTGTTTTAAATGGAAACAATTACCACAAATCTAAGTATTCTCAGGGTTACTCTGGTTCAGAAACATATCTTGGGCTGCCCAGTTTAACATTTAGGTGAAACCACTGATGTATACATGTGCTCTATAAATGCTGACTCTGTCTGCAGGGTGTGATACTGTATATTTGTGACCCCCAGCAGAAATGCTATATTGTAAAACAAAATTATTATCATTTCCTCATACAGCATTTCATATTCCTGCTAAACCAACTTAGGGGGAAAAAAAAATCTAGATAGTATTTATTTTTTTTACCTCAACTAAGTTGTATTCTTTCCACTGGACTTGCAGTGACAAATCTTACATAAGTCTGAGGTGAAACAAAATTCCTAATACTGTCAGCATCACACGCCAGAATTTTTTTAATTGTTACTGGGTAATTACGTTTAAGTGCTTGTCATCATTTAAAAAAAAAATAAAAAAATAATAATAATAAAAAAAAAAATCGAAGAATGCTTTGCTACAACTGTGCAAATTTGAAATTTATTTTTATATGTTATGTGCAATATATTGCGTTTTCATGATCAGGAGATGCAAGTTTAAATATCCAGAGTCCTCGGGAGTACCTGGATTTTTGTTTAGCTGTGAGTCTCGTTCTTTCTCATCTGTTTATAAGGTAGAAAGATAATTTTTTGGTGATTATTTGAGGTTTCTAAAAAAGGCAGCTACCTACTAGAGCAAAATGGTCTGGTTGCAAGTAAATTGTTCTATCCCACAACTGAAGGTGTTTCCTTGTGAAGTCTAACAATACTGTATTCACCTTTAAGTTCACAGCTAAAAGTCAGCAGGTCCCGAACATTTCTGTTTCTCACTTCACTCGTACACAGGTAACATAATATGACTCCTCAAGTTCTAGCATAAATATCAAAAGCAGTGTCTGTTAGGCTCACCATTCTACTTTTGACTAGTGTGATCCCCGTTTGGGGAGCCAATACTTTGAGAAATTGCCTTAGGGATTTTTGAAGCTTAGCAGTGGGAGACTTAAGTAGGACATCTAGGTCCCACACTTTACTGATCACATTTTCCTTGTGCAGCTTAAATCCCTTTTTTATATAGCCAGATGCTCAATTAAATGGTTATTGCAGGACTGGGAATCCTGGTCAATATCTTGTTCTTCTAGTCAAGTTCTTCATTTTCCTCTCATGTATATTTCCTTCCAACTAGATAATCTACACTTATCAGATAATAATGTAGGGTGTATACCATATTTCAAGCTGCTAGTTTCTTTCATTGTGAAGTTCATCTTAATAAGTGGTATGTTGTTGTCTTGGTTATGAACACAGGCTGATGCTGAATAAGACAGTACTCATGTCCACAACTGTTCAGACTTTTTAATCCACTGGCATTCCATGTATCATCAAATCATGAGGTAACAGTGTGAGACACTGAATGCCACAAAACCTAGTTGCCAGTTTTATGGTACCAAAATATTTCACAGAGATGCTAGTATGCTTAGATTGTCCCTTCTGCCATGATGTTCAGTTCTGACAGGGCTGTGTGATTCATTAGCACATGTAGTAACTGGGAAGCCCGGGCAGGTCACAGTCATTGGTTGCTTATACAAAGTGGTTCTTAGCAGAAACTCACATTTCAGGGATTTTATTTTTAACAGGGACTATACTGTAGCAAAAACATGGTTACTGCTGCTGAAGCTTCAGATCAGATTTACGGAGTTTCCCCATTTAAAAAAAAGGGGGGGGGGGGCAGGGAGAGAAGATGTTTCCATATACAGACTCATGAACATATACAGACTTGTGCATGTAAGCATTCCTCTCCTGGCCATGAACCTTTCCTCTCTTAAATTTGCTGCATCTGTTATAACCAATTTTTGTGTTGGGTCATCCTGAGCCAAACTCTATGAGAAGTCCCAGAAAGACACTTGTAGTTCCCAGTAGTATCTATCTATCAGTCAAGCTTCAAATGAGTATAGAAGCCATTCTTCAGTGTAGTAGAGATCTGTACTTCTAAGTATTTTTGAAAAAATCTATTTGCAAAAAAAAAAAAAGACATTTCCATTCATCTACATGACAGGTGAGGGGAGGGAGAAATTCCTCTAGCAAAATTTTTCTTCCTTTCATCTGATTTACTTGTCTAAAACATTCCTACAGCCTTCCTTGACACTTACCAGTTAACACTACCTGTTCAGAGAAATCACCTGAGAGTTAAAAGGCAGACATTTAACTTGCACATTTATCAGGAAAATATGCTTTTAAATTTACTTAAGACGTCTCAGAATTCTGAAGCAGTGTAAGTTCAGACTTTTTACTATGGCACAAATGCAATATGAAAAGGGACAGTCTCTAAGAAATGTAAATTGTTCAGAATTTGAAAAAAAATGAAACAAAACTCTAACAAGCTTTTGAATATTGTAAAGCTATTGTATCCAGTCCAAAGTCTGATGGAAGAATCATCCGAGTGCTCTAGTTTGCACACTTAATGGATAAGCTGCAAGCAAAGATCATAAGCAACCAAAACCCCATCTTCTGAAAGCTGTTTTCGTCTTTACATCCAATGGTGCTAGTTCTTAACACCATTAAAAATACATTGATGAGTTATTTTTGCACAATTCCCAATTTGTGTGTAGAGATACAGTACAGATTTAAGAAACGACAACAACAACAAAAGCCGAGAAGCCAGACCAAACCAACAAAACCTGTCTTAAAAAGCTTTCTTTGTTTCAAATGGAAACATAAAGAGTGGAGATGAGCAATTCTTGAGATTTAAAGTCCACTTCTGTGACTGTAGTTTTGTTGTTTACATTTCATTTTCTGTTATGGTTGGTGTGTTCTGGTGGCTTGCTTTTTTGTTGTTATTGGTAGGGTGTTTTTTGTTTGTTTGGTTTGGTTTTTTTGCTAATGAAATGGCATAATTTTAAGTAGAGATGCTACTGGCAAGCTGAACTCATGTCTCTTTTTTCAGAATGGAAGCTGTACACGTCACAATTTGGGAGACCTCCAAATAGTTTGTGGTTGCTCAGCTTTCAGAATAAATTTGATAATTTTGTATTAGTGGAAGATGTACTGGGCTGGGTTATCTCTGAACCTTACAGAGCACACATGTGCAAAACCCTTGGGTCAGTAGTCCACTGGCAGTCTGTCCATCTTCTTGCCTGTATGCCTGTTTCTATGCTTGGATGGCACTGTGTGATGGTACAGGAAGGGCTAATGGAAGAAAATGCACAAAGGTTTTTCATTACTGCAGTGGCTGCACTTGAGAATTAGATTTTGTACTTAACAATTCTGCACGGCAAACCAAATCTCCATGCTAGAATGTTTCATCTGGTGTGAGGTAGTTATGGCTGACAAGTATGTTTGAAAGATTTACAACACTGTGCCTAGCTTTGGGTAACAGAAAAGTCAGACAGAAAGAGTTCTTAATGGTTCAAGTGTACTAGTCCTGTATTTGCTTAGCTGCATTCCAGTTCAGACCTGTAACCTCTTCATGTCTATTTTGTGTCAGGATATTCAAATATTCAAAACACAGCAGTTTTGTATTCTTTTTTTTTTTTTTTCTAGTTTTTAAACGCTAAGCACACAGAAAAGAAAAAAGGTCACATAATACTTAGTCGTAGTGTGGTGTTTTTTTGTTTTGTTTTGATTTTTTTGTTTAATTTTTGCAATGTATAGTGGTAACTGTATTAAATAATTCCACATGAAGCACCAAGTGTGCTTCATTGCCCTAGCAGTAGTGAGAACTTACAGAAATCACAGTATAAGAGAGGTTGAGAAACCGTCAATTGGATATATTTTCCTTAGATATGGTATCTTTTTTCCTAAATATTTTTTTTTAGATATGTGTACACAGACATTCAACCTCATGCATAGAAGCTCTTTTCACCGTGGGATTTGCACATCATAAACTTGAGCAAACTTCTAACAGTTTGCTGATAGAGAAATTCTACAGCAAGAGGAATTGTTTTCTTTTTTCCCTATCCTGATGACTTGTTCTGAAAAGAAGTATTTTGGTCTTTTGCATGTACTCTTTTTAAAATCAACATCAGGCAAGTAATAGTACCTAAGTCCTTAAAGAATAAAAAGTTTTCCTTTATTATTAGCTGAAATTTTTAAAACTTATCATATAACCTCCAGTGGGTCAGTATTTTAACTGATGGAAACTTGGCAGTGTGTCCCATAATTAAGGCTTTTTCCAACCAGACCACTTTTCTTGCCATTATAAACCAATGAATTCATTGCCATCATGGGTGCAATTTCTGAATAATGCTTTTTCTAAAATGGTATTGCCTAGAAAAGCTTCCTAGTTGAGGAGCTTCGCGATCACAATGCCATCATAAGTACATTTTGAAAATGTATGGTAGAGCTGTTACTGCAATGCATTGAGGTCTCCATGGCTCTTTTGATTCTGGAACTGCCACAGATGTAGACTAAAAGCTGTTTATAGCTTTGACAAAAATCTACCTGTTCCTAAATTGTAATGGACTACTTTTCTTATTATCAAACAATTTTCAAACTATGCATAGGAAAATTTAATTAGAAACTTTTGCTTAATATGAATGTTTTTGTAAAGGAGCATCAAATCCCTTGAAAGTAGAACTTCTCACTTTACTTTCTTGGTTTTGTGGACAGTAGAAATATTTACTTCTGAAGCTTTTCATAAGAAAAAGAACTAATGATGTTCATTTTCAGCACTGGATAAGAGCCCAGTACCCATACTCAACCTCAGGTTGGTCTAACTTGTGTGAAGTGTATGGGAGTTGGACAAACAAGTCCAATAAATGATCTTAAAGCTGCAAAAGGCATATTCTTGTTTCTTCTCCTTGGTCTATATGTCAAGGAGAGCTTTAAAAGCTCTGACCGGCAGAGTTAGGAAAAAGTTGGATAAAATAAGCTGGATTCAAATAAGCTCTTGAGCTTTTAAAATGTTCCAGAGGGAAACCACTATATTCAGTGTTCTGTGGTTTTATCTACTGACAGTGTTGGTAGTACTGAAATAATATGGAAGAGATTATTCTCACAGTAGTATTTTTAACTCCAATGGATTTTTTTTTTTACTTCCTGGTAGTCTATAAAAATCTGCTCAAGTTTGTGTTCTTGAGATTTTTTCAACAAATCTAATTACCTATTTTGTATGTATTTCATATTTGTTATTGTTGAATACCTATTTTTCGTGATTCCTGTTAGAAGTAAAACATAATATCTAAAATATTATCTATGTGATAAATCATGTAGAAGTATGTATATAAGAGACAATTCTAAGGCTGAGATTTTAGTCGCTAACTTGTGATTCTCTTGACATTCTGCTGTATGTTTTGCCTTTATTGTGGTGAACAGAGCCAAATCCTGTTGGCAGCTGGTCACGACTGGTCTTCCTCAGGACTCAGTATTGGGGCCAGTTCTGTTTAATCTCTTTATCAATGATCTGGATGTGGGGATTGAGTGCACCCTTACGAAGTTTGCAGATTACACCAAATTGTGTGGGAGTGTTGGTCTGCTGGAGGGATAGGATTGGCCATACAGAGGGATCTGGACTGGCTGGATCATTGGGCTGAGGCCAGTTGTATGAGGTTCAACAAGGCCACGTGCTGTGTCCTGCACTTGGATCACAACAACTCCAGGCAGCACTACAGGCTTGGGGAAGAGTGGCTGGAAAGCTGCCTGGCTGAAAAGGATCTGGGGGTGTTGACCAACAGCCAGCTGAATATGAGCCAGCAGTGTGCCCAAGTGGCCAAAAAGGCCAACAGCGTCGTGGCTTGTATCAGGAATAGTGTGGCCAGCAGGACTAGAAAAGAGATTGTGCCCCTGAACTCAGCACTGGTGAGGCCACACCCTGAATCCCATGTTCAGTTTTGGGTCCCTCATCATAAGAAAGGCTTTGAAGTACTAGAGAGAGTGCAGAGAAGGGCAGCGAAGCTGGTGAGGGGCCTGGAGCACAAGTCTGATGAGGAGCGGTTGCGGGAACTGGGGCTGTATAACCTGGAGAACAGGAGGCTGAAGGGAGACTTTTATCACTCTCTACAGCTACCTGAAAGGAGGTTGTAGCATGGAGGGTGTTGGTCTTTCTTCCCAAGTAGCAAGTGATAGGACAAGAGGAAATGGCCTCAAGTTGCACTAGAGGAGATTCAGGTTGGATATTAGGAAGCATTTCTTCTCAGAAAGGGTTGTCAGGCATTGGAACAGGCTGTCCAGGGAAGTGATGGAGTCACCATCCCTGGGGGTGTTTAAAAGACATTTATAGATGCGGTTCTTAGGGACATATTTTAGTGCCAGTGTTAGGTTAATGGTTGTACTCGATGATCCTGAGGGTCTTTTCCAAACAAAATGATTCTATGATTAATTTTTACAGATTATTGAAAGGAAATAATGAAGATGGGCAGGTGGCCGTAGCATGGGAGAAAATCAATATATCAGATTAAAAAAATACAGGATGTGTGCCTCGAAATAGCAAGAAGCAGCAGGGTTCATGGATGCCAGTAACAGTTCTAGGATCGAAAGCAATATAGTCACTTAAGTGAAGCCCTGCACTGGTTATGCATAAACTTTAGTTGAGTGAGTACCTTGGAGATCAGAAATTAAGTGAGGTTCTTCCCATCATTGATGGAGAATGAGTTATATTTTTATTTTTAAGGGATTATGGCCTTGCTTCTTAAAATTGAAACTTGAAGTGCATACCAGATCCTCCACACATGTATAGAAATTTCATAGTCTAACACTTCCTTGTGCATGCCTTTGTGAAGAGGCCTTACATATTGTTGCACGGACTGCAGCTCTGATTGAAAGCCTGTTTTGTTCCTTGCACCACCAAGAAAAGGAGTAAATGATTCTTTGTAGTCTAGTTAGACTATCAAGTAGAAATGGATGAACTGGCAATTGCATGATTTATGTTCAAGGCAAGTATTGCTGGCAAGTTCCTACCATTCTTGCTCTGAATGGAATGCATGGTAGCAGCCTCTCAAATTTCTAGTGCTGTAATTCTTCAAATTAGTATGAAGAGTTTGTGGAGCCATAAACATGCATTCAAAATGGTAAAAAAAAGAGGGAACTGTATTTGGTCTTGAGCTATGAAAGGCTTGTTATGTTTCTGTCAAGAAACCTGTTACAAATTGAAACATGAGAGAAGATAATACTATTGGTTGATACTGTATTTGTAGAGCAAATTTAGTTTTTCAGTAGCAATACCATTAGTATTAGCAGTACTTCTGTCATGTGATACACCACCAGCCAAAGCCCTTATGTAATGCCTTGTCCTTTTCTCTCCCTTTCCTTCTTGCTTATCTCTCCACAGTGCTGCATACCCAAGGTCCCATTGATGGCAGTCTGTACGCAAAAGTGAGAAAGAAGAGCTCTTCAGACAGCAGCATCCCTGGTGTTGCTCAGGGTGTTCCCGTGACTGGCAGTCCTGATCACAGTGATCATACCCTGTCTGTCAGCAGTGATTCAGGACACTCAACAGCTTCCATCAGGACAGACAAGACTGAGGAGCACCTTGGGCCAAGAGTCAAACGGGGTCTGAGCCTACAAGAAAAGGCTGAACTGGACCAGTTACTTAGTGGCTTTGGTCTGGAGGATCCTGTCAGCACCACCAAGGATATGACTGATGTTCGAAGCAAGTACAGTGGAACTCACCACATAGTCCCAGCTCAAGTTCATGTGAATGGAGACACCAAACTGAAGGACAGGGAGACTGATATTCTGGATGACGAAATGCCTAATCATGACCTTCACAGTGTGGACAGCATTGGGACTTTGTCTTCCTCTGAAGGGCAGCACTCCACCCACCTAGGGAACTTTAGTTGTCACAAAAGCAGTCAGAACTCACTTCTTTCAGACGGCTTTGGAAGTAACGCTGGGGAAGAGCATCACAATGCTTTTGCTCCAGACCTGGGAATTGGTGTGGATCCCCTCTATGAGAGATCATTTGGAAGCACTGAACCAAAGTCAACTCGGCAATTGCAACGGAATCCCTGTACCTCACCCCAGCCTCAAGCCTATGGCCCAAGCAACTACTCTACTCAGACCTGGGTACGCCAGCAGCAGATGGTCACTCACCAATACGGTTTTGCACCAGAGAATGAAATCAGAGTTGGCATTCATAACACTGTGGGGAGTGTCCAGAGCCAGGCCCAAGTCCCGGACACCCCAACACGTGGTTCCAGCAGCAGAGATGCTGTGCAAAGGGGCCTGGGAAGCATGCCATGTGCTGCTGAAGCTGCAGAACATGCCAGTGCTGAGACTTTGAAGTCAAGGCCAGTGCCTCAGAGGGACACAAATGCCCTGGATCGAGGACAGAACTCGGATGACTTGCCAGCTTCTCCAACTTTGGATATTGATCAGTCCATTGAGCAACTGAACAGGCTTATCTTGGAGTTAGACCCTACATTTGAACCTATCCCGACCCGCATTAACACTGTCCCCAGGGACAGAAATCAAGTAAATGGCTTCACCAGCCTTGATGTAGATGTTGAAGGTCTTGGCAGGAGTCCTGGCTGCCATGATAAATTAGAGGTCACAAACAGGAATCCCTCCCGGCATGGTAAGATGTTGTAGTACTTTCTGAATATAATGCTTTTCCTAGCACTTCTGTGTTCTTGATATGGTACGGCAGGACGTCAGGTCGTGACTTAAAACTTTCAGGATGATTTTCAAGGGATTATTTCTCATACCCTCTTTATATAACCATTCAGAAATTATGGAATCAGACTGATGTAAGATAAGTGCATTTTGCAGGTACTTGTTTTTTGCTTGAAAAATGTACTCTTCAGCGAATTCTTACCTGTTATAGATCATCAGTTATTTTTTTAGCTGCTGTAAGTGTAAATGATAAGGGAGCAGAATTCCTACAATTCCTACATTGAGACATTTTTAGAAGACATCTGTAGTGAAATGGCTTATGATTTATGATTGTTTTTTTATTAGAATGATTTTTTATTATTTCCACGTAAAGTGGGAGAAAAAGCTTCAACAATTTTATCTTCAATTTCAGTGTAATGCTGCTGGCATTAAATTTCTATACAGTATTTTCATAAATGTAATATTTTCCAGTAAAGTATTTTAAAACATACTCTTTCTTAAACTTTTTTTCTGTTTTAATATTCAGAAGTCACAGTGCTTGCTTGTTATTTCTGGCTCTGAAATGATTGCAGAAATCAACCGGTGGAATTTGTTATGCAGCAGTTGCTGACTACATTGCTTAAGTAATGCTACTAGAGCTAGCAGCTTTGCAAAAGGATGAGCAGTCCTCTGCTGAAGTCCACTGAAACCTTTCATTAATGCTGTTACTAAAATTTGTGATAAACAAACTCTTGCTGTCATGTTTGAAAATTCTGTGTGGTCTAATTACTCTGGCAGAACATATCCCCTTGCTTTCCTTTTCTCATTTCCCCCATCATCTTCTCCCTCTTCCTATGTCCAGTCTTGGTGCAATGAAAGACTTGCTTGTGTCTTCAGGATGTGATGCAGTATCAGCCAACATGCCAGAACAATTGTCTGTGGCCTCATTGGACACAAGCTTCAGCTCAAGCCCAGTTGGATATGCCAAATCATTCAATGATGACTGTGCCCAACTAGTGTGTTGTTTCCTTTAATGTGCAGGCCTGCATGATCAAGGATAGTGATTCTTGTAGAGAAAGTGAAATCACAATTTTGTGTTCAGGACAGTAACCGAGGACTAAAGAAGTCCAGAAAACCATGATGAATATACATGAGCTGTTTGCTGTTTGTTTGTTTTTAATACACAATATGCATTTTGTAGCTCTTACAGGATTAAATTCGTTAGTTTGTCATTCTCTTGAATCTTTCCAAGTGATTAGCTGGTAGAGAAATCGAAAATGAGATTTTTTCCAGCAGGAGAGTACTCTTTGGTATACAGTAAAGCTAGTGAAGGGGATAAAAGGGTCATTTAGAATAAGCCATCGTTTATGAATCTGTGCTTAAAGATATGTATCTGAAAAGAGATGTTTGAATTTTTCTCACAGATTCTGGTCATCTCCCAAAGGAAGTAGGAGTCACTATCAGTTCCCTTCCATTTGTAAAGTCAGGTAAAGCAGGTAAACTTCCTGTCCTAGTATTAAGACTGGTGAGAATACAAGTCCTTGGGGTATATTCTGGAAGAGGTGGGTTTTTTTAGAGATATTGATGAATTTGGAATTAAATATGAATATACAGACAGCATATAGAATCCTGGGTAATTGGGGGCAAGGGGAGAGGGCAGAATAGATAGGGGTGTGTAACAGGGCATAGTATGAAAGAGGAAAGAGTTTAGGATTCAGGAAGCTCCTTTGCTTTTTGCTATTCCATTGCCTTTGCCAAAGCATTTCTCTTCATCAGTCTGAAGCAAGGGAAAAGAAAGGTTAATTTTTTTTCGATTTATTTTTTAAACCTGTCTCTTGGAAATACTGAACATCCTTACAGGATGTTTACATCATACTGAGCTTCAAACATAACCTTATTCTTACTGATTCCTACTCAGCTTCCAATTCGACTCAGTAGAAGACCTCTTTGATGGATTTAATTAGACACAGCGTATATGTCTCTGAAAGTGAGGTAATGAGCACAATTTGCATGCAGAAAGTGTTATGTAGACACGAATTGCTATCAACAGCAGCTCTGTTTCTGACACAAATTTTTTTCCCATACCCTCTATCTCTGCCCTAAGGCAGCACCTGCATTCCCACTGAAATCACAGTCACAGATTGTTTGAGGTTGGAAAGGAGCTCTGAAGATCATCTGGTCCAGCCCCTCTGCTCAGGCAGGGCTCTCTAGAGCCAGTTTCCCAGGACCATGTCCAGATGGCTTTTGACTATCTCCTATCTACAGCCACCTCTCTGGGCAACCTGTGCCAGTGCTCAGTCACCCTCACAGCAAAAGAAAGTTGTTTCCTGATGTTCAGAGGGAACCTCCTGTCTTTCAGTTTGTACCCATGGCCTCTGATCCTGTCACTGAGAACCATGGAAGAGTGCCTGGCTCCCTCTTCTTTGCACCCTCCCTTCAGGTATTTATATACATTGGTGAGATCCCCAAGACACTTTAATTTCATCAAGAACATACAGGAGTGCTATCTAGTATTTTGTGGACAGTTCTGTACCAAATCATGAGTACTTCTGCATGATGTTTTAGTATGCTAGGCATACTTTATCTGGCAAAAAGGCTAATTATTTAAGGCATAATTGGGGAGTGAATCAACTGGTATTTGGGTTTTGTAAGCTTTTTTTCTTATTTTTTTCCTTGGAGGAAGTACTTACTCCATTTACACTTCTACTGTCCTGAAGTCAGATTCTGTTAAAGTTCTCACAAAGCTTTTCTTTGACATTAGAGACTTAAGGAGAAGGATGCTAAGTAAAGAAATACCCTTGCATTATCAGGGTCCAAAATGAATGAACTGTATCTAGAGTTTGAGCACTGCAGAGAGCCTAAAATTCATGGAATCCCAGATACAGGATGCAAGACTGGAGGCTTGTGTTGACCTCTAGTATTGGTTTACCTCCTTAAGATTTATGGGCCTCATTCTAGTCATACTTGTAGTGACTTAGGATATTTATGTTTAGGAAAATTTCCTGTAAAAGTTTAACCCTTAAAATGCTCTCAATTTAACCTTCTGTTTTTGATGGCCTTATGCTGCCAGTGATGTTTAGGTTGGTTAGCATCTTCTAGTCTTAGTAGTCATTTTGAAACAGGTTGCTAATATAAAACTGTGGTGGATATTCTCAGCAGAGATCTGTTTGTAGTGGTCCTTATTGAGAAGTTACAGTTTATTTCCTCAAAGGCAGCAAAACTGAATGGGTGCTTTTCCTCCAGCTTTTAATTTGGTGGAGTATGGGGAGGCATTATTAGTTTACATTTCTGGGGGTATAAGCTAAAGCACCATCATATTCAACAACTGCTGCTTCAGGGAGTGGCATCTTTTAGTCAAAGAGGCAGAGAGTAGGAGTAGTAAGAATTTAGGTATTTTAATTTAGTCAGGGCCTGTAGGCAGCCAAGTGCATTTGACTGCCCTAAAGTTTAAAGACATCTGCTTGTGGTTATATGTGTATATGTGGTTATATGGGTAGTGTCTTGAGGAGTTTCCCTTGTGTAATGATCCTGTGCCTTGTTCTTGAGCGCTAAGCAGAAATTTTAAATGTGCGTTGAATCTCTTGCCTGCTCTTTGAATCCTATGAGTATATTAATTGTGATTAACAGTGCAGTTTTGTGTTGAATCTAATGCAATTGAAATGCAGCAGACTGTTCCTAAGAGAAGTGGCCTTATGCTGCTTCCGTAATCCTTGGACATGTGTTACCCTACTCAGCTCTTTATCAGATGTGTTAATTCTACGTGATGGGGTTTGTTGGATTATCTTGTTAATTTAATGGTCTGAAGGTTTTCCTATGGGTTAGTTCTCTGTCAGCTCAGAGAGTTAAACTTGCAATATGGACAAGTAATCACTAAATGTGATGTGCAAAAAGAGTTATGAGGGCACATACGTGGCTGGGGGTGGGAGGCAAGCAGAACAGCCATTTTAGTATCCTTTAAACCAGACAGAACAGGCTTATCCTGAAACACCATGCATATATCTTGGTGATAGGACTGGATCTGTGGGAGCTTCACTGTGAAGAACACAGATATTCCATTGTGCTACCTAACACCATTAGGAAGTTATGATTAATACTGGGGCAGACCTATGAGCAAGGTAAATTCTGTATTTTGGGAGATGTCAGGATTCACCTGTCATTTTCTGCATGTGCTTCAGGGTATGACACTGGAGTAAATAACAGAAGAATAACAATTAAATAAAACATTTTTTGAAATAAATATTCCTTTATATAGATTTATCATAATAATAATAATTTTTTAAGTTTGCATCTTTCAGTTTATACTAGTAAGACCTTGATTTTAAAACTACCCAAAGGTAAAATAATATGTATATGTGGCTTGCTACTACCTCAGCTTGAGACTGGGAGATCACTGGCACATAGTGATTTTGAAAATACTGTAGAATTTATTTATTTATTTATTTACATATCTGGACTTGCCCTGTGCTGTATACAGAATCATTTATGCATGGCATGCACAAAACAAGAAGGGGAAAAAGTAGTTTGACAGAATTAATTTGAAGAATGAGGAAGGCCTGGAATGTTTTTCCCTTGATACATCATTTGATGGAAAAGGAGCTCTCTATCTGCAGGGAGAAATTGTGAATTGGGATGGTCAGATGAAAGCAACAGGAGTAAAATTCCATGGTTCATCTAAATGCAGATGATGATGATAGTTCTGAGCATAGAACACAGATGTTCTGATATGTTCTTTCAAACTCTGCATAGCACTTCAAAGGAGTAAATTCAGAGGTGTAGTCCAAACATCACAGTATTCTGCTAGTCAGATAACTGAATACTGGAAAAGTAACCTACTTTTTGCAGAAGATCCTGCCACCTCACAAGCCTTAGCTGTAGGAGAAAATAGGCAAGTAAATTGAAACAGGAAAACTTAATCTTTTTTTTACTGTGGGTTTGAAAAGGAGCAGGAAGCGAAAAGTTTGAGAAACAAGGAAATACTCTTTCTTATTTCCCTTCCTTTTTCAAACATGGTATACAGTTCACTGGGGTCCATAGGTATGCAATATTTGTATGAGGAGAGGTAAAGTGGCCTTAGGATATGCATGTTTGTCAAATGCTCCAGGGCAGAGGTGTCATACTCATTTTCACTGGGGGCCACATCAGCCTTGTGATTGCCTTCAAAGGGCCGAATATAACTTTAGGACTGCCTAAATATAGGACTAGTTTTAGTGTAAAAAGCCAAGCCCTTTAAAAGTCTGTTGTCTTCATACTCCTACTGAAAGTTAGTGCTTCCGTGCAAGGTTTAATAAATAACAGAAAATATCCTCTCTACTCACTGAAGTTAATGGCAAGTGTCAAGCAGTTTAAAAAAAACAAACGAAAAAACAGATAAAACCATAACTCATTGTGTTTGGTTAAAGCCAAAAGTCTGTTCTTGCATATGTGGGAACAAACTAATGTGTAAAGTCGTGGAAGGTTCCTCTTCAGACTTTTAACATTGCTTTTCCTCCAGAGTGCACAGCTGAAGCATCATGCACACACATGCAGTAAAGCTGAAGTACTCTGCATACTTTTAGTGAAAGGCTGTAAACGTGCTATACTAGAAAGAGAAGAAAACCTTGCCCATATAAGCTAAATAATCCCTTAAAATAACAGTAATATGTTGTTGTTCGTTGCCAGTTTGTGGTAACAGACCATAGGCCTGCTGGATGTGGTTTATCTTACCTAGGAGTCGACTCAGGATAAACAGGAGATTCTCCAAGACTGTTAATTAGCTGTTGAAGCTACTGCAGCACAGGAGGTGTAATTGATAGCATGAAGAAATGCTGACTGCCACAGGGATGAGGAAAATAGCCTTGAACAAAGAAAGGATAACCAAAACAGCAGTTGTTCACTGATGAGTAATGGTTGGTCTTACACAGTCAGGTTTTGGGGGAAGCTCTACACCCTGTGACTTAAACAGTCCTTGACCTAACAAGTGTATCAAGAGAATAAATTAGTGTGTGATGGTGGGAGTTGGGAGATCAGGGCTGAATGGCTCTTAAGTGAGGCTCAGTGGACAAATGAGATACTCTGAGTGAGCAAGAGCAAACAATACTGGAGATGAGTGGGACTGATGTGATGCCTAGCTTGAGGGTTGAATTACGAGAGTATAGTGGGGTTATCAGGTTTCTTGCATGACTGTGCAGAAAATGTATTCTTTAAGAAGGCATGTGTGTGTTTCCTGTGCCCTACAAAACTTAAAGGATGACCTTAAGAATTAAAAGTGTGCTGGGCTGTGCATGGTGGTGCATTCTTACCTCTCTTTGCATGTTTCTGCACCGATTGACAGATAGGCAGCTATCTCACACTTCTTCCTAGAGGTTTTTATATACATGTAGCCTCAACGTAGCTTAACATGGGCACCAAGCTACTGACTGCCCGTGTTCTTGGTTCTGTGTGAAATGATGTATTGGGTTAAGTGCTCAGTGTTTTTCGGAACGGAGCAGCGGACAGTGACCTTTGAATTTCTTTTTGCTAGGATGTTTCTTTGTGAACCATGTAGAACAGTGGCTGATCATAGAATCATAGAATGTCCTGAGTTGGAAGGGACCCACAAGGATCATCAAGTTCAACTCCTGTCCATGCATAGGACAACCCCACAGTTCACGTCATGTGTCTGAGGGTGTTGTCCAGTCTCCTCTTGAACACTGTCATGCTTGGGGCCACTACTAGTTCCTGGGGAGTCTGTTCCAGTGCTCCACCACCCTCTGGAGGAAGGACTTTTTCCTAAACCTCCCCTGGCACATCTTCCTGCCATTCCCTTGGGTTCTGTCATTGATCACCAGAGAGAAGAGATCGGTGCCTGCCCCTCTGCCTCCCCTTGTGAGGAAGCTGTAGCTGCCATGAGATTTCCCCTCAGTCTCCTCCAGGCTGAACAAACCAAGTGACTTTAGCTGCTCCTCATACAGCTTCCCCTCCAAACCCTTCACGAACTTTGTGGCCCTCTTCTGGACACTCTCCAGTAGCTTTATATCCTTTTTATCCTGTGGCACCCAGAACTGCACACAGTGCTCCAGGTGAGGCCGCACCAGTGCAGAGCAGAGTGGGACAATCACCTCCCTCGCCTGGCTGGCAATGCTGTGCTTGATGCACCCAGGACAGGTTGCCCCTCTTGGCTGCCAGGGCACACTGTTGGCTCATGTTCAACTTGCTGTCGACCAGAACCCCCAGATCCCTCTCCATGGAGCTGCTTTCCAGCATCTCGTTCCCCAGTCTGTATGTATAGCCAGGGTTGCCATGTCCCAGGTGCAAAATGTGGCACTTGTCCTTGTTAAACATAGTGTGATTGGTGATTGCCCAGTTCTCCAGTTTGTCCAGATCCCTCTGCAGGGCATATCTGCCCTCGAGAGTGTCAACAGCTCCCTGCAAGTTTGTGCCATCAGTAAACTTACTAAGCAATCTCTCCAGTCCTGAGTCTGTCATTTATAAAGACATTGTAGAGTGCTGGCCTTGAGATGGATCCCTGCGGAACCCCACTAGTGACTGGTTGCCAGCACGACATAACCCCATTTAGTGGAACCCTTTGAGCCCAGCCCATCAGCCAGTTGTTCACCCACTGCATTGTGTGTTTATCCAGCTGTATGCTGGACATCTTGTCCAGGAGAATACTGTGAGAGACAATATCAAAGGCTTTACTGAAATACAAAAAAATAATTTTAAATAATGGGAAAGTTTACAGCCTGAGGAAATTTGAATGCAAATGTAAGCTTTTCTCTGCAGCCTGATGTTCTCCCTTTACGTCATTATATGTATATTCTTTCATACCTAATGACATATGACCTCAGTCTGCTGTTAAAGATCATTTTGCAATACTTATTTCGTCAAACCTCAAATCTTCTATCACAAATTTTAATGCTTATTGGGGAGAGAAGGAAAGCTCAAACAATGTTTTGCTTCTACCTAGAAAATTAAAAAAGCAAGACTCTGTTAACGAATGTAGATAACAGATTTATACCCATTTTCTGTACAACCTACCATTACTGTCACCCGTGTCTCATCCTTTCCCTCCCATCTTTTCACATTAAAAGTGTTAAAATTTGCATCTTTAGAAAAGTGGTAGAAGCAGTTGAAGAATTATGTGATCAAACTAAGCCAAAGCACATGGATGCGTGCATTCAACATTTGGAGGACAGAGCTGTTTCCATTGTTGTGACCAAGAGCTGCATATCTATCTGTATCAGCCAGCATGAAGAACACAGGGACTATCTATTCCCTAAGGATAAAATTATATTGTTGCTATCAGCTAATTCTAATTCTTCTTCATGCATCAGTTACTGTGTTAGAAAATACCATCTGGAAATATTCTTAGGTCACCTAATGTAGTGCAGACAACACAAATATACAGGTCACACAGACCTACATTTTATTTGGAGTTTATATAGTTTATCAGCTTGCTAAAGAATTGAGCATTAAACAAAGCCATCTTTCCTCCCTTGCTCAAAAATATCCCAACATGCAAAATGAATAAAAATTAGGTGACTAAATATCTGATTACAAGTGTTTGGAACATCTTCAGAGATCTTTCCTCTGTTACAAAATAAATATTTGAAAATAGTCTAAATTACAGTATCATAAATCATGCTACAGTGTATCTGCAGACAAAGGAAAGGAAATCCTTTTTGCATACTTTATTAAATAATAACTTTCAAAAGCATCAAACTGTTCCAGGTGATCCCATTCACTTTGTGATGTTCTCTGGGCGAGCAAACCCAGTCCATCTGAAATAAGTTGTGAAGTGTCAGAAGAACTAAGCTCGTCCAAATCCTCATGTGGCTTATAGTTTCCATCACACAGGAAAATTTTAGTACCTGACTTTGACTCCAGAAATTTGAAGGTTTTAGCTAAACTAAAGTTAAAAACTTAGGGGGTTTTTAACTTTAAAAAGTTAAAACTGGAGTTTTTGAACTAATTAACTAATTTAGTTAATTTTTAAGCTTAAGTTAAAAATGGAATTTTAGTTAGATTTAGCAGCACAGTCATTTTTAATGTAATTTATGTCATGTACTTATTCCACAGTTTTTTATCAATCCTTTAACTTCCAGGATGTGAGTCTGAGTGTAGCATCACTAGGACATCTCTGTACAGGTTTGGAGAAGCCAGGCTGGATTTCGCAACAAGCTTGCTGCCCATGCTTTGCTTGGCACAGAGTAAAAGGGCTAAGAAGCTGAAGTGGCGAGATCTGTGAAGCTGCTCTGTCCTACATGAACAAGTTTAATGGCCTGTTTGGAGTCGGGGCAGAGTTCAGAACTTTTCCTTTACTTGTTAGGCTAATAGCTTATAAGGAGTTTGAACTCCTAGTCTACTACCAATTCTAGACAGGGGGAAAAAAGAATAGTTTTCTTGTGAATCATTGCTAAACATGGGGTATTTTTTCAAAAACAATGAGATTTTTCTGTCTGTAGTAGTGTTTCCTACTACATTTTAGAAAGATTAAGGCACTGAAGGTATCACAGATGCAGCTCAGTTGGCTTTTGTTCTGATTAGTCCCTTTGAAACAATGTACCTATAGAGCTGTGAATCTCAAAATTTGAGCATAACAAGATAGTCTGTTGGTACTTGCATCAGATTGATCATTTTGTTTCAACTGGGTATGTTTTTGCTTGTTCTTTTTCCACTATAACATTTAGCTTGAGTTTTGTCTTGCTATCTTTGAAGGTGTTATTTTTCCTTTAAACTTCTAACAGTGATTGTAAAGCCAATTCTAAATTCTTAAAGTAGATTTGCTTTGGTTTAAGCATAAAGCCATTGTGAAAGCTTGATCATTAAATGACTTTGGCAAAAATCTTAAACTTTGTAGAAGATAAATGGTGTCAGAGAAGGAAATCACTTTTTATTTGAGTAGTGTTGTGGTAACAGTTTTCAGTATGTGGGGCAGTCCCTGAAGGCTTCTCTGTTGGAAGTTAAATTATGGATTTTTTTTTTTTCTTCATTAATTGTTAAGCCTCCTGTTGGATTGAATCCCCATGTTTCACAGTGATGGGTAGTTGGAGTTACACAGGTCTTTTTAAACTGCTGTACAGGCAGCGTCATCTGGAATTTCTGCAATGCTAACATAATTTTCCCCAGAGTCTTTTTTCAGCCTTCATGACTATGCTGGGGTCTGTGAAAGGGGCACTGGAAAAACAGCCTTGTTGGAGTTTTCACTCTACCTTTCTCAAGAGAACCCTGGCTTTTATTGATCTGTGCGTTGAACTGGTGGACCCTCTTTTAGGTCATGCTAACTTTTCACACAGATTGAATCTACAGTGATAAGCTCCCTAGAAGTGCATCTGCTTTATCTGTTCCTCTCTATGCTCCTCTGTGTGTGACATGCTCTGTCTGCAGAGTCTATTACTTGTTGTGGGTATTAGTTTTCTAATTACAGTATCTATTAAGTTGTATTGGTTAGTTGATTGATTAAACATACATCCTACTAAGTTTTCCTTTTGTTTCTTCAAACGACTTGTGGTTTCCCTAAACCATGTACATGTGGCTTGTATACATGCTTGCCAGATTTTCTTAAATGTGTAGCTGTTACCTTTTGTCTCTTGTGAAAGGGATAGTGTTGAAATGAATTCAGTATTCCAAAAATCCTGCTGGGGAATGAATGAAGTTAACCAAGTGAGAAGCTATCTGTGAAATAATAGTTAACATTGCTTAAGCTCTACCCAGAAAGATGATCCTAACTGCTACTCCAGTTTTGATGATTGAAATGGTTACAATTAGTTTTACAAGTTCTAACATTTATGTTTCAATGCTGTAACAATTCACCATGTTTGCAACCTGTTGGATAATTTCAGCACAGAACTTTCAAGATAAGTGTCTTGTAAAAACTGAATAATCAAGTTCTTTGCTTTTGGTGGCAGCAATTAATGCTTTCCACATTTTCAGTATGATAGAATATTTCAAACTTCTTAAGGCCAATGTGAAATTTCAGTTAATAGTTTTAGGTTCGAAGCTTGATAGCACTTTTTGATTTAGAAAAACAAAATATAATCTGTAAACAAGCTTTGATCACCTATTTAGTTATAAAATGACAAAATCTAACACATTGTCATGAACCATTGAAGCTGATGTAGATGTTTGCTAATTTTCAGGAGAGAGTGTAAAAGAAAATACATTTGGTCTTATGTTTAAATGTGAAAAACTTAAAATTAATGGCTCCAGTTTGAAGTTAATTCTTGGTGATTCAATATCATCTGGTATTGTCTAAACTGCTCTGCAGTTGATAGAAGGCAGTATTGTAAAATAAAACTGCTTTTTAAGGTCATTATCCCACTATATTCAGCATTGGTGCAGCTTCACTGTAAGGACTGTGTGTGGTTCTGGGCCCCACCATTTTAAAAGGGTGTCAAGGTACCTGGATGCATCCCAGGAAGGGCACCAAAGCTGGGGAAGGGGCCAGAAGGCACGTCCTGTGAGGAGCAGCTGAGGAATTGTCTGGTTTGGAGAGAAGGAGGCTGAGGGGCAACCTCAGTGCTCTCTCCAGCTTCCTGAGGAGGGAAAGTGGAGAGGGAGGTGCTGACTTCTTCTCCTGGGTACCCAGTTCCAGGACATGTGGCAATGGCTCAAAGCTGTGTCTGTTAGGGGTGGTTCGACCTTGACAGGAGGAAACATTTCTTTACTGAGAGGGAGGTCAGGCCCTGGAACAGGCTTCCTGGAGACGGGGTGGATGCTGCATGCCTGTCAGTGTTTGAGAGGCACTTGGACAATGCTCTTAATACCATGCTTGAACTTTTGGTGAGACCTGAACTGGTCAGGCAGTTGGACTAGGTGGTCATTGTGTGTCTCTTCCAACTGAAAGTTGCAAAGTATTATTTTTTTGCTAATTTGAACTATATTATGGAGCCTCTAGGTTATTCAAGGGATAAATAACTGCTAAGTATGTTTTTTAGTTACTTGTACTGGTAACCAGGATAACATGTGAATCTGGAGACTCTAAGGCATTTTTGTCATGTTGTAATTCAATGTATCTTAATCTTCCCTCCCTTCCCCCAATCAGTTTGAATAAGTTTATTTATAGGCTTTATAGAAGTCTTTTCTATTATACATTGCTTTTGTTTAAAAGAGAAAAAAAAAAAAGGCTCTATCAAGAAATACTGTGGAGTAATGGAAGGGCAGTTGAGTAGCCTGAAGTAATATTCAAGTCTTTAAAGGTGACTGCACTTCTTCATGCTCTTACAGTCATAATGCGATTTAGAGACTCTTATTGGGGGTAAAGAAGGAGATGCTGAAACTGTCATATTTCTTAGGAACTTTGCTTTATAATTATCTGTTGCAAAGGGTTTCCAGTTTGACTGTAATTTGCACAGTTGGCTATGATATAAGCTAGGTAGAAGTTAAGGGAGAGACTTCAATGGACCATGCTGGGTTTTGGAGAAGTCTGATAGTTCTATTTTACAAATGTTAAGGACTTCCATAATCAGCAGAAGGGCTATCAGTCTAGCTTGTTTTTCTACCTCCACAAGAAAAGTTCTTCCCAGAGAGTCCTATTACGTATGCTGTACTCGCCCCACTCTTACATAAAGCTGGTTTTGACACTAGCCCATAAGCTGTGTGAATTAAGTGGAAACAAGTAATCATCATCTTACTAGTGACTGTGGCAACTGAAAGTAAATGTGGACCTTTTTAATGGTGTGCTTCATGCATGTATATACATGTATAACATATGAAGAGTTTCTGAAGTTTAGCTGGGGAAATTACTAATATATGAGAGAGTGCACTGTTGACATGCCGTTGCAGACAAGATTTTTAGCTTAGTGTTGTTTTCTTTCTAATAGTTAATAAATACATCTCAGTAGTACTCCAGGAAACCTAAGCAGCTAAAGAAACCAAATAAAAATTAACCTTTAACCACTGGCCATGCTTCTGTTAGTGGTAGCATTTGCATGGTGATAACCATCTGACAAGATGGATGCATGATGCTGTTCTGATGCCAATCTGTTGGAATGTTACTATTTGTTCTTCAGGGAAAACAGAATTATTTTTTGTAGTTCACAAGGGAAAAGAGAGAAATGAGACTATACAAAATGCTTTCAGAGAAATAAATATGTGCTCCCGGGATATTTATGAAGTTCTGCCAAAACTGTAGACTACAAGAACAAGGTTGTCTTGGCTCCTGACACTTTACACTTCTAAATACATTGAAGCAGCTCTGAATTACATTTGCAAAACTAATAAAATAAGTAAAAGTCATTTTTTGCTGACTTCTCTTAATTTTCATCTTTTATTTTCACGTTATTTGCTTTAAGCTTTATTGCAATGTATCAGCTCAACTTCTTCCCTCTCAGGTACATCTGCTGGAATTGGATACGTAAAGCACTTAGAGTCTATTTAAAGAAAATGTCCCCTTTCCTTGAGCTACTTGTTTGCAACTTTCTGAGGACTTCATTAACTTTGTAGAAATGACAAGCTTCATGAGTGTGTGAATACTAATTACATTAGTGAAAGCATATCATTGATGATTAAGCCCTCTCCTTAGCAATACAGGTAAAATCTGCACTGAATTTTGAGGCCTCTTTTGACCCATCCAAAAGGTAGACATTCTCTCACATAAAGTAGTATACGTGGCTGTGTTAAGTAGGAGAGGCACATTCAGAAAGAAACTGCGCTTACCTTAGTAACTTAGTTACAAATGGAGTGAAACTCATGTGCTGTTCCTGGCTCCCATTACATCCTGTGGAGGGGTGGTGGGAGTGCATGGTCTCCGATGGTCTTTTCGAAGGTGATTCCCACTCATTTTTTGTTACAGAAATTAAAAATAAAATAATTCCAATGCAAAGAGTTGGAAGAATCTTGTGTAGTATGGACTCTGTCTACATTCATAAATGTCTTCAATGTCAGCAGAAATCTTAATGACTTTTTAGCATCACTTAAGAGGTCTGGAAGATATTTGTGATTTCATGTCCTTTTCTGGCTTTGAAGATCTTGTTTCATGCGTCTAGTTTGCTCACTGTGTTAAGAAGATACACTTTCCACCTGAAAGACCAGATGTACAGTTTCTCATCAGGGGAAAGAAGGCTAAATAAGCATTTAAAACACAGATGCTTTAAAAAGTATTTTAGTTGCACCATAAAACCCAGAATCTCAGCTGTGTCTTTTCCAAGATGTGCTAGATGTATTTATATTAACTCAATAAAATAAATAACTGGCTAAATTTGGACCCTGAAATTTAACTATACTGGTAGACTCTTCAAAAGTGACTAACAGGGTTTTATTTATCTCTTGGCTTTAGTAGTAGTTACTATCACACTGGCTTTGATGGTAGCAGAGCTGGATTTTTGCAGATGTCTAATTATGTAGGTTTACAAGAGATTTATTAATATTTTTAGGATAAACCACTACTTAACAAATAGTTATTCAAGTTGATGCATATTTATGTCAATGCAGAATCACTTAAGTACCATGGATTTTAATTTGAAATCCCTACCTGTATTTCAATGTTGAATCAAAACTGTTCTCATACACCTATTTGAGCATTGATGCTCCATAATTGTGCTATATAAGCAAGGTGAAACATCTATAATATAGGCACATAATGCTACATACCAGGTTTTACATCTTGGCTTCTGTCAGCTACTTCGGGTTAGGAAACGGATGCATATGGAAGGTGTGCGCTGTTGTCTTTCTACCGAAGTGGCTGGTTCAGCCTTCCTGCTGGTTTACATGAAGGGACATGCTTTAGACTCCTGCTGTTAGAGCTCCATGATCAGGGTCTGTAGGAGATGTGCTTCATCAACGTGTGGTTACAGCTGGAAATTATTGTAAAAGCTTAAATGACAACAAGCAATGCAAATAAGTTCTTTTAGAAACCCTTGGCTCTTTTAAGAGCTAATTCTCAAAGATGTCTTTGCATATATAGGCAATAAAAACTCTGAGAGGAGTATCTGAAAAGTTGCTATGCGTGTAAATTTTTTTACTGTCCTGTGACTACACAGTCACACATTGTTAACTTATTCTTACGAAGAAGGGTGGAAAAAGCAATTGCTGCAGGAATATTCTGGAAGTGCCTGTTGGTAAGTATAAAGTCCTACTGATCATAAAACTGTATCTAATTACACTCCTTTAATAGTGGTTTTGGAAACAAATACTGCTTTATGCCCTTTGAATATCCTGGATTGTTCTGCTGGCTCAGTTTACTCCTTTTCTCAGATTCCAGGTTACAGCTTCTGTGTGTATCTAATACCTAATTTTTGTGGTTAAGTGTGATTGCCGTTTAGGGCCTGTGTTAGCCCAAGGGAAGCTGTTTATTTCGGGAAAGCCGCGGGGAGTTGGGGTCGGCCGGAGCGGTTCCCTCGGGATGCTCCATGCGCCCCCTACTGGCCCGCGCTGCCGCTGGCACCGGAGGTGACCTCTGTTAGAAATGAGCGTCAGCAGAAACATGCTGCTTCACTCCTCTGGAACCAGGTGTACTGCAGATATGTTCCAGCTTGTGTCAGGAAGACTAACTACAAATGATTCCACTCTCCTCCCCCTCCTGTATGGTTTTGTAAAAGCAGTTACGAAATCAGTTGTTCAATCATAGATTACCAGGTTTGAAGGGACCACAAGGATCATCTATCCAAACTTTCTTGGCAGAAGCACAGTCTAGAGAAGATGGCACAGCACCCTGTCCAGCTGAATCTTAAAAGTGCCCAATGTTGGGGAATCCACCAGTTCCCTGGGGACATTATTGTAACGGCTGTTTGTTCTCATTATGAAAAATTTCCCTCTTGTGTCAAGTCAGAACCTCCCCAGGAGTAACTTGTACCCGTTACCCCTCCTCTTTTCCATGTGACCCTCTGTAAAAAGGGAGTCTCCTATCTTCTTTGTAGCCACCCTTTCAATACTGGAACATGGTGATGAGTTCTCCCTTAAGACTTCTTTCCTCAAGGCTGAACAAGCCCAGTTCTCTCAGCCTTTCCTCATATGGCAGCTTCCCAGTCTTTTGATCGTCTGTGTGGCCCTTCTCTGGGCCCTCTCCAGCCTGACCACATCTTTTTTGTATAGCAGGGACCAAAACTGAACACAGTATTGCAGGTATGGCCTGACAAGCACTGGGTAGAGCAGGATAATGACTTATTTGTCTCTGCTGGTGAGGCCTTTCTTGATGCAGCCCAGCACCCTGTTTGCCGCCTTTGCCACAGCAGCACACTGTTCACTCATATTGAACTTGTTCTTCACCAGGACCCTCAGGTCCCTGAGGATTCTTGAACAGAATCACTGAAGGGAGAACAGTGAAGTTTGTTTTGACAGCTCTATGAAAAAAAAAAATATATATATATATATATATATATATATATATATATAAATCAGTTTACCTATTTGTTTTCAGCAACAGGTATGCAAGATGATGATGCAGCAACAGGAGGAAGGATCAGAAAGTTAAGTGTTGGGCAGTATGACAATGATGTCGCTGGGCAGCCGTCATATAATAGATGTGGGTGGATGAAGTCTCCTGCTACTGACCAGGCTGTAAATCCAGGATCACCACTTCCTGTAGGGGAGACCAAGGAGGTAAACAACCAAGATTTCTTCAATAAATATTTATTGAAGCTGAATAGCTAGTAGGGAGTCCCATGTTCACGTTTGGTGTCCAAACTCAATGTGAAGCAATTGAGCAGTTGCATTGTGGCAATAAGAAAAACAAATTACTGTAGTTATATCGGAAATGCAATTGAGTGTTTAAGAATGACCTGCTTATGGGCTTTCTGTGTGTTGGCATGTTTTCAATGTTCCAAAATCTCTCTGCTGGAACAGTGGATCAGATTATATGAAACTTCCTGTAGTCTGCTGAAAAATGCCATGCTGTATTGTAGGGTTAATTTCACACTGTCATTTTGCTTTTTTTGGTGCCCTTTCTAGATGGTTGTTGCACATTACCAAGATGAAATAGATGGGGGAATGTTTTCTCCAACAAAAAATGGAAATAAAGCTGCTCCGTCAACACCAGCTTTTCCCCTGTCACCAGAGACACCATACAGTAAGGAAATGTCTTCTCTTTTTATTTATTTTAATAGCAATATTAACATTTTAGCTGTTACTGAAGAGGAATTGTACTTTTCCTTCTCTCCTAGTGAAAACACCTCCCCTGTACCATCAGCGGATTACCTCCAGCCAAAAGGTCAGCAGTCCATCTGAGCTGTACAGAGCTAGTCCTGGTAAGATTCTAATTCTTAAATAATTTGAAACTGAACTGAATTGTGTATGACGGCAACTAACACAACAGTGGTTATTCCTTTATAAATAGGTCATATATCTGGTGAATTCAGACATGCAAGTCAGAGAAACAGAATTTAGCAGTATTATTTTAATTGTATCAAAAAGAAACAAACAATGAAGAATTACCTAAGCAAGATTTAATCTGTTATCTGCCAACAGGGAGTCCCATGTTCATGTTCAGTGTCCAAAACCAGTGTGGAGCAATTAAGCAGTTGTGTCATGGCAATAAGAGGGCAATGCAATTCAGTGTTTGAGGCTATCCTGCTCTTATTCTTGGTACGTGCTTGTGTGGTTTCAGTGTTCCACAATCTCTCTGCTTATATTTGATAATATAAAAATAATACTGTGAGGAGACTTGAGTTTCTTGTGATTTTTAGTAGGTTTTGTCTCTGTGTGAGGAAAGAGGCGTGATATCCATGTTGCCATCTTGCCAGGCAAGTGAAGCTGACAATAGAGCTTGGCAGTAGCCATTCTCAAGTCATTCCTTAATCAAAGAAATGAATGTTCTGCAGGGTTGTTTGGTTTTGTTTTTTTTTTTTTCCCCATGATACGGTTTGTAAATGCAGAAGCAGGGAAAAGTAGTTGGTAATAGATGACTATATGGTTAAAGACTTAATGTGATCTAGCTATGAATTTTAATAATAACGGATTCTTCTTTGAGACCTTAACTCTTTGCTGCTAAAAGTGCTGTTGTGAGCTGCCACCTGTCAGTGCTGAATTATTTTAAAACAACAAGTTTTAAAAAGTATTTCACATGACTACAACAGAAAGTGCTGGACCTGAAAGGAAACCAACATAATTTACTTAAAACTTGAATAAAAATTGCATTCATTTAAATTGTATGCTTTAGAAGATGTTCATGATAATTCACATAAACACATAGTTTTATTGCTTAGGATATGACTGTCTTCTCAGGCAGGATCTTGATAGTAGAGCTTCCAATGAATTTGATGGTTGATTTTAATGCAGTAATAATTACAGTGTTGTGGTTAACTTTGGAATAAAAACCTTCCTGTTTAATTTGCCTCATTTAGTAGTTATCAAAAGCAAATAACATCAACCTAGAATAAAATTATCTTTAGTAATAAAGCGATCTTCTACCCAATTTGAGACATCTCTTTATGATTCAGTTGCTCTGGCTTTGACCTTTACTCTCTCACCTCTTAAACAGTTAGTGGTAGCGATGCTCCTGAGGGCAGCTTCAGCAAATCATTTACAGCAGGGTTGTCAAATTCATTTTCACTGGGGCCACATCAGCCTTGTGGTTGCCCTCAAAGGGTCAGATGTAATTTTAGGACTGCATAAATGCAGGAGTAGTTACATTTACACAGTCCTAAAATTACATTTGGCCCTTTGAAGGCAACCGTGAGGCTGATGTGGCCCCTGGTGAAAATGAGTTTGACAACCCTGATTTACAGGTTGCTTATGTTGAATTAATCTGCTGAACACTTTGTTGTTAAGTGGTTTCCATTGCTGTTGCTAAGAATTAGGACTTGCCCTGGGCAATTTTGTGGCTTTCAGTGTATTTCTCTATTTTGTTGGTGATTCTCCTGCCTAATTCCTAATGCTATCATCTCTCAAATACTGGGTTTAAATACTCAGTTAATGGGACATTGAAAATAATTAGCTTAGATCAAAGCAGGTAACTTTCCCTTCTAATGCCCCTTTAAAAATGATGCTTAAGCTGTACAGAATGCTACAGATTAAGTGCTCAGCTCCCTATGACTTTGCTTTTAGCTGCAAACATAATGTACTTCAACACTAAGGTTAAAGGTGTATGAGGTGGGTCAGCTAGAAAACATGCAATACACCATTGGTGAGCACCTCTAGATAGTGTTTTTTGCGTGACTTTCTCACCAGACCACAGAAACTTCTATTATCGGAGACAATGTTAGAATCCTACTTTTTAATTTTTTTCTTTTCTCTCTTTTCTCTTCACAATTCTGCTTAATTTCCTGTATCTACGGTACGTACCTATTTACTGTATTTACTTGCTTTTGTGACTTTTTCTGTCTTTGGCAAGAAGTGAAAGTGATGTCATCTTGTTACTTTTGCTAGCAGTCTCTAATTCATGGCCAGAGCAAGAGCATTGTGTTTTGTGTGTTGAATGAGGCCAAGAACCTCAAGGGAACAGAAGCAACTGTTCCTATGTTAAGACCACTCTAATGCACATGCAACAAGGATAACTCTCAGAGGATGTGCTTTGTAAGAATTTTTAGAGCCCAAATTTTTAGTACTTTTCTTTGCAGCCTTGTTCTTCTTTTAAGTGCTTTCATGGTTTTTATATTGGTAGAAGTTGGAAAACATACTGACTTCTCCAGAGATTTTCAACAGATTGCGGCCTTTTGAGTTGAGGACTTTGGAGTCTTAATTTCTGCCATTAAGATATTGCCCCTTTTGTCTCAGTTCAGATCACTGTTAAATTTAAAATTGTTTTGTTCTGCATCCCAGCTTTGCTGCTTATCTGCATTCCAAGTTAGTAGCAAGGATGCTGTAACATCTGGCTACCAATTATCTAGATGTATTACTGTCTTATTTCTTCCCCACTTCCTTGTAGAGAATGGCTTTCAGTGTAGTTGGCATGTAATCACATCAAGGGAGAACTACTGTAGTTTTAGGAAAGTATATATTTTAAAAGAGCAATGCATTGTTTGTGTATTCAGTATTCAGGAATTACAATGGCATCTAGTCCTTATGTTTACAAAATGATGAAATTATGTTATTTTCTGAGTTATTCCTGTCGTAAACTGTGTACCTTATATCTTGGATTAATCTAATTCTGATTCTTAAACTATTCATTCTCTTAGCCCTAGAAATCTTTTATTTCCTTTCCAGGTGAAACCACTTTGTTAGGGAAAGTCAGTCCAGTGGTGTTATGTATCTGTCTCCCTTTAATTAGCTATGCCCTACCTCTTCTTTCTCCCCATACATTTCTTTAAGATGCTGTGCCTGCACCAGCTAGAAGAAGCAGGATTCCTTCCCAGAGCTGCCTTTTTTTCTCAGGCAGGAGCAAGTTTAACCTCCCTGAGTCTGGGTTCAGCCATGTGGTCCTTTCGTGTCAGTGCTGCTGCTCCAGACATCACTTGCTGCCATGATTTCAGTGCCATTTTCCTCACTTTACATAGTTTGCAAGTAATGCAGCAGACATTGAGTTCATTCTTAATTATCTTTTGAAAGACACCTTGTTTCTTAAGACAAACTTGAGCAGTCTATAAATTGGCTAGTTTTGTAAATACCCACGAAAAAGCAGGCTATAGATAGAATCCAGACACAGCTCTCCAAGTAACACAATAGCCATTGTATATTGCAGGGAGAGTCCCCCACGTCAGTGAAGGAACAGAAGCACTATTTGTAGGCCAATTTTAAGCTTATAAAGGCTCTTTTGTCTCAGACAGCATACAGCTAATTGAAGTCCCTTTGTAAACAGAAGTAACAAAACTGTAGGAAGCTCTTTTGCGGAGGACTGAACTCTGGCTAACCACCACTGCCACTCCACCCCTCCGGCTGGACATGAGGAGCTGCCCCCTTTTCAGCCCTGGCCAAAGCACAGAGAGAGCTTTGCAGAAAATACGCATTCACAAAACAGTCACTGTCTTGCAGCAGAAGGCAGGGGTCTGTGGAACAAGGGAAGATTGTCTATAATCCTTTATTCATGTACTAATAAAGAGAAGACATGATGTCCTGTTTTTCCATCTTTCCTGAGCAGCCTAAGTAAACTTGCATAGTTCAAACAGTGTATATGGTGGAATGATGGCAGTGCTACTGACATGAGGAATCTCAGAGCCTTCAAGCATGTGTAAGGCCTTGCCTTTTCATACCTACCACAGAGCTTAGCCTAGGTACTGTACTCAAAGCTTGCGTTACACATTTGAGCTGCATCTTTTCTAAAAATTGTCAAAAGCTCATCTTTTTTCCTCATGCTGTTATGAAACTCTTCAAGACCAGACACTGGCATATTTTCACAGTTTTTCTCATACAGAATCTGTTTTTAGCTGAGAGACACATTGTAATCCTAAATTCCCCCCCATTGACTAAAATAGTCTTACTCTGTTACATCACCCAGTAGAGTAATAATGAATGCTTCATAAATCTCTCGAAGGCAAAACCATAAACTAATAGATATCCTCATTACTGCATAATTCTAGTGCTGATTAGAATTTTATATTGTTGTAAGTTCATAGTGTTATTCCAGGATTGCCATTTCTTCCAGTCACTGAGTTGCAAGGGAAATGAAGCATACTGCTTAATTGTTTGTTAAAAAATTCAAGGTTCCGAACTGGAAACATTTTCTGTGTGTCAGGGGCTAGGAGCATAGGGAATAAAAGGGATACTAATTTGTGAGAGGGGAAAATTCCCAGTTTATGACGTGCAAAAACTTTCTTCACAGTATGAAAAAGTTTAATATAGTATTTATTTATACCTGCCTTTGTCTCCTCCCCTTAACTGTTTGTATAAGGCATACACATCCAGAACAAGACATAGGTATACAACTTTTCCAGACGCCTGGGTTTATTTGCTTAGAACGTTAGTGCATCTACTTCAGTGGATGGTTATCATAATGTCTGTCCTTCTGGAATCAAAGGTGCATTTTGGTTTTTGCTGTTGTTAGGATTTTTGGGTTGAGGTTTTTGGTGTTGTTTTGTTTTCTTTTGATACTTTTCTGGTTTTTTGATTGTTTGCTTTAAACATTGAGGCTATTAATGAGCAATAAAAAATACAAGTAGAGAAAAGAAATGTATGATGCCTACTGCATGGTAGATAGATAGGTCTGTGTTTTCATTGTCCTACAATCGACCTTGACAGGTATATGTTGTGTGCTCATTTCCACAATATTTTTATAATGAAACAGCCAATGTTTCTTAGTTACAATAAAATATACCACTTACTAGTGTTTATTAAGGCTTCCAATAGGGTTCAGGAGCAAGTAGGAAAGGATGCAGTTCTCCTGTTTGTATTCTACCAACATGAACTTAATCAGGTGTTCCAGAAAGAGCATGTGGAATGCTGTAAAGCATAGCCTTAAATGTTCAGAGGCCACTTCTTTGCTGTTGTAAACACTGAAGTCAATGTAATGTGCTATGATCTGTGTCACACTTTTTCCTCCCTGGATTACTTTCATTGACACATTTAGCTCAGTAAAACTAACCAACAGACAAACTTCTTTTTTCATGAAGTTTGGAGATGACTTGATGTATTTGCAAGTCTTCATTGTCACAGACCTCCTTCCCTTTGTACCACTGACTGTAATACAGTTCTTAACACATCTTTCAAATTCAAACATGGAAGTTTTGTACCATGTCCGGCTTGCAGAGAAAGGACTAATGCTTATTATCAGGTATTTCAGTCTGGTAATCCAAATTAGCAAAGGTAATAATGTTCCATCTTGGATGCTGAATAGATAACAGTTTCATTTAATTTGCATCCATCTCAATGATGGAAAATATGTTGTAACAGAAGAACCAAACTGAAAATAGCTTGAAATACTTGTAGTCTATGGCTGCTTTTAGTGAGCAATATGAACCAAAATACTTAGAGTTTCAGTGTCTACTGTTTGGTAATCAGTTTTAATTGAGCCTTTTTTTTTTTTTTTTTTACCCTACACAGTTTGGCTAAGATTTTCATGGGAGGTACTCTCCCAGTGCATGCTGATTAATTTACCAAAGCCTTGTTCTCTGGCTTGGAGATGAGAATGAAATTATTTAGAAATTAATCATTAGCTAAAAATGGACTGGTTTTGTTTATAGCCATGTGAAGTGGACCAGAACTAATCCAAACAAGTAATAAGCTCAGACAAACTTTATTTCATTACAAAACTGAAAGCAATGAGAAACGGGTAATCCAAAACCAATCAGCACTTCTGATAACATTTAAGCCACTATGAGTTTGTTGTACCGGTTGGTGTAGTATTACTGCACTTTAGCATGCAAGAATCATGATCTAAGTGTGCACATGTTCACAAAAGGGGAAACTCGAGGGTGCCCAGAAAAAATAATTGCTTGTACTGGGGGAAAGGCATCTCTCAAGGGTACATCCAGAAGAAATAACCACTCATGGGGCGCGAGGTGAGGACACTCAGTCCTGGGGATGGTGTCCCAGTCTAAGGGGAGGGGTTTCAATCACAGACCTGCTGCTCTGAGAAGACCACTCAGAGGGGGTCTCTGGCAGGGGCCCCATTTATAGCCTGGTGGGATCTGGCTGTGGTCATATGTGGGCATATGGTCCAGAAGCTTCTCTGGGTCAAGGTGCCCCATTGACCAGGGACTCTGTTGACTGAGTGATCCTGCCTCTCTTGCTACGTTGCCTGAGGGGCATACGTGATTGTGTTGACTATACCCTGGTGGGTACATGATGGTTGGCACCTGATTAAAGTGTGTAGGTGATGTCAGCCATGGTGGGGCACAAGAGGCATGAAAATGAGGGTGCGAAAGAGCCAGTGGCTGCCAAGTGAGAAGCCCTGGTCTGTACTGGGGTGGGTGCATCTGCCACTCCATGTTATTTGTTTCTACATAAAACTTGACAAAATCTGCACATATTTTAGCCACTCAGTAAAAACTCTAACATGTCATTGATTCAGAGGAGTAAGTAATACAAATACAGCTATCTGAGTACCTATCTGAATATAAAAAGTTAGAGAGTGCCAAGTCCATGGAAGATAGTGTGTGATGAAGAAGCAGTGAAACAATATAAATGTGTTTCTCTTTGGCTGATAGGTTAAAGCTAACAAACTATGTCATTCTTTAACAAGAATTTTCATAAAAAAGCTCATTGTCTGAAGTGTCCTCTGTCTTCAATTGGTTTTGGATACAGTAATTTGACAAAATATTCTATAGCATGAATATATTTTGGTTTGTAGCCAGTGTTGTATATGATCACAGAATAAAAAATTCTTTAAATTTGATGCTGATGTCAAGACAAAGAGATATTTCATGGAGCTAAACTCCTGCAAGGGATAGGGTTTGGTGTGACCTATAGGTTAAACATGATGTTAAACATGAGACAAATTCATGTGCTACAGATGGTCATGGAAAATAGGTTGACTTGAGTGCTAGCAGAATGCATAATCTAGTGCTCATGTACATAATTCCATGTGCAGCTGCTTTATAGTCCTGCAGAATTAAAAAACAAACAAAATGAAATAAGAAAAAAACAGAGTGAGTGGTTGGGTGCTTCAGCCATTACACTGAAGAGATTATCAGTGAAGCTAGTTACTGCCTCCTCTTCCTCCAACCCTCATTTGCGTAGCAGGATTTCCATCTGGACAGAAACACTGTGATTGCAGATCAGAATGACCTTTAAGTTGTATTGTGCCCTGTTAAAATTGTTTTGGAGAATGAATCATATACTGATTTGGAAAGACTCTGTTTTTTACTGTGTTTTACATTCTGTGAAGTGTTGACATTGCTCTTTTTTCTTAGTTTTACTGGATGACTTTTCTTTCAATGCAGGGAAAGTACTGATTGAAAAGCAAATACAGGAACTCAGAGTGTCCCTCTAAAAAGGGAAAGTTAACAGCCCTCTCAGAGGCCAGCTGGCAATGTCTGCATTATCTATTTGGACCAAGACACTGCTGAGAAGTTACATGGAGTTTTCTGCCTGAAATAGCAAATGTGAATTAACTTTTCTCACAGGGAAATGAGTATCCAAGTGGTGGGTACCCTATGTGTAGAAACAGGCCATCCACTTTCTCACCTGCTCATTTTGTCCTCAAGTCAAATGTTGAACTGTATTAAAGGAATGGTAGACCTTGTGACGAAAATGCTGTCCTATAGGAATTTATATGTAATAAGGTTTTTAGCTCAGGACATCTTTAAACTCTCTTACACATTATAAGTCTTCTATCAATGGTAGCTCAACAGGTCTGGCTGCTCCTTGATCCCACATTAACACCATTAAACCAAATAACTGCTGATAGGTTCTCCTTCAGGAAGACTCACCTTGTAGACTTATTCCATTATATGGGGCACCTCACTTTAATTCAGTCTATTGACTATTTGTTTGGTCTTGCCTAACTTTTTGTAACACTGGGAATTTAAAATGAAACAACTGCCATTTTTCAAAAGGAGTTACTGACTGAGAAAAACCTGGAACCAGCAGCAACACAGAGAACAGCACCTGTGTGCTTGGCAGTAGAGCCTACTAGAAACTCTTCTCACTGCATATCTTAGCAGTTGACAGCCACACAATGTGAAGGCTTATGATTCTGTCTTCAAAGCCTGCATTGCAAGATGCTCCCGAGCTCTTCAAAGACACTCTGGCCTTCAGTGGCCTTTGGTGCCCCATATGGCTGTGCCGTTCTGCAGCAATGAGGAGCACATGCCACTGAAGACCAGCGAGTGTTTAGGAGAGATGCCTCTCAACAGGTGGCTCACAAGCGTAGAATTCACTCATAGCGCGTAACAGAATGACCACAAACCTTGTGGCATTTTAAACAAGTTACAAAGCATGCTTCTTCCTTATTATTTTCCTGCATAGCGAAACTTTTGAAGGGAGAAAAAAAAAACATGAATATAAGGGAAATGGCAGGAGTGGGAACTGAGCTTTGTGCATTTTGTCTGATGTGTTTATATGATCACATGCTTCACTGGTGACTGCAAAATAAATATGTGATAGACCAATGAACCCTCATGATTTGAATTACCTGTTAGAAATATTATATGTGGGCAATTTTTGAGGACTTACCACCATTTCAAAATGACACACAGAAAAGCCCATGGCATGTCAAAGGCTGTGTTGCATTAATCTCTGTTCATTGTGGACTGTCAGCATTACCAGTTGAAGCAGACAAATATGCTACTAATAAGTGTACTAAATATACTTATGAGTTACTGTAGCTTGGAAAAATAAGTGGTCCACCATTTGTCTGACATTTCAGAAAGCAAATGAAATCCACTATGGTAGGAAATTCAGAGTCACTTCATTCTAAGAAGTGGTTATGCTTATCCAGGGATAGGTACTGAGCTTTTGGAGTATCACCTTTAGTATATTCCTATTCTCTGTAAAAATGAAGTTTTGCGTAAATTAATTGCTATCATGTTGAGTAAATTGCACCAGGAATATATGGTGAACACTCACTTGTGTGCTGTTTCCCTTTCTCTTTCTTTCTGTTTACCACTTTGCAAAACCAGTTCTATGTTCTGGAAGATGCTTATGGATATATTTCTTCATGAACAGATGAAGTGGTGCTTCATTTTGTTACATTTATTTAACTACATAGGTATTTTATCCAACAGACATTTACAATCAAGAATTTAAAATTTTAAATATTGTTTAAAATTTAAATATTGTATTTAGGGTTAATCTTTATTGTCTGCATTTTGCTTAGTTATTTTCAAAAAGTCTTGAAAAATCACACAATTCTCTTAATAGGCTTTGGAATTGTCAGCTTGCTTTCATTTATTTTCACCTCCTGCCCCCTTGCACCACCTCCTGCTCTGAAAACCTGATACATGAGATTTCTCTAATATATATATTTATATCAATACTTTTTTTCACAAAGTGTCATTAGGATCCCTCAGGGGCCACAGGTACATTGAATTTTTTCCCCTCCATTCCCAGAAGATGCTTGTAATGGAGAGTAAAAAACTATGTGCATGTATTGAGGGAGAAACAGCAGGAAGGAAGCTGAGGAGGGCTAGAGTCGCTATAGCTGAGGCTGAGGGATGTAATGAAGGTATGTTGCAAAGAACTAGTACAGAAAGTAGATTACATTCTTGTTTGTTTTTTAAGTCCTTCATCAAACACTGTGTTAAGAGCACAAACTCTAAATGGGCTGTAAATAAAATTAAGTCTGCATAGTATTGCATCTGTAGCATTTCAAGAAAAACAACGTGAAGGCAATATGAGTATTTCAATCACACTGCTAGTTTGTGCCTGCTATTGTCATTGGATTTCCTGCATATTCTCAGTTGGTATCAGTGATCTCACAATGTTTAAAGAATTAATCCAGAAATCTTGAAGAATAAAGTAAATGAAAAAGAAATTATTTGCTGGGAGGTTATAAACAGCTATGAAGATAATATAGTGCTGCAGGTAAGATATTCTGGATCTGTGGGATAGTAATTGGGATCCCTGAATTGATCTTGTGCTCCAGACCCCTCAGCAGCTTCATTGGCTTTTTCTGAACTCTCTCCAGCGCGTCAGTGTCTTTCCTGTTGTGAGGGGTCCAAAACTGAACACAGTATTCAAGGTGTGGCCTCACCAGTGCCAAGTACAGTGGAACAATCACTTCCATAGTCCTGCTGGCCACATTATTCCTGATACAAGCCAGGATGATGTTGTCCTTCTTGGCCACCTGGGCACACTGCTGGCTCATGTTCAGCCACCTGTTGACCAACACCCTCAGATCCTTTTCCGCCAGGCAGTCTATGTAATCTATACAGTAGATTATATAGACTTCTTTATAAGAATATGAAATTGCACCATGTGAGGTTTATTGCTTTCAAAAAGCCTGAAAAAATAGTTATTTCTTTATTTTATCATTTATTATATTCAGATTTTTGATTGTGGAAGACAAGTTAATGAAATGTATAGGAAGGTTAAGGGAACACTCATTCAGATGTCTTCAGTTACTGGTGCCAAGCTGAGCTTTCATTTGTATACATTTACCCACCAATATAAGAAATTTCTATAAATTACAGTAAAGTTTATATTCTGTTTATTTTGTTAAAAATGTTTAATGCAACAATTAGAATAAATTATGTCAAGAAAAGTTTTCTTTTTCCTGTGCACTCAAAAACCCCTCTGTTTTGAGGGCAGAGAATAGATGCAGCTCATAGTTTTCTAAAATGGGGTACATTAGATTATAGATCCATTCTGTACTTGGTCATAGCAAAATGTTATCTGAAGATTAGCCAAATACTCTTTGTTCTAGAAAACAGTGGGAGTATTTTCAAAATAGCTAATGATTACACATTGGTTCTGGCTTTTTTTTTTCATTGTTATTTCAATGCTTTCATATGTGGTCAAAACAAAGTGAATTATTAATACCTCTCATTCAGTGCTTTCAAAGGGTGCCTGTTGGTTGTAATTCTCTCCAAACTGACTCGATGCCTAGTTGGGAGATGAGATGACACTGAGTTGATAAAACTACCTAGTACTAAGGTATGCATAAAATGTGCATTTTAATGAAAGCTGAGACCTGTGTACGTGAGACATTATGCTGTGCTCACGTCCCTTGAAATTATAAGATCAAGCTCAAACACTATATGAGACAGTGAAGTATAATGTTAATGAAAATGTTTCTGCTGTGCTTAGATTTTATTTCTTTTATCTTACCATTTATTTATATGTCTCAGTGGCAGCCTAGTAACTTGAAAACTCTGCCTGTGTTCAATTGTCACAAATATTTTGGCAGTGAATTTATTATAAAGGATGTTTGAAAAATAAGACCAAGTTTAAGAAAACATGAGAAAACAAAATAGAAAATATTGAGTATGTTCAAAATATGTCCTCTATATGCAATATTTGTTACGGAAATTTTGTTCCAATTTATTTTTGCTCTGTCAGGGAGCATAAGATACAACTAGTCTATTTGGATCATTGCTAAGCACCAGTCAGCTTACCAAGTAGATCCACTAGGAGACTCATAAATACCTGCATGTCAAAGAACTGTCATTCAGAAAATTGATGTGTTTTGGAAACTTCAGGTTGCATTACTCTGAGAGGAAAAGCAGGTGAGAAAAAGGTGCATAGGTCACCAGAAGAAAATACCAAAGCAAGAGATTGTCAGTGCAGTGGTGGTCACAGCTCTGGCACTTTCCAGTTTGAAGAATCCTCCTCCTATTCCCACCACCCAGTGCTGAGGGCTGTGAATTCAGTGGGCATCAGCATTGCACCAGTGAAGTAAATATTGTGACTTCAAGACAGTGACATTATGTGTGATCACTCAGGTCTCACCCAGTCCGTACAGTTGTGCTGTTAAAGCCAGTGGCATTTACGAACATGATGGTCTTTTCCATTTTCCGCCAGCCGAACCTAAATCTTAGACATTTTCTAAATCACATTTAGAAGGAGGAGGAGCTTTTCCATGCAAATCTAATAGCCAGTTAGTGTGTTTATATTTCATGGGAGAGGCCCAAGATTGTCTCCCTCTTCTGCATGATCATCAGCAGGATTTGAACCAGGCTTTCCTATGCTGGTCTGAAAAGTGTTATGCTATTGAGTCACATTTGTTTTTCTGCCTTAGTTTATACACATTGCTATTTAATACAAGTTAGAATAACAGTAAAGTAGGTTTCTCACAGGAGGAAACCATGAGTTCAGATCTGGCCTAATTTAGAGGAGGTCCTCTGAACAGGACAAAGGATAAAGGGCTAACTCCATTAGACTATTTAAAGTCTGTAAGTGTGAAACTCATGTAAATATATTCTTTTGGTCTGGAATTGTCAGTTCTCTACAGTAGCATAAAACTTTCGTTGTGCAGTGTCTATTACTTAGCCTTAGGTGGCAAAATGAACATGAATCTTACGAACCTCACATTTCCCATCTGTTACATGGCAAATCCAGTCTCTTGCCCTGGGGCTTTGAATTCCATTCAGCAGCAATACAACTGAAAGTTTAATTGTGCAGTGTGCAGCTTACATACATCCCATAGCTCTAGTCCAAAGGCATTTTCTCTTGCGAGAAAGCAGTAGCATTACCTGGTATTTAGTTAGTTATTTAAGAGGGTTTTTTATATTTGCCATCGAAGAGAACTGGCTGTACTTGAAATATATACCTGTTAGCAGAGAAGATGATCACATTTCCAAAGGTTACTGAACACAGGTTTTTGTTATCTTCACTAGTATCTATGAGAGTGCATAATTTCTAAAATTCAGGCGATAATATAAACAGTGTCATTCTGAAGTTGTAAATGCCAAAAAAATGTTGTTTACATGATCAAATTATTATACAGGAGAAAATGTGTTTACACATGCCTTCAGTGTTACAACTTTTCATCATCGTCTCAAAGTAGATGTGCCTCTTCAGTTAAACTTAAAATACACCCTGGATAATACACTGGTGCACTGGTGGTCGTCTTTTTTGTTTGTTTGTTTTTTGTTTGTTTGGGGTTTTTTTTAAGAACGAGTGAAAAATTAATTCTTGAGAGGTTTCTGAAGCATTAAATTTTAGAGAGTTTGATTTCTGTTTTTCCCATTTGGTGAGAAGAAGTCTAGCCTTTCCTCACATAAATCTGTCATTTGACCAATAACTATCAATGTATGTATTTATTTAAGTATATAGGAGTAAGGTCTTACACATATATAAAAAAAGAAGAATCTCAATCCGAAAAGTGCACCACTAATTTTTGCTTCTTCTGAAGATACAAGAGATGAGCCCTTGGCAGAAATTTATCATCACTTCAACAGAAATACAGGATTGGATGAGCAGGCAGTCTGGCAGATGTGGATTGGTTTTAGATATACTTGTTAATGCTAGTTAGCAATGCACATGGGTAGCATACCTTTGTTAGATGGCACTAGTCCTTTTGTCTGGAAAAGCTTAAATTAACAAAAATCCACATGAACAACTACTTCCCTTCCTATAATTACATGAAACAAGCTTTTTCAAATTTTCCAGGGTGAGGCCTCCTACTATATGACGTGGCACTTGATTGTGATGTGCCAGAGTAAACCATGTAGTTTCAGGGAAGGCTGAAGGAGGAGGAGAAAGCTCCAAAAACTGAAGTACATCTGTGAGCACACCTCTTCAAAACAAAGTCTTAAGATGATCCTGTGCCTGGGAAGGTCTGGTCTGCTGCATTCACAAGTCAAAGGTGTTCTGTAATTCCAGAATTTCAGACCTGACAGTGTTAAGTGAGGACATAGAGGAAATACATATTCAGTTCCACGTAAGTGTTTACAGTTCAAAGTCCATATTGCTCTATGTTTTTTAAGATGCTGTTCTCCTCTACATTAATTCCCTTCATGCTTATTCCCTCTTGTAGAAAAGGAGAAAACTACACCTGGTTTAGGCATGTTATTTAATGAAGCCACTCATGTTCAGAAACGTAGTAGACAAAATCTGAAATGCACAGTCACTTGAGATTGACTCCCACATTTCTGTCAGTCATAGGAGTAGCAGTGAAATGTATACCATTCCTTCATAAATTGTGGAATTTGCTGGCCTTGCATCTGAGGGTCACAGCATAGCCACCCTCTTGTAGGATTTCTTGTTGGAGAAAGGTGCAAGTTACAATTCAAGTTCTGCATTTTAAGCTAGTTCAGATAGATCTTGTAGTGTGATAGTTCTGACTAAACTGGGGATCTTGTGCAATTTACTTAGAAGAACTGTACACAGGCTTTGCTATGTGAGTAACTCTATCACCTGGCAGAGGATGGAGGACCTGATCCTTATCTTTGTGCTGTGCCTGGCACAGCCATAAAACCAATCCTCCTTACCAAATGACAGACCTTATCCTTTTGGGATAGCATTATCTCACAAACTGCTCACCCAAACCAGTTCCTCACCTGAGACATCCAACATGCCCCTCCCCTTCCTAGCTCTTACTTGTATGTGTTTGTATACAATAAAATTCCAATCTGGCCCTCTATATCTGTCTCTTGGCTCTAGAGTTTGATTTGTTTTTTCCTTCCTGTAAATCACCTTAGCTGGTTGAAACTTCAAACTTGAGACAGAGGACAAACAAAAGGACAGGTTTTGTATCAAGAGCCTTTTGTGTGTCATTAAAAGTGTTCATGTCAAAGAGTTTTTGTTGATGAACAGCCCGAGTATAACCAAGTCTGATTTATTTAGAAAGCTCTATGCAAAAAAAAGAATCTTATCGAAGGGTGAATTTGATAAAATGTTGACAAAACTCAATTATATTAATTATTTTAATTATCTGGTTTCTACTTACATTGCATTCATAAATTACTTTCAAAATTAACATGTTCTCACTTAATCTAGCTTTTATGTGGTATCTCAGACCACTCATCTTATTTGTTAAATGTTGCTATCCTTGTTCTCTTCTAGTTCAGCAAGTGTAAAAAGCTGAAAAAGCAAAGCTTCCGAGACGTGGAAGGAAATGGGACATCCAAAGGTTTCCTGTGATTACAGTGCTTGTTATGCAGAGGAATGCTTTCTATGGAAAGCAATTTTCTCTAGTAATTGTTGTTTATAGGAGTTTGAAGGCTGTGTTAGACTGCATTTGTCTCTGCCACAAAGCATCAAAGACAAAGTGTAGTTGTATAATAAATTAATCAAAGTAACTGATGGCAGTTCTGGACCGTTACATTAATAACCTGTTCTGCCCCTGTGGCATGGATTGTCCCTCCTTTTTTACCTGACAGTATGGTGTATATCACAACTAATCCTTGCTATTGGGGTCCTCCTGTGTGCAACCATTATTAAATTGTTTAATAGGAACAGCTGCTACAAAGAAAATCACTGATAGGAGTGAATATTCTTGTAAAGGAGTAGTTTGATTTAGTTTACCTTTTGGTCTGTGGAAAGAAGCAAAATTCTAATTAGTTTACCAGTGCTCATCTCTATAATCAAGCCAATTTGTATCTTTTAAAATCTGTCAGAAGAGTTTAGTACACACATTCAAAATATGGTGCCGTTAGAAATTTGAAAGCAATTGAGTAATTCATTACAGGAAAGCTTTAAATGGTTGTGTTTGTTTCTGTCCATATCAGGTTATTTCCTATAGTCGCCCTTTCAGAAAATGCAGTGCCCTGGGATGTGGAAGAACAATCTGAGGAGGAAACGTGCTGGCCATTGCAGTGCTGCAGCGTTTCCACTCATCTTCCTGAGCCATGAATAAAACCTGCTCTGAACAATGATAGGGTGATGTTGAATGCAACACAGTAGGTTCTGCACGTGGTGTTTTGTGAAAGAAATCCTGGGAAGTGAGTCAAACTTTGTTCAGAGCTCTGGATGCTATATTTATTGGAGATTGTTGGGCCAGTTTGGCATTATAGAGCAGCTGGGCTTTGGTCCACATTAAAAAGCACTTACTTGTGGGGGCTTAGTTTTGTGTCCTGCATCTCTCTGAAAGAAACAAAGATACCAAACGCTACGGCTGGTGTGCTGCTGGTGGAAGAAGGGCAGTGACCTTCTTACCCCCGCGCCGGGCGGAGGATGCGCGGGGCGCGGCGCTGTGTGGGCGGGAGACGGGCGGAGAGGGGGGCGGGGAGAAAAAAGTCATATTCAAACCAGGTGGAGTCAGCAGAGCAGGGATGCACTGAACGGGCAGTCTGGCTGAACAGCCAGCGGCAAATCCAGCCCAACAACAATCGGGGAATTATTTTCCGTCTGAATGGAGTGAATTCTGGCTGTCTTCAGCTGAGCGGCTGCTTTGAGAGCGGGAGCCTGGTTTTCTCCTGCTGCAGACACTGGAATCCTCTTTGCTGTGCAGTTTTTAACACTCGGGGTAAGCGGATGGTGTTGGAGCTGGCAAATGTGGGAAATGGCTTTTGCTGCTGCCGGGCCGCTCAGCTCCCCTGAACCGCAGGCAGGATTTCCCACAGCCCGTGTTCCGTGAGAGAGCTGCTGTCATGATGGCTTCTATAGGTATGTTCTTGGTTTCCTGCTTTCCCTCTTCTGTGTACGTTTTCCTCATCCGGAAAACTCGTTTTGTGGGCTTGTGTTTCACTGGCTGCCTTCCTCGCACCGCGCAGCGGCAGTGAAACGTGATCTGCGCCGGGTGGGGGTGGGGTATGTGTCTGTGTGTCTGTCTGAGTGGGTACGCGTTTGTCTGCAGTGCCAGAGCGGGGGGAGGCGGAGGTTAAAGCAAATAACACGTTGCTCCAGCAGTGGACGGTCAGAGTTCCGCGGACCGGGGTTTCACGGAGCATGCGGTCTGCTGCTGTGGTGGCTGCAAACTTTGAAGAAAAGAAGTAGGGGAAGAACTATGCCTTGTGTGGTTATGTAGCAACATTTGGAGTCCACAAAGGAACTGAAAAGCTTTGCAAACAAGGAGTGTTGTCAGGGTTTTTCTTCTGTGACCTTAATGGAGCGATGGGGCATGAGGCAGGGTGCCATGAGCATTGTGGAGTTACTTTTCTGCTGAGGAAGACAAAGTTTTTTGTGAGTAATGTTGTTTTGTGTGTTTTTTTTAATTTTTTTTTTTAAGTAGAAAAAATGGAGACTGCCTGGAACATATAAAATTGCTGATTCTTTTTCCTCCCCCTAGCAATGTTATAGCAGCAGTAAATTTCCTTTCAAAAGCATAAAAACCTAACTGACTTTGTAAACGTCTTTCCTGAACAAGGACTATCACATAGTTTTCCTCTTGCCTTGCTTAATTAGAAAAACAGTGCATTGTGCCAGTAGCACTGGCAGGGTAGTATGTCTTATTCAGGCGGTACAGGTAAATATTCTCGTCTTCTTACTCCAGATCTGCGTTTTCCATCAAAATATAATACAGTCTTAGAGCAGCCAACTATTGCATAGTATGTGCAGGATACACCGGAATACTTTAAAAAGCCCGATTTCTACGGCCTTAATGCAAACGATTTTTCTATTCAGTCAGTAGCAGCAGATGGTCACGTAAGGACGACAACCCTAGGAGAGTCACTGAATCACAGTTTTTAAGAGACAGGCCAAGAAAACACCTAATAGCTTCACTTCTGAGTCCTGTTACGTGGTACTGAACAACATTGAAGATAAAGTGAACTGAGTTTGGCTTTACCTGTTTCAATACCAGATTATTAAAAGCAGCTTCTGAAAAATCAGTTTCTTTTCTGGTTCTAAAATGAAAATGGTTTAGTTATACCACTTCAAAACTAAAAAGCAACCCTCACTTCTGGTATTCAGGCTGCACTGAGCACAGTTCAGCCATTTGTTATAGGCAAGTGACTTCAGGAAAGCGAGCAGGTTGAAGAGGGTCATATCTAGGCAGATTTTTTCTCACAGTAGAAGACCAGGACCAAAGCAAGTCTTTTGGTAGAAGGTCTGAATATCAGTTTGATTGGTTCCATTCCTCTTGCTAGATAAGTACTCCTCAGACATCAAAAGCTGTATACTTGGACCTCTCTGGTGCCTGCTGGCACTGGGAAACTGGACTGAGAGAGAAAAAGTGAAGTTCAGACTCTCTCTTGCCCTCTTCTTCACCTTAAGAAGAATACATAGGGTCATACCGTTAAATTTAAAAATTCCCTGATGAGTCTTGATGCTTGCTTTCCAGGAATGCCAGAAAGCCAGCCTCAAGCTCAGTTTCTTCTTCATTCACTCAGTATTACCTCCAGTTTGCTCCTCTTACCGCCACCCTTGCCCCCTTTGCATTGGCTTTGCAGTGGATCTGTCAGTAGACATGAGCTGCATTTTTCAGTTCAGCACAGACAGCCTGAGCCTGCTTCTCCCACATCTCAAGCAAATTGAATAGCTAATGAACTTTAGAGCAGGACAGAAGTTTTACTCTTTAAAGGTGCTTGGTCTTTCAGGGCGTTCTGCCTGAAAAAGTATTACTATTAATTTTGAAGGTGCTGGTTTGTGCACTTCTGTTTCTTGTGTTCTTTCCCCTCTAAAACTATTGCAATTCAATTCTACATTTGATGAAAATTACCATATTCAGCCATGTGAATATCTGAAATTCCATTGTGAGATAAACCACGATAAGAATGGAATTGGCTGTCTGTAAAGCCACTTCACTAATTTGTTGTGAAAATTTAGTGCAGGCATGTTAATAATTGTATTTTAATTGTTTTGTTGGATTTGTTTTTCTTCACCACTGAATGATCTGCTGTACTTAAAGGCAGAATAGTAGTGCTCTTGTTTTTGCATTATGGGCTGACAATGGTGCTCTCCTAAAGAGTGTTTTAATAAATGTCGCATTTTATGTTTGCATGTGACCCGGATGGCTTGAGGAGATGCCTTCACAGCTGATTTGCATTCCTAAGCGAAGTTATGCTTAAAGTCAATAGCAGAGCATCTGCAAGATCTTCTAAAATACATGAGAAGACATGTGCAACTGATTGCTTTAGTCCCTGGGGAGCTTTATTTTCTTTTTCCTTGTATGATTTGGGAAAATAAATTAGTATGAGGAAGTCTTTCAGAAAAGCACTATAAGAATTTTACTGCTTTGAAGATACTGTATTGCAAATTTTATTCTGCAAGTATGACTTATTTGTATTTTGGTAGTTTTTGAATGATTATATGTTACCAAGTATCTGTAAAATGGTGTAAGGGTCTCTTAATGGAATGGGTATTTCCTCAGAAGAAGAGAAGCCAGATAGCAAGATCTTAGGGGCAGGAACTGTGGGTGGGGAAAAGTGGGGTCTGATAAATCATCCTTTTGATACACATCCCTGTGCAGAAAAGGGCAAGAGAAAGGGTAAGTGCAATTAATTTCCTGATCTTGGGGTTGCCTGGAGATAAGCTGACCCCTGGCGCAGCTTCAGAGGCTGCATTTGTTTGTTACTGGCAGGAGCTTCTGTGGGCCCTTGTGGGATGTAGAAGTTGCTGGAACGCAGGAATGTCGCAGTGTGTACCCACTCCTGTGTATCTTGCCACCAGGCCAAAATCTCCCGTGGAGGGTAGAGAAGCACCAGCCTTGCTCGTGCAGTACTTGTTGGGGAGGGCTGCTCTGCCAGGGATATTTCTTTAAGGGGCAGCATGGATGATTTACAGCTTTCTTTAGGCGTAAGGCAAGAGTGGATTTTTTAAAAATTCTAAATACATTTGAAAGGTACCCAAAACACAGCAAGCATTTTCTGAATGCGTGCAATAAATAATCACATGAAGTTAGAAGCCTTCAGTACTGGAGAGTAACTTACCTTTAGTTATTAGTGGCTTGCATTCTAACTGTTCAGTGTGTTACTTCTTCCACCAGATCAATATCTCTGAGAAATAGTTTACTGCCTCTCCAGATTCGCTGTTATATTTCCCAGGTTGTCAGGCACCACACTGTTGTGTTTTCTGTAAGAACCAGGCACATAATATGTATTTGACTGAGATCCTTCTCAGCACTGTTTAATGAAGCAGCTGAAGCTGACCTTTCTAGTGCAGAGAGGTTAGGAGGTGGATGCTAGAGCCACTGTCTTCACCACTTCTCCAGGTTTAGCCTGACTGATTTGATTACTTGCAAAGAGAGTTGATCCACTCAGACAGGCATTGGCAGAATCTCTAAGCAATAGGCACTTTGTCTTTTCCTTCACCAGCATTAAAAAATCTGTTATATTTGTTTGCCGGGTTTTTGAAAGGCAAGTGGCTCTGTTATGGTACATGATTTTGGCTCATGACATGCTCTCCTTTTGAAAGAACATAGGAAATAGTGAAGAAGAGTTTCTGGATGTGCATAAAACCCAGCAGATTCCAGGCCAATGAAGGGAAAACAAAACCAACAAACCCCACACAAAAACCCTAATAAACAGTCTTTTTATTTCTTAGCTGCATGCCCTTTTTTTCTGCCAGTGTGTTGATCTCCAAAGTGCGGTGTGTGCACCTCAGGTGATGCACAAGATGATCCATTGGGGTGTGGGAAGAAAATATCAGACCTTCAGTAGTACATATATACAGTTCGTAATTAAATAAATATACATATATTGGAGATACATTTTCAAAAATTCCTTATTGTTGGGGTGTGCAACTAGAAAAGTTTGGAACTGACTGTGTTAGACTTTTCTGCATGAGGAAATTAGTGTTACCATAGAAAGACAGAAATAATGTTTCAGAAGTGCCTCTGAGGGTGTGTAGTCCAACGCCATGACTCAGAACAAAACCATCTGAGATCTGAGTCAAACTCTACTGATGGAGGTTCCACCACAACCCTGGTTAACCTCTTTCAGTGGTACACTGCCCATAAGGACAAAGCCCTTTTTGATTTGTAATGAGAATTTCCAAAGACACTACTGAGAAGAATTTGGCTCTGTTGTCTCTTCTGGTAGAAAAGAGACCCTCTTCTAGTAGTTTTCGGCTGCTTTTAGATTCCCTGCCTAGTTGCTTTTCCTCTCCAGGCTGAAAAGTCCCAGCTCCATCATCCTATCATCATAGATTGTGTGAGCAAGACTGCTGGTCATCTTGGTAGTCTTCCACTGGATCCTTTCCAGTTTCTTATGTTCCTGAACTGGTGGCCTAAAACTTAATTTAGTATTCCAGATGAATCTTTCTCAGCATCAAATACAAAAAGAGTAATAACCAATCTCTTCTGATCTGCTGGCCGTGTTTCTCCTGCTGTAGGTCAGTATATGCCCTATTTGGGATGAGAGCAAAGTGAAGACTGTCTTTCAGCCTGCTACCCACTGCAACTCCTGATACTTTTCGGCAGGGCTGCTAATTACCAGTTGGATCCCAGCCTGTATTGTTACAAGGTCTTATTCTGCCCCAGGTACAGATTTTTTTTTTTTATTTCATGTTGGTCTTAAATAAGATTTCTGTTGGTCCAAGCCTCAAGTTCACCAAAGTCCCTGTACTCATTATTGCAATTCTTAAAGATGGGCTTAATATCATCCCTTTTCTAGTTATCAGTGTGGTTCAGTGAAACAGAATTTTTGGTATGGACATTAACTCTTAAGTTCTCAGATTTTAAGAAAATTAAGAAAGTGGATTTCCAAATTTCTTCTGAATTGATAAATGTTCACTTGGCAGATGAGGAGTTAATCTGAACAAAATATGATTTTTCAAATTGTAGTCATTATGTCTTTTTTTTGCTCAGGTGAAGTAAAAAGCAAAAAATGTGAAAAGAATATAAAAACTGTGTTAGTCATTCAAGAGTATTTATTTTTTCTAAATAAATAAGAGTGTTGAAGAAATAGTGAGGAAAATAGGGGTTCTGTTGCTGCCCTCAAAGACAGAAAAATAGCTGTCTAATAGTATAAAATTCAGTTTATTTATGATATAGACTTGAAGGAAATGTTACAGTTTTGCGTGCTTTTTCAGAGCTTTATGGCAGTGGAGACTTTACATAGCTTAGTGACTACAGCAGGCCAAATGACAAGATGCCGATTCAGCATTTGATCGCTGCAGGTTTGGGGGCAAGATAGCCAAAGCAAAAAGTAAATTAACAATATCAACCATTGTCTCAGCCCAGAAGTTGTTATTTGGGAAGTTCTGTAACAAGTCTATCCTATCAGAAATGTGAAGATCATAAAGCAATTAACTTCTTTTTTGAAGACAACAAACCGGAAGGTGTTTTGTTGCTGCCTGGGCTTGATAGGAGTTTTGCTTCCAATGTGTATGGCTTAAGTCAGCTTGTAACTCTTCTCAACTGAAAGAGACAGTAGTACAGTAAATTAGCTGTTCTCAGAGCTATTTGTTTGAAACACTTAAGAAATAATGGTGGAAGCTGGCTAGCAACAACAGCTAGTGGGAGTTTAGCCTTGAATGAGAGGTGGAACAACTTGGTTGAAAAAGATGCCATATACTGTGCAAAAAAAGGTAATAAAGTTATTGTCTTCCCTGACAGATGAAATTACTAAAGACAAGATCTTAAGCATCTTTCATTGATTTCCATGTATTCTATAGAAAGGAAGGAACAGTGGGACCCAAGTTGATGGATTTCCTGGAAGGGAATGATTTGGTTTGCTCTATTTCTGTGAAACTGAAGGCAGAATATAGCAAATATAAAAGGTCAAAGTTTCAGTAAAGTCAATAGTTTGCAGACTGACTAAAAACAAGAGGAGTTTCAGTGTTATCTCAGTCTCACTAATTATGGCACCTTAGCATTTGGAAAAGCAGGAGGTTGAAAGGGAAGATGTCTACCTTATGAGAACCTTGCAGTGCTGATGGACTTGGAAAGATGTTAGTTTGTAAACTGGTTTAAGTGGGCCATTTTGATCTCTTCATTCTCCATATGCAGGGGTTTTAATTCTGGCCTTCCCCATGAACTCTGTAGAAGTTGCTAAGGAGCTCCTTAGCTCCACCATTGCCGATTCTCTTCGCACTCTGTCAGCTGCTAGAGGGACTCTCTTTTCCAGGGAGCCAAATCCTTTTGTCATGAATTCACTGTTTCCAGGATTTCTGGCTTTAAATAGTAGCATAAGCCTCTGCTACTCCATACTCACACTGCATAGCTGGAATTGTGCGTTCCTTTTCACATTATCCAGTACAGTTAGCTGTCACTGGATGTTGCTTGTCAGTCTCTTCCACTAAAGCTCTTCCTTGCTCCATTTTTTTCCTCGAAACTGTGGTTTTTCCAACTAATCTTTCTGTTAATGTTTCCCTTGCCGAAATATTGGCAAAATGTCTTAGAAGAACTAAAACTCTGTCTGCTCAGTAACTTTAACTCTGTACTTGTTGGTGGTTTTGCTTTCATTGATTGTTTCCCTCATAAAGCTTTCTCTTTTTTTTTTTTTTTTTTTAAGCCCTTTGTAGATCTCAAGTTTTGGAAAGAAACACATCTGAACAAAACCCTTTCATAAAATCTGCTTAAGATCTTCATCTGGTGCTTTTTGTCTGACTGATATACTTTAAACCATGGAGTGAGCTATCCACTCTGTCACTCAATAGGTTGTTCTGATGTTTAGTACTAGAGGCTAGGGTTTTCTTCAAACCTTGTTCTACTCTTCCTTGTATGTGTAACATCTCAGCTCTGAGCTGAGCTTAAATCTTCTCCAGGACATTCAGGTGAATGGTGGAGTAACTTGCTTAATGAGTAATGAAATTTAATATTGGAAAAGGGAAGTGGCCATCATTTGACCCTTGCTCTCCTGGACAAAATAAAGTTGTATCAGCAGAGACTGTTGTGATAGAAACTATTACAGTTCCCTCCATGTGGGAAGGCAAGATGAAGAACTAAGCACTGTGGCAGAGTTTACATTTGCGGTAATGTAAATTCCAAATGACTTCAGTAAAGCATTTGACACAGTCTCCTACAGCATCCTTACAGCTAAACTGAGGGAGTGCGATCTGGACGATCGGGTAGTGAGAGGGACTGTGAACTGGGTGAAGGGAAGAAGCCAGAGAGTTGTGATCAATGGAGCAGAGTCTAGTTGGAGGCCTGTATCTAATGGAGTGCCTCAAGGGTCAGTACTGGGGCCGGTATTATTCAAGATATTCATCAGTTATTTGAACGAGGGAATAGAGCAAGTTTGCTTATGACACCAAGCTGGGAGGAGTGGTTTACACACCAGAAGACTTTGCTGCCATCCAGTGAGACCTGAACAGGCTGGAGAGTTGAGTGGGGAAAAAATTTAATGGAATATAACAAAGGAAAGTGTAGAGTCTTGCATCTGGGTAGGAACAAACCCAGGTTCCAGTATAGGTTGGGAAATGACCTATTAGAGGGCAGCATAGGGGAAAGGGACCTGGGAGTCCTGATGGACAGCAGGATGACCATGAGCCAGCACTGTGCCCTTGTGGCCAAGAAGGCCAATGGCATCCTGGGCTGTATTAGAAGGGGTGTGGTTAGCAGGTCCAGGGGGGTTCTCCTCTCCCTCTACTCTGCCCTGGTGAGACCACACCTGGAATATTGTGTCCAGTTCTGGGCCCCTGAGTTCAAGAAGGACAGGGAACTGCTGGAGAGAGTGCAGCACAGAGCCACAAAGATGATTAAGGGAGTGGAGCATCTCCCTTATGAAGAAAGGCTGAGGGAGCTGTGTCTCTTTAGTTTGGAGAAGAGAAGGCTGATGGGTGACCTTACTAATGTTTACAAATATGTAAAGGGTGAGTGTCATGAGGATGGAGCCAGGCTCTTCTCGGTGACAACCAATTGTAGGACAAGGGATAATGGGTGCAAACTGGAACACAGGAGGTTCCACTTAAATTTGAGAAGAAACTTCTTCTCAATGAGGGTGACAGAGCACTGGAACAGGCTGCCCAGGGGGGTTGTGGAATCTCCTACTTTGAAGACATTCAAAACCTACCTGTTCACATTCCTGTGTAACCTCATCTAGGTGTTCCTGCTCTGGCAGGGGATTGGACTAGATGATCTTTTGAGGTTTCTTCCAATCCCTAACATTCTGTGATTCTGTCATAGTTGGATCTAGCAGGATGCTAAGCTGTGAAGTGCCATGGAGGTTTTGTTGAATGCTAGGGAGTACTGTGTGCCTTTTTTATGAGACATTTCAAAGGGAAGATCTTAAGAATGCTTGCCTGGTAGGACAAGTGCAAGGTAGGTCCTGGGAGAATGAGAAATATCAAGTCTTAGTGGAATGCAACCATCCAAAACCAAGAAATACTTCCACTATGTAGAGAATATACCAAACACTTCTATTACATGTCTTGGGTACTGTCTTTGTAGATGACTTGTCAGGAAATCTGTCTAAAGGAATGGGCTTTTCAGTTGCTCCTGTGAAAAGAGGTAGAAGCAGAGGGACCTCTGAAGGAGAACTTTGATACAACAAACGTTTCACAGCCACATCTGATGTGGCTTCTTGCAAGTCTTCCATTAGGCTGGATTTTTTCAGCATTGCTGAAGCCATCAAAGGATGGATCAGGAAACAAACTGAAATTTAAAAGTATTGCACAAAACTTCTTATCCTTTTGCTACTCTTTAGGGCTGGCGGTGGCTCGGTTGCTTTATCTTACTTTATAGGAGTATACTTTTCTGTGTCCATTCAACTCTGTCTGGGTTGCTGCATCCTTCCTGGTGAGTACAGAAGACACACATTTGCACTGGCTGGGTACCCTAGTAAGGCTCCTCTGGGAGGGTGATAACCACCAATTGAGCTAATTTCTTGAGCTGGCAGAGTTTTTCCACCCTTTCTGAGTGCCCTTCCATGCAAACTGCTGCACAAATGGCCACATCTGGCTCTGTTTGCAGTGCCCAGGTCACTACCATTCTCTAGGCTGCTTTTTTGATAGATAGGCAGGTCTGAATGAAGAGACAGGAACATGAATGATCCTGGTTTTGTCACGTCACTTCTTTAAGTAAGGAGCTGAACTTCTATATTGTCAGTGTTCTCACAAATACAATGGCGTAGATTTAGTAGGGGCCTGCAGCAAGAAGCACTGATGCTTCACAGCAGACAAGCTAGGGGAGTTTGTACCATGCATACAGAAATCCTGTAGAAGCTATGAGATTGCACTGAGTTAAGGATTCCATGAGATAAAGGGTTAACAGCTGACCAGTGAGTGTGGACTCTTCATCAGACAATAGAGAGGATACAGCTGAAATATTCAGCAAGCTTGTTTTTAATAGAAATGTAAACAAAGCTGCTTTCATGGGAAGTGCCTTTCAGATGTACTTGTTTCTAGCTTGGGAAGTACAGAGTTTTCATTCTTTCTGCAGATTACATGCCTGGCTGCCAGTGGCTTTTCACTCATAATCTAGTATTTTACACCTGTGAAAAATTGGTATGAAAAGAAATGCATCTGTGAGCATGATAGCGGTCGTTCCATCACACAGTGTTCAGTGCTCTAAAGGTAATAGCAATAGTCCAAGGCCTGAAACAGGGAAGAATCAAGTCTTGGTCCATTTCTTCAAGCAAATGCTGTTATTGGTGGGAGAAGAGTACCATGCTGTGCAAATGTGTTAGATTAGCTTTTATGCATATAGCTGAGATTGCATTAGAGTGGGAGAAGATTTTAAGCTCTTTCAGAAGGAGAGCTGCTCCCCTTCTTCCCACCAGGCTGGTGGTAACTGGTGTCCAGTGACTCCTTTATATAGTCTGGTATCAGGGAAACAGACATAGAGACATGAAAATAAGCAAACATGGAATTAAGCTTCTGATCACAATTTCAATGACTGCAGAGAATGCTTTAATCTCCCCCATATAGTAGCAGTCATCTCAACCTGCAGTATAATTGGGAAGCATCTGCAGGTTCATGTGCACAGGTGAGATGTTTGTTGCACTTTATGATATTTTGTCTTACTGGTGCTACTCTCAGTAGATTCTGCTTTTAGCCTAGTGAAAGTGGGTTTTTTGGGGAGGCTCCAGTAGTCTTCAGATGTACAACATAAGTTTGGGCCACCCTCTTCAACTAATCAGCTTTTTCTCAGATAATAGTTGAGACCAAGTAATATTACTTTATTATATGTTGAAATAATTGCTCAAGGCTTCACGTAAATCCTTATAATACTTGGGTAAACAGTCAGACTTGGTAATCCTTGCATAAACAAGCGCCACTGATTTCAGTAGGAATATGGCCTAAATCATGGGTTTATGGAGCCAGCTTTTTCTGTGTTTGCATCAGTATGAGAATGACTGTAGTATATATCTGATCTGTTAGATAGATACAGATTCAGATTTCTCTGGCTCTTCCACACCACACACATTTCTTCAGTATTTCCTTAAAGTTCACTTTTATGGCTGGTGTGGATATAGTTAAAGCAATTGGTACAGCTAAAAGACAGCGATGCACTTTTCTGATGTTTCCCTCCTCCAGTTAGATGTTTGCTCTGTGCAGTATGTGTGCTATGTGAGGAATTCAGATGGTTTTCAGTCAGACCACTGATTTGCAGATTTTCTTATCTCAGACATTTCTTTTAAGTACCTTGCACCCTCCTCTTCCAAATAATAGCAGAGCCAGGCTTTGCCATGAACCAAAGGAAAAAGAAGACTTACTTAGACTTGTTTCAGTGGTGGTCACAGAAATAATGAGAACCTTCCTCCTTTTTACTTTAGCGTTTCATATGGAAAAGATGCATTAACATGATCGTAACTCTGTGCAGGACTGGAATTGTTGAAATTTTAACTTTCTTGTGTGTTTTCTCACCCTCAGTCTTTTGAAGTGTATCTGCTCAAGAGGCAGTAACTAGAGATTGTTTCATCTGTGATCACCTTAATTGCATTCCAGTCCTGCAGCTGTTGAGGGCAATGGAGCTATTCATTGTTGACTTGTTGACTGCCTTTGCACATGCTTTGAGATATATGAAGGCATTTGTAGTATCTTAGTGCATGGCCTTTTCTCTGGTACAAAATAGTGCCATAGAACCTGAGCTTATGTGAATGGCTGTTGGTTTGCTTTAGACTATGCCAGAATAATTAAACATAATCCTCATTACAGCTTGACTGGTTATTAAAATGTACCTGTAAAAAAGGGGGATTAAACTGTTCCTATATAAGGCTCTTCAGTAATAGCATCCACATTATTACTTATCCGAATACATCTGTTTAAACTGTATCCTGTAGTATTTATGTCCAGTATAATTAAGTTGAACATAGTTCAGACTTGAATCAGTATAGAAACCAATAACTCTGATGCCATTTGCAAACTTTTAGAAAATATTTCCTTTACTTTTTTTTGCCTGTGTGGTATGAACAAAATCACACCTGACATCTGTAGCTGTACTCGTAACTAAACCCCATGCCAAACAAATAAAATTTGTTACTGCTCAAACAAATAAAATTTGTTCTTTATAGTCCTGTTAAGAATAAAATAGGTTGTTTTGCAACACCTTTTTCAGTACAAGGTCCATAAAAATGTGAGTTTGTTGGTTTTTGTTTTTGTTTTTTTTTTAACTTGCCTTTTACTTTGTTTCTTTTGCTGCAGAATCTCGAAGTTACACAGAAGCCGTTAACCACTCTCTGGTGATGTCTGACAGCACTGTGGGCACTAACCCTCCTTTGCTGAGGGCCAGCATGCAGATGGATCCCTCCTTCCAGCACTGTTTTACATCTTCATGTACTGTTTCAAGTAACAGTCCTATTCCAGGAGGAGAAAGGTAGGAAAATATTCTCCTCCTTTATTGTTCAGTTCTTATAATTATGGTTTCCAGCCAAGATACTGTGCTTGCATCTTCATTGCAGAGCATTTGTCCAAGGACTTTGAGTTGGGTTGTGACACTTCATTATGATGTTGTCCACCAGCTAGAATTTACCATGACACAATTAGTTTTGAAAATAAATAGGAGTACAAAAGTAAATAGGAATTTATAGCTCATTTACTTTATTACGTACTACCACAAGCTTATACATATTATCCTGTGTGCTTAACAAGCTTCTCTAATGCTGTACTGAAAAGCATTTCATGAAATTTCACATTGGAATAAGTTGTATGTGAGAGAGAGGGAGTACTCTTCTCCCTGCAGTACCTGCATTTCTTCTCAGTAAAATGTCAGAAGATTTACTTTTGGTAGTGAATAGCTGACTCCCTTTCAACTGCTCAGTAGGCCAAGAGACTTTATTATTTCACATTGTAGTAAATATGTAGGGCTCTAGAACAGAGCTTGAATAGTTCAGATTTACAAAATAGTCGTCCCAAGGAGCTTACAGCATAAGATGAGAAATAGCAGAAAACACCACAAACAAACGAGGTCCCAGGTTACTGTTAGAAGTTTCAGAAAGCCCTGATGATGGATGGTCAGTCATTAGCTGTGCCCTATATTTCTGTATTACATTGCAGCTGATTAGGTTTCCTTTCCTATCACTCTACACCAACATTCCTTTGTGGCTAATTATCCTATTCTTGTTCTTGGATAATTGGATATTTTGTAAATCTGAACTATTCACAGTGAGTATGTGGAATGCTGTTGGTTGGTGTGTAAGACTCTCAGTGAGGACTTAAGTATGTTGATACCTATTTATCTTTTATTTCTTTTCCCATGTAATTGATTTCATTTTCAATCAGTACTTGCACTGTGAAAGAATGTTTTCATTTTGTGATCCTGAATATGAATCATAGGACTGAACAAAATAGTATTTTCTGAGGAGGAGGCAATTTAACATTTCAAGTGGATATGAAATAGGAACTTATCAGGCAATGCAGTCATTATCAAGTTTACATTCCAACTTCAAACTTTATCTAGAAAATTTTGTTCCCTTCTTTCTAAATATTTTTTCTGTCACATTTCATTTCATCTAGCAGATAGCTACAGCTACGGGTTTTTTCCTTGCAGTTATGTCTTCTTCCATTTGCTTTACTTCCATTTTCTATGGCGCTTCTTCTTTGATCTGTTCAAATCTACTGGTATCAATTTCCACAGCTGCCTTTTAATTAAAAGTCCTTTATATTTTTTATATTTTTTTTTGTTTATATTTTTTTATATTTTTTATAAATCTTTCCCATTTGCAAGTCACAATGAGTATTTTTTCTCTACATTTATGTTGCTGATAATGTTTTCCAGCTACAGTCTAAAGGCAATTCACTTCTAGAAGAAAGGAGACAATTTAAGCTTTTATCAGATGCTTTGTTTGTCTTGTTTAGAAGGATACCTGTTATTTTTCACTTGAGTGGGTGGAATTGCTACCCAGTAGCAATCTAATGTTTACTGTTGAAATAATTAATAAAGGAAGAAATGTTCCTTCATCAAATAAAGTAATGATCAGACCTGCCTCTGTTCCCTTTTTAGTATAAATTTTATTAAAAGAGACCTGATCTAAGAGCTTGTGGACTGTGTTCTTATCATAGTTATTCATTTATTGTGTGATGGTGCACAGCTAGTTCCTTAACCCATTTTTAGTTCTGGTTTTTGTGTTTTGGTTTTGGTTGGGTCTTTTTGTTTTTTTTATGAGAATAAGATACTCTCTGTCTGTAAGAACTGCTGTGGCAGCGTCAGTTTTCTTCCATAAACCTCTGCCTTTGACAGCAGCCTTGGCTTAAGAAATTTCTACTCTTTTCTGGGTAGCACCACACCTCATCACGTAGATGTGGACCACATATAGAACCACTGTATGTGAAGCAACGCTGTGAACAGCTTCACTGAATTGATTCATAGTAGAAGTAACCCTCTAAAATGGGGGAAGAGTATTTTTAACTGTGATTAGTTTGGTGGCCTAGTTTACAGCACAAACTTAGAAACTATCCCATCAGCATGGCTAGATGGAGGATAAGATAAGGCAGAAAAGTAATGACCTGCACTGAAGGAATGGGTAATCAGGGTGGGGCTGGAATCCCTTGATCCATCTTCATCATTAGGTCCAGCATGTTGTCAAAGAGCACCCTCAGGTATTGTCCTGGGTGATGTGATTCATTACTTTCAATGATCACTACAGTATGGGCTGTCCAGTGACATTTTAAGGGAATGATTTATCTGTTTAACTTTTGTGTTCACTTTTTGGCTTTTTTTTTTTTTTTTTTTGACAGCTCTTCTGCAACAGAAAGCCCTTGGCTTGAAAGCAGCCCTAAAGCTACCCCATCTCTCCAGCTTTCAATGGGAAACAGCAGGCCACCAGGAGGTTACCTTGTACCCTCTGAATTTTCAAATGCCATGCAGAATGTCTCCCTCTTGTCTCATTTCCAAACACCAGGACTGCAAGTCATCACCCTGAGCAGCCTGGAGAATTCACCAGCAGAGTCACAGCAAGAACCTGCTGTCAGCAGCAGTACCCAGGCCTACCTGAGCTACAGCGGGGGCAACATGGGGAGTAACTCCCCCCGAGAGCAGAAACAAGCTAATTTCATAGCCAATGCTAGCATCTCTCCTAAAACCATGAGCTCATCAGTGGCAAATGCTGAGGACAATGGCTTTTTGACACAAAACTTTGTTACAGTGGCCTCTGGACATGACAGTCAGAACAGTATGGTTCAGCAGCACCGTGGAGGGAACATACATGCTCAACCCCCTCTTCCAGAGAAAAAGAGGTCCTCTGAAGGAGACCGTTCCTTTACCTCTGTGTCACCTTCTTCAAGTGGCTTCTCTAGCCCCCACAGTGGAAGCACAATCAGCATCCCCTTCCCAAATGTCCTCCCAGATTTCTCAAAAATGTTAAGCACTTCCCCAGTGCCAGGTAGGTTTTGCATCAGAGATATGCAAAATACATTAGATTTCATGTGAGTTTATAAAAACACTTAGGTGACTTTAAAAGGGGGGTGGAGGGTAGGAAGCAATGGAGTTTAAGTGGCATAGAGGACTTAAATGTTTGCAATAAGTGGCACCAGTTCACTGGCTTTGGATGTTCTCTTCAGAACAAGGTTGCAGAATTCTTTCTGTACTTCTGTAGATTCCAGCCAAGGGCAGCCTACCTTTCGAACTGCCAACCACAAGTTTCTTTTAATAAGAGCTGGGTTCTCTTTGCACCTTTCTAGACTTGTGCCAAGAATAGTTAAAAATGAGTGTGTTCACTGGACCCTATTGAGAAGCTTTATATTTAATATGGCTTTATAAATGCAATAGGTTTTTTATGTGTTTCATAAACTTCAATAATACTACCAGAATCTTAGTGTATGGCATTATATTTGCTGTTTCTAAATCAGTTCAGAGTTTCTCTAGATTGTCCTTCTGATCATGAGTTTTTTAAATAATTAAGGTAATTGAAAATTGGAACAACAAGTATAAAATGCTTTTGAATGTAAAAAAATTTCTTGATGTTTTTTTCCCTTCTATTTCACAGAGAACACAACTGATAAGCATGTGACTGTAAAATTTGTCCAGGACACATCCAAGTTCTGGTATAAGCCAGATATTTCAAGAGAACAAGGTATATCAACTGATACGTGTTCTGGCATATCCACTCACAGAAAGGCTAGTTGGTGATTTCTTAAATTTTTTTGATGCATACCTGATGTCTAAAAGAAATACAAGAAGAAATAAAAAACCTAGAAGGGCCACAGGCAACCTCACTGAATTTCTTTTATCCAAAAGCTGAATTTGAGCATGGAGGGCAGCCAAGTAGTCCTTAAAAATATTCAGTTAATCAGACGAATTATTAGCGTAACTGAACTAAGTACAAAGTAATTTAAATCTGCCTGTGGTATCTGCTGCAAATGTACTTTATGGTAAAGCTCTGGTTTTCGGAATGACAGATGTGCAGGATGCAATACCAAACAACTGTCTGCTCTCAGAAACTGAGTACAGGTGTGCTGCTGTGGCGTGATCTCAGCCATGTGTGTTTCACTGCACAGATAGTAAGTTGAGAGATGCTAAATATCAGAGAATAATTCATTAGCTGAAAGTCATCATAAAACTGTCCTCATGTACCAGTCATTCTGTAGCTTCGATTTCATTGTCAGCTGCAAGTGACATAGATTATTTCCTAAAGGTTACAAAATAACACTCCCATGGAACATCTTAATGATGTACAATCTAGATATAGTACATCTATGTGTAGATGTATTACTGAAGGAGATGGAGAAAGCTTTTATGTATGTGAAAATGTATACGTATGAACTTATATACATTGTCTCAGCAACAATGCGTAAATAAAGCATGCTGGGTGCTTTGCAAATGCAATTGGTTGTATTGAATTGTATTTAGTGAGTTATGGCAGGATTTTAAGCTGGTATACTTAAAATTCAATTATCAAAAAGGAAAAATTACTAACTGGTTCTGCATTGGGAATGAAGTTTACGCTGAACCAAAATACCCTTCAGCTATTGGCAAACAATGAATTGCTATGTCTGTGTAGTTCATAGTTTCTCAAATGATGAGGATGCCTCTTATAATGTAGTGGTAAATATGAGCCATGGGGAATAAAGATCATAGAAACAGATCATTAATTTGTCTTTGGGTGATGTTTTACTGGTCCTTTCACTCCAGTCCCTTTCCTCTTCTCTGCTCATGGGGGGAAAAAGAAAAAAAAAAAGATGGAAGTGCTAAGGGTTTAAGGTCAAATGAAAAACAATCATTAGATAAACCCTTTGCTGTTTTTCAAAGTGAGTTTAAGATTTTCCGCTACTGGATTTCGAAGTCTGCAGCAGACTCATGTAAAGCAAGGCTGGTTTCCCTGCAAATGGTTCCTCCTGGGGAGGACTTCATAGAACACTGCCAGCAGAGATCACAGGATATAAACGTGAATTATTTCAGTGCCTGGACAGTCAAAGAGCAAATATTCACTTACCTTCCTTTCCTTTTCTTTAAAATTACCAGGGGAGTGAGACTGCTTTTCAGGGACAGAAACTTGGTGGTGAACAAAAATGCATCTGTTCTACCCGTTGAAGTAGCATAGGAAACAGTGCTGTTTAGTCAGCCTGGAAATGACAGAGCGCTGTGCTCTCTGTCATGCTTTTAACAAGTTGACAAAATGTAGGCAGAAATCAGCTTGTTCTTGCACTGGTTGTAGGAATCCTGGTGGGACCTGCATGTCCTTCTCAGTTTAAAAATCAGGTTTATCTTGAAATAAGTATCTGTGAGATTTGCATAAGATGTTTCCACTCAGATCGCCTAAATATGCTTGATTGTATTCTGTTGTACAGCAATGGAGACAGAGAAAAGGATCTCAGTTACTTCAGTCTCCTTTTAATTACAGATTTGCACTTCTGTGCTTTTTGGGTGTCTGCATTGCTCTGGAACTGTTTTTTTTCTCTCTTTCCTGGAATCCATTGCAGCCATTGCTGTTCTCAAGGACAAGGAACCTGGGTCATTCATTGTTCGAGACAGTCACTCTTTCCGGGGAGCCTATGGGCTAGCAATGAAAGTTGCTACACCACCTCCTTCTGTGCTGCAATTAAACAAAAAAGGTACTGTATGCCTTCTGTCTATTACTTAGCAAGCCATACAAAGTAGTCCTTCTTACTGGGTAATAATCTGGAGGAATCTCCCCTCTTCTAATAAATCCAACTCGAATTACAAGCTCCATTTGGTACCTTGTTAAATGAGACTGGATGTTTTTTGTACTTTACGTAGTTTAACCATGGCTTAGAAATGTATGTTCATTGTGGCTGTGCATATATTGTACCTTATTAACCTAACAGAAAACCAGTGTCTGTAATGGGTCCTCCATAGAAATCAGAAGTCTGCATCTGATCCACATACCACCATGTAAAGTTTTCATTTGGCTGGAAAGTTAAATATTTTTTACCTCAGGGTTTTGTTCTGAGACAGTTTTACATTAGATATAAATCTGAGGAGGTTACTCTAGGGAAAGTTGGCTCCATTTGTACTACTGCAGGGGTAGCGAGGTGGTTTTTTCCTTGCTGCTGTTTTCCTTTTACACATCTTATTATGTTTCATTAGTACATGCTGCCTGGCAAGGTAAGCAACTGAGATCACAAGAAAGCTGTGATTCTTAGTGTCATGGTTATGGAAGTGTGGTTTCGTCTGTTGGTTGGTTGGTTGGTTGACTGTTGTGGGTTCGGGGTGGGGGGGGGGTTAAAGTTTCCATGCTTACTCTGGGTCAAGGTTAGCAGTGCACCTCTATTACAATAACACTTTCAAATTTTATACCTTAATCTGGTATTTTGAGACTGCGATGTCTTATATTAATGAAGACAACAGGGGTGCACTGCGGTGGTGATAGCAACAAGGAGGCAGATAGAGAGTGGTTGTAGGTGTTTTTAGTGATTTTTTTTATCATCAGACCAGTGGAGTCCAGGAAGGCATGGAATTTCAAACTCTACCAGCCTTCAAGAGTCATTTTATGTTAGTTGTGCCACAGGCAAGTGATAGTAAGAGAAAATTCCTGTTGAGACTGCAGCATTCTTACGCTTCACAAATTTGTTCAGTCTCCTGCAGGGTTTCTTGATCCAGGATTCCCCTTCCCACATACCCTTGAAGTAATTTATTTTTAATACCATGAGAGTATAACGGCAATGAGTTAGTTGTTTGAGAAGGTGATCTTTGCAATATTTGCTTGCAGAGAACTTTCTACTATCCAGATTAATGTGTTCATCTGTATCAGGCTGAAAGACAAACTTCATGTCATGTGTGTCCTGGACTGTGGCTGATAGGTCAGAGTCAGAGGGACCATTTGTGTTTGTGGCTCTTTTGTTAAGGTTTGAATGGTTGGTTAGCTTTGTTCCGTTGCTATGAAATAACCCTTTAAGTATTTGGAGAGAGATTCGGTTTATAGCCAGGTGTGAAATACTGTGAACCAGTCTTTCAGTAAATAATTAAGTTGTCGTTATTATATGTGTGCGTACATATGTATATGTTTAAAAGAATGCTAAATCTCAAGGGAATTTTCATATGCCTCTTGGACTTTGGATCTCCTCATTACATCCAACTTAACAATTTTGGTTTGTCCTAGATTCCTGAGAGATAAAAACTGTCTTTAAAAATGTAGTGAAACCTGAGTGTTTCATGTAGTTGTTTGTTTTCAGGAGCAAAGGCTTAGTGTAAAACTGCAAACAGTTTAATACTTAAAAGTTCACGGTGAGACTTGGCATCGTTACCTTTGTGTAACTAAATATTATGTTGTTTTAATCTGGAAAGGTTCTGTGAGTAGAACTGTCACTTTTAAAAATCTGAGTTATTTTATTATACTTTTACTCCATTGTCCTATTGGATACACATTTTTCTCATGGGGAAATGCATCAGAATTTCTAACCATTCATTTTCCAGATTTCTGTTCCTTATCTATACTTGGGACCATGCTTGCATGTTTTAGACATCAGTGTATATTTGAATGTCAGTCAGTTATGATTTTAAAACTTTTTCCACTCATTGTCTAAAGTGATTTATTTACTTCTTTGGTTTTTTGTGGGGTTTTTTATGTTGTTGTTTTTGGTTTTTTGTTGTTGTTTGTTTGTTTGTTTGTTTTGTTTTGTTTTTAAATGGCCTCTTAACTACAGATTGAAACCTGCATCAGAGCAGGTTTAATGTATTCTTTACATACTGTGTATAAAACATTTGGTGGTAATGTGGAAAGCTGCTTCATGAAGACCTGCTAATTTGTGAGACTGTTGTCTGTTCATTGCTTCTCTTCATGAGCTTTGTGTTTCTTTTTCAACACAGTTGGAGATTTGTCAAATGAACTTGTAAGGCATTTTCTGATTGAATGTACTCACAAGGGAGTACGCTTGAAAGGATGCCCAAATGAACCATATTTTGGTAAGTACTGTGCATCACAGGGACACAGAAAATGGAGACTCTTTGCTTTTGCCAGAGGTGTTTTATAGACTTGAGTGAAAAGGGAGATAATACTTTGCTGAAGTCCTGATGGTTTCTGTAGGAACCCATTCTAAGGTTATAGGAGCCTTGTACACCTTTACCTTTAGTATATGTGCAGGGCACTCTAGCATAGATGCACACGACCAAGCATCAAGCAGTCAGGCTTGTCTGCCACTACGAGTGCTGCTGCAGGCAGCTGAGCTAGATGACTGTGATGTGCCTTATTGATTCAGGACCTTTGCCTTATTTTGTCCTGCACTATATAGTTACACTGTATACACTAGCTGGCTAAAATGGCACCAGAGTGGGACATTCACAAGGTAACATAATGCTCCATCGGCCTACCTAATGTGCTGTGATGAATGCACGTTACCTGTTGTGGCAAACAGCAAAACACCTACCTACCTGCTCGCTCATTTGCCCTCCTCAGTAGGGCAGGAGGGGAAAATAAGATGAGAAAGCTCATGGGTTAAGATAAAGACAGGGAGGTAGCTAACCAGTTATTGGCATGGACAAAAGAGACTCAACTTGAGGAAAATTTTTGCCAATTAAAATCAATATTCAGATAGTGAGAAACAAAGAAAAAAACCAACACTTTTCCTTCCATTTTTCCTGAGATGAACTTCACTGCTTCCCTCAGACAGGGCAGGAAGGGGTGAGGGGCATATGGTCACTACAGAACAGTTCCTCTCTGCTGCTCAGTTCCTCTCGCACTTTATCCCTGCTGAGGTGTGGGCTTCCCACATGGGCTGCCATCCTTCCAGAAGAAAATCTGCTCCAGCATGTACTCTCCATGGGCCACAGTTCCTTCAGGAAATGTCTGTCGGCTCCAGTGTGAGGTCCTCCACAGGCTGCAGGATAGGGCATGTAAACTTGGATGCCTGGAGCACCTCCTCCAACTCTGGTGTTCCCTCTGCTGTGTCCCACCCTTTTTGTTCCCTTCTTGTCTCTGTACAGCCTTTTCTGTCCTTTCCTCTTGTGGTGGTGTTTTGTTTTTGTTTTTTTTTTCCCTAGAGGCATCCCACCTGTGGCTCAGCAGGGCCCTGCAGTGGATGTGGAGCTGGCTGTGTCCCTGGCCTCTTCCCACAGAGGTCACCCTGCAGCCCTCGTACCCCCTGCTACGAGCCTTCTCACATACACTCAATACACCCATGAATGGGTTGTCTCATTTACCATAAAATGAACAAGTATAAAATGAAAAGTCTTATTTAAAGGTGGATTGAATTTTGTCACTGTTTGACATGAGACCTGTTTCAAATCAGAATTTTTAGCCCTGTCCTACTTTGATCTTGAAGTACCTGTTTATGGCACATATGTAGCTCTACTAATGATTTAGTTTGAGCATCTCCTAATCTTTCAATGTCTATAGCCTCAACACTGCTTCAAAAAGTAGGTGGGCAGGCACTGTCACACACCTCTATGGATAACACGATGAAGGACTGGTAGTGTTAATTGGTCTTCGCATTTTTGTGAGACCATTGCAGGACTGGGTCATCTTTCCATTTCAAATCAGTTTTCGATGGGCTATAAAAATGAGGTTGGATTTGATTGAATTGTGATTTTTCTCAAATACATGATTATAATGTTCAGTGTTTGTTAGTAAACAGGATCAAAGATTGGCTTTTTATACAAACAGACCAATGAATATTATGCCTTTCTCTCACTCCTTAGAGGATGATCTCACATGCTAATATCAGGAATAAGTAATGTTTAATTATTTTAATTAAGCTAAGTCCGAATTACAAAAGTGACTTTGAATAGAAAATAATAATTTAATAGAGAATGCTATGTACATCACTGCTGCATTGAACGGAGGTTTTACCTAGACCATCTTTTTTAGTTTTATAAGCACAAAATAGAGGTGCATGTAGACAAAAAACTAGACAGTGGAGACTAGGTGAGTAAGGCAGAATTCCTTGCTCATTCTCTGCCTCATCACATAGCATCAAGCCCTTGTGCACTTACTATCTTGATAAGATTTTACTACATATAATGTAACAGAAGAACATCAAAAGGAATTTGCTGACTTCCATACAGCATTTGTTTTGTCATTTTTTCTCTTTCTCCATTTGAAGCAAAGCCATTTAGGTTAGTATTTAAGCAGGGACAGGGAGCATATGATTGTGATTAATGATTTCGAGTATATCCAACTGTGACAGTGTTGGGAAACACAAATACACTAAAGCTGACTGAAGAAGGTCTTGGCTTAGGTGCCAAGAGAGTATTTTTAAATAGTGGGGTGGAGGGGAGGCCCCTTGGTCTATAGAATACTTAAAGGCCAACATAGCTGTTAAGCATTCATGTTGTTCTCCAAGTTAACCATGTGTGTCTTGTTACTCTTTTGACCACAGGAAGTTTGACAGCTCTGGTGTATCAGCACTCCATCACTCCACTGGCATTGCCCTGCAAGCTCCTTATCCCAGACAGAGGTATGCTTGTTAAAATACAGAAGAGATACACCCAACCAAGCTCTTCTTTAAAGCGTCAGTGTCTAAAGGCGGGTGAATGTGTCAAAAGTCGAGATCTAAGCAAGAATGCACAGAGAAGGAAGCTGTATTTTAAAGGTCGTTCTTCAGTACTGCTGATGGCCCTTACTCAAGCTGTGGTTGTGAGCAGACTCGTACTGTGATATTCCAGTCATAAACATGTGTCATGGAAATCACAGTAATCTAGCATGTAGGAAGACAAATGTACTTCTCAGACATGAAATTATGCCCATGTATGGTTAGATGTAACCACTCATTCAGATCTGGGTAGCATAAGGGCTTTAGGGAAGACAAGTAGGTAAAGGACAGAAGGTGCCCTGGGTGTGACACTGGCAGAAAGGAAGTAGCAACTTACATAGGTCCGAATATTGTTTGAGTAAATGATTGAAAAGCCCGTGCTGCATCATGGGACTGTAATTCTAATTTTGGTTGTGGTAGTTTCGTAAACCACTCTAGGACAACAGCAAAAGCTATGCTTGCCCCATAATTCAGTTGTCTGTTAATCTCCCACGTGAAGTTAACACCAGATGTAGTATTGAAATGTTAAACATTATTGTGGTTTTCTACTGAGCTCTTTAAACTTTTGTTAAAGGCTGTATATCAGTGTTCAAACATAGCATTTGAATTATGCAGGTACTTTAATGAAACCGTTTAGCACAAAAGTATGCTATGGTAGATGTGACCAGAGATATTGTTATATGGCAAACCAGTGTGGTAGGTAGGCTTTTTCTCTTTGTCACTTAAAATGGAAAGCTCCTTCTCTTCTGGCAGAGGTACAGGACTGAAAATTTGCCTTGTCCTGAAAAAACATACCACAGTGAAATTTTATTTTGGATTTATTTTTGAATCATGCATTTTAAGACGATCTTCTGTGCTTACTGATACTAGACACAGTGCGTGGAGTTATTTAAAGCACATGGATAATTCTAAATGTATTAATAGTGTCACACTACTGCTCTTTTTCTCATTTGGATGTCTTCAAAGACAACAGGAATCATGTTGAATGCAGCAGTGAGTGAGATCGTTTTACATGCATTTATATAACCAAAATAGAATCATAGAATGTCCTGAGTTGCAAGTGACCCACAAGGATCATTGAGTCCAGCTCCTGCCCCTGCATGTGACAACCCCACAATTCCACACCATGTGTCTGAAGGCTTTGTCCAGTCTCTTCTTGAACACTGTCAGGCTTGGGGCTGTGACACCTCCCTGGGGAGCCTGTTCCAGTGCTCCACCACCCCCTGGGTGAAGAACCTTTTCCTAATGTCCAACTTAAAACTCCCCTGGCACATCTTCCTGCCATTCCCTCGGGTTCTGTCACTGGTCACGAGAGAGAAGAGATCAGTGCCTACCCCTCCTCCCCTTGTGAGGAAGCTGTAGCCGCCATGAGCTCTCCCCTCAGTCTCCTCCAGGCTGAACAAACAAAGTGAGTTTAGCTGCTTCTCATACAGCTTCCCCTCCAAACCCTTCAACAACCTCATGGCCCTCTTCTGGACACTCTCCAATAGCTTTATATCCTTTTTGTCCTGTGTTGCCCAGCACAGCACACAGTGCTCCAGGTAAGGCCACACCAGTGCAGAGCAGAGTGGGACAATCACCTCCCTTGCCCGGCTGGCAATGCTGTGCTTGGTGCACCCAGAACAGGTTGGCCCTCTTGGCTGCCAGGGCACACTGTTGGCTCATGTTCAACTTGCTGTCGACCAGAACCCCCAGATCCCTCTCCATGAAGCTGCTTTCCAGCATCTTGTTCCCCAGTCAGTATATATAGCCAGCGTTGCCATGTCCCAGGTGCAAAATGTGGCACTTGCCATTGTTAAACTTCATGCAGTTGGTGACTGGTCTTTGCTAATAGGAAGACAATAACATACTGATGGACTGTTTTCTCACTAATTTTAACAAAAGATTGGGAGGCAAGCATTCTGCTGAGGTCTTAATACTTCAGATGTTTGTTTTCTACATAAGTATGAAGAAAGAAGGATTATGTTGTCATCTTCTGAATCAAAATGCAAATAATTGATTTCATCATAGAATCACAAAGTCTTTCTGCCTAAGTTAGTGTAAATTATGCAAATTAAATGAGAATTAAAATTGCACTATTCAAAACAAATTGAGGTTATAATAAGGGAATATAACTACTAGTATTGTTTTATGTGACATCATGTGTGTCCCTGCAAGATATGGTATGTAAGTTTTGTCTCTTACTGTCAGAAAATAAAGGTTGAGCATCCCTTCTGCAGCACTGGAGGCAAAAAAACTGATGCAGCACAGAAACCACAGGAATTATTATAGCTGCAGATACAAGATTGTTTAATGTTTTTGGCCAAGAGCTGTCCAGTAAACAAGATTGCGATTACAAAAGCTAAACTGATACTTAACCATGTGCATTGATTTGTCGATTCAAGTCCAAACAAGACAGTGCTTTCTGTTTGCAGATCCCTTGGAGGAGATAGCAGAAACATCTCCACAAACTGCAGCAAATTCAGCAGCGGAGCTTCTCAAACAGGGTGCAGGTCTGTTGAACTTTTTCCTTGCATTTGACTGCCACCAAATTTTGTGTTTCACAGACTGTGAGAAGCTGAAGCTTAGACTGGACTGAAGGATGTTTAAGGGAACAGCTAATTTAGAGTGCTGTATAGAAGTGTAAAGGACACCTTGAGGATCTGTACCAAATTCTTTCTGTTTTCTGCAGCTAGCTTCTAAGTTCTACAACTCTGTGTTTGCTTTCTACTTGTGTCTCCCATGAGAATATGAGGTACACACAGGTTGGTTCAAGCACAGCAATTTTTAAGTGGTGATATTGTTTTCATAACTGATGAACATAAAAAAGATATTTTCAACGTGTAGTTGCATTGGTTCATGAATTATGTCTGAGGCCTGCAAAAATCAACTAAGGAAAGTGTTCAGTAGGGCTAAGTTCTCAGCATAGGGCTCAACAGTACCACTGGAAGATGCTTACTGTCCCGTCAATCTGAAAAAAAACATATTAAAAAACATTGCCCTGTGCTTCACTTGATGCTGCATGTTATTGGGAAATGTCCAGTATCTTTTCCATTGGATGCTGTTTTATGGATTGTCATGCATACTGCAGCATACATTTTGGTAAGTGAAGTTGTCTTACTGTGACCATATTGATGTGGCAGAAGAACCCTGACAAGATGACCTCCAAGTGATGTGGTACTGTGCATTGGTTTCATCTATATAATTCTCAAACAGAGGTATTCACAGCAGCTGTGTAGAGATGTGCTCTGCTTCTCATCTGCTTTGTTTGTGTGCAGCTGACCCAGAGACAGCTAGTGAAATAGCTTGTCTGAAAAAATGTGATAGCATCTTAACCCATGATGATTGGACACAATACTCTGAGTAGTACCCTTTCATAATCTGAAGCCTGTCCTCAGTAGAAATGCAGTCACTATGTCATTCCCCTGTCCAGTGGGCATGCCCAGGGTATTCTGTGTGCACCCTCCCATGGTCCCTGTTATGCATTCTTCCCAGGATCTGTCTGTCCACCCTGTTAGTCACATTAGAGCAGGAGAATACATTTGTTGCTGTCCTTTGAGTTTAGCCTACCACTGGAGTCACAAGCAGAAGGGTTGTGGCCAAGCATGCCCTTTATAAGAATGCTGCCTCATAGCCTTCCTCCATTTTAGGGCACTTCTGAAGGGAGCAGTTGCCAAGCTGAGCAGCTTTGGAGAGTAGGAGTGTTGCTTCTTGCTTGTACAGCAGTCTACTTTGACTTAAAAATTTGAAGTACCACTTTGAGTGCAATAATCAAGCAGGAATGTATGGCTGAGGCAATGGCAAGCCTTTGCAAGGCAGTGCCAGGACTGAGCATATGTTGGGTTTTCTGTCTGCCAGTGCTGGTAGTGTTTGTGGCTAACAGGATAAAAAACAAGGAGAACAAATTTTTGTAGAATTTTCCCTCTTGAAAACCCAGCAAAGGGGGCATGTGTTGTCTTTTGAGAAACATTTGTTTTTCTTTGCTCAGGCAATGCTTTTCAAAGAAAAAGGAATAATTTTTACTTGAGTTGAGGCAGTAGTCAGATAGCTCCTTATGGGGGCTATCACATCATGGATTACTTGGGGATCTTGGCACACTGTGTTTTTTTTTTTTTTTCCTGTTTTGTTGCTTTTGGTTTTAAATAAGGTTTGGGACCTGAAGAGATAAATGAGCTATGAATGATTCTCAAAGGCTGGGGTTTTTTTTTGCCTTGATACATCATTTCCCACTGATTTTCTGTGTGTCATAGTGACATTTAAGTTGTGGAGTTCAACATAGAAGTGCAGACCCAAACCATGTAAATCGTTTCTTTTCCAGCTATCTGAGCTTGTGCGAGCACCTGCAGTTCAGTCAAAGCAGATGCACTTTTTCCCTACCCTGCCTTATCTCACTCTTCTACTCCACAAACAAAAACATGAAGATGTCTTTTCCTAGGATGATAATTTTTTATAGATGTCTGAGTAACCTAATGAGCATTTCCAGCCATTGTCTAAATGCAGAAGCTGAACAGAAAGAGTTACAAATGAAGACTAGGAACTATACAGATAAGTGGCTTTTCCCTAGAACAAACCTTGCTTTATTAACCTTCCTGTTCAGCAGCAAAATTTTCTGCCCCAAATAAAACCTGTTTCTTCCTAGATGTTTCCACTAATACAGTCAAGGGACTAAGCATTCTGAATGAAGCACATTCACAGTCTAAAAGCAGCAGGGATTATTCAAAATGGCTGCATTTTGTAGCTATTGGTGGTACCATGAATGTGACCACAAAATGCTACCTGTGGGAGATGAGAGCAGCGACATGGCAGGGGCAATTGCATTGCACAGAAGACATAGATGTAGATGTTTTCCTTTTGTTCTAGCGTTGAGTATGATTTCAGTGGGATTGCTGCCATTCGATACCTCATGAGGCTTTTCAAGCCTTTCTCATTACCTTTCCTTTCCTGTAATCTCCTTTTTAAGCTGACATTTTTACACTTTGCAACACTTTTGAAGAAGGTTCCATTTATTTTTTTTTTTGTGCTACAGAAGGGACCCACTTTATTTGGTGATAGCTTTTGAACTATCACATTGAGGGCCATCTAGACAAAATGCTTTGCTATTCGTTTAGAAACGAAACACAGTTTGTTGACAGCACTGCAACATGAGGCAGAAGAGGAAGTCTCAGAAGTGGTGAGGAGTGTGACTTTGAAACAAGGCGAGCTGCCTGTGGTGGAAAAGGCTGACAGGATAATGAAGAACTTTAGAGCCATACCAAACATGCACAGTAATGATGTGAGGGGAAGAGAGCTTATGGTTTGGAACGTTATTCACAATTTTGAATACGCATTACAGAAAGCAGTTAAGCAAGGCCTTACTGAACTTGCCATTCATCGTCTTAAATCCCCCTCTGCATTAATTTTATAGTAGTTGATTCAAACAAAGGTTATGGAAAATATCACACCGATGTGCAAATACATTTGGGAAATTTCACACAGTTCAAATCTCTGAATTGCTTCTTTCACTGAGAGACTCCAGAGCTTGAAGTTACTGGGGTGAAGTTCTTCATGCTGGAATAAAACTTACGTTTTTGATTCCAAAACAAACTTTTATGTAATTGAGACTTAGGCAGTCTTTAACTGTTACGATTGCTTGGTTGTTTTTAAAGTGCCCATATCTAGCTGCATTTTACGTAGATAGTCACAGGAGAAAGCTTTAGTCAGATTACAGAATAGCCAAATGAAAAGAGAAGCTATTAGATTTAATTTAAACTTTGCTTTTATAGGAAGGTTGGAAAGCCAAGTTAAACTGCTAAATAAATGAAATATTAGCATGGTAATTTGCATGTGTCGGCTGCCAGAATTGTAAATTCTGTTCTGGATACATAAACGTTTTTACCAAAACACAAAGTCTGTTGGTACCAGTGTTTAGCTATAGATATGTTTAATTATTCTTGCTTGTGCTGTAGAGTGAGACTAAGAAGGCTTTTCAGCTTCAAAAATGTTCTTAATCTCCTTGTAAATTTGACTTTATACCACAGTACCAAAGTAATTAAGCATGTGAATCACAGAATGGTTGGGGTTGAAAGAGAGCTCTGGAGATCATCTAGTCCAACCCATCTCCTAAAATAGGTTTAACTAGAGCAAATAACACAGGAATGCAACCAGAGAAAGAGACTCTGCAACCTCTCTGGGCAGCCTGTTCTAGTGCTCCGTCACCCTCAAAGTAAAAAAGTTTCTCCTTGTGTTCAGATGGAACCTCCTATGCTTGAGTCTGTACCCGATGCCACTCATCGTATCATTGGGCACCACTAAAAAGAGTCTAGTCTCATTCTCTTGACACGCACTCTTGCGATATTTATAAACATAAATAAAATCCCTTCTCAGCCTTCTCCAGGCTGAACAGACCCAGCTCTCTCAGTCTCTCCTCATAAGAAAGGTGCTCCAGACCCCTAACCATCTTTGTAGCCCTCCAGTAATTCCCTGTCCTTCTTAAACTGGGGAGCCCAGAAGTGGATGCGGTACTCGAGATGTGGCCTCACCAGGGCAGGATAGAGGGGGAGGACAACCTCCCTCGACCCTGCTGGTCACACTCTTCTTAATGCACCCCAGGATACCTTTGGACTTCTTGGCCACAAGGGCACATTGTTGATTCACGGTCAACCTGTTGTTGACCAGAGTTCCCAGGTCCTTCTCTGAAATGCTGCTTTCCAGCAAGTCCACTGCTAACCTGTACCGGTGCCCGGGGTTACTCCTCCCCAGGTGCAGGACCCTGCACTTGCCTTTGTTGAATTTCATCAGGTTCTTCTCTGCCCAGTCATCCAGCCTGTCCAGGCTCCAGCCTCACTTATTAGTAGCACAGCCTTCTGGTGTATCAACCCTTCCACCCAGTTTGGTATGATCACAAAACTTGCTGAGGGTGCACTCAGTCTCTTCATCCATGTCATTGATGAACAGGTTGAACAGGACTGAACACAGTACTGACCCCTGGGGAACGCCGCTAACTACAGGCCTCCAGCCAGACTTTGCACCATTGATCACAACCCTCTGAATTCTGCCATCCAGCCAGTTCATGATCCATCTCACCATGCACTCATCCAGCCCGTACTTCCTGAGCTTGCCTATGACGATGTTGTGAGAGACGGTGTCAAAAGCCTTGCTGAAGTCAGGGTAGACAACATTCACTGCTCTCTCCTTGTCTACCCAGCCAGTCATACCATCATAGAAGGCTATCAGATGGGTCAAACATGATTTCCCCTTGGTGAATCCATGTTGACTACTCCTGATAACCTTATTTTCCTCCACATGCTTGGAGATGACGTCCAGAATGAGCTGTTCCATCACCTTTCCAGGGGTTGAGGTGAGGCTGACTGGCCTGTAGTTTTCCTGGGTTGTCCTTCTTGCCCTTTTTGAAGACTGTAGTAACGCTGGCTTTCTTCCAGTCCTCAGGCACTTCTCCTGTTATCCAAGACCTTCCAAAGTGGTTAGGGAGTGGCTTAGCAATAACATCTGCCAACTCTCTCAGTACTTGTGGGTGCATCCCATCAGGGCGCATGGATCTGTGGATGTCCAGTTTGTTTAAATGATCTCTGAACTGATTCTCCTCAACCAAAGGAAAGTCTTCCTTTTGCCAGACTTTCTATCCTGTCTCTAGAGTCTGAGATTCCTGAGGGTCGGTCTTAGCAGTAAAGACGGAAGCGAATAAGGCTTTCAGTAACTCTGCTTTCTCTGTGTCTTCTGTCACCAGGACACCCACCTCATTCAGCAGCGGACCTACATTTTTCCTAAACTTCCTTTTGCTGCTCATGTACTTGAAGAAACCTTTCTTGTTGTCCTTAACATCCCTGGCCAGATTTAATTCCAAGTGGAGCTTGGCCTTCCTCATGACATCTCTGCATACTCTTAACAGCCACCTTATATTCATCCCAGGTGGTCTGTCCCTTTTTCCACGTTACACGAACACCCTTCTTCTGCCTGACTTCTGATGTGAGCTCCTTACTCATCCATGCTGGCCTCCTAGTCCGTTTACTTGATTTCTTCCTCACAGGGATGCATTGGTCTTGATCTTGGAGGAAGTGATGTTTCAATATTACCCAGTTCTTTTGGACCCCACTACCTTCTAGAGCCCTAACCAGTGGGATTCTTGCAAGCAGGACTTTGAGGAAACCAGAATTTTCCCTGCTGAAGTCCATGGTTTTAGTCCTACTTTTTGCCCTGCTTCCTGCACGCAGGATCCTGAACTCCACCATCTCGTGGTCACTGCAACCAAGTTTGCCCCCAGCCCTCACATCTCCAACCAGTTCTTCTAGGTTTGTTAGGACAGGTTCCAGTAGCACCTCGTTGGCTCCTCCACCACCTGTGTCAAGAAGTTGTCATCAATGATATGTAGGAGCCTCCTGGACTGTGTGCTTAGCTGTGTTGCCCACCCAGCAGATGTCAGGGTGACTGAAGTCTCCCATGAGAACCAGGGCAAGAAATTGTGAGGCTACTTGCAGCTGTCTGTAGAAAGCCTCATCACCTTCCTCTTCCTGATCAGGTGACCTGTAGTAAACACCCACAGCAGTGTCCCCCTTGCTAGCTTGTCCCTTGATTTTTACCCATAATGACTCAACTCATTCCTCATACCCCCCAGGCAGAGTTGAAGACATTCAAGTTGCTCTCTCACATGAAATGCAACTCCTCCAGCTCGCCTTGCTGGCCTGTATTTCCTAAAAAGTACAGAGCCTTCCATGACCACATTCCAGTCACGTGAACTGTCCCACCACCTCTCTGTAATAGCAATGAGATCATGGCCCTGTGAACATGCATAGATCTCTTAATTCTTCCTGTTTATTCCCCATGCTATGGGCGTTGGTGTATAGACACTTCAGAAAAGTACTCAAGCACGCAGGTTTCTCATGAGGGGTACAGAAGGATCCCCTGCAGCCATGTGTACCCTTGAGGTGGTTGGCCTTCTGGTTCTCATCTTGGGAGGCAGCCATGGAATATTTGTCACTGCTCTGGTTGGCCTGGCTTATTCCCCAGTTGGATGTGATGGCGTGAGCATCACCACTTTGGACCCCACCCCCTAAGTTCATCAGTTTAAAGCCTGCCTCTCCAGTTTGGCCAGCCTACTGCCAAAGATTCTGTTGCCTCTTCCAGACATGGTTATATTCGTAAAATAATGTACCATTGTCATAAAAGGCAAAACCCTCACGATGGCACCAGCGTTGAAGCCAGGAGTTAATATCCATTAGACTTTTCTTAGTGCTTGCTGCAGATTTGATAGGAGACCAGGTAAAAAAAATTATTAGGTTGGTACAAAAGGAATTGCATTTTTTTCATTATTGAAATTTGCTGTTCAGTATTGGAATACTTGCTTAAATAAATGTGGCTATGTTATACAGCATTTTAATGCACATTTCTCGCTTTTTTTTTTTCTGATGACTTATTACTTGCTGCTTATTTGATATGTATTATAGACTATGGAAATTATGTTAGACAAAAAAGCTAATATGAGCAATTTTCTTAATTGAGTTCAAAATGGGTCATAAAGCAGTGGAGACAACTCAAAACGTCAACAACACATTTGGCCCAGGAACTGCTAATGAACGTACAGTGCAGTGGTGGTTCAAGAAGTTTTGCAAAGGAGACAAGAGCCTTGAAGATGAGGAGTGTAGTGGTCAGCCATCAGAGTTGACAATGACCAACAGAGAGCAATTATCGAACCTGATCTTCTTACAACTACATGAGAAGTTGCCGAAGAACTCAACACTGACCATTCTGTCGTCATCCAGCATGTGGAAAGGTGAAAAAGCTCAGTAAATGGGTGCCTCTTGAGCTGACCAAAAATCAAAAAAATTATTGTTTTGAAGTGTTGTCTTCTCCTATTCTATGCAACACTAATGAACCATTTCTTGATTAGATTGTGACATACGACGAAGAGTGGATTTTATACGACAGCTAGCGACAGCCAGCTCAGTGGTTTGACCGAGAACCTCCAAAGCACTTCCCAAAGCCAAATTTGCACCAAACAAAGGTCATGGTCACAACACCCAACTGCACGTCACACAACCAACACTTCAAAAGTTGAACAACTGGGCTACGAAGTTTGGCCTCATCTGCCATATACACCTGACCTCTTGCTGATAACCACTTCTTCAGGCATCTTGACAACATTTTGCGAGGAAAATGCTTCCACAACCAGCAGAATGCAGAAGATGCTTTCAAGGGTTCGTTGAACTCTGAAGCACGGATTTTTATGCTACAGGAATAAACAAACGTATTTCTTGTTGGCAAAAATGTGTTGATTGTAACAGTTCCTATTTTGATAAATAAAAATGTGATTGAGACTAGTTACAATTATTCAAAGTTCACAGCCAAAACTGCAGTTACTTTTGCACCAACCTAATAGTATCTACGAGTGGCTCCTCTGCTGCTGTCTTGTATTTTTTTAAATGCTGTGGGTAATATATAAATACAGTCACTGGTTAAATATAAAGGCATTAAAAACAAAGGGACATCAAAAGGCCTCTGACCTCTGAAATTCTAGTCTTAAATTACGGAGCAATAGTGCAACAAGGTGAGGCACATGTAGAAGGTTTGGTAGTTTGCTGCCAGTCTTTCCTGTTTGGTTTACAAGAATAGAAAATTTACATTTTGTTTGCTTGTTTTTTCAGAAGATACCCATTTGCTTGTTGTTGGGTGATGACCTCTCAAAGTCTTTCCCTTCTTTCATTACAGCATGTAATGTTTGGTACCTGAATTCGGTGGAGATGGAGTCCCTCACGGGCTACCAGGCAGTACAGAAAGCCTTGAGCCTGACACTGGTGCAGGATCCCTCTCCCATCTCAACCGTGGTCCATTTCAAGGTGTCTGCACAGGGAATCACATTGACAGATAATCAAAGAAAGTAAGCAAAAGAGATTGGCTGCTGTTGATTTGATTTCCTTAGTTATGGTCTGCAGTCTCTGTCTCAGAGTATAATAAAAAGGGAAAGAAATGGTTTTGCCAGCATTTGATGTTCAACATACTCGGTGAAATAAATGATGTTCACAGTATCTTTTACCAGTGTCACTGAACAGAGTTCACCTAAGCAGGCACTGTGTATCTCCAGTATTTGTAATAGTGCTTTGGATACCCTGTAAAATACTATGATAAAAGGTTAGTTTATATTTACTTTGTACTAAACATCAGTAAGGCTACCACAGTGTTTTTAGATTTGAAAACAAAGGAGAGTCAACACGATTTCATTATGGGCTAAAAAAAAAAAAAGTGATAGGCTTCTTAATTCCGTGGGGTCTGTAAGCGTGTAAGTCGGTTAACCTTAAATTATAATGCCTAGGAGTGCTTATATTTCGAAACTGTAAATATACTCCAATTGTTCACAAGTTCCATGAACTTGTATTTCCCACTGACATAGTATCTAAATGGCCATTTTTTAGAAAAGATGTATTTCATACTTATTTATCGTAGCTTGAGGGTAAGATGTCACTAATTCTAAATATGGATTTATTTGGTTAGAGCAGTTCAGGTGGCTTTCAAAGTCACTCAGAGATAGCAAAAATAATATATCATCATAATTAAATTTAGATTAAATATTTTTTCTGTTTCAGGTCTGCTTATTGGTAATTTTAAGCATCTTAACTGTTCCTAAAACTTGTTTTACTTCTTCCTATCCAGACTCTTTTTTCGGCGACATTATCCAGTCAACAGTGTTATTTTCTGTGCTTTGGATCCACAGGACAGAAAGTAAGGAAGACAAGCGGTATTTCTCATATGTTGTTTTTGTTGTTGAGCTACAAAAAGAAAAAAAAACTAACATAGGTTTCATTTTTCTTTCTCCATTCCTCTTTTTTTTTTTTTTTTTTTTTTTTTAACTGCTTTCTTAATGGACAATAAGATGGACGAAAGATGGCCTTTCTGCAAAGTAAGTGTGCACCTGTCTCAGTCTCTTTTAACTGAAAGTTTTAGGAATATAATTACAGTGATCAGTTTCTTAGTGTTCTAAAATATTTTGGTCAGAGATGTAGAAGGAAAGGCAGCTGTTCAGAGACAAAAGTCTCTCTGTCCACTGTAGTTAAGAATTTACTTCATCTGCATCTCTGTAAGTCAAGGCCTAATTATGTGATCGTGGGATGTTTGGAGCCAAAGCTAGCGCTGTTTATTTAGGTTGCAGATCTGTGATTTGACTGAAGTTTCAGAAATGAAAGCAGAACCATTTGCTACTTAGTTTTGTGTTCCACTTGTCCAGCAACGCTAACATAAGCTTTCTTGTCTCATTTAGACTGATAGCTTTAAAAATAAAATCCTGTGTGTGGCATATACATAAAAATGCTCTTAGTAATACAAGTGTGTGGCATAAACGTATAATTACCAGTGGATTGCAGTGTTTTCTATTGAATGCAAGTGTTGTTGACGCATATTTACCAAAAGAAAAATCCTAAATAGAGAGAGCTCGGGCACTGGGTTCTGGAAAGGAACAGGAGTAGATGGCTTAAGTTCTGTTTCCAGTACTCTGTCCACTGAGATGTGTGGCCCTCAAACCTCTGTTAATGTACCACACACCCACCAAGGTGGATAAGAGAAAGTCGTATTGAATCAGATATATTTAAATATATCCCCAGGATTAGCAGCATATCTCTGACAGTAGTAGTATGGGATGCAATACAGACAGAGAAGGAAGAGGATCGTCTCCTTCCCTGATTCTGGTGATTCTGAGCCACTCAGGAGCTCCTGAGTTGGCTGGTGCATCTGGACTACTGTGTTTAACAGTCACACAGGACCTTGTCCATCAGAACAGATCAGGTCTTCTCTGTGCTTTTGGTTTCTGCAGTATCTTTTTTGCTTCATGAAATAAGGCAATGCCTGTCTGTCTGTTCTCTGATACACTGTGATTGTTGCCCTTGCAGAGTGTTTGGGTTCGTTGCCAGGAAGCAAGGCAGCACTACAGACAACCTATGCCACCTGTTTGCAGAGCATGATCCAGAGCAACCTGCCAGCGCCATTGTGAACTTTGTATCAAAGGTCATGATTGGTTCCCTGAAGAAAATCTGATGCCTTTCTGTCCTTGACTCAGAGCTCTTCACCGAAGGAAAGCACTGCGAGAGGGAGAAGGCGTATTCAGCAACAATGTCTGAACCTTGTCATTTGCAAGAAGGAAAGCAGAGGACAGTCTAGCTGCATTGTGTTTGCAAGAGTTCAGCATTTTCTCTGAAGATGCCTCTGACTTAACAAAGCATTATTTCTTTGTTTTTATTTCAAAAGACAAAAGAGAAGAAGCTGAGTGCCACCCAGACCTATATAGCCCATACCTGAATGAAGCATAAATGAAAAACTTTTCCCCTGAAGGGTTTCTAATATATTCTCACAGGCTGTTTTGCGTCATTTATCAGAGCAGAAATACTCACTAGACTGTGCTACTTTTTATGCAGAATACGTTTTGTATAACCTCCACAAAGACACTTGCCATAGTTGCATCAGTGGTAGCTGTAGGCCTTGCAAACATGCTCTTAAGAGAATGATGGTCTGAGGAAGACTATTTGCTCTTCCCTTCATCTTTATGTGATCGGTGATGGGATCTGAATGGAGAAAGGGGAAGATGCAGGTGAAAAGAAGGTTTGTGCAAGTTGATTTCTGATAAGAAAGGAGTGGCAATGTGGAATATATGGGGAGATTGCTCTATATTTAGTGTTAAGAAGGCTGGGCTCGTTTAGTTTGAAAAATTTCAAATAGGAGAGAGGTGGCAGAACAAAAAAAAAGGTTGCATGGTAATCTATTCTGTAATGGGGGTTTTTGTATTATTATTTTTTATACAGAGAACTAAGCAGGGAAGATTCTGTATTTTAATAATTACAGGATAAAAATGAGGGAAAAGCAAAGAAGAAAATTTTATAACTTATGTATTTTACCTGTTCCAGATTATTTATAGTAGATCCCAGATCTTGATATGTCATATGGATATTCTTAAACTAGACGATTTCTGAGCTTTGCCTCTTTAGTGCTATTTTCCATAAGTGTGTATAGCCTGTGCCTTACTATAGACAATAGAGTCTCATATTTTGACTTTTGTCTTACAGTGACATACTTCCCATTTTTTGTCTCTGCAATACTGTTGTGGTAGTAACATTTGTTCCCCTACCTAATACATAATTATATTTGTGGATTCTTTTGGCCCCATTTTCATTGGAGCTTGGAGATTTTTCGGCTTTTTTATCTGTAGATACTGGTTTTGGTTTATAATGTTTTTTAATAATTTTTTGAGTCAGGAAATCCAAAAGGGAATAAGGTTTATTTTATTACTCTGTCCCATTTCTTGATAGCATTTGTGTTATAATTTCTGCAACCATCACACTTCTACATATCTCTGTCTTCTTAAACACATTGATATTTTAAATGCATAACAAAGTGCTAGTTAGCTTTACAGGAAATGGATGCAGTAGATTACTGTGGAAACCTTCATGAGGAAGGTAAACTGCTGAGGTTTACTGTGTAATTCCCATTCTCTCCAGAAACAGCAGTACTAGACTTCCATATCAGAACTGATGGTAATAAAGCAGGTGCAGTGTGACAGTGCTGAGAAGTTTCATTGCCTCTATCTTTTTGATGTGTAGCTGTCAACATTACATTAATAACCCGAGGAATAAAATGACACACTGAATTCAGCATGCTGATGCCTGAGGCACTGGATTAACTAGTAACTATACCCACTTGAAGAATTTAATCCTTTTATCCACTTTTACTAAATAATGGTTAAATGGACTGGGAAATTCCAGTTGGTCTATATGATAAGAAGGTTCCACCAATTTGAACTGTTCGTTCTGTATAAATGATCATCTTTTTTTTGTTGTTGTTAACAGTTTTCTTTCTATTTCCTAAAATATTAGGACCATGGAAGCCTTATTCGGTGAACATAGCCAAAAGTGTTACCAAATTATTTGAGTAATAATGAAGTTTGTAGAAATAACTTCATAGCTTTTAAAGGGAAGGGAGTGAGCAGGAGAAGGAGAAGAAAGATGTGAAGTTTAGTGTATTTGTTTCAGGAAGTGGTGTGTTAGTAGCAGTGAGCATTGGATGTGTGTAAAAGGATGAAGCAATCCAAAGCATAGTAGCTACCGTTGAAGCAACAAAGGCAAGTGCCTCTGATTTGTACCAAATAATTCTGTTCTTACACAGAGTTACACTACTTAAATGGTGTTTATGTACCATCCAAAAAAGAATGCACTTCTTACTTTTAGGAGCTTTGATCCTTTTGAAACATGTGACAACAGATTTCCTTTCTTTTGCTGCACCAAGAATGGAGTTCCTTAACCTAGTCAGCCATTTTGGGCATGTGAATTTCTTCAGCTGATATTTCTGTTAGACTTAAGCCTCAATTAGACTTAAATCTGATGTGTTGTGAGCATTGAAATGAGGAGGTATTTTTTACTACAGTTTTTCACTTCTGTAGATGATACTTAAATTTTAGTGTGTCTTGTTAGACACCAAGGGTTGGCCTTTGGGCTGAAAATAAAGTGAGTTTTTTTTCCGCATGTATTATAATTTCCATTCACAGTCTTATGTTTTATTCTTTGTGTTTTCCTAATACCCACTACATTCAAGAGCATGAGGAGCTGAATGCTGACACTCCTGGTGGTGTTTCCTGGGAGTTCAGCTCTACTTCGTAAGTGCGGAAAAAAGAAGTTGCCCTGTTTCTAAGGGAGGTTTTCTACTATGCATTCCTTTGGATGGTATATTGCCGTGTGCTTTTGCTTTTTAATTAACTAAAAGATACACAAAGCAAAATAATTCATTGTGTACCATGGTGTAGTGTATGTAGAAAGATATTCACAAAACTTATGTTCATGGCAAATAAAAGACTAAATAGTTAATACAGCACTTTCTTTCAAAATTTTTAGTAGATGTGTATTTGCAGTTTCATAACTAATGGCAGCAAGTTGACACATGTATTTAGCCAGACTCCTATTAACCTGCTTAGTAAATGTACTACTATAATTGTACAGTGTTAAACTACTAAAATGCTAAAAGCCATGTTTTTAATTAAATGGATTCCTTATATCCAAAAGTATCATTAAAACATTAGTGTTTCCTTCTTGGATTTACCTACTGGTGAAAATTTTTGCCTTTTTCTTGAAACTGTAAAGCATCAAAAGGTCTCCAGTACATAAAAATGAATGTTCTCTAAATTCTTTGTATACTCATTTTCTCTGCTCTTTGAATATCGCTTCTATTCAGATTATAATAAAATTATGAACATGAAATTTCACATACAGTGTTACAGGGCAGTCTGTTCTGAAAGAAAAGTAATTCTGGCATTGAAAATCAGGTAATGAGTAAAACCTTTTTGGTGAAGTAAGGATAGATTGCATGCTGAAACGGGTTTAGTTTTGTTTCTTAAAAGATTCTTTTCAAGGACTTGACTTCATATGAGTTTGTTAGTGGTTCAAGTCTAGTTGAAGCATATCACTTTCCTAGTTAATTTGCGATTATAATGGTATAAAACTGTGTTTATCCATTGTTGCATATTTCACTGTAAGAATAACATATGGTGTCACTTTCTGAGTCGTCTGTAACCATTTAACTGTGCCTCCACAGTGACTACGGTGCAAAGACTTCCAGTGGAGCTTGAGGGGGGTGAGAAATCTAAGCCCTAGCTCAGGGGTCTCAAACTCATTTTCCACCCTAAAATTACATTTGGCCCTTTGAAGGCAACCATGAGGCTGATGTGTCCCCTGGTGAAAATGAGTTTGACACCCTTGCATAGCTCTCTGAGTATAAAATCTGTGTGTCAGCCACACATTGAATTTTGAATTATATACATGCTTTATCAGGATTATTTCTGAGACTGATAGGCTCTGTTATGTCATGCTGATTCCTTCTCTGTAAGGCAAAGGCTGGCAGGAGTTTTTCATTCAGTGTGCTTCATCCCTACATGCCATCATGAGGTTTATGCATGCGCATAAACAGAGTTGTTATGCAACAGTTATTCATGAAAAGTACTCATCTTTTATCGGAATGAATTATAATGTGGAACAGATGACAAGGATGCTACAGTAAAATGGATCTCTGTCAGAGAGCAGTCTCCTGTTAAATGCTTGTTCTTCAACTTGTCTGCCATTGTGCACATGTGTGCTGCTATGACTCCACTCTGAAGGCTGCTCTGGGGTCTCTTTGCTCCAGTGGATGAAAATCTGCTTTCAGTATTCATCCTAAATGTACTCACAGCTAGTTTATATGCAGTTGTTCTTATGCCAGCATTGTCTCTTAGCATGAATAACTGTTTCTTCCCTGAGGGTATTTATAGCAAGAGATCTGACCCCCCTGGTGTCTCTCAGTCTTCCTTTGGCAAGGCTAAACAAGATGACACTCAGCCCTTACCTTTTGGTTTTTGAAAGGGTGCAGAGGCCTGTTCTTTTCTACTCTCTGTCAGTTAAATAAATAATTTCTTTGGAGGGACCCTGCAGTGAACAGCCAGAATCTTAAAAAGGGGCACAAGCTGCTGCCTGGTGATTTTTTTAAATATTTATATGAGAAAACTCTTCAAACAAGAAAACTTGGCCCATGAGACAGGCAGAGTAAACCCCTTCTCTGCTTCTGCAGTTGACACGTAGTGCAAAGGTTACAATAGTGTAAACTACATCAGGCAATGTGCACAAAGGAAATTTATGAAGGCAAATATCTAAAGAAGTTCTCAAAAGCATGTCAGAAACAGGAAGCTTGCAGGAGACTTAGCAAGTCTGGCAGACTATCAAGAGGGCAAAGGGGAGCTATTAGGGAATTTAAGGATCTGACTGAATAACTGAGACAAGATTTGCATTACATGTCACTGCAATAGATATCAAAACTTCCTTTGAAAACATTTGATGTGTTTTGCAAAGTGCAAATGTTTGTACCAGTTTTAATGTTCTAACATTTACAGAACTGCAGACTTGTTGAGGTTGGAAGCGCCCTCTGGAGGTCATCCGGTCCAACTCCCCTGCTCAAACAGGAACATATGGAGCCAGTTACTCAGGACCATGTCCAGATAGCTTTTGAGTATCTCTGGAGACAGAGACTCCAGGATCTGCTGGGGCAACTCATGCCAGTGCTTGGTCACCCTCACCATAAAAAAAAGCATTTTCTGATGTGCAGAGGGAGCCTCCTGTGTTTCAGTTTTTGCTCCTTGCTGCTTGTCGTGTCACTGGGCACCATGGAAAGGAGCCTGGCTCTGTATAAATACTCTTCAGGTATCTATAGACATCAGAGAGATCCCCCGAGCCTTTTCCAGGCTGAACCGTCCCAGCTCTCTCAGTCGTCTGGCTCAGGGGGCTGTGTACCTGGAGCACAACTGGTCTACTATTAAAGACTGAAGCAAAGAAGGCATTAAGTACTTCAGCCTTTTGTCCTCTGTCACTATGTTCCCCTTGCATCCACTAAAGGATGGAGGCTGTTCTTAGCCCCTCTTTCGTTGCTCATGTATTTATAGAAATATTTTTTGTTGCTTTCAATGGCAGTAGCCAAATTCAGCTCTAGTTGGGCTTTGACCCTTCCAATTTTCTCCCTGCATAACTTCACAGCATCCGTGTAGTCCTTCTGAGTTGCCTGCCCCTTCTTCCAAAGTTCATAAACTCTTCTTTTATTCTTGAGTTGCACCTTTTATTCCTCAGATGCTCCAGTCCATTAATCATCTTCATGGCCTTTCACTGGACTCTTTCTGATATATTCATGTCTCTGTACTAGGGAGCCCAGAACTGGACACAGTACTCCAGGTGTGGCCTCACCCACACTGGGAAGGATCACCTCCTTCAACCTGAGCAATACATGGCCTAACACAGACAAGGGTATCTTTAGCAGCTTTTACCACAGGGGTACATTGCTGGCTCATGTTCAGCTTGGTATCTACCAGGACCCCCAGGTCCTTTTCTGCTCGGCTGCTTTCAAGCTGGTTTGGCCCCAGCATATACCAGTGCATGGGGTTGTTCCTCATCAAGTGTAGGACTTTGCACTTGTTGAACTTCTTTTCTCTCACCTGTCGAGGTCCTGCTTGATGCCAGCATATTCCTCTGGCCTATCAGCCACTCATCCCAGTTTTGTGTCATCAGCAAGTTTGCTGAGGGTATACTCTGCCTCATCATACAGGTCATTGATTAAGATGTTAGGGCTGGACCCAGAATGGACCCCTAGGGTACACCACTAGTTACTGGCCTTCAACAGGACCTTTTACCACTGATCCACATTCTCAGGGCCTGGCTGTTCAGCCAGTTTTCAGTCTGCCTCACTGTTTGCTCACCTAGCACCTACATTAACAGCTTGTCTATGAGGCTGTTACAGGAGACAGTGTCAAAAGCCATACTGAAGTCCAGGAAGACAATGTCTACTGCTTTCACCACATCTACCAGACCAGTCATTTCATCACAGAGTGTTATCAGGCTGATAAGTGTGACTTCCTCTTGATGAAGCCATTCTGACTCCATGAAGATGTTGGGGGGCTGGAGCACCTCCCGTATTAGGACAGGCTGAGAGAGTTGGGGTTGCTTAGCCTAGAGAAGGCTCCAGGGAGACCCTATAGCAGGCTTCCAGAATTTAAAGGGGGCCTACAGCTAAGACAGGGAGGGACTCTATCAGGAAGTGTAGCAATAGGATGAAGGGTAATGGTTTTAAACTGAAAGCGGGGCAATTTTTATTATATATAAAAAAGAAATTATTTATGATAAGGGTGGTGAGATACTGGAACAGGTTGTCCAGAGAAGTTGTGGATGTCCCATACCTGGAAGTGTTCAAGGCCAGGCTGGATGAGGTTTGAGCAACGTGGTCTAGTGGAAGGTGTCCCTGCCTATGGCAGGGGGGTTAGAATTAGATTATCTTTAAGGTTCCTTCCAACCCAAACCATTCTATGATCTGTGGCTCTATGATCCACAAACACACAGTATCACAGTATGTTTGGGATTGGAAGGGACCTCAAAAGATCATCTAGTCCAATCCTCCTGCCAGAGCAGGAGCGCCTAGATGAGCTCACACAGGAACATGTCCAGGTGGGTTTTGAATGTCTCCAGGGAAGAAGACTCCACAGCCTTCCTGGGCAGCCTGTTCCAGTGCTCCGTCACCCTCACTGAGAAGAAGTTTCTTCTCAAATTTAAGTGGAACCTCTTGTGTTCCAGCTTGATCCCATTACCCCTTGTCCTATCATTGTCCTATCATAGCCATCCATGACCACATTCCTGTCATGTGAGCTGTCCCACCATGTGTCTGTAATTGCCACTAGATCATAACATTCTGATCAAACACATGTTTCTAACTCTTCCTGCTTATTCCCCATGCTGTGTGCATTGGTGTACAGGCATTTCAGGGAGCATGCCGAGCACACCAGTTTCTCCCTAGGGGTACAGGAGGCCACCTGGTCCTCATCGGTTCTAGAATGCTGCCCGACTGGGACAAGCCCAGCTTCAACCCCATCCCCCTTCAAACCTAGTTTAAAGCTCTCCAAATGAGCCCAGCTAATTCCTGTCCCAGCTAATTCCTGTCTCAGCCTCCTTTTGCCCCTGCGAGATAAGCCTTTCCCGTGTATAACTGTCCGGACTGGAGTCTTATAAATCCAGCCATTATCAAAAAATCCAAAGCCCTGCCTATATCACCAGCCTTGGAGCCAACCATTTAGAGTCTGAATTTCCCTGTTCCATCCCATATTGTAATTCGAAGATGGAAGGAGTGAAGAGAAGATCACTTGAGCCCCAGAGTCCTTCAACATCCTTCCCAAGGCCTTGGAATCTTTCTTCATTCCCCTCAGACTATGGGAAGCAGCTTCCTCCCCATCTGTCTGGAAGATCAGCAGCGGGTAGTAGTCTGTCGGGTGCACCAGTCTGGGGAGCTCTCTAGCGATATCCTTGATCCGGGCACCAGGTAGACTACAAACTTCCCTAAGATGAGGGTCAACCCTGCATATTGGGCCCTCTGTTCCTCTCAGGAGGGAATTTCCTATTACAATTACCCTTCTTTCCTTCTTATTGGAGGCAGTCTTGAGTTGTGGAGTCAACTGTCTCTTCCTAAGTGACCTTGCAGGCAGGTCTGGCACCACGTCCTCACCTACCTCTTCTTCAAGATCCAGGGCCTCAAACCTATTATGTAGGGGCACCTGGGGAAGCAAAGCAGGCAGGGAGGGGGGCTGCCTGTGATGCCAAACTGGAATACGCTTCCACCCCTCATCGTCTTTTTGATCCCCTACCTCTGCTCGACACTCACGGGGTAGGGGCTGTTTCGGGACTTCCCCCTCTGCCCGAGAGGGCAGGGGGTCCATCTCCTTTTGGGGGGTACCTCCCTGGGGCCTTTCCGACTGGCACGCCAGGGTGTTAGTCCACCAATCGATCTCCCTTTCGCACTCCCTGATGGTCCTCAATCTCTCGACCTCCTCCTTAAGTTTCACCACCATGGTGAGCAAATCTTGCACCTGCTCACATTGCATGCAGGTGGAATGCTGGCCTCCCTCCCCCAGCAGCAGCAGGCTCCGTCACTCCCTGCAGCCGGAGACCTGAACAGCCACAGTTTGGGGCAAAACCTCAGTCCATGTTGCCAGTCTTTTTGAGACAAGCTCTTTTTCTAGAGGCGACCATGGTCGTCAGCAGTGTGGGACGCTGGCAAAGGTAAGAGAGTCTGACAGGCAAGATTTCTTAGCCATGCGTGGACACTGTTCCAGGTTGCAATCAACTGCTTGTGCCCTCCCAGTCATCTAAGCAGTCTTAAAAAATGGATTCACTTCAAGTTTCTTTTAAAAATAAGCCTTTAAAATCATTAAAATACGTTTTCATCATTGTAAAAATCTTCCAACATCTTTGGTAAAGAGTTGTTGCAAGAGTAGTTGAAAAAGCAGAATTCATTTTTTACATAACTATTACTTTTTTTCCAAAATTAAACTGTTCTCAAATATATATATATATATATTTAATCTATGCCTATTCCTATCCCACCTAATTAAATCTGATTTTTGGGTTTTCTCCTGTTGCTACCTGTATTATATACAAGTAGTGATTTCTTTGTAAAGCAGCTGGCATGTGTGAAAGAAAATACAGGAAAACAAACTTGGATGAAATGCATTATGGATCAAAATGTGGGATGCAATTGGTCCAATACATTTGTGTGCTTATGTTTACTACAGTAGAATAATCCAGCTGTAAAAATAAACAGGACTAGGTTGATTCATGTATTGAAGTACTACTTTCCAGCTTTTTTGTTCACAAGCTAATGTGAAACTCCCATTGCAGAGGATGATAGGTGTTTATACCTGGGACATGTAAGTGGTGAGAGGAGGCCCTCAGAACTCAGCAGGAAGCTTCCCAGCACACAAACTTCTCTCTGCATATAAAAATCGTTAAAATTCATTCATATAACTGAGTGCTATAGCAAACTCGCAGCCATATTCTCACATATAAGCATGTTTTGCTCCAAGTGACCAAGAAGGACAACATGCCCTGAAAGTGACTTGTGAGCACTCAGACAATTTCTGACCACTTTAGTTTCTTTCCATAGCAAGTACTAGGCATTTGAAATAGCACTTGGAAGTCTTTAAAGGATTTTTATGAGGAAATCTGCTTAACATGTGTCCATCTGTTTTCACAGAAGGCAGTTACCTAAAAAATTGCAAAAGTGGTATTGATCGTGTAGTGACAAACCACTAGTACACTAGTGCACATGGTACACTAGTGCACTGGGACCTGTGGATATGAGTTTGTTCTTATCAAATAGATATTTGATCTTGCATTGTCTAGTTAACTGTAGAACATACAGATTTGGTATTTGATTTTATTTGTTCTGGGTTATTTCTTGGAACCTCAGAAGAAGTGGAACAAACATGGTTTGTATCTCTGCAATGGTAATACTTTGTCACATTTCATGAAAACTTAGGACTCCTATGCTTCATTTTGGTAGAATTTTGCTTCCTGTTACCTCCCGTAAATTGGTTATATTTGGGATACCTTTACATTCATGCCTGAACCTCAGTCTGGTTCACTGACTCACATGCAGTCTGTGTATACATTTTCCTGTGTGCATAGTCACACAAAGGCCTTTTGTAAGGTCTGCATTGTCAGTAAGGTTATCTAAGTGTGAATGTACTTTCTGACTAAAGCACTATGTTGCTGAGATGTAATAGGTAAGATTTTTAGAAAGTGCTGGAGAGAGAAAAATCTTATGTGAGTTTGAAATGGCCGGAACCACTGTAAAAGAGAAACAGTGCAAAGTGTCTTACAAGAATTTGTGGGTTTTTTGTTTGTTTGGGTTGTTGTTGTTGTTTGTTTTGGTTTTTAAGGGAGATGATGATGAATCATGTATAAAACTCTAGATCCCTGCAAGGAAAATTCCAGTCTCCAGTTTATGTCTATAAACTAGACATGCTAGATGTTAATAAATCACTTAAGTATTGGGCCTGCAAACATTAATACTATGGTAAACTTATGAGTGTTTCTGAGGTGGCAGTAATTTTGTGGGGGTATGCACCTGAAAAATCAGGACCTTGACCTATCTTTATCTGCTCTTAGTGTGTTTAGTAGCAGTAGCTGAGATTGACTTAGTTTCTCTGGAGCTGTTTTTATCTCTCTGTACATGTTGTGTAGATTCCAGAGCTGTTTAAGGATGAAGGGATTTAACCAGTTTTTAAGCAGTCACAGTTTAACACTCTCCAGTTTCACTCATATAGTCCAAGCGAATACGTGTGCATGCTACTTAGCTCAGGAATAGGAGAAATAGTTTATCAAAACTTTATTTCTGATGAATGCAGATTGCCCGATATTTCCAGATACATTTCAAGGATACAACCCAAAAAAAAAAGGATGCATTTTTTGCTGGACTGGCAGGATTCTCTGGTGTTTGGAGCTGTGGTGTTTGGAGCTGGCTAAGAAGGGCTGTGCTGCAACAGGCAGGAACACACAGGCGCCAAGACCCAGTGCAAGATGACAGTAAAATAAAGGCTGTTACATGACAAAAAGGAAAAAGAGAAAGGAGAAATGAGGAACTTTGTCTTCCTGCTGCATTCGTGTCAGACAAGAGGAACATGGGTTCACAAAGGGAAAGTCTTCAACCAATCTGATATCCTTCTGTGATGAGGTCACCTGGATAGTGGGTGAAAGGAAGGTGGTGAATATAGTTTTTCTGGATTTTAGTAAGGCTTTGAGTGCTGTCTCTCCCAGCATCCTTCCAGACAAGTTGTCCAGCTGTGAAATAAGCAGGTAGACAGTGTGCTGACTGAAGAACTGGCTGAAGGGCAGAGCACAAAGGGTTGCAGCAAACGGGGCTGTGTATGGCTAGTGACCAATCACCAGTGGTTTTCCTCAGGGCTGAATTCTAGGGCCAGTTCTGTTCAATATATTTATCACTGATCTGGATACAGGGCTTGAATGCACTATTAGCAAGTTTGCTGATGATACCGAAGTGGGAGGTGCTGTTAATTCTCTTGTGGGACAAGATACCTTACAGAGGGATCTAGCTAGATTGGAGCATTGGGCAATGATTAATGGGATTCCATTTAACTGGTCCAAAATGCTGGATTCTGCACTTGGCATGCAGTAACAACAGACACAAGTATAAATTGAGTGAGTAATTCCTGGAGAGCAGCCCTGAAGAAATTGGTCTGGGGGTGCTGGTTGACTGTGGGCTCAACAAGAGTCGGCAGTGCGTCCCTGTCAGCCAAGAGAGCAAACTGCATCCTGAGGTGCATCAAAAGTAGCATAACCAGCCGGTCAAGAGAGGTGATTATTCCACTGCATTCAGCATTGGTGCGGCCTCACCTTGAGTACTGTGTGCTGTTCTGGACTGATGTGAAGGTACTTCACATACCAGAGGAGGGCAACAAAACTGGTAAAAGGGCTGGAAGGCACATCCTATGAGGAGTTACTGAGGACTTGGAGTTTGTCTAGTTTGGAAAGGAGGCTGAGGGGCGGCCTCACTGCTCTCCAACTTCCTGAGGAGAGGAAGTGGAGGGGGAGCTGCTGAGCTCTTCTCCCAGGTACCCAGTGCCACGACGTGTGGCAATGGCTCAAAGCTGCGTGCATCAGGGGAGATTCAACCTTGTCAGGAGGAAACATTTCTTCACTGAGAGGGAGGTCAAGCCCTGCAACAGGCTTCCTGGACAGGTGGTGGATGCTGTATGCCTGTCAGTGTTTTAAGAGGCACTTGGACAGTGCCCTTAGTACCATGATTGACCTTCTGGTCAGCCCTGTAGTGGTCAGGCAGACGGACTAGATTATCATTGTAGGACCATTTCAACTGAAATCTATCCCACTCCATTCCATTCTATTCTATTGTATTCTCATATGCGCATGAAATATACAAATAAGACACTGGAACATTATCAAATTTTGCCGTATTAAGTATTGCCTTATTGTTCCTCATAACAATTGTGGCTAGAACTCAAAGTGTTTTGATAACTTCACAGTTCATATTTGTACATATTTTAGTTGAAGAAGTAAAGTTTTCTCCTTCACAGCATTTCACATGATGATAGGGACAATCTCTTGTTTCCTTCTACTTGGCTAGAACAGCATAAAAGACCTTAAAATTCTCTTTGAATTTCAATGCAAGCAATGATCCAAGAGGTGTACTTCTCTTCCATCTGCTGGTGAACCTATAATATAACATGTAGCTGGTTATTGAGTTGTGCACTCCAGGTTACACACAGGTTACTGTGGTTTGAATGCAATAGCTATTGTGTTCATTATCCAGTAAGCTGTTTTATTTTTCATAGTGTAACTCACCAACAAAAAACCAACTCACTCCCTTTCTGCCATGCCACTTCTCCAAAACCCTAAGTGCTAGTGAAACATCCAGTGCATCATCTTGTAAAGTACTTTGCCACCTATGTACTAACAGAATGCACTGGATTCTGTTTATCACAGAAAAATGACATAGATGCTGTTATACCACTGAACTGCTGAGCTCCTTGGAGTTTTCTGAAGAGTGGGCCATCATTTTTTGGTTGTATTTTTCTTCAAGACGTCAAATCAAGTTGGTAGCTTACTCTTCTTGTTAAAAAAAAAAAAAAAAAGCTTGTAGCCTTCTAATTTTCATTGAAAAGCCTCTCAGTATGAGCAGATCATGATCCACATTCACACTTGAAAAAAATACAATTGCCTTCTCAATATTAGCATTTAATGTTTATATATCCCTAATTATGAAGTCTGGATACACTTATGTGAGCAAAAATAAAAGAGAAGTTCTTCATAAATACATGACTCAATCAGCTGGGTTTTAAATTAAAATACCAACTATTCTACAGCCTATTCAACATGGCTTCACCAAGTGGAAGTCATGCTTGACCAGCCTCATGGCCTTTTATGACAACATAACGAGGTGGATAGATGATGGCAAAGCAGTAGATTTGGTCTACCTTGACTTCAGTAAAGTATTTGACACAGTCTCCCACAGCATCCTTGCTGCGAAACTGAGGAAGTGTGGTCTGGATGGTCAGGTAGTGATGTGGACTGTGAACTGGGTGAAGGGAATAAGCCAGAGAGTCGTGGTCAATGGGACAGAGTCCAGTTGTGGAGGTCTGTATCTAGTGGAATGCCTCAGGGGTTGGTACTGGGACCAGTATTATTCAATACATTTATCAATGACTTGGATGAGGGAATAGAGTGCACTATCAGCAAGTTTGCTGATGACACCAAGATGGGAGGAGTGGCTGATACACACCAGAAGGCTGTGCTGCCATCCAGCGAGACCTGGACAGGCTGGAGAGTTGGGCAGGGAGAAATAGAATGAAATATAACAAGGGAAATTGTAGAGTCTTACATCTGGGCAGGAACAACCCCAGGTTCCAGTATAAGTTGGGGAATGACCTGTTGGAGAGCAGTGTGGGGGAAAAGGACCTGGGAGTCCTGGTGGACAGCAGGATGACCATGAGCCAACACTGTGCCCTTGTGGCCAAGAAGGCCAATGGCATCCTGGGCTGTATTAGAAGGGGCGTGGTTAGTAGGTCCAGAGAGCTTCTCCTTCCCTTCTACTCTACCCTGGTGAGACCACATCTGGAATATTGTGTCCAGTTCTGGGCCCCTCAGTTCAAGAAAGACAGGGAACTGCTGGAGAGAGTCCAGCACAGAGCAACAAAGATGATTAAGGGAGTGGAGCATCTCCCTTATGAAGAAAGGCTCTTTAGCTTGGAGAAGAGGAGACTGAGGGGTGACCTCATTAATGTTTACAAATATGTAAAGGGTGAGTGTCAGGAGTCTGGAGCCAGGCTCTTCTTGGTGACAGGCTCTTCTTGGTGACAACCAATGATAGGACAAGAGGCAATGGATACAAACAGGAACACAGGAGGTTCCACTTAAATATGAGAAGAAGGTAAATATGAGAAGAGGGTAACACAGCACTGGAACAGGCTGCCCAGGGAGGTTGTGGAGTCTCCTTCTCTGGAGACATTCAAAACCTGCCTGGGCACCTTCCTGTATAACCTCATCTAGGTGTTCCTGCTCCAGTAGGGGGATTGGACTAGATGATCTTTTGAGGTCCCTTCCAATCCCTAACATTCTATGATTCTATTTCATGATAAGATACATGCATAGACTGGCAACATGTGGCAGAATGCAACCCCCCCCTCCCTCCTTCATCATGGAAGGAGTAGACACTTCTCCCTCTCTCTCTGCTCTTTGAGGCTAACAGCTTCTTTTGTTTGGCCCCATAGCACCCTGGCCAGGGCCGTTAGGAGAAGGGAGTGCTGAGGCACCTGGGAGCCTCTGGGTGCCCACGGCCAGTGTGGGGGATGTTTGGAGGCTTCAGGGGCACCCCCACAGCAAGGGTGGAGGTGCAGAGAAGCTTCTGAAATGCCCACAGTCAGATCTGATCAGCCAATAAAAAACGGGACTCTCGTCAAGACTCCACCCCTTGTTGTGGATCTCTCAGAGCACAAGTGAGATGCTGCCGCCGAGAGCCCCACTGGGATGGAGACTCTGCTTGCCTTGCCACCACGTGTGTGAGTAAAATTTCTCCTTGCAGGATTGCGAGTGTATTTATACTTTCCGTACACATATGCATGTGTACTTTCTGTGCTCAATATGAGCACGTGTAAAATTAATCTTCGCATAATCATGGGTGTGTGGCGATTAGGAACGATGCATACCAGGACGCAGACAGAAATTCACACAGAGGCAGAGATCTTGTTCAGGAAGGAGTGCAGAGCCTGGCTAAGCAGAGAGCTGACCTCCAAGTAATATGTAAACTATTGGGAACTGAATTCTTTTGTGCATGTAGCTGTTCACTGACCTGTTTCCAAATTTTACTTCGCTCCCATACCAGGAGCGAAGCTACCTGCTTCTCAGAAGTACGATACCCAGAAGAATGTAATAGCTGTAGTAAAACCTGCAAATACAATTTATGTTCCTGAGAAGTGGCTTGCCCTATACTAATGCAAGCCCGCAGCTCTCTCATTCAACGAAGACTGCTTGTCCCTGTCTATACCATAGGGATTAATGTGGCCACAAATAAAATTTACTTACCCGTCGGATTTCGTGGTTGCCGCCAAACACACTGCTCAATGAAGAGCCTCCAGGGGTCACACACTCACACAGGGCACCATTTGTGGTGATTAGGAACGACGCATACCAGGACACAGACAGAAATTCACGCAGTGGCAGAGATCTTGCTCAGGAAGGAGCGCAGAGCCTGGCCAAGCCGAGAGCTGACCTAGGCCTAGCCTGCCTTCTTTATTCACCATTGACAATTTATAGGATTTACAGGTACAGGCCTGGACTAAGATGTTTACAAAAAGGTGCTTTTCCACTAATTTTTATTAGGAACACACTAAACTCATGTGATATTCGTCTCACTTGTTTTTCCACTCATTCACAGACCAGGCACAAGGACATTCACAAATCCCATGCACTTGGGGGTGGTTATCCGGCCCGAGATACCGTTCTTATGAGTCTGGGCTATAACTTTTTACAATTACAAGAAACGTACTTCAAAGTAATCTGTCCAAGGCCCTTTATATATTGTTATGTTAGTATTATGTCTTCGACCGTCCAAATGGTCATGTTAGTATTGATCTTTCTTTATCATCCAGGTGGCTGGAACGACACATCTTGCTTTCCCACATTTTACTTTCCAACACGGATGTACTTTCCTCCAGTGCTTCCACATAAGCACGTGTAACTTTCCATGCATATTTGCATGCGTACTTTCCGTGCTTAATACAAGCACGTGTAAAATTAACCCTCGCAGGATTGCGAGTGTATCTACTTTCTGTGCACATTTGCACCTGTAACTTTCCGTGCTCAATACGAGCATGTGTATAAACTATTTCCTCGCACAATCGCAAGTGTATTTTCCTCCCATGCTTCCACATAAGCACGTGTAATATTCTGTGCACATTTGCACGTGTATTAACCCTCGCAGGATTGCAATTGTATTATAAATTTACCCTCGCAGAATTGCGAGTGTACACTTTCCGTACTCAATACGAGTACCTATATCTCTTTAAAATAATCCCATACCATGTTCAGGCAAGTGTGTACTCTTCCCGGACTCGGGGAGTCTCTGGCATTGTTTTGAGTGAAGCCACGTGCATGCACACTGTGGACCTCCTGAATTATTAGTTGCTGCCCCTCAATAATTTTCCTCAACTGATACCCGAACCTGTATTCAAGTCACTTTTGCAGTGATAAAACCCTGTTTCTCACTGGCTTAATAAAAGTTGTTTTGGACCCTATTGTCCCTTAAACTAACCTTGGGGTGTCTCCGTGACACAACACTATGAAGATTTTGATTCAGTGCTTTGCTGTACAGAGGAAGAATCACAGATAATATGCAAATGTAATTGCTTTGCTGAATCAGTTCCTGTATTACATAACATTGAAAGAATCATCTGACTTTTACAATCAGTAAGAATTGCCAGTGGTAAATGCACACCTCACAGAAAGTATATAGAAATATGCAGATAATGAATTATACCAAACAGATTGATGCACTACAATATATCTCTGATAATCTAACACAATATCACATATATTATTGCCTGACTATATGCAAACATATTTATGGGATGTCCATGTGTTCTTTTAGCAATGCGGTATCTGAGTCAGTCAGGAAGCTACGTGTGTGTTTCTGAGATTGTCTAGGGGCTGTTGGCTCTGTCCTTGAAGATTTACTAGCTTGCATCCTAGCATTCATGGTGTCTCCCTTGCCATTCAGGCAAGGACCTCAACAAGCACTTGAGCTGGCACCAAATGCGAGGGGAGAGATGGATGTGTATTCCTCAATAGCCAGAATCATGCATGCACTTGATCGAGTGACAGTGAAGGTGAGTTGCACTGTGTGCTGGGCAGCTTATGAGCAGGGAGCAATCCACCTTGCATCATAAACACTCCAACATTTGCTTGATGGCAAAACTTGTCCAGGGAGACAGGAACTTTTAGGAGAGAGATATAATCTTTACTGTAGACTCACAGAATCATTTTGGTTGGAAAAGACCCTCAAGATCACTGAGTCCAACTGTTAAACTAACTCTCTCAATAAACCATGTCCCAAAGAACCTCATCTACACATCTTTTAAACACCTCCAGGGATGATGAATCAACTGCTTCCCTGGGCAGCCTGTTCCAATGCCTGACAACCCCTTTCCTTGAAAAATTTTTCCTAATATCCAATCTGAACCTCCTCTGGCACAACCTAAAGCCATTTCTTCTTGTCCTGTCACTTGCTACTTGTGAGAAGAGACCAACACCCTTTATGCTATAGCCTGCTTTCAGGTAGTTGTAGAGAATAATAAGGTCTCCCCCCAGGCTCATTTTTTCCAGGCTAAACAACCCCAGTTCCCTCCACCACTACTCATAAGACTTGTGCTCCAGGCCCCTCACCAGCTTTGTTACCCTTCTCTGAACTCTCTCCAGTACCTCAATGTCTTTCTTGTAGTGAAAATAACACAGTATTTGAGGTGTGAACACAGTATTCAAGGTGGTTTCCAACAACAAGATCATTTTCCATGTGCACCATGTATTACTGAAAGCTTAGCAACTGTGAAGGACAAACAATGCAACCAGGATCCACTGTGCTGAACAAGAAAGGACCTATGTGTTCTCTGTCTTCTCACACTCACTAAGTCAGCCTATGGTTCTGTGTGGAGAGGCAGTAAAGATAAGTGGGTCCTGCCATTGCCTGGCAGGTGGAAGGTAACAGGTATTGCCAAGTGTGTGTTCAGCAAACAGATATTGGTAACGTGGGCACGCAGCACAGCAGTTCCAAATTCTGTGGTGGTAGTGGCCAATTTCACTGGCTGTGGCACACGCAACTGTGGGATGGGTTTCTTAGCACCACAAGCGCTAGGGAAGGATATTTGGAATTAGGGAGCTGCAAATCTGCAGGCCCTGGGTAGCTGAGTGAGGCAGAAAGACTATAAAAATGACAACTGCAAGAAGCAAGGGATACAGCAGAGGAGAACCTAGCTGAAGTTTGTTTACCACCTTGCCTGGTTCGGGAAGAGGGAGCTCACCTGTCTCACTCCTGCAGAAAGTTTGCCCATCAAAACAGAAACAGAGGGGCTGTCAGGATGAAATTACTAGATAAGACTAGAAATTAGAGGACTAAGAGGTTGCTAATAAGTAACTAGTCTCCTACAAGGAAACAGAAGTGAGCAAATGAAGGAATTATTTTTTTGTTCTTCTATCCCAAGCAGTCTGCATTAGCTTGTTCTGGCACTTAGGGTGCTGTGTGAACTGGTGAGAAGATTGCTTTTGAGTGATATGGAGTTTGGAAAATCAGAAAACTTTTAGTGCTTTGGGGGTTTTCTATGATCAGAAAAGGCTCACAAGACTGTATGATTCCTAGTTGTATCTGGCAAATGCTTGCAGCATAATATGAACCTTGCTGTGTCAGGGGATGAGATATCTATTGTTTAGGCATTGGTAGGCTGGCGTAGACACATGCCTATTTTTTTTTTTTTTCTTATTTCTTTCTAGGATGAGAGTAAACTGGATCAACCTTCCTATGAATGTGGGAGAGAATTTCAAGATGGATTCAACAGGGTGCTAGATAATCTCATCTAGGCTCCCTTTCCCAGAAAAGGTTAGACCACATGGTCTTCTAAGGTCCCTTCCAAGATGGGCTGTTGCATGATTTAATTTTTTAAAACTGTAAAGCCCACTTGCATCTTCCTTGGAATCTCCTCCACTGCAGGGTTAAATTGGCTTAGGCAAAAGTGTGAGCTTAAATGCTGTACTAGCTTTGCAGTAATCTCCTCTGTGATGCTCTTATTGTGGAGCAAGAAAGCTGACGTGTACATAAGCTAGGAAATTGATTGGTTTTATATGTTACAACCAAATCTGTTTATCTCTACTTGTCTAATTGTCAGCTGTTTGAAGTCACAATACAGGCGTCTTTGTTGCCATTCTTGGTATCTTTTATTGCCAACTTAAAGTAGAGGTTGCTTGCATGAGGGATGCACGCAACCCTATAGAAAGCATTGGTGTGGTAAGTTATAGAGATAAATTTTGTTGGCTTAACTGATAACTTGCTTGAGTATATCATGGAAAGGCATCTGAACACCTTTAATGCACATGCATATACATTCACATAGGTCTTATTTATACGTACATGTGTACGTATGTGTATATATATTTTATATAAATTCCATAATGCCAAAAAGAATAAATTTTAATACATTATTTTTCAGCCAAATCAGCAATCTTATATGCACATCTATGTATGTATATGTATGTCTATATGTTTACCTATTAAGCTTCCTAGGCTGTGCATATGGTGCTTATTTCTCCTGTGGGCGTGGATACTGAAGTCTCATTCAAAACTACAGCAGCTGATTGTACTTTAGGTACTTGTCGAGGGTTAAGATTGCGGGGTGACAATAAAACCCTGGCAGATGCATTGTTAACCTCCTCTCCCCGCCACTTCCCCCTTTTTGCCCCTCCCTCTCCCCCCTTCCACTCAGGAGAGGCGATTGGGAGGAAAAAAGAAGGACAGAGAGAAGAGAGTTGGAAAAAATTAAAGATGTTTTACTAATGCTATTAATAAGAATAGAGAAAATAATACAAAATATACAAAACCAATCTTGAAAGTCTCAGCAACTGCAGAGCCGGCACCCAAAGTCCTGGATTAGACTCCACAGCCAACCAGAGCTGGATTCAGTCTCTCACTAGGCCTCAGTTCACAGGGACGACTAGCAAGGTCCTCTCCTAATGTCGGCCATAAGCAGAAGGAAAAAAGGGACGAGATCCTCGTGATCTCCCATTTTATATGAAGTATTCACGTGAATGGTATGTTATACACAGGTGGTCAGTTGTTTCTCGTCGCCCCTCTCACGAGATGTCCATCCATGCTTATCAATAAGTTTGCATTCCATTGCTAGGTTTTACCAAAACATGTGTCTGGTTCTCCAGGAAAATGCAGTTAATATGAAGGCTTTAGCTGACAGGCAAAATTCACTGAAAGAGAAATTTGTTTTTAACAAAACCAGGACATTCCACCCCTTATAAATATGCCATTCACTGAATCCTTAAACCTTATCAGTACAATCTATCAACACAATCTAATTAATCACTACTACTATATATATATACACATATGTACATATATACCCAGGAGTAATTAATATTAATCAGTGGATCATCCTTTGAAAAGTTCATTAAGTTCATTTTGTCACAACAGTCTCCTAGGGCAGGAAAAATGGTACAAGTTCATTTCATGACCACTGTTGTGGGTTAAAGACATCAACTTCAAAGAAGTTGTCAGGCACCACTCGAAGAAACTAGCTCTTGTTTCATCATCACTGTCTTGATCTGAAAGACACTTATTAAATACTGTTAGTACAACAATTCACATCACGCAGTTCAGTATTGAATATTTTCACCTAAGCTCAAATCCCCTTGAGGTATACACCGAACTTCTCCATCCTTAAGCATCACCCACCAGGTGTTGCCAGGTCCCTGGGCAAAAACAATCCCACGAATGGGCTTGCTTTTGCCTGAGGCAGGAGTAACCCAGACTGCCTTTCCTAACAAATTTTTCATGTGTACTACAGGGACTTTATCTCCTTCTACAGTCCGTAGAATTTCTGATTGGGCAGGCCCGGCTCAATTGGTTGATCCCCTGGTGTTGACCAACCAAGTGGCTTTTCCTAAATGTGAATCCCAGTTTTTAAAGGTTCCACCACCAAGTGCCTTTAGTGTAGTTTTTAGCAAACCATTGTACCTTTCAATTTTCCCAGAGGCTGGTGCATGATATGGAATATGATATACCCACTCAATACCATGTTCTTTGGCCCAATTGTCTATAATACTGTTTTTGAAATGAGTACCATTGTCTGATTCAATTCTTTCTGGTGTACCGTGTCGCCAAAGGACTTGCTTTTCAAGGCCCAAGATAGTATTTCGGGCTGTAGCATGAGGTACGGCATATGTTTCCAACCATCCAGTGGTTGCTTCCACCATTGTAAGTACATAACGCTTACCTTGACGTGTTTGTGGAAGTGTAATATAATCAATCTGCCAAGCTTCTCCATACTTACACTTTAACCATCGCCCACCATACCATACAGGCTTTAACCGTTTTGCTTGTTTGATTTCGGCGCAAGTTTCACATTCATGAATAACCTGTGAAATAGTGTCCATAGTTAAATCCACCCCTCGATCGCGAGCCCATTTATATGTTGCATCTCTACCTTGATGCCCTGAAGCATCATGGGCCCACCGGGCTAGGAAAAGTTCACCTTTATGTTGCCAGTCCAAGTCCACCTCAGCTACTTTAATTTTAGCAGCTTGATCTGCTTGTTGGTTGTTTAGATGTTCCTCGGTGGCTCGACTTTTAGGCACATGAGCATCTACATGCCGAACTTTCACAGGCAGGCTCTCTAGCCGAGCAGCAATGTCTTGCCACAGTGTGGCAGCCCAAATGGGTTTACCTCTGCGCTGCCAGTTGCTTTTCTTCCATTGCTGTAGCCACCCCCACAAGGCATTTGCTACCATCCATGAGTCAGTATAGAGATAAAGTACTGGCCACTTCTCTCGTTCAGCAATGTCCAAAGCCAGCTGGATGGCTTTCACTTCTGCAAACTGGCTAGACTCACCTTGTCCTTCAGTGGCTTCTGTAACTTGTTGTGTGGGACTCCACACAGCAGCTTTCCACCTTCAATGTTTTCCTACAAGACGACAGGATCCATCTGTGAACAGTGCATACTGCTTATCAGTCTCTGAAAGAGTATTATACGGTGGTGCTTCTTCAGCACGTTTTACTTCCACCTCATCTGGAGACATCCCAAAGTCTTTGCTTTCTGGCCAGTCTGTAATCACTTCTAAGATTCCTGGACGGTTGGGACTTCCAATTCGAGCTCGTTGCGTGATCAGTGCAATCCATTTACTCCACGTAACTTTGGTTGCATGATGTGGAGAGGGAACCGTCCCTTTGAACATCCAGCTCAGCACCGGCAGTCGAGGTGCTAGGAGGAGCTGTGCTTCAGTACCGATCACTTCTGAAGCAGCTCGAACTCCTTCGTATGCTGCTAGTATCTCTTTTTCAGTTGGAGTATAGTTGGCCTCAGATCCTTTGTATCCTCGACTCCAAAAACCTTAGGGTCGACCTCGGGTTTCTCCTGGTGCTTTCTGCCAAAGGCTCCAGGTAAGTCCATTATCTCCGGCTGCAGTGTAGAGCACGTTTTTAACATCTAGTCCAGTCCGAACTGGTCCAAGGGCCACTGCATGAGTTATCTCACGCTTAATTTGTTCAAAGGCTTGTCGTTGTTCAGGGCCCCACTCAAATTGGTTCTTTTTACGAGTCACTCGATAGAGAGGGCTCACAATCTGTCTGTAGTCAGGAATATGCATTCTCCAAAAACCTACAATGCCCAAGAAAGTCTGTGTCTCCTTTTTATTAGTAGGTGGAGACATTGCAGCAATTTTGTTGATCACATCCATTGGGATCTGACGACGGCCATCTTGCCATTTTATTCCTAAAAACTGGATCTCTCGTGCAGATCCCTTGACCTTGCTTCGTTTTATGGCAAAACCAGCATCCAAAAGAATCTGAATTATTCTCTCACCTTTCTCGAAGACTTCTTTCGCTGTGTCACCCCATACGATGATGTCATCAATATACTGCAAGTGTTCTGGAGCTTTACCTTGCTCCACCGTGGTCTGGATCAGTCCATGGCAAATGGTAGGACTGTGTTTCCACCCCTGGGGCAAGCGATTCCACGTGTATTGGATGCCTCTCCAGGTAAAAGCAAACTGCGGCCTGCACTCTGCTGCTAACGGAATAGAAAAAAATGCATTAGCAATGTCAATTGTAGCATACAACTTAGCTGCCTTTGACTCCAGTTCAAATTGCAGTTCTAACATGTCAGGCACAGCAGCACTCAGTGGTGGCGTAACTTCATTCAGGCCACGATAGTCCACAGTTAGTCTCCACTCATCACTAGACTTACGCACTGGCCAGATTGGGCTGTTAAAAGGTGAGCAAGTCTTACTGATCACACCCTGGCTTTCCAATTGACGGATCAACTTCTGGATAGGAATCAAAGAGTCTCGATTGGTGCGATATTGCCGGCGATGCACTGTCGTGGTAGCAATTGGCACCTGCTGATCGTCAACCATCAGCAGTCCTACAACAGAAGGATCATCTGAAAGACCAGGCAAATCAGACAGCTGTTCAATTTTCTCAGTGTCCACAGCTGCTATACCAAATGCCCACCTATACCCTTTTGGGTTCTTAAAATACCCTCTCTTGAGGTAGTCTATGCCAAGGATGCACGGAGCATCTGGGCCAGTCACAATGGGATGCTTTTCCCAGTTTTTTCCAGTTAGGCTCATTTCAGCCTCTACAACAGTCAGTTCCTGGGATCCCCCAGTCACTCCAACAATATTGATGGATTGCGTTCCTTTATAATTAGAAGGAATTATTGTGCACTGTGCACCAGTGTCCACTAAAGCTTTGTACTCCTGGGGGTGTGTTGTACCAGGCCATCGTATTTGTACAGTCCAATAAACTCTGTTATCCCTTTTCTCCACCTGGTTGGAGGCAGGGCACCTCTAATTTCTGTTTTGCACAGTCTCTGGGTGTGAATTAGAGGTTCCTTCAAGAGCATCAGAATCTCTTCTGCTCCTTTTGTAAACTGGAGCAGCCACCTTTCTAGGAGTTTTTCCTTTTATCTCACGTACTCGTTCTTGAAGTTCTGAGGTAGGTCTCCCATGCCACTTATTCATGTTCTCTCCCTGCTCATGTAGGAAGAACCACAGTGAACCTCTTTTTGTGGGCTGCCTCTGTCCTCTCTCTTGAGACTGGAAATGCCTTTTCCTAACAGCTGAAACATATGTTTGTGCAGGTCGTGAATGGTATGTGTCCTCTCTGAGTTCTTTGATTTCTTGCAATAGCTTTTCAAATCGGTCATCAGATTTTTCACACAGTCTCTCTACAGCAGAGACACAAGCCCGTAGAGAACCAGCAAGGCTGTCCTCAAATTCACGGAGCTGCTCAATCACTTCAGTAATATCTTGTCCACCTCTAGATGACCAAAGCATTCCTGCCAATGACTTAGCATATGCAGGTGATGCACTTTGTACAAATCTGCGCCACAGAGGTCGTGAACAATTGATTCTATCTGGGTCTGTTCCCTCTTGGCTGTTTGGTCCAAAATAGATGATCTCTCGCACAGCTAATTCTCTCAGGAACTGAATACCTTTCTCCATAGTATTCCATTTCCCTAACCTGGATATACAATCTTCCTTGTAGGGAAATCTTACTTTCGTAGCTGCCAGGAGTCGGGTCCAGAGAGTAGTGGCATTAGACTCTCTTGAAATTGCCCTATCAATGGCGGAATCTCTTGACAGAGATCCCAGCTGCCTGGCTTCACCACCTTCCAGTTCAATTGTATCTGCCCCATTGTCCCAGCATCGGAGCAGCCAGGTTAAAATATTCTCGCCTTCACGACGACTAAAGTCTTTTCGCAGATCTCTCAGCTCACCTGGAGAAAAGGATCGAGTGGTGGTCACTTCATCTCCTCCCTGTCCTGATGGTGCACCTTGAGTTGATGTTGGCCCTGTGCCATCATCTGCTGCACGGGTAGTCTTTCTAGTGACCTTCTTACAACCAGCAACTGATGCTGATATGGGTTTGCCATCATTTGATTCATTTCCAGAGTCTGAATGACTGTCACAGTGATCGCTATGGTTACAGCGGCAACAGTGCCCAGTGTGTGAAGAAGTGGGGGCTGCCTTTAAGGCTGCAGAATTAGTGTTATCAGAAGTGACCTTGGCACTCTGCGGAGGAGCTGTAGCTTCAGCCTGCGAAGGCGCCGTGGCGAGGGCAGCAGCTGCAACTGCAGCTTTCACTGTTTTGCTCTTTCTCGAGTGGCCAGGAGTGCTTTTTGCTAAAGCTTCCGAAGACGCACCGCAAATCTCCGGACAACAAAGAGACGCAAACCTCCTGTTGAACGCCATTTCTCTTAACAGAAGCACAAACTGACATACATTCAGCAAACCAGATAACACCATCACAGTTCTATCAAAACTCCAAGGGTATTCAAAGCTCTCTAAAACATTTGCGAACTGTCCTAGCGAAAAACGAAAGTATTGTTAGTCAGCCTTTCTAAAGGTTCGCTTGACCAATTAGCAAACACAGAGCCGTACTGCTCTTTAATCTCTCCTGGAGGCTTTTCAAGGTAAAGCAGAAGCGAGTAGAAATTCATTAGTGGCTGCAGTATAATGAAATAAACCAGTGACAAACCACACAGTATCATCATGAGCATTGTCCAGTTCCTTGTTGTTATATAATGAATACTTCGATTTAAAAAGAAAGCCCAACACAGATATGGAATCAGTGAGCACAATGCAGAAAATAACTGATACAACTTAAGCCATAACATCTTTAAATCAGTGGAATTCACTTTCCCTTAATACCACTAAATAATATCCAAAGCAAACAGGCGCGCGAGTATCACAACTCTAAGAGTTGGCACCGTGCCAAGAAAATTGAAAGGTACGTCAGAGCAGTAGAAAAGCCAAAAATCTCCAAATTTACCCCTTTCTCTGGCCCCACGTTGGGCGCCAATTATCTGTTGAGGGTTAAGATTGCGGGGTGACAATAAAACCCTGGCAGATGTATTGTTAACCTCCTCTTCCCCCCACTTCCCCCTTTTTGCCCCTCCCTCTCCCCCCTTCCACTCAGGAGAGGCGATTGGGAGGAAAAAAGAAGGACAGAGAGAAGAGAGTTGGAAAAAATTAAAGATGTTTTACTAATGCTATTAATAAGAATAGAGAAAATAATACAAAATATACAAAACCGATCTTGAAAGTCTCAGCAACTGCAGAGCCGGCACCCAAAGTCCTGGATTAGACTCCACAGCCAACCAGAGCTGGATTCAGTCTCTCACTAGGCCTCAGTTCACAGGGACGACTAGCAAGGTCCTCTCCTAATGTCGGCCATAAGTAGAAGGAAAAAAGGGACGAGATCCTCGTGATCTCCCATTTTATATGAAGTATTCACGTGAATGGTATGTTATACACAGTTGGTCAGTTGTTTCTCGTCGCCCCTCTCGCGAGATGTCCATCCATGCTTATCAATAAGTTTGCATTCCATTGCTAGGTTTTACCAAAACATGTGTCTGGTTCTCCAGGAAAATGCAGTTAATATGAAGGCTTTAGCTGACAGGCAAAATTCACTGAAAGAGAAATTTGTTTTTAACAAAACCAGGACAGTACTCCATCAGTGCTTAGCAACATGACACTAACAATACAGCTACTGTGCGATAGCTGGAAGTTATCTAGAGGAATGGAGAATTTTTGTTTTAACTTGGACAGCTTGGTGGTAGAAAAGGCATTAGAATAGAGAGGAGCTACTGCTTCAGGGACATGTGACATAGACTTAAAACTTTTTTTAATAGAAAAGACGTCTTAGAGGATATGATCAACTTGTTTTCCTGAATTCTTGCAGACAACAACACATCAGGTATCTGATAGTCCAGCTCAATTTGTCATTTTTTAACATTGTTCCTTCCACCTTTTCATTAGAATTTATGCTATCTGAGAAGAACTTCCGTTCCTATAGAAATTATTGAGTACTAACTCACAAGAACTTGAGTTTTGGAAGCTTTCCATTTCAATGCAAGCAAAACAGAGATTCTAGAGTTAAGTGCTGAGTGCTGGTCTGTTCAGTGGAGAGTCTAGGTGGTAGGGAGCATGGTAACGTGGTTCGGGAGAATGGAAAGACAATGGGTGCTGTTACCTCCCACTGGTTTCTTGCTGACTGATGTGATGATTTCTAAACGTGGGGAAGAGGTTGACTGTAGTTAATTAGTTCTGTGAGGAGAGTGGAAGTCATTTTATCTAACTTGTACAAAGAGTTTGGTTTTCCTTATGTAACCAAAATGCTAACCAAAGACTTCCAGAATCAAAGTTGGACTATATTGTGTTGTATTTTTTACATATAAATATGTGTGCACTGTATTGTATTTTGGTATATAGTGAAACACAGCAAAATGAAAGCCTGGAGGATTTAAGGATTCTGGCCATGCAAGGTGATGACAGAGCCAAAACCAAACCTTAACTTTAGAGCCCTGGACAATCTCACTTGCCATAAAATTATGCCCAAGTTTGTTTCAGATAATTTCCTCAGGAGCACCTGCCTTTATTGTTGCTGAGACAATGCAGGAGGAAGAGGATGGTTGAGGTGGAAACTGAATGTGGACATTTTTTTGCATTTAATTTACCATTTGTGTTTGGCTGTACTTGGCATTGTACTTAGGTGTTTTAAAGCCATTGATTGTTGTTTAGGGGCCCTCTCTTAGTCTTTGGAATTAAGCAGCCATGAAGAAAAGCTTGGCAGTGGGGTGAGGCTGGTTGACTGGGGATCACTGTCACCCTTTCATCTTCACTGCCAGCAGTGGAAGTGACACCTGATGAGCATTTTTCCTCCAATACAATTGAAAATAAAATAAAGTTGTAAAAATTCAGTTGCCAGGAGTGCAGTATGCTTTCAAAAATATTGCCCAGGTTCCTCAAGAGTTTTTGCTGATAGCTAAAAATTATTGCCCAGCAGATGGCACAATTGTACAGTGCCTGAGACCTATTTGGGAATGTAAAACTGTAATTCTGTTCAATTGGACTGTCTAGATGTTGTTCAGCTAGTTAGGATTACACTGAGTAACTGCACAGTGATATGTACGCTTCTTGTTCCACAGGAAACAGGGCGCATATTGTGTCTGTTAGTATCCTTGGAGGAGATAGTAATTTTGAACAACATAGGTAATTTAGCTTTGTTGTATTCTAAAGTTGAAGCCATTGTGTTTAAACTGAATGGTGCTGCTTGGCTTCTAAGATGCAGGAAATGATGGAGGTGTTTTTGGTGGATGTGGGCAATAAAGAGTGTCTGAATGGGGTCTATAAGCCTACTAGGTAGGACCCTGAGCTCTTGGTGCTCCTCTCCTGGGATTTGTACCCCAAAACACCCACTGTGGCTCCTCTGCTAGCTGACTGCACATCCTGCCAGCTGCTCACAGTCAAACCTAGAAGTTCCCAGAGGGAATATGAAGAATTGTGAGTGAGGTAGGACAAAACTCCTTCCTGCTGTATCACTAGCCTCTACCCTGGACTGTGTCTGATTCTTTGCCAGCACATCCTGACATGCAGATGTTTCCTTAAAGATGTTAGTATAGCTCATTTCGGAATGGACTTCACAGTTATTTAATAAATAACACTTTGTAAGTAAATTTCTAGCAGAATTTGTGCACAATATAATTCTGAAATGTATATGCAGAAAAATGGTATTCTATTGTGCAATTAAAGGCCAATTATGAAATTGCATATTTTATGCATAATTGAAATCGAAAAATCACAATTTTTTTTTAAGCACTGTTTAGAGCATTGAAACTAAGGAGTCCTAAGGTTTAGATAAAATTAAGTCAGATCTGTTGTTAATGAGTGCTCCCTAAACAAGCATTTTTGCTTTGTCCCTTATGGATTTTGTAGCATCATTTTTTGTTGTTGTTGTTCTTGTTTTGTTTTTATTTTTATTTCTTTGCCATGAGAACATCCACAAATGAGAAGACATTTGGATTATTAAGAGAAATAGGAGACCTTCTTAGTGCATTGATACCAAAATGAAGAAACTGCAATGCCTGGTCTCAATCATGCAAGCACGCCTTTATAACCACCTCTTTGAACTCTCAGGTACGAGAGACAACTCCTTTTACACTTCAAACTGGAAGCTTTGAATATGCTTGCATACAGCATCTTTCTTTTATCATTTACTACTTCTAGTGGGTTTACAATTCTGGCTTCTAAATATGGCAACTATAGAAATCTGTGGGAAATCTGAGAAGCACTTTCACACAAATCCCACACTTTGAATTGTCCCAGAATTAATTCTGGTAATATCTTATTGAAAATCTCATTCAAAAATATGAACTCTGTTGGAAACTGAAACAATCTTCTTAGCAGGATTTGCTTCTATCATTGCTGACAATGCTTGTGGAAACCATTTCGTAATTTTCTGAAAATTGAAAAAGCCAAACCTGAAAAAGATGTGACCCAGATATACCTTTATTCAAAACTATCACATGTCCAGGTTCCAGGCAAATACTTAGAAGTCTTTGATTTTGCTTGTACATATACACTGCAGACCAAAGTGTGTTAGATAGATAGTTGTGGGTTCCTGTTCACACAAAGAATGGAAGTTGAACTGGGAGAGAATTTACTCTGCTTAGTGAAAACAGAGCTGCCCAGTGCACATCAAAAAACTATCCTTAGTTGCAGCTGTCCAACAGTGCCTCATAAGCTGGATTCATTTTTATACATTTACACTGCCATACACATGTTTTAGGTTAAAATGACTTAGCTTCTATTAATCTTTGTAATAGACCCTTACAGATTCACTTCATGTCTACTTCATCTTGTTCTCCTTTTCTATTAAATCCATGGAAATGTCTTTAGAGGATATTTTCCTAATCCTCTCCTGGATTTTAACTTTGTTTTCTTTGTATGGTACTGAGCTTCCAGTTGGAGGAGAATAACTGTTGTTTGCTTGATGAGCTACTCATCTGCCAGGAAGCTCCATGAACCAGGATCGCTCTCTCCTGTAGTTACTCAGCCATGCATAGAAGCTGAGTCCTGCCATCATGTCATCAGCTACAGGGAGTTAGAAATATTATTTTGTATAACTTTAAGAATAGTTTAATAACTAATTTGGAAAGACTGGACAGGCCAAAGCACTTTTACTAGAAGTTTTTATGCCAATAGAACTTTAAAAAACCATCACACATGGCTCAAAGCCATAGCCAGTGATTTGGGTGTTTAGATGAGATGTTACAGCTGCTGTCCCTACTGGGAAACTTTGGCTGACTTAGATTTGTTCTAGAATAGAGGTCAGTAGAGTTTAAAAACTAGTTAGTGCAGTCATCTGGCCTGCAGCAGCTCTGCTGATGCTGGGTGCAACTTTTTTCTTGAAATGCTTTGCCTCTTTGGGAAACTCAGACCCTTTGCCAGGTGTTAGTTTTCTCCATCCATCCTTGCTTATGCTGCCTGCAGTTCAGCCTTACAGACCAGAAGGGCATTTACCTACCAATTGCCAACTTTACTAATGTTTGTGCTTTTTTGTATTTCCTATGAGGATCAAATGCACAATTGTAATGCTTGCTCTAGATGGTGAAACAAAAGATCCTTGTATTCAGCATAGGCCTATCCCTATGTGCCTTGCTTTTTCTTCCAGAAGCAGCATAGGAACAAGTGTTAGGATCCAAAAGGCAATTTGGCAAGCCGCCACCTTAGGGATTTTATCCCTTTTCATCTAGATATATCTTCGGAAGTGCATCTAATTGCTGCTTGAATAGCCCTGTTATTTCTGCCACAGAAAACTTGCCTGGTGGTGATAAAATCAGTGGATGTTTCTTTGACAACCAGGCTGCACAGCTTCTGCTCCCAGAACTATTCCAACTTTTCTCATTCCATGTGGCTGCAGACACTTTTCCCAAACTATGCTTTCTAGTTAGGAAATAGTGGAAGTATTCTCATCCACTTCAAAGGACAATGGATCAGACCTTAATGAATAATGAAAAGGCTACAGCAACAGATACATACCTCTGCAGAAAAATTTTGATGTAAAAGGTTTGTGATTTCTGACATTGTTGCTCAACTTCACTCTTTTCCCCTTTCAGGTGCATTAAGTAAATTCTTTGGTGTAGCTTGGTCATCTATGAAGTAGCAGTATGACACCTATCTACTGTACTAATTTTTAAGAGGTATATATTTATAGACTGTTTTGAAGATGATAGTTCTGAACTGATGATAGTTCTTTTTCTTGAGAGCTAAGGACTTTTTTTTTTTAAATATATGTCTTCAAAATTATTAAATAATTGTTTTTGCAGCAGAATGGACATTTCTTCCCAAAGACTTGACATAAAAGGTAAATTACAAGCTGCACCAAGCAGCCTGAACTGGTCCTTATAAGTAATAAATTATTCTCTTCCTATTCTGCCTAAAGTTAAGATTTACTAGTCTCAAAACCAGCTATCCATTTCAGCTTAGAAGTGATATCAACATGTGAATATCATTGTTATTAAACCCTTTCCCTTAAAAGGGAATTGAAGGATTGAAGGCAAACATACTGGGAGTGTGAGCCACATGAAAATGAATTACTTTATTTGTACAAAATTTTTGGAAAATGTTAAGTGTTTAGATAAATACTATTCACTTGCTGAAATCAGTTATAATGCACCAGCAAAGAAAATCACAGACAATGATCATATTTGCTTTCCATATTGAGTGTTCACTCATATGTGCCTAATGGAAGAACAGTGGTACAGCCATTAGCCTATAGTGTTTTCCCCAGTTATATGTTAAAGTCAATGCAGAAATGAAGTTGTTACACCCTCCAGAGGAAAGTTTCAGCTGACTAGTTCTGGATAGGCTGTAAATGTTGTCTGAGTGCTTACAGTTGTGGCACACTGTAGGCAGGTTATGGAAGGAGCTGCTCAATGTAGAACAGCAATCAGAAATGGCACTTTGTAAAGTAGTGCAATGAAGGACTTACAGAACCCATATGGAATTAGAGAGTTGGCTATTCCATCTTGAATACAGAGTTGGACATTTAATTTTCAGCAGAAGCTGAAGAATTAAAAAAAAAAAAAAGGCAGTGAGGCGACAACAGAGATTAAAATCTTGCCCTTACTTTTTTTTCCCAAGAGATGACTAAGAGGTGTAAGAGAAGAAAAGCACTAAACAATAGGAAGATTGATGTCATTCAAAATCATATTTTGATAACAAGTGGTTTTATTTTATAAAACATTGCACAAGTTATACTTTATAATTTCTTGCTTGAAGATCTCCTTCTTGTATATAGAGGAAAGACCTCTGTGAGAAAGTGTCTAGAGGACTCACACAAACATTTTTCAGTTATACAATAGTGAGTAGAATGCAATGGTGAGGGACATCAGCCTTCATCTTTTAGTGTAAATTGGCTCAGAGTTTTTGTCATGGAGGCATCCCAAAGTCCGTTTTAGGTGGACAACAAGTTCCAAAAACATACTTTATTCTAGCCAGAAAAGTGTAATCAGTAAACCGACTAGAAACAGGGTTTATACAATTATTTAGCACTCTGACAACTTAAAATACAGGTTCAAGTATCAGTTGAGGAGATTATTTGGGTACAGCAACATAAGAATAGTGAGGATTCACAACATGCACACATACACTCACAAGAAACAAAACCAGAGGCCTCTCACTCAAGGGTACCCTGAAGAAACAACCACTCACCTGAGTTAGGTGAGGGCTCACACTTGCCTGGGTTAGGCAAGCACTTATTAAAGGATATATCCAGTAGAGAAAAATAACCACTTACCACAGGAGAAGGTGAGGCACTCTCAATCCTGGGAAGTTTCCTTAGACAGCATCCCAGTCTAAGGGGAGGGCTCCAGTTCACAGATCTGCTGCTCTGAGAAGACCACTCAAAGGGAGTCCTTGATGGGGACCCCATTTTATAGCGTGGTCAGATCTGGCTGTGGGCATTACAACATAGTCAGAAGCTTCTCAGCTACTCTGTGTACCTCTTTTGTTAAGGACCCTGTCAAGTGACTGAGGGTCACACCCCTCCTGCCCCCCAAGCTGGATGGAGGTGAAGTCACCCTGCCTGCAGGTGGGAAGGATGTGACCGTCAGTACCATCCTAGGTATGTACGTGGAGACAGGCACAGTGGGGCACAAAATGTGCTAAGGAGCCATCAACTGCCTTATTGAAGGCTCCAGATCTCAGGGGGATGTGCAACTGCTACAGTTGTCTATAATGATTATTATTATTGTAAAATGTTTCTTTATTTTAAGTAATAGAGTTAGTCTTGCTGGTTACTTGTAAACAAAAAGTATAATTCCTCCCATCTTTTTGAAATTAGTTTAGTCACATCCTATCTTTTCCCCAGAAATACTGTTTTACTAGGTAAGTGGTAGTTCAGTGCAAACGTGCTTTGCATGAGGGTAAGAACACTGAATATGGTATTAATCAGACTTTTAACTAGGTCAAATACTCAGCTGAATATAACCTGCAGAGGTTCACTGAAGATCTGCCAATATGCAGATTTGACCCAGAACATTTGATGAAGAAATGCTGAATATATTCTTCAAATGGTGCCCTTCTGTAGGACTGCATAGTAAGTGGAATTCAGCAGAGACCAGAACAGATTATCTGCTTATGATAATAGCAAGATCCAAATGAGCAAACAAACAACACCCCCCAACCAAGTCACATGTTTTCCTGTTACATTCCTTTTCAAAGCCAATCTCCTCTACTGCTCTAATAATCTTGCAGCTGATTAGGGTGGCTATAATAACAAAAGTTCATTACAATGATTTCTTTAAAAGAACAACAAGTGTTTTGTTTTGTTTTTCAAGAATAATGTGCCTCAGGTGTTGCATGTATAGTAGCACTAAGTCCTTCCAAGGCCACTTGAAAGCTGCTGTGAGAACATGGACTCTAGTGTGTAAGTACCTCATTAGAAACGAGTGCAGTACAGGGAGGGTGGAGACCAACCCAAAACTGGGGCTCCTAAGCATTACCACAGGAAAGCCAATAAAAATATTTTAATTAAAGCTGTTCAGCTTTGCCTTTGCTTCACAAACTTTTAAAATGGATTCCTCTTCCTCCTTTCTTTTCCTGATTGCAGGATATCCACTTCAGCTTTTTGAAAGTGCTATTTTGATTATTTGTCACAGTGATTAATTCCTTCTCCCTTTTCCATCTTATTTGCACAAAGAAATGATTGAACAGTATACAGCAGCACAGATGTAGCATCATGGGATGTTTATGTCAACTTTGTAATTAAAGAATGGTAAATGTGGTATGTCAGTGTAATAAATAGAAGTGCTAGGGGAAGAAAAAGTCTGACTTTCCTTGTTTCTTCCACAGTGGACTGGGAATGATAAAATTTGTTCTTAGCTGTATGTTGACACACATTTTTTTTTTGGCAGGATATGCATGAACATCAGTTTTATGGATATATATCAAAAGCAAGAAAACAATATAGCCAACAAACAAGTTGCTGACAGCAGCATTCAAGCTGCAAAGTAAATTCAAGAAGGAGGTGAAGTAACTTATGGAGAGCTGACCTGGAAACCAGTAAAGATATCAGGACCCAAATAAACTTGGTCTCAGATACAAATTCTTCTGTTGATCCAATGTCTGGCAGGCACAAGTCTGTGACATGAGTCTCTTCCAAAATGCAATGATTTCAACTGAAAAATTGTCTCTGAGTCCTCAGGGTTAGCTGTAGTCATGGTGGAAATGGTGGGTTTACCGTTACATACAAGTGCTAAACAACAGTTCTCCAGGTGCTTAACTGATATGTAGTTGGGGCTGTGCTTTAGCTTTTTAGAAGAGCCTTAATTTCTGAGTTTTTGCTTCAATTTAGCAAGAATATCTATGTATAATTTTTATGCACCAGTTTCTTAATATCTGCCTTTGTCCTCCATTCATCCCTCTAGCTTTTACCATTGTATTTACCACTCTTTGCTGATGCATTGTGGGTGAGATTTTCAATTGCACAATTACTGCTGGAGGAGAATTAAATCTTAGTGCTAGTGTACCACAAGTTTAATGGAAACTTCAGGACCAGAGAAATGATCATGCCACTGTACTCAGCACTGGTGAGTCCCCGCCTTCAATACTATGTTCAGTTCATAAGAAGGATGTTGAGGTACTAGAGAGAGTGCAGAGAAGGGCGATGAGGCTGATGAGAGGCCTGGAGCACAAGTCTTACGAGGAGCTGTTGAGGGAACTGAGGCAAAGGAGGCTGAGGGGAGACCTTATCATTCTCTACAGCTACCTGAAAGCAGGCTGTAGCATGGAGGGTGTTCGTCTCTTCTCCCAAGTAGCAAGTGATAGGACAAGGGTTCTTAGGGACATGGTTTAGTGCTAGCATTAGGTTAGGTTGTGGTTGGACTCGATGATCCTGAGGGTCTCTTGCAACCAAGATGATTATATGATTCTGTGAAACATCAGCTTTCCAGCTTGAGAGACCATGTAGTCATGGACTTTTTTTCACGTAATCTTTGTTGGCCTTTTTGTGTTTTGGCTGTACGCATGAATACTGACCCACTGGTGCGTCATAAAATATGTAGTGCAGCTCAAATGAAATGACATGAACTTCCTTCTACAGCTTCTCTACGTTTACGTACTCTCCATGCCTGATGTGTGCTGAAAGCTGAAACTATGTGATATGAAGAGTGAGTCTCCCTCCTGTTCAGTTGTGTTACCCCTTAATCAGAATGGCATTATTTCTTGTGATGGAGAATGCTGGCTTCATCCTTAATGAACATGCCTTCAGCCTAGTGCCACCCACCTCCCCCTTACCTACTGCTTCCTCACCTCAGGTGACTGTGGCAGAACAGGTACCTGTGGTGGTTTTGTTGTTTGTTTGGGTTTTGTTTGTTTTGTTTTGTTTTTCCAGACTAATAACCAAAATCTTGTGCATCTGCTTGCTTCTGCCAGCCAGGCAAAAAAAAACCCATCAAAATCCATTTCATCATGGGTGCTCTTTCTACCCCATAAAAGGCTAAAATAAACTGTACCATCCCACCTTCCTCCTCTACCCCTAAGTGTGATCAAACTGAGCTTTTGTCTTTCTGTCAGCAATGGTTTCCCTCCAGGGAAGCAAAGCCATGGCGGAGACTGGGTGCTTGTGACCTGGTCACTTGTGGGATGGTCTTGCTGCTGCTAGGCTGGTACTGCCCTGTAATGACCAAGCAGCGGAAAACCAACGATTTCTGGACTGCACCATCCATTCTTCATCATCCTGTTTGCCGTCCCACTGCATTAGTAACATAGTATGAGTCATAAGTTCAAGTTGGAGGATGTTTACAATATTTTATCTACACTATGTTACCAGTTACATATATAAAAAAAAAATCAGGACATGAAGGCCTGTGATATTAGATCAAATTAAGCACCTTTATGTTAAATGGAACCTCCTATGTTCCAGTTTATACCCATTGCCCCTTGTCTTATCATTGGTTGTCACTGAGAAGAGCCTGGCTCCATCCTTGTGACACTCACTTTTTATATATTTATAAACATTAATGAGGTCACCCCTCAGTCTCCTCCAAGCTAAAGAGACTCAGCTCCTTCAGTCTTTCCTCATAAGGGAGATGCTCCACTCCCTTAATCATCTTTTTTTGCCCTGTGCTGGACTCTCTCCAGCAGTTCCCTGTCCTTCTTGAACTGGGAGGCCCAGAACTGGACACAATATTCCAGATGAGGTCTCACCAGGGCAGTGTACAGAGGAAAGAGAACCTTTCTTGACCTAGTAACTACCCCCCTTCTAATACAGCCCAGGATGCCATTGGCCTTCCTGGTCACAAGGGCACAGTGCTGGCTCATGGTCATCCTGTTGTCCACCAGGACCCGCAGGTCACTTTCCCCTACACTGCTCTCTAACAGGTCATTCCCCAACTTATACTGGAACCTGGTCTTGTTCCTGCCCAGATGCAAGACTCTACACTTGCCCTTGTTATATTTCGTTCAATTTCTACCCCCTCAACTCTCCAGCCTGTCCAGGTCTCACTGGATGGCAGCACAGCCTTCTGGCGGGTCAGCCACTCCTCTCAGTGTGAGGTTCTGCAGAGGAAGGGCAAAACCTGTTGTGGGTGTGGTTAATTACTGTTGAAGTATGAACTGTAGCGATGTTAGTGACAATACTTATTAACAGAACAAAATGCACTTACCCTTGATTCATTATGAAGTGGAAAGTGCAGTTTTTAAGCACAGTTACTTCTGATGCCAGTTTAGAAAACTTATAGATCACCAAAGCAAAGATTTCCTATTTCTGTGAAAAATACTATCAATACTGTTCATCTGGCATGTTGTCCAAGTCCATGAGTTTGTTATGAAATTCTAGCTCTAGAGCTAATAGAAATAAACAATGTAATATCCTTTAAAAAGTGGAGAACTAGGCATGAAAGAGAGCAAATACCAGTAAGTATATTAGTGTGAGTGGGTGAAAGAAGAAATTCTTTTGTCACAAAAGCAGTTCCAAACAGTGCAAGTTTTTGAATTCATGACCTATGACATTCAGCAAAATATGCTAGAGGTGAAACAGCACATTTCACTGTTTAGCTGGAGTTATTTGCAGCATGAAGAACACCAAGGGAATGAGGTTAAAGTCAGCTGACTAGATGAGCTTTTCAATTGGTGCAAATAAAAGAGTTGAAACTTTAGGACTAGACACAAAAATCTGTAAAATGTAGAAAAATCCAAGACAACTGGTAAAAGATCTATACAATTATTCTTCAGTTTAAGTCCCTCGTGGCTGGGGATGTCAGCACCAACTAGCTGCTGTCAGTGAGTCAAACAGATAAAATATTTACAACAAAACATCATAATGAGTTCAAGCATTTGAAATTTCTAAACAGCAGGGTTCTGAGACTAATAGAATGCAATAGAGGTCCCTCAGAGCACTTTGAACTCTCTTCAGATGTTTCAGCTGTTTTATGTATTTATGCTTTGTATAACTCAGATATTCATTAGGCAGAACACAGATTTTAGATATTTTTGTTGTTCCTAGTTAAGGCTCATCAACTGGCTGATAGTCAAAATTGCAAATGATATAAAAAGATCTGTGCGTCTTGCACATATTGACAAACAATAAAAACCAAGCAGTACTTTGATACTCAATCTGTCTTTATTAAGTAGGACTGAAACTGCTTTAATTATACAAAAAAAAATTTTAGTGTGATCTCAATGAGTTCAAACCATAAAAATACTTAGTTGCCTTTCTCCCCTTTGATGTCACTGGAAAGTTAGGTTCATAAATATCTTTGTAGATATAGCCTCTGGTGCCAAGGAATTTTAGCTGTGGATCAGGAACCTGTTATCCAGGCTTAGTATTCTGCAAAACAATTGTTCAACAATAAATGAGAGCAAATACAGAGCAGTTGGCCAGGCAAAGCAGTAAACCAATGGAGCAAGGCTGTAGACAACATAATAGGTTGTGAGATCTAGACTATTGGTTGAAAGTTTATGTTGAAGGTGGGCTGTAGGTTATTTTTTATGTATAATGGAAAAGGAAATATGTAAGATTGGCTTTTTGTGTTTATGTGTAGCTTCTTGTCTCAGAACAAACATGATGGTGCAAAGTAAGCTATGAAGGTTTCATTGGACTCACCATGCAGGGAATTAACCCCCTGTAATGGAATGAGAGATGATGTGGGTAGTGAAGGACAGCTTTTCTTTGATATAACAGGGAAGGATATAAGGAATGGCCAGGGAAGAACTGTGGATCAGAAAGTCAATACCTAAATGAATTTGAGCTGTGTAAGCTTGTATTCATCAAGGCTAAAGAACAGAGTGATACAAACTAGTGGTACAAGATAAGCTCCTTCACCAGCTTTGTGGTTAGAGAAGAGTTTCCTGCAGATTCTGAAGTTTAATAATTTTTACTAAAGTTTACTAGCAGGGTCACAGTGACAGTGTACTTCTACAGGAACCTCTGTCATACAATGTGCTTAAAAATCACCTAGAAAAGCAGATAAGCAGTAAGATGATAGTTATTTGCTTATGCCAGGAAGTTACTATGGGTGCCTTTCTTTTAAGGGAAAATTGAGTTAGTATTCTTCACCCTGGAAAAGATATGAGGAAGGATATGATAGGTGTGTAAAAAGTCATTAGTGGCTTGGAAAGGGACTTTTTTTGTTGGATGAGGCTGTAACCAAGAGTTAGGGCATAACAAGAAGCTAGAGGGTGCAGGTTCAAGGCAAACAGAAGGCAGTAATTCTTTAGACAGCAGGCATTTAAGCTATGGAAATTCTTGCATTCACAACATCCTGTGGATAACGGTTACATGGGAGGCAAGATTATTATATGCTACAGAAATCCACGGAGGGCTGCTAAATGCACAGGAAATATATCCAGCTCCTTAAGTTGCAAATGGGTGAATTGATCAGAGGAAAGGTTAAAATATTCTTCTTTATTATTCTTCTTTGTTCTATTTATTTATTTGCTATCTGTGTTCAGCTGTTTAATGAACTTCTGGTATGGATTCCTTAGGGTTGTGAACTGGAAAGATGACAGATTTGAATTAATGGCATTCTCTTGAAGTCCATTTGAGAAGATGAAGGTGAATGGGAAAATCCTCCAAAGATCACATGGAAGAAATAGACAATGAGAACAGCCAAAAATCTAGGTAGGACAAGATTTTAAAGGCAATGGTCGTGGTTGTCATCTATGGTAAAGTTGAAGAAACAAGAATATTTTAGGGAGTCAGCAGAGATTTTAAGAGTGTTTTTAGCTAACTGTAAATGACAGGAGCTAAAACACGAGAAGTACGCAGATGAACTTGAAAAATAATATCAGTGGATATATACCATCTGTGAGTTTAGGATTGAGCAAGATGAAGTTTTGGATGAGGAAAGACACATTAAATGTGAGTTTCTTTGGGAGAAGAGACACTATGTCATACTGTGTATGATTATACTGGCAAAGAAAAAGATGGAAGCAAGAAAATAGAAGAGAGTGAATTTCGGCTGTATCAGAGATGGAGTGGGCACGATGATGGGAACTACAGAAAGGAAATGTTAGACGTGAAATAAGTATTTAGTTGAGTAAAGGAGACACTTGATGAGGAAGGAAGTCTGCTTATGATGCTCAGAAGAACTGCATTTATCATATGAATGGCATAAATACAAAAAGAAGTGGAAGGATGCTCAAGGTTTTCTAGAAGGATATATTTTGGGATGATGGCCATATTTGCTCCGATGTGGCAGTAGCTCTAAAAAGTTTTTCACCAATGATTACAAATCCACCACTGTCACAGAACTAAAAATATACATTTTTTTTTTTTTTTTTTTAAATTACAAAGTACCTAGGAATTACTGAAAGACAGAGATGTAGGTGTTTTAGGCATTAACCAAAAGTTCATGGTCAGATCAGGGGACACTATGGATTTTAAGGGGAGAATGAACTACCCTGATCATGTAGATCATATATGAATTAATTCCAGTACAAATAAACTTTATCCCAAGGGTTTGATCCAATGACTTCAAATAAGACTTTAATTTTGGTTTTCTGGAATTAAAGTTAATTTAGAGACTTAGAGATATTATTTCAGTGTCTCAAATATAAGGAAATATGATTTAGTCTGCCTGTTGTATTTCAAAACATAAAAATATCACAGGTTTTGGAAGACTACAAGGGGATACATTTATAACAAACATTTTGGGTTCCATTTGCCCCAGTTATTAAATTCTGTTGAAAATTTTACGTAGGTAAAGAAAACAAGATCCTTATTCCAATTAACAAAATTTCAAATTTTTCATCATTGAAAATATATCTTAGACAAAGCTGAATGCAGTTTGTATACGTCCTCTTCCAGACCAAAAAAACATATCTTGTCATTGAAATACTGATTTCACAATGTAAAACAGATGTATGATAAATCATGGGGATCACAAACTATTTGGCTAATAAGTATGAAGTATGATAACCTTATTTATTTGAGATCTATCTCTGGCCAATGTCCAGTTTAAAAATTGTTTAAAAATGGTCAGTGAAACAATAATATTCTGTCTTGGAAAACATATAAGCGGGTATTTGTGAAAACAGAAATGTCGATATTCAGCTAAATGTTTCAAAATATAATTAAATTAATTTAATGTTTTGTCATTGGCTGTGTCTTTAAAGAGTTTATCATGATACAAATTGCGTCAGCAATAGCCTAAAGGTAGCTCAAGAAAAGATGACACAATTCAGATAGGGGAGACAATGGCCGGAGAGTGCAGAGAGGGAGGAGAGAAAGGAAACAATGTGTCTGACGCTCATATACAAAAAAGTTAGGTTTTCATAGCTATATATGTAAAATAATGCAGTAAATTTTTTCACTATTTAGATGGTTTTGATGAGATGTAAGACTATATGTGGAGAACTAAATGCTTTTGAAAACCTGGATCTGCTCTACACACATTCTTCTCACTGCTGATGCACTTTTTTGTCTCAAAAATTTTATGCAAATGAAAATAATCATAACCAAAGGAAAATGTTTTGCAACCTAGCTAGTACTAAGATGGCTCTGAAATAGCACAGGAAATGCAAAGAATATTCTTCACAAGAACTATACATTAAGAAAGGAAATATACCTCTAAAAAGCCAGCAGAAAATAAATAACTGAAAATAGCAGTATGATTTTGAACCCAATGCATGCTATTACTTTAAAAGAGATACTATTTTAAACAGCAAGGCAAAGGGGAGTTACTTGGCATAACATAATATTAAACCAAATAAAAATAATAATTCCTTTGCAATGAGGCTCTGGTGAGCAATTTGGAAATATGGACCTATTCCAAAGCCCCTTGAACTAGTCATATAATTTAATCCTCTTCAGCAAGCCACTGATCAAGCTCAACATTAATAAGAGAGGCAACACACTTGTGAAAACTCATTGAGAAAATAAGTGAGTATATAAGCTCACAGGCAAATCAGTATGGACACAAACTACTGATGAACAGAAAGAACTGGATATATTCTATTGTACATTATTACTTAAATACTGTTACCACTTTTGACCTGAATTACTAGCTCTAGACATGATGCCTTGCAGATTTTTCTACAGAGGAGAAGTAAATGACAAAGGAGATTTAATATCTTTTATATATATCTGTTTGCACTTCCAATATCTTTTAGGTGAGAAAAACTCTTTTTTTTTTTTTCATACACTGTTGAACCTGCCTTCTCTTTTATTTTTTCTTCCATCTATTTTTCATTGTTTTTTCAGCTCACAGCTTTCTCTTTTAGTGCAGTATGAGGACTAGTGCACATACAAGTTGCTGTAGAATCTAGTAATTCAAATTCTTGTATACAAATAAAATCTCTTTCTCTGTGTTAGAAATGAGTCCATAAGCCCTTATGTTTTTGCATGAAGCCTGGCATTTTTCAGTACTGGAGCTTAACTTCTGGCTGTGTGGTATAGCTGGTCTTAAATGGAAAACCTTAGGAAAAAGAGGTCACTGAAATCCTCTTACAGGATGAAGGTCTGTGTTTTATCCTGACCTTGCTCCAGCAAGTTTGACTGGGTCTTTCATTAGAAGTTTGCTCTTGTAGAGATTTATAGTATTCCTGGGTATTCCCTAAGGTCTGAAAAACTGTATTTCTTGAATACAGTTTTCTATTCAGAACATAGTATCTAGGAGTAAGTTTCCTAGGAGGCACTTTGATTTGTCAAGGTTACATTATTTTTCAAAGTTAATCCACTCTACCATACAGACACAAAATATTTTATACCATATCAGAAATGATGCCGTTATCTCATCCGTTGTATGAGGTCAGAGATGGTCATTAGGTAGAAGTGTCAAACATTAGTAAGTGATGCTGTAAGCACCATAATTATTTATAGTATGTTTTAAAGAAACTATTCTGTAGATGCCCAGAAAGGTTATATTAATGATTGCAAGCATTAGACACATCGAAGAGATAGGTACTCCAGCTGATTTGATCAAGCAGAAAAACGTCCTCGAGTTATTTGCATCTGTCAAGAACATTCCTTGAATCTTCTTCAAATTCTTACAAAGTGTCTCTAAGAAATGTCAAGGATTTCATTGTGAAAACTTTATAATTTACTTTATTTGAAACAGGAAGTTTTGTTTTATTTTATTTTATTATTTTTTTTCTTTTCTTTCCCAGAATTCTATACATGCAGTGTTTCAGACTAAAAGGGCCTCAGATTTACTGTAGCTTGTTTCCTTATGCTGACTATGAAGTTACTGTAAGAGTTTCCCAATTTTCTCGTGAGTACAGCCTGTGTTTCATGCTGCTTTTTGTCAGGTGATGAAACTAGTTTGAACTTAGAATGCAAAACATGTTATTGAGTTTTCAGATGTTTGTAATGACTGTGTAAGCATTTAGAAATAAGTTACCTGTCATATTGCCAGTTCTGGATCATAGTCGCATGTTCTTCAAAGTCAGGTCATGAATTAACTTTGCACTAAGATTATCTATCTCATCACTTAAGTTGAACTACATGACCTCTTGAGGTCCCTTCCTGATTTACTCACCAAATTCTTAATCACTTATCACAGCTTTACCCAATGATTGGTGTAATTAAATGTTATTAAATATTAGAGTATCTCAGTAAGTTACAATATCATTATATTTTTTTAATAGAGGGGTAGCTGAGGCACAAAGCAGGTGCAGTTCTGTCGTAGGTGGAACCTGGAATGGATTTTCTTTGTTGTCTACACTGGAAAGTTACTTCAGGAGGTCAGACTGTGAATCAACAGCATGTTAACTGCTCCCTTGAAGTTGCTACTGCTCAGGATCTTCCACACATCCTGTCTTCCACTGCACTTTGCTGCCCCAAAGTCACAGACATCCAGCTCCTTCACAGCCTAGTTCCTGAGCTGGAGGAGTACAGCATATCAGGTTAATATTTTAGCTGCTCGTTGAACTTAATGCTCTATGCTGAAATTTTATCTGTTTTCAGGGTTTCACAACAGGCAGGGATCTAATGGTTACCTGACATCAGCAAGAGATTTAGCCAGCTTATTTTAATTCACTGACAATATCTGTAAAAGGCCTGTGAATATCCACATACGGCACTACAGTCAAGTAGCTAGTGTGTATATGAATGTATATGGGACTCTGTCCTCTAGACTACCTCTACTGTTACATGTGGCTGCTACCTATGTATGTGGGTTGAAAACATCCAAAGTTTTTTATTCTCATATAAATAATCTCAACTGAGCATAGATTTTTGAGGGACTAACTTCTTCATTTTGGCAAAGCTCTATTTCAGCAGAGAGAAGTTCTCTTTCCAAGACATTACAAGTGGTCAGAGAATGAAAAATAGTACTGACTGCTTTTCCAAAAATTAAGAAGTGAAATAAAATGAAAAAAAAGTTTAGTGTTTTAGTGAAAATATTTTTTCCATGGCACATATTTTTGCCAGCTGAACTCCTCCCATTCCACCCTCACTTTCTGGCAGTTAGCAGTCTGAGGCACTTGGGAAAGCAGCAGTCTTTTCTTAACAGATAACTCCCTAGCAAATTACCCTTATACAACTATTTCTAAACCAACAAAGAATATTTTAAATGAACCCAAGCAGGCAACTCTGTCCCCACACCCCACTCTACCTTTCTTACTTCCTCCTTCCATGAGTTTCATAGCATCAGAATTTGAGATGAAAAGAAACAGCTAATCAAAGCAATGGCAGTAGATGAGAGACATGGGAGCTTTTGAGACCCTTTTGAGAATTGTCTTGTGTGAGCAGTTGGCTGTCATGTTATTCCTATGACAAACTGTCCTGGTTTTGGCTGGGATAGAATTAATTTTCTTCCTAGTAGCTGGGATAGTGCTGTACTGTGGATTTCGTATGAGAATAATGTTGACAACACACTGATGTTTTTCTTGTTGCAAAGCAGTGCTTATACTAGATTAAGGACTTTCAGTTTCCCTTGCTCTGCCAGGGAGGAGATACATAGGAAGATGTGTAGAGACATAGCTAGGACAGCTGATCTGAACTGGCCAAATGCAGAGTAGATTGCACAGGAATGCATTCAGGTGGGTTTTGATTGTCTCCAGAGAAGGAAAATCCACCACCTCTCTGTGCAGCCTGTTCCAGTGCTCTGTCACCCTCAAAGTAAAGAAGTTTCTCCTCATGTTTAGATGGAACCTCCTATACTTCAGTCTGTGCCCGTTGCCCCTCGTCTTATTGTTGGGCACTACTGAAAAAAGTCTGGTCCCATCCTCTTGATGTCCACCCTTGAGATATTTATAAACATTGATAAGATCCCCTGTCAGCCTTCTCTTCTCCAGGCTGAACAGACCCAGCTCTCTCAGTTTCTCCCCATAACAAAGATGGTCTAGGTCCCTAATCATTTCTGTTGTGTGCTGCTGGACTCCCACCAGTAAATCCTTACCCTTAAACTGAGGAGACCAGAACTCAACACAGTACTCCAGATGCAGCCTCACCAGGGCAGAGTAGAGGTGGAGGATAATCTCCCTCGACCTGCTGGTCACACTCTTCTTAATGCACCCCAGGATACCCTTGGCCTTCCTGGCCACAAGATTGTCAACATTGTTGACTCATGGTCAACCTGTTGTCAACCAGAGCTCCCAGGTCCTTCTCTCTCTCAAGACGCTGCTTTTCAGCAGGTCCATCCCTAACCTGTACTGGTTAACCTGTACCCCTTGCCTGGGGTTATTCCTCCTCAGGTGCAGGATCCTACTTGCCCTTCTTGAATTTCATCAGATTCTTCTCTGTCCAGTCCTCCAGCCCGTCCAGGTCTTGCTGAATAGCAGCACAGACTTCTGATGTGTCAGCCCTTCCACCCTGTTTGATATGATCACCAAACTTGATGAGATTTCACTCAGTTTCTTCATCCAGGTCATTGACAAACAGGTTGAACAAGACTGGACCTAATACTGACCCCTGGGGAACACCACTAACTACAGGCCTCCGACCAGATTCTGCACCATTGATCACAACCCTCTGAACTCTTGCTGTCCAGCCAGTTCATGATCCATCTCACTGTGCATTCATCCTGCCCATACTTCCTGAGCTTGCCTATGAGGATGTTGTGAGAGACAGTGTCAAAAGCCTTGCTGAAGTCAAAGTAGACAATAACCACTGCTCTTCCCTTGTCTACCCAGCCAGTCATACTATTATAGAGGGCTATAAGGTTGGTTAAACATGATTTTCATTTTTTGAATCCACTCTGACTACTCTTGATAATCTCCACATGCTTGGAGATGGCATCCAGAGTGAGCTGTTCCATCACCTTGCCAGGGGTTGAGGTGAGGCTGATTGGTCTGTAGTTTTCCTAGGTTGTCCTTCTTGCCCTTTTTGAAGACTGTAGTAACGCTGGCTTTCTTTCAGTCCTCAGACACCTCTATTGTTCTCCAAGACCTTCCAAAGTGGTTGGAGAGTGGCTTAGCAATAACATCTGCCAACTCTCTCAGTACTCGTGGGTGCATCCCATCAGGGCATATGGATCCGTGGATGCCCAGTTTGTTTAAATGATCTCTAACCTGATCTTCCTCTACCAAGGAAAGTCTTCCATCCTCCAGACTTCCTATCTCTAGGTTCTGAGATTCCTGAGGGTCGGTCTTAGCAGTAAAGATGGAAGTGAAGAAGGCATTAAGTAACTCTGCTTTCTCTGCCATCTGTCACCAGGACACCCACCTCATTCAGCAGTGGACCTACATTTTTCCTAACCTTCCTTTTGCTGCTGATGTGCTTGAAGAAGCCCTTCCTGTTGTTTTTGACACCCCTGGCCAGATTTGCTTCCAAGTGGAGCTTGGCCTTCCTCACTGCATCCCTGCATACTCTAATAGCCTCCTTGTATTCCTCCCAGGTGATCTGTCCCTTTTTCCACATTACATTAACATCCTTCTTCACCTGAGTTTTGACTGGAGTTCCTTGCTCATCCATGCTGGCCTCCTACTCCTTTTACTTGATTTCTTCCTCACAGGGATGCATTGGTCTTGAGCTCAGAGGAAGTGGTATTTGGATATTAATAATCCCTCTTGGATGCCCCTACCTTCTAGAGCCCTATCTCATGGGATTCTTCCAAGCAGAACCTTGAAGAGACCAAAGTTTTCCCTGCTGAAGTCCATGGTTTTAGTCCTATTTACTGTCCCATTTCCTTCATGCAGGATCCTGAACTCCACCATCTCATGGTCACTGCAGCTGAGGTTGCCCCCAACCATGACATGACCAACCGCCGAGGCTGACCCCAACATGACCCCCACCATGGTTTGTCTTGGCCAAAAAGTATACAGCATTCCATAACAATGTTCCAGTCACGTGACCTGCCCCACCACATCTCTGTAACAGCAATGAGATTGCAGCCCTGTGAATGCACACAGATCTCTAATTCTTCCCGTTTATTCCCCATGCTATGCACATTGGTGTATAGACACTTCAGAAAAGTACTCAAGCATGCGAGTTTCTCATGAGGGGTGCAGAAGGATCCCCTGCAGTCACATGTACCCTTGAGGTGGTTGGCCTTCTGGTTCTCATCTTGGGAAGCAGCTAAGGAATATTTGTTGCTCTTCTGGCTGGTCTGGCATACTCCTCAGTTGGATATGATTGCATGAGCATCACCACTTTGGGCCCTTTTCTCCAAACTCATCAGTTTAGAGCCTGCTTCACCTTGCCACTCTATGCTTGGTGTCTCATCCCACAGCATGTCACAGGTAAGTCCGATTACATTTCCTTCCCCCATCATACCTAGTTTAAAGTCCTGTCAATGAGCCCTGCCAGCTTGTGTGCAAAGACCCTCTTGCACCTTTGTGAAAGGTGAACTCCATCTGACACCAGCAAACTTGGTGCCATGTAGGCCATCCCATTATCAAAAAAGCCAAAACTGTGGTGGTGACGCCATCCATGGAGCCATGTGTAAATAGAATGCACCTGTCTGTTTCTTCTACTGTCTCAGCCATGCCATATGATGTCATGCTCAGTATATAAACTGGGAGGAGTTGGCCAGGGAGGAGGGGCAACCACTGCTCAGGAACTGACCAGGTATCAGTTGATGGGTGGTGAGCAATTGCGTTGTGCATCATTTGTTTTATGTATTCTTTTGTTATTACTGTTATTTTCCCTTTCTGTCCTACTAACTGTCTTTATCTTAACCTACAAGGTTTACTATTTTTTCTGATTCTCTCCCCAGTCCCACTCTGGGGCAGGGAGTGAGTGAATGATTGTGTGTGGTATTTAACTGTCTGCCAGGTTAAACTGCAACATAGCCTTTATGTGGAATTTGATTACATGGAAAAGTGATTTGAAAACGAGGGATTTTCCCCTATTTTCAAAAAGCTTTATCATATTCACTTTTTCCTTTCAAATTCATTCCTACAACATGAGGGCAAGCTTTCAATTTCAAAGAGGGAAATGACAGTTTCTATTCCTCAAGACGCATATTACATTTTACTTCATTCATGGGGATATTCTGAAAGTTCGAAAAAGTAGAAATCTTCAGGTATTTGTCAGGGTGAGGTACTCCAAATCTACCATATGGCAATGCATAGCTTTATCTCCCAGGTGATCTTATAATTCTCTGTTCTTGGTGGCAGATTGCTACACTGTGTGTTGTGATTGCTGGAGTGCTTTGCTTTAGTTGTGTATTATAAATTCCAGTCCTGAATCACTTGTTGTTTTTGCTTTAGTAAATACTATTGCATACTTTTTTCCTATTTGGACCTCAGATAGCTGAACAGAACTGTCCTCTGCTACTTTAAAGAATGCTCTACCACAAAAATAATCTACAATCCTATGTGAATAAATGAGTAGGACAGGAAAAGAACCATGGCACATTTTTTAGAAATCTCTAATTGCACAATAAGACATTAGAGTAAATGGATATCTTATGGGAAAGTCTCACCTTTTGCTCCTTCAGAACATGTGAGGGGAGGTGTTTGTACGCCAAAGCAAATTAGATTAGATGTGGTTTCACCTTTCTACATAGACTGAGTCCACTGGAGCAAGTCAGAAGCACAGCCACTTATGCTTCAGTGTTCCTGAATTTGGCTTAATCTAAGAGAAACATTTTGTCCCTGTTTGTGTGGTCATGGCAGCATAGTGGTGGGAGAACTGTGCCTGGGATCAAGCTCAACTATTATAAATGCTAAGTATGTAAATAGACTATACTTTTGACTATAAATGGGAAGCCGAAAGTATGCCTATGAGGTTCAAGCTCAGAACAGTGGCTTGGCAGAAAGTGGGGCTTAAGCTTTAAGCTCTGCAATAAACTTCCTGTGTAAAACAGTGCTGTCTTTGGGTTTCTTTTCCCTGACTGTGTATGTAAGAAATAATCACATTTTAAAAGAATATTCTGAAAATAAGGTCACTGCATTATTCAGAAAACTTTGGTTACCAGATACATTAGACAGACTTCATAGGTTTGAAATCATTAACCTCAGGGAGATAAAATTAATAAAATTAACCTAAGGGAGATAATATTGATAGCATACTGTTTAGCACTTCAGAAAATACAGCTGTATTTTACAGATGTTCCCAGAGTATATGGCATATGGAGGAATAGGGAACATGGAAAAGAAAGATGAGATTTGAGGTTTCCTTATCTGTAGGATCAGATTCAGTTTAAATTAATCCACAATGCAAATATAAATTGCACAACTCTTGACTCATGAGTTAATGAAGTGTTTTTCAGCCACTGTTTTTGTAATGCTAAGCAAGTGAATATCTGGGATTTTTTCATCTACTGTCTTTTTCTGTTGTCACTGAACCACCATTCTTTTTCTCCTGTAGAAGTTTACTGAAATACCTTAAGCTTTTGTCAGTGAGTGCTAGTTGGCATAACGGCATGTCACAGAGAGAGAACTATCTTCAGGTCTGACTGACTTCAGGCTCAAAACAAATGTGGGACAATGGCTTTTCAAGGAGTAGTTATGCCACACAGAAACCACAAAACATGAGTTAGTAAGTGGGCAAATTGGCTGTACCTAATAATGTACAGCTTGTGAAACTGCGGTCCATGTTGTGAGCGTATATGAACAAACATAGCACCCAGCGGTCACAGCTTCAGCATAATGTACACCAGGAATATTATTCCTGGAATAAGTGATTCAAGTTCTTAGAAATCTGTGGTTCTGGGCATATTTTTCCCCTGTGCTACACATAATGTGATATCCTACATCTGGCAATAGACAGGTCACTACTTGAATTTTGTGTCCCGAAACACAAAGATCTGGGAAAGAAGAGATGATGACTGCTTCACAATCCTCTGTAGGAAAACACATTTCCAGCAAAACATAAACAAAATGAAAACAAAGTTTGCAGACATCTTAAAAGCATTTGGTACAATAAAGGAAAAACAAACAAATCTTCAGCAGCTGATAAATGAGTCAGAAGTCAGTGATCTCTTGTTACAAAAATAAGGGTGAGATTAGGCCAACAGTGGCTTGTTTTTGATACATGAGTCTGAGACTTGACCTCACATTGGCGGGTCAGTAGCTGCACATATAAAAGCTAATGTTCTCTGGGATAGAACCTGGCAACCTTTTTTATAGTGGTTAAAACATCGAGTGCCAACAGGCCCTAGTGACATCATGACCAAATAATTTAGAGGGATCAGAAGAACTAACTGTGAAGAAGTTTATGCTGTTTTGGAAAAGATGAGGAAAACTGATTAGACTATACAGAGAATAATGTATTTTTCTTTTTTTAATATGTGGTACCTCCAGAAAAATAGTAAGCCAAGCGAATAGATGTATAAGTAGTAGACACCATTTCCACTCTAAAAAAGTGAAAATATGCAATCAAGTTAATATAAATTGCTATGTGACTTCCTATCTAACCTGTTGCCAGTGAAAGATAAATTACATTTCTTTTTCAATAGTGTATGAAATGTCTTGCTATAAATCTCAACCAAGGGGATGTTTATTGTTTCCTTCTGAAATGCTAAGAATTAAAACATTTTAGCTATTGAGTTTTACTCTTCCTTTCCTTTTGCTAGACAAATTACAAATTACAAAATACAGTGAGACTCTCTGCTGAGACTCTCTCTGCTCTGTGACTTAAAGTAGAGCAGGCATCCCCCAAATGGATAATTTCTTTATTGCTGGTACTTCACATCTCCTCTACTAAAAACATCTAATAGAGGCATAACAGCTTTTATGCTAAAATCTTGTTTTATTGCTAGCTTGTTTTCCCAACTCACATTTCTTTGTTCAAGCCCATCTGCCTGCATGGCTGGGACTGGTGTGTCTGCGCTGTTCTGCATGGTGCCTAGGACTTGTAATTTGTCATTTTTTATCAGAGACTTAAGAAAAGCTCTTCACATAATTCAGCTGGTGTGTGTGGTTGTTGGTTTTTGTGTGTGTGTGTTCCTCCCTGTCACTTTCCACATTTCTTCTTCACAATTCAAACTGTGTCATTTTGCCTTCCCAGAAGAAGTAACTTATATTTCCATATAATTGATTTGTGTCCATACTACAGGTATTTTCTTCATTATGGCTTTGCAGTGTTTGCCTGTCTGCACAGCACCTTAATTTAAGAATATAATAGTTAACTCATCCTCTTGGTTATTATACAACAAGCACAATAGGATTGGCTAAAAACAAAGTGTATACTGTACTCCATTCTACAAATCGAGAGCTTTCTTGCTTTGCTTCAGTTAGTTTGCAATGCATTTGGTAGTTAGTATTTATATCCAAGACAATCTGAATTAGTTTTACAAGTTACACAGTGTGATCTTGCCTCATATATTTAATTTTAAAAGAAACCCAGGTATTTTTTGTTACACCACCTTCTTTCTCTACAGTCTTATATACATATTCTTGCTGATCATAGTTCTTGAAACATGGACCTAACAATTGTGTTGCCAGAAACCTGTAAGACATTAGTGTCACATGAGGCATTCTTCTTGTAATCTGGATATAATTGCACATGTGTCTCTATGGAGCATGGGTATAAAAGAATTACTTTCCTTTCCAATATAGGTTCCCCAGTTAGACTTATTATTTGGTAATTGTTGGCATCAGTCCTTCTCTTATTCTGAAGACTGATGAGTGCTTCCCTTTCCTGCCACTTCAATAATTTCTGCCTTTGGCTACTTTTTGAGTACTGATTTTTAAATTTATTTTAAAACCCATCATTTAAAAAGCAAATAGTTCTTTTAGCAACCCTGGCATCATATTGTCTATACCAGTTGATCTCTTTCTATTTGTACAGGTATTCTAGCACTGGCTTTTTGATAAATAATCAGTTTATTAGATGCTCAATTATTCCAATGCATATATGCGGTGAGCTGACATCAGCTAGCTGCCAAACCCCCACTCAACTGCTCTTTTGCTCATCCTTCTCAACAGGAGAGGGGGTAAAAATAAGATAAAAAAAGCTTGCAGGTCAAGGCAAAGACAGGGAGATCACATATCAAGTACCATCATGGCCAAAACAGACTTGACCCAGGAAAAAAAAAAATTAAGGGCTGATTCTCACACTTTTCCCCTCAGCCCTCCCCGCTGGGCAACGTTTTGCCCTTTCTCAGCGGCACTTTCCCCGAGGTGCCCACCCGTGTCTGAGGGGCTCGGCTGTGCCATGCGCTGGGGCCGCTGGAGCTGCCTGTGCCCGGACCGGGGTGGCCTGGCACAGCCTCACTGAGACCACACCTTGGCACTTGCACCTGGTAAAATGTTACACAAACAGATTTCTGTGCATATTTCCTCTTAACCAGTACAAATCAAAACCAAGTATATTTTTAAAAGTAAATGACAGCTTAGGATGGACATTTCTGACTTGGCTCACTTAAAGCTAACTATTAAAGAAGACTGACTGTGGCAAATAAACTTCTAGGTAAAGTGAATTAGCATTGGTACCTATGCTGACTTCTTTAAAGTTACATCAGATAATTCATATTATACTTTGGTCTTCAGTACAGACATATTTTTGACTTAGTGAGATGAAATAACTGTGTTGTGTCTGATCACTTTCTTTTTTATTATGAAATCTTGGCAGGATACAGAAGTAAAAAAACAAGCGAGGTTATTGCGAAGATGTGAACTGAAGCTGAGACTTAGAGCTTGATCTCAGTTTGAAGAGGAGATAGGCATCAAGCTGTATTTGAAGGCTAGGCCATTTGAAGTAAGGTTAAGTAGTTCACAGTATCACAGTATCACAGTATGTTTGGGATTGGAAGGGACCTCAAAAGATCACCTAGTCCAATCCCCCTGCTGGAGCAGGAAGGCCTAGGTGAGGTCACACAGGAGCATGTCCAAGCAGGTTTTGAATGTCTCCAGAGAAGGAGAATCCACAACCTCCCTGGGCAGCCCGTTCCAGTGCTCTGTCACCCTCACTGAGAAGTTTTTTCTCAAATTTAAGTGGAACCTCTTGTGTTCCAGCTTGATCCCATTACCCCTTGTCCTATCATTGTTTGCCACCGAGAAGAGCCTGGTTCCATCCTCGTGGCACTCACCCTTTATATATTTATAAACATTAATAAGGTCACGCCTCAGTCTTCTCTTCTCCAAACTAAAGAGACCCAGTTCCCTCAGCCTTTCTTCATAAGGGAGGTGTTCCACTCCCTTAATCATCTTTGTTGCCCTTAGTTTGTTGCCTTAGTTTGAAGCAGATTTTCCTTCTTGAAGCCACAGACTAATGAAGTACATATTTCTTGCTTGCATTACATTATTTTTAATTTCCTTTCACCCATGGGGAAATATTATCTGTTTTATGATGAACAGACTCACTAGGACATGGCTTCAGTGATGCCAAAGCACTGTTTAACTTCCTACTTATATCAGATTGATATCTAATTTCTTTCCCCAGGGTGTGCTGATGACTCTGAGTGCCAAAAACTATGCATGCCTAGAGAGAAAACAATATTTCTTCCTGATGACAGCTTTGTAGACATAGCAATGCCACATATTTAAAACTTGTTCTGCAGCAACATACTCCTCCTTGCAAGATTTAAAAAGCCTGGCTTTACCTGAGAGATGAAAGTAACATATTCACTACTAGGCTTTGAGAGGCAGCAAAAATATTGGATTGTAGATTAGTGTCATTGTTACTGTCATTGTCATTGTTAAAAAAGCTACTAGAGTCTATTTATTTATTTATTTGCTTATTTATTTATTTATTTAGCCTAATTGCATTGGATTGAGTCTGCAATTATTTTAGAGACTCAGTAATGAGAGTCTTTGTCCAGAAGTCTCTGTTCACTGTTGTTGGATTTCAAGTACAAAAACAGGCATCAAAATAACATGGAGCAGAAGCAGTTATGATACCCGAATATGCTTACATCTTTTGCTCATGATCTGATAAGCACTAGGGAGTGGGGACTTTGCAAAGCAAGGTAACTATAGCTGAAGAAATAACCATTTTGCTCACATCACATAAGAGACAGCATGTAAATGACTTGGATGCAGAACTTGATGGAATACTAAGTAAGTTTGCCAATGACACAAAATTGGGAGGAGCTGTTGACACTCCCGAGGGCAGATATGCCCTGGAGAGGGATCTGAACAAACTGGAGAACTGGGCAGTCATCAACTGCATGAAGTTTAACAGGGGCAAGTGTCAGATTTTGCACCTGGAACAAGGCAACCCTAGCTGCACATACAGACTGGGGAATAAGAGGCTGGAAAGCAGATCCATGGAGAGGGATCTGGGGGTTCTTGTCAATGATAAGTTGAAAATGAGCCAACAGTGTGCCCTGGCAGCCAAGAAGGCCAACTGTGTCCTGGGTGCATCCAGCACAGCATTGCCAGCCGGGCGAGGGAGGTGATTGTCCCATTCTGCTCTGCACTGGTGCGACCTCACCTGGAGCACTGTGTGCTGTGCTGGGCACCACACTATGAAAAGGGTGTAAAGCTACTGGAGAGTGTCCAGAAGAGGGCTACAAAGTTGTTGAAGGGTTTGGAGGGGAAGCTGTATGAGTAGCAGCTAAAGTCACAAAGTCACAGAATATAAGGGATTGGAAGGGACCTCACCTGGTCCATCTAGTCTGGAAGATCATCTGGTCCAATCCCCCTGCTGGAGCAGGAACACCTAGGTGAGGCTACACAGGAATGTATGCAGGCGGGTTTTGAATGTCTCCAGAGCAGGAGACTCCACAACCCCCCTGGGCAGCCTGTTCCAGTGTTCTGTTACCCTCACTGAGAAGAAGTTTCTTCTCCAATTTAAGTGGAACCTCTTGTGTTCCAGTTTGAACCCATTACCCTGTGTCATACCACTGGTTGTCACTGAGAAGAGCCTGGCTCCATCCTCATGACACTCACCTGGAGGTGACACACAGCCTGGAGGAGACTGAGGGGAGACCTTATGTCAGCTACAGCTTCCTCACAAGGGGAGGAGGCTGATCTCTTATTTCTGACAGGCCCTGATCTCTTCTTCCTGGTGACCAATGACAGGACCCGAGTAAATGATAGGAAGACGTGTCAAGGGAGATTTAGTTTGGATATTAGGAGAAGATTCTTCACCCAGAGGGTGGTAGAGCACTGCAACAGGCTCCCAAGAGGGGCAGTCACACCACCAAGTCTGACAGTGTTCAAGAAGAGACGGGACAACAGTCTCAGACATGTGCTGTGAGTTTTGGGCTTGTCCTATGCAGGGACAGGAGTTGGACTCAATGATCCTGTGGGTCCCTTCCAACTGGGGACATTCTATGATTCTACATTGTAAAATGCTATTAAGTTGGAATTTGTTTTCTTGCCTTGTTTGTAACTCTTACCATTTGTATTAGCTTTGGCCTCAAACTAGACTTATATTATTGATGTAGCTTTATTTCATTTACATTTAGGCAAATTTAACTGAGGTAAATGTAAATGAAAGGAGATTCTTGATTCTGAGGTCAGTGGGTTGCTTGAGAAAGAAGGGAGCATGTGTTGCTCTTGCAGCTGGTTGCAGCATGCTCCTGTGAGGTCTAGCATGCAGAAGGGCTGAACACAATTCTTGGGCTCCCACACTGAAATTCCTTCATCTAACTGAAGTGAGAGATTACAAAAGACTACTATATTTACTCTGGGTAGAGCTAAACTCCCTGGACCAGATACAATGGATCCCTTAAGGTTCATAAAAATACTTAGGAGCATTTCTGTGTTTTTTTTCCCTTTGGAACGACCTTGCACAAATTGGCAAGCATTAAAAAAATATCCTGTGGGAAGACATCCCAGGTATCCTCATGAAATCTTAACTTCTTGTCTATCCAACATATTGTGCTTGTAAAGAGTACTGTGCTAACTTTAGACACAGTTGTATTTTTCAGAAGTGTAATATCTAAAATAATTGCCAAAAGATGCTGCCTCCTTTCACTTGTTCACAGATGAATTTTTGAAGGAATTGACCTTGGAGAAATGAGCCTTTACTGAATGATGTCCAATTGGTGATAGAAGACTCTGAAACAGAGGAGTTGTTATTCCTTAAAAAGATAAACAAACTTGGTTTGTTTTTTTTTTTAACCCAAGGAAAATGCAGAAGTAGATGCTTACTTACTTATTATTCCTACTGAGAGAGAACCTGTAATTCAAGCACTTACCTTAGGATAACCATTGTTAAAGCCCAGGAATCAGAGGCTTTTATGTAAGTGAGGAGAGGAAAAGCCTTAGACAGGAAATATCTCTAGTTTTGCACTTCAAATTGCCCCTGTGGACAATAGATTTCTGGTCTCAATAAATACAGTGCAACCTTTTGTGATGATTCTAACTTAGTCATATAATTTCAATTATATAAATGTTCCCTGTAGATCGTAATGATAACAAATATGATGATATTTTGGTGTGGATTTCTTCATTAGAAAACTTAGTTCAAACTTTTTTAGCAAACCTTCCTTATGGGCTAGGTAAATGCTTCCCAGCTTTCAGTTTATTATACTCACACAGTCAGACTGATATTGTTTCAACATGATTGAGCAATCCAAGTGTGTTGAAGAAATGAAGAGCTGCATTTTATATTCAATAATTATTACAAAAAATAGCTATGAGAAGGTATTTCATACATTACATGATTGTTAAAAAATAAAATAAAGTATTTGGTAAGAAACGGGAATGTTAGTGCACAGTAAGCCCAGATAATATGATTAAATTCTTGATGTGGGGGTAGAGAAAAAAGGTACGTAAAAAAAGACTTTAAAAGATCTTTACTAGCTCTAAGGCCTAAATTGGGAACAAAAACTTGTGAGAAAGCTATGCCAGGGCCCTTGTGTTGGCATTTCTACTTGGCAACATGATAGTTAAGATGAAGCAGCTCCAAATTCACTGCATGTTTGCAACAATTTACTCATGATCATTGATTGATTTATAGGTTTCTAACTTTCCTGTTTTCAAGCATGTTTATATAATTCCACTGGTTTGTTCTGTTTGCAGGCTGTACTGCAAGAATTAATAATACTAGACCAGGTGATTTATGATAGCAATCTTCCCACATGTTAAAATATGAAGTGTAGAATTGGAAAGTTCTTGTGCTCCACAAGTACTAAAGATGGTGCTGGATTAGCAAACAATACTTAGAAAAAACAGACTTTTAGGGAGCCATGTAAATAGTAAAACACAGGAAAGTGTTTTTCTCCTCAATAAACACTTTTCTTTTCCCTGATGGTTTTGCTGAGGGGACTAATCTGGTTAAATTTGGAGATAATGACTTGTAACAAAAATCTATTACTCAGGCCAGGGCCATTAGGAGAAGGGAGTGCCGAGGTGCCAGTGAGCCGCTGGGCACCTGCAGCCAGTGTGGGGGATGTTTGGTAGCCTCAGGGGCACCCACAGCCAGTGTGGGGGTGCAGAGAAACTTCTAGAATGCCCACAGTCAGATCTGATCAGCCAATATAAAAACGGGATTCTCGTCGAGACTCTGCCATTGTCGCGGGTCTCTCAGAGCATGAGCAAGATGCTGCCGCCGAGAGCCCCCCTTCCCGGGATGGAGACTCTGCTTGCCTTGCCGCCACGAGTGTGAGTAAAACTTCTCACAGGATTGCGAGTGTATTTATACTATTCCATGCACATATGCACGTGTAACTTTCCGTGCTCCATATGAGCACGTGTAAAATTAATCCTTGCAGATTCGTGGGTGTATTTTCCTTCCGTGCACATTTGCACGCGTAACTTTCCATGCTCAATACGGGCACTTGTATAACTTATTTCCTCGCACAATCGCGAGTGTATTTTCCTCCCGTGCTTCCACATAAGCACGTGTAATATTCTGTGCACATTTGAATGTGTAAGTAAATTAACCCTCGCAGGATTGCGAGTGTATTATAAATTTACCCTCACAGAATTGCGAGTGTACACTTCCTGTACTCACTATGAGTACGTGTATCTCTTTAAAAATAATCCCACACCGTGTTTAGGCAAGTGTGTACTTCTCCGGGACTCAGGGCCGGCTCTGTCATTGTTTTGAGTGAAGCCACGTGCATGCACACTGTGGACTGCCTGCTGTATTAGTTGCTGCCCCTTAATAATTTTCCTCAACTGATATCCGAACCTTTATTTAAGTCACTTTGGAGTGTTAAAACCCTGTTTCTCACCGGTTTAATAAAAGTTGTTTTGGACCCTGTTGTCCCTTAAACTAACCCTGGGGTGCCTCCGTGACACATGGTTTAGTGATGGACTTGGTAGTGTTAGGTTTATGGTTGGATCTAGTGATCTTAAGCAACTTTTCCAAACTAAATCATTCTCCACCTGCACAATTGTTAAGTAGAATCACGCTTTATAGTGTTAAATTCATGCCATTTTCTGCAGAGAAAGGACTGGCTGAGATTTGTTTTAGCCTTGAGCAATATATTTTTGCTAGTTTCTGAGGGCAAATATATCTACATGATTTAGTGGTACCCGCAAAAGAGAATAAACTCCTGTTGAAGGCAAAATTGAATAATGTTTTTCCCAAACCTCCTCTGGCTCATCAGTTAGTTGATGGAAGTGTTAACAGAAGTCTCAGCATCCAATTGTAGTAACACAAATAGGGCTCAATGTTTGGGCCAAGTCCAAGGGCATGGGATGGGATTGTCTACATCCATTGTTCATGTCTACAATTGAATTTCACAAGTATTTGTAAAGTCACTGTCTCACTGAAGTGTGAGAAAACCATATTTTTTATAGCAAAACTATAAATGTTGATATTATTGTGCAAAACTACACAACAGCAGTGACAATGTTACAGCACTGTGGAAATACAGTCACAATTCCTCCATCAGGAAATGATAACTAGAGATGATAATGATAATTAGAGATCTATTTGTGTACTACAGACTGGGGACTTTTTATACCTATGAGAGAAGGAGAGGAGGAAAATGAGAGAAGGAAAAAAATAATTACTTTAGCTTTTCTTTGTTAATAACAATTCATAATATTCCTTTTAAAATAGACTTCTTAAATACTATTTGATGACATAATTGTTCCTGCTGAAATCTGTGAATTATTGACTTCACAGGAACAATGCTTAACTAAATACATAAATATATTTTATAGTTGCCTCACACAAACTATCTGTGTTATTAATACCATAACATAGCTTACATAAATCTTAATAAATAATGTCTGCAAACATCCTGAAGAATATTCAAATCCTACAGAACCTTGATAGTAATAAAAGCAACAATCCAGGTGAATTTCCACCCTTCAAGTTTAGACCCTGAATTCTTACAATGTGTGTCTTAATAGCTAATTTTCACTCCCAGAAAGATTCCTCAAGTGATTTGGCCAGAACCAGTTCTGGAGCTAGAGCTAAGCAGTTACCACATTTAAAACTCTGCCCATTTCTTTCTTCCAGCACCATGTAATACTTACTGACTTTTGAAGTAAATATTTTCTTTTCTAATTAAAATTTAGGTTGCCTTGTAACATTTCAGTTGCCAGCAGCTGACTTTGTTGAAAGCCTTCACTTACTCAAAAAGCCTCTGCACATGCAGCTGCATCAAGTCAATAATTCCGCTGTTGCTAGTTGTTTTCTCATGTATGCTGTGTATAGAACTACAAGTGATTTCCACTTGGATATTTTGTTCTGTTGATACAACCCTTTTTGGACTTCCTTTAATTTTCCTCAGTATAGGTAGGATATGTCAGTATTTTTCTATCTTTTTAATTGACCATAAGACTGTCTACACATCTCAAAAAAAGTCAAGATAAAGACCTTTTGTTTGTTTAAATGGTTAATGTTTTCCTTAAATAATTTCTGTATGAATATTTGCTCTTCACAAATGAATCTATTTCTTTTCAGTTCAAATACAGCTGTTATCATTTGACAGATGGATCAGAATTCAAGTTGCCTATGAATTTGAGGAAATTACTCTTGACTCTTTTTTTTTTTTTTTTTTTTTTGAAGACAACAAAGGATTCACTGGCATGAAGAGCAGGATTTCCTTAGTGTGGTTGTGTTAAGTTTGGAATACTATTGTATATAATTTCTTAGAGCACAAATGGTCTGAGAGAAAGGTGGGAACCACAATTACTGCCTCAATCATTTTATTGTGAAACAAATATGCTTTGGGAATCTCTGAAATGGATTTTACCCAGACCATAAATGGAGACTGAAAACCTCTGTTTGCTACATTACAATGACTACAGAATGTTCTTTCCTATGAAATAAGGCCCAGAAGGCCTGCAATGACATTCTGACACTTCAGTTGTGTAGCCACTTGGACCACTAGGAGTGGTAAATTATAGTTCAATGAGCTGTACATTTGCTTTGCTTGGTTCTCCATTTGGACTGTATTTCTGTGGAAGAAGAAGGTTAGACAGACCTTGCTGGAGGGAAAGGGAGCTCATTTTTCCATCTTGGGAGGCTGTGCTGTGTAAGAGGAGGTTCACAAGCGTCATGTGTGAGTAGGTTCCAGCAAGGGTGACCAGAGTGGTCAGGAAACCAGGGACTTGGGAGGGCTGTGGTGAACTGGGAGTGGCCAAAGTAACCAGGCCTTGCTGGAAGGGAAGACCTTCATCCTAGAGACCAAGGGAAGGCAGCATAGGGTTTGCTGGGATTCTGAAAGTTGCCATGTTGTTATATGGAGTGTGTATCTGGAGGTGGGATATGTGAGATCTCTTTATGACATCCTTTTATTTCTCTCCTGGCTTGTATTGAATGTGTTCCCTTTTGAGAGGTAAGCATAGGAGATAGCAAAACTTTCTGATTCTTGCGGTCCCTGTATCCTTTTTTTGGTCAGACCTTTACAAAGCTACTTAACATATAGAAGGAAAATTCAAGATTCTTCCCAAAAGGTAAAATGTACAATGTCTTATACTTTTGTCCATAAATCTAGCTTATTTTAAAAATTTCTATTGAACTTTTATCATTTATTTCTCTGACTACTACATTCAATTCCCCCTACCCTCCCATCAGTACTGGGGAGGAGAGAAGTACAATGGAGGTGGGACAAAATCCATCTCCCCTGCCCTGTTTCCCACCTCCTTTGCTTGCCATCTTGTCTAGACCATGCTTTTGCCATGAAATTTTGGACTAGATGATCCTTGTAGTCCCTTCCAACCTGATATTCTATGATTCTATGGTTCAAACTATGAGACATAAGAAGTCTCAGAGATCCAGCCATAGCATCTGTCAGCTTGGTGGTTTAAATCGATTAGACATGCTTATACATGTGCTCATTTTAATAACTCTCTTTCCTTTTTTTCCAGAAGACTCAAAGACCATTAGTAACAGTCAAAATGTAGCTCAAGAAACATATTCCACATTCATTCAGGCCAGACAGCTGGTAAATTAATAACTAAAACGCCCTTTCCCTTCCTTGAAGAAATTAGTTAAGCAATCCAAATGTAAATGATAAAGAGTTTAAGAATGAGTGCTTACGTCTCATTAAGATATTTTTATTTTCTGCATACATTCACCTACAGAGATGCTGCATGGCCAAACAGATGACTCGTTGCCATATAAAACAGTTGGTCTCAGTTTCCTAAAAGGTGAAATTTGTAATAAATCATCTTTTTCCATTCCACAGTGTCCAACTGAAACTATTAAAATGATCCATTGTTTCTAAACCCCATACATTTTTATGATGATCCTTTTAAACTAACTCAGTAAATGAGCTACAGTTGGTTAGACAAGTATTAAGTGGATCCTTTCTATCAGATGTAGCACACAGCTGAGTCCACGTAAGTTATTGGAACTAGATGATAATGGGCAATCTAGGTACAGTTCTCAGTTCTTATCTGAAGGCAAGACTTTGATTTACTTTCATCACCTCTCCTGTACTACCCATTGCCCTTCTCAGATGATTTGACCATAAAGCATAGTTCTGCAGCTGTTATCCAGCAGATTTTGGGCCAGCTTGCTTTAGTAAAAATACTTGAAAACACACGGAGTAGTAAAATTTATCTCTGTCTTCAATGCTATTTCTTTATAAACAATAGAAACTATCATTTCACATTCTTTGGGAATTCTTTTACATAAAATGAATAATGTATTAGTTCATTCTCTGACATGAAACCCTTGAAATAGAAATAATCGATTACTTGAATCTTGGAGGTGTAGACATAATCAGGATGTAGCAATTAAGATCCTACTGTAAGGATAACACATTTCTGATTAGTCACTTCAGTGATCAATTTTCATCAATCATTGACCATTTTTGGTCACAAATATCTCTCTAATTTTTTGTGCTTGCAAATGTCATGACTTTCTTCAATTTCCATTGTATTGCCAGTGGCAGGGAGCTAGAGCCTACTACTGAAGCAGAGGATTGCTTTTGTGAAGATTTCAATTTACGGATATTAGGCCTTACGTCTCCTCATCGCTCCACCCTCTGACATCTCTGTTCTACACCTCTCTCAAAAAAAATCTCTGTATTTTCTGAAATAACTTATTTTAATTCTGACCAGTTGACAGGGAAAGCAGTACACAGTTTTTGGTCTGGACACTTGTCTGACTGGTGGCGTAGGAACTATATTTTCACTGCTTAGATATCTACCCTCTCCTACCTGGTCTGTGGGTAAAACAAACATCCCTATTGCCTTTTTACTATTTTGTAGATTCCAAAAAGTGTGCATTGTGTCTTAGCAGCTAACAGAATGGGTAGTCTTGTGTTGTCTTTTGCTGATCTTGAGTTACAGCTATTTCTTAAGATTGTTCATCATTAAACATAGGCCATGAATAAAATTCATTATCTCAGAGTGGTTTTTTTCTTTTTTCTGTGATGAGATTTTCTTGTATAGATCATATTATTGGGTTAGAATCTTTACCACGTGGCTTCTTGTCATGAATTAATTCCACTGAAAAATGGATACAAAATGTGATGTCACTTCCTTTTAGCAGAGACCTGTATTTTAGGTATGATTCGGTATGCTTGTTGTGTGTCATCACTGTCATCTCTATCAACTTACAAAAGCTGAAGCTTCTTTACGTCTGAAAATCCTTGAAGCCATCTGGTGTTAGCTTTGGTCTTTGGAAAACCTAGTGGTATGTGGTTTAATAGTGGCACATTCATCTTCTGGAAAGAACTAGAGGAAGTTTTACTTTTTCCCTTTATGACTGTATCAGCTGCTCCTGCTCTTGAAGAAAGTCAATGCAGAACTGAAATTTGGGAGGTGATCTCTCCTATATTTGGAGAAGAAGGAGTTCACACTTTCTTTTAGGTACTTTTGCAAAAAAACCCCTAGAGTTGATCACCTTTTCTGCTTTTTAAGCTCTGGGATGAACAAGAGAACCAACATGAGACAGGACACGAAAAGTCCAACCTGTTTGATATATTTACTGTTCTTGCTGCATCACTGAGCCTTTGAAGGCTGTAGTCAGCAGTGTCATGTAGGCTGTTGATATCTGAGACATTTCTAAAGCCAGGATCTTCAACTCTGCTGTGTTTAGAGCAATGTTACTGTATCAGCTTTGATATCCATAATGAGTAGGGTAGGATTGTTCCTAAGAAGTCTTGGATTTGCTGAGCAGACAGAACTCCTTGGTTGACTCCAAGACCACCATGCATTTATTAGGAATTACACATAAGTCTTGAAAAACAAGGTTCTGTTGCAATAAAATTCCATTATTTCAGCTTTATTAAAATATCTGGACGGAGGAAAATTTCTACCTAAAAAAAAAAAAAATCCCGCTGTCTCGGAAAAAATGTCTGTATAGCCCAGAATTCCGCATCTGTCTGTGACTAGTGGTAGGTGCTTAGGAAAAGCATAACTTTCAAGGTGAGTAGAATAATACTCCTTAGTATGGCCTGTCAGCTCTTCACATTGTAGTTGAAGACATCCCAATGCCAGAAGTTACATTTCTACCTTTATGTTCAATGTCTTTGATGAGCTTAAAGGTGAAATTATTTTTAATACTTTTTTTTTTTTGAACCATCTCTAAATGGCTGTTATTATCAATATCTAGAAGTAGTAAATTCAGCAGTTTAGTTGTTCATTTAAAAAATGGAAAATGGACTTTCGATTCTGTGTAAATGGTATCTGATAGTTGTACTCAAGAACCCTTAGATGTGAAGGAAGGAGCAAACAACTGTGTAAACATCTCTACTGTTCATACTTTTATAGATTTATTTTACTCCTTCTGTCACCTCTTTTTAAAGTCAGAGTTTAGTCTCTAAGGGGGAAGGTTTTGGACATACCATCTTTCTAGCTGTACTATTCCCTTTTAGAGACAAGAGAGGTAACTATGGCAAGTTACATGAAAAATAGCTATTGCATAATATTTTTTTTCTGTTAGTATCTTTTGTTTCTGCGAGACACTAGAATATTACTTACCTGCTTTGGACATGGACTCTGATTAACTGGCATCATGACATTTTTTTGATAGTCTATGAAGATTTGGAATGTTCTATATGAATAATTTGTGCATTAAAAATGTACTTAATAGTCTGTGGACAGAGAGAATAACTTCTGTAAACATCTCCCAGACAGCACTGAGCAGATAGTAATTCCCACTAAAGACAGCTGTATGACTAAATTTGGACTTAAAATTTTAATGCTTAATACTTTTTTCTGAAAAGCTTCACCAGAGAACTTTTTTATCTGTTTGTCTTAGAACTTGTGTTGTGAAGGGCTTTGTTTCAAAAAAATGCAAAAAGTTTAATTTTAGTAAATATCTGCAAACAAAATAAATAAGCACTAATTTAGCAAGACTAATTAAAGGTCTGCAAGTTTAAAATAGGTGAAAGAAATAATACTTTGTCTTAAAAATAGGTGTCTTTGGATATTCTGAATCAAATTACTTAATACTAATTTGTAGTGAGTGAATTTGAGAAAATCTTTGTTATTAACTACTGTTTTATTAACGCCTGATCAGGGATTATTACTCCTGTATCCTCCTAAAAGTCCAACATGGTTTGTATGAGTTTTCAAATATTTTTTATACAATGTCAGCTCTGCAAGTCCGTGTACATACTGCAAAGTGTATGAAAATAGGATTTTTCTTTAAATGTTCTGTAATATATTCTTGCTTTAATTCTCATACAGTTGGAGTTAGGAAGTACAGAGATGATGAAAAATTAATAACTAAAGGGATGGATCCATTCTAGTGGATTCACTTGATGTGACTGAGGACTTTGAAGGCAGACATGCTTTGCTCTCTTTTTGTTTATTTGTTTTTAAATGAAACGGTGGTTTCATGTAAAAGTTCAGTTTTCACTTAAAAGTTCAGTTTTCTAGAGTATGGATTATGGAACTTCAGGGAGATGTTTTTTAAAAGCCTATTTTGTCCAGCAGATGTCACTCATTCATAAAGAATCTTACAGGTATTTCTCCAATGCCAATCCTTAGCTAAGTGAGGACAAAGTCTTCAGAAACAATTATCTGCCTTGTCACTTATAACCCTCAGTTTAAAGAAGGTGTAAATTACTATACCATATATTACTGAACTTTGAAATGAAGGAGACTTCACTAGAAGTAGCTCCTGTTTTGACTCTAGTTCAGTCTGAATGGAAATGATTGCAGCAAGAGCATGATTTTCAGCAGAATATGTAACTGTTACGGAGTCTCTCGCTGCCCCCCTCCCTCCCCGCCTTCTTTTGGGAACTGTAGTTTTAAAAAAGTACTGAAGTGACCCACTCAGTTCCTACTCCGATCCCTGCATTGGGGAAGTAAGGATCATGTGGCTGAAGAGAGTAATAGTGGTAAACTTCCACAGGCTGAGCCATTAATCTGTTCTAATGCAAAAAGTGAAAAGGAAGACTTTTTGCTCAGACCTGAAATCTGTGCCAGGCGCACCTCCCTCTCCCATTCAGAAATAACCAGGAAATGGGGAAAAGGGTCTGTACTTCATATATTGGCAAGCCACAGTGCAACAGCTAGGAGAAGGGAGCACAATAGAAAAAAACAATGAATAAGTTGAAGGAAAATTGTCTTTCCTCATCTAGATTATGTTGTCTTTGAGACGTGCTGTTTCTTGTAGTCTTACTGAACACTTGATTGCAAAGGCCCCACAAAACCATTGTGATAACAATCTAGTCTCCTTTTATCTATTTCCACAGTAGAGCAATACAAACCTATGGCTCATTGCTTTGGGGAAGGTAAAATAAGTGGAATAAGAGCTGAATACCTGAAATTCTTTATACAGCATTGAAAAAACAAGTGTCTTTAGACAAAACAATGCTACTCTGAATGGCAGATCATGGCTGGGTACTATATGTTTCAAATCTTGGTCTTCTATCAGCCTTTTATTGAAGAAGAAGCTGACGATATTTTAGTTGTACTGACTTCATCTATTGAGCATTGTAATCTCATTCAAGCTTTTGGAAGTTGTAGCTGTTAGAGACTGATTGACCCCTAATTTAATTGGTAGGTTATGAAGCTATGCAACCATATCTTGTGGGAAAAATAGTGTATGCCACATTCTTATGCTACTGTGGCATGTAGAAACATCTCTGTTCCTTCCTTTAAACCTCTGTCTTTTCCAACTCATCCAGAAGAAAGGCTGTAATATGTAGAAAACAATTCCTTCACAATACTTGCATGCTAGGCTAGACTGAGCAGCACAAACATAGATATGCAAGGTTTTCTGTTAGTGAATCCTAACTAAAATCTCTGAAGTTTCACATGTAATGTATAAGCCTCATTTCTCTGGTACCCCCCCACCCCATAATGGCATCATCTGCAACTTCCATATTTTCTCCAGTCCAAGTATCTGTGCTGCAACTTTCTGGTTTTCTGGAGAAAAGCACAGGAATTAGTTGTGGGAAGCAGTGACCTCCTACTTGGAGACTTCTTGTCTTGCTTTTCCATCTCAAGTAACTTAACCCAGGGAGAGTGCTTGCCTTTGCTTTTGTGAGACTCAGTGCATACTGCTTCACAGAAGACAAAGACTGAAAGGTCTCAATGAATTTTGTTTCCCTATCTAGCATTTACATTCTGGAGGAATGTTCTGGCTAGTGTTACAATGTAGATTCTGACGGAACACTTCAGCTGATCAATCTATTAATAATGTTTTGATTCACTTCCAATTCTGTACATTTGAAAACTTCAGTGGAATAAGTTAATGCTACATTCTCTATAATACACACATGGATTACTCCTTGAAAATTTAGGTGTGCAAGAGAAAAATTATTTGCAAAGTCTTCTCAAGAGAGTGCAAAGACTGAGTTTCTATGACCTTCTCTAAACTTGGGCTCCAGGTGCAAAGTAGAAACAAGAACTCAAAGGTAAAAATAGTCTAAACTTCCTTGGATTATTCTAGCCCATAGTTTTTTAGACATACACACATTTTATCAAAACTCTGTAGGTTGTTCTGGGTCAAGAGCCAGCCCTACCATTTTCATCTGAGAACTCAGACCCTTTCTGCCTGCTATCAGCCAGGAGAATCTTACGTTTTGAAGTAGATAAAGTTGGACTTTTTATAAGTGGCCCTGGTGTGTTAGTGTTTCAAATTGGTTTCAAAATGCAACCACTTGTCATAAAACTAATCTGAGCCATAGTCTTAATTTAAAATTACTAGAAATGGGTGAACTAATAAAAAGTGACAGGTTGTCCTCATCATTTTAGGAAGCTATCCTGAATCATGGCCTAAATGCTGCTTAGGTTTTTTTGCTCTGCCATTTATTCATACTTTTAGTAAGTTTAAAATGTTTAAATGTTGTTTTCTGGCTTCATAATTCTAATTCCACAAGCAATTTAGGCAGCATAACCCCCTGATTCTTTAGTGATCTTCATATTCTGTCATAAGTAATAGTGCAAGGGTCCTCAGAGAGATGTGTGTGCATGTCTGCCACCCTTCGTTGACCTGCTGGAAACTGGGATTTCTGGAGCAAAACAGCAATGTAGCTTGTTGTTCATGTGGTCCGGTCACACATTCGTATCTCTTATTTAGAGGACAAAATGTAGGTGTGTTATCATTATCCTCTTACTGAATTTGTAGTTGACACCTCATTGCTCTCAAAGACCAGAAGAGGGAAAAAAAAAAAAAAAAGAAAGGAAAATAGTTCCTCTGCACTCATGTTTCATCTTTCTGAAGAAGGTGTGTTAGAATATTTTTCTTAGAGCTTCTTAGAGTTTTCCCAACATTATGCTATTTTTATCTTCTTGTACTTATGTCTTAGAGTTGCCTAGTTAGCTGAACCAGGAGCACGTGTCTGGTCTATTCCTTGGACAGATCACACTGCCACCTCTGCCAGACAGGAAGTGGTGAATGCATATAAGGATTAGGGTAGGACCGCTAGTAAACATTAGTAGCATATTTGTTAATCAACAGGAAATTGCCAGTATGATATATAGCTGGAATGAAATATGGCCTCTCTGGATTTTGAGCTCTAAGAGGTTAAGAAAGCAGAGCAAGTAATATGAAAAGGACATTGATTTGCTGCCACGAGTTCGAACAGAGAACTACCTAATCATAGCAAAAAAAGAGTCCATGGACAGCAAATCCCAGGAATGTAGCCTGAAGCCTCAGACTCTGGAGAGGGGCCAACCATAAAGCTCCCCTCCTTAACTTGAGTCCATTCAGTAGGACACAGAGGCCATTTACAGATGCTAAATTTTACTTAGTGGCTATGTTGCAAAAGCCAAAAATAAATCGATTTGTTATTTAAACTCCACAAATGTAGTTCACATTTGTTTAAAGTTATGGTTCCCAGGCCAGCCAGTGACTACAAGGTAGAATGTTTTTCGAAATAGACTAATTATCTTTGCAGGCTTTTGTGTAATACATCTGTTGACACATGCAAATTATGAATACTATAGTATATTTTGGTGTATAATGGCTATACTAATCTTCTGTAAGCACTGAAGTGACAAATTTTTATGAAAAAAGAAACAGCTGTTCTTCCAAGCGTCCCCTTTACTTTGAGTACAGGATGTCCATTATTTCAGCTTGCTGCATAATATAGGTATTTATTTTTTCTTTGCCTGAATGACTGTGGTTGGAAAATATTTGGTGAAATCAGTAATGCCAGGTTATAGGAAGAATAAGCCACCTAGAAAAAAATCCAAAGACAAATGCCACATATCTATTAGAATATATCATAATTAGTTAAATAATAGACCTATTTTAAAAATTTCCTTAATTTTCTATTGTAAAAAATAGTTATTTTCAGACATCTTGTCACTCAAATAGTTACCTGTTTTAATGGGAAGTTTGGATATACCAGGAAATAGAAGGGTCTTTGTGATTTAAGCATCAAGTATGATGTAGTATATCTGGTACAGAATGAAAGAGAAAGGATTTGTTAATATGTACCTTATATTTTTCATAAAATTAACTTTGGTGGAATTGCATATGAAGAAATAGAAAAGCATTGCTATTTTGCTGCAGATAGCTTTTTTTCCTTGGCATTCCTTTTTACTTTCTTTGAATAACTAACATCTGTATTAATGTTTAAAGCTGCATCAAGAATGCACTTTATCTACCAGTTGCTACTACTATAAATATTTTGATTCATATTCTGAAACATTCTTGGAACTTATTCTCTCTCTCCTTCCCCTTCTCTTTCCCCCCCGCCTAACCAGGTAAATCTGTATTAGAAAATGTGCTCCAAAAGTACACCTAATGCACTCTAACCACTAACGGGTGCTCAGTCTAGGTGGCCTGACTAAAGCTGCTTCAAAGTAAACCCCTCAAATGCATGTGTTATGGACATGGAGTCCTCAGCACTAACTTCTGTGCTGTACAAACCTGCCCTTATTGTGCTATATTATTTGCTAATGCAGACAAAGACTGTGATTCCATGAAAAAGAATGAAAAAAAAAAAAAAAGAAATAATAGAATTGCAAAATATTGGGCTACAACTTTTGCACGTTTAGTAGGGATGGTCCTGGATTTTAAGCTGATGTACTGAGGGGGGAAAGAATCTTTCTGTTGTTTCAGCTAACAGTTTCTGGGTTTCAGATTGTGACCTGTTGTATCCAAAAGTGCATGCAAAGGAGCCTCATATTCAGACAGGCCAGACCATTCTTTTGTGGCATTGATTTAGTTATCTATTTATATTTCAGAGGTGTGACTCTAATGGTGACTAAAGATGGAAGTCTTGGTGTAAAGATTATCCCAGCATGGTTCCCTGTTATTAGTAGCAGAACAAAATGGTTTGGAAACAGCAGTCAAGCTAAACATGCTTATGACTACATATCGCAGTTTACCCTCAGCTAAAAGCCAAACTCCCACCCAGTTGCTTGCTCCTCTCTCCCCCGGGGATGGGGGAAGAAAATAGCAGGAGTGAGAAAGCTTGTGGGTTGAGATAAAGATAGGGAGATTGCTTACCAGTCACTATCGTGGGCAAAACAAGACTCATCCCAGGGAAAATTAACTTAATTGATTGTCAATTCAAGTAAAAACATAATTATTAATTTGAGTAGTGGGAGGCAAAGGCAAAGATTAAAATAACACTTTTCCTTCCCCCTTTTCCAGACACAATTTCACTCCTTCACTGTAGTCTGCCACTATTCCCCACCTCAAGTGGTGCGGGGGCATGGGGAATGGGAGCCTGCAGCTCATCTCTGCTGCTCTCTCCTTCTCACACTTTTTCCCTGCTTGAGCATGGGTCTTCTCCACAGGATGCAATTCCTGTCAAGAAAATCTGCTGTGTTGTGGGCTCTACACAGGCTGTGGTTCCTTCAGGAATGCCATGTGCTCCAGCATGGGGTAATCCAGTGACTATCTGCACTAGTGCAGGTCTTCCACGGGCTGCAGGGAATCTCTGCTCTGGCACTGAAGCACCTCCTTGTCTCTCTCCTCTTTCTCTTACCTTGGTGTTCCCTCTGTTGTTGCTCACTCTTTGTTCATTCTTCCTTTCCCTTTGTGGTGTTTCTTGTATTTTCTTACATATATTATTTCAGGTGTTCCAAAACCACATGGCTGGTGGACTCTGCTTTGGCCCCTGATGGGTCTGGCTAGAACTGGCTGTGAGTGGTCCAGGGCAGCCCCTAGCCTGTTCCTGCAGAACCCAGCCCTGCAGCCCTCTTGCCACCTACACCAAATACATGTCTGTATATTTGAAAGCCTGTAGGGCAACTGGCAGGATAAAATTGATAAATCTTGACTGGCTTGTTTATTCTGATACACAGAGTAGGAGCATGCTAGCTATCAGACAGCAAGCAAGAAGGAAGCAAAAAGAGATATGTATGTACTGTAAAAAGGTTTATCTGACAATTATAGAAGATACCCATAGAATAAAAGAAAATTTATACAGTATCTTTACCAGCCTCTGTTTCTACTTTGCCTGTCTTTGGACAATTCACTTGTTAGGGTTAGGTGAGCAGTGAAGATAGGCTAATAGTATGTGACTGGTAGAAACTTTGACTGTATGAGATTTCTTAGAAAGGGAGCAGGAATTTTTGATCAGAAAACAAGAATGCTGCTTTAGGCTGAACCACTATTAGAATCTAAATTGCAGACTACGACACCCACTATAGGCAAACACATTAAATTAAGATCCACGTATAGCACAAAATGCAATGCACAAAAATGATGCCTTAGGCTGTACATGGAAAGCCTCATTCTGTGTTGGAATTTCACTGAATGTCATTGCTGCCAAGGGACCTTTCACTCAGACCACGTGCACTGTATTTTTGGGAAGTGAATAATTTACTGTGAGAATATATAAATTTGCAATATTTGGTAGGAAATAGGACTTTGCAATCCTGTAGAATAACTAACAGAAAGGGAGGAAGGACTTTATGCATGATTTTTTTAAACTAAAATTATTCTCTCTGGTAGTTAGTCATTAATATTTATCTGATGATTCCACATGGACCTTAATGCTTTGAATATTTGAGAGGAATAGAATCAAAGAAATATTGTCTATTGTCAGGTGCATGCTAAGAGTGCTTTTTTTTCATGGTAAGTGATCATGAAAGCTGATTTATAGCCTTAAAGACTGAAGATATGTCTCTACTACCATACAGCAAAATAAATAGTGCAAATTTTATATTTCCAGCATACCTCAGTTGAGCCAGTTTTGTAATTATTGATAGCTCATGATGCTCTAGGCCCTGCTCTACAAAAGCTTTGTAACTCCCATACTCCCATTGAGAGTTAGGTACGACAATTAAGCATCAAAATGTGTTAGACATGAGAGACTTAGAAAATCTGCATGTTTGTGTTGTTTCAACTCTTTAAGCACAGTTATGCAAGGTAATGTAATCCTGGAACATCCAAACTAGACACATCGTAAATTGTTTCAGGACTGTATATAATATGCTTATTACAATATGTGTCTGAGACAAACATACATTATCTTAGTGGTGGCACCACATTGCTAGCCCAGTTGTAATGGGTTAACTCCATTAGGAAGTTAAGCCTCCCACAGTCATGAAGTGGGATAGGGGAGGGAATCAGAAGTGTGAAAGTGAGAAAACTCATGGCTTGAGATAAAGACATTTTAATAGGTAAAGCAAAAGCTGCATATGCAAGCAGAAGAAAGTAAGGAATTAATTCAATATTTCCCATTGACATGCAGATATTTAGCCATTGCCTGGAAAGCAGGGCTTCATCACACATGTGTGCAGGGTTGGCTGGGCTAGGGTTTTTTTTCACAGGAATCTGCTAATGTCCCGGGATCGGCAGGGACAGAGTTAAGTTTCACAGGAAGCTGGGAGGAGACACAGCCAGGACAGCTGACCCAACTAGCCAAAGGGCTATTTGATACCTTATAAAGTCATGCTGAGCATAAAACTGAGGGGATGGGGCTGACTGCTTGGGGATTATGGTCCAGGCCAGGCTTTGGTTTGCCAGGCCAGGCTGGGTAGTGTGATTGTGTTTTGAGTGTGAGATGCTGGATCTCTCTTGCTCTGGAATGGGGAGTTTGGCACGAGCTGCATTCCAGTGTTCACAATCACTGCTTGGGGTATTGCAGCTCAGGAATGGTCTGGACATCATGTTCCTGGGTTGGTGAGTGATTGCATTGTGTATCCCTAGTTTTGTATATTCTTTCATTGTTATTATTGTTATTGTTTATCTTCTCCCTTTTGCTGTTTTGTTAACTGTCTTTATCACAACAACCCATGAGTTTTGCCTTTTTTTTCTGACTCTCTTCTCCATCCCACTGTGGATGGGGAGGAGTGAGTGAGTGCCACGTGGTTGTAGTTGTCGACTGAGTTTAAACCATGGCAGCGTAACAGTTACTTGGGAAGACAGAGTCCATAACTCCAAATATACCCTGCTTCCTTCTTTCTTCCAGCTTTTATTGCTGAGCATGACACCTTATGGTATGGAATATCCCCTTGGTCAGTTGAGGTAAGCTGTCCCGACTGTGTCTGCTCCCAACCTTTTGTGCGTTCCCAGTCTATTCCCTGCCAGGTCACTGTGAGAAACAGAGAAGTCCTTGATGCTGTGTCAGCACTGCTCAGTAATAACTAAAATAAGGCTGTGTTATCAAAACTGTTTGGGTGACTAGTCCAGAACATAGCACCATATGAGCTACTATGAACAAAATTAATTCCAGCACAATCAAAACTAGTACACTAGCTTTAGTGCCTGAGTTCCCTTCACTGGCCTGTGCAGATGTTCTAAGCTGGAGCTGCTGGGACATTTTATACTACGTTGTCATATGTGATTTTTAAACACCAGAGAATATCTACTAAGTTGTTACCATGGTATATAGTTAGGTGTATAGAAAACAGACTAGAAAGAACCTGTTAAAAGAACAAAAGTCTGCATCATCAATTAGTGCTGTAAAAGTGTTTCTAAATGATACTCTTGTATTTTCTAAACTAAATATTGCTTTTTAACAGAATATATGTTTATTTCTTGTGTTCCTAACAGAGAAAGAATTTTCATTAGTTGGTAGGTTTTTTTCTTTTGATGACTAAAACTTAGAGGAGAAAAAGATGGAAAAAATAATCAGGTTTTTGTGCTTAAAAAAACAGTTGAGGGAACTTGACTTGCTTCTTAGAATAACATACTTTAACTGGCAAAAATGGTAGAGGAAAAATGTTGCTTTCACTTTGTGTGCCCTGAAATATGTAGAGAGAACTTTCATTATGCTTTACAAAACAAGTTTGATTTAGGAATGTCCCAAATTATGCATAAATAGTTCATTTAAAATGCTTTTCATTAAATGTGCTGACTGATAATGGGGAAGGTATTCTGACTTCCTCTTGAAGGATGAGTTCTTGTAACTGCACATCTCCACTCAAAATGGCAGCATCCAGCTTTTGCCATGATACAAGTTACTCCTGGCACAAGATAATACCAGTGCAGTGATACTCATACTTATTTGACTCCCATGATTTTGAGAGTGACGATACATTTCTCTATGAAGTAAACTTTATACTTCAAAACCAGTGCCACAATATATTGTCACATACCTGATGCAGAAGCTAAAAAATCCTTATGAAGACATTGTTCACCAAATTCACCATTGCAAGATCTCTTGGCCTTCCTCATACCAGGTGAATGTTCTCAATTGATGTTTTGCTATTTCTGCTTTGCTGCCACATAGCTTACAGTACATGCTGGTTTTCTCCTATTTGTCCACCTGCTAATTCAAAGGTGTGGCTGAGATGTGAAAGACATAGCCACTGGACATAATTTACCTAATTAAGTAACAGATAGATTCAGCTTTAAGAGGTTCAGGAAAAAGCATGTAATCGTGGTCCTCATTTGGTTTTTCATCTGCTTATGCAGCCAAACTGGAAACTGTGTCTGGCAGATTGACATTGTCTAGCTGTAGGACAGAAGTTCTGTTTTTCAACCAGTGATGTATGGATCTTTGTAGAACTTCCAAGTAATTCTGAAGACTGTATGACAGACAACACAGAAACAAAGTTGCTTGTTAGTCAGCTTATGCTTATTATAAAAGGGTCTGCATTTCCATTAGAAAGTTATGAAGTGTTCATAAATTGTAAATGGGTTAAAAATAATAATGCTTTATGGGTTGAGACACACTTAAACCAATGGGTATAAAACATACAGAGGCTTATACATAAAAAAAAAAAAAAGAGAGAGAAATAATTGGCTGCAGTATCACTGGCAGATCCTGGTAACATTGAGCAATAACTGCAAGGGTATTTACACAAAGTTAATTCATTGCATTCCATGCAACTAACAATTTCCAGAAATCTTGTACATGTAGTACCTGTGTGAACTGGAGTTCAGGAAATCCCCAGAGTCAGGCCAGAAATGCGGTCAAACTAAGTCACTTTGTTATGTAATCACTAGCATGAATGCTAGTTGACTAAAAATCATAAGCTATCCTGGACAATATACTCCAGTCTGAAGTTGTAATAAGATAAAAGGCCAGTATGTACACATACGATTTCCACATAGGTTCTCAGTACACTGACCATATTTTTTTTATTTCATTGTAGTGAAGGGTTGTTTCCTACTTGTTTGCATTGCTCTGCTTCTACACAGCATCTGATAGATTTCCTTTCTGATTTTGTGCTTACATTTTTGTTAGATTTTTGAAAGTATTTATTTATTCCATGAACAAAACAAATTTGAAGGTTTAGACAATAAGATGTCTCAGAATAAGAGCTTGGAGGTATTGGGAAAATCACTAAACAAAATAAAATATGAACTGTTAGTAAATATAAAGAAGTATAGCAGTATTTATGCAAAGGAAGCTAAATGCATTGCACATATAATTAGATGCTATAGGAATTATGGGAATCTCATCCTCAATACAGGAGAAAATTGATACAACTTCAAAGCAAGTTTTTCTTTTTTCTTTTTTCTTTTTTTTCTCTTGAACTAGAATGGTGGCAGAATACAGTAGATGCCCCTGTTAGTACATAACTTTTGAAAAGCTTCTTATTTTTCCATTTTTAGACTGGCAATGAAATATCCAGTTACTTTTCCAATCAGTCGTCATGTTGCCTTCTTAGACAATTGGGTGACAGGTTTATTAGTGACTGAAAAGCTCATGGAAGTGATATATAATATAAGGAAATACAGTTGGGCTAATATGGCTTGCAGTATCGATCTCAAAATGATTTGTTAAATGCTATAAACTGCCAACACTATAAGCCCTAATAAGTAAATCAATTTGAAACTGCTACAGGATACTTCTATACTTGGAATAAATGTGTATACACACACATTTTGACCTCATTGTTCAATCCAGCCAATGTAATTTGCTGAGTTCTTTCTGCAGGACTTTTCAAGGTCCTGTTAATCTACTTCAGATTTAGTATTGCAATTTTTTATTCTTAACCCTGCCCATATGTATGCTGTACTTACAGGAATGTAAAATATTGAAACAACACTGTTCAGAACGTTTGGCCACTGGAACAGTTGGGGAATCCCTGGTTAAACTTTTAAACAAAGAGCACATTACTTGGAAGATCCCAAAAAAGAGTTAAAAGGAAATAGGACAGAATGCTAACTTCAAAATCTTTCTATGCAAAAAGTATCTCTTTCTGAGGGCAGCATCCAACAGATATATGGAAAGTTGTTAAATAGCTGGTAATGAGAATATAAGTTTTCCCTTTAAGGTTGGGCTTACTTTGAATTGGCTGGAGGTTTGGAGATTTAGGCATGTAAGGTTATTAATTCTAAACTAAAGTGAACTCATTAGAACTTTGATATGGAAAGCAGGTAGGAAATTTATCAAGAACAAGATTTGTCTCGAGGTTTTCACTATTCTGTAGATTTGACTGAGTTGGAAACTTATACATGAATAGCCTTTCTTGTGGTATTCAGACATACCTTTCTGGCTGAAATGGAAAATCTAAAATATACTATTGAACATAAAGGTGGGGAAAAAAGAAGCGCTGAACCTCTGAACCTTAAAAGTTTTCTACTACTGTTAAACAATAAGGGGAAAGCTTTAAGGTAGTTCCAATTTCATTATCTCCCTCCCTCTCTCTCCTTTTCTCTCTCTCTCCCTTCCTTTTCTTTCCCTCTCCTTTAAGTGGTGTGGGAGAAAATGAAGGATTAATGGATTTTAAAACATTTAATTTTATCTGAAAGAAACTTTTAAGAGAGATCATGTGAACTTCCCAATATTTCATGTGAAGTCTGTGACAGAAGCCTGGAGTTCCTGAGGTCTAAGTCAATGTTTTAACAACATAGCTATTTTTTACATCTTATACCCCTCTGTTGCCTCCTCAAGTAAAAAAGCTATGTGGTTCTGAGTCAAATTCAACCTTGTGCAATGTTTGCTCTCACTCAACTGAGTATCAACATAAACTGTGATGTAAATTACCAGTTAGGTATATCTGGATTAGAAAATTGGCCAAGTTCTGCGGTCATCAACGTCTACACTCAGTAACATTATTGTATATTTGAAACAAATAATTTAAAATAATAAGAAAGGAAAAACTAACATTTTTTTAACCCTGAGTAAATGGGAAGTTTTAAAAGACTGATAGACTTAGCCTGCATTTACATTGCTACTGAACAGGAATGACCTTTAAAAATCTTTCATTTTTAACTTGCTGAAAATTGCATCAAGTGACCTGAAAATTATGATGCCAGTTCCCATAGTGTCCCAAAGTCTTTGCTTTCTGGCCAGTCTGTAATCACTTCTAAGATCCCTGGGCGACTAGGACTTCCAATTCAAGCTCGTTGCGTGATCAATGCAATCCATTTACTCCACTTAACTTCGGTTGCATGATGTGGAGAGGGAACTGTCCCTTTGAACATTCAACTCAGCACCGGCAGTCGAGGTGCCAGGAGGAGCTGTGCTTCAGTATCGATCACCTCTGAAGCAGCTCGAACTCCTTCATATGCTGCTAGTATCTCTTTTTCAGTTGGAGTATAGTTGGCCTCAGATCCTTTGTATCCTTGACTCCAAAAACGTAAGGGTCGACCTCGGGTTTCTCCTGGTGCTTTCTGCCAGAGGCTCAGAAAAGTCCATTATCTCTGGCTGTGGTGTAGAGCACATTTTCAACATCTAGTCCAGATCTGACGATGGCCATCTTGCCATTTTATTCCTAAAAACTGGATCTCTCGTGCAGGTCCCTTGACCTTGCTTCGTTTTATGGCAAAACCAGCATCCAAAAGAATCTGAATTATTCTCTCACCTTTCTCGAAGACTTCTTTCGCTGTGTTGCCCCATACGATGATGTCATCAATATATTGCAAGTGTTCTGGAGCTTTACCTTGCTCCACCGTGGTCTGGATCAGTCCATGGCAGATGGTAGGACTGTGTTTCCACCCCTGGGGCAAGCGATTCCACATGTACTAGATGCCCTTCCAGGTGAAAGCAAACTGCGGCCTGCACTCTGCTGCTAACGGAATAGAGAAAAATGCATTAGCAATGTCAATTGTAGCATACAACTTAGCTGCCTTTGACTCCAGTTCAAATTGCAGTTCTAGCATGTCAGGCACAGCAGCACTCAATGGTGGTGTAACTTTATTCAGGCCATGATAGTCTACAGCTAGTCTTCACTCATCACTAGACTTACGCACTGGCCAGACTGGACTGTTAAAAGGTGAGCGAGTCTTACTGATCACACCCTGGCTTTCCAACTGATGGATCAACTTCTGGATAGGAATCAAAGAGTCTCGATTGGTGCAATATTGCCAGCGATGCACCGTCGTGATAGTAACTGGCACCTGCTGATCGTCAACCATCAGCAGTCCTACAACAGAAGGGTCATCTGAAAGACCAGGCAAATCAGACAGCTGTTCAATTTCCTCAGTGTCCACAGCTGCTATACCAAATGCCCACCTATATCCTTTTGGGTTCTTAAAACACCCTCTCCTGAGGTAGTCTATGCCAAGGATGCACGGAGCATCTGGACCAGTCACAATGGGATGCTTTTGCCAGTTTTTTTTCCAGTTAGGCTCATTTCAGCCTCTACAAGAGTCAGTTCCTGGGATCCCCCAGTCACTCCAACAATATTGATGGATTGCGTTCCTTTATAATTAGAAGGAATTATTGTGGACTGAGCACCAGTGTCCACTAAAGCTTTGTACTCCTGGGGGTGTGTTGTACCAGGCCATCGTATTTGTACAGCCCAATAAACTCTGTTCCTTTCCTCCACCTGGTTGGAGGCAGGGCACCTCTAATTTCTGTTTTGCACAGTCTCTGGGTGTGAATTCCTTCAAGAGCACCAGAATCTCTTCTGCTCCTTTTGTAAACTGGAGCAGTCACCTTCCTAGGAGTTTTTCCTTTTAACTCACATACTCGTTCTTGAAGTTCTGAGGTAGGTCTTCCATGCCACTTATTCATGTTCTCTCCTTGCTCATGTAGGAAGAACCACAGTGAACCTCTTTTTGTGGGCTGCCTCTGTCCTCTCTCTCGAGATTGGAAACGCCTTCTCATAATAGCTGAAACATAGGTTTGTGCAGGTCGTGAATGGTACGTGTCTTCTCTGAGTTCTTTGATTTCTTGCAACAGTTTTTCAAACTAGTCATCAGATTTTTCACACAGTATCTCCACAGCAGAGACACAAGCCTGTAGAGAACCAGCAAGGCTGTCCTCAAAGCTCCGGAGCTGCTCAATCACTTCAGTAGTATTTTGTACACCTCCAGCTGACCAGACCATTCCTGCCAATGACTTAGCATATGCATGTGGTGCACTTTGTACAAATCTGCGCCACAGAGGTTGTGTACAATTGATTCTATCTGGGTCCATCCCCTCTTGGCTGTTTGGTCCAAAATAGATGATCTCTCGCACAGCTAATTCTCTCAGGAACTGGATACCTCTCTCCATAGTATTCTATTTCCCTAACTTGGATATACAATCTTCCTTGTAGGGAAATCTTACTTTCATAGCTGCCAGGAGTTGGGTCCAGAGGGTATTGGCATTAGGCTCTCTTGAAATTGCCCTATCAATGGCGGAAACTTTTAACAGAGATTCCAGCTGCCTGGCTTCAACACCTTCCAATTCAATTGTTTCTGCCCCATTGTCCCAGCATCGGAGCGGCCAGGTTAAAATATTCTTGCCTTCATGATGACTAAAGTCTTTTCGCAGATCTCTCAGCACACCTGGAGAAAAGGACCGAGTGGTGGTCACTTCATCTCCTCCCTGTGCTGATGATGCCCCTTGGGTTGATGTTGGCCCTGTGCCACCACCTGCTGCACGGGTAGTCTTTCTAGTGACTTTCTTACAACCAGCAACTGATGCTGATATGGGTTCACCATCATTTGATTCATTTCCAGAGTCTGAATGACTGTCACAGTGATTGCTATGGTTACAGCAGCAACAGCGACCAGTGTGTGAAGAAGGGGGGGCTGCCTTGTTAGCCTTTGAGGCTGGAGAAGTAATGTTATCTGCAGTGACCTTGGCAGAGGAGCTCTACGCAGGAGCTGTAGCTTCAGCCTGTGAAGCCGCCGTTGGGGGTGCAGTGGCTGCAGTGGCAGCTTTCGCTGTTTTGCTTTTTCTCGAACGGCCAGGAGTGCTTTTTGCTAAAGCTTCCGAATACGCACTGCAAGTCTCAGGAATAAAAAGGAGTGCAAACGTCCTATTGAACCTCATTTCTCTTAACAGTAACACAAACTGACACACATTCAGCAAACTGTATAACACCATCACAGTTCTATCAAAGCTCCAAGGATATTCAAAGCTCTCTACAACATTTGCAAACTGTCCTAGCGAAAAAACGAAAGTATTGTTAGTCAACTTTTCTAAAGATTCGCTCGACCAATTAGCAAACACACAGCTGTACTCCTCTCTTATCTCTCTTGGAGGCTTTTCAAGGTAAAGCAGAAACGAGTAGAAATTCATTAGCAGCTGCAGTATAATGAAATAAACCAGTGCCAGACCACACAGGATCATCATCACCACTGTCCAGTTTATTGTTGTTATATAATGAACACTTCAATTTATAAAGAGGGCCCAGCATAGATAAGGAATCACCGAACACAATGTAGAAAATAACTGATACAACTTATGCCATAACATCTTTAAATCAATGTAATTCACTTTGCCTTAATACCACTAAATAATGTCCGAAGCAAACAGATGCGTGAGTATCACAACTTTATGAGTTGGCACCATGCCAAGAAAACTGAAAGGTACGTCAGAGCAGTAGAAAAGCCAAAAATCTCCAAATTTACCCCTTTCTCTCACCCCTCGTTGGGTGCCAATTATCTGTCAAGGGTTTAGATTGTGGGGTGACAATAAAACCCTGGCAGATGTATTGTTAACCTCCTCTCCTCCCCCCACTTCCCCCTTTTGCCCCTCCCTCTCCCCACTTCCCACTAAGGACAGGCGATCGGGAGCAAAAGGAGGACAGAAAGAGAAGAGTTGGAAAAATTAAAAATATTTTACTAATGCTACTAATAAGAATAGAGAAAATAATACAAAATATACAAAACCAATCTTGAAAGTCTCAGCAACTGCAGAGCTGGCACCCAATGTCCTGGATTAGACTCTGCAGCCAACCGGAGCTGGATTCAGTCTCTCACTAGGCCTTAGTTTGCAGGGACGACTAGCAAGGTCCTCTCCTAATGTCGGCCATATGGAAAAAAAGGGAGAAGGGACGATATCCTCGTGATCTCCCACTTTTATATGGAGTATTCACATGAATGGAATGTTATACACAGTTGGTCAGTTCCTTCGTCACTTGATTCTCGTTGTCCCTCTCGCGAGATGTCCATCCATGCTTATCAATAAGTTTGCATTCCATTGCTAGGTTTACCAAAACATATATCTGGTTCTCCAGGAAAATGCAGCTAATACGAAGGCTTTAGCTGACAGGCAAATTCACTAAAAGAGAAACTTGTTTTTTAACAAAACCAGGACATTCTACCCCTTACAATATGCCATTCACTGAATACTTAAACCTTATCAATACAATCTATCAATACAATCTAATTAATCACTACTACTATATATATACACACATATGTACATATATACCCAGGAGTAATTAATCAGTGGACCATCCTTTGAAAAGTTCATTAAGTTAATTTTGTCACAACAGTCTCCCAGGGCAAGAAAAATGGTACATCAAGTGCATCTCATGACTGCTGTTTGTGGGTTAAAGACATCAACTTCAAAGAAGTTGTCAGGTGCCACTCGAAGAAGCTAGCTCTGGTTTCATCATCACTGTCTTGATCTGAAAGACACTTATTACACACTGTTAGTATGGCAATTCACATCATGCAATTCGGTATTGAATATTTTCACCTAAAATCAAATCCCCTTGAGGTACACACCGGACTTCTCCATCCTTAAGCATCACCCACCAGGTGCTGCCAGGTCCCTGGGCAAAAACAATCCCATGAATGGGCTTGCCTTTGCCTGAGGCAGGAGTAACCCAGACTGCCTTTCCTAACATATTTTTAATGTGTCCTGCAGGGACTTTATCTCCTTCCACAGTACTAAGAATTTCTGATTGGGCAGGCCCATCTCGATTGGTTGATTCCCTAATATTGACCAACCAAGTGGCTTTTGCTAAATGTGAATCCCAGTTTTTAAAGGTTCCACCACCAAGTGCCTTTAGTGTAGTTTTTAACAAGCCATTGTACCTTTCAATTTTCCCAGAGGCTGGTGCATGATATGGAATACAATATACCCACTCAATACCGTGTTCTTTGGCCCAATTGTCTATAATACTGTTTTTGAAATGAGTACCATTGTCTGATTCAATTCTTTCCGGCGTACCATGTCGTCAAAGGACTTCCTTTTCAAGGCCCAAGATAGTATTTTGGGCTGTAGCATGAGGTACGGCATATGTTTCCAACCATCCAGTGGTTGCTTCCACCATTGTAAGTACATAACGCTTACCTTGATGTGTTTGTGGAAGTGTAATATAATCAATCTGCCAAGCTTCTCCATACTTTAACTATCGCCCCCTATACCATACAGGCTTTAACCGTTTTGCTTGTTTGATTTCGGCACAAGTTTCACATTCATGAATAACCTGTGAAATAATGCCCATAGTTAAATCCACCCCTTGATCGTGAGCCCACTTGTATGTTGCATCTCTACCTTGATGCCTTGAAGCATCATGGGCCCACTGAGCTAGGAAAAGTTCACCTTTATGTTGCCAGTCCAAGTTCACCTCAGTTACTTTAATCTTAGCAGCTTGATCCGCTTGTTGGTTGTTTCGATGTTCCTCAGTGGCTCAACTTTTAGGTACATGAGCATCTACATGCCGAACTTTCACAGGCAGGCTCTCTAGCCGAGCAGCAATGTCTTGCCACAGTGTGGCAGCCCAAATGGGTTTACCTCTGCGCTGCCGGTTGCTTTTCTTCCATTGCTGTAGCCACCCCCACAAGGCATTTGCTACCATCCATGAATCAATATAGACATAAAGTATTGGCCACTTCTCTCGTTCAGCAATGTCCAAAGCCAGCTGGATGGCTTTCACTTCTGCAAATTGACTAGACTCACCTTGTCCTTCAGTGGCTTCTGTAACTTGTCGTGTGGGACTCGACACAGCATCTTTCCACCTTTGATGTTTTCCTACAAGACGGGAGGATCCATCTGTGAACAGTGCATATTGCTTATCAGTCTCTGAAAGAGTATTATACGGTGGTGCTTCTTCAGCTCGTGTTACTTCCTCCTCATCTGGAGACATCCCAAAGTCTTTGCTTTCTGGCCAAATGGTCAAATAACTTCAGCTAAAATGCCTCATCATCATCACATTAATATGCAGAGATTTCTTTTTCACAGTGTTAAAATATTGAGGAGTCTTGTTTTACACATCTGCTTCACTGTTTTATATATTCTCTATGATAGAAAGATAACATTAACGCTCAGAGTTACTGTGAAGGGTTTTTATCCAGGATTCTGTCAAGCATTCTGGCAGGGTCATCTTTATGCAGGGCACAGTTTTCTTTCTGTGTGGATGTTGTCTGCTTGCTTAGCATGTTGATATCTGGAAGTGCACATTTTTTAAGCCTGTCACCTAAGTGAAATATAGTCCTGGGTGTATAATAATGTGTTGTATTATCTGTGTTCTAGTTCCTAGTACACTGAGTCATTGCATGACTATTCTGTGCTGAACTTCAGGAATTCTAGGAAATGTAAAGATGAACTCCTGAATACTGATGATGTACCTTCCTCATATTGGAAATATTCTGAGTATCACAGTCAAGACCTTACTTCCTACACAAGCTTAAGGAAATTTTAATGCCTAATAAGAGCTGCTGTCTATTCCATTCTGGACATGAAAACATTCTTTAATCCATCAAAGCCAAAACATACTGTCCTTACTCAGGCATCAAAATGTTGTAATGGCCTGATAATTGAAAGCACTGTCTTTCATAATCTACAAGGGGTGATATGAGCAAGTCTGGTATTTTCTCCCATTTCCATTCATATAAACATATTTGAAAAAAAAGAAAGAAAATGCAGCAATACATTGTTTTCCACATTGCTGAGTTTCAGAGTACATCAGTGCTAATAGTACTAAATATCTGTCTTAATACCACCACTTCTCTATCTTCAAGGAAATTCCATTTATTGAAGACTTATCTTTATTCCTTTTCTTTTTGTTGTGTTTTTTTTTTTGTGTTGTGTGATTTTTTTGTGTGTTGTGTTATTTTTTTTTTATGTTGTGTGATTTTTTTTGTGTTGTGTGTTTTTTTGTGTGTGTGTTGTGTGTGGGGTTTTTTGTGTGTTGTGTGGGTGTTTTTTTGTGTTGTGTGGGGTTTTTTTTGTGTTGTGTTTTTTCGTGTGTGTGTGTGTGTTTTGTTGTTGTTGTTGTTGTGTTTATGTGTGTGTGATTTCTCTGGACGCTATGGATTTTCCTGTCCAGTATTCACTGTGAAATCTGAAATATATGTGGCCTTCTTCAGCATTTCAATGTACAGACTCATCAGATATTTTCAGATAGTCTGACTGTGAAGTTTTTGAGCAAACAAACTTACAAACTAATCAGGCTAGATTTAGAACAGTTCAAATGGAAAAAACGTATCCCTTGTCTGCTTGCATTTTTCTGGTTTTATCACTTACCAGTTTTGATTGAAAAGCTAGCTTCATGTTTTTTAATGTGTTTGGACTACAAATCAACTGAATTGATAAAAATTTATAGGAATTAGATCTATACAAAATTTTGTAGAAAATTTTCACACAAATATTTTCAAAGATCTGTGGTGTGCTTAGCAGATTCAGGTTGCAAGTGTGTTTTGTTTTGTTTTGTTTTGTTTTTTTCTTCCCAGCTTCAGAAGCTTCCTGGTGTATAAGACCCACTTTTGATGCTAGACCAGCCTGATAATCTGTGATATTTTTTTAATTGGTAAAAAATATTAAACATATTAAATATGCTAAGAAGTATTTCTAAACAATATTAAAGAATACTAATCAAAACTCTCTTAACAGTTTGGACCTTCTAGTACACCTCCCTCCACGTGCATCCATGCAGGACTAACCACAGTACAGTCTTTAATCTGGACAAATCAGTGCTCAAACACTCTACTTCAGAATATTTTGTTTATTTTTTCACTCCAGTAGGCCTGTAGACATTTTCCCATCTAAAATTCTTCCCCATATATTTCATGCCAATATTTGCATTAAAGCAGATTATGTTTTTCAGGGGCTGCCCCACAGCAGCTGAATTCTGAGAGGTGACTCCCTAAAGAATACTACTGTGGTGTGGAATTCTGCAATTTTTCTTTAAAAAGAAATGGGTTTGTTTGTTTGTTTGATTTTTTTGTTTGTTTGTTTGGTTTGGTTTGGTTTGGTTTGGTTTTGTGTTTTTTTTTTTTTGGTTGTGGTTGTTGGTTTTTTTGTTTGTTTGTTTGTTTTTGTTTTGTTTTGTTTTGTTTTGTTTTTTTTCCCCTAATGACCTTTCCTGGAATCTAGGCAGCAGTCTTTCTGGCTTGTGCTTCATCACATAGTGTGCCAATTCTACAACCGAAGTGTAGTGTGGAATTCTGTCAATCATTGGTGAGGCAGAATAACAACATGTGTACATCCCAAGGAGGAAAAGAAAAATCTTTTTCTTGCCTATATGAGAACATTTCACTTATGCTGTGCCTGAAATGCTAAGACCCAAAAGGTATTTGTACATATTGATTTAGGCCAATGGGTCTGAGACTGTTGTAAAGCATTTTGATTTTGGCAGGCTAGTCTGTCCCCTGGATTATTACCAAACAGGCATGCACTATATTCAGGAGTACTTTTTCAAATTTAGGGACCATATTTGCAAGCCTGCTCCCACTATGAAAGTTTGACAGAGAGCTATGTGGAAGCCAACAGTGCTTTATACACAAAGCTCAGCTTTTGCAAAGCACAAGAACCAAAACGTGCAGAAAGTGACCTCCTTGTGCAGTGTATATCATACTTTATACTGTTTTTAATCTTGCAAACTGAAATAATCTAGGTAACTTGTTTGGAGGTTACAGTGAATAGCTGAGGTAGAACAGGGAATTTACCAGTTTTCAATGTTATCCTAAGTACTTATTACCTGATTCACTCATTAATTTTCCATCCATGTTCAAAGGGGTCAAATACATGTCCTCTGTCTCTATGCACAATTCACAAGTGTGCATGTATTTATTTTTTGCTACAGAAATTAAAAAATACGCTTTCATATACAGGGCAAACAGCTCCATTTACTTGCCAAGAAAGTGCTATTGTTTAGTAACCCCTTCTCAAAGCAGAACTGCTTTGCAAGTTGTGGGTTTTCTGTGGCTCCAGTTAGCTTTGACTTTTAGTCAAAGCTTTACTGTGCTGTGTTTCTCTCATACTGTGAATGAAAACACTGCGCATACAATATTCAAAGATTTAATTGAATATATTTTCAGCTTCATTGCTGCATTGGACCTCCCCATTAAGAGTGTTATGTCATGTGACTGCTTGTATTGCTGTATGAAGTATGACTAGTTAAGGCAAAAGCCTCAACAGCGTGGAGCTTTTGTATATTGGGACAGTGGTCAGGGAATAGAGGTCACATAGTTTGTAAATTTTCCAGGTATTTGGTTTTCTGTGTAATTAATTTTATCACTGAAACACAGGTTTCTGTTTGCAGCAGTTGCAATTCATGAATTCATTTTTGGATAGCATATTTAAACAAGCAAAGAGCCAATTGAAAAGATTTTTCTTGTTTACTTTGCCATACATGAGTAATATGTTGATTCTGGCTTAATCCAGGCATTAATGAAGAAATAATTCAAACCATATTTATTGTTATTATTTTTTTTAAAAAAAGCATTAAAACATGTTTGAGGCCTTGTCTTCCAGAGAAGCCTAAAAGAATATGCTCCTAAATTCCATTAAGTGATTGTCCCTTTAAAGTAATTTTAGACTATGGTGAAAATCCAAACCTTGATTGTTAGATTACTTAAAATTAAGAGCCAGAATCTCACATTCTTTTCTTGAGTTGTCCCAAGACTAGCCATGTAAGGCTAGGCTTGTGTAAGTATTCTACAGATTGAATACAGGTACTAGAATTTGACCTTACACTTTTGATAAGAAGATACAGAATATAATTATTTTGAAGCCTGTTTCAGAAACAAGGCTATCAAGACATAGATTTATGGAATTATGTACACAAGGTCTAATTCTAGATGGTTGTTGCAAACATGATTAACAACAGTCTTTCACTATGTGTGTTTTAACAACAATATTTTTTCCAAACTTTTTATCAGACATATTTGTTTAAAAACTGAACAAGGAAAGGTGTTTGACTGCATAAGCTATGGCATGCCTTGGTAGTTACAAGAACAGAAGTTGAGGAAGCTATGGAATGACTGAGGAAAGATAGAGTTTTTTCACAGAAAAATACCAGAGTATGTGGGAACACAGATCCTTGGTCCTGCAACTGTGTTATCAGTCTTTCTGTAGAATGGCCAAGAATTGGCCACAGCTGAACTGGATTGTCCCAAATTCAAATGTGCTACCATGCAACATTTGACAAGGATGTAAGCATTGTAACTGGTTACAGTACACCAAACTCCCACAAATACTATGTACATGTTTACTAGTGGACTTCATAGTTGTGCAAACACTAACTGTAGATTTGAATACAGAAAAAAATTGAATTTACTCTCTGTTTGGTGCTTTAATGAATCATATTCCATCACAGTAGTAGCCATATTCCATCACAGTAGTAGCCATATCCATCACAGAAGTAGCCATATCCATCACAGAAGTAACTGATTCTAATTCTTGTTTTAAAAAAAGTATCACACTGCACATGTAGATATGGCTTCTTTCATTTCTTCTGTTAGAGCGTTCTAATTTTAACATGCTGACACTACTGTAGTTACTAGGCCTAACTGAAATCTTCCTACTGTTTCAGAGAAAGTGAAAGACAAGGAGACAAAATTTTTAACCAAGTTAAACTTCCTCTATTTTTATAGAACCACTATAACTTTTAATCATAGGAAAACTCTATTGATCTATACCTTAAAGGTGCTAAATTGGGAAAACCGAAAATCAGAAAACACACTCATTTTACATTCTTCTGTGAAGCCTGTGGGTAATTATAGCTTGTATGTTTTACAAAAGCAATGACTCAAAAGCTGGATTAAATACCATTCAAACCCTCTCCTCCACCCAGAAAATGATCTGATTCCTTTTTATCTTTCAGCCCCAATAAAAAGGCAAACTAAAATACAGAACATTTAAAGTCTACTCTACCATTTTCTTGATTTAGTTACTGTTTTTGAGAAGTTTTCTGTCTGGCTATAAGCTATTTTTAGTTGATTTGTTCTTTCCTCCAAATGACTGAGTGGCCTGAACACAAAGCTATTGAGCACTTTTGACTGTTCATTCAAGTCCTGCTTAGATTTTGGCTAAGCCAGCTCATACTAAGTCATGACGTATGGTGGGAGCAGAACCACTAGGTCAAAGTCAAAGCACCATATGGACAGGACAGATGACCAGAAAGAGTTAAAAGGTCCTGATGTATTTTCTGCTTGCTAACAGATAAACAATGAATGTCCCACCATAAAAGTACTTTCTCCTACAATGCCTCATGTTGTCTGACTACAAATGATAAAATTATGTCCTGGTATTTCATCCACATAGGAAGGATGGGTATTCAGTTTATAAGGAGACGTGCTGTTATTATTTGAGCTCTTAGATAGCTTTTGGGGAAAAACTACAGTTCAGTCCGGAAACTGTTGTGAATAAAAAAAAAAATTTCCTAAATAATTTGGTAGTTCGCATACAACTTTTCCTTCTGTGGAATGATCCCTTTGTCTTTCCTTAGATGTAAATGGAAATAGAGAAAGAATGCCATTATTAGGGAGGCTGCCAGTGTGTCTAATTTTTCACAAAGCTGAATAAACTTAGTTATATAACAATGTACCAGGCTTGACTTTTTTTTCCGTTGAAATGACATTTTTTTTTACAAAGTACTATCATATCACTGAATATATCTTTTTGACATGATGTGTGCACATGAAATCTAATCATTAGGACTGATGAGTTCTTATTCTTTGTTTTTAAGTGAAGGCATGCTTTGCAAATAGGATAATTTCACACATTGAGGTTAAATCAGTGTATATTCCAACATCAAAAGAAAGAAAGTCTTGGCAAGGTAGCTGCAAATTCAACTGACATTTTTTACCTATTTAATAACCTAAATTCACATAATGATTCACTTTTTTGAGAAAGGGCTATTAGTAGGTGACTGTGAGATGTATTAAGGCCTTACAAATGCAAAAATTTTGGACATAAATGATGTGATGATAATGTTTTCATTTGCATAACATATAACCGAAGTTTTGCATATATGGAATTAAACTGATTCTGTACTTCCTCTATTAGTTACATTTCGCAGAAGAAGCCTTGAGGGGTAAATTTTATGAGTCAGAGAATGATAGCTTCTGCCCCACTCCTTGCTTGTTCCTGAAGAAAAATAATTTATGTCCTTACTTTCTCTTACTGCCAATACCAACACATATCAAGCCAAAAGAACCATTTTTGGCAAAATGTGATTCCATCAAAGAATGCTATTTTGTCATAACAATAAATATTTGATGCTTTTTTTTTTTTTGTGAAAACATTTTAAAGTTTCTTTTTTTTTCCTGCCTCAGTGGAGAGCACAATTCAACACTCCAAGTTTGTTGCAAAATAGAAAAGCCAGCCCTTCTCAGCAGCTTCTGCTGTTGTGCTTTTTTGTTTGTCATTTTTCCCAGCCCATTTACTGTTTGCCCATTTTGGATTGTGCAGGGATGGAGAGAAAGTGGAGCTTTTTCTACCCATACAGAAAAGTTGTCTGGTGCCTTCCTCTTGCTTCATCCTGTGGCAGTGAGAGCTCAATGAAGAACTGTTGCTTCCAGAGAAAGAGAAATATTTTTTCCACTTTTTAATATTGATTTAGAAAAATCAGAAGCAGAAATAAGTTGCCTTAAGTGCAGGAAGATGAAAAGCTAGTCTTACACTTTTGACATTCCTCCAGGACTTAAAATACCTGTTTGACGAAAACTGGCTAGGGCATAGTGGGGTCCATTTCTGTTGCTGGAAGAAAAGTTTGAGAGAAGTTATGTGGAAGTCTTGCTAGTTAGGCTGTTGGAAATTATATAGTCTGTAGTATGGATACTGCCTGTCGTGGAATCTCAGAATGATACGTTGAACCAGAAAAGATATAGTAGAACACAAACTTCCATATAGCGTTTACTTCCAAGACTTAACTTTTAAATAGAAAATAATTTCTCTGTATTTTGAGCGTTAAATCCAAACATTAGGTCTTGCTGAATCTCTTAAAAATTCTGTCAGCTAACTTTCCTATTTCTTTCAGCCTTTCTGAACTTTTCTCTGGCCCTTGGGGCTGCTTGGAAGAATTTCCAGATCCAAAGATTTTTTTTTGGCTCTTAGTGGCTGAAAATCATCTGGAGTTGCTGTGGAAATGATTTTTTTTGTTTGTTTGTTTGCTTGTTTTGTTTTATTATCCTGAAAAGTGGCTTCATATTAAGGCACAGTCTTTTGATTATAGATAGTCTCATATCCCTGGATGCAAAGTAGAAGATTTGAAATTTGGGTGCAACTTGTATGATTTGCACCAATATTTTTGCTGTATATACATTGTATGCCTGACCTAGCTAAAAGCTAAGTTTATAACAACATATGAAGAAAGGTGTGTGCTATCAACAGGAAAATATCTGGGTCCTGCCCTTGGGTTGGGGAAGAGTGGCTGGAAAGCTGCCCATCAGAAAAGGATCTGAGGGTGTTGGTTGACAGCCGGCTGAACAGGAGCCAGCAGTGTGCCCAGGTGACCAAGAAGGCCAACAGCATCCTGGCTTGTATTAGGAACAGTGTGGCCAGCAGGACTGGGGAAGTGATCGTTCCACTGCACTTGGCACTGGTGAGGCTGTACCTTGAATGCTGTGTTCAGTTTTGGGCCTCTCACTACAAGAAAGACTTTGAGGTGCTACAGTGCATCCAAAAAGAAGCAATGAAGATGATGAAGGGTCTGGAGCACAAGTCTTCTGAGGAGTGGCTGAGGGAACTGGGGCTGTTGAGCCTGGAGAAAAGAAGGCTGATGGGAGACCTTATTGCCCTCTAGAACTACCTGAAAGGAGGTTGTAGTGAGGTGGGTGTCAGTCTCTTTTCCCAAGTAACAAGCAGTAGGATGAGGAAATGGCCTCAAGTTGCAACAGGGGAGGTTTAGATTGGATATTAGGAAAAATTTCTTCACCAAAGTGATTATCTAAGCATTGGAACAGGCTGCCCAGGGAAGTGGAGCGGTCATCGTCCCTTGAAGTGTTTAAAAGATGTGTAGATGTGTCACTTCAAGACAGTGCTTAGTGTAGGAGTTGGCAGTGTTACGTTAATGGTTGGACTCAATGATCTTAAAGGCCTTTTCTAACCTAAATGATTCTGTGGTTCTATATAACCTCCTGAGGACACTGTTAGTTCCTTCTTTCAGGTATGCTCACTGTTCCTCTGTTCCTCTTCTAGAAGATCTTTTAAATTAAGAGCAAGCAAGTTGTACTGTAGTCCATGGCTAAGCAGACTTAATACAGCAAGACTGTTCACCAAGTTCTTATTACTTTTATTCTGTGTTAGTATGACCATGGAGATGACCATTTGCTGCAGAGAAGACTAAGATGTGTGTTGTGTATCAGACAAAAATGAAATGGCCCTTGATTCAAGATTAGGTTGTTCAGCTAACAAATTTTTAGAAATATCCTGGGGACTTCATATTTAGTTGCAGAACCTGGTTATGGGCTCAGTAAACCTATGGGACATTTATATTTTCTAGTCCCAATTTCATCATATTATTTTTTTTGGAAGGGGTGGAGTGTGAAAGAGAAGTTGGTATTTATATTGATGCTTAAGCTGGAGAAGATTCCTGTGAGTGGGGAAGAATTTTCAACCTATTACATGAATTCCCAGGCAGTTATGCTATGCTCATTTGACACACAACTGTTTTTGCAATACTTAGAAGGTACTGTTTTGCCCTGTTGTAGAATATTTTGGCATAGATGAAGCAAATAATCCAAGAGATGAACTCCACAGCAAATACCTGTCAAGGAGAAACACTCTGTAGTAACAAGTGGGAGTGTGCTGCCACTAGTATAACAGAATGTAATATGCAGGCTCTGAAAGGTTCTACCAAATATAACTGCTGTGGTGGGAAGAAAGGCAATGGAGAAAGTGAGTAAGATTTTGGGTCACTGCTATTATTCACTGAATGGCACAGAATTGATGTTGCTTGCCCAGTGAGAGGCAGCATTGAGCTTATTGTTCCTTTTCAACATCAGTCTAAGAGACAAAATTGTACCAGTTTGAGTTCATATAAGTTCAGTTTTATAGATTTTTAAGAGAGAAAAGATTTTAATTTAATTACTCAGCACCTCTTTAACTGAGCCGAACACAAACGCTTTTTCCATTTCCTCCCACATTTCTGCTCTCTTTTCTTCCTGTAGATTACAGATAGCAGGTTACACTGCAGTTTGTTCTTTAGCCTTTTGATTTTAATTTAATTTGTTAATTAAAATGCTGCTGCACATGACTGAGAAACCTCATCAACTCAGAAGTTAATAATTTTTATGTTACTAGAGTGTATTCTCAAATTTTGAATTTTTTTTCTAGAAAGTGTCAGAAACTTGTTACAACTTAAAGCTGTTTTCTGCACCCTGGCATACAGTACAATAAAAGTAGTCAAGTTTAATTAATTTCTGCTAGTCAGCTGTGGCAACAGTACAGACTAGAAGCTCCATCTTTTTATTTCAGACATGATGTCTGTCTTGTCTGAGTCTCCTGAAATTCTGTTGTTACTATGTCGTTTTTTGGGGAGTGGGTGAGGTTTGCACTTTTGACAGCTGAAACAAGGAATGGAGTTGGTTTCATATTCGCAGAGCAGAGGAGAAGGAGTCTCTTCCTTTAAGTGGGACAGTATCTTTGCTGTTAAGGTTAAATTCAGGAACGCTTCTTGGAGAATCTGCTGGATAGTCTTCATGCAGAGAATGAGGCTTCAGGACTGTATTTGTTTCCAATTCTGTTCCCAGGAGCCCTGACTTCTCCAGTTACAACTGTGTGCGGAAGGGACACAGTATTTGCATGACAATGTAACTTTAATGGAAAATTCCACACAAACAGGAAAGGAAGCATACCACTAGACACATGACAGGGAACCAGAAATTTTGGGATTAATCATGGCTCTGACAGTGATTAAACAGTGTGTTGCAGCTGTGGGCTATATGGTGTGGTTTTTTTGTTTTGTTTTGGTTTTTGTTTGTTTGTTTTTTGTTAAGCACAGATAAGATTAATGCACATGGACTTGGCCAGAGGACAAGTTCCATTTTCCATTTTGGTGAATCCAGAAATCTCCTCACCTCTGTTAGTAACACACTTCAAATGCACACACTGGCTTCATAGCAGAAGGTGGGCAACTGTACTAATTTGTTAGGTCTCTTCCAATGTCTGGCTACTATTTGACAGGCTTACTACTGTGAATATTTCTTTTGACCTCTTGCTACTTGAGTTGATGTTGCAGAGTTCATGTGCTGATGAAAGGAAATAGTACTGATTAGTGTCCCCCAGATACCTGTTGCACGGATAAATGAGTCAACAGGTCAGAAAAAGCTAGACAACACAAAACACAGCTAGAAGATTTCCCTCCCTGCCCGCCATGTTCTGGATCTAGGAGCAGGGTTCTATGATAAAGCTGTTTCGCTTTATAGTAAATGCCAGCCCTTCATGACTAACCAGCTGGCTTCTTGGTGCAATGTGTTATTGTTCTGTCCTAAACGAAAACATGCTTGATGGAATTAGGAATGTGGGGCTAAGTGCCAAGGAAAACATTTCTCTGGCCTAAAAACCTGCCACCACTCAGCACCTGTCTGGGCATGAATTGAACATTGTAGCAATTGCTCCGCTGCAGTCTGACTGATAGATGTGTGAAATTTTTAGCTGTGTGTTCTCAGTACTTGAGCACCCTCCTGGGAAAAAGCATATGAAGCACATTAGCTTAACCCCTTTTGTGGAATGTAGCCAGTCTAGAGTGAAGGCTTGCTCACTTTCATTTCCTACTTGTTTGTGGAAAATAGGGAGAAGTAAACCACTTGCATATCAATGCAAATTCCTGTTAGGTTAGAGACACTGGAGGATGGTGGCAACTGGGTAAACAGGAAGAGAATGGGAGAGACAGAGATGGGTCCAACCTAGAAGTGCCCAGTATATACAGTTGAGGAAGAGGTATTGGTTAGCATTTACTTCTCAAGGGTAACTCCTCAGCAGTGGTAATTTGTGACCGAGGAATGATCTGGCATGGAGGGCAAAGATGCTCAAATGCAAGAAGGGGTTAAACTGGCTGGAAGCAGGAGTGGCAGACACGGAACAGACTCCTTGCAAGACAGTGAAGTTTCCCTTGGTAAAGAGATAAGAAACATCCTCAGCTGTTGTCTTGTAGACCATCCTGGGCCTCACGGGTCACCTTTGAGCAGCGGAGCTGGGCTGGGTCATGGATCCAGGTCTGGGCTGACTTGACCCATGCAACTGCTCTTGGGATTGGTGCTTATGCAAGTGTATATAACAAATCTGCTTGTGATGCATCTTTGCAGACTCCATGTAGAACTGCATGTTGTGGTAGGACTCTGCCCCATGCATTGCTCATTACATTTTTCTTTTCTATTTAAACACAAATGTGTTTAATTTGCCTCAAGCAGTATCATACAAATTCCCCAACAGCTTCCTTCTCTATTTGATTCTTTCTGATACAGCTGCTCAGCACTAAACATGGAACAGTTAATAAATAGTATGGAGGAAAATTCTGGAGTTGCAGACAGTGTAGTTTCACCTGCCTGAGCCTACTTTAGCATTTGTAATGGACCTGAAATGATCTACGGGTGTCAGCCATTCCCTATAGAAGTCTGTGTGAGAACTGCTTTAAAGAAAACAGTTAAGCAGAAAACAAGTTAAGTAAGGGCAAAGACTTCATGATGGGCAGACTGCTTGCATTGCACAAGAACTCCCATCCATGCTGTCTCACCCAAAACATGATCTGAACTGTGAAACTTTAAAACTCAGTTTTACTAACTGATACACATACACATTCCCTTATATTTTTTATTTTCACTTCCTGAATTACTCTGAAATAAAACCACAAGAAATACAGAACAAGATATTTTTCTATTTCTTAGCCAGCCTGAGGCAGGATATAAAATAAATATGTGCAAAACCTCATAAATCACGAGATGAAATGGCACCTTCACAAAAGATCTCTGGTCGTTTGTGCCACTTCAAAATTCAGACTTCATATATTTGGGTCATATACAAGTCTGACTTTTGAAAACTAGACTTTTCTAGAGTTTTCACTGAACTTCGTGAGTTCGTATTTGTGGCTGAAGCTTGGCAAAGCAACAGGGCTTTCTAGCTGTCTCAAGTCAGATATGAGCTCTCGCCCTCTGGAGGAGTCTCTGTTATTTAACTGACCATAGACTTAGCACAGCCTCCACAGGATAAAATTAGACTCTATGAAACCATCTTGCCCTGCCTTATTTTTGTGTGGTTTCTTTTGTTTGGAAGAGACTTTGATGTTATCTACCTGCGTGGTTTTATGTTTACTGAATAAAAATTACAAGATGGGTATATCAGAGAAGTGGAAAAACTTAAGTTCTCCATATGTATTACATTTGCCTTATTTGCCAATGTTAGGAACATGCCACTGTCACAGTTGGTATGTAGGGTGCAGCTGTTGCTGTATTCTGTGCTCTTATTGATCCTTTAAGCAAGGACTGATGAGACAAATAGCAATGGACAAGTTTCAGAAGTTCAGTCTGGATAAGCTCTCACAAGTTTAGATGCTACCCAAGGCTTATCTTGGGTCTCAAAATCTGTGCTGGGAAGAGCACAAACATAAACTCTTAAGATTTATGAGGCTTTGTGCATCTGCTCTTAGTGGAAATATTATGAGAACAGCTTTTCTCAGAATCCAGAAGATTAACCGATATTTTAAAACGGGTAGGAGATATTAGATCATTCTCAGACAAGCTTTTTGAGTTTTCTGGCTTCCCATATAGTTAAGTTTGTCAGCACAGTTATTCTTTCTTTGCTCATCCATACTAATGTTAGTTTCTGATAAGAAAATATTGGTTTTTGTTAAAAGGATAAAATCTTAGTAATCTGTAATGTGGTACACGCATTACAGATAATTGGCACCTAGAGCCTAGTATGTTATGTTCACAGCACTTATCCAGGAAACTTTTTTCTTAAAAAACGAAACAAAACAAGGAAATAAGTTGTTCTGAAAAATACAAATAAGTTCTCTACAGCTGAGTTGGAAACTTTATTGTTTTGAAGAGCATCTGAAGAGGCTGTGAGGAAGAAAAGGTAAGCAGGAGAATTTACATGGGGATATTCCCACAATTTTCGAAATTTTTCACATATGATATATTTCAGTTCTCACATCATCAGTGTGATCCCTTGGCTGAGTAGTCATAACATATGGTGATGTAAGAAGCTTGATAGGCTGGAAGTTTGCTTTCTCAATGGAACAGAGCTGGTGGGTACTGACTGGAGTTTATTAAGTAGAATTTACATGGAAAGTATCACTCTGAATATCTGTTCTGAAGAACCATTCCTGATATTCCTACAGCTCCCTGTGAGAGCCATATCCACTAGCACAGAACCTTGTTGTGTTGCTTAAAGAAACTGTGTCAAGCTAACTAAAGGAAGCATGGCATACCTTCTTAGTGCCGAATAGTATTTTGTACAGTCATTGCATGATACTTATAATCCTGTCTGTGGTACTCAAGACACCAAATTCTCTAATGATCTGCATGTCTGCATAATATCAAACACAGAGAGACTTCCTCATTCTGTTGTTTGCAGACATATGTTAAGAGGATAAGTTATTTTCATATTGAGGACTGGAGAAGAATAGGAAGGATGCGATTTTTATAAAGTGAAAAATATAGATGAGTCAACACAGTGCAAGCTATAGTTTCAGGAAAAATGCTTTTTAATGAAGCTATTTCACTGATGTGACCTTCTTCCTTTTTGCCTTCTGAAACTAAAATAATGTGATTTTGGGACCTTAGTTTGTCTACCTCTTCTTCTGAAGTGTATTTTGCCACTGGGCATTTTGCTGTCCAGTGTGATAGACATGGTATACACCTTATTATGCCTTAAACAGCTGTTTTTTGCAACTTCTGGCAGAGAGGAAGTGATAAGTGCTGTGGAGGCAGAACAGTATATCTTCCTTGAGGCCTGCCTATTTCTTTGCAAAACAAAAGCATCAATTTTTGAGATAAAGGCATTAACAGTATCTCTTCCTTGAGGCCTGCCTCGTCTGTGCAAGATGAATGCTATTAATAGTTTCTCTTCCGTGTGGCTTGCAGAAAAGCAGGATAACAGAGCAATCACTGACCAGCTAGTGGGAAATCACGGATCACCAGGTACCCCTAGAGGGCCAAAAGCCTCGCTTCTGAGACCACTGACTCATTTCTGGAACAATCTTCTGAATTAGCATGAGAAGTGAATAGAGGGAGGAGACAGGCTGCCCTCTTCTGTCTCACATGCAAATGACTTAGTGTATAAAAAACTCCTCACATGGGACACTGTGTGTGTGGAGTTATGTTTCACCCACCCCTCCCTGAGAACTACAGAAATTGTTGCTGAATCAACTGACTCTTCTGATATCTATATCTCTCTTTTTTTCTCTTTCTAGCTTTATTCTGTGGACATAAGGGTCTTGTTAAGTTTTATGATATAGTTACAAATTTCTGCCAAGCCACTATTAATTTTAATACCACAGAATTTTAAGAAATTCGTGATTTAGTTGAACTTCTCAAGTAATTGTCGTTACCCCTGGTAATGGCACAGAGTATTTAAAAGCTAACTCTGCCCTCACCCCACTGAGTGGGACAGGACATCCAGCTGCAGGGATCTTATTTCGCCAGAAGGGGGGTTAGGTTGTACTCTAAACCTGCCCAGGAAGAAAATGGATGGAGATATTTTCCTATATATATAGTCCATTCCTCTAATATCTTAACTTTTAGGAAAGAGCTTACCTTTCCATGAGAGAGAGTATGAAAAACAGATAGGTTAACAGAGCCTTTGTTCGCCTGTGGTAATTCTGCATAAGAGGAGAAAGGATGACATAATTTGCTTGGAAAAAGTAGGCTATTGTCTGCTTGAATTTCCAGTCACTGGTATGTTTTCTGTTAATGCACCATAATGTACTTTCGATACAGGCAGCATATTCTATGCAATGTATATTCTGTGATATACAAAGGTAAATAAACAGTGTGGCAGTAATAAACCTTTATTTTTAGTTAACACTATTGAATTATATTGTTTGACTGCTTACATTTTTTTTTTTTTTCCCAAATTAAAAGATTCTGAATGCTGTAGTCTTCAAATATAATTTGTTATTTGTTGTTGAAACACAAGTGGCATTGGTACAATGTCTTTATGCTGGAGTATTTTTAGGACGTGTATGTTGGCACACACAAGGAATATGCCTATGAAAGAAACTCAGTGACACTTGCTCTAGTGCTTTCCATCGTTTGAAAATTTTAGAAGTCGAGTCACATGGGAGTCCAAACCAACTAAAGAAGGTTGTGTAGTAGGAAACACTGATGCTTTATATCACTAATTTAATGTAGAATAGTAAAAAGTCTAGGACGCTATTTCTTCTTGGAATAACTACATTGTAACTTGTCTTTGGATGGTTATGGTAAAGCCAGTATAAAGCATTCAGGAGTACTGTAATGTACAATCTCAGGGTCAGCTCTGGTAGAAGTCAGTAGACTGTAGCAAACAAAATACTGATTATTACTAAAAGATTATTTTTGGATCAATCTTGTCTGTGTTTCAAAATTTGTTTTAAACACTCAAGTCCAACATAGACTTCCAGCTGTTCTTATTAATTACTCTGTTGATTGCCTTGTTGGCTTCCAAGGGAAAAAATAACCTGTTTATACTGAGGTGTGTTGGATTTCAAAGTATTTGGTAGCACCTAAGAAAGGCATTGTGAAAATAATTCAATTAAAATTAGGAGAGATAATCAGTGTTGAAATAAGCCTCTACCTTGAGGTACAACTGCTATAGTACCATATCCCAGAAGCTGTCTTCTAAAAGATTCTTCAGAGACTCCTAGAATTATTCAGAGGAAATAATCTTCCCAGTGTAAGGACTGGCATTAGGTTCTAGACTGTAATACCAACACTTTAAAATTACAAAATCTGTTAAAGGACTCTGGTTTAAAGAGAGTGTTTTTGTGCTTCTGGATTCCAATTTATTATTACACATAAACCCAAGGTCTTCCAAGTGATCACTCATGACTTTGCAAAGTTGCATTTCAGGAGCATTCAGTCACCTTTTGTGGATTGGATATCTGATCTTTGTACCAAGAATTGCATTACTGTAATAGTTGCCAGTAATATGACAAAGAAGTACCCGTGATATATATATTAAATAACTGAACGTAGCTCTCATTCCTGGGAGAGAATGCTCTTCCTAATGCTGTTGGCCGCCTTTGCTGTGAGGTTGCGTTGCTGGCTCACAGTTAGCTTGATGTCACCAGGACCTCAGGGTCTTTTTCTGCAGAGCTACTTTCCAGTGTTCAGCACCTAGCCTGTGCCGGTGTCTGGGGTTGTTCCTCCTCAGGTGCAGGATTTTGCATTTCTCTTTGCTGAACTTGATGACATTCCTCTCCAGCCTGTCCAGATCCCTTTGGATGGCAGCACAGCCATCTGGTATATCAGACACTCTTCCCAGTTTTGTGTCATCTGCAAAATTGCTGAGGGTGTGATCTATCTCATTGTCTAGATTATTAATAAAAATGTTAAACATTATTGGCTCCAGTATTAGACCACTGTAGTACATCACTAGTTACTTGCTTCCTAGTAGACTTTGTGCCACTGATCATGACTCCTTGGGCCTGTCTGTTCAGCCATTTAATGAGATAGCATGCTAGATCTTATTAGAAATTAGGTAGTAAATTTCTTAAACACATTTCAGTGTCTCATGATTGAAGTACTATGCTTATAGTCCTATTTATTTTTTTTGTTTACAGCACAAATCCTAACTTTTTAGGAGGTCATCACTACCTGTACTTGCTGGCAAAAGAAGTTGAGTAGCTAGGTATGAGATAATAAAACTTAGCTCTCCAGTCTAAGAAAAGCAGGAGGTAATTTTCAGTGGTCTGAAATGCCACACTTGCTTCCCCTGTAATTTGAAAAAGCTTGTTTCAGATCTTCAGGAAGTGTGTTCATGCATATAATTCCCATCTGCTTTCTGAACTAGACTGTCTAGAATTCCCTTTGGGGAATGTTCAACTCATATTTTCTTGACTCCGTGAAAAAAAGCAATTAGTTTATTTCATGGTGTATGATAAATTAGAACCATCTTATATGAAAGTAAAATAAAGCAGACAGAATGTACTGAAGGACATCTTCATCATCTGAAAATCCATGACTGTGACCCTAAGTTAGATGTATGACTTAAGCAGCTTAAAGAAAACATTAATACCCATGTTTTTAAAGGTAGGATTTTTGGTATATAATGTCTCATTATTTCAGATCACTAGAATTTTTTACTGTTTTCTGTACCTGTATTTTCTGTGAAATAAATCAACTGAGAAACTTACTAAAAGTATTGATTTAGACCGTGCAGGGCATCTAACTTCTGGTGTCTGAATTATATTGCTACGTCTTTGCAAACTGCGATATCTAAGTATGTTTACAACTCTGGACTTAAGTTTTAGTAACACCTTCATAAGAGTCTTGTCCAAAAAACTAGAGATGAGGAAGTCTTACTCTGTTTCTGCTGTTTTCATTTTTATAGACTAAAAGTGAGACACTGTATTATATTGAAATTTTATTTATCTTATTGGCCTGGGATGTGTGGGGTGTTTGAGACAAATATCATGTCCAAGAATCAGAAACTGTGAAACAGAAAGTAACTGTAATCTATGTATAATGTTTTCATGTGAGGTGGTAGTTTGCAATAATAGTGACAGATAACAAAATGAAGCAGTAGCCAAAGCACTTAGTTACCTGTCCTGGTTTTGTTAAAAACAAGACCAGTTTCTCTTCTAGTGAATTTTCCTCTCAGCTAAGTGCCTTCTAAGTGCCTGAATATTTTTCTCAGACACTGTACTTGGTGCTGATAAGAGGACCAGTGGAATGCTGAAGAAGCTCATGTTTAGATTTATTGCTATGACAGCCAAGAACTGATAAAATTCCACCATGAGAGGGGTGTGTTTGAGGAGGGGCGTACGGAACAGGTGACTAAAACTGACAAACTGAGTATTCCATCCCATAATTGTCATACCCTCTATATAAGATGGAATCACGAGGGTCTGTCTCTCTTTGACCATGGCAGGCATCCAGAGAGGACCTTGTCTGTTTGCCTGCATTCTATAGGCCTCAGGTCCTGCACCCTGGAAACCCAGTTTCCAGTTTGCTGTGAAGTCGTACCCGTGTCTTCTGGGTGCCTGCCCTACAGCTGCTGGAGCCATGCCAGTTCCGCACACCCAGCTCCACTGCCGCTGGAGTGACGCCAACCCCATATCGGACATTCAAGATGGGTTTTGTATATTTTGTATATGTTCTCTATTTATTAGTAGCATTAGTAAAGCATTTAAAACCCTTCTAACTTGAAGTCTAAGTCTCCTTTCTTATCTTCCTTATCATCTTTCCAATCTAAGGAAGGGGTTGGGGGAGGGCAAGGGGGTAACAGAGAGCATCTGCCATTGTTTATTGCCACCTTGCTTTAAACCCTGACATTGCCAAAACAAATTTCAGAATGCAATGCTTTATTTGCAGAGATGGTTATTGAATTGTAGAGCTTGCTGAAAACTACAATTGGTTAGCTTTGGAAACACTCTGCTGAGAAATTGATCAAAATGCAAAGTGTCTACAACACCATGTGCTTAAATCATCCTCTGGAAAGACAATATAATTATTTTGCTACAGTTAATACAGAAGCTAATTTTAAGGACGAATGACCAGTCATGTGAAAACTGCCCAGGACTGGAGTGAAATTAACTAAAGTTGAACATTACAATTTGGAATACTTGGTAGAAAGGGAAGCATGAATAACATGCAAGAGTAGTCACAAATTCTGTAGAAAGTGTGATCTTATTTCTGGCTAGGATTATAGAAAGGTGGAGACAGAAACTCTGACTCTGCAGAGTATGGGAATAAATCCAGATAAACCATTGAACTTCAGCTTGTGATCCCATCATATCCAAATGATGCACATTAACATATCACTGTAATCAAAGACACATCTGAATGTTTTTTTGACAGATCTCACAGAAGCAGCTAAGGTTGGGGCTGGGGATTTATTCAGTGGCCTCTGGGAGCTGCAGATATCCTGTCTTCTGTAATGAGGCATTTTTTATATGGTTAAAGTACAACCTTAGAAATGTTCTGCATTGAAGTCTGCAGCCTTTAGAAAAACTCACACTTTGTCATGGTAGAGTATACTTAAAGGTATTTGTTGGCAGGTTTGTCACTGATGGCCAATCCTGCAATATCAAAGTGCTATAAAATTGGCAAGTACAGGGTTCAGATACTTGGCTGATTAAAAGAAAAGGACCATTGACTACAATGAACTACCTGCTTTCATTTCAGCTTGGAATGGGACCTTTAATTTTCCCGAGAGATTCCTCAAGCTGTTTCATTAGTCATTACATGAAGCTGGCTGCAGTGGAGGATGCTGGCCTCTCTCCTATATAGCCTTCCTATCTTGAACTGCTTCAGATTTTTTTCTCCCCCTGCTGCTTTGCTGCTTCTGTTTTGTGTTTCAAAGATCTTGTATCTCCTTGCTTTGTTTATAATTCTGTAAGATGAATTTCACAATGTGTAAAGCAGCATGGGTTCAGAAATGGGAGATGGATGTGATGTTTCCACAAATCAATACAACACTTTGCCCTTCCCTGCTCTTTTTGTGTTGTACTGTCTTAGGACATAGTCTTCTGTTCTATTGTGTGGTCAACTGAAAAGGTTTTTTAGGAATTTGGGCTGATTTGTGAGGCTTCTAGAGTACAAAATTTCACTGAAACAAAAATGGTCAAGAAACAATCCCAAAATCACCTTTCAAATTACATAAGCAGGTGAACATACTTTTAAGTCTGTACATTTTTTTTTTTTAGCAACTATGTGAGAATTATTTTTAGATTTGAAAGTTCTGAAGAAAAAAAATGTTTTAAATTAAGGCATATTTTCCTTGTAAATATTTTTTCTTCTTCTTCACTTCCCCTCCAGCTTTGTGGTCTCCCTCCCCTTTTCATTTCCTCTCTCCCTGCCTCCTCCCCCCCCTTTTTTTTTTGGTTTTCATTTTGTTTCTGTGATTGGTTTTTTTAATACATCTTTCATATTTCTGGCTTTTTAAGTGTATTTTAGACTTCGAAAGGAAAAATCTAATTTAACTGTATAGAACCAAATCTTGTAATTATTCCAGTTTGGAACAGAGGTGAAGAGGTACATAATTTTCTCTGAAAGTGGGAGACACTTGCCTCTACATAGGAAATAGGTATTGATGACAAATCACTACTGAAGTGTCATTGCTGATATATTTCTGCAGCCATTAATTCAACAATGCAGACTTGCATAATTTACTATTTTATATTCTGCAGACATCTTAGAGAATAATTCAGGAGGTTCTAGTCTACCTTTCTTCTCAAAGAAAAATGAAAAACTCAAGGATGGAGACCGCATAGCTTTTCTGGGCAACCTACTCACTGTGCGACTCTCTTTGTGGTGCAAATTATTGCTTGTGTCACATTGGAAGCTTCCATTTCGGTTTCTGGTCACCACTATCTCAACCTCCCATCATACATTTCCAGAAAGGGCCTGGACCTGTCTCTTCCATGACCTACATATGGGTATTGGGGGACTGCCATCAAGTTCCCCTGAAGCTGACCCTTCTCTAGGCTGAACAAGCTCTGGACCCTCAGCCTCTCCTCACAGGGAAAGTGCTCCAGCCCCAACCGTTCTGGTGGTTCTTCACTGAACTCGGCCTAATTGATGAACATCTTCTTTTCTTTGCAGGGGGGTGTCAAAACTAGATAGAGTTTTCTAAGTGCTAAGTAAAGGGAAACAATTTCTTCCTTCAGGCTACTGGCCACATTCCTCTCAGTACAGCCCAGTGCACTGTTGGTCTTCCATGTTGCCAGGCTATACTGACAGTAAAAGTACCCTTAGGTCTACAATAAATTGTAATAGCCTTCTTTTTTTTTTTCTTTTTCAAATCAGAGTAGAAAACTGAAGTTAATATTATTAAAAATAATCCTATCTCTGCTCCCCAGAAACCTAGATTCCAGAGTCATAAACAAAGAAACAGTACCATTTTTGTTACTGATAGGTCTTTGCTGTACTGTCCATTTCTTTGTATCTCCGTTTTATGAAGATATCCATATATTTTACTTGATAATCAAGAAATATGGTAGAACTTCTTCAGTGCTTAAGCACCTGTATTTGGATGACCAGGATTGCAGCTTTTTGATTCTCAAGTAGGCCATGATGTGTGGGAGATTTGAGGGATTTTCTTGAGGTTGTTGTGTGGGTGGGCTTCTATTAGACAGAGATTTATTTCTGAACTAGCCAAAGGAATCTCAAGGCCAGCCTGAAGGCTGAAAAACAGCAGTGAGACTCAGGCGCGTGGACTGCTCATGAACATGGACAATATCCAACAGCTAATGCGTGCTTGGAGCGTGGACGCGTGATCAGGAAATAACTGCATATATAAGGAGGCTTGTTTCTGTAATAAATGGCTTCGCTTGAATTCATATTTGATTGTGTGGAGTCCATGATTTTTCACCCTCGCAATGATGGTTTTAGTGTAGGTTAAGAATCCACTCCTTTTTATTCTGTGATGTGTATTTTCTGTGTACACCAAAGAAAAAAAAACACAACAAACAAACAAACAAACAAAACCAAAAACAAAAAAAGCACCACCTATGTTGTCTCTAATTTCATATTTTAGCTGCAAAATCAATGTATTTACTCTCAAAGACTAATTCATTAGTTACTTTACCATTTATAAATACATTTTTAAAAACAGTAAATACTTCCTTATGATACATATTAGAATTTTAATTGTGAGCATATTATTACCAGATATTTATGATTAATACCCTGTGTTCTATGAAGTTATAAAACTGTATCTTTTGTTAATGTGTTGAAAAATGTCCTTGCATATAGATAAACAATATGCAGAACTTTCAGGATTGCTTTACAGCATATCACAAGAGAGTGCAGAATACTTCAGAGTATAAAGCACTGCTCCTGCAAGCACTTACGTAAGTACTTCCCCACAAGCTTGAGAGTAGTCCTAGTGATTTGGATGAGACTATTTAGAAACTTAAGTGTTTGCAAGTTAAGTATGTGTCTATACATTTGCAGAAGTAGGGCTTGAATTTGACTTGTTGTGTTCAAACCCTACTTTTGCAAAAAGACAACTGGAAGAAGACCCGCATATGCACAAATTCCATGAAGTACTAAAAGTAACTGAAAACAGTGATGAGTCTAGATGAGTGTTTAGAGAGAAGAAAACAACAACAGCGACAAAACCCCAAAAGAACAAACCCAACAAACCTCAGGCCTTCACAATTCTATATATAAATTGCTGTGTTTTTTTAAAAAGACTGCTGGCATATCACCTTGTTTGCAGTGACTTTTTGTTTTTCAGATCTTCCTTCCAGAAATAAATTGGAATAAAAGGAACACTTTGCAACATACTCTGAAGTATTGGGGAAAAACACTTTAAAAATAAGTATAGAAAGCTTTCTTATGCATCAGATAGTAAAGGAAGTGCTGATTTAACACAACTTAATAGTTTATTTACCTCCTAAGTTTAACAGCCTTGTCCTGATCTAGCTATATGATAACTAAACACTTCAGCTTCTGCAACATTTTACAACTCTGTTAAAAAGATGTAATTCCTGGCATAACTTAGTTCTCACCAGGACTTTTTATTACGTTCCACTAAGACCAAACAGGAAATACATTTCCTTCAGTCTAAGAGTTCAGGAAGAAAACGAGCCTCTCTTTGTAGCACAGTACACAAGGAGACCTTCTTTGCTTCATACCATCAATTAACAGGTCAATGGTAAAAGGGCTGTACTCTTAGTGTGTCAAAGATGTAAGTAAATTAATTGATGTTGATTCATTTTAATTTGCGTATTTAATATTTTTTCCTCTCACAAGTTTTAGGCATGTGATTATTAGAACACTTTCTCTAGTGCCCTTATTGTTTTTTGTTCAGTATATATTCACAGTCAATATCTCGAATGTACATTTTGTAAGCAACGTAAGTTTGGGTTTTAATATTATTTTAATTGGTTTTGAGTGTGAAAAAATGCAGAAAGATGCCTAGAGGATTTTTTAAGACCACGTTGTCATTTAATGTTCAGTCAACATCAAATGGCTGTGGAAAAACCCTTCACAGATCTTAGCCACAGGTCTTGGGCATGGTGCATGTTATTTCAGGGAGACATAAGAAAATTAGCACTGAAGATTCAGAAGGAACTTGTACCTTCATATAAACCTGAAATGGAACTTTCTTATTGTTTAATAAGTTCATTTGTGTTTTATTTGTTTACAGTATTTACTTTCTTCTTGTGACTCTGCCCTTTCTTGTTTGAACTACACCTGGAAACAGAAGTACTGAAATATTTGCAGAAATGTTATTCTTTAGCTTATTTTTGGTTTGGGGAAATCACAAAGAACTGGAAATCCTAGAAGAAAATCAGCTCTTGTGAAATGTTGTCAACCATATTTCCATTTGTAGAGGTTAAAAAAAAAAAAATCAGCATTCATCCAAATTTATGAACCCACTGTGTATTAGCTATTAATTGGAGTGTTGGTGAATATTTCTTTTGGTTTATACAGGTCCTGAACCCTCTGGATTTGAGGGCATTTCCAAGGTGGACGACCTTGAAAGCATGTCCAAACACATTTATTGCAATATCTTGAGTGGTGCTTCTAATGCATTTTCCGAACACCTTTTCAAAGCAGGATGGCTTTCTGAACAGGATAAAGATCATACCTCTGACATCTGTACTACATATCACAGGGACACCTTGAAAACATGAAAGCCCACTGCTGCCTGGGGCTCTGTAATAATACAAGTACAATGATTCACAATGCATTTTGAAAACCTTTAAAAGCACACATTTCACCTTCTAGAATCACAGGAGCAGACAATCCCATTGTGTCATAAGTCAAGCAAGCAGGGCAGACGACCAGATGGGCTGAACACGGAATTCCTCATGGAATTCAGGAGGAAAAATTGTATGATCTCTGGAAGTGAGGTCAGGCTTCACAGGAAGCTTACAGAGCCATGGTTTGCATGTGCAGGGACAAGACATAAAAAGCCAAAGCACAGTTAGAGTTGAAACTGGCCAGTGTTGTGTCAGTCAACAAGAAAGCCTTTTTAAGTATGTTAACAGCAAGAGGAAGTCTCAGGAAAACATTGGACTGATACTTGATGAAGATGGTCACCTGGCAAACAGGGATGAAGAAAAAGTGGAGGTTTTCAATTCTAGGGCCAGTTCAAATATATTTATCAACAATCTCGATGCAGGATTTGAGTGCACTATTGTCAAGTTTTCTGATGATAAGCTGAGAGGTGCTGTTGACTTTCTCAAGGGACAAGATGCGTTGCAGAGAGATCTAGTTAGATTGGAGCTTTGGGCAGTCATTAATGGGTGACATTTAATTGGTCCAAATGCTGGATTCTGCACTTGGGATGAAGTAACTCCAGGCAGAATATAAATTGGGACAGGAGTGGCTCTCCTAATGTGGCAGGAGGGAGTGGAATGGTCTGAACACAACGAGTGAGTTACTGTCTTTTTTCATTCGTACAAAACCTGTTGAACATCTGAAAGATACTTGACAGACATTTAACTCACTGAGCTTTAGCAGGCCCCATCTAATACACAGGTTATACTGTCTCCATTTTAAGGCAGAGTAAATTTCAGGGACAATCTGTCCTGAATGCTGTGTAATTTCTGGTGCATTCCTTAGCTTCCTTTTTTTTTTTTTTTGGTTTCTTTTGCTTTCCATAGTTCTTTTTCCTGTCCCTTTCCCTCCCTTTCTCCTCCTTCTCACCTCTCGCTTCCCCTTCTCTCTTTTCTTCCCTCCTCTCTCTTTCTCCTCCCCTTCTTTTGCCCTATTTGTTTTTCCTTCCACCTGAATTTAAGGCCTATGAATGGTTCTGGGTAATGTTCCCCAACAAGCCATGTTTACAGGTAGTGGGCCCTTAATAAAATAGAGGAATGGCTACAAACTTCATTGCTGCAGAAAGAAACTAAAATTTCTCTTCTATTTGATGAGGCTTTTTATATGATGAGTATGCAATATTGGACTCTCAAATGGCATTTAGTTGTTTGAAAACACTCGACCAATTTAACAATAGCAACAAAAAAAGATAAATTCTAGGGCAGTTTCCACTGAAATTAGTAGAACTAATGAATACATTTGAAATTCAGACTTCTTAGGAAGGCACAAAAGATTTTTCATCCCATTTGGTTACAGAAACCTATGGGCGTTATAGAGATTATACATATGAAAAATCACTTAGTGGGGAATATCCAAGAGAAACACCTTTCTTCCCCTATAAAAAATTCAGAGATTATTTTAAAGATTATATCTGTGATATATTTTTAATTTGAGCTAGTGTTCAGGAACTTTTATACAATATATGTTTAAAATTTTCTAAAAACTCACAATCTGTTGAGTAGGGAGCCCCAAAGCACAACAGCTCTGTATGCATAGTGATGTAGCAAATGTAGTTCTCTGTTCACTACTTTGCCTAGGAATTAAATATTAGCCATTTGCGTTTGTTAGAGATGTTAAAAATCAGTAATGTTTCTTTTATGGTATTCTGATTGCTCCCTTTCTGTATAGAAATAATCTCCATTGTAATATTCATACCAGCGCTTCGTATGGGTTTGTCTTTTGATTAATTTGTTGAATTTACAATTATGTGTGACTTTTTTGAGGGCCGTGGTTTGGTGTTCTTTTAAATATTTTCTTAACAAAATGTGTAGTGAGTTATTTTCAAAAGCAGATTTGATTCCTAAAGAAAAAATGATCTGAGAAAAAATAATTGAAATGTATTAACATTGAAAGTCTACATTTTATTTAGGTGGTTATATTATTTTCTTATAACGAGCTGGCACTACATATATTTATTTCCATTTTGAACACAACTTCGTCAACAGAATATTAGAAGCAGATTTTGTCTTCTCACTCACAATGGTCTTAGCCAGGATTATTAGCATGTGTCTAAATAATATCATGTGTTTTGCAACAACCTTGCAATGGAATGCATTACATTGCTGTGTTGCAGCTAGGTAATTCTATAGCCCCAATGTCTGAAACAGTGACATGAAGATTCCACAGCATATTCAGTCTGTTCATAAGTGAGCTACCTTGTGTCTACTGTAAGGATGTTGAAAGGCCTGCAACTGGTCCATCAAAAGCAGACTGGAGCTTAATTTTTTAGTACTCCACATACTAGGATGCAGATGTGTTTTACAAAACAGCTGATTTAGGTTATAGAAGTAGAGCTTTATGAAAGGTAGAGCATGAAGCATGGAGCATTCCATAGCAATGAATTCTGTTTCTTCAGCATTCACGTTATACATATGTGGAATGTACAATGGAATACAAGAATGAACCTTTGTAACATCTGAATTTATATGGTATCAAAATAAGTATTTATAAGTCTTTAAAGCAAATGCATTGTGCGTCTAGGTGTGTCAGTATAACTGCGTTGACTTTAGTTATTTTAAGAATTCAGGAAGATCAAAATCTCTCTTCACCTTCACCTATCTTCTCTCATCATCAGATGTGAGACTAGTACTTGGCAAGGTGATATTAAGGGCACAGCTCAGAGCTGCATTTCGAAAAACCTAAATATTACTTTCCTTCTGGTGTAAAAGCCAGGTTGTACCTTCTAGGAATGGGATTGAATCCTTGGTGGCACACTGTTCCGACAAACAGTAGTTGCTGATGTAATACTAGATATGGTTAAAGAAATCACAGGAAGAGATGTGTAAACTATTTTTACTTTGATGTGCTTGATTTCGATTCTTGCTCTGATGAATAGCAGTGTAACCGCCTAAGTTCAACACTATAATCTTGCTATCACCTGAAATAGCAACAATTGTTTTCCACAGCTCAGGGCTTTTTTTTTTTTTCACAAACTCCTGCCTGTAGACCACTTTATACTTGCTGACTAATGGCAGAGTGTAGTTGGAGGCCTGTATCTAGTGGAGTGCCTCAGGGGTCAGTACTGGGGCCAGTATTATTCAATATATTCATCAATGATTTGGATGAGGGAATAGAGTGCAGTATCAAAAAGTTTGCTGGGAGGAGTGGCTGACACACCAGAAGGCTGTGCTGCCATCCAGTGAGACCTGGACAGGCTGGAGAGTTGGGTGGGGAGGAATTTAATGAAATATCACAGGGGCAAGTGTAGAGTCTTGCATCTGAGTAGGAAAAACCCCAGGTTCCAGTTTATGTTGGGGAATGACCTATTAGAGAACAGTGTAGGGGAAAGGGACCTGGGGGTCCTGGTGGACAGAAGGATGACCATGAGCCAGCACTGTGCCCCTGTGGCCAGGAAGGCCAATGGCATCCTGGGCTGTATTAGAAGGGGTGTGGTTAGTAGATCCAGAGAGGTTCTCCTCCCGCTCTACTCTGCTCTGGTGAGACCGCATCTGGAATATTGTGTCCAGTTCTGGGCCCCTCAGTTCAAGAAGGACAGGGAACTGATGGAGAGAGTCCAGCACAGGGCAACAAATATGATTAAGGGAGTGGAACATCTCCCTTATGAGGAAAGGCTGAGGGAGCTGGGTCTCTTTAGCTTGGAGAAGAGGAGACTGAGGGCTGATCTTATTAATGTTTACAAATATATAAAGGGTGAATGTCACAAGGATGAAGCCAGGCTCTTCTCAGTGACAACCAATGGTAGGACAAGGGGCAATGGGTACAAACTGGAACACAAGAGGTTCCACTTAAATTTGAGAAGAAACTTCTTCTCAATGAGGATGACAGAGCACTGGCACAGTCTGCCCAGGGAGGTTGTGGAGTCTCCTACTCTGGAGACATTAAAAACCCACCTGGACACATTCCTGTGTAGCCTCATCTAAGTGTTCCTGCTCGGACAGGTGGATTGGACTAGGTGATCTTTTGAGATCCCTTCCAATCTCTAACATTCTGTGATTCTGTGATACCTCAAAGAAAAATTACTGTAGTTCAGCATAAACTTGATTGTTCCTCTCAGTTTCCAGCCTTCTTGCATTCAAAATCTTTTAAAAGGAATGGAGTAAGCTGAAGGTTTTTGTGTCAAAAATCAATATAGATATAGTAATATAAATAACAAACTTTTTCAAATATATTATCAATATCCAATATCAATATTATTGTGCTGTTATCATTAGTATGAAATATATGCTATGAACAACTATTATTAAATTATATATCTGTTATTAAAATAAATTCCCAGAAATGTTAACAGTGGTGAAACAGGGTATTTTGCAGCATTTCTTGTAATTCATACTTTCTTGTGTAAAAGGATGGTATTAGGAGTACTAAATATAACTTTTCTACAGCTTGATCTGTGGAGTACATATAAGTAGAAGTACTTTGGTGCAGATTAGGTGGAACAGAATGGAAAAATAGTTTGATTTAATTGTAAATGCATTTTGTTGTTGTTTTGAAGTTTGTGCTCAATTAATGAGAGTATTTTACTTTTTAGGAATCTAGTACTTTGGGGGATAAGAGTCTGAGTCCTGTGAGGCTGTACTTGAACAATCTTCTGTTTCAGTTTGCAGGTGTACTCATATGCATGCCTTAATTATGGAATTTCCATACGTGTTGTAAGTGGAAGTTTTCTTACTTGGTACCTTTATGGAGGAAATAGGTACATGAAGCATTCTGGAATATTCTACCCCCCCCCCCCCCCCCCCCCCTTCCTTTTTTTCCCCTCCTTTTTTCTTTTTCAATCAAATTATTATTTTTCCAAAACTGATTTAAACTTCATGTTTTGAAACATAATCCTTACAACAGCAGCAATTGTATTGTACTGTGAGCCACTAGAGAGAGAAGAATTAGCTTTCTGTTTTTATTGATAGGCCACTAATTGCTCTGTTTACATTCTACATTTGGCAAGTCTAGTTCCCTTCTATGATGCCTTCAGGTTTTGTTACTATGAGAGAAATCCAGCAGCACAATATTTGGATTGGTTTTTGTGTGAGGAAAAATGTTGCATTAGTAATCTCATTCCTTGTTTGTCAGGAAAATAATGAATATTAATAATTGAATATGTATCATGAAAAATAGCTGCAAAACAGTGTGCTGAAGTTTAAATCAGTAGGACTTCAGAAATTTGTTCTTTTCTTCTGTGCTAACACAGTTTTTATTTGTATTCCTGTGCTTTTCTGAAGAAAACCAAGATGACTGAGAAAGGGTTAGTACTATACTCCTTTATATGTTTGTTTCTTTGTTTGTTTGTTTCGAGGTATAGTGAAGTTAAAATTAACCTAATAAAGCATAGGGTGATTGAAGGTAGTCTTTGCCTTGTCAGGTCCTCTAGTGTAAGACCATCACAATGGTTCTAATTTTGGAATGTATCTGACAGAGCAATAATGAAAGGAAAAAGGTGCCACCACAGCCTAGACGCTAAAACCTTACAATCTGTGATGACTCCTCAACACTACACTCATGTAAATACAATTTAAATCAACCACTAGAATCTGGACATTTGTCAAGAAGTTAGACCGTCCTTTGTCTGTTAAAGAAAGTGAGTCCCCTTTGCTGTTCTCAAAGCTGAAATAGAAGGGAGCTCTTTATCCCACCAAGAGGTAACATGAACTTTTGGCATTTGCTGTTTAAGTTCTTCAAAGTAAATTTCAGCTTATCCCTTTGAATCCACTGGAACAAATATTTGCATAGAACTTTCGTAGTCAAGACAATGTCTTTGTTCTTTCAACTTCTAATTAACTTGAAGTCCTTTATTGGTAGGCAGTTCTGAAATAGCTTTTTCATAGGTGAATTGTGAACTGATGTCAACTGATTTGATAGAGCTTTTGATTTATCCACTGGTACTTTCTTACCTTTAGAGGAAAAAAAATCCTGAGGAACTGAAACTGAATCTATGTAGCAGGACATAATTTCTGAAGCAAAGTCACTACAGAGCTAGTTCTGGGCAAAATTTACAACTGTAAATGTGAAGAATCCACATAAACCTCCTATAGATCTGTTTGTTTTAACAACAATAACCTGAACATCTTAAATTTTATTTTTTATTGGAAGGAATGCTAAAGAAATTAAACAAATATAGTTCCTGCCTACCAAATTAAATGGTACTTTTCAGACAGAAACAGGGAGGGCGTAACCTTTATTTTCCTTCAAGATTTCCTGAGCCATGTGGTCAAAATAAAACAGGACTAGCATAATAATAAAGCAAGGGCTTTTTGTAGCATTTAGTGGTGCGGCTTGATGATTCACAAAGATTTACGTTTCAGTACCTGAAAGTGGGCTGATGGCTCTACAGAGAATAGAGGAATACATATTTTCTCCAGACCTGCTGTGACTGACACAATTATGACACACTAAAGGAAGGTGATATGCTATTCAGTATCACCTTTAGTCCTCCTGCTAGGGCCTGTAAACTGTTTCCCTTTTCCCTTCAAATGTGCTGTGATTAGTCAGCAACTTTCTCAGCAAAAGTAGGTCTTCAAAAAGAATGGGAATGGAGGGGAACAGGAGGCTTCCTGGACAAGCTGATGTTACCATGTTGACCAGTGAAAACAAGGATGGTGAATGATTGACCCAACTATTAACAAGCTTGCATGAGCTTGAGGAGGCTAAGGTCAGTAGATATTTGCTTTTGATAAAATATTTAAGGATTTTGGCTTGTTTCTATATAGACATTGGGAAAAAGGAAAGGAAAAGAAAAGAAAAAAAAAAGAAAAGAGGAAAAAAAAAAAAGAAAAAGGTCTGTGACCTAGCACGAGTGTTTTCTCTCTTAGTCTTTCTTTTCAGTGACAGTGATGTCAGAGCAAACATGTTCTTCCCATACACGGACTAGTTATTTTTTATTAAGACTGATTTGGAGCAGCATGCAAATGCCACCAAGTGATGGAAAACATGTTTTTTTTATCTGTAACCATGTTTCAGAAGCATTTAAAGGCCTCCAATGAAATCAAGATTGTCCTATATGTAAACACTCTAAAACCACATTACTGTGAGTCAAACCTTGCCCTCAAGAAGTGCTGGCAGAGCCTCAGGTCTCATGTGTCCCAGTGCAGTGCCCTAGCAAGGCTGCATCTAATTACAATGTACACAAGCAGTATTACTCTCAATTAAACTTAATTAGAGTTAGCATAATTCACAGAATTCAAAAGAGGTTGGATTCTCACTTTATAAAAGCAGGCAAGACAATGGGCATTTTTTTTTTAAAAAACTTTACCAGGAATAGAATGACCTTAATTCTCAGCCAAGAACATTCCAAGTGAGCTAACAGCAGGAAACACATCCACTGTTGAGATCATCTCTGCAATCAGATAACAATTTGTTTCCATTTGTGAAAGTCATCCATCCTCATTTAAAGACAATATTAGTGTACAGTATGTTCACAGCATCTTTTAATATCCCAGTGTGAAGGACAAGAAAAGAATTTCAAGAACCAGGACATACCTACTTTAAAAAATGTTGTTAAATGATGCAATACTATTTTTTTGCAAAATAATGACATCATGAAATGTCACAGAATTTGTAGATGTTATTCTAACTTTAAAATCTAACTTTGAGTTTCTTCCACTCTTCCCCACAACTTAACTCTGTATTTTTGCCCACTATAGGGGTGCATGCAGTTCAACCCCATTATGCATTTGGAATCAGAAATCATTGTTCTGGAAATCATTCAAGGCATTATCAAACTGCCCAGAATTGTCATGTGTAATTAATTGGAAATCAGAGAAACTGCATTCAAAACCAATTCAGGATACCTGTGCAAAAGAAGCAGTACTGCTCTTCTGGTAAATTTTAATTTTGATACATTCCATCATGCAGTCTCTTCAGATTATGTAGACTGGGATCAAGCATATAATGAGTGCTAAGGGAGGCAACATTTTCTGCACAGCACCACCTTAAAGCATGTATGAAAATGTGCCTTTAGCTTAAACTGCTCAAGGAGGTGGCTGTGCTATGGTAGCTGGCTGTGAACTGGACTGGAGTGGCAGAAGTGTAAGTGTATTCCTCTCTGCGTCTTTGCATGGCCAAGTGAGGCAATTTTTTTAACTGCTTCTCCTACATATGCCCATGGATGCTTCTCAGATCATGTGGATAGATGGAAATAAAAAAAACCTGTTATGGTCTCACTAATTTGTATGAAATGCTTTTCAAGATAATTACTTGTAATTTTTTGAAGATCAGTCACAGAAAGTCTGGAGAAAAATGAGAAGAGGTAACAGAAGATATAACAAATCAGAGGTTGTGCTACAGATGGTTTTCCTGTTTTCCAGAATTCTGAACAGAACAGGAAGGCTTTACTATTAGTAACTTTGAGCTCTTTCAAATATCAGAAGACTGAAAGAAAGAGAAATTAGGCAAAAAAATGCAATTTCAGACTTAACGGGTCACCATGACTTATTTCTTTCTGCCTGTCTTACAAATCTTTGAGTCTTGGGAGTTAAGAGGAAAGCCTTGGATAAATTTGGTGATTTCTGATGGATTATGATAACAGTGACTTGACACAAAGAAGGCTCTTTTCCCATTCTTTAAATCTCTTTGGCTTGCTGAATATAAAGATATTTCTTAGAGGGAGGAAGCAACAGCCTTTTTTTGGTTGATCCTGCTGAAGAAGAGGTGAGCTGCTAGGTCCTGAAAGACTTAACAGATCAAAGACGATTTCAGTGCCAGTTGTGGAAAAAAGATTTGGAGGATGCTGGCCAGTCTATTCTTAATGTGAATTGAGGGAGAAACATGCTTGGCTTTTAAGGGACTTAGAGCTAGACAGGCCATATGCCTTTTTGAGTAGTTTTTATTTTCTTAAAAATCAACCTTTCTTAATCTCCTAATTGAATAATTAGATTTTTGTTATTTTTTTCTAACTTTCTTGTTGTAGGTCTAATTCTGAGTTTACAATGACAGCAATTTTGGAGTAATTCTACCACAGTAAAAGCAACTGTACCAGTGCAGAAACACTTGCAGAGAGTTGATAATCATTATGTTTAATTGCCTATTCATTTTCTTTCTGTGGCTCTATGTCTGTCTCTACCACTCTGTTTTTTTCTGAGAGAACATCTTTGCCTCACGTTACTGTGGATATTGATTAGCTTTTAGGTACCACTGAGTGTGTTTTAGGGCTCAAGTAACTATTCTGTCAAAGTGTGCCAGGTAGAAGTTGCTACATGGCCACAAATTGTTTGTAGTATTTATCAAAGGAACCTCAGTAAAACTCATTTTATATTAATAATATTGTACAATAATGAAATGACTGACCATATTCCCATGAGCTTTTTTGTGATGAACTTTGTTCTACATATGTAAATCTCTTTTAGTGAAGTTCCAACTTTTGTCCTATCATGACTTCTGTACTTTCAAAGTCTTGTATTTGCAGGTACTGAACTTATTTCTACAAGGCAGTGTACAGGCCTGATGATTAATTAGAGAATTAGTGACTGAATGTTAACAAAGGCTACCACTCCTGCTATCTCAACTTTCTTAATTTTGAAAGTTACAGAAAGAAATATTTGTGTCCTGGCTATAAAGTGTATACACATAGTCAAACTCCACATGATCCATTTTCAGTTGTTTTCACACTCTATTTTTGCCTCTGGCTGCTCACTGCAATATCCTTCTTTTCTCTGCATTCCTTTAGACATTCAGTTCTGATGTTTCAAGCTTGAAGTTTCTCATTGTGTGAGTAAAACTGACTAGGCACATGAGTATTTCTAGTCTTGGGGCATTCTTATGTTTATCCTCATGGGTCCGTTTGCTGTTTGCTGTTGTGTGACTAAATACACAACTCTGACTTCAAAAGTTTCTTCTAGGCCTCTGTAAATACTGAATAAACTGACACTACCATGAACCATGTGTGGAATCAATGTTATTAGCTTGATGCAAAAATCATTGCAGTTTTGGACCGTGAATTTTAAATCATTATATGCATCATACGTAAATCATTATAAATAATATATGCATCATATATAATTATAAACCTATTATAAATCACATATACATCATATATAAATAATTATAAGCACATCTTTACTGATCAAAACAGGAACCATTACAATCAATACATTTTTGCCACTGAGTATTAAGTTTGTTTATTCTGTAGTGTAAAAATCTGTGCTTTGGGATTTGATGAACTCTTGGAAAGCATTTTCTGCCTCCTGCTGGTTGTGGAAGTGTTTTCCCTGCAAGAAGTTGTCGAGGTCCTTGAAGAAGTGGTAGCTGGTTGGCAAGAGGTCAGGCCAATATGGTGGATGAGACAAAACGTCATAGCCCGATTTGTTCAAGTTTTGAGACGCTAGTTGTGTGATGTGTGGTCGGGCATTGTCTTGTAGAAGAATTGGGTCCTTTCTGTTGACCAATACCAACTTCAGGCATTGCAGTTTTTGGTGCATCTCATTGATTTGCTGAGCAGACTTCTCAGATGTAATGGTTTTGCTGGGATTCAGAAAGCTGCAGTGGATCAGACTGGCAGTACAGCACCTAACAGTGACCATGACCTGTTTTTGGTGTAAGTTCAGCTTTGGGAGGTACTTGGGAGGTTCTTCTTGGTCCAAGCACCAAATTCGTCATCACAAGTATAAAATCCACTTCTTGTCGCATGGCACAATCCGCTCGAGAAGTGGTTCATTGTTCTTGCATAGAATAAGAGAAGATGATGCTTCGAAACAGCATTTTTTTAAAATTTTTGGTCAGCTCATGAGGCATCCACTTATCGAGATTTTTTCACCTTTCCAATTTGCTTCAAGTGACGAACAACCATAGAATGGTCAACGTTGAGTTCATCGGCAACTTCTCACGTAGTTTTAAGAGAATCAACTTTGATGATTGCTCTGCATTGGTCATTGTCAACTTGGCCAACCACTACACTCCTCATCTTCGAGGCTCTCATCTCCTTTGTGTAACTTCTTGAACCACTTTATGTTCATTAGCAGTTCCTAGGCCAAATGCATTGTTGAAGTTGTGAGTTGTCACCGCTGCTTCACAACCCATTTTGAACTCAAATAAGAAAATCGAACAGCAAATTTCAACAATGCAAAAACCACAATTCCTTTTACACCAATCTAAAACATTAAAACTTCTGGCTAACTTTGATACCCTGTCTGTTTGATAAATTATGTACTGTGACTATTTTATAACCTTACTGAAATATGTGCACTGGCAGGATAATCTAAATAGTTGTTTAGAACTTGCACAACCAGGAATTTGACCATTTGTATGATATATTTTCTTTCTCAGAAAAACAAACGAACAACCTTCAATCCATTTGGATTAGGTGATTCTCCACAGGAAATGTTAGCCAATTTAAATCTCCAATGTTCTTACCACTTAAGCAGATAAAGACCCACCGTTGAGTGCAGAACATCAGGAGTACATTTGAAGTTAAATAGTGGACCACAACTTCATTTTAAAATTCATATGTTGTTTTCACTGCTTTGGATGCCTGGCAGTATTCTGATTGGTGCTGCTGTAAAACTAAGATCCACAGAAACTTATAGCTAGGACCAAAAAGTGCCGTTCAGAAGACATTGTTCAGAATACTAGTCCTGAAAACACTAACTAAATTGCTATGTGGTTCTACAGGAATGAAAATTCTGTCATTACTGAATAACAAGTTTTTTTTGGCTGCCTGAAACTTAGAATCATAGAATCATATCATAGAATGTCCTGAGTTGGAAAGGACCCACAAGGATCATTGAGTCCAATTCCTGTCCCTGCATATGACAACCCCAAAATTCACACCATGTGTCTGAGGGCATTGTTCAATTGCTTTTTGAATACTGTCAGGCTTGGGGCTGTGCCTACCTCCCTGGGGAGCCTTTTCCAGTGTTCCACCACCCTCTGAGTGAAGAATGTTTTCTTAATGTCCAACCTAAACCTCCTCTGGCACATCTTCCTGCCAGTCCCTTGGGTTCTATGATTGGTCACCAGACAGGCATGCCGTGAGGCGTGACATATATTGTTGCTTTGTAGTCTAGGATTCCTGTTGCTTTTATGACCAGCAAACTCCCTAGTCTTGAGACTTTATACTCCCCTGATACTTTTTAGCAGCTTGACTCCAGCTCTTTTTCCGATGAGCTGATAGCCAAGTCCTGTGCCTTTTTCAGACTACCAGCTCAAGGGCGATAAATCTGGAAGTCCTGGTTATTGCTAGAAGTGTCTTATTTACCCATAGTTTGAATGGCAGACTTTGGCTAGCAGTGCCTTGACAGTAATATTCTGTGATGGTGATGCAGGAAGCACAAGGGACTCTAGATGTCCAAGCAGGCTTCTAAGAGTCAGCTGTTCTAAGATTTGCTGGCAGTTTGACAAATATATATATTTGTGTTGAAAAGGTTCAGTTAGTTTGCTTGTCTTTTTTTTTTTTTTTAATCCGATTTTTATTCTTAAGGATTTTTTAAGGATGACTGCTTCTGAATGTGTGTCCTTTTTTGTTACACATACCCTAGTGAAAAATCTAAATATATCTTAGTTGCAAGAGTCTGGAAACCCATGATTTGCCTTACAAGTACTCCTGTTTCTTAGAGAGAATTTATTTGCAACATTTAAAAAAGTGTTGGAAAATCCACCCCCTTTGGTACTCTTTTTAGTATTAAGAAGGTCAGAATAAGGCTACTTGGGGACCTGCAGAATTTGCATGGGCCCATTTTCCATTATTGAGAGGTATTAAGAAAGATCTTTTTTCCTTTTGTTGTTTGCAGAGCATCAGAACAGACTCTGACAAATGAAAAAGGTAATATAAAATTTTGTAACTTCAATGTGGATCTTTTAAATGCATTTATAATGAGAAGATCATTCTGTACTGGAGGAATGTCAAAGCTTGAAAGATGATTAAATTTGGAAACAACTTCATTCAGCCCTCCTAGTAAATTGGGTAACTGGGCAAAGTTTCTTACATGAATGACCTAAGCTAGCAAAGGGTTCCACTCTAAATTCTTAGGGGAATTTACTTCCTTAAATTATCTTTTAGTGTCATTTGAATAATCAACAATAACAAAAAGACACTATGAAACTTGAGTGGTTTTCAGCCATAAAATAGTTCTGGTATTTTAAAAGTTTAAACCAATTTGTATTTATTAGTGTATTCCATTAAGAGTGCCACAAATAAGATGGACTTATAAATCTGTTCCCACATGATAAAACAGTACCTTCTACAGATTTTGTAAGGTATGACTTTACTCAATTTTGCCTTGCAGGAATAGTGCTGGGAAATATTTATTTTTCAGGAGCACTTGTGTTACTCCTCTCTTTGTAGAGTTGCCAGCCTGATTGATAAGAAGAAAATAGAAGAGAAAATGAAGGTCTGAAAGGAGAAATAAATGAAGCATCAATTTATAGGCATTTCTGCTGCTGCTGAATGGCCCCAGTTATTAGTACAGCTAGTGCTGATCAGGTAAGCATTTGAAAGAAAAAAAAAATAATTTTTTAGATCTACAAATAAGCAAATATAGTGTCTTATTGTTTCAATTATATAAATACAGTATGTCCCACATGTAATCCAATAAATCAGACTTTTGAATCTCTAGTATTTTTTTTGCAATGATTTTGTCTGTGATTTCTCTCTTTGAAAGTTCTTGTCAGTCTGAGTAAAATCCCTTCAATTTTAAGGAGGATCCAGGTTTTTCATAATTGTGCAAAGAAAATGAATAAAACCCTAAACATCTAAAAGTCATACTTGCAAGATGTCTATAAAAGAGAAGCTCATATTTCATCTTTAGATTTGAGGTAACTGTTGGAACTGGTTGCTACTTTTGATCTCCACATGCATGTCCTGTGTTTTCCACAGAAGCATTTATCATGTCGTATTCCTTAAGTTCTGCACTGACAGTAGTGCAAGTGAAAAGGTGATAATAGGAATATTATCCTGCTACTCAATTTTAAGCCAAACTTAGATTGGATCAGGATTCAGATAGCTTAAATTGCATAGAATATGATGTTGCTTAGGAGTGTAATACTCAATGCATGCAAATAGCATGAAGGTGTAGGTTAGCCCATGGTCATTTTTATGTAGCTGTCTCAGCTATGCCACAGTATATGCATTAAGAGCTTTGGAAATCTCAACCCTTCAAGTCACCTGGTTAATTATGTGATCTATTTCATTTGTGGATATTTATTTTAAGAAAAACAAAAGTAATATTACAATATATGCATCAAAAAAATATTTGGAACTTTAGACATGGTATCCATTTTATACCTTGAAATTATTCCCCAAGAACATGAGGGGAAAAAAAAATATATACAAATTGGACAGTCCCAGCTTTTAAATCCAGGAAATATTAATGCCTCTCTAATAACACTAAAGGAAAGAACAAAACAGGAATCTGAAAAAATTGGAATAGATAAATGTGCAGACTGATGTGGACCGTTACATCTGAGTTCTTAGATCTGACCTTTACTGACTATGTTACAGGCAGCCCTGCGTTTTGAATGTGAAACACAGATGAGCTTGAGAATTAGTGTAAGCAATTTGATGTGACACTAGCTTAGGCTTTGATATTCTAAACATTTCTTTCTTATGAGATATGTTTAACAAGACATGCTTACACTTTGTTATATTGTCCTATGTGTGGATTTATTACCATGCTTAGCATATAGCTGGCACCTATGCATACCTTTTTCAATATACAGTATGTCAAAACTTGTGGGTACAGTATGATTTTAGAAAAGCTTTTTAATGCATTTGAGGATGGTGATGTATGCAGACTGTATTTGCTGTCTAATGCACTAATTAATGGTAGGAATGGTAGGAAAAAGAAATATTTCAAGTTAATGCAGTTTGTTTACACACTCTTGACCTTCAAAGCTCTTTTTAAAACAATAATCTGTCAGTATTTTGAATTTTGTGAATTAGGAAACATCACTGAGAGCTTCTTCAGATAATGTGAAAGTTAATATAGGGGAGCTTTCCCATTGGTCAATATCTTACAATAATGTTGCAGGATCTAAGAAAAATGTAGGGCTTTTGTGGTATATAAAGAATAGTAACATTTTCAGTGCCAATAACATATGTGCATGTTGTCTAGATTTCCTAGGATTTTATTTTGCAGTGGAAACATGAAGAAGTCTGAGCTTGAATTCTGTGAACTTTATTCATACAATCACATCTTCAGAGTGAAACGATCTACTTGACTGGAGAAAAATTAATTTTTTTTTAATTAAAATTGAAAGTCTGAAAAGTCTGTGTTCTGTCTTTCACTGTAATACCTCAGTAGAACAGCCTTAAATTGGTTCTGCCCTGTCATAAAATGACATCAGGAAGCTGAGCTTGACATAAATTCCAAGGGCAGACCACATTCAATTAATTTTTATTTTTAATTGCTTCTGTAAACACACAAAGATTAAATTAGAAAAGCTGCTGTAGGTTTTTTGGTTGCATGTACTTTAACTAAATACTGAGGGATAAAAACGGGAACAAGCAATACTCAGGAAGCCCATGGATTTTAATTTATTTGGTTGACATCAAAGAAAGTTGGATCTTTGAGATGTTTCTTTACGGATAACAATTTAGCCCTAAATTGCTTGCTAAAAGAGGAACATCATCAAATGACAAAACCGAGCTAAACAGTCAGTACTGGAAAAAGTATTTTTATTGCTGTTTGAATAATTTTTTAAAGTGCTTTGATAGAAAATAATTCATCTGAATTAAAAAGAAGTTAAAAGTAAGGTGAAATAGATTCTGAATATTGTGTAGAAAGTCATACTTCAGGTGTCACCTTTTAGAGTGGACGACAATAAACGGAGTGAGAGACGCTCTCTATCAACCCCCACCCTTCCCACCAGGGAAAAGAAGGAAAAGGGGGAGAGAAGCTGGAAAATTAAAATCGCTTTGCTAATAAGAGAAATTATGCAAAATATACAAACCCAATATTGAGTCTCCCAGATGATCACAGAACTGCAGATGATCACAGAATTCCATGCCACAAGGGCTAGTGTTGTGCCAGTGGCAGCCACACCTGGTCTGGACTCAGCAGTACACAGGAACTGGATTCAGGAATGCAGACACTGAAACCAGGATCAGGATCACAGGCGGGACAATGGGCAGGGTCCTCCTCAGAATCTGTCCGTAAACAGAGAGAGAGAGGCCCTCATGATCCCTCAGCTTTGAATTGTAGAAGATGTGTATGGCATGGAATACCTTGTTGGTCTGTTTGGCTCACCAGTTCTGTTCACCGCTCCCTGCAAGTACGATCCTTTTACAACTTGTGGAACATAGGAGGTCTATCAGTGACCTTGGATGCTATAGAAAGAAGGATAAACATGGGCCTTTTCTGCATTCCATTCCTTCCATTAGCTCAGTCAAACTGTAAACATCAGGTGTTATCAGCTCTGAAGCCAACACTGTCTGAAAAATATGCAGCCAACTTCAGAAAAATGCAGTTACTTAGAAGAATTTAGCTGAAAGGAAAATTCACTAGAAGAGAATTAATTTTGTTTTAACCCAAACCAGGAGAAGGCCACACAAATAAATGCTACAAAGCAGACTGGTACTTAACATGCTGACTATTGCAAAAAGGAATTCACTAAGAATTAAAAAGGAATTTTTGTTTGGTCTCTGCACTGAGTGCCAGGACTGCTTTTCTGTATAATATTTAAGAGATACATAGTGTTATTTTCACTATGATGATCACTGTGATGGCTATGACTTTATGCATGACACATACAAGAGAGGCAACAAGAGTTATTATCAATAATACTTAGCTTTTTTTTTTTTTCTTTTAAGTCTGTCTACAGATAGAAAGATTTTGCCCTTTTTATGATGTAGTAAGGAAAAATATAATAATAATAAAGTTGACAGGAGATTGGTAGATTTGGGATTTATATGATAACCATTTAATAGTTACTTAAATATAAGAGAGATAAGCTTAATACAAAACTCAGTTGCTGAAGTAGTTCTTAAAATTATGGAAATGCTAACCTCAGTAGTGTTTGCAGTTGGCCTAGAGGTAACCTAGACAACAGTAGTTATTAAAATTAGACAATATAATTTCTTAGGTTTCGGCCTACAGCTGCAGTCTTTCTACTTTTTTGAGACTCTTACTGATAGCACCTGAGCTATGCTAGGCTGTATCAAAGAGCAAGAGAAGCTGTGATACTCTTCACTGGATAATGAAAATTACTATCCTTATATGTGTGTATATATATATATATAAAATATTGGGCTATAGTAGTACATTATAGGGACAGGAAATGTTTAGACTTAGAGCAAAATGAAAGCCTTTTTGTCAGGAAAAGCAGGTATATCCAGAGATTGCAGTTAAGTAAGAGGTGGATTTTTGAAAGGATTTTTATTTTGACAGCATAGTGTTTCATTGAATGTAAAGGGTATTTTTTAAAAAATGAAAGATTTATGATGTTACTAATGATCAGAAGAATAAATCCTTTTAAATGGTAAGCAAAAATGGTGTGAGGGCAAGGGAGAAATTCAGACATCCTCTCCATAGAAAGTAGTGGAATTTATTCTATACTTGCTGTTACTCCAGACATTTATCAAGAATTTCAATGACTTCAGGAGGACTTCCAGAAGTCTGGCACTGTATCAAATGAAATTACATTTTTGAACTTCTTACAAGATATTTTAGTTATGTAAAGCCAGAAGTCAACTTGGCATTTGAAAATAGTGGTTTCCTTGCAAAGGATAAAATAAAGGAAATTATCTCTGTCCTAACCAACATGCATAATATCTGCACATTTCCAGATATGAATACTACCTACTGAGAAAAGCAATCATACTACTTCCTGGATAAAGATCCAGTGAATTTCACTAGATTTCTGAAATGAGATTTGAGCTGATGGTGGAAACCAACTTTTCTTCTGTGAATACACCAAATAACAGTTTTACTAGCAGAGATCCTAAGATTAATGACAGCATAGCGAATTCAGGCCTTGTGGTGTTGTTGTTGTTGTTGTTGTTGTTTGTTTGTTTGTTTGTTTTAGCAAGGCAAAACAAACAAACAAAAAATCACTAGGGTTACTGAACACAGAGTTATAGTTCTTTTTGTGAAGACAAGCAATCCAAAAGCAAGCAACTTTTCTCTGAGAGGAAGAAATTTCTTTCAAAAATACATTTCCCTCTTGTTTCAAGCATAGATATCAAGTGAGAACTGCTTCTTTAATGAATGTAGGCGTTAGAGACTTCAACCCATGCATTTTACAGTTTTTGTTAGTCTTCCCATGGTACTGATTGTCAAGCACTGACAAGGTTTTCACAAGCTGTGACACAGCTATTGACTTATTTAAGAAATCAGAGAAGCAAATAAATTGTTCATCCTCTCTGTGACACCAATCAAGTTTATGGAGAGGGAAATAGGGAACAACAACAGACAGAAACCATGGATTGAGATGGATTTCTGACAGCCTTTATCAGGACAAGGCTGTTTCTCTATGCCAGTGTAACTGGTGCATGAGGCATGTACCCTTCCTTTTCTAAAAATTGAATAATGAATGTGGAAAACATACATGATCAATAATAGCTATTCCCAGTTAAGGAAACAGATGTTGCAAAGAAGAAGAAACCCAAATTAAAATGGGATTGGAGAAAATAGAAAACAACTTCTGTGTTGGAGACCTGGAATTTTGTCTGCTAAAGAAGTGGCTCATGAACTCAGAAACAGATTTAAAAGTTGCAGTAGAAAGTTTAGGTAAAGGAGAATATACTGAAATTTACAAGGGTTTTGAAGTATATAGTATTAATAGGAAACATAACATAAATTGGCATACATAAAACCAATATTGTTAAATTTGAGCTTATCAAGGGAAAGAGTCTCATGTTTTCACTATTAAAGCTCAACATAACTTTTTCTCCCAAATTTTTGTTCACATTATCAGTGAATTTTCTTCAACAACATTCAGCATTCATACTCTCTGTAAACGTTCTTCAAGTATTGTAGTAAGTGTCTTTTTAATTTAATGGCAGAAATACGCATTTTAAAAGCACATCTTCTGTAAAAATGTCAGTATTTCCAATAGTAAGTGCTGTAAGAATGAATTTTGATTTGTGTATAAAACTTTGAATATCAAGTTTATAAGAACCTCATCTTAAAAATTTGTAAAAGGTTATAAATGTAGAGGTTTTGTTCTTTGTTTCTTTTACTTTGCTCCTAAGTGTTACACTCTCAGTTATTAGAAAATCTTAATTAGCTTGTAGCTTGAGCATAAAATATTCAGCCTAAAACATTGATATTCTGTTAAATTATTTTCTAAGTATTTTTTCCATTTGTTTTTCATTAGAATGTTAAATGTCTTATGTATCTCCTTTTTTAACACATCTTAAATGAACAAGGACTGGCTACATCAGTCTGATCTGTAACATAGTCCTTCTTTGGAAAGCAAAACAACTTGAGCATTTTTTAGAGATTAATGTGCCATTTACGTATTTATTTATTTATTAATTTTTAACCAGGGTTCATTGCTTTTGTTGTCTCTAGTGAAGGTTAATGTTATACATTTCAGTTACCCACTGTGGTTCTGACCCAGGTCTTGTTACTTTTGTGATTGTTTGTGTTGTTTGGCATAGATGCCATTTCCCCCCCTGCATGTTAGAGTTGAAAGGCAGGGAAAAAAATGTCTTAGAAGATTTAGAGGAACGATGTATTTTCAATAAAGCTGTTCTATTTTCCTGGGATTTTCTTGATTTGTAAATAGATGTCGGGATCCGTGTACTTCAACCATGGTCTCTGTGGATGAGTGCAGACTGAAAAGCATTGTCACAGGAGTTTTACATTTCTGCATCCCAGGGCTTTGAGGTTGTATCTCACCATAAAATAAAGTTGAAATAAAGTAACATAAAATTAGGTTCTTTTAGGGTAAAATTAGTAAAACAAAGTAGCTTCGTGACACTTTTTTTTCCCTCCAAGTCAAAATTCTGATTTTCCTTCTGTCAACATCAAGGTATCTGGAGTATTCTCCAGGTTTTGGGCATCTCCCTTCAACTTTCCGTGGACTCTTTTGCCACCAGTCACTGCAGCAGAAGTGAACTTCAGTTAAAGCACACTTTTTACATTTTCAGACTCCTTTTTTTTTTTTTTTTTTTTTTTTTTTTAAGATAAGTAATGGGATCATCAATGCTTACAGAGGAAATTCTGGCCAGAGTAGTTACAGGCAGTGAAAACTAGGTAGGGTTCATTCACTTCCACTATATTATTTAGCAGACCATGGTTGGTATTGTTACTAAGTAAGGCTCAGTGACATAGTTTATTTTGCTTTATCAATTTTGAATTGACCCTAGGATAAATGCTGCTATGACAGTAAAACCTGGTATTTCTGAAGACAGCTGGTTTTGATTATAGTAATTACTACTGAAGGCATTGTAGAACTTTTTCTTCATGGTTTTATGTGGAAAGGTACTGAACACATGTCAGGTGCTTTTGCTAGTTGAAAGAGTGATAAATGCTGCCTGGAGCAGGCACAGTTTAAAACACTGGTGTCTCAGAGAATCTGAAACAAGAAGTGAGCCATAACTTTTGTTGTGAATATGTTCAGAAAATGGCAGTGACTAAATGTCATGGTTCTAAAAAACAGCTTAGTCTTCCTGTTTAGTAAGTCAGTTCATTGTTAAGTCATTAACATCATTTGGGATCCAGTCTCTGACTTCCAGATAGGCTGTTGAGGCCTGTTATTTTGATAGCTGATTTTCCTCCACATCATTTTATTTATATCACCAGCCACACGATGGCAGCAAATTATTAAGTAACCCCATTTGCCTCTTCTAGCATCAAAATAGCACAGTAACTAACCTCTTCAAGATTTTACCCTAACCAGAGGAAAGCCAAAGACAAGCTGGATCAAACCTAGGTACAAATAATGATGCTCAAGGAATAAAACCATAAGCTCTGTGTGTGTTCATCTGTGAATATTGCCTTGCTACCTTGTTATGTGTAAAACACATACTTGTTGTACATTAGATGTCAGCGTGATTTAGAAATATTAGCTCAATGAAGAAAAGACATGAAATCACTTTACTTTATAAACTCACATTTTGTTATTATTTACATAATCACCACTCTCAAATGAGAATGAAATTCAGTACAGCTATGTTAATCCTGATAAAACCTAGATTATACCAAATTGTGATCTCTGGGCTTAAAATTTGAAAAAAAAATATGGAATAGAGATATCTTACTGCCATTCTTAAGCCTGTGTACATGAAGAAGTTTTACATAATATAGCTGTAATACAGAAAAATAAAAATACATAAACCAGATATACATAAAAGACCATACCTGGAGAGAAAGAGGAGTGTATTGTCAGAAAATAAACGGAATAATAGAGGAATTTAGCCAAAGACTTTGTATATTTTTTAATAATTCTCTCATTTTTCTAGTCAAAAGCTATGTATACATATACATATATGTATGTATCTATATTTGTATTTATATTCCTATAGGCTTTAAGAAAGGGTCACAGAAGTTAAAAATTATAGCAGAGCTACACATTTTCTCTGAAATGTTTGATTTCTGAATATAGAATTTTTTAGTTCATTCCATGAAGAATATTTGGGTTGAATCAAACAGCTCCAATGTCGCAAAGAAAAAAAAATATAACTGGTAATTTCTGATTGTAATTTTAATTCAGCTCACTTATTATTTTGTTAATGACCTCTGCCATTAATAGTGCTATCTCAGTAAAATTGTACAAATCAAATTTTGTAGAGTGTATCTAAAATTTGATGAAAAACCAAATGGGATGCCAACCAGAAGAACCTTCACAGGTTTGCAGAGTGGGCCCGTGTGAATCTAATGAACTTCAACAAGGCCAAGTGCAAAGTCCTGCACTTGAGTCAAGGCAATCCCCAAGTTCTATACAAACTGGGGGGGGTGAATGGATAGAGAACAGTGCTGTGGAGGAGGACTTGGGGGTAGATACAGGTGGATGAAAAATTCAACATGAGCCTGCAATGTGCTCTTGCAAGCCAGAAGGCAAATCACATCCTGGGCTGCATAAAAAGAAACTTGGCTATCAGGACAAGAGAGGTCATTCTTCCTCTCTACTGTTCTCACAAGACCTCCCCTGGAGTACCGTGTGCAAGAAAGACATGGACTTGTTGAGGATGTGGACTCTCAATACAAGAAAGACATGGACTTCTTGAGGGTGGTGAGACACTGGAACAGGTTGCAATATATATATCACAATATAAAATGTGTTATAATATGATGGAGTTGTAATTAGAGACTACATGATGGAGAACAGTTCAGGATTAATGAGACCTTCTCTCTTAAATGTATGTATTTCCTAATTTAATTTTATTAAATATATCCTTAACAGACTCAAGTTTATTCAGCTTCTAAGATCATAACGTTAGGCTTAATGTGTCTTTTCCACAAAAACCTTAATTACAAATATACTACTGATGTCAGAAGGCTTTCACCAAATGGACACTACAATCTTTTGGCAAGTTGTTACCCTCAGGTAACAAAATTATGGAATTTTATAACTTAGTCTATTTTGTTCATTTCATAGTATTTTTAATTAGCAAGATTGTTTTCAATTTAAAGATTAAGGTTTGGTGGGTTTTTTTTTTGTCTTGCTCTGTTTCCCCTTAATCAACAGAAGATTCTGTTGTAGATTTCAATAGCATGCCTCTCAAGTGCTCATGGTCTGTAGAGACTGGAACTGCAATTCTGTGTTTAGTAGAAAACCTGTAAGGTAAGATGATCGCAATCTGAATGAACTACTGAAATTTGATTCAGGTGCCACAGCTGTGAGCATAGACATGCTTGTGAGTTTTGTAGCCAAGTGGAGCTTCCCACAGTATTTAGTGGCTGCTCAGTGTAAATTTATACTCTTTTTCTTAGATTTTAAATTAGATATAAATTTCATAATTTCAGTGTGCTTATAGAAATATTTCTCATTGTTATGTCTAAAAAAAAAATCTTTCTCTATTTTTTACAGCTTTTGTAGTGGAGATTTTTGTCCATATTAGTTTCATAGATGATTAGGGAAACCTGTGCTAACCTATGAAATTAGTAGGTTTCCAATAGAATTTGGAAGTTACATCTCAAAACAATAAACTGAATTCTAATTTGACAGTGTTGTGTGTCTGTACTGAAATTTGATGAAATAACTGTTTATCAAAGTTAACAGGTGTTACCAAATGTACTGTTTATTTCTTGTGTGTCAAACCAAATATACTACAATGTTATTACGTTTGTTATGGTCAATATGCTTCTACAGATTCTAATGATAGGAGTTTTCTCATTTCAGTGTCTTTGTAACATTTCTTAATATTCAAACCTATGTGTAATACACTTCTAAGAATTTTAACTTAGTTGTCTGTAAACATCAAATTGTGAAATGGCTGTTCCAAAGTTAATGGCATATCATTTAAAATGTGTCTGATTTCCAAACCTTTATTTTGGGTTTCTCTTATGTTTTTGAAAACTTCCTGTCAATTGAAAAATGGGAGAAACATTTTTTCAGAAATATCTCAATACAGCTGGATTATGACTAGACTCTAAGACATGCAGGTCTAAGCAGACCTATCTTGTCTTGGCAAACCTGCTTGGAGGCTTTTTATCTTGAAAGCCATAAAGTTAATAGGAAAAGTATAGATCCGTAGTTAAATAAGTGTTCTTGTCTATTTTATGGAATAGTTCAAAAGATGGCTGAAGCTTCAAATGTCCTGATAAAAATATTAAAATATACTCTTTTTTTTTTTTTTTTTTTAAATCTGTAATCAACTGATAATAAATATTTTGGAACAAAGTTCAGGTATCTAAATTGACGGGTAGCTAATACATACATATTGTTTTACAAATTAATGCAGTGAGAATTTTGAATATGCACTTTTATTCAAAACCATTCATCTATTTCTTGTAATAATAAACTCTACAAAACCCTCTCTTAACATTCTTTTGGACAAGGTTAAGGAAAATGTTCTTATTCATTCTAAGTCCAATGTATTTTAAATTATACCTCTCCACTTTTCCTTTTTTGTGATGGGACAGGAAAAGCAATTAACGTTTCAAATGATATCTAAGGGATTTTTAAGATTACTTGCTTGTAAGTTTTAATTTGCTGTGAATTACAGTAAATTGCACTTACTGTCTTCATCATTCTCAAAGATTAAACCAATGCTACCTCTGACTAATTTTGACTCATCTGTAATTTACATTTTCTTTCCAAAGTGGTTTCTGAATGTTGTTGGAAAAATTGGTCATATTTCTTGGTAATTGGTTAAGGAAAATATTAAAAGATAAGAAACAAATTGGTAGGCTTGATGATTGTAATATTTTTATGGGTATTCTCAGTAAACATGCTACATATGTGTAAAAGTTGCAAAGAGTGTCAGCTAAAGGGGCTGATGCTTCTGGAAAGGAGAAAAAAATCAAACATTTATTTTCCTGCTATGGCAACAGCTATTCACTGTCAGCAGGAACTTTCTTCATGCAGTGTGTATCGTAGCAAAATGCAGAGGGCTTGGATATTTTTTTATTTATTTAGTGAGGTTTGACACAATGGACTAAATGTAATGGTTGTGAATTTTCTGTGAGCAAGCTGCCTGTGATGAAACATTTTATGTGAATCTTCCTTTTAGCTTCTCATTTTTTATAATGACTCAGAGGAAGTAGCTGATTTAGACTTCGAATAGTAGTCACTCACTTTACATATCACCTCATTGAAAGACTGGGCACACAAACATAGGAGTTGATAACAAGTTTTCAGTAGCTTTAGGCAAAAGTTAACCTTTTGTCCTTTTAAGTAGATTGTATTTTTTCTTAATAGTAAACTACCTTCAGTACTTCAGTACCTTGAGCTCTAAGAAATATGAATAATAACAAATTGGCATTTTAGGCTATTTCATCTAGTGAGCAGCCTCATAGCATGGTTTGTTAATTGCTGTATGCAAAAAAAATTAAATGCAATGTATAAAAATATTATGTTGCGAATAATGTTTTGACTGATAGAACGTCAGCAGTTGCATTTAAGCTGTTTACTTTAAATGCTGTTGTTTAGAGAATTACAAATGCAATACTTGCACTGAAGATGGAGAAAGAGAGGGAAGTAATATCATCCAGGAAATATCCCAGAATTTGTTTAACTCAGTGGAGATGTGCAAATACTTCAGCAGTGAAAATACGTTAGATACTGACAAGTATTGTGGTAGCTGAGTTACAGGGAAAAGTGAAGCCCTGCATTTAGGATAGGTATTATGAGGCAGGTGGAATTTTTATTATAGGGAGCTGTAAATTAAATTAGCTTCATTACCTGAAATATAGCAACATTTTATTATCAAATATTGGAATATTCAGGGTTTTATATTAAAATGAACAGTGTGTCAATTTGTAGTTGCCTAACTCTTAAGTAGTAGGCTTTTCATTTTTGGATTCTGAAACACTGCAGAAAAAGGATGCTTTTTCTTTCATGTAAGGTGCTTTTCATGTCTGTATTGACAAACATAGGAACTTTCTAAAGTTAATGTCTTCTGCTGTCAAATGAAGTCGTGATGCCTTTTTTTTTTTTTCCCAGTTGGGAGTAACTCCCATAAAACTTCTATATTTGAGATTTATTCACATTTGAACAATTAAACTATTTTCCAGGTGTTTACACAACAAGAAAAAATGTGTATATATATGTGTACATATAATAGAATTAAGCTGAACTGGTAAAGTTTAAACTTTTTTTTTTTTTTTTTTTTACACTCTGTGGCAGAAAGGAAAGCTAAACTACACTTCTGCTTAAGACCAGTCAAAAGATTTTCCTTTCTGTTTAGTGCCTGGAAGACAAGTTAGTTTAGAAAGTATCACACTATTTTCTGGGACAGAACCTGACTTTTCATCTACATTGAGTTATTATGTGGAAAACAATATTTGGTAGAACTGACATTTGAGAAATGTGAAATTGAGCGGGTTGTCATTAATCACTGCATTTTCCTGACCCACATCTCTGCCTTGTTCAACTAGCAGGTTAACTCTGCATCCTGCACATTTTGTGATACATTGCAGTCCTTTTCTGTGAATAAAATGCCTGCCCTGGATGGCAGAATATGTGTATTCCTGTAAGGAAAGGGAGAGTGAAGCGTCGGGGGGAAGGGAATTAAGAGCTCCTTTAAATTCTCTTCACCATTTTTCCAGTTTACGTTGATACCTGCAGGGGAAACATGCTTTATTAAAAGTCACCTTTGGTGATTTCACACTAACAGAGATGTAGAACTGTTAGTTGCAGCAAGCTGGCACATGTGAAGCACAGAATTAAAGGTGGGTTTAAGCCTCAGTCATGTAATGTAAGAATAAACAATATTTGTAAAATATTCATTGTACAGCGACCAATGATTTCGTGCCAAGACAGTCTTTCCACAGCCTGGAGATACTATTAAATTATTATTAAATATTTACCTGTAAGAAAAATAATATGAACAGCTTCAATAAATGTTATGGATCTCAATCTAATAATTAGGAATTTATAAATTATTTTAATAAAGTTATATTTTTGTATTTTTACCCAGGTACATGTGCTAAAAACTGTAATGGCCTGAGGCTGCCATATTTTCTTTAAGAATCAGTAAATGGGCTCTTATTTCCCTTCTTTTTTTTTTTTCCTTTTTTACTAAGCAGATGGTGGAAATAGGGAAAATTTTTGTATGTGATCTTACATTTTCATGTTCCAAAATCATCAAATTAGCCATTGATTGATACCAAATTTCTGTACCAGATTTTGAGAATTGCATTTGGTATTAGCTCTTGGACATTTTATTGAAAATCTATGATCATCTTAAGTAAGAAAAAGAAATCGTCATTTTTGTAGTAGGATGTTAAAAAATCTAGTCACCAGGGAAGCAAGGGAAACTTGTTTTAATTATTCATATGTCTAGATGATTTCACGAACCTCTTGAAGATTTGCAGGCATGCTTTGTAATTATTGGGGAAGTTATTCTACTGTGTCCTGCTAACTCCACTTCAAACACAATGCCTCAAAAATTAGTAATCAATTAATAATAATAATAACAACAATAATAACAACAATAATAATAACAATAATAATAAATCAATAATAAGATAACAATAATAATTATGACAATAATAATAATAATAATAATAACAACAATAAGAGTTTTCTTTAGAGATGAGCGTGGTGGACCATGGTGGGTCTATGGATTCCCTGAGAGAGGGCATGGGAACAGAGATTGGCCATTAAAATATTAAAGTTGACCTGTGAGAAAGATGGGAGTAAAGTATCTGGAGTATCTGGAGATATTCAGGTGTACCTGTGAGAGAGAAGAGAGTAACATTGATGATAGCAAAATTAGCCAATGAGATGTTACTACTGCAACTTGTAACCAATAGCAAAAAGACACTTGAGCTGGTAAAGGCTATATAAAAAGGTATTTGTGGCAATAAATGGAGACTGCTGTTTGTACAGAAGAACTTGGTCTATGTCGTTTGTCCGTCTCAACCGCGACATATAGTTACCCCGATGTGATCCTGCATGAAGAAGGATCCCGCGTGAAGAAGAGACAGCGGTGAAGCTGTGACAGCCGAAGACAAGCTGGGGAGGACAGAGCCTGGAGCAGCTGATAGAGCAGCTGGGGGGAGCTGCCAAAGATCTGGATCCTTGAAGAGACAACAACACCAAGAGTAGGTGAGCTACCGGGAACATGGGAGGGAACCTCTCTAAAGAAAAGGATACTATATTATCTACATGGAAGTTGCTTCTGAAGAAGCAGGGTATTAGCCTTCCGGAACTGACTTTATGAAGGACATTACTGTGGGGCAAAGCACTACCCAAAGATCCAAAGAAACAACTGAACTGTTAATGATGTGGTGCTTGTTGCTAGAGTCTTTGAGAAGATTAAAAGAGCAATGGGAACAGGCAGAGACAGCGGAGGTGAGGTGGCTTTCCTGGCCTAAATTTGGAAGAAAAAAAACCCCCAAAATAAAATGGGCATTGTTCCAAACCCCCCTGTTACTAATGATTCTCCAGCACCATTCAAGTGTTATCTGATGACTTGGTTGAGGATGAGGGTCCGCGGCATTCTCTTGAAAACTTAAAAGGAAAAGAAAAGGAGTATGTGTATGTGTTGCCCCGAGATCAGATAAAAACCATGAAAGACTCAAACAAAATTGTACCTATGCAATGTATCAGCTATAGGTCATTTAGGATGAAATGATGGGAATTCATTGAAAGGGACAGGTATCCCCCAACTCTTGGAAGAGACACTAATCGGCACACCACAATTACAGGCACAATTAGTTTCCGAAATCCTGAGGCAGTCAGCAGGCCTTGCATATCAAGCTATGATAAAGGTGCCTGAAACTGACAAAGCAGTCAAATAATTTACGACTATTAATCAGGGTCCCAATGAGAATTACATGCAGTTTATTGACTGTCTTCAAGAGGCCATCAATAAGCAAGTTGAAAACTTAGAAGCTAAGGAAGCACTAGTGTTGAAATTAGCAGTAGAGAAAGCTAATGTTTTCTATCAACGTGTTATTTGCAAGTTTTACAGTACATATTACGTGCTTCTGTGTCTTGCCTCTCTGAAAATCAAACAGCTTGTCAGGAATATGAGTTAATTGTTTTACTGGTTGTTGTTACAGTTGTTTCTTTGTGGTATTGATTAAGTGCACTGTAAAACCTTCTCCCCACTTTTCCCACTTGTGCTACAAGCAGCTCTGTGCTTCCCCTTCCTCCCTCCCTCATGGTTTTTACTTACGAGTTAGAGTCGGAAATGACTATTTTCAGTCATGTTCCTAAGAAATTGGTATCAGGAGGTGTTTTAAAACATAGGAAAGCACTTGGAAATATGAGGAAAGAGGATCTTGTGAAATATTGAAATCAGTGGTGGCTGCTGTATAAGTTAAATGATTGGGAAAACTCACTGGAAAATAGAACCTTTAAGTATCTTTACGTATAACACAGCAATCATAGATGTCTTCCTTGTTAGCCTGTTTTCTTTGTGGGTATCTGTTTAAGCATGTTGCAGTTTCAGTAGGTCTTTGTCTGTTGTGTGGTGTGGTGAGTTCGCAGACTGTTAAGTCATTAGAATCAATGGACTCAAAATGTGTGTTTTGTTTTAATACATAAGACCATGAGTAATCTAGTTCTTTACTGCGTGAATGTGATGATGAAATTTTGTGTGTAATAACTTTTCTTTCTAGCATGCTGGCTTTATTCCAGCATTCAGACTTGCTCAACTCTGTGATAGGCTGTGTTTCATCTTGGTGTACTGAATTTGGCTCTTTTGTATGCACAGTAGGCAGAGAATCCTGGTTTTGGGATAACAGTTGTAGCATGCCAGATGAGACACTGATAAAAGCCTTGCCCAGTCCAGCTCGCTAGAGCAGTGGGAGCGTGGGTACCGATTGGGCTCCAACACGCACTGACCTGTTTTGTCAGGGAGATCCAGCAGTATCTCTGCCTGGCTGAGCAGTAAGTGTTTCAAAGGTGCAATGCAAAAATCGAGATATTGTCTTGAATAAGTGTAACTGTGATCCATCTGCATATTTGAACTTAGTATTTGGTTTTCATATCTGAGCTCAGTATTTTAGTTTGCATATATATATATATGTTTGGTACCAAAAGAATTTTGTTTGGGGAGATAATTACAAAATAGTAACCGGTTCTGCTACTAAAATTATACTACCTTACTCCCCCTTAGGATGCATCCTTACGCATTAGAGTAACTTTTGGGGAAATATTTTGATAAAAGAAAACTTGAAACAATATCGTACTTGAATGTGGCTTAAATGTGGAATTCTGGGTTTAGTGCTGTATTGTGGTTAATGTTGTTCTGCAGAACTTTGGAAAAAATGGGATGAAGTACAGTACTGTAAGTTAATTTGCTCTTATTGTTATCTAGTAATTTTGAGACCAGAAAAGAATTTAAATTGTTAAACTCTGATTTGCATTGAAAAAACCAAACAACCAACCAAAACAAACCAACCAACCCCCAAAAAACCCAACAACAACAAAAAATCCCTAAATGCTATGATGGATGTGAACTTGATATTGTATGAGGTTGTGAGACTTACAGAGCTTATGAGACTAACAGAGACCTTGTGATTAATAATGGGTCTTTCTGGCTGAGTTGGTATCTACTAAAATGTATTTATACGGGCTTTTACTGTCAGTTCTTTCATGAGTTATGGAACCGAATTTTATGTCTTTGAATCTGAACTTAAAAGGCTCATACAACAGTTTAAAGTATACGTTTAGTCCAGAAAAAAAAAATACTGAGCCTGAATTCAGATTTTAGAGCAGGGAAAGCGCTTTTTACATGTAGAAAAAGCACCTTCTGCTTCAATGTTGTTATATTTTTATTTTCAATGCTTTTGCATAAAAGACAAGGAAAGGATAATACGAAATTCACAAAATGGTCACTATGGACATGCCAGCATCAGGATATCTTCAACATATCAGTCCAGTGATTAGGATTCTCCTGTTTATCCCAGCCATGAGACCATAGTTCAAATAATTTTTTGACCTGTTGAAATATCAGTGTACATTTCTCATCCTAGAAAATTGTCCACTTTCTCTAACGAGGCTTATAGGAGAGAGGGTTCTCAAAACTCCTCCCTTAATATTGGTCTACTTCTACTCTGTTTAAATGTTCATTTAACTACGGATTATTTAATTTTATTAGTTTCACTATGGCAAGATCATAGTTATAATCTGGTTTTGAGTCAAATTCAAGTTTATTCTTCGAACCAATCTCCTACCAGTGTCTCAATTGTGGATATCAAGTCACTGTTCCCCTTTCTTGCTTCCTGTTCCATTCATGAATTAAATTTCTTCTGAAATGTTTGCTATGAGTATTAGTAAGAAGGAAGAACTATACTGAATATCAGAGCAATTTTAGATAATGGATGTAGTTTTGAAGGAGGAAATACTCTTTCAGTAAAGGGAAATTTCCTTGCAGATTTTTACACTTTGAAAAAAAACCTCAACCTTTTAGACCAATATTTTTTTACAGGGGGTATAGGAAGTTTTTGCATAAAAGAGATGTTACTTCTAACACTTTCGATTTTCAGACCAATTTATTACTTTTTTGTAATTTATAGGGAAGTTACTTCTGTTTTATTAGCATTATCCTCAATATAAAGAAAAAAACCCCTTCCTTCTCTTTAATTAGAGTGCCATTTTGACTTCTTCATATAAGGTATATTTAAATTCAGTTTCTCACCAAGATATCAGATCGATTGAAAATATACAAGGGAATGTAATAAGTAATGGGCATCTGAAAAAAATAAGGAAAAAAATGTTCCAAATTATTCACTTACAGCCATAGTTATTTCTTATTATATGTTTTATTTTTATTTCCTAATTCAATACATGTGAAAAAAAATATTCCAAAATTGATTTAAGAAGCTAACTATTCACTAAATGTTCTTTTAGAGACATACAGAATTGCAGTACCATGTAGGAGTTTAGTCTTATGTGCTTCTACTAAAGTAAGCTTTTATAAGCCTGTTAATACAGGCTCCATAACATTTTCTAAATGGAAAATCTTTCTGCTGGATTACAATGAGCTTCCAAAGTACTCTGTCTATTGCAAGATTTCAGCCTTCCATCCTCTTCTGTGGAAGCATTAACTGTTTAAATAGAAAGCTGCAAACATTTCTTATGTTCATGTCCTCCCACTGCCTTTTTATCCAATAGGTTTAGTTTTGTACTTCAGATCAAGCTGGGTAGTACTTTTCTTGACAATAGCACTACTGAAAATACTAGTGGCAGGTGTATCATAAACGGAATATTTGAAAGGGGATAATGTTTCAGAGTCTGACTCAGGAGACTGACTTTTTATGGCTAAGCTTTGTAAAATTCCACCCATAAGCTAACACCAGACCTGTAAAATTAGGCATGAATGCCTAATTTCATAGGAGTTAAATGCAGTTTTAATAGCTGTTTTAAAATGAAATATGCAGATGATTTTAAGTAACATTTCATACCCCAGATGCCTCAATGGAAACCAAAACTGAGTTTCTTTGATGTTAGAGAGCATTTTATGGCACTGATTTTTTAAGCCCTCATTTATCCATGAAGAAAAGCTATAAGGAACAACAACTACCATGAGCAACAGATTATACTTGAAAATATATTTTATTGAAAACAGACTGAGTTGTTGCATGGACTAACTTGTAGCTGGGTGGGTTTTCTTTGCATTTTTGTAGTATTGTGAGTACGGCTACTGTGAATATACATATCCCACACGGCCATTAGGCATAGAGCTGGGTATGATATCTTCATGTTCGATAAGTTATCTTTTTAAAAAAAAAAATAAGAAAAGTGCCTGCTTTATTCACACTCTTGTCAATAAAGTTTCTCAGCACAACAGCAAAAAATGGATTTTAACTTTAATACATTTTTGAAAAGCAAAGAGAAAATAGAGACTGTGGTAACCACTGTATGTTACCTGTCATCTGAGGACTGAGAAATCAGTTTTCCAGGCAGAATAGGCCTTTTAATTTACGTTCTCAGAGTTGTAGGAGAGAACTTCAGCTGTCCTTTCTTTGGCCTTCAGGGACTTATCTTGCGTACCTTTAGTAATGCTGATCCCGTTCTGATGTTGAATGGAGCAACATTGAATTGTTGCCATTTTTGTAGACCGGTAAAACCATTTCCTGCCCAGTTCTAGCCCCTAACTTTTTCATTGAAGTTGGTACTCCACATGTTCTTTTTGAGGAAAGATCATTGATGTTTTAAGAACAATTTGGTGAGAATAATTTATGCCTTTAACCAGTGGCATTTGCAGTTTGTTGTTGTTATTATATTGGAAGGATTTTAACCTTTAAAACTCCTCACTGAGTGAGTCACTGGTAGAGTGGTTGCAGATGCCATATTGAGCCACTGGAAAATCAAAACTGAAATATGGAGAAGGTAGATAAGTTGAATAATGCATATCCTGTGGTGTGCCTTTCAGCCTGGTATTCTGTACATGATTGACAGCTATAATCTAGACAAGCTGGTGAATTTTCTTGTGTGTTGGTGTTGCCATGATGGAATCTTTTAATTTCCATGTTTGGATTTTTGAAGTATAGCCAGGAAGAAAACAAAAAGCAGGAAGAGAAGTAGAAGCTATTGAGTTTATTCTATCAAGTCTTTTCTTCTGCTGCTTTGGCTTCTGCTTTGTGGCACTTTCAGCTGCTGAGCATTTCTTAAACAAATAGCATTTTACACTACTGCTATGTTCTTTATTCTTCTAAAGTGGAACTGCCCATTGCCAAAAAAAACTTGCACTGATCACAATCCAGCAAGCAAAACTTAAGTAGTAATATGGGAAACACTTCATCTAAAAGGTGCTATTAGAAAAAAATTAATGGATTTTAGGCTAACAATTTTGAGACTCCATTAATCTGGAAAGACAGATTCTTGTTCATCAGGCCTGGTAATATCTTCTTCCCTCTATTAACTGAGCTTCATTGTTCACAGCTCATAAAGTCCTTGGGAATCTTTTGGCTTTCCTAGCTGTTTATTTTATAATATTTTCCTAAAGCAGGATTGGTAGTTGTACAGACTCTTGCACAGTTTCATTTTATGAGAAGCAGGCAACTCAACTTCACAAAGATACAGATCATAGTATCCAAACAGTGTAAATTTAAACCTTCCCTATAATCACAGAAATAGTAGAATAAATAGTCTGGCTATGCTTTGCATATCTGTGCCTGCAGCTCATGACCAGTAGTTCCACTTCAGACTTGTTCCAACCCCAGCATGACCTCCAAAACTGTGTGTACTCCCTTGATTGTATAGCTGTGTTTGCACTATGGTGTATCTGTAATAATGATACTATTGTTTGTTGTAAATATTAAAAGATCATACAATACAGCACTTCACTCTTTCCATGTAGTTGTTTTTTTGTCAAGAAGGAAGCTTTTTTTATCATGTGATGATTTGGAGTTTTGTCATAATACACTGATGTTATTCTTACCTCACCTCGTTTTCAAGATTTCTGGTGGCACTTTGGACCTAATCCAGAACTGTTGTTTAATGAGTTTGTCATGGCATTTTAGGATTACAGAATTAACAATCATATCCTTGTTTGACCACTATTCCCAGTTTCATTAGGTACTAAATGAAAATGTGTCCGTTATTTCTCCTTTTGCTCAGTTTTGTTAGTCACAGCTACTTCTTAGTCTCTTTTTTTTTTTTTTTTTTTCCTCCGCACTCCTCATTCATCTCTCTCCTCCTTCCAGGCTAATGATTACTACATTTCTGGGAACTGAGAGGATTCAATTATTGTAGTGACATAGGAAACAATACAGCTAGAGCCTATTTGCATGATGACTAATTTCCAGTCTTTGTTTAAAGTTTTGGGAGCTGAAACATGGTTTATACTTAAACTTGTACAGAAAGGAAGAGCCTTTCCATCTCAATGAGTTCTTACAGGAAATGTATCCTGAATATCTTGCCTTGCTGAGAATAGGAAACAGACATAGTGATTAACTTAATTTGGGTGGGAGCCCACTGTAGGAGTAACAAATTGTGAATCAGCCTCATCACATATGCAGAGAGAAATGTGACTGTGAAATGTCTGACAGTCGAGAAGGTTGCTTCCAGGATAGTGATCAGATGAACAAACAGCAGAAAGAATCAAAGTTGTGTAGAGAGCAAACAGATAGGGCTGACAAGCACTGTGATGCAGTTAGTGATTTTTTTCATGAGGGAGCAAGAGAATCTGCACAATTACTGTTTTCACTAAATAATCAGACTCACTGTTTTCAATTTTAGCTATATTTTAATACGTTGTGAAATTATGTAGCACCACTCAAATTAAATTCTGTGACTATACTCCAGAAGACAAGTTTAATCTTCTGTTAATCAAAATGCATGAATACATTTGCTGTTTCTGTAGCAGTATTTCATGGCTTTCATCTCAATGTTTTACCAGTGGAAATTAAGAGGTATATTGTGTGTGTACACCTTTCTAGATATAGCTATAAAGGTATAGTTGAGAATTTTTTAATTAAACATTTATTTTCACTGGGAAAATGCTGATTCCTAGAAACTAGAAGTTTGGGGAACATACCACCTCTGGTAAAGGCTTTTTTGGGAGGCAGGAGCAGGCAAGCAGGTGGTGAAGAGAATTCTTATTTGCGAACAGGAGTATCTGATCCAGGATCTGTTCTCTTTGTGACTTTTCATTCACTATCATTATCTGAGATGGATCAGACTTTAGTAAACACACACATATACATATATTTGTGTGTATATATATAGTGTTAAGCATTACATAGTCATGTGTAAAGCACTTCAGAATTATCTTGAATAAAATGGAAAAGTACACAAATTAATATTTAGTTTGATGCAAAGTTATGTTTCAACCATTTCGGTAGAAACTTGGTAGTAATCTGATAGGAATTCCTCACACCAAAACATCAGTTTAGGTGGAAATGTTCATTTCTCGTTGTGTTCCATCTACAGCCAACAAAATGTCTTCTACTTGATATGAGTTCTATAAATACCTACTTTACTATCTACAATACTTCAAATGCAGTATGAAGAACTTGTTTTGTGGGGTATTTTCCACACAGGCCAGAAGCATAAAGGAGTTTCAGCTGGACAAACCTGTACAAATGAAGTGTGCTTTCTGTGACTATGGGATGTACTACCTGATGTGAGAACATCCCTTTCTTTAACTCACAGCAATTCAACTTATCTTCTTAGAATTTTGGGTTGCATTTTCTCATTGAAGAGAACACTTGTTTATCTTTCCTGTCTTCTGAAGACTTCCATGGCATAACACATTTTGACATAGGTTTTTTATTTAGCTTTGCTGAATGAGGTATCAGAAATTAACTCCTTTAGTCATGTGTCATCTCCCTCTAAATAAAATGTGTCTGGTTAGAGCATTCCTCTGTCAAAGAACAGCAACAACTGAGCCAGTATAGAAAATATTTTCCCCAAGTACTCTTACAGTCTCTGACTAATTTCTTGGGATTTCCTGACCTTGTTTTGGTTTGGTAGTTCTCAAGTTGGTATTTTTCTGCTGCCTGTTGCATGAAGAACAGCTTATTTTTTATTTGTTCTGATCTTCTTACCTGATTTTAACCCAGGCACGTCAGTATTCCTGTTGAAAGCTTGGGAGAAGGAGGAGAATGTTGTCTCATAACCACTTTAGCCATCTTTGCTGCCTGATAAGACATGGCATGGAATTATGCTTTTCTGATCCAACTTTAAATACTCTGAACCACTTCCAAAGTTAGATGCTTAACATATCCAGGATGCTTACTGCTTGAGCAGGGGGAAAATCGTTAATATCTCCCATTCAAACTTTTGATTTGGAGTCTCCTGTGTTTATTTAGTGGATACACACTGAAACTGGAACTAAAGTTTTGTTGAAAACAAATCAAACTGAAATCAGCATGAAAGGACAGATCTACAAGGGATGTGAGCTTTTTGTGTTTCAAAGGGAGGAAACAGTGGAGGAGAATGAAAGAAAAAAGGTTGAACCATTATTTGTCGAAATGTTTTGGAGAGAAAACTAGACTTGGGGTTCAGAAATATTTTTTTCAATTTGTTTTGTTTTTCTCCTCTTTGAGGCACCCATTATACAGAACACTTTTTTTTTTTTTTTAATACATATTTGTTTATTTTCAAAATTATACCTTCTTTCCTTTGTTAGAGATGGAAAATAAAATTATAATATCTGTTAGGGCAAATTAGGGACCTAACAGCTCAAGAGAGGCAAGGCTGCTGCTACTGCTCCACAACCTCAGGTCTAACTAGTAGTGAGACTGAGCATGTATTCCCAGTAGTCACACACACACAGACACATATATACACCACATGTATATGCTGGCTACACAGGTCAACACGGTCAGACGTAGAGAAGCACCCACAGAAACAAAGACAACACCAACAGCCTCATCCAGCCTCATCCTCTCTGGCTGAGAAGGATGGAGGTTCACTGGTGAGAACATACATGCTCCCCACCCATGGTCTCCACACAGAAATACACACACATGCAGGTCTCGCCCTTAGAGATTCCCAGACTCTATGGTCTCCCCAGCTGGAACTCTGCTGGCCTCTCTGGTAGCCAGCTTCTCTCGTGTTCTCGCCCATGGGCTCCCAGGGAACTACACTTACTCCCTGGCTAGTCTGGCTGGATATTCGCTAATGCTCATACCTGCACCTGCACTATGGGCACACAGGTCGCTGGCACTTGGTTTCACTCACCCCAGTCCATTTAGTGCCCTTTCTCTCCTGAACCCCATATAGAACCTAGCACCCAGACAAATGCTCACTCTAGTTGCTGGCACCATGGACACACGGTCCCCTGTGACCCAAGATCCAGAATATCATTAGAATGGGTGTCACACCTGGGCATAGGAGGAAGACAGCCTCCTGGGACAGCCCTGGGAAGGTCTGGACAGGGTGTCTCTTCCACTGAGTTAACAGTTTGGGTTCTTGCCTGCCTTTGTGCCCTGCGCTCCTCTAGCCTTTTGCAGTTAGGACTTTGATGGGCTGATGGTTCCTGTGATTATATTATTTGAGTTCTCCCCATGCACTATTGCCTTTTATCACAAAGCCTGACATTAAGTGTCAGGGTCTAATGTACTTGTCAGAAACAGATGGTATTTTTCTCTTTCAGAAAGACTACTGGTTGCTTAAAAATGGTATGGTGTTCTATATATTTTCATTTATGGCTGTTTGTGCTCATAGGTAAAGTCCACATCTGGGAAGGTTTTACCCTTTCAATAATTTTAACCTATCCCTTAATTTGCTAGGAAAACAAAAAGCAATCCTAATGTTTTTTTTGTTTTGTTTTTTTTTTTTTTTTGGTTCATCAGATTTGACTACTTCAGATTTCTCAACCTTGCTATCTAAAAAGTCACAGTGTGGAAATGTCAGAGCTCTTAACGATTTTCAAGTTGGCAGTTGAGTCATTTTTGGACTTTGCCTCTGCTGGGTATCATTTCAAACAACAGAGAATGACATTTGGCAGCTCTTTTTGTTTGCTACAGGAAATTTATAGGAAAGGAGACAGTTAATTCAGAGAGGAAAATTTTGCAAGACATAAGCACATAAAGAGGGCCCTGCTTTAGTGATGAAAATCTTTCAACCCACACTCTATTCTCTTGTAACTATACACAAGCAAACATTCTTTCCATCTTGAGCAGTTTAAAATACCTTCTTTAATACCCAGTGCAGGCTTCAGTTTATACAATAAAGACAGCGTACACTGGGACAGTATAAACTATGGTTAAAGCTATTTTGACTTATGTAGTATTTTTTTCCTGACTATATTAGGAAAAAAATTATCATCTATGGAATAAAATTACTTATTTCAACTCTGTGACCATACTAATTTGATCTAAAGTCTGGTTCATAGCATTGGAATACAAGAAGGTATTTCTGAGGGCCTCTGAAAAACTGTTTTGGAGAGACTGGCTTTGATTAATGTGTATAATTTCACTTTTATTGTTCACTTTACCTATCTGAAGACAAAGAGGGATAGAGAGGGAGATATCAAGGCTCAGTGATTTATATTAGTGTATCTGAAGTAAGATTATTGTCTATCAGCGTTTCTTCTCTCTATAATCCCCCTGAGGGTACTAATATTAAGCATACACTCAGCCTTTTATTATTTGGTTCACTAACAAGAATGGTAAAGTACCTAATCTAAAACCCAAAGAAGCCCTTTTGTTGGGAAGTAGTACTTTGTTATTACTCTGAAAACAGATATTAACCATTTACTATAAATTCATCTAAACTGTGCTCTTCCAAACCTGTTCTTGAGCATGTAATGAAAAATAGTATCAGTCTTATAAAAATTGTCTTCTAAGTGTAATTGCCTTTTCTTCATTCATCCGGCTTGATAACATCTGTTTGATAGTAGATTGATCTGACATTCCCTGTTCTTTACAAAATCCAGTTCACTCTTTGGATGTTTCTTTGGGATTTTTTTTAGGTCTTACAGAGTATCTATTTCTTTGCCTCGGTGTTCTTCCCAAGGGTTGAAATTTCCTTCTTCTTTCCCAGTTCAAAGATTAGTGCGGCATAATTGCTTCCTTTCCTCTTTGTTACGTTATAGAAAAGAACTGCTAATGTGTCTGCAGTTACTTTAGTCCAGTTTACTAAATTTTATGTGGCAAATTAGGGAATATGCAGCTGACTTTGAAAATGTAAATATTTTTCCTATTTTTTGAGATCTTACTGTGAAGTCACTAACATTACATTGCATTAGATGTGTGATTTGCAATTGCTGTTTTGTAAGATGACCTTTGAATGTCTAGACCAACCCAAATAATTCTGATTCTATAATTTTGGGGATTACTTAGTGTAACTCGTATCAAGTAAAGAATATAAAAAGACTTACAACAAAAAATTGAATTTTGTTTGAGATCCATTATTTAAAGGAAATCTTTTACTTCCAATGCCAAAATTCATACTTGCAGACTAGGTCTTTAACTACTCTATGAGAATTGCAAATAAATCCATTGTGAACATATATCCTGATGAAAGCTTTGTGCTGTCGTTCTTGTGATATTTTCAGAGAGTAGCTATGTTTTTCTTAAAACGCTACACTTTGAAATCTGCTGGTTAGGCCCATTAATCTGAGTCAATGAAATATCAAATGACATCCTGCAGCATATAATAGCTATCCTATCTGTCTCAAACTGGAAACTGCAGCTGCTCTTCAGTTAGAATAGCAAGAAATGCTTTCCGTTTTGTCTGTTAGAAAAGATGGTGTAGCCTTTATTTTAATTTTGGAATTTCTTCAAGTATTTCCTTAGATTAAAATTCTGGTTCTACATACAAAAATGTCATCTTAATAAAATATATCTGTTTAATTTTTTTTTAATTAATTATTTTTTTTTGGTTGCATACCCTAATTAGTAGGGTTAACCTAGACAAGCGAAAGGGAGCAGGAATTACAGTTCATGCCAGCTGCAGTGGCAGTTTCTAGCTAGAGATAATTACTGTTCATCGTCATCAAAATATCCGTCAACACTGAATATCTTGATCTGAATCTGAACTTATAGTTTAGGGCCTGTGTTGCCACCTCAGAATTTTGTTTCTACAAAGTTAGATACAATAAACTAAAAGGGAAGCAAAAATGCTCAATTGACATTCAGGCTTAAACATATTTAAATGAATTGGACCTTAAGACTTTTCTGAAGGAAATGTCAGCAAATGAATCAGAAAACATGCAGAGGAGAAAGAAAAGTAACAATGAAATTGAGATGAAAGAAAAGTGACAGTAAGAATTAGTCACTTTTCAAAATTACCTATTTTTATTCAGAAGCATTTGCAAAATAGAATGAATCAGCATTTGTTCACCATTCATTCCTCAGGCAGTGGAATCAGTGGTGTGCAACACTCAGAATAAGTCTGATTAAGTTTCCTGTAAGGGAATTCCTCTGTGAATGTTCTTTGTGTTGCCTTCACACCTGCTGAGCTAGGAGAAACATAACAGCTCCTTTCATTGCTCCAGTTAAAGCCTGTCGCAAGAGTGACATCATTGCTACCACAGACATTTTAACTTCAGTCTCTGGAGCCAGCCTTTCAAACTCTTTGACAGTGAAATATCTGAATATCTATGACTGATTGTGTTAATTAACTTGCCAGATTCAATTTGCAGGTATAGGGTAGATTATATAGCTTCTTCAGGAATGGTGTCTATCAGCTAAGCATTGTTAGGCATTTATTTTTCAGAGCTAAGTCTCTTGTGAAAAGTGACTTTATGTTAGTCTGAGCCCTAGCTGAACTTCTGCAATACCTCTGGGATTTGAGTCTCAAAGACAGGGTATGCAAATCTTTGGCTTCTTCTCAAATCCCCAAACAAAGAACTCCACAGATGGCCCTAGTGAAGCATGAGTTTTCAACTTTCTGAGTAAGCAAAAGAAAAAAAAATCATTAAGTGAGACTTACGAGTACAGATCAACACCAGCCTATTATTCTTGGCTTTCTCAAGACATCTTTGTTCATTGTTGTCATTCAAACTGTGAAGAATAGGAAGAAGAGTGTGTGTGAGAAGGAAAAAGGAGGAGTTGAATAGCAAAGCGGGGGATGGGGGAACCCATTACATCTTGTGTAAACTTCGACTCCAACAGAGTAAAAAATGTACTTTCTTAGTTCTGACATTTCTTGCTTCATTGTATTTTTATTCTTGTGTGCGTATGCATGTATACCAATTATGAGAGAATTACCATTGACTTTTTTTTATTGTGAAGAATTCATTTCCACTAAATACAAAACTTTTATCAAATGGGTAACAGGGATTTGCTTAATTACACGTCAAACAAATGAAAGTAGCAGAAGGATTTAACGAGAAAAGTGAACTGTGCCAGGAGAAAAATTGGGAAAAAACATCAATCAATCAATCAATCGATCAATCACTTTCCTGTGCAAAAGGCCATTTACTAGTTTAGGACCATGTCTTCACTCCTCTATTTTTATAACTTGTTGGTAAAAATATTCTCTTTGCTAACTGGGGTTCAAGGGAGAAGTGATGATACAGATATCTGTCACACCTAACTGATAATAGAGGGACATTTTTTCCAGCTCATGTTTTGACTGGTGTCAGGGAATATAGGCAGTGACTATAGCAGAAATTAGACCATATTTTTATTCTGCAGTACAAAGCATTATAAAGTAGTCTAATAAAACAATTTAAATAATTATCTACAAAAGTGAAATGATCTGTATGCTACATATTGTCAGATATAAACTACTGTATACTTTTTTCTGGGGATATTCCTATGAGAGGTGAATTCTTCTTTGTCCTCAGTTCCTGAGGGAAGTCAATGGGAATACTTGTTCATTTTGTTTAACTTGAATTAGTCATTACTGAACAGAAAGAAGAGTCTGGTTTTATACACTGCCTTGTGGGACTTGTGCTTAGTCATTTTTTCAGTTTGTAGACAACTACATCCAGCACTTGGATTTTTTTTTATAATCTCTTTCTATGATTTCCAGAAGGAGAAGAAAGGTAAAAATTCTGTATGAATTTTGTATGCTTTTGGGACCTAGAATTCTGTGTACATTGATTTTCTTCATGGCAGATACTTCTTTTAACTCATTCTGTAAAACCCTTCCTGATACATCACACAGAGTTTCATTGGAAATGACTAAGGGGACTACACTTATTCACTTTCTGGGCTTCCTGTAACTCGTACACCAAGACATGCAATAACATATACAACATGCTAATTTTGGGTGAAAAATCCATCCATACTTTCAGGACGTATCCAAAATACATTGTTTGCTCCCCCCATCCTATCTTCCATTATAACTTTTTTTTTTTTTTCTCTTTTTCTTTCCTAGCAAAACCACAAATGATAGGGAAAACTGAATAAAAAAGAGGTGAAAAATATGACCAACCTACATAGTGAAAATTTCTGGTAAAATTTCTTTTCTCAGCTTCCTGCCTCTGAGTACTTCTGAACATTTTATAATTAGCTATGCTTTTGTTTGTGTAAAATATGAGTTTCTTTTTCAATTATACTGTATTCAGCATCCTTAATAAACATGCCCTATTATGGATAGTATCAGAAACATTCATATATGTAGGTTGTAAATTAAATCAAAATACTTTGAAATAGGAAATTCTGTATGATCAACCCTTCTCTGAAGAGTGATTTCTCCTTGATTCCAATTTGCTTCCAACATTGGCTATCGAAGTCAGATGTCAGTTTCAATACTAAAGCATTTAAATAAATTCTGAGCAAATTGGCTTTGCTTGACTGTACTGAAAACCAACACTTGTGTTTGTTTTTTTTTTTGTCCTAGACATGACTGGGTACATGACTGGGTAGTGAGGTGGGTTGCAAACTGGCTTAAGGAGAGAAGCCAGAGAGTGGTAGTCAATGGTGCGGAGTCTAGTTGGAGGCCAGTATCTAGTGGAGTGCCTCGGGGGTCAGTACTGGGGCCAATATTATTCAATATATTCATTAACGATTTAAACGAGGGAATAGAGTGTACTATCAGCAAGTTTGCTGATGACACTAAGCTGGGAGGAGTGGCTGACATGCCAGAAGGCTGTGCTGCCATCCAGCGAGACCTGGACAGGCTGGAGAGTTGGGCGGGGAATAACCTAATGAAGTTTAACAAGAGAAAGTGTAGAGTCCTGCATCTGGGCAGGAACAACCCCAGGTTCCAGTATAGGTTGGGAAATTACATATTAGAGAGCAGTGTAGGGAAAAGGGACCTGGGGGTCCTGGTGGACAACAGGATGATCATGAGCCAGCACTGTGCCCTTATGGCCAGGAAGGCCAATGGCATCCTGGGGTATATTACAAGGCGGATGGTTAGTAGATCGAGAGAGGTCCTCCTTCCCCTCTACTCCGCCCTGGTGAGACCCCATCTAGAATATTGTGTCCAGTTCTGGGCCCCTCAGTCCAAGAAGGACAGGGAACTGCTGGAGAGGGTCCAGCGTAGGGCAACAAAGATGATTAAGGGAGTGGAGCACCTCCCTTATGAAGAAAGGCTGAGGGAGCTGGGTCTCTTTAGTTTGGAGAAGAGGAGACTGAGGGGTGACCTTATTAATGTTTATAACTATATAAAGGGTGAGTGCCATGAGGATGGAGCCAGGCTCTTCTCGGTGGCAAACAATGATAGGACAAGGGGTAATGGGATCAAGCTGGAACACAAGAGGTTCCACTTAAATTTGAGAAAAAACTTCTTCTCAATGAGGGTGACAGAGCACTGGAACAGGCTGCCCGGGAGGTTGTGGAGTCTCCTTCGCTGGAGACATTCAAAATCCACCTGGACATGTTCCTGTGCAACCTCACCTAGGTGTTCCTTCTCCAGCAGGGGGATTGGACTAGATGATCTTTTGAGGTCCCTTCCAATCTCAAACATACTGTGATACTGTGATACCAAAAATTTACCCAAACTCTCATTTAGCTCTCAAATACAGGTATTCTGAGTTTGTGTGTTGCAGTTAGATCACTTGGGAACACAAATCATTGCATTCAAATGTATAAAATCACATTTTCCATATTCAACTGTGTCAAGGAAATTTCTTTCCCCAAGGTTTCCTGATTCAAAGACTCAGGCATGGATTCCAGAAACTCCTTTCCCCAAGTTTTCGTGATGCAAAGACTCAGGCATGGATTCCGGAAACTCTTCTTAAAATATTTTATTTGCAAGGTACAGTGTAGAGTAGCTTGAGCTGCAGACCTCAAATAAAGATGACATTAGGTGATCATACCTGCACAATCCAAACCTCTCAATCCCTGCACATCATTCTGGGCCAATTGCAAAATTAGCGTGTGGAGTCTCCCTGTTCATTTGATCTCTTAATTTTCGTCAGATGGGCCATTTCATATCCCTGTGGATAGCTGTTTGTCTCTCACTGTCCAGCTGGGTGTCAACCTAGGTGCTGTCCATCAGTTGCTATAACATTTTGCACCTGCAGCTGGGTTGTTGGAGAAAGGCATTCATAATAGCCAAAACCTTCTTCTGTTTCTCGTTGTCTGTTAGACGCCGTTCTGTGCCTTTACTTATCTCCAGGGATGCAGCTCTCTTTATCTTCTGAGACATTTTGCTTAATAAGGCAGAAGGTTCAAAAGTTCACAGCTTGCAGAAGTTATGCTAAGCAAATTCTGTATAAGGAGTTTCTAAAGAAGCTTTATGAGAAGCAGTATACTCAATAATTCAATAAGCTAAGGCAGTCTATTCCCTAACCCACTGAAAAGCTTGTGAGTTTTTTCTTTGTGAAACTTCTATCATCAGATTATAGAAAATGGCATATGCAAATAAAAGAACTGAAAAAATATGTTTTCTGAGGCTCCTGTGCAAACGAACTGTGCTAATCCTGGACAAATAGAGGTTCTCATGTTTTAGGCTAGACCAAGATTATGTTGGTCTTGCCCTACTGTAAAGTTGAGTTAGTACTTCCACTGCTTAACTGGCTACTTTGTTGGGGTCTGGCTTCGAGTCTTCTACAAATAAATGAGTTTTCTTTAGAGGTAAGTTTAGGATTCAGAGGTAAAGATTTAGATGTAAAGTTTAATTCAGTTAAGAGTACAACTTCCAAAAGTGAGGTACGGGAGATTTAGTAGAAATGAGACATACCATCCTTACAACATGACACAAATATGAACATTTGAGTGCTAATTATTTCATCACAAAAATGAACATTTTTAAAAGACTAACAATATGATAAAAATGTCTTGTGGGCAGACTTGTGGTACATGAAATCTATCTACATCTGCTAGGTGTTAATCAGCTGAAACTGAATTACTTAAGCTTTTGTACTAAGAGATCTGCACTTCACTCCCAAGTTGCTCTAGCTTGCCTGCCATGCTGATACCTCAGAAGTCATAGTTTGCAATTTTAGTAGGTCTGTGCTGGATGGGCAGATAATTATGAATCTTTCCCATAAGAGGGAATTCCCAAGGTCAAAAGCTTGCCATGCAGCTTTTACTCCTGTCTGGAGCACGTCTGGGCTCATGGGAAGCCCTGAGAGTTTAGTAGATGTGAAGCAAAGTGGTGCCCAAGTTAAGATGTCAAATCTTTTTGGAAACCCGTTGGAGTTGAAGAGCTAACAGAAACTTTGGATGTGAAAGGAAAGTGTTATGCCTATTGGTGGGGACTTGAAGGAATGATTGTCAAACAACAATGCAGAGAGCAAATGGTACATGACCCAGTCCGGGGTGGGTTTAGTATGCAACACTAGCCAGAGAGTGCAGAGGTGAGCAGAATCTGTAATGTAAATTCAAATGGTTAATTGCCATAATCAATTGTGCATTTCACCTCTTAACTGTTTCAAGAGCAGCTTAAGACATTAAATAAGAGTTACAAGTAGAAATCTTAAATCCAGAAAAGTCTGATGGATGCATTAGAACTAAAGATTTTTATTGGATATGGTTCTGAAATAAAGCTTCACATACAAGCTTTTAAAACTCTGCAAGATAGGTCTGAACACTGGAGTTTGGCTTCTGTTTTGAATAATTCCCTCCAACCCCAAGAAAGCCTCAAACCTGTGGTCCAGTCACCTGTGACAACATGGCCCTTTGCATTCTACTTTGCATTCTAAAACTGATGATGGCTGGGTGGCCTCCTATGCCCCTAGAGAGAAATGGGTGTGCTCTGCTCGCTCCCTGAAATGCCTCTACACCAATGCGCGCAGCATGGGGAATAAGCAGGAGGAATTAGAATCCTGTGTTCGGTTGGGAGATTATGATCTGGCGGCAATTACAGAAACATGGTGGGACAGCTCACATGACGGGAATGTGGTCATGGATGGCTACGCCCTTTTCAGGAAAGACAGGCCAGCCAGGCGTGGTGGTGGAGTTGCTCTCTATGTGAGAGAGCAACTACAATGTACTAAATTCTGCCCAGGAGTGGATGATGAGCGAGTTGAGAGTGTATGGGTCAGGATCAAGGGGCAGGCTGGCAGGGGTGACACTGTTGTGGGTGTCTGTTACAGGCCACCAGATCAGGCTGAGGAAGTTGATGAGGCATTCTATGGGCAGCTGAGAGTGGCCTCACAGTCACAGGCCCTGGTTGTTGTGGGGGATTTTAACTTCCCTGATGTTTGCTGGAAGGACCATTCAGCCAGCCAGCCACAGTCCAGAAGGTTCCTCCAGTGCATTGATGAGAACTTCCTCATGCAGATGGTGGACGAGCCGACCAGGAGAGGTGCACTGCTGGATCTCATCCTCACTAACAAGGAGAGTCTGGTCGAAGCAGTAAAGGTTGAGGGCTGCCTGGGTTGCAGTGACCGTGAGATGGTGGAGTTCAGCATCTTGTGTGGCAGGAACAGAATAGCAAGTAGAATTGCAACCCTGGACTTTAGCAGGGCTAACTTTGGCCTTTTCAAGCAATTGCTGGGGGAAATCCCATGGGCAAGACTGCTTGAAGGAAAAGGGGCCCAAGATAGCTGGATTGCATTCAGAGATTGCTTCTTCCACGCTCAGGATCAGAGCATCCCCACACATAGGAAGCCAAGGAAGGGAGCCAGGAGGCCTGTGTGGTTGAATAGGGATCTGTTGGGTATGCTCAAGCAGAAGAGGAGAGTTTACAGGTCATGGAAGCAGAGGCTGGCCACTTGGGAGGAATATAAGGCTGCTGTTAGAGGATGTAGGAAGGCAGCTAGGATAGCCAAGGCCTCCTTAGAATTACAGCTGGTGAGAGGGGTCAAGGACAGCAAAAAGAACTTTTTCAAATACATAGCGGATAAAACTAATACCAGAGGCAATGTAGGCCCACTGAGGAATGAGGTGGGTGCCCTGATGGCAGAAGATACAGAGAAGGCAGAATTACTGAATGCCTTCTTTGTCTCTGTCTACTCTGCTGGAGGCTGTCCTGGGAAGCCCTGTACTCCTGAGACCCCGGATGAAGCCAGGTCAATGGAGGAGTTTGCTTTAGTCGATGAGGACTGGGTTAAGGAGCAATTAAATAGACTGGACATCCATAAATCCATGGGTCCAGATGGGATGCATCCGCAGGTACTGAGGAAGCTGGCTGAGGTCATTGCTGGACCGTTCTCCATCATCTTTGCCAAGTCTTGGGAAACGGGAGAGGTGCCCGAGGATTGGAGGAAAGCAAATGTCACTCCAGTCTTCAAAAAGGGCAAGAAGGAGGACCTGGGTAATTATAGACCGGTCAGCCTCACCTCTGTCCCTGGGAAAGTAATGGAACAGCTTATCCTTGGTGCCATCTCAAGGCATATCAAGGATAAGAGGGTTATTAGGAGCAGTCAGCATGGCTTTACCAAGGGTAGGTCATGCTTGACCAACCTCATAGCCTTTTATGAGAATGTAACAAGGTGGATGGATGATGGCAGAGCTGTGGATGTGGTCTACCTTGACTTCAGTAAGGCCTTTTACACGATCTCCCACAGCATCCTAGTTGCTAAGTTGAGGAGGTGTGGTCTAGACAATAGAGTAGTGAGGTGGGTTACAAACTGGCTTAAGCAGAGAAGCCAGAGAGTGGTAGTCAATGGTGCGGATTCTAGTTGGAGGCCAGTATCTAGTGGAGTACCTCAGGGGTCTGTACTGGGGCCAGTATTATTCAATATATTCATTAACGATTTAGATGAGGGAATAGAGTGTACTATCAGCAAGTTTGCTGATGACACTAAGCTGGGAGGAGTGACTGACACGCCAGAAGGCTGTGCTGCCATCCAGCGAGACCTGGACAGGCTGGAGAGTTGGGCAGGGAAAAACCTAATGAAATTTAACAAGGAAAAGTGTCGAGTCCTGCATCTGGGCAGGAACAACCCCAAGTTCCAGTATAGGTTGGGAAATTACATATTAGAGAGCAGTGTAGGGGAAAGGGACCTGGGAGTCCTGGTGGACAACAGGATGACCATGAGCCAGCACTGTGCCCTTATGGCCAGGAAGGCCAATGGCATCCTGGGGTGTATTAGAAGGGGGATGGTCAGTAGATAAAGAGAGGTCCTCCTTCCCCTCTACTCTGCCCTGGTGAGACCCTATCTAGAATATTGTGTCCAGTTCTGGGCCCCTCAGTTCAAGAAGGACAGGGAACTGCTGGAGAGGGTCCAGCGTAGGGCAACAAAGATGATTAAGGGAGTGGAGCACCTCCCTTATGAGGAAAGGCTGAGGGAGCTGGGTCTCTTTAGTTTGGAGAAGAGGAGACTGAGGGGGGACCTTATTAATGTTTATAACTATATAAAGGGTGAGTGCCATGAGGATGGAGCCAGGCTCTTCTCGGTGGCAAACAATGATAGGACAAGGGGTAATGGGATCAAGCGGGAACACAAGAGGTTCCACTTAAATTTGAGAAGAAACTTCTTCTCAGTGAGGGTGACAGAGCACTGGAACAGGCTGCCCAGGGGGGTTGTGGAGTCTCCTTCTCTGGAGACATTCAAGACCCACCTGGACATGTTCCTGTGCGACCTCACCTAGGCGTTCCTGCTCCAGCAGGGGGATTGGACTAGATGATCTCTTGAGGTCCCTTCCAATCTCAAACATACTGTGATACTGTGATACTTTACAAAAGTGTTTTCAACGCTCCATGGATCCTTTGGCATCATGTATTCTTATATTTGATGTAAGTAGAGGTAACTGTGATTATTTCTTATGACTGTGAATTAAGGTTGAAATATATTAAATGACTTCATAGTAGCAATCTTAATATATTCCTTAGAGTTCAGTGCAGTTTCATAAATGAAGGCAGATATCAGTGCAAGCAAAATCTAATCAGATTATAAGGTTTTGTTTAGCTGCTTCAGTGCTCCTATGCATGGTATATTTCTGTGCTCTATTGAAATTAATGGGTCAGTCTCACATATCAGCATTTTTAGGACTAAAGGAACACAATTGAATTAATTGTATTAGTGGAGGACATGAAAGGCAATTAGCATTTTAATATGAATGCTATAAGATAAGACCATTGATTGCTACTCTGATAACTACAGCATTCAGATCGGAGAGACGTTTTACACCTGTTGATCTGAAGACAATGAAAGGCCTTAGTAATTCCAGCTTGATGCTGAAACAGAAGAACTACAGTGTGTGCAAATGGCATTCAACAGAGAGCAGTGCTGCTCAGCAGCAAGGCAAGTCCTTGACTTTAGAGGTAACACTGTAGTTTCAGTTGTGTAAGCAAATAGGAAAAAGCATTGTAGTGTCCTCATAGACTTGAAATTGGAGGAAAAAAAAATCATTGCGAAGGCCATAAATATAAACCTGATATAACTGCTGTAACAGGAGGACTGAAAATGTAACTTGATTCTGGACAACTGGGCTAACTTTTTTTTCCTCTACTGTTTCCACTTTGGAGGCATATATTATTTTTAATAAAATGTATAAATAAATATGTGTACTTCTGTATTTCTACAGTCTACTGCTTCTGAAATGTACTGTATTGGTCAACACACTACTTTCTCTCCCTCATAGTGTTATTATAATTTTATTCATTATCACTTCTTACTCATAGTTACATTTAATATACCTAATTTCCAAGGAAAGACTGAAAATTGAACTTTGATTAAAATAAGTTTATTTAAAAAATTGCTTTGAAAAAAAATAGTTAAATGAAATGAAAATTGCAATTTGCATTTTTTTGTTTTGGTAGTAGAAAATCCAGAAGGTATTTATTTTTCTATTTGGGATTATGAATATGATAGCTAGATCATCATAGTGACAGATGTGGCCTTCGGAATTTTAACAAAATCCACCTTTTTTTTTTCCATGATGAAAACAGGTGAAATGAAAAATAAAATACACTTTAGCATTTAGGTCCCTTATGGGTTAGGAAAATAAGAGTGAATTTATTGCTTTACAAAACAGTTTGAAGTCTAGATATACAACCATTACAAAGAGTAGTTAGACTAATAGGTGCTTGTCACACATAGAGATACTTCAGGGTGGCATTTAATAATATCTTTAAATATTGTTATAATTTTTCCTTTCTAGGGTAGAGAAAAAGCCAGCATCTTTTCTCTATATATGTACAGGCAATAACAAGAACTTTCTAAATTAGACAACTTAGTTCATAAGAATGAAAATGGATTTTGCTTTATGTTTGTTAGTTAAATTTTCAGTGTTGTAAAAAACATGCCAAAGCATATTCAGTTCTCTTTCTTTTACTCCAAGGAGCTGTGTGATGGAAACAAAGGTTAGGAGTGGATCACCATGCTTCTATTGTTCCAATTTAGAGCACATTGCCTGAACTTTTCGGCATGTTCCATTATTTTCCTTCATCCTTGGTATATCTTCTCAGGTTTGTTTTGACTTCTGACAGTCAACATGGTATTCAGAGCCTTCCTTCCTGCATTGTTGTGTGCCACATATCTACTTGCCATTTGTCATCTTTCTTCATTCATTTTTGTTCACAGCTTGTTCACCTAGGATCATGTTTCTTTCTCTGCCTTAATTCTGTGTGTTCACTCAGTATTTGTTGACTTTTCTGCATTCATTGTCATGCACTGCGTATTAGCTAAGCGTTCATAATTTTATCCTGTATGTCCTCTTGCCTTCACATCCATTCATCTGTAGTCTCCTTCCTTTTTTATTCATTATGATTTAAATAACTGTTAGCATGTCCACCACTTGCTGGCAATAAGCTGCAAATCAAGAAGGGTGATCACATTCCTCTTTTATAGTTTAAGCCTGGATCAGAGTCCAGACTTTACTGGGAATTTATTTTCCATTCAAACCACAACACCCTCTAGTTGAGACTGCAGGGCTGAACAAAAATTGCACTGGGTGTCTTCCATTCACAGCCAATTTCAGCTGTGAACAAGGCTCCACAGAAAGAGGGTTGCAAAGGAACTGCCTCCATGACATCCTGAACTAGTGACCCGGAGAAGTCTGGTGTCCAAGGAGGAATAGCATCCAATGCTGGGCTGCTAAATAGCGGGGAGAGATTTATCTGAAGTATTACTTCAGAGGCAAAGGTAGAGGACTTAACTGTGGTATTTGGAACAGTATGCAGTTACAGATAGCCAGGTCTCATGGGTTTGAAAGGCTTGTTCATTGTTATCTCAGAGGATATTCACATGCAAGATGCTTGGATGATGCACGTTGGACCTGCACTCACTCTTGCTAAGATGCCTGTTTGTATATTAGTATCTTGGATTGAACTGTAGTTGATTGTGTTAGATGCTGCATAAACACATACGAAAAGATGGTTCTTGTTTCTGATTAATGCACTGAAGATTAAATTGGAGGAGTGCTGTTCCAATTTGGTTTGCAAGCTTATGCAGAAAACATTGGTAAAGCATGTGATTTTTTTCAGCAGATAAGTCTTCATTAATTCACTGTTTTATGCCTTTATAACTCAAAAAGATATGGTTTAAACTCTGGTGATGCAGTGAAGTGTGAAGAGAATTTATTGGTTCTTGGTTATTTGCTAAGTATTCAGATCTTAAAAAATAATGTTATCATGCCAAAGGTGGTTTCTAAGTAAAACTTTTAGTGATTGGCAGTAGTTATTTCTAAAATTGCCTGTGTTTATGACTTCAGTTCAAAAAATTCTGGTTTTGCAGGGAATAATCTTGTGCTTCTAATCAATGAACATCAACGCCGAGCAATAACATGGTTGTTTCTGGCAAGTTCTAATATATTCAGACTTACAGAGCAATTAACTATATTATCTCTTAAAATACTTACCCAGGCATAATCCTTTTTATTTCCTTTGAGATGAAACTTGTACAAAACATATTTTTCACCATATAGGTAAAATTAGCAGAGGATATTATGGAATTTTGAGATTTCTCCGAAGGAAAAGTTATATGAGCTTATATAAACAACACAATCAAAATTAAAAAAAATAACAACCCCAACAAAAACAAACCTAAACCCCAAATATTTGGTAAACCCCTGGGAAGTAAAAATTCTGTTGTTTGCACAGCTGTTAGTTGGGATGCAAGTGAGGCTGAGTGGCCTAAAGGCAGAGAGTTCTGGGTGTTCTCTCTAAGACAGAAAATAATTTTATTTGCTTTTCAAGACAAGACTTAAAACCGATTTAATGTGAGGGTTTTTATTTTTCTTTCTGATACTGTAAATACAAAAGATAAGCTTCTTCCTGTGTTTCTTACATTCTGGATATGGTTAGAGATTATTTTAAAACAAAAATAAGTGACGTGATTTCTCCTAAGAGGTTAATATTAATGAAACAGAAATATATTGGAATGAGCCAAAAACCAGACCAACTTAAAACAGGCCACCACACATCCCAAATAAATGCTCCTTAAAGAGTCTGAGATGACACTTCAGAATATTCTGTATTGCCAGAAAAGGCACGGAGGCTTACATGGAGAGATCTACAGCAGGACACTTCATTGACCAGTCCTGAAGCTGCATGTCTGCTCATTTGACAGAATTGTAAATGGTTGTAATATGTTCCTAACATGGTAATCATGGAGGGATTAATCTTTACATTTTTGTATGTATTAGATGGAAATAACCCAAATAGTTTGAAATCTTCTGCTACCTGCTGACAAATGAGTAGTGTTAGAAATGATAGATTTTGGATCCCACAGTGAAGCATGAAAGGAGCTGTTCTCATAGGTCTGGTGGACAGGGGTTAAGCCACAAAACCCACGAAAAAAGAGGCAAAATACCATAGACAAATTATTCAGTATCCACTATAGGAAGCTTTTGTAGTAGGACCACTGGTGGCTTTATTTCTCTTACCATCTGAGACACCGAGGGCATCTTTGCAGCCTACTACAGAGGTGTTTCTGTAGAGATGTTTGAGAGACCAAATGGTGAAAAACCCATCATAACTCTCTCCCATGCAGCTGTCATGTGGGCAGGCCTCTTTATCTGTGGCAAAGTAGTCACCAGCACAATTAATCTGCCTGGGTAAAGATTGCAGCTGCTATCAATTCCTTGTCTGTTTTTCATAATAGTCCTACATTTTATGTGGCTTTTTAAAAAAGGGTATTGTGAAAAGTAATTGAAGAGAGTTAAACTGCTTTGTACACTGTTCTGTAAAAAGAGTAAGTAAGGGACAAAAGTAATGCTGAATAATAAAAGTGAGGTGAACATGATTGCCTAGTGATATTATATCAAACAGAAATGAGGTTGACATGAATTTCTTTCGGAATGACTGAAGAATTTTTTCATTTGCAGAGAGATGAAAATGTTTTGTTTGTTCAACTGTGGCTGCTGAATAGGTAACAGAATTCTTTGCTTGGCTGTGTTTTGGAAATTGAAGCATCACAGCCCTTGTTTATGTTTACTCATAATGCTTGATGAAGTAAGCCAGGAAGTGAGCCTCTCTCAGAAACACATTGCAATCCACAATCCTTGGCCTGAGGTAAAACCCCTTCAGACAGCTCTGTAAATCCAGGACTCAGCCCATAGATCAAATTTCCAGAGCAGACAGTCTGCAAATGAACTAACTGCTTAAGCTGTACATAAATCTGTACAGACAAGACTTTTTGACTCACAAAAATGTGGTGGTTTATTTATTTTTTTTAATCATTTTTGATTCCTTAGGGGATAGATAACAGGAAATCAAAAGTGTCACAGATGAGCTTCTGGTCCTTTAAAAAGCATTAAGCCCCTTTGCTGCAAAATTATGCTTGTCATTCACAGAAAGCAGTTAATGTGATAACTTGTGGGTGAAATAAACAATGTGGAACCCACAATACTGACTCCTCCCCATTTCCTTTTTTCCATTCATTTATGCTAGACACTGCCACAAGGTTTCAACCTGCCTAGACTGAAGATTGCTACTCTGTTTTATAGAAACATAGAATAATTTAGGTTGGAAAATAGCTTTCGTATCAGTACAGTTTAATATCTTTGTGAATGATACAGACAGTGGGATGAAGTGCACCCCTGAGAAGTGGGTCCATGTGAACCTCATGAGGTTCAACAAGGCCAAGTGCAAGGTCCTGCACCTGTTTTGAGGCACTACCTGGTACCAATACAGGCTGGAGAATGAAGGCATTGAGAACAGCCCCGTGGAAAAGGAGTTGGGGGATATGGGCAGATGAAAGACTGGACATGAGCTGTCAATGTACACTCACAGCCCAGAAGGCCAATCATATATTGGGCTGCATCACAAGGAGCATGGGCAGAAGATCAAGGGAGGTGATTCTGCCCCTCTGCTCTGCTGAGACCCCACCTGGTGTATTGCATCCAGCTCTGGAGCCCTCAGTACAGGAAAGATATCAACCTGCTGGATATGGCCTAGAAGAGGACCACAAAAATAATTAAAGAGCTGGACCACCTCTCCTATGAGGACAGGCTGAGAGAGTTGGGGTTGTTCATCCTGAAGAAGAGAAGGCTCCACAGAGACTTTTTTGTGGGGTTTCTGTACTTAAAAGGGGCCTATAAGAAATATGGGGACAGAATTTATTAGCCAGGTCCTGTTGTGATAGGACAAGGGGTGATGGTTTTAAACTAAACGATGGAGCTATTCACGCTAGACAAGAGGAAGAAATATTTTATTATGAGGTTGGTGAAACACTGGAACAAGTTGCCTGGAGAGGTGATAGATGCCCTATCCCTGGAAACATTCAAGGCCAGGCTCGATGGGGCTATGAGCAGTCTGCTCTAGTTGAAGATGTCCCTACTCATTGCAGGGGCATTGGACTAGCTGACCTTTGGAGGTCCCTTTCAACCCAAACTATTCTATGATTCTAATGATCACCAAGCCCAACTGGAAACATAACACTTCCAAGTTGCTAAACCATGTCCCTAATTGTTACATCTACATATCTTTTAAATAACTCCAGAGATGGTTACTCAACTACTTTTCTGAGTAGCCTGTTCCAAGCTTTATAATCCCTTTCCTGAAGAAATTTTTCCTAATATCCAATCTAAAGCTACTCTGATGCAACTTGAGCCCATTTTCTCTCATCTTATTGCTTGGTACTTGGGAGAAGAGACCAACAGCCACCTCGCTACAGTCTCATTTCAAGTAGTTGCAGAGAGGGATGAGATCTCCCCTCAGCTTCCTTTTCTACAGACTAAATAATCCCAGTTCCCTCAGCTGCTCCTCAGAGTACTTGCTCTATAGATCCTTTACCAGCTTTGTTGAGCTTTTCTGAACTCACTCCAGCATCTCTATGTCTTTCTTGTAGTTAAGGGCCCAAAATTGAACACGGTATTTAAGAACAAAGTACTATGAGAATTAGGGTTCTCTTTGTCAGACAGGAAGAAGCCATTGAATTACAATAGTACTGAGTGTCTTTGGCAGGCAATAGAGAGCAGCTTACATCAGTGTACAACTTAAGTAGATCAGTTCACAAGGAAAAAGTTGTTTTCAGCTTTGAAAATTTGACTTAGAGAGCTACTTTTGACTTTACTGAGTTGTCCAAAGTGGTTTTACTCCAGGCCTAGGATTATGGTTTGTGGTGTGAGAAATTGTTCATGGATTTTTTGTAAGTCTGTTCAGCTAGCATAAAAATACCTTTACATGTTTAATAGTGTTGAGTGGGAAAGAAGGGTCTGTTCAGCTCAAGACAGTACATTGAGTTGGGTACATGGGACACTATTTGATTGTAATTTGTAGGAAGAACAGACTGTCCTTATATTATGAAATTGTGAAATTTCGGGGAATGATTGTGAGACTTGTGTGGGAATAGAATGTTTCATTTTTTACAAAACTTTTTCTTGTGCACGCAGTAAGAAAATTTTTTTCCCTCAAATTCAGATTCTGTCAACTAGGAGTTTCTACTGTGTCATGGGACCATGTTTGTTTCCAATAAGTAGGTATCAGATGAACTTCTGTCTTGGTACTATCTATGATACTTTTCCATTTAAGATATATTAAGATTAATTAAGATTTTTATTTTATACATGTGTCATGTTGCCTTAAGCAATTAGTAATTTCAGGAGGGAAAGGGCCCGTTTTCTGTAGACATGCAGGTTTTGTCAAATGCTTTACCAGATGGATGGAAGTGGTATACCTATGCCTCTGGAAAGAATCAAGCAGCTTGTGCTTTTCATTGTTAACAGAGGTCAAACTAAGCAGCTCTATGTACTCCCACTGGCTTCATGTAAACTACTTTTTGTTTTGTGCATTTCTGCAATAAGCAACACTTCTACTTGTGCAATGGAAAAGTAGAAAGAGAGCATGAGGAAATCAAATCAAAGCTGGGGGCTGAGGGTTGCAAATTATGTTCAAGACTACAGTTTACTGCTCTATCTCTTTTTACTTCTTCTCTTTTATATTATAGTTTACTGAACTAGAGAGGTATAAATTGAATCACAGCATAATAATATTAAAATACAACATGTGGCCTAAGGTGGAGATTACCTGAGCCTCATTGTAGGATAAATTATGTCTAGTTTAGACAGTTTCATAATCATAACCTTTTATTAAAATCCAAGTGAATCTATATCCCATTCAATCTGTTGCTTCCCTCAGATCTGATGAAAAACAATTTTTATCAAAAAAGACTAATGTTAAAAAAAGCTTCCAGCTACTTTGCTTAGTTGATTGAACTATAATGTTTCACTGTGCAGTGATGGCTACAAAATATTTGGATTACTTTGGGTTCTAGTGGTTGACATTCAAGACAGGGAATGGATATGATTTTAAGAAATGTTAGTTAAAGCTCAGCATCACATAGGATGTGTTGGAACATAGCTCTCTCTGGTCCTAGCATAGGGACATAACATTAACAATTTCTTATTAAGTGAAAGATATGATATACCACAACTGCAAAATGATGAAGGAACTTTGACTGAGAGAACAAGTCAAAGAAAGTTTTTGTTTATTATGGAATGAAGTTGCTTTTATTACTTGATCTACCTAAGCAGATACTATATAATCTCTAAATGTAACAAAGGAGCATTCTTTGTCTAGACGAATGTATGTGATGCTGCTGCATATTTAATATGTTTGGAATGCCTTTGCCTAGGTTGCAGTTGTGATTTAGTCTGAAGGAATGCAGATAGTAATTTGGGGTAAAAACGAATCAATTTGCTCAATGGTTTTGTTTTGATACCTGAAAGGAATGACACATGTATCCAATCTGACACAATAGGGTATTTGCAAAGAATTCTCATGTATGTAAATATGTGTGGTAATTTTGCTACTGTAATTGATCTCCTGATATGAGCTGCTTTTTTTCACTCCTAGGGTAGTAAAGCTGAATACATGCATGGAATGACACACTATATCACATGCAAAAGAAAAAAAACAACATAATCATCTAGCTTTGTTTGGTATACTATGAAAATGTAGTGAAATCACAATATTGTGGAATTGCTTTGAACACCAGCAGTAGGTCATTTTATTTTAGAGAAAATGAAAATATATTTTTTGTCATTTTTTTCAAAAATATTCAGATAAAATCCAGTGTCTATTTTGCTTTTTCCAAAATGAGCTTTTTGGCAGCATCTGATGAGTTATAGTGTGTTTTGCTTCACAGAGTTTAAATGGAAGTTTCTTGACAGGTTTACTTTCCTATAGTAGTTTTTGTTGTATGTACAATTATAGTCTTCTTATTCATGTATCTTGTATTAACTAATCAAGGAATTCTTAGATCTGTTAGGTATCAGATGGTCTAGTAGCATCACTTTTATTAACTATAGTACCATTTTCACTGCTAATATTCTGAGGAGTGTCTTTTGTACTTGAAAGCATATCTGGAACTAAATTTTATGGCATAGGCCTGTTCCCAAATCACCTGACTCTAGATAAGTCTAATCTCCATACAGGCCTCAGTTTTTAATTTGTTTTCCTATGGAAACAAAGTTTACATGATATATTCTTTTCCTAGTGTTTTCTTCCTGTATCCTCCTCCCTGCGTGAACAAATTCAGGATGTCTGTGAAAGCAGAAGGCAATTCCTCTTCTGGAGAAATGGCTTCATTAGAAGATCACCCCTTATTAGACGTGGGAGAATGCACATGGGAAAACTTTTCATGTGGGTGGGACTGTGTAACGTTTCTTCACCACATGGATTCTTTGATCTATAACAAGGGGTGAGGACACAGTACAGTGCTGTTAAAAAGCAATTCAACAACTTTATTGAAAGTCTGCCCTCATTTATTCTGATTTTCACACAACTGTTGTTTACCCCAGAGCTCCTCAGGCACGCAAGATTGTGCTAGAATTTTTTTTTTTTTTTTTTTTTCCTCAGCATTGCTGACCATCCTTGTGTTTATCTTATTCTTATATGCATTCAAGACTCATTGCTTTGTCAGTCTGCCTAGAAAGTCTTGGTGTGGTTGTTATCCTTACACCCCGCGGTGAGACCACGCAAATATGATGGGAACATGTTTCAGTCCAAAGATTTGGAGTTTCCCATGGCAGCCTGGCTACTAGAGTGCTCACCTGGAACAGGGGAGCATCAAGTTTACTTTGCTGTTTGTGGAATCTCTCAAATGTAATTTGCGGTAATTTGGAAGCTATTTGCTAGGGCAGATGGAGGTTAAGAATCTGGATTTGATAGGTCATAGTGGTTAGCTTCTGGTCTGTCCTACTTTGCAGTTCCTTACTAAACCAAATCCCTGAAAGTCATCACACCTGAGCTATGAGTAAACTCATCTCCTGATCTGGAGTTAATGGTAATAATGGTAATAACTCCAGGAAAAGCCAAAACAAAAGCCTTGGATCTAGTTTCTCCCAGTTCCCTGAATAAAGGGAAAAATCATAGCCAGATAATGTGACACAGGCTCACGTCTAATTGCAGCCTTTCAAACAACTTACATTTCCACCAATTATAGATGCGTGTCATATGAGGTTCTCTTTATAGGAAGGAAAAAGAAAAGAGCAAAACTTATGCCAGGAGGCTGATGCTTTGCAGAATGCGTGGGGCTAACAGTGGTATGGCATGTAGCACTGAAGTGTTTGGGAAGAAACAAAGGCTGTAGATGTATTATTTTCTTGAAGTGACCAACTAAGTTTTTGAACTTAGCATTGTTTTTGTTTACAAAACAGCTGTTCTAAGTTGGTATTGCTTTCAAGACTATATGTGTTTGCCTGACTGCTGCCTTTTCCTTAACAATGCAGCTGCAGATGACAAAGTTATGTGTAACTGAAGACAGCACATACCACTTGGAAAGAAATTACAGGAAACATTATTCTTTTTCTTAGAATCTCCTCCACAAAAAGGAAAAGAATATAACAAAAAAAAAATCACAAGTACATAATGATCATATATTCCTGTTTCTTTTGCCTTTTAACACTATATTTAGAATGTTTGTTTGATATGACCATATGTGTCTTTTAAAAACAACGTCTCTATCCGCTAAGAGGAAAGGCCTTCTTTGGAGGGAGATGCTCTGTGGAAACAGATTTTTCATCTCACTTTATTTCCTCTTAAATTAATGTTTTTGCTGTAGGCTGAGCCTTATTTCCATCTGAAGTCAGTTAAAGTTTAGTCATGGACTTAAACGAAAATAGGACTGAATTTCCAACAGTAGGCCTCTGAAAATGAATCTGAATTGAATGTGCTACAACCACTACAAGAGGTACATTATTATTAGTTCCTATTTCTTTTTTCTGTCTACCTTTTTAGTTCTTGAATCATGTGATAAGCATATTCCAACTATTCATTTTTCCCAGGAGCCTCTTTCAGATATTTCCTTTTAAGAGTGTTAAAGAGCAATATGTCTCCATAACATAAATTTAGACGTTAGAGAAGTCAAAAGTCTTCACAAATAGAAGTACATATTTTTGTATTTACTGGTACAAAATGTTTTATTATAGAAAAACTCTTATGAAAGGCATTAATTTGGGGAGTAGGTCATGTGAACAGACAGCACAGAAGGAAATACAACCAATCCAAGCAGATTTTATGTTTTCATGCAAACGTGTTGTTACAGATGCATACACCTGCTTGTGCAATGAACCATTTGTTTTCACAACTGTATCTACCATACAGAGTTATTTGTGCTTTATTACTAGTATTTTAGTACAATTAATTACTAATCCACATATTGAGACCTCATCACATTTGACACAGTCATTGCTTGATAAGTTATGCATCAAAATGTTGATATCAATTACTAGCATTAGCAGTTAGTCAGCACTGGTCAGGCAGGATCATATAGACATTGAATCTTATTTAACTTGCCCTAAATAGTGGAATTCTTAAAAAAAAAAACCAAACCAAAACATAACCAAACCATACCAAAACAAAACAAACAACAAAAAACCAAAACCACAAAACCAAAAAAACAAGCACTCTCCACAGGTAAATGCAAACCATAGCCTTTGAATAGCATGAATTATAGGTCAATAAATCAGGTATTTAACTTCTCCTATAAACTCAGAGAAATTTTACCTCAGAAATAACCTTTTGTGCTAAGGCAATTCCACAAACAAGATCTTCGTATAGTGGTCAATTTTATGAAAATTTTCCTTTGTTGCTCTCTGTAGTCTTCATTATAACATGCACTGGAAAAAATAGACCAAAAATTTCAGAATTAATATCATTTCTTTTTACTGGATGCAGCATTACTTTAGAAGTAGTAGAATGGAAGGAACCCTTTAAAAACTGTGTCTCTGAGGTTTCCTAATCCTCAAAATTTGAAGTATCTGTTTTTGAGACCTATTTTTCTTAATATTAACTTTAATACAAAGTTCTATTTTAGCTCTAAAAAATATTATTCTATCATCATTATCATCATCCTTGGCGCTATCTTGATGCTTTTCATTAAATAACTGAGAAAATGGGTAGGAAAATGCCTGTTTTGTTACAGTGCAAGTTTCATAAACCAGTTATGGCTTGTATTTGTACTTTTTCCCAGAAGAACACATGGTTTCTTGCCATATTGGCTTTTGTTCATCACTGAATCACTCATAAAGGAAATCCAACTTGTGAAGTAATGGTTTGATATTCCCTGTTTTGCTTTTTAACTTTCTTTTACAAAAATGGTCTCATGAATGAAAAGACACTTTTACTCAAAATAAAAAAGAAAAAAAAATGTAATTCACTCATTTGAACAAAACATCAAGGTTAACGTTCTTTTGTAATAGAAAAACCATATCAGGATGCTTTTGTGTGCTTCTGATAGATACAAATATATTTGTATATAATTAGGACATCTTCTGGGGAGGTGAAGACCAGAATAATGCGGCTGTGGGAAATGGTAGTCTTTTTGGTTTTTTAATGGTAGTAAAAGTAAAGGATTAACAGAACTTCAGATTGAAGCCAACTGTTTGCCAGCAAAGTCAATGATAACATATAGGTACAGATTCAGCACTCCTTTCAGGCCTTACCAGGGCATATCACATGGGTTGAAATTTTTCTTCTGCTTAGTCAACAATTGTCTTCCCTGGGAAATCTCCTTCCTTTCAGTTTCAGTTATGCTGTAGGGCACTGCAAATTATCTTTATTCAGTGTCTTGACTCAAGCCATCTACAGGTTTAAAACCACGTTGTAAGAATAGATCATGGCTGCACTAAATTACATGGACGGTACATTTGCTTAGATAGAAGTCTGTGTCGAAATTTTGTCTTTCTCTTGGAAACCAATTAACAATGGATGAACAATAGACTTTGAAAACATCTTACTTTGCCCATCCTTGGAGTCTTAACAGAACAGCTGGGCTAAATCCTCCCAAAATTTCCTCTTTACTGGAGTGAATGCTCTGGCCTTGTCTGAGACAGAGCTTTTACAGTAGTTTTAGCTGTTAGGTGTACTGGTTCTTTCACAGATGAATGGGACAAAAGTGGTAACTGGGCACAGTGCTACCCATTCTGGTTTGAGAATACTCAACACTGAATACAGAGAGGTTAAGACAGTAACAGAAAAGTACGAGTATAGGTAGAGAGGAAGAACACGTGAGAAAGAAACCAAATTTCCTCTTCAGACTGTGTTCCCCGTTTATAACTCTTCAGACAGGAATGTAGTGTTACAGTGCAATTAGGAATAGCAATGAGTGCTGGCAACTTCAACTTGGAACAAGTGCAACCCAGCACTTTTTTGTGTGTGTGTGTGTGTGTTGATCAGTGTGTTGGTATGTACACCCACATACATACGTTTTTTTACTTAGAAATTCTGCTATGTACATGTCAACTTCATAGCTAGTTAAAAATAAACTTTTCAAAGAGTACTTTACTTCTTTTCCATAGCCAGGATATTAACTGTAGTAGAGGGAGCTTCTTAAAGAGCCTTTTAGTGATTCCTCTGTACTGCTGTTTTGTTATACTTTTTCTTATGCTGACTAAGCTGTCATCTCCAGGTCCTTGAAATATAAATGATTGTAGAATATACATGTGGATATGGGCATGTACACACACATACAGACTTAATAATTTGCAACTTATCCAGTTATAAGTTGCTTGAACACAATAGTTAAAAGTATTGTCACTTAACCTGTATAAGTTCTACCATTCTCTGGCTTTTAAAATCATGACCCACACCTTTTCACAATCAGGAAAGGATTTCAACTAAAAGTTGCTCACAAAGATTTCTGAGGAATCTATGATACTTTTCCATTTAAGATATATTAATTAAGATTTGTATTTTATACATGTGTCATGTTGCCTTAAGCAATTAGTAATTTCAGGAGGGAAAGGGAAGACCAAAGCCAGAGCTTCATGGCAGTGTACACATGTTGTCGTGTCCCTTGGTGCCACAACTAAAGTTTCCCTGATCACGTCTCTGCAGGACTGTGACTAGAATACATCTGAGTGCTGAGTTTGTCTCCTTTTAACCACTCACTTTATGGCTTTTCTTGGAGAATGGGCCTGCAAGTATGTGGACATCACAGATTAATCTGACATGTGAAAAAACCAAAACCAACAAATTCAAAACCAACAGTAAGATGACCACAGGTAAGCACATGGTTTGTTACCAAGATTATGGTATGTACTACAGTGTGCAGCCCTTTACTGAGAATAAATTGCAGCTTATAAGTAGATTTGCTGTCTATCTTTCTGTGGTTTTACCTGGTTTGTTATGATTGGAATAATTCATTTAATGATTGTGTCTTATCAAGGAATTTAGTATGTTATTAGACACTGTAAGCTTAATTTCTTGTGAGATATTTAAAAATAAAGTACTCACTCCTGAGATTCAATTTAACTTATTTTAATCTCTTTATTAGCATTTTCAGAAGGATCTTTTCTTTCTTTCAGTTTAGGATAATTTAGCCCCATTTTTGATGCACCATTTTCATTTGCTCCAGATGGCTAAATTGCTTATTTCTCAACTGTTTCCTTTACAGTATATTTTTCATTGTTCGTTATCGGATCAGTTTATCTGCCTCAGCCTGTGATTTTCATGTTTTGTAACTTCTTGCAAGTGCATATAAGCTTCAACTATATGGGTTTCAGAGCCTTTGTCTGGAGTTGTACATTACATAATTAACTAAAAAATACCCATCTCCTATTGCTGGAGAAAGTGTATACTGTATTTGAAAATAAATTTTATCATGTCCTCAGATATGGTGCATGCTAGCAGAATTAGGGGTTTTCATCTTTCATTCAAAATTATCAAGCTCCTGCTATAGATCACATTAATCTGCTGAAAGCCATCCCTTTGAGGTTGTAGGCTATAGTGGAAGGAGAGAAACAAATCAAAAAAAATGGCTTAAGCTACAGAATATCTAGAGCTATTCAAAACTGGTGGCATTTTCTGGGTTAAAATTGCAACAGACTTTTTATAGCTCCTTACTCTATACAAAAGCATTCACAGATATCTGTTTTCTGCAGGTTTCTACGAAGTGAAAGAACCTTTAAAGTATCTTCTTGAGCCTTACTGAATGGAGGATAAAACCATAAACCATATATACAAGCTGCACAGAATGTTTCTGTAGTTGGACATTCCCCTGAAAGGAAACTGAACCTGCTGCTCAAAGGCCATAGAAGCTTTATAATCACAGAAAACAATGCCTCAATCTATTCCCTGTATCTTCTTCCATGGTTAAGCCTTAGTCAACAGTCACTCATGACTTTTAATTAGTCTGAAATTGAATGCAGCCCCTTCTCCTTTAGTACCTCATATTTTTTTCTCTTCTGTAGAAAGACTGATGAAAAGAAGCTGAATGCATAAACCTGACTGCTCAGCACTTCTTCCTAGCCATATTTTCTTAAGGTCTTTTAATGGCTAATCGGCATTTAGGAACATGTCTATTTTACTTATCCCTCACTGCTTTCTGTCTCAGTGATGTCATTCTGCTTTACCTAAGCGCTCAGCTTTGTTGAATGGTATTGTTACCATACATATGGTGAGCGCCAACAGTGCTTGCAGTGTTTGCTTTGTAATGCATTAAAAAGACTAAATTGTTCATGTTGTTTCAATAGGCTTTCTGAATAGAGGTTGCTATTAACCAACTTTTAAAAAATTGGCTGCAAAAAACAGTAGAAACTCTGGCAACAACAAAGAAGAACAAAGGTTAAAAAAGACTGGAGATTTACACACTAACAACTGTTTAGTTCATTAAGTTCATAGTTTTAGGCTCAGGAGAGGAAACAAAATCTTCTATTCTACTCTGCATGCATTTTCGTTTTTCAATAACCTCCTGTCTATAAAACAAATTAAGCCAGTCTCTCCTGCACATGGATATGCACACAAGAAGAGTAAAGCTATTCTTAATTGCAGATGCTTGGCAGTATGTAAGATAGAATATTGTAAGGAACTAGCTGCCCTGCCATGCTATATTAATTCTGGAATATGTTTAACCTGAACAACCTTACACACGAACACTGTATCATCTAGAAAACCCAGTAGGGGTTGCTAGTCTTGAATTATTGCATAAATGGACATATACACCCATCCTTTATATGATCTGAGTACAATACTCCAAGAACTAAAGTTCTTTAAATTTAATCTTAGATATCACTTTATGAATGGTGAGACTTTATTTTAAAAGGTATGCATTTCAAATAATTTCTAAAGAAAGTTATGTGTATTAGGTCAGGGACACTAAAACTGTCTTTCCACTTTAGAAGAAAAACAAGGCAACTTTTAGTCTTACATTTATCCCTGCCCCAAATCTAACTAACTACTTTTTCCTCTCTTCTTAGCCATGGGATCATTTCGATGATGACTTCTCTCAATATAAAGTTTGCATTTCTTGCTAGACTGTAACTAGCAAAAAAATCCCCAACAAACCAGGGAAGAATTATTTGCAGAATGGCTGTGTTGGCATACACATATAGGAGGATCATAAAGAGAAGATGGCACTTAAATCTCTCTACTGAAGTTTTTCTAAATTGGTGAGCTGCACTAGCTGTAAGTATAGGATGATTTTGTTTATTTAGGAAAACTACAGTCTTCAGAACTATAAATTTTCTTTTCAAAATACCACATTGTTCCTGCTTCTGCACTGATTGCTTTCTTTGCTACCTGGTAGAAGAGGAAACACTTGAATATTATTCTGGGGCAGGATGAATGACTCTGCTGAGAGTGTGTAGTCTACCGCTGTTCCAAAGGATGGAGGATCCTGTGATAGAAGCTGGAGTTTGGCCAAGGGCAAAAAACCACAGCAAAGCTCAGCTTGTTGTGATGTCCTCCAAGAGAGGACAAAAAATTAAAATGAAAATTCAGGAGAGATAAACTGAACAAAGTTAGTGGTGATGAGAGATAGTTAAAATATTATTGCTTGCAAGTCACATGTTTCTGCAGGTAGTATTTAAAAACAGATGTTGATGGCTGTGACATCTGGAAATAATTTCATAACAAAAATACCTAGGAGAGAAGTGCATGAATAGAATGATAATAGAATTCATATCTGTAAATTAAGAAGTGACTAATTCTTTTACAGGGTGGTACTGGATGATCACTGGTGCACTGATAGAGATGTTTTTTGGTTGGGAAATTTGGTCACTGAGGGTAGTAAAATGGCTTTGTTATTGTCAAAGCAATTAACTCATAGAAACTGTGGAAGCAACAAAACTAAAGGTCAAGGTTATCTTTGTTATGATCACAAGTGCAGAATCTCACCATAGGAGGCAAATATCAGGTTATGTGATAGATGCTCATCTGCACACCCTCAAAGGAGCACAGGGAGACAATGGCAAGTTGGGAGTGGGGTGGAACCTAAATAATATCTTGCTCCTGCTGCTCTCAGGCCCATCACAGGAGCCGTCAGCCCATAAAGGCCCATGGATACAAGCCCAGAGGAGCACAGGGGCACAAAAGCAGGTGGAAATCCAAACTGCAGACTCAGAGGAAAGAACTGGCACCTTGTGCAGTCCCTTCCAGGGCTGTCCCAGGAGACTCTCATCCCCAGGTGTGATACTCATCACAATGAGAGATGCTGGAGCATCTCTTGGGCTGAGGGGGGTCACTGCCTAGAGATGTGGGCCACATTATAGAATGCAGATATTGGGATTGCAGAAGACTTGTTATGGAATCTTTAGGGGAAGACCAAAGAGTGAGGAAAACGAAGGATCTAGTTGGTAAGGTGATCTAGGTGAAAGGGACACATTTATGTGACAAACTTAAGGTATATCAGCATACTTTTTGTTTAATACAGTGCTTACCTATTAACTGCATGCTTTTTTAAATTAAAAAAAGTTTTGGTTTTCAAGATAATTAAAAGTTAAATTTATAGTGCTTATGCTGTTCGCTGGCCATATTACACAGTATCACAGTATGTTTGGGACTGGAAGGGACCTCAAAAGATCATCTAGCCCAATCCCCTCACCGGAGCAGGAATGCCTAGGTGAGGTCACACAGGAACATGTCCAGGCGGGTTTTGAATGTCTCCAGAGAAGGAGACTCCACAAACCCCCTGGGCAGCCTGTTCCAGTGCTCTATCATCCTCACTGAGAAGAAGTTTTTTCTCAAATTTAAGTGGAACCTCTTGTGTTCCAGCTTAATCCCATTACCCCTTGTCCTATCATTGTTTGCCACCGAGAAGAGCCTGGCTCCATCCTCATGGCACTCACCCTTTATATAGTTATAAACATTAATAAGGTCCCCCCTCAGTCTCCTCTTCTCCAAACTAAAGAGACCCAGCTCCCTCAGCCTTTCTTCGTAAGGGAGGTGCTCCACTCCCTTAATCATCTTCGTTGCCCTATGCTGGACCCTCTCCAGCAGTTCCCTGTCCTTCTTGGACTGAGGGGCCCAGAACTGGACACAATATTCGATCTACTAACCACCCCTCTTGTAATACACCCCAGGATGCCATTGGCCTTCCTGGCCACAAGGGCACAGTGCTGGCTCATGGTCATCCTGTTGTCCACCACCATTGACTACCACTCTCTGGCTTCTCTCCTTAAGCCAGTTTGCAACCCACCTCACCACTCTATTGTCTAGACCACACCTCCTCAACTTAGCTGTGAGGATGCTGTGGGAGACTGTGTCAAACGCTTTGCTGAAGTCAAGGTGGACCACATCCACCACTCTGCCATCATCCATCCACCTTGTTACATTCTCATAAAAGGCTATGAGGTTGGTCAAGCATGACTTACCCTTGGTAAAGCCATGCTGACTGCCCCTAATAACCCTCTCATCCTTGATATGCCTTGAGATGGCACCAAGGATAAGCTGTTCCATTACTTTCCCAGGGACAGAGGTGAGGCTGACCGGTCTATAATTACCCAGGTCCTCCTTCTTGCCCTTTTTGAAGACTGGAGTGACATTTACTTTCCTCCAATCCTCGGGCATCTCTCCCGTTTCCCAAGACTTGGCAAAGATGATGGAGAACGGTCCAGCAATGATCTCAGCCAGCTCCCTCAGCACCCACGGATGCATCCCATCTGGACCCATGGATTTATGGATGTCCAGTCTATTTAATTGCTCCTTAACCCAGTCCTCATTGACTAAAGCAAACTCCTCCATTGACCTGGCTTCATCTGGGGTCTCAGGAGTACAGGGCTCCCCAGGACAGCCTCCAGCAGAGTAGACAGAGATAAAGAAGGCATTCAGTAATTCTGCCTTCTCTGTATCTTCTGCCACCAGGCCACTCACCTCATTCCTCAGTGGGCCTACATTGCCTCTGGTGTTAGTTTTATCCGCTATGTATTTGAAAAAGTTCTTTTTGCTGTCCTTGACCCCTCTCACCAGCTGTAATTCTAAGGAGGCCTTGGCTATCCTAGCTACCTTCCTACATCCTCTAACAGCAGCCTTATATTCCTCCCAAGTGGCCAGCCTCTGCTTCCATGACCTGTAAACTCTCCTCTTCTGCTTGAGCATACCCAACAGATCCCTATTCAACCACGCAGGCCTCCTGGCTCCCTTCCTTGGCTTCCTATGTGTGGGGATGCTCTGATCCTGAGCGTGGAAGAAGCAATCTCTGAATGCAATCCAGCTATCTTGGTCCCCTTTACTTTCAAGCAGTCTTGCCCATGGGATTTCCCCCAGCAATTGCTTTAAAGGGCCAAAGTTAGCCCTGCTAAAGTCCAGGGTTGCAATTCTACTTGCTATTCTGTTCCTGCCACACAAGATGCTGAACTCCACCATCTCGTGGTCACTGCAACCCAGGCAGCCCTCAACCTTTACTGCTTCGACCAGATCCTCCTTGTTAGTGAGGATGAGATCGAGCAGCACTCCTCTCCTGGTTGGCTCCTCCACCATCTGCATGAGGAAGTTCTCATCAATGCACTGGAAGAACCTCCTGGGCTGTGGCTGGCTGGCTGAATGGTCCTTCCAGCAAACATCAGGGAAGTTAAAATCCCCCACAACAACCAGGGCCTGTGACTGTGAGGCCACTCTCAGCTGCCCATAGAAGGCCTCGTCAACTTCCTCAGCCTGATAAGGTGGCCTGTAACAGACACCCACAACAGTGTCACCCCTGCCAGCCTGCCCCTTGGGTTGCAACCTGGCTTAAGGAGAGAAGCCAGAGAGTGGTAGTCAATGGTGCGGAGTCTAGTTGGAGGCCAGTATCTAGTGGAGTGCCTCAGGGGTCAGTACTGGGGCCAATATTATTCAATATATTCATTAACGATTTAGATGAGGGAATAGAGTGCACTATCAGCAAGTTTGCCGATGACACCAAGCTGGGAGGAGTGACTGACACGCCAGAAGGCTGTGCTGCCATCCAGCAAGACCTGGACAAACTGGAGAGTTGGGCGGGGAATAACCTGATGAAATTTAACAAGGGAAAGTGTAGAGTCCTGCATCTGGGCAGGAACAACCCCAGTTTCCAGTATAGCTTGGGAAATTACATATTAGAGAGCAGTGTAGGGAAAAGGGACCTGGGGGTCCTGGTGGACAACAGGATGACCATGAGCCAGCACTGCGCCCTTGTGGCCAGGAAGGCCAATGGCATCCTGGGGTATATTACAAGGGGGGTGGTTAGTAGATCGAGAGAGGTCCTCCTTCCCCTCTACTCTGCCCTGGTGAGACCACATCTGGAATATTGTGTCCAGTTCTGGGCCCCTCAGTCCAAGAAGGACAGGGAACTGCTGGAGAGGGTCCAGCATAGGGCAATGAAGATGATTAAGGGAGTGGAGCACCTCCCTTATGAGGAAAGGCTGAGGGAGCTGGGTCTCCTTAGTTTGGAGAAGAGGAGACTGAGGGGGGACCTTATTAATGTTTATAACTATATAAAAGGTGAGTGCCACGAGGATGGAGCCAGGCTCTTCTCGGTGGCAAACAATGATAGGACAAGGGGTAATGGGATCAAGCTGGAACACAAGAGGTTCCACTTAAATTTGAGAAAAAACTCCTCAGTAAGGGTGACAGAGCACTGGAACAGGCTGCCCAGGGAGGTTGTGGAGTCTCCTTCTCTGGAGACATTCAAAAACTGCCTGGACATGTTCTTGTGCAACCTCACCTAGGCGTTCCTGCTCCAGCAGGGGGATTGGACTAGATGATCTTTTGAGGTCCCTTCCAATCCCAAACATACTGTGATACTGTGATACTCTCAGCTGACCATAGAAGGTCTCATCAACTTCCTCAGCCTGATATGGTGGCCTGTAATAGACAGCCACAACAGTATGACCCCTGCCAGCCTGCCCCTTAATTCTGAACCATACACTCTCAACTTGCTCCTCATCGGCTCCTGGGCAGAATTTAGTACATTGTAGTTGCTCTCTCACATAGAGAGCAACTCCACCACCAGGCCTGGCTGGCCTGTCTTTCCTGAAAAGGGCATAGCCATCCATGACCACATTCCAGTCATGTGAACTGTCCCACCATGTTTCCGTAATTGGCACCAGATCATAATCTCCCGACCGAAAATAGGATTCTAACTTCTCCTGCTTATTAGTTGTATTTCTGCTGTAAAATAGCTACATTATGTGATAAAGTTACAGAACTTTCAAAATAGTTTCTGGAAATTTGGTTTTTTTTTCCTGTTTCTTTTCTATTTCATCAGCCAGTGCACAGTTTAAATAAATATTTTCTTTTTTAAGTTTAGCAGCTAGTTAAAATAAGTTAATACAACATTTGTGAAGAGTTTTTGCACTTCATGACTAGCTCAGAGGTTAGAATTTTGCTTAACAGTATTTTTGGAAGAGCTAATTTGGAAATCAGTAGCATATTTTTTTTTCCTAGAGAGAGGAGAAGCAGACGGGGAGTGCAGTCAGGAGATAAGAGAAATACACAGAATGAAATAAATAGTCTACTAAGAAGAAAAAGGAAGTGTTGCCTTATCGTTGAGCCTCAGATACAGAAATAAAAGAGCAACTAGACCATAAGAAGAATTTGATTTTTAGGGTTCAAATATGTAAAGGAACTTGCGCATAATATGAATGTGAGGTATAATTTCATGTTGGTGTTCATGTTCACAATTTAAGGTTGGTTGTTTAATGTTCTGTTTAAACCACCTTTATAATTTAGACACTTGGAGGTTCATAGACACATAAGCTTTTCCTATTAGAGTGCCTGGTGGGCTTACAGTCCTATGTCTGGATGTATGCAGGACTGCCACCTGGCCAGGACTGAGCACACACATTGTGTTTAAGACCTCAGAGGAACACAGGATTTTCTGTTAAGGTTCTCTGAAGGTCTAATATGGCAACTGCATTCTCAGTCTCTTAGGTGATATGAACCCTGGGATCAGCACAAAACATGACAGCTTTTTTGTTATGGTTTAAAAACACAGTTGCAGGAGGTGGGTACTGCATGTGTTTTTGATAATATATGTTTGGGTAAACAATTAAGAAAAAAATATGTAATTCTGTTCCAGAACAGCAGGTAAATCTTCCACTTCTTTGAAAGTGATACCATAAAGATCTGCTAAGAGTTATCATACACAAGATGATATCTTAGCGGCCCATAGTTAGGTCATTCAGTTGGTATAGAATGGTTTGGCTTGGAGAGGACCCTCAGAGATCACCTAGTCCAACGCACCCTGCTGTGGACAGGGATATCTTTCACTAGATTGGGTTGTTCCCATCCAACCTGACCTTAAACACATCAGTGGTGGCACATCCACAACTTCTCTGGGCAAAATATTCCACCGTCTCACCACCCTCACCATGAAAGATTTGTTCTTCAGAGCCAATCTAAATCTACTTTCTTTCAGTTTAAAACCGTTGTGCCTTGTCCTATCACTAGAGACCTTGGTACAAAGTCTTTTCCTGCCTTTCTTATAAGCCCCCTTTATGCATTGGGAAATAGATTCTGATCCCTGTTTCCGATGTTATTGACAAAATTTGTATTTTGTGATAACTGGAGAAGAGAGAAAGAGAGACTATGAATGAGTGACTACATGTGTGAGTGAGTCAGTGAGTGAATAAAGTGAACTGGGTATCCCCAGTTACTACATCTCTGCCACTCTTTTAGAAGATTGAATGTAAAAGGCTAGCTGTTAGTTTTAAGCAACTAACTCCAGGAGATAAAGAAAAACTTTAACTTGAATCTGAGAGAGACAAACATTACGACTTAAGATCTACATTGTTCTTCCGCATTTTAAATTGAGTAATCAGTATGCTGGCTGTAATGAATCTTGTTCTAGGAACACTCTGTTCTTCCCTGTATATTGCACAAGGGCTTGGGACACTCATCTTGGCAACAATTTATATTTCTTTGTTGTTGGTATTTAATCTTTGAGTGTCATAAATGCTAAAGGAAAGAGTAAAAATCTAATATGTGAAAAATCTGCAGGTTCTGATTCAACTGAATAAGTATGACTGATAGGCAAGTGAAGTTTCATAATATTTTAAAGAAATTAATCACATACTGATACAATTAAAATTGAGTAGATTTTTCTGCCTTGAATTTGCTGAATTGTTGAGATCAAATTGTAGTGAAACTGAATAATTAAGAGGAAATTATTGTGCTGAAATACTATTTTTTCCTGATAAATCCAGTTAAAAAAGAGAACTTTTGAAAAATTATTGAAGAGTAAGAGGAATAATTTACAAAATATTACAGAAAATGTTCTTGGTAGTGTTCTGCTAATATAATTGAAGAAAAAAAATCTAAAAATAATATTAAGCCAGGTGTAAAAAAGACAACTTCATTTCTGACACCATTCTTAAACAATATATTTTTTTTTATGGCAGAGAGTGGGGTGGCAGAAGAATGGATGTTCATACACATCCTCAGACCTGCCTGATGCTATATGGGACATTCCTCCAGGTATTATATAGAAACGGAGATTCCATCCTCCTTAGTGTGCTCTTGATCCTTGATCCACACTATTCAGTGTAGTCTGACTTCTCTAATTGGATCTGACCAGAATTTAGATTTTGAAAACTCCAGCACTGGAGGAAAACTTTAATAGTGAATAAGGAAGTGTGTAGTTTCTCTCATTTGTTTTTAAAAATAAGGTAGTTTTAATCTTCTTCCTGCTATATTTATGGACATTGATACTTGGTCCGACTTTTATCCATCTCCATCTATTATTGTTTCTTGCAATTCAGAATCATTTGATGAAAACTCTAATTCATTAAATTTTATTTTAAATAGAGAGTTTAGTCAGTTTCTTAGGATATGTGGAGTTTTACTCTTTGAACTGATCATTTCACATCATCCTATGCCTGGGGATACCTGTTGCTAGTTACACTAGGGAAATACTTTAATCATACTATAAAAAGTTTGGGGAAGATATAATCGATTCTATCTAAATTGTTTGTTTGTTTGTTTAATATATAAGTCTGTGCTGCTTTGACATTTCCTAGGAATGAGATAGTCTTTATTTAGTGCCATCATCTGAACTTATCTCAATCCAGCTCAGAGACCTTTATATTAATGTGTCAGGTCCTGACAGCTCAGTTCTATTTCTTTTGAAAGGCTGCAGTTATGAACATCTCCACATGTTTTATTTAAAAAAAAAAATCTGCTAAATTTGTGAATCCAATACTCACAGTCAGTCTAACTAGTTCAGCCACTGGTTGTGGTGACCACAAGTGGCAGTTACTCTTACAGGAATATGAAGAAAATTTAATTATAGCTTCAGCTACTTGAATGCCTATCGAAGAGATATTTCTGTTACTGGAAAATTAATTTTATTACTTAGCCCATTTGCTTACAGAGCAGACCCATGTTTTCTAAAGCCCTGTCTCTTATTCTTTTGCCATAATAATTAGTGGTCGATTTAGTACATTCTAGCCATATTAAGTTTACTCATCAATTTAAAATGCAAAGCAAATAAATTAACTGTTAAATTGTGAAACAATGTGAAACATGTGAAAGTTGCTGTTGTGGGTAGAAAATTCTCATAAGATATGAACTGAATTGACATGAATTTGAATTCAATAAAACTGAGAATGACAACTGACAACAAATCAAAGCTTTTTTTTTGGAGCCAGATAATTTAAGGAAAATAAATGTAAAACTGTAAAATAACTGGTAGTGGACAAAATGAAAATGGGAAAAAAAGAAACCACAAACAAATTTGAATTACTTAAAGCACAGTGAATAGAAAATGAATTATTCCCTTACTATTAGGCAAAACTTGCAGTACAGCTGTCAGAAAGTTTGTCTTCATTACCATAGACAGATTGCCTTTTCACTATGTTTTTTCAAGAAGCACTACAGAATTGAATCAATAGCAGCACTAACACAAGACAATTGATGCATTAACTAGTGCAGCTGAACCTAGATTTTTTTTTAAAAAAGCTTTCTCATGGTTCTTTTTATAACAAAGGCAAATATTTCTTAAGATGGTGTCTCTTGAATTTGTGTTTGTTGATTCATTACCTCTCAGCCGCAATTAACATCAGCTCTTACTTCTAAGGAATATAATTAATGACTGATGCACCTTTAAAAGACATAGTACTTATCCAATTTGTTTTTCTTTTTTTAAGCATTGAGAAATTGTTAAACTAAATATTGTCCTTCTTGTGCACTCTAAGCTGCTCATATTAATCAGTCTCACCAGCCTCTTTTAGAGTTAGGGTCTTCTCACCTGGAGGTATGCCATGTACTGAATTCTCTCTTCTGGCAGTTTTCCTAGAGTAGGTTTAAGGTTTTGGGTTGTTTTGTTTTTTTCTTTTTGTGACCCAGTCATCTAGCCATACCCATAATCTGACCCTGGTGAGTTTTACAATCCCTAAGAATTGCCTAAAAGATAGGGAGTTCTGTTGCCTGGACAAGATAGGAGTTCCTGCTACAGAAGAATGATCTGAGTTAATTTTAACATCTTCTCTAAGACACTGACAGGGCTTTGTGGTTGTTTCTTCTTTTGATAGCTGTTTAAAATATTTATTCAGTCTCTCTGTGGTTGTGCTATGACAATTTCTCCTTGTAAAATAAGAAATAGTAAGTTGTTTCCATAGGTGAGTGTTTATACGGGGACCTTGGTCAAAACACAGGAACGTTGAGAAAGTTCTTAATGAGTGAAAGAGTAAGGCCATATAGCTGAAATTATGTCCTCAGAGAGACAAGAAATGGAATCGCCCAATATTTGTAGGGCAAAAAATACAAGTTTGACTGAAAAAGACCAGAGTGACAACACAACTAGCCTAGGAAACATTTAATTTACTTTAGCTTGAAACTCGAACCATCCTCAAATTAGAATTTCTTGTGTAGGCAGAACCACTTTCATCTTCTTGAGTAAGCATCCTGTAAGGTAAAAGGTCTTGCTAATCTGATGATTGTATACATAGCCATTAATCTGTGTTAGCTGACTACAGTTTTCTGTATATATATATGAAGAAAGTTTATCCACTGTGGTTGACAAAACCATTGCTTCAGCATAAAATAAAGAATAAATCTTTGTCTAGTGTTGAGGCCAAAGAAAACCTCTCCCAATTAAATGAGTTTAGCTAAGAAATACATCTGAATGAGCATAAGAGGAGAAAGAAAGGAAGAACTTTTTTTCACTGTTTCTAAGAATTCATTGAAAACAATTTCATTGTATCACAAACAGTTTCTCTTTGCTGACATCCAGCAGTCTTCAGAGATGTTATAGAATGGCCCAAGTGAAAAGAATGCATTTAAGACAATGATGTTGTTCTTCATCCAGTAGCAGTTGCCTTTCTATGCTCAGTCTTTTCATAGTTTTGCTCTTTCGTTTTGTACAGGTCTCATGCTCCGTGGCTGTAACTTTATACAGATTCTTTGTTTTTTCATGGAATCTAACAGGAAAACACAGCTCACAACAACAGAATAGCATGAGAGGAAGAAACATGAGGTACAAACTGTCTTTTCCTTCTGGATATCACACCATAATGTATGCTAGCCTGCCAAGCAGCACTGTGTAGCTCCAACTTAAAAGAGCAATTCGCTCCTATGAAAGGTTTAGGAAGGTGTATTTTCCATGTTAACTACAGGAGAGAGTTGTTGGTAGTGAGGTGGACTATGAACTCGCTGAAGGAAAGAAGCCAGAGAGTCGTGGTCAATGGGGCAGAGTCTAGTTAGAGGCCTGTATCTGGTGGAATGCCTCAAGAGTCAGTACTGGGACCAGCACTATTCAATATATTCATCAATGACTGATGAGGGAATAGAGTGCACAGTCAGCAAATTTGCTGATGACACTAAGCTGGGAGAAGTGGCTGACATGCCAGAAGGCTGTGCTGCCATCCAGCGAGACCTGGACAGGCTGGAGAGTTGTCTGGGGAAAAAATTAATGAAATATAACAAGAGCAAGTGTAGACTCTTACATCTGTGCAAGAACAACCCCAGGTACCAGTATAAGATGGGGAATGACCTGTTGGAGAGCAGTATAGGGGAAAGGTGGGGTCTTGGTGGACAGCAGGATGACCATGAGCCAGCACTGTGCCCTTGTGGCCAGGAAGGCCAATGGCATCCTGGGGTGTATTACAAGGCGGGTGGTTAGTAGGTCCAGAGAGGTTCTCCTCTCCCTCTACTCTGCCCTGGTGAGACCCCATCTGGAATATTGTGTCCAGTTCTGGGCTCCTCAGTTCACGAAGGACAGGGAACTGCTGGAGAGAGTCCAGTGCAGAGCCACAAAGGTGCTGAAGGGAGTGGAGCATCTCTCTTATGAGGAAAGGCTGAGGGAGCTGGGTCTCTTTAGCTTGGAGGAGACTTTTTTTTTTTTTAATTCTGAACTTTTATTTGAATCTGTAAAAGAAATTGTAAGCAGCCTGAACAGTTTGGTTCAAGGATAGGATAAAGGGATTAGAAAGCACTTTTCCATATAGTACTTAGCTAGTACTCCTCTATAATGTTGGATACCTTTACATGTAGTGACCCCAAGTACCTTTGGTTGATGTTTTACTTCTAATTGTTGCTAGTCTAAGGAATTGTCAGATAGTGTGTGTGTATATGTGCTTGTGTGCATATGCAGGTCATTAATTGTCATGATCAGGGTTAGAGAAAAGGAAAACTCACTGGATGTTAGCAGCTGTGATTTTTGTCTTACTTGCTTATTATTCTGAATTCAAATTTTGCAAAGAACAAAATGAAAACATGAAGGGTAACCTTCGTGTACTTAATGAACGCATTTGTGTCCCCTGACATTAGCAAATGGTGCAAAGTGCAAGCTTCAACACCTAGAGCTTCACTAAATGCATAAAGGACACAATAGCTCATTTAATTATGGTTCTCAGAAAAGCCTTTTCACTAACATAGCTGTTGCTACTAATTATCTTGGCTCTCCTCCTGCAGTGCATGCAGAAAGGTTGCCTTAGCTCTCTAAGGGATATGACCAGTGAAAAAAAGATCATGCCTGACATGATAGAATGTGGAAAAAGAGAATCTATTTTCTGTTCCACTTTACCAGCATGATGATGACATTTCACATACAGCTGGGGGGGTGAAATGTATTTGGTCCCTATGAAGACTTAGACCAAAATTTTTTAAATACTTAGGCAATTAACTCCCTTTGAGGTCATTCTCCTTCAACATGACCTCAGTCCTGAAAGTTATATAGGAATTACTATTTTTCCTTTAAACAAACAGCAAGCAAATATCTGTTTAGCTCCTGGACAGAATGTTGAGAAAAGCAGGTTAAAACAAGAGATCTGATCTAAGAAAGCTATGACTAGCTGCTCACAGCACTCAATAGCACTAAAATCCTTCTATTGGCAAATCTGTTAATCATACCACAATAAAAGGTGTAAATAGTTTGCAGAGGAGTTTATTTTTAGTGCAAAAATAAAGAATAATTCATTTTGAGTTTAAAAGTAAGGGTCAGCTGTGATTTGTTTATTTTAGATCACGTAGGTGCTTGAACAGTGAAAGAATCCAGCCTCTTCTCATTTCTGCTATTGAAGGTGCCTAATGAATTTCTAAAAGTTGTGAATACCATAAAATGTCCTTATTGTCCATTGACCTAAGTTACCAATAGGGTAGCTAGTGATGTCATCATAAAATTATATTCTTGATTTAGAAGAAGATTAAAATATAACAACAGATTCTCCTCTGGTATAAACTGGTATGTCAGCATTTGAACTTAAGCGAACTGTTAATTTGCATCAGCAAAAATTTTTCACTTCTTTATTAGAATAGGAATCTTGCTTGTGAACCTTAAGATAGGAGCATCCTGAAGATTTTTGAGGTGTTGCAATGTCTGTGATGAGGCGGAAGCATCTGTTTACAATAAAATGTGTGTTTACTGGTGTCTTAGGAAACAATAGGCTTTGGAGGAAGAGTCAGAGAAGCAGGGAAGCAAGCAGATATTAATAAAAAATTCAGCTCTAATAGTATAGTGCTCCAAGTGATCTCAGCTGGACATTTTCCCCTGCACATCTTCTTGTTTAATTTGTGTTTACTTTAGCTATGCACTTAAGTGTCAGTGCTCACCTATACAGAGGACATGTTCATATTCTGCTCTCTAAACTTCTGATTTACTTAAACCAGTTTGTAGTAGAACATTAAACTTGACATATGACTTCATTTCTTCCTTATATCCAGTCTAAATCTCCCCTCTTGCAGTTTAGAACTGTTGCCCCTTGTCCTGTCATTACAGGCCCTAGTAAGAAATACTTTCCTGTCTTACTCCATTTTCATTGTAGCACATATGTAGTGACAGTGTCTGAGCTTCTGACTCCACCACAGAAACCACTGTAGTCCTATTGCTTGAGCCAGAACCATGGACGGGTTGAGAAGTGTCAAAGTTTGATTGTACAGTGAGAATAAACCATGGCAGATGCTTTGTGTACTAAAGGGTATTGTGCTTTGCAGTGCTTTTACACACATTCTGTATGTGAATCAGGCAACATCATGTGAAAATAGAAGCCTTAAACTGTCTAAGTATGGAATTCTGCCTTCTCAGAAGAACTGACAGGTCTTAACAGGGCATTATGGTAAGTAAATATTCCATTCCATTTTATACCCAGGCTGACTTGTTCAAACTCTCTCAGAGTTTCTCTCTCCATGTTCTATGTGGAAATATCCAAAATTTCCTCAATGCACATCCTAACGATAAAAGTTTGTTTTGAAGGTTGTATACTAAAAAAAAATTCAGTTTTGTTAAAGTTCTCATCTCATCAGATGCCCTGCATTTTCACCTTTGTGACTGAATTCACCCATTGACTTTTGTGCATCGTGAAAAAAATTAGGTTGTGGATGGGAAGGAGATAGCAAAAAGCTTTTAGGGTGAAACTGTGGTAATATTCATCACACTTTAGTATTTTCATAATTACTTCTGTAGGAAACTAACTTTTAATGTCATACTTTGTCTGGGTTACTAGAAACAGGGATAATTCCAACACCACCCCTCCATGAGATTAGGACAAGAGACTGTTGACAGATTTTATTATATTCTTTTTCTATGGTCTTATCATTAAAAGGAAATAAAAAAACTCTATCTCATGAGCCTATTTTAGTATATATAGGCAAATTAAAGCTTTGTCATTAACTTTTGTGGCTATAGGATAAAAATACCTAAAAACAGTGATTACACTACAATTTTCCAATAGCTAATTTTTCCCTGGTGGGATAAATTACCACTGGGTTTGAGGAAAACTTTAGTTGAATGCTTGTGTGTTTTTGCAGTGAACAGCAAATTAGCATTAAAAAAAAAAAAATGTAACATTGAGTTGTAATCTCTTTACCCCATAAAGACAAAGCAAATAATTCTGAATGCTCATTTTTCCTCTAGTCTGAATATCTTAATTGAATAGTTAGTTTTAGTTTTTTTCATTCATTATGTTGATTTGCATGTTTTTATTACTTTAATAATAAGACTACTTGAATAATCTGATGGTCAGTTTTGAACATCTATTTCTTGTATATTTAGTTAAGTACTGCTTGTTCTATATAAGCATTTTCTAAGTAAGTTCCATAAGAAGCGGTGTAGCAAATAGTTTAATAAGCTAAGGTAGTCAGGCAAGGCAGGCAAGAAGGAATTTATCTCTTCTTACCTCTAAATTGGAGTCATATGCGTTTGGTGGATGAACGGTTAGATGGATAAGGAATTGGATGGACCACTGCATCCAGAGAGTTAGAGTCAATGGCTCAGTGTCCAAGTGGAAACCTTGAGGTGTCCCTCAAGAGTCTGTACTCTGACCAACACTATTTAATGTCTTCATCAATGAGAAAGACAGTGGGATTTAGTGCACAGTCAGCAAGTTTGTAGATTTCATCACACTGAGTGATGCAGTTGATTTACTTGAGAGAAAGGGACCAGAGGGACCTTGGCAGGCTAGAGGAGTGCCCCATATGAACCTCAAGAAGTTCAACAAGGCCAAGATCCTACTCCTGGATTGGGGCAGTCCCCAACATCAGTACGGACTGGTGGATAAATGGACTCATAGCAGCACTGTGGAAGAGGACTTGCGATATTGGTTAATGACAAATGGGACATGAGCCAGCAATATGCACATTCAACCTAAAAAGCCAATTGCATTCCAGGATATATAAAAAGAAGTGTGGCCAGCAGGTCAAGGGAGGTGATTCTCCCCCTATGCTCTCATGAAACCCCACCTGGAGTATTGCATCCAGCTCTGGGGTCCCCACATAAGAAAGACATGCACCTGTCAGAGTAGATCCAGATGAGGGTCATGAAAATAGTCAGACGGCTGGACCACCTCTCCTATGAGGAAAGGTTGAGAGAGTTGGGGTTGTTCAGTCTGGAGAAGAGACGGCTCCAAGGAGACCTTACTGAAGAGTTTCACTGTAGAAAGGGGGCCTATAAGAAAGACAGGAAAGTACTTCTTGCCAGGGCCTGTAATGACGGGACAAGGGGCAACAGTTCTAAACTGCAAGAGGGGAGATTTAGACTGGATATAAGGGAGAAATGTTTTATGATGAGGGTGGTAAGACACTGGGGCAAGTTGCCCAGGGAAGTTGTGGATGCCTCATCATTGGAACTGTTCAAGGTCAGATTGGATGGGGCTTTGAGCAACCTGATCTAGTAAAAGATGTTCCTGTCCATGGCAGGGGGTTTGGGCTAGATGACCTTTGAACTTCCCCTTTGACCCAAACCATTCTATGATTCTACAATTCTAGTTGATGTTTTGAGTTTTTATTGGCAGTTATGGACCTCTTGTTGAGCAAAGATCAAAGTGAAAGCAAAACTTGTTTCCCTCAGCTGTTTTTCAGTATTAGTGAAGAAAAATATTCTTATAGGATAAGGGGAAAAATAAATTGGCTTAGAATATTTTAGATTACGTAGAGTATTTTAGTGATTAACATCAATCAGAGAATTGAGTGCCAGAGCTTTCCTGGAAAAGCAAAACTTTTAAAGTGGCTATGAAGGTTTTTTAAATCTTCTCAGTAAATACGAAAATGACGAAAAACTTGTTTGACTTTCCGTTTTGGTCTGTGAATTGCTCTTAAAGAAAGATCCAAGCCCAGCTCTTTTATAGACATGTCTTAAAACTGTCTGAAAATGTTGCAGTCCTAAGTATCAGTGAGGTGTTGAAAACCTCTACTGTGTTTGTAGCAAGACTCAGAAGTATTCCTTTTTAGTCTCTGTGGTTCTCTGTGAATGGGATTAGCACATTAAGAAATCCTGAACTAGGACATTATGTGGGCACGATCCTGAGTATTAGACAATGGTGGGTAGAAATGAAGAAAGGAGGAATTATTTTGTAGTCCAGCTGCTACAAAAACACACTTGTTTTTAGTCATGTCTGTAGGAAAGCCAGCAAGGGACTGGGCTGGGTCTTATTCTCCCCCTCATCAAATTAATGAAGGCAAAGAAGGATAGTTTGTCAGTCAGCAGGAAGGGGAAGTGAACTAAAATGAGCAGGGAGATGGATTGTTGAAAAGAGCAAGCATATTCAGTCCTAGTAGTCTGCAGTCAACTGTCATTAGTCAGTAAAACTAACTAGTTTGAACTCTTAGTATTGTAGAAATTTCTGTTCTTATATGTTACTCTAAGACGATAAAAAGTACCTAAAATAATAATCAGAAAACAGAGATCTCTAGTCTCACTTCCTCCAAACTAAAGTACACCTAAAGCTCATCACTTCATATAAGTTGCAACATTGCTTCTCAAATAAGATTTCAGATTGATGAAAGACATGGTAGGATGGAAAGCTCAGTGATCCCTCTTCATTACTGGCTAACAACACATTTTTATTTGAGTTAAAGAACAGGAGAAAGCTGATGATGGGAGTTCCTGCTATGTATTCTCTCAGCTTCTAATGGACTGTAGCTTGGTGATTTTTCAGATCAGAGACTGTGCAGAAAACAAAGAAACAAAGAAGCAAACAAACTCCAAACCTTCTTCTCCCCTCTGAATCCATTTTTCTTTTTTTTTTTTTTTTCCATGGGTGGTGTAAACTTGTATTTAAATGGGAACTTCTTGTATTTCTTCCATTTTTATCACACTAGTCAGAGCATATCTGATGTAATGAGGTTTGTTCTACAATACTCTGCACTCACTGGCAGTGAGCTAACATGACATAAAAATGGCATAGAAACACCCATCTCTGGGAAGATTTATTTTAACTTGTTAAAAAACATTTTGGTGGTTTTGATAGTTTCACTCAATTGCTAGTACTCCTAAGTTTCTCCATGACTGCTAGAAGGCAAGTTGCTACTAAAAGAAAGGGGGATTTGCATGTATTTATATGTACAAGTGAAATGCTATATCTTCACTAGTAATAATTATACCTAGACTGTTTATTGAAGGTGGCCAAAAATCATTACAAATTGAGCTTTATAACACTCTCATGTCATAAAATTAAGGGTTGATTTCAACTACCAGTAGTATTCAGATTTTAAATCATTAGCTAATCCAACCTGAAGGAGAGTAAAAGGAAATAAAGTGGAACTAGAATACAAGTTCGAGAAAGAACGCATGTCCATGCCTAACTTTCAACCTGTTTCAACAATTAGCCAAGTACTTAACTTGAAATCAGTGGCTAGCATGTGCTTAAATACACCTTTTTGATCCCAGGGCATGTTTATTAATATTTACATCAGGTTAGTCTAAAGCTATAACTCTCTTAGTGAAATGAAAAAGTATTTTCCTTTAAATGTTTTAACTTCAAGGACTGAGCCAAGAAATGTAGAACAGGTCAATAAGAGCCTTGGGCATATTGGACACTTTTGAATCAGAATTACTGTATTTGCTAGGTGTCTTGCACGGTGGGGACTGTCTCTCATCCTGTTCGTTTTAATTTATGAGCTTTCTAAGTCCCACATTCTAGCCTTGGGACTGGAAATTTCTGTAGACACCGTATTTGTTTAAAATATAATTTGTTTGTACACACTAGTTAGAATTCACGTAATGTACTTCTTAAGGTTGCCAGCTTTTTCTAAGTACACAGAATTAGCACCAAAGTGCAGTTTCTTAGTATGGGGTGTGAAGAACAAAGAACTTCCTAGACTGGCAGAAGTTCCATAAGTTCCATGAAAAATTAGAAATGTTTATACCTTCCATGAAAGTAAACAAAGATGCCTGGAATTCAACACATTAAGGCGCAGTACTTCCTGAGAGTTTCATTCAGATTTTCCATGGAAACAATAAAAACTTGTATACAAAACTCTTCTGCTTCAACTTTTTTTTTTTTTTTTTTAATTATTATTAAGTCACACTTCTGAAACATTGAGACATCAATAATTTTCTTAAAGAAGAGACAGAATATATTCAGTGTCTAGGCATCCAGGTATACTGCAATAAAGTGCCTTTTTTTTTTTTTTTTTCCCCCCAATGTGAAGAATTTGAGCCTGGATTTCTTCCCTGCTGAGTTTGGAGCTTAGCCAATGTAACTCGCTTTAGGTTTGTGAATACTTTACATAATGCAAAGTCTTTTATCTTCCTGTCAGCAAGGGAAGAGGTTAATATTTTCATCTGCAGTTGCAGCATTCTGTTTTTGTTAGCCCAGTTGGTTTCTGGAGCAGCTGACTGAGTTTCTCTGCTATACACTGAATAAGTAGCTACTGAATGTGTTGGTTGAATGCCTGACCCTGCAAAATCTCAAGAACTAGTGAGTTCTATTAACAGACAAATATAGTATTTTGAGCGGTATGTACCCATCCTATACTTAAGGCCTTCTATTTCGTCAAGTGCCAGACTCAGAGCAGGAAAACTGAAGTCAGCAGGAATCTGGCAAGGTAGAAGTTTCAAACTGTTTCTGATATCAGGTTGAGGATACTTCTTTTATTTATGTAAAACTTACAAATAACCTAGAAATTGCACTTTTAAAGGCCTGAATATGGCAGCAAGTTTCTCAGAGAATGCAAAAGACAGACAAAAGTGTGATGGTTACACTACCCTTCCATGAAGGTAAAAAGGAAAAATGCTGTCAATGTTCAACATGAAATGACAGAGGACATACCAATGTGTTACTGAAGCAAAAAACATCCTTTTAGCAAATACCATCCAGATTTTGACACTGGGTATCATTATGAAAGCCATCCTGAGAGCAAAAGAAGTAATATTTAATCAAAGGATACCTCTTATTCCAACCTTAGGGTATAGGAAATGTGGCTATCGCTCAAATACTTATTTTCGGTGAGAATGATTTATTACAATGTCAAGACATCCAATTTCACAAAGACGTTGCTCTCCTTCAACTTCCATTTTTAAAAATCGCAACTTCAAAATAGGAGTTGTTACATTAGGTGGCAGAAAACTTGCTTTACAAAGAAAATAACTTTTCTGAAAATATCTTGTGATATGTTGCTGTACAGATTTTACTTTTGCCTTCAGTCTAGGTTTTTGTTCTAGGATGAGTCCTGCATTTGGGCCACTATAACTTTAGAAGTAGAACGTCAGCATTGCTTACTGTTAAATTTTCTAAAATTCTTGTTTTAAATTGAAGCTTTTTACAGTTTCTGCATGTTTGGTTATACATTGGTTGGCTCCAGGTGTATCATTTCAGAAATTAGAAGAAGTTTCAAGTCCTTCAAACAAAGTGGGCTTGTGAATCTAAAGATGAATATTTGGGTTTTTTAACAATCAGGTATGGTGATTTGAGAAATATAAGAACAGTAGAGGAGACCAAATGGATGAAAAGCTTGTTTTGTCTGAAGAGGTATCACCCAGCTCAGGTCTTAGGGGTAGCAATAAAGAAAGCACTTTGTAGGAGTTACCACTAGAAAATGGCATAATTACAGAGCACACAAGATTCAGAAGACAGGAGCAGGAACTGGCAGAGGAGTTTTACAGTGTGCCTGTTTCATTCTATACATGGATCATGCGCTGACTAGAATAAATTTTGCCTTTGCTAAATTTTGCCTTTGGCTTTCTCTTTTCAAAATGTTAAGCTCTTTGCTATAGTTATAGTTTTCTTCCTTCTTATATATTACGAATCATAAATTACAAGTCTGTTGCAGGAGCATGACAGGCACTATATAAAGCAGAAGTTGAGATTCCACCTGAAAAATTTCCCACAACGAGTAGAGAAGTAAAATTTTTAGGTACTTGCTGTAGTGCAGGTAGTGCAGCAATTCTACTGGACATCCTATATAAAACAGAGCAATTACAAATGCCTCAATCTTGGAAAGAATTAAAACAACTCATGGGTGCTTTAGGATACTGGAGGAAGCACATACCTGGATTTTCTGTCATTGTTTACCCACTGTACTCTCTTTCACAAGAGGGAAAACCATGGAAATAGAAGCCAGAACAATGAGAGGCAGTCAAAACTCTAATACAGGAATTAAAGACATATCAGTCACTGGGGCCAGTACACCCTCACAACCATACTGTAGCAGAATGAGGTTTTGCAGAACATAGTACTTATTTCAGTCTGTTCCAGATTGGGCCAAGCCGTCAAGAAAGGCCTTTAATGTTTAACTTGACTACTTTTAAAGACACAGAACAGAGGTATTCCTAGTGGCAAAAGGTACTTTTGTTATAAGTACAAACAGTTAAACAAGTTGAACCACTAAGGGGTAACCCAGGTGGAAAACCCCTGCCAAGTCTGATTTTCTCTTTCCTGGAATAATACTGGGAATGATACCAGCACACCTCCCCTGGAGATTGGGTTAACCATGGAAGGATTGCTTACCCTTCTTGCAGGAGTAATCATCATCAGGGTGAAACACATTTGGTTCACACATTGACAACTGTATATCGGTAACTGTAGTACATTCTGCACCATACATGTTTCTCAGTTGTGAGTGCAATCTACTGTAACAGCAATTATAAGGGAAGGTGATGAAGGCACATTGCTCACTGAGATTCAAAAGGAAATTTGGGATAATTTGGGTCAATTCAAAAAGGATTTTCAATCTTGATGGTATCTACTTAATTTCCCTTATGACCTCACTACCAGTAAAGTCATAGCTTTTGTTTTGACAATAGGCAAATCTTTGGTATACATCATATACCAAATCATTGTGCTGGGATTGAATCACAATGGAACTATCCTCTGTCTGTTAGAACATAAGAATATGGGCCAAACAGAAGGGAAACAAATGTCAAATTATTAATTTTGATGCATGCGTTGTACGGGAACAACAGAGATTTTTTTCTGTAAGTAATACTATTAAGGCCCAAAACATTCATCTAGACAACAAACAAAATGTGTGTCATTTTGAAATACATACTAATGGAATTTTGAATTTGATGCTGCACCCAATTGTAGTTTTGTTAATTTTAACCTTATTACGTTTACTGATATAATCACTCTGTATATCAAAGTTTGGCAAAAAATGAAACAAATCACACCAATGTATAGAGTCAACTGATTCTTCAGGTGAAGTGGTTTATAAGTAGCATTAATAATGACACTTAATCTACACAGCTTTTCAAATAATAGGACTCTTACCACTGATCAGCAAGATGCTACATACCTATGACACAGAAGCAAGAGGTAAATGCACTGCTGCAGTGGATTGCAGTGGATTGACCGTAGTCATTGGGTGGAGTGTGATGGATGCACGTGACCCCTTAAACAGACTGATGCTGGTTTGGTAGAGGCTTCAAAGAACATAAAAGTCTGAGCCATAGGTGGGCCAAGAACTCCTTTAGGTCAAATCTGTTCCCTGAAAACCCACAAAAGAGCAAGGTGACACAGTGAGCATATGCATGTGAGCTTGGAACACTGATCATGTGATTAACACATGAATAGCAGATGGCTTTTCCAAGACTCACTTGTCAAGGAACAAAGAATGCTGTGGGTACAAGGAGACTCCTGCATACCTTTCCTATGCATGTAATTTGACTACAAGGCAACCACTTTATTCCATAAGTATGACAGCCTAAGTGAGCCTTCCTTGAGCTGTCCCTGCTAGGCAGTGTGGCTGCATGGCAGTGATCTCCCCTTGAGCTGTGATGTCTCTCAAGGCTGCACCTTGAAGCAGAGACCTTCTTCCAGTGGCATATCTTTGGTAAGCGAGCAATATCGTGTATAACCTTGAAGAATGGTTACTTTGATTTTATATTGGTAACATTGATTTGTGCCTTCGTAAGTTTCAAATTGCTTTTCAAATGGTTGTGCCACACAGTAATAGAGCAAACCTTGCCGTCGAACTTCATTAAGTTGCACTTCTACAACATCGTATTAAACCCACTTTTGCTAATACCTTTGACAATGCTTCTTTAAGCCTTCTGAATCACCCATTCATTACACTTGCAAAGTTGTTGGCAGACATTTACATCCTTATACAGTATAATGATAACTTATGCACTAAGCTGGTCCATTTGTAGACCATTTATGGACTTTGGTTTAAATCATGGATTTCCATCTCAGAATGCATAAATGGAAAACCTTTTTTGGCTGCAAAAGGAACAAACATTTTCTTGAGACACTGTAACATGGTATATGGAAAATGTGATCAAATGTGTTACTATCAAAGTACTTTTTTCTCATCGTAAAGTTCTCTATTGTCTGGGAGGCATAATGCCATATAAAAAGAAACAGTACTTTAGGCACACATAGCAAAAGATAACACAGGATTTTTTTTTTCTCAATATATTCATAAATCTGAAATTATAGCTTTCTTAATGTTCAGTGGTGCATTGATCTTTCTACAGCATTGATTTTTTTTTTTCCCCCCATAAAATTGCCTTGAGCCTAAGAAGCCTCCTGTAGGAGGAATCTGTAAGCTACTGGAGTCCCTGGGAAAACCTGCATTATAGCAGAGGAAGGGTACAGTTATGCATGTACCAAAACTAACAAATTTGCCCACCTGTCCAAGAAGCATGACTGATATCTTCAGGAACGATCCAGAACAGTGCACCAGACTTGTCTACATGCTGGCACATTAGCGAAGACATTTAGATTTGAAATGAGTCGCCAATCAAGCCACTCCTTATATGTGTTTAAATCTGCTAGTAAGTACAGATACAATCTCTGGATTTATAAAGTATGGATCTTACTCTTTATTATGCATGCCAAAGCTCTGAGTTGCTTTTTTTTTTTTTTTTTTTTTTAACCTCTACATTAATTTCTTAACTCCCTTTGTTCACAAACCAAAGAGATCCACATTCTAGCATCTGACATTCAGGGCTGTTTAACTTAAGGGCACTTGCATGCAAATGCAGACCATTTTAGTTATTTTTATGGATCTCTATCTTCAGAGAAGGACTTAGTTGTACAAATAACAATTGCATAAAATATGTTGTTTATATATGCTGCAGTGCTTCTTTTAATGTATCTTTTTCTGTAGATGTTTATAAAATAGACATCATATCTCACTGGCTCAGAATTGTCACCTTTTTTGGAATAATAGAAACTTATTGAGTCATGCAGATTGTTTCCCTAATATGAAAGCAAGAGAAATTGGGGAAGCAAGTTTTTTCTATCTTTCTTCACAGCAAATGGTTTATTTTTTGTTATATCTACTAAACTTTTAAAAATTAGTTCTGATAAATAGCAGGGAGACAATGACTTCATTTTTATTAGAAATACCTGCTTTGATTCGAGACTTCAGAACTTCTTTGCATGTGAAAATGACAATGATAAGCAACAAATTCTAGTCTGTCTAGTGCAGTGGAAAAATGAATGTGTTTTGAAAAACAACTTGAACTGTAAGGCAAGCCACAATTTCATCCTGATATGAACCATACCGTACTGTGTCCTTGAAAAATTTCCTTGGTCAACATGCACCTTGATGTAAATATAAGCTAGGTAAACCAATTAATACACTCAGCCAGGTTTGACCTGCATTACTATCATGAAATTGGCATCTGTTTAAAGCTGCAGGAAGCCTGATATTCTAATTATGTTGGAATGAAATGAGTCTTGTGTTCAAAGTACAAACATAAAGAAGTGAATCCTCAGCTACTGATTCACTTTCAGTTTCCTGTCCTTACATGACTTTAATAGAGAAATCAGTTCTACATTATGATTTTGCAGCTTGAAGTTATCTGGAAATAATTGCCTGTTTTGGAACAACAAGTACTGATTAAAAAAAATAAAGTTGCATAATGTAGAGACTTTCAAGCTGCTTCAGAAAAAATGTAGGGGATGTAGGGAGAAAAAGAAAGGCTGGAGAGGGAATTTCCTCCTGCTGAATGTAACCCCTTTTTTATGTCTTCAATTGCATAATTTTATGTTAGAGGCCTAATACTACCACCCTTTCTCCCCAAAAAATGAAGTCTAAATGTGGAATGTCTTATATTGCAATTTTCATACATGTGTTATAACTAAACCCATAAACCACAAATTTCCGAGCTATTGTATTACGGATATTTCCATCTCTCTCTGTTTTAAATAATTCAAGCCAATAAATGAGAAATAAATTGGAACTTGAAATAATGTTTCTAACTGTAGTTGACACCAAAGTTAGGTAGCTGTTTCTGAAAGCTCTTTTTTTTCAATATTATTGAAGCTGCTTATTTAATATCAATGGCAATGAACTGCTTTTCCTTATGCTTGAAGGCAGGAATGCTGGACAGTGTGACAGAGAAAGCATCCCTGTATTTTAATTCACTGTATATCATTAAGGTCATCTTTATTAGCTCCATAATTCTCTTTTCTGTTTTGCATCCTGCTTCATTTGTGGCATCTTTAATGACTTGTGCTCATGAGTTACAGAAGACAAATGGGCTACATTTCTCCTTAGTAGAATTTCTTATGCCTGCTTTTATTTTGACAAGGATAAATACATAGAATCATTTACCTTGTTGGTAATATTTCTTACTTTATGTAGTGTGTCTTTGTGTAGTAACAATTCTATTTTTTTTCCATGTGGCATTCTTGTTATACTTATTGAAAATACAATGTGGATTATTTTTCTGTAATTTCATACTGTTTTATGAGGCAGTGTAACCAGGAAATAATATGGTATTCACATACTACATGAATATCATGGCACTGCAGTGTTACTTACATTATTTTCTCAACCTTTCTTGGTATCTCTTAATTCTTTATGACTTTAATTTGAACAAACACAGATAGTTTTCTTTGTATAAAATATTTTTAAGTGCCACATCTAGTTTCGAAATATATTACATTTCTGATGGCTAGAGCTTTGCAAGCATTTTTAACATGACTGTAGATAAACTTCTGCTCATAACTAATTAGTAACTAGCATGGGAAAAGTACCTTTGATACTATGCTCACTCTTCTACATTCATTTTGTAATGAGAGACAAGGAATATCTTTAGTTTTCTCGTTATGGACAGATCTGGGTCTCATGTTGTAACGTTTCACTTTACTGTCCCTTAAATACATTCTCCAATGGTTAGGCAGATATGCTGGAGAGCTATTAGACAATAGAATACCCTTCTATATATAAAGTCTGTGAATGATGAGTAGTGACTTTTTGATGAATTACAGAGAGGTTAAAGAAAGACAATCTTACAACAGTGAAAGAGCTGACAATTTAAATAGTGTTAAAAATGACCCCAAGAAGCAGGAAATAGGATAACTGGGACATACAAATGAAACTTTCAGTGATGAATAAAGTCCTACAACCAATGTATGGTCTCACTGAGCAGTTTTGAAATAAGGTAAACAGAGGAAAGATAGGGCAGCCAAGATGCAGAGAAAACTACTCCTTTCAGAAAGGTCTGAGTACAAGGGCTCTGCATTTCATTCAACCTGTACTTTTATGACAAGGGAAAAGGCAAATGTATTAGCTTAGCAGGATAGTTAGATATTTAAATTAATGGTCAACTGCAGGAACTATATTTTTTTATATGAATCTAAGGGAAAGCAAACTTTTGTACAGAAGACTTAATCTACTTTGTGAGCTCAACTGTGAAATTTAGCTGCTTCTATCACAATTGATTCCAGCTTTGTATTTAAAATCAGCATAGAAGAATTTGCTTGGATATAGCATGCAAATAAATGTCTTGTTCGTTTATGTCTGCTCTTTAGTTGCTTCATGATGTAAGATTAATAATTCTTGAGTGATACTGATAGTGTAATGCTTAACTAGTTGTGTATAGCAAATGAATGAAAAATTTTTACTGAAGTTATACGTAATTGACGACCTGCCTGTCAAAACAGAAGTTAAAATTTTATTCTATTATGGCAGTGGAACTTTAGTAGATGCTGTTGATACTTACATTTTGAAGAAAGCAAAATAGGCAAAAGCTATTTTTAAAAAACCATTTTTTTATGCTCACGCAATTGAAAAGGAATTTCAAATGTAGTAGTGAGAAATATCAACCAGTTTGCTAGTAACAAATATTAATAGTATTCATTGGAAGAGCAAACTTTTAGGAAACAAACTTTAAGGAAAGTGAACTTTCAGTTTTTTTAAGGAATTAAAGGATGGCATCTCCAGGAAAACTGTCCTCAGGGATAAAGGAGCTAAACAGAGCTGGCATCTCTTTAAGAACTATTTTTTAAAAGTTCAATAGCTTTCAACTCCAACGTGTAAGAAACCGGGCAAGGAAGTCAGGAGATCAACATGGTTGAGTAAGGACCTCCTGGGCAAATGAAAGTGTAAGAAGAAAATGCACAGGCAGTGGAGCTAGAGGCATGTATCCTGAGGAGAATACAGGGACACTGCCTGGATGTATAGGAATGGGATCAGGAAAGCCAAGACAAAACTGGAGCTGAATTTGGCAAAGGATGCTGTGGCAAGTTTCTCTTTTAGTGAATTTTAGTGAATTTGCCTGCCACCTAAAGCCTTCATATTAGCTGCATTTTCCTGGAAAACCAGATACATGTTTTGGTAAACTTAGCAATGGAATGTGAAGTTATGATAACCATTAATGCACATCTCCCGAGAGGGGCAACGAGAAACAGGTGACCAATGAATGACCAAGTGAGTATAACATCCCATTCATGTGAATACTTCGTATAAAAGTGAGAGAACACAAGGATCTTGTCCTTTTTTTTTTTTTTTTTTCCCTTTTGCTTATGGCTGACATTAGGAGAGGATCTTGCTAGTCGTCCCTGTGAAGTGAGGCCTAATGAGAGACTGAATCCAGCTCCGGGTGGCTGAAAGTGCAATCCAGGATTTTGGGTGCCAGCTCTGCAGTTGCTGGGACTTACAGGATTGGTTTTGTATATTTTGTGTTATTTTCTCTATTCTTATTACTAGCATTAGTAAAACATTGTTAATTTTTCCAACTCTCTTCTTTCCCTCCTGATCGCCTGTCCTTAGTGGGAAAGGGGGAGAGAGAGGGGTTGGTGGAGGAAGGGGGGGAAAAGGGAATTAACAATACATCTGCCAGGGTTTTATTGTCACCCCACAATCAGAACCCTTGACAGATGCTAAGTATAATGAGAAGGGCTTTTACAGGTATATTGACCAGAAAAGAAAGATTGAAGAACAGGTACCAGCCCTGGTAAATAAAACACGATAACTGGTAGCAACACATTTACCACTGTCAAAGAACTCTGAGGTATACAATATGTTGTTGTTTTTGTTTGTTTGTTGGGTTTTTTCTTTGTTTTGTTGTTGTTGTTGTGTTGTTTTTATTTTTTCTCCTAAGTTTTCAATAATAATCTCTCTTCCCACATTTCTCAAGTCCCTGAACTTCAAGGCAGGGACTGGAGGAATAAAGTCCTTCCCATCACAAGAGAATATCAGGTTTGAGGCTACGTGAGGAACTTGAACATACACAAGTTCATGGGAACTAACAAGATGCATCACATGGTCCTCAGAGAACTGGCTGGTATATTTGCCAATCCACACTCCACCATTCTCAAAAAGTCATTACAGTCAGGCTGGTCCTCAGTGACTGGAAAATGATCATACCCATTATTGAAAAAAGGTAAAAAGGCAGAGTCTGGGAACTACTGACCAGTAAGCCTCCATGCCAATCCCTAACATTGTGTGATTCTGTGATTCAGTTTTCCCTCTCAAGATACAATCAGACTGCAAATATATTGTGTTGGTTTGTTATCCCCTTCTGCCAGGTCCAAATTATGCTAACTTTCCTGATTTGTACAGAGACACTTGTCTATTTAGGCTTTGAGGAAGAGATGGTGAGATAAGAAGTTCCACCAAGAAAAGGTAATCTAAGGTTTTCTGTTTGTCTTTTGCATGGTGGGCCTTGAGAGTTGACCTGACTCAAAATCAGAAATCCTGATTTTTGTGTATTGGCAGTATCGTTTCATACAAACAGAAACACATAATGACTTTGTATTGATGATAGGAGTTGTGTCCACCCCACTGGCACAATAGTGGCTGTAACCTACCTGCCATGTAGTTTGAAAATTATATTTTAAACTTTTTTCCTTTGAGTATGCTGCAAGGGAACTCAGATGTTCAGAGTAGAGAGAAAATGACGTATAAGCTGTCAGTAACAATGTATCATCCAAAATATTTAAGAACTAGCCATGACAGGTAAGTGACATTATTTTGCAATACGAATCAGTTTTCAACCCTTTGAAAGAAACAGTGGTAATAAACTGATTTCAAAGATTTATAGTCTTCATATAGTGAACTGTTCAATTGCAATCTGTAAACTTATATACAGTATTCTTATGGAAATCAGTGCACTATGTTGAAGCTACACTAGTAAAGCATCCTTGAAGATAAAGGATCTAACTACTTTCAACTAACATTTGAATCAACAGAAATGTACTGGATTTTGCAAAAGTTTCACTATGATTTGACTGGAAAAGAAGCAGTGTTTTGGTTTTGCAATTTATCAGCATACCAATTTGGCTTTTCCATGCCGAAAAGGATGTGTATATCCAGTAGCAAATATTCTAAGATAATGTTTTAGAAAAACTTGAATGCTCTGATGTTTGAATATATTTATTAATTCCCAATGCAATAATTATGTTTTTTTAAAAATAGTTATATATTTATTTATTTTTTACCTGTCTTGTAATTTACAGAAAAACTTTTGACTTCTGCAGCTTCAGGTTACTGTTCATTTATAATGTGCTTGTTATTTTAACCCTGTACCTTACTGCAGATCTAAAAGTATTGCATCAGATTGCACTTAAAAATATAAGGCACTTTATTCACATAAGTGGTATTTTAAATATTATTTACAGAGTTTTGGATGCCTATTATAGTTCTCTATAGTATCAGATATGAGGGATTAGTAGCTGACATACAGTATGGTTATAAAGAATTAAATATAATTAAACAGTCTTAGCATTGGTATATTGTATTTTAACTTCATTGCAAATATTACTGAGCCAAATTATTCTCTAACAATCACACGTAATTATTGTGTATCAAAGATATAAGAGGTCGATAAAGAGCTGTTATGTTGTTTCCCTAGCCCTGGCTTGGTAGAACTGCAAAGTCTTCCAGATTTCTTCCAAAGTTTCCAAGTATGTTTTCACACTTAAATTATACATTCAGTGCTTATTATTCATACTTCTTTTGTTAGTACTATAATAGTCTATTTTTATAATTGATTTTTAAAAAATCAAGTGAAGATTTATCCAAAACCTGAAATTAAAAATTAATCTGTTTTTTTTTAAGGCATATCTCAGTACTTTCTCTCCCTTAAAAACCCATGGCACAGCTAAGAAATAGAATAATAGAATCATAGAATCATAAAATCATTTTGGTTGCAAGACACCCTCAGGATCATAGAATATAATGATAACCTAACTCTAGCACTAAACCATGTTCCTCAGAACTTTTTAAACACCTCCAGGGATGGTGACTCCACCACTTCCCAGGGCAGCCTGCTCCAATGCCTGACAACCCTTTTAGTGAAGAATTTTTTCCTAATATCCAGTCTAAACCTCCCCTGGCACAACTTGAGGTAATTTCCTCTTGTCCTATCACTTGCAACTTGGGAACTTGGGAGAAGAGACCAACACCCTCCATGTGAAGAATCTCGTCAATTCCATGACAGCATGGTTCTTTTTGTTTGTTTCGGGTTGTTGGTTTTGTTTTTTTTTTTTTTGTACATTTCTACATTGCAGCAGTACTTCAGAAAAGCCTTCTGTTTTCACAAATATTTAAGCAATTATATTTGTTTTGTGCCACTTTAAATATCAAAGCTAGGACCTTGTCCTGGTTTTGTTAAAAAACCACAAGTTTCTCTTTTAGTGAATTTAACTGCCAGCTAAGGCCTTCATATTAGCCGCATTTTCCTGGAGAACAAGATACATGTTTTGGTAAACATAGCAATGGAATGCGAAGTTATTGGTAAGCATGGATGAACATCGCGCAAGAGCGACAATGAGAAACAAGTGACCAAGAAACTGACCAAGTGAGTATAACATCCCATTCATGTGAATACTGCATATAAAAGTGAGAGAACACAAGGATCTTGTCCTTTTTTTTTTTTTTTCCCCTTTTGCTTATGGCCGACATTAGGAGAGGTCCTTGCTAGTCGTCCCTGCGAAGTGAGGCCTAGTGACAGACTGAATCCAGCTCTGGTTGGCTGCAGAGTCCAATCCAGGACTTCGGGTGCTGGCTCTGCTGTTGCTGAGACTTTCAGGATTGGTTTTGTATATTTTGTGTTATTTTCTCTATTTTTATTAGTAGCATTAGTAAAACATTTTTAATTTTTCCAACTCTCTTCTCTCTGTCCTCCTTTTCCTCCTGATCACCTGTCCTTAGTGGGAAGGTGGGGTGGGGGGTGCCGAACAGGAAAGGGGAAGGAGAGGAGGTTAACAATACATCTGCCAGGGTTTTATTGTCACCCTGCAATTAAAAACCCTCGACAGACCTATATTTTATAATATACTGTCTGATACGTCTTCTTTGCCATTCCTGTATACATAAGATCTTCTGTCCCACTTAAAAATGTATTTTTCATACAGAAAATTATTTGTCTAGAAAAGAAAAGGAAAAGGAAAAGGAAAAGGAAAAGGGAAAGGAAAGGAAAGGAAAGGAAAGAAAAGAAAAGAAAAGAAAAGAAAAGAAAAGAAAAGAAAAGAAAAGAAAAGAAAAGAAAAGAAAAGAAAAGAAAAGAAAAGAAAAGAAAAGAAAAGAAAGGAAAAGAAAAGAAAAGAAAAGAAAAATAACATTGGCAACTGGAAAAAAAACCAAACCTCCAGGCCCCCTGAATCCCTGTTCTTCTCCCCCTTCTTTGCCCAAGTTCAGAAATACGCTAATCCTTCAAAATTCACTGTTCTTAGATACCCAACAGATTTGTATTCATTTTCTTAGAGCAAATATGTCAAACACATTTTTATTCTTTTAAAATCATACATGATATTATTAAACCATTTCTATACTGACTTTTACATTATTCACAGACCTCTGGTAATAAAAATTACTATTGGTAGCGAAAGAAGGAAAAGGAGAAAATAAAAACCCAGTAGAAATCTAATATAGTGATGTTTAATATTTTGTGTCACATTGTTTCATGATTTCTATTTATTACAATAAACTATCAGTAAACATGATAAAGTTTTCATACTTAGATATTATTAAAATGTTCTCTTAGCATTTCCTAGCATTTAATAAAATAATAATTTTATTAAGGGTCAAGTATTAGGCTGTGTGACCCCCAGTTTAAAATCTATGGAATTATGGTTGGAAAAAAAATAAAAATTTGTCACATTCATTTTAGTTTTATTTTCTCTTTGAACTTCAGTTCCTTTTTGGATTCCTGAGTAAGTGAAAGTTATGGGAAATTTTAGTTCATTTTAGTCAAATTGTAGGATTTTTCCAAATAGACATTTGAGTTTGAAGAGAAGCTTTATTACAAGTGTCTGCTTCATTGCAGTGTTATAAATTACTATTTTATACTATTTTCTCCAGCTTGTAGAACTGGCTTATTCTCTCCCTTACTTACACATAATCTATCATATGTTTGTGGTTGTATGTGTTCTTGGTTAAGACAGCGAGGCTGCTTTCTGATGAAAAACTACAAGATATTTTAGCCTTCAGGAAAATTACCAGCATTAAATGATATTAAATGTGGCTATTGTTCTGAATACTGGAAAAATAGTTTACAATAATTTATAAATTTTCCAGATGATCCACTTCTAACCTTTTTCCTTCATTATTCTCTTTTGATAAACTTTCATGCAAATTTGCTTTTGATTTTTTTATTTTCTTCTTCATTGAAAACTAATCTGTGGATTCCTGTATGAAATTTGTTACTTATTATTTTCTTTCTGTCATTTACTCTCTCCTGTTTGCTTTTGCCAAAATTTCACTGTATTGCAGTGCATAAATAACCAGTGGCCTATTTTAGAGTCTGACAAATTGCTATTCCATTGCAGAAGAAATAGTCAACATGTTCAGGGTGACATTTTATTTATACTATAATTCATTAGTCATTGAACAACCGTGGATTCAATCACTTTTCCAAGAATTCCCACCTAAGATCGCTGCCTGTCCTTGAAAACAAAACAGTTCTCTTTGGTCACAGGGTTAAGGCAGAGAGCCACTCTGCCTTTTTTTCTGTAGCTCTGTTTAAAAATATCAAGGAATAGAATGGGATCTGGGGAAGAGGGGGAGTTTGCTTTCTTTATTACATGTAGTCGTGTTTTTATAAATTATCTGGATGCAGGAAATGAATGTACATTAAGTAAATTTTCTGCTTATATGAAAGTAGGAGGATATGTGGATTCTCTCAGTGGTAGGGAGGCCTTACAGAGAGATCCAGATAGACTAGAGACCTGTGCAATCACCAACCACATGAAATTGGACAAGACCAAGTGCTGCATTCTCCACCTGGGATGGGGTAATTCTGGTTATACATATAAACTGGGGGACAAGAGGCTGCAGAACAGCCCGGAGGAATGAGATCTCAGGATGTGGATTGATGTCAAGTTGAATATGAGCAAACAGTGCCCTGTCAGCTGAAAAGACCAACCATGTCCTCTAAGGTGAATCAAGCACAGCATAGCTAGCTAGTTGAGGGAGGTGATTATCCCACTCTACTCTGCACTGATGCAAACTCACCTAGAATATTGTCTGCAGCTTTGGGCACCTAAATATAAGGACATCAAACTGTTAGAGTGTGTCTACAGGGCAGCCAAGATGGTGAAAGGACTCGGGGGCAAGACTTGGAAGGAGAGGTTGAGGTCACATGACTTGTTCAGCTTGGAGAAGAAAAGGCTGAGGGGTGACCTTGTCACAGCCTGTGACTTCCTCAAGGGTGTCAGTGGAGGGGCAGGTCCTGATTTCCTCTCTCTGGTGACCAGCAATTGGTCATGAGGAAATGGAATGAAGCTGCATCAGGGGAAGTTCAGACTGAACATCAGAAAAAATTTGGTTGGTCATTAGAACAGGCTCCCTGGGGGAGTGATCATGGCACCAAGCCTGTCAGAGTTCAAGGAGCATCTGAATGACCCTATTAATCATATGGTTTATTCTTAGGTAGTCCTGCAAGGATGAAAGGAGTTGGACTCAATGATCCTTACGGATCCTTTCATGTTTGAGATATTTGGTGATTCTATGATTTATGTTTTGATCATGTATATCTACCTATCTACCTATATACGTACATACACACATACACACACTAACACATATATACACAATATGTATGTTATATGTCCACTAGCTTTTCTCCAACTCAATCAATACTTTGACAGTAAAATTCAATTGAGTCTTTTGAATCTTTTTTTTTTTTTTCCTGTGGTGCTGGAAGACTTTGAATATTAGAACAGAGCCTAATTTGTGTTGCAATATTCTAATACAGCTGTGGTTCTTTGCTCTACTCTTAAGATAATTTCAGCTCCTCATACACATGTAGACATCTTTATCAGTTTAAAACCTCTGGTCTTTTTTTATTTTTCTTTTCTGTGGGTGGTCTTCATAGCAGAGTAAATCTGGAAAGAATCATTAGATTGTCTCAATCTGTTTAACTATATAGTTACGGGAGAGTATAGTAAGATCAGTCATGCTCCAGGAGCATGGCCCCCTGAGCTGGAAGACAAGGACAGGGAGCAGAACGAAGCTCCAATAATCCAAGGAGAAATGGTTAATTATCAGCTGCACCACTTAGACATGCACAAGTCTATGGGCCCAGGTGGGATCTACCCAAGGGTTCTGAGGGAGCTGTCAGAGGTGATCACCAAGCCACTTTCAATCATGTAAAGCATTCCTGGCTAACCAGGGAGGTACCCCAAATGACTGGAGGTTGACAAATGTGATGTTCATCTAAAAGAAGGGCTGGAAGGAGGATACAGGGAATTACAGGCCTGTCAGTCTGATGTTGGTGCTGGGGGAGGTTTTATGGAGCAGATAATCCTGAGTGCCATCATGTGGCACATACAAGACAGCCAAGCAATCAGACCCAGACAGCATGGGTTTATGAAAGGTAGGTCCTGTTTGACTCACCCAATCTTCTATGACAAAGTGAACCACTTAGTGGTTGAGGGAGAGGCTGTGGATGTTGTCTACCTGGACTTTAGTAAAGCTTTTGACACTATCCCACAGCATTCTCCTGGAGAAACTGGCTGCTCGTGGCTTGGAAAGGTCTTCTCTGGGTAAAAATCTGTCTGGAATGGAGTCAAATCTGATTGGCAGCTGGTCAAAAGTGGTGATTGCCAGGGGTCAGTATTGGTGTCAGTTCTGTTTAATAGATTTATCATCAATGATCTGGATAAGGGGATTGAGTACACCCTCAGAAAGTTTGCAGAGAACACTAAGTTGCGTAGGAGTGTTGATCTGCTTGAGAGTAGGAAGGCACTACAGAGGGATCACGACCACCTGGATTGATGGATTGAGTTCAGTTGTATGTGGCTAAACAAGGCCAAGTGCCTGGTCCTGCAGCTGGATCACAACAACCCCATGCAATGCTACAGGCTCAGGGAAGAGTGGTTGGAAAGCTGCCCATCAGAAAAGAACTTGGGGGTGTTGGTCGACAGCTGGCTGAATACAAGCCAGCAGTGTGCCCACTGTTGGCCAAAAAGGCCAACAGCATCCTGGCTTGTATCAGAAATAGTGTGACCAGCAGGATTAGGGAAGTGGTTGGCCCCCTGTACTTGGCACTGTAAGGTTGCACCTTGAATACTGTGTTCAGTTTTGGGCCCCTCACTACATGAAAGATATTGAGGTGCTGGAGGGTGTCCAAAGACAGGCAATGAAGCTGGTGAAGGGTCTGGAGTCTTATGGGGTTGGAGAAAAGGAGGCTGAGGGAAGGGAGTTCTTATTGCTCTGTAGAATTACCTGAAAGGAGGTTGTAGTAAGGAGGATGTTGGTCTCTTCTCCCAAGTAGCAAGTGGTAGGATGAGAGAAAATGGCCTCAAGTTGCTTCAGGGAGGGTTTAGATTGAATATTAAGAAAAAATTCTTCATGGAAAGGGTTGCTGGGCACTGGAACAGGCTGCCCAGGGAAGTGGTGGAGTCACCATCCCTGGGGGTGTTTAAATGACATGTAGAGAAGGCTCTTAGGGACATGGTTTAATGACAGTGTTAATGGTTGGACTCGATGATCTTGAGAGTCTCTTCCAACCAAATCATTATATGATTTTATGATTCTATGATTAGGGACACCATATATATATATCTGGACAGAAAGCACGAGACAATTAAAACAGAAAGTCCTCTCAGTGGTAAACCTTGTCCTGTGCTTTTATGGATGAAATCATTAAATAATGCAAAGCATAATGTTAGGTATAATCTGGGTCCACTCACCTCCAAAAAAGTTTATTCATCAGCTTCACTGAATCAAGATGAGAGAGAATGTAAACATGTGGCATGAGCTGGGGAAATAACTCTTGCAATAGATATAGCAAAACCTGGTCTAGTGTAAGCTTTCCTCTAGGCATCAACTAAGTGTCCATGCAGGACAAAAACCCCACAAATATTAAAACCGTTTTGAAGATACTCTGCTCCAGTTTTATAACATGGCGCCTGATCGGTTGAGCAGACTGATATACTGCTGTGATGTCAGCAGATTTCTGACTGTCTTCTGTGATGATGGTGCTGTGTGTGTATGAAGGGTGACAAGGAAAGGAGGTTAGTTGTGGTAGACTGGATGATATACTGGGAAGGTTCAATTTGACAATATTGCAGGGTAGGAGAAGTTTAAGGAGATACAGTAGGAAACAATCCCAACCTTTGTTTAGTGTTCTGCTTATTAAACTAGACATATGCAAGGCACACCTCAGAAGCTACAACAAGACTTTTGTACTCTTTTCTGCATATAAAAATGTTCTACTTTAAGTAGAAGCTTAGAAAATCATACCAGAAAAATCAGAATTGTTATTGATATTATAAATTATGGTTAGGTTGGTAACCTAGAAATAGCAGGCAGCCACATTTGTCATTTGTGAACCTTGCTTTCAAATTAAGACCAGGCTTCAGATTAGAGTTGGTTTTCAATTGAGGGATATTAATCAATTCAGAATTTAATGCACAGGTAATTTTTTGTTGGGAAATCACAAGTCTATTAAAATATGTTTAGAAATTATGTAGTAGTTGCAGAGGCTATTGCATGGGTTGAAAGTTCTGTTATGAGTGGTATTTCCTTCGTAATCGGTTAATTTATGTTGCATTTCTCTTTTGAATTGCACTAGAAGAAACTCTGACTACCGTTCCCTACGTGTGCTTTCAGTGTTTTAATGGAAGGTCCTGAACTTATAATTACCCATGAATAAACCCCGAGACCATTTCTTGTTGTTGTTTTTTCTGAGCCACTTCTGTATTTTGAGAGATTTAAAAGTGTATCTTCTTTCCCTGCTTCCTTGTAAATTTTATAAACACTGATATCAATGAGATTTCCGTCTCCAAACCAAGGTGTCCAATCCATTAAAGCAGTATATTTTGATGCTACTTACATCAAATCTCTAGCATCTTTCATAGTACCTCAGTTAAGCATTCCATTTGCTTCTGGACTTCTTGCTAAGGTGGCAAAGTTTTGTGAAGAACGTTAGGAGATCTGTAGAGCTAAGGATTCCATCCAAATTTCTGAGTATTGAGTTGCACCTTGAATTGCCTCTGCAACAACATGGAAGGAAAGATTCCTTAAAATATTTAAGTTAATTTTGGTATAATTTATATACATTTTACACTAAACAGCAAAATTTTGCTTGTGTGTATGCAAGACATTACAAAGTGATGGAAATGAAATGATGCTTGGCACCATTGTTAGGAAAAAGCTTTGTATTGGCCTGATGTGTAGAAGCATCATAACATGAACATAAAGTTCCTAAAAGTTATACAGAGAGAGGATCATGTAGGACTTGTTCTTCTGAAAGACAGGAGAAAAGGAAAGTGACAACTGCATATTTTACTACATATTTTACTGTTTAAAAAATGAACAAACAAACCAATAAACAGCTGTATTTGCTCCATGTTGCTACCAAAATAGTTACTCATGCTCAAAGATCTTGGAAAGGTCAACCAGCTGGCTTTCCTTCAGAACACTGTAGGAGCTCTGGACCTCACTTTAATGAGAACTGAAGGAAGAACTAAACTTGCAATCTCCTTTCCTTCTGCTCATGCACATTGGAAACAGAGAAATACATTAATGCATGGAGTTCAAACTGGAAAAATCTCAAATATGAGTTGATATAGCGGAAGATTTGGCGAGGAGATTAGTTAAATGCAAATGCACTCAAGTGACTTGCACCAGTCTGTAGAAAAAGCATATACATCACACTAATTGTTTTACTGACCTTGTGTGCTTGATGAGTAGAGCCTCTGTGTTAGATAACATAAGCCTGTGAGAAACTCGAGGCACCTTATCACTATGTCTGAGATTCCTGCTTTGTTGTGAGAAAGAGCAAGAGGCTGCATCTGCCTGAAGCCTTGAAATACAGGTGAGCTCAGCAGGCCCAGTGATCTTCCAGCAGGGCTGAACTGACCAACACCTGCGTCCCCATTTCTGTCACCTCTGTCTGGGAGCTTAGGTGCTACTTTGGAGATCCCCCAGTAGAGAGGTAACTAAAATAAATCTTGCTCTTTGCAATGCATTCGTGGCCTCTGGCTCTTCTTGCGATGTGCCTGTGTATGTGTACACATAATTAAATCAGGAAAGAAGAAAGTAGAGTTTCTGGAAGAAAACAAGTCTTCTTATTTCATGTTCTTCGAAACATTTGTGACCTATTGGGACAATTCACTATAAGGTTCTTACTCTGAGCCTGTCAGCTGGCAGGATCTCTTCTGAGGGATACCAATTTTGGTGGTCTGAGTTCTCCTTTTTCTCCTTTCCTGTCAGACAAATAGTACCCACAGGCAAATGTACCTAAGTGTGTGTTCAAGAAAACAGCATATGGAGCCTAAAGCCCAAAGAAAGGAATATTCAGGTCATGCCTTGTTGAATGAGTACATATTGATTCATGCTTGTGTATGACATGACTGTTTTTATAGTTTTGGGCCTACTGTTGCCTTGTGAAATGCCAATCATTTATTCCTTTCTATCAGGTGTAGAAGAAGACAAGTTAGCAAGTTGGGGCAGCTACTTTAAATGACTGTGTTGGGCTGTTAAACTAACACAAAAGTATTTTGGTTTGCCTTTAAAACACTTCTAAAACCATACAGTGTATTGTTTGAAAGACACACCTTAAAATTTAGAATCTAGCTGATGATCATAGCTGTTTCTGGGTCTAATGATATCTTTGTTCCTCTTAAAAATGGGCACAGTTTACAATTATAGCAAAACACTATAAATGTAAAAGTTACCATGCCTAGATGGCAATAGAAACATAGTTTTTCTCAGGCAATGGAATGTCTCCTTACAAAACTGAAAAAATTGATGTTAGACAGTTAATATTTCCATATGTGCAGAATGTGATGAAATTAAAAAAGACATTTATCCTAACTATATATATAAAATTATTCTATTCTATTCTATTCTATTCTATTCTATTCTATTCTTAGCAGGGGAAGCAGTATCTCACACTGTGTTATTTCAAAGCACTCTATGCGCTCATGGCCAAATGACAGCCCACTGAGAGTTTAAGTGGTATTCCAAAAACCACTTAACATCCATTAAGGAAATTCCTTAATGTTTAGGAATTTTTGTTAACTCTGACATTCCTCCTTCCAAAATCAAGTATTAGTAATTGCTGGAAAAACCAATAGAGAACAAAATAGAACTGCAGCAGTATGCCACAGTATAAATTCACGCTGCATTTTCTCTTTGAATACTGCAGGAACACTTCTGGTCTCCATCCTTCCATCTGTGGAAATAGTACAGAAAAAGATGTAAAGGAAAATCAAAGCCATGGAATATGTCCTTTACAAGAAGTGAAAAAAAACCAAAAAACAATAGCCTCAAGTTATTCAGTCTATAAAAATAGACAACTGAGTGGGACTGTGCTAGAGGTTCATAAAAGTTTGATAAACATAGAGAAGGTAATAGGGACAGCTGTTCATTTTCTAGACTAGGGACTGTGCTATTGAAGTAGCAGGTAGCATCCTTTAACAGATAAAATGCATATTTAAATTGTGGAATTCTTTGGCAAAATATTTGAAATGCCAGAAGTTGATAGAGCTTCAGAACACATTCAAGTAACTAGATCTGGTGGGATATTTCTTCCAATTATTAATTACAAAAACATCACCTTTGATTTGGGAAAAGTGGGACCCATAAATCACAGGAGCCTAGGACGAGAGCTGGAGCTTTGGGTTCTTTTTCAGCAAGAATGGACCAGAGTCTGACCTGGGACAGATATTTTTTATGCTTAGTTATATGTACACTTTGTATTGCAGTGAAATGTAGAGTAGATATTTTACTGTTTTTTATGTGCAGAATATGCTTTTGCTTCCAGCAGTCCAAGAAGGCAGGAAGGACAGCTTGATCACCTCTGTACTTTAAGAGTGAGCCCTATCAGAGCCACAGTCACAGCACTGCTATTTGGGATCATGTGGGTGCTGACAAATGTGTCTCCTGTCTGAGCTATGGCAGGACAGAAAATACATCTATTGATGGCTTTAGGAATAATAAGTAGACTTGAAGTGCCAATTAGCAGAACTAACCAGATAGTATTTCTTTGTCTGAATGTTGCTGAAAAGCCTCAGTTGGCCCAGTACACCCTTAAATGAAAATTTCATAAGGGCCTTATGATGAAAGCCTAATTTGTTATTGAAAGGGTAAGTCAACATACTACTGAGAAAAGAGACATCTATTTCTATGCTGTTATCAGTGAAGAAAGACAAAAGATATAGCTCCTGAATGTAACTGAATAATCTGTAAAAAAATTCTTTCTGGGTTCTCTCAAGTAATTCTGTTAAGAAAGACCATTGTGGTTTAATGAGAAAATATATTTTGTAACCTTGTGGCCTTAAAAGAATTAAATTAAGACTGGTGGGAGGTTTTATCTACCAAAATCTAACTTAAAAAAAAAAAAAGTTCTGCAGAAGTTACATGAAATTTTAAAATAGTGCAAGTGCCATATGCAGATTAAACTTCATTGCTGGTGATGACCGTCAACCTCATATGTCTCTCTGAACTGCACAAATAGTGTCTGTGTTTTAGAGTACACCTTTTAAATTTCTGCCATTTGTAATGAACTGCATCTGCACTGTCTACAAACGTGTTCTAATTCAACATGCACAGTGAAAATAAAACACCTGAAAGTCTGGGAATATCAATCTAAGATGAAGTCAGCAGTTAGATTTGGGTTCACTTATTCCATTATTGTAAATTACTAGAACCTTGTCACAGATAGAATTTTACACAGCTTTGATTTAACAGCAATTTAGGATTTATTAATACATGGATACTTGAATATATCTGTAGACACAGACGTGTGCACATAATCCATGGATACTCAAATATATGTGGAGGTATACCTATGACCAAAATTTCCCTCTCAAATTAAGTGAATTACTCACTTCAATGCATTGGCATTTCTCAGTAGGAGATTCATTTAGCTTCAAGAAACTTATCTTTGCCCACAGCTTCATTTCTTGCAAGATGACTCCATGGATGTCACACCCAGTGGCAGATTCGAAGTGGAAGCCGCCTGCAACCACAGAGAGATCAACAGGTGTCACTTTAGGACTGCTATTTATAGGGTTATGAGATCGTTGTGTTTTACTCTGTATTTTCCCACTGTAGCTACTCTTAGCATGAGGTAATATTCTGGAAATGTCCAGAACCCTCTAGATCATGTAGTTCTGGGACTGTTTTACTTGGGCTGAGTCCTGGGTAGAATGTGTACCAAACTGTCCACAAGTGACTGATGGTTGCTGTCTTTCTCGGGCAGAAGGGGGGTTTTCCCATGCAGCAGGAGCTCCACTAGCACAAAGGGCATGCCTTCGTGCCTTGACTCACTGTACTTGTGCCTCAGTTTCCTGTCTCACTGCACTTGCACAGTGGGAACCATTCTCTCCCAATTATGCCTCACCTGCCATGGTATCAAGGTGGTGCCCAGGAGAGGTGGGTGGGAGTTGCAACCACCACAAACCTATACATATCATGAAATGGCTTCTTGTTGGGCTGTATGTTTTGTAGTCTTTTTAAAAAGAGTTTTGTGACATAAACAGATTTCAAATAGAAGCATTGCTCTGTGCATTGTTGAAGGTCATGGACTATCATGTAGAAACTGATTTGTAGATGAGATCGCCTTGGTTTCAGCTGTGGCTCAGTAGACAAAGAACACGGGTATGCATGTGTAAGTATAAGGGTGGGAATGGAAGCCCAAGGCTCCAAAATTCACCATAATTTTCTGAAGATGGCAGAATGTTGATGAGAAGTTGAGAGTGACTTGTTGTGTGGAACACTCTTGTTCAAGAATAAACCTGAGAATCAGTAGCTCAGAACATCATAATTTCCAAGTTCTGTGATTTTAGTATAAAATACAAATAGTAACATTTACAAGCAGAGTTTTACAGGAGGTTTACGAAGCAAGTCAGAATTACCATTTATCTTCTCTCCCTTTTTTCTTTTTCTTTTTTCTTTTTTTTTTTGTAATACTTATAGTCCTAATTTCAAGACAGATGAGAAAATTATTGGACACTTGTAGCTAGAAGAATTATTTAAAAATCAGCAAACAAGAGTAGTAGGATATGTTGCATGGGTGTTGATAGTAACTTATTGCCATGTATCTTTTGCTATGCCTATGATAATGTGATTCTCATGTTATAGTCACTATTCACAGTTATTAATGTTCTCATAGAAATTTATTTCTGTGCAGAGGTTAGAACAAGGACTACAAACCACTTGCTAGTCAGTACTGTCTATGTACATCATAAAGGAATCCTGCTTTCCTGAACAACTATATTTTAATTCCTGTTCATGTTGGGCATTGCCCTAAGTCATCTTCATTTGGAGAAAACCAAGTTTAAATGACAGAGGTGATTCTGTCCCCCGACTCCACTCCTGTGAGACCCCATCTGGAGTACTGTGCCCACGTCTAGAGCTCTCAGTGCAGGAAAGACATGGACCTCTTGGAAAGGGTCCAGAGTAGGGTGACAAAAATTATTAGAGAGATGGAACACCTCTTCTGTGAGGAAAGGGTGAGATAGTTGGGGTTGTTCACCCTGGAGAAGAGAAAGCTCCAGGACACCTTACTGCAGCCTTTCATTACTTAGAAGGGATCTATAAGAAAAACGGAGACAGACTTTATTAGCAGGGCGTGTTGTGATAAGACAAGGTGTAATGGTTTTAAATGTGTCACCGTTTAATGCAAGGCGACAATAAACCACGGCAGATGCCCTCTGTTAATCCCCCACCCTCACCACTAGGGAAAGGTAATAGGAGGAAAAGGAGAGAGACTTGCAAGTTGGAAAAAAGTTAAAAATGCTTTACTAATGCTACTAATAAATAGAGAAAATAATACAAAATACACAAAACCAATCTTGAATTTCCCAGGTAGTGCAGCGTTGCCCGTGGCAGAGCTGGTGTTGCTCCAGTGGCTGCAGGGCAGGCAGTCGGAAGTCCTGGGCTAGACTCCACAGTAAACTGGAACTGGATTCAGGGATGCAGGGTCTGTAACCAGGCCTTGGATCACAAGCAGAACTGGCAGGGTCCTCTTCAGATGCTGGCCATGGTCGAAGAGAATGAGAACCTCGTGATCTCCCACTTCTATAGGGTGTATGACGTGTATGGGAGGGATCACCTGTCCTGTCCACCCCTCCTTGCAAATACACCCCTCTCACTTACAGGATGTGCAAAATTTATCAGCAACCTTGGCTGCCATAGCAATAAGTCTAAACCTGGGCCTCTTCTGCATACCATTGCTACTGTTATCACCTTTTTTTTTTTTTTTAACAAAACCAGGACAAAACTGAATGAAATGAAAACTGAATGAAATGAAATTGAAATGAAATTTTTTACGAGGGTGGTAAGATACTTGAACGTTGCCTGGAGAGGTGGTAGATGTCTCATCCCTGGAAACATTCAAGACCAGGCTGGATGGGGCTCTGAGCAACCTGATCTAGTTGAAGATATCCCTGCTCATTGCAGTGGGTTGGACTAGATGACCTTTGCAGGTCACTTCCAACCCAAACTATTCTATGATTCTATGATTCTATGATATATATTGATATGAAACTACATGACTAAGATTTCAAACAGGGTTCAGGAAAAGGTATATACATGTGAAGGAGAAAGATTAGAGAACAATATGCAAGTTTATTCAAGGGGTAATCATGGTAATTTAGGTTTTTCATTGTCTAACTTCTTAGCACGAAACTTGCAAATTCTGCCATTACTAGCTTACTTGGTTTCCCCATTTGTAAAAAGAGGACAATATTTCAAGTTCCCATATACATAGTACTGTATTTTGTACTGATTAACTGAGATACAGTGTCTTATATTCAAGCTGTTAATTCTTCATTTGTGGAATTAATATGATTTTATTCAAATTACTGCATTCTAAGGCCTTCAGTCTTGTGATATATTCTTATATCAGTGGTACATTCAGATCTATTAGGCAGAGAATCTCTTTTTAGTTTATATAGCATGCAGTCTTAGAAGGTTTTGACAATGCTTTAAAAGGCAACCTTAGAAATGGCTGAACCCTACAATCTGTAGAGTTTTTGATGGTACCTCTCCCTTTCTTTCAATCAGGAAAAGCAAAGCCCTACTGGTGATCTGGTGATCTGGTGATAAAAAAAAAAAAAGTATTTATAAAATGTCGTCTTTTTTTTTTTTGGTCTGAAAACCCCTTTCTTAGTCTTTCTCACTTGCTTTCAGCATCATTAGTGTATGTACAAATTTTCCTGGTAATAGTTTTTAGGCAGAAAGCATGTGGTGAATTTTGAGTGTTATACCAAATTTAAAGGAAAGCAAAATAGGGAAAACATAGTTTATGGACTGGGAAAACATAATTTATGGACTTTCCAGCAAAGCTTTCAGTTTCCCAATTGCTTGGCTCTTACCCTTACTACAGCTCAGAAATTTGCAGTCTGATGTCTTAATAGTAAAAGATTCTGAATACAAGATAAAAATAAAGAAAGAAATTGCAGTGATTGTGGGAACTGCTAAAGGCAGTGGCTTAGATGTTTACATTTAAGCTGAATCTCCACTCTTCTACACTACCACAGCAGATGAAGAATCTTGTAAGCTTTGTTCCTTAAGGACTACCTACATACTCATGGCTTGCCATTTTTATAAATGTTGCCTTGTAGATGTTTCTTTTGGAAGTACTGGAAAGGTACTCAAGGGGTTTTGAGCTTGAATTTCTGTCACTTAGAGTGACTGAAGTTGAGCTGAGACTGCTCCTGCATGCTGCATAGGTCATCAAAATGCCTAATTCTTTAGGTTAATTCATGGAAGCTGCCTTATTGTGAAGTATTGAGAATCAGTATTAAAGGTGTCTGTGCTTCTCAGAACCTCAGTATGGCACAATGTAAGGCTTTGATAAAATATTAGAAGAAGAGTGTTGGAACAATCCTAAATTATTTATCTTTATTCCTATGTTAATTTGAGACTTGTCATGTGCTAATTTTACCTCATTCCATGATTTCGTTATTCCTTTACTTAAAAAATATTTCAGTCATAATTTAGTCGTGTTTCACTCATATTTATTCCTTTTTGACCTAAAATCCCCTGCATCTAGTCAGCATTTTGATTTTTTTGTACGAATACTAGCATATATAATTTCCATCTGTAGGATATAAGAGCTGTTAAATCCCTAAACTTTTGCTACACATTGTATAACTCAAGATTTATGACTTTGCCTGTAAGCGTCACAATTAGTAGATCATTCCAATGGAATCCTAGTGGAAAAGAGTCAGACATATCAATATTGGAAAGCAAGTGACAGAATCTGAAATTTGTGGTTGGTCCTTATTCTGGCATACTGTGTCAGTACTATGCTAGATTGAAATCCAGGTCCTGATTTGAACTCTAATGAATGCAGTTCTGAATAAAAAATTTATACTTCTGGGTTATCTCTGGAAATAAAATATTGGTATAATGAACAAATGTCTTCATATGCATAAACCAACTGGTTTTTTGAAGTATGTTTTGGCACAAAATTTTTAAGACCATACAATGAGGAGATATTATTTAGGCATCTCAAGCTAAACAACTGATAAGACCTATGTCAAAATCAGTAATTTTGTCTTACTGAAAAGAGTGATTATCTCAACCTGCCATTTGCTTTTTCCATATATGCATGTGCTTACTTCATAATAAACCCTGTTAGAACATTCCATATTTGGAAAATTCCTTCAAAACTAGTTAAAATTAAACAACTAAGACCAAATATTTTATTTTTTTCCATATGAGTAAAAAATGAATTATTCTAGTAATGTAAGGTATTGGGAAATATTAGTTTTCCATAATTTCCAGACTCATGATTTGTTTAAAATAGTCTGGTGTTAATAGAAATATAAAACATATTATAAAATGATTACTGTTAGAACAATTAATAATAGATATTTTGTGATTTTCAGTTTAAAGACTGCTCTCCTGCTTCATACAGGAACTGAGGGAACTGTAGTCCTTGTGACTTTAGGTGAGTCCAATGAATGGTCTCACTGATGTCAGAGTCTTCCTTGTCACATGAAAATAAGCACAGTGTCTTGTACAATCTATTTGTGTGATACCATACTTATCTCACTGAGTCTCCACTAGGATCAACTAATTGTGTGAAAAAAATGTGGAATCAGAGAATTTTACAGCTTCTTTACATCGCATTGCTCACTAAATAGAGATGAGCACACAATTTGTGTAAGAAAGACAGACAGCATGAAATTGTCAAAACACTAGCAGGGTACTTATTGAGGTTGACTTTTCAGCTGCTGTGGAGAGGAGATGTACACCCTACACTCAGCCACTGGATAGTCATGATTGTTGTCTATAAATAATTCTCAAACTAAGAATTACTAACACATATCCTTGGATACCAAACTGGCAGATTTTATTTTGCAGATCAGTTATTTAACCTACACTTGGAAACACTGCAGAGTTATGTATCTCATGCAAGATTTGTTTTGGATGAGGAATAATACATAAATGTGAGAAGACATATATTGTACCAACAAGTAGTTTATCACTACTAAGTATTTGAGCCACTTCAGCACAAATCTTAGGGCCAAGATTCTCTCCCCTGAAGTCAGTACATTAACAGAGAGCTTACAAAAGTTTATGCTTCACTTTGTTTTGATAGGTTACAGAACAAGTAAAAAGGGATGGAGTTTACGACTCAGGATTTTTCTTCTGTTGTGTTTGAAATACAATACAACAATGTGGAATAGCTATTACTTGCACTTGGAATTATTGCTATCTTTTGCAAATAGATATAGTTTTCATTATGGCTTCTATATTTTGCCTGCTAATGCCAGTTATATATTTCCAAGCAGTTAGCAGAAACTCTGTCACTAGCTCAGTATAAAATGCAGATGCATTTAAATGTGTTTACCATCCAGGATGAAATTCATGATCTTGCATGGAGCCCACAAAGGCTCCCTCTTGTCCTTCTAAACCACAAAATAAGTCTTACATAGTGCTTCAAATGCTGTATTTTTCCCCGTGGGGAGCTTGTGTGCTGGAATGTATTTCTCCGTCATGAATAGCAAGGGATGGTATGGCCACACCAACAGCAGTAACTGCTGCCTTCATGTACAGATGAGCACATGGAACAGACCATGAACAAAATTTATTAACTCTTTCTCCTTTGAATGAAGCTGAGCTCTGAAAAGAAACACTGAGTCAGTTTGCTCTTTCACTTCTGTAAGTTTGTGCAGCTATTCACTATAGAAAACAGAAGTTGTGCTAGAAAACTGCACTAGAAGAGTTTCCCCATTAGTCTGCCATGCAGTTTGTCTAGGGAATCATCAGTTCTGAGTAAAACTGGTCTTAATTTTGGAGGAACAGGTAGTCTTTAGTGTATTTTGGGTCTAGATCACCATGTTTCTTGTAATTAGAGACTGAGATTTAGAATTGTTTGGAAATCACGTGACAGCTCTAAGATTGATTAAGACAGGTGAAAGGAAGATTGTGTTGGAGAGTCCACTTTTGCCTGAGTGATTACTCCTTTTATTTTTTTCTTCTCTCTCTTTTTTTTTTTTTGTTTGTTTGTTTGTTTATTTGTTTGTTGGGGTTTTTTTGGTTGGTTGGTTTGGGTTTGATGGTGTGTTTTGGGTTTTGGTTTGGTTTTGGTTTTTATTTTTGCTACTGCTGTAGAGCTTTCATTAAGGCTGCAAATTTTCTCACCATCTTTAAGCCAGAACACTTAGAAAATTAGTTTTACTGTTGCTTTTCCAATCCCATGGCTGTAAAAAAATGACTATCTTTTTCTGAGAATCTGTATTTTCTGAGATAATGAATGCTTTTGGAATGAATTTATGATCATATATTATTAATGACATAGAATGCAATTTTTAGATTCCTAAGACTTGCATTTAATAGAAAAACAATAAGAAAAACATATTTTTACCAGTCTCAAGTCTTTTGAAGGATGTACAATAAGTGAAACAACATGACTTTCACCAGGACTTTTTAATGATTTTGTGTGTTGCTAGTCTTAAAGAGAAGTTTAGGTTTGTTTATTGTTTTGTTTTGTTTGTTTGTTTTGATTACCATTGTTTGGTTTGGTTTGTTTGTTTGTTTTTTCTGTAGCTATTCAATAAGCCTAAATGAGGTTTAGGTCAAACGTGTGTGTATTTTTTTTTTTTTTTTTTAATCAGGCTATAGTTGCAGATGGTTGTTCTGATTACTTAAGCTCTGAGTTTTATACATATAAACTTTATTTGATCCATTGATCATAACACAGAACTGACTAAGTAGACTAGAAAAAGCTTGTGCAATTCTCTTCACATTTCTTAGAAGGCTGAAGAGTTAGTGATATAGAGGTTCTATAACATATATGTGTGCTGCTTGAGTTCTGCAAGTAATTATTGGATATCTAGCATATAAATAACCAATTTTGAATTGGCCATTGAGGGCTTTGATTAATTTTTTTCAAAAACTATGTCTTGTATTTGGAACCCTGGTATGTAGCTGGATACTTGTTAAATGTTGGGTTTTGTAGAAGCTGGTTTTGGTTCAACACTTTCAAAATCAGGTTATTACAAAATAAACAAAAACTTAAAACATGCAAATACACATTTTATGGTTTTACCTGCCTAATATCTATGTTTGTGCAGAAAGTGCGCAAACAGTGCACTGAGCCAAAGAGCTCTAGGGAATGCCACTCTTACCTAAGTACATTTCTTCACAAAGCAGTTCTTCAAATGTAGAATACTGCTTAGCCTTCCGAGCTACAGAATTATTTGAGATTTAAATAATGTGTATGTATACAGTGAAATCTTACTGAAGTAAAATCTTTCTGTATTCTTTTTACTTATTTTCCATTTAATGTTGAACTAATTCTGGAATATTCTATATAATTACTGTTCCTAGATAGGTGCTTGGTGCTAAAGTGCTGTCGGCACTAAGAAGTTTCCTTCTGGCAGAGACGCTAGCATATTTATCTTTGAATTCCTAGTTAACATATTTTAATGACTACTGATTAACTGTTTCATCACAACAAGCATTATTACACAAAGCATTGATTTTCCATATTAAAAATAATCAAGTTGTTGGATTTGTATAAATGTGTAATAATCTTATGTTACAGATCACCTTTTTAAGGAAAGTTTTAGAAAAACCTGGTATTTCAACCATTGTTTAGCTTTCAAAAATTGGTTTAAAATAAAACTATGAAGATGGTGTATGATTTCTAAGCTAAATCCATGAGTTTAAAATAAAGGAAAGCTTGCCTTTTTGGTAGTTTTCTAATTTGCTCTTCACTCATGAATTCAGGGAAGTTCATTCTATTCTACCAATAGTGAGATGCAGGACTGGGTTCCTAATCTATCTTACGTAACAGTTTAAAGAGTCTTCCATAAGTGTTTGTATTGCCTCACTACAATTCCTTGGTTGCTTGGGGCAACACACCAGACAGAACAGTCAAAATATATTTCCCTATAGGTACTGCATTTCTTTCACTAAAAATACCAGCATTAGATAACCTGGATTCATTTTCAAATCTTCTAAAGGGATTGTTTTGATCATTTATCAATTTTGCATTGAGCTTGAGGTTTCCTTTTAGTACAGTGAGATATACGATACCCAAATATTGGCCACTGGGCCATCTTTTGTGGAAGGTATCACCTAACACAGAGAACCCTAACAAATTGGCTAAGGGAGAAGACAGAGGCTGTTTCTCAGTCACAGTTTCTTCCTGCAATTGGATTTTATGAATAATTTATTTTCCCCTTTATCCACTATTAAACAAAGGATGTTTTATTTTTCTTTAGAATTATTCTTACTCAAAGTCTTGCCATGTGCACTTGTTTTACTATTGAATTAAAAAAATTAGTTATTAATTTTTAAAATTTTTCAAGGGCGCATGTACCATCTTCATTATTTTAAGTTCATGTACATATCTGAAGGAAATAGTACACACTCAGGATTTCCACTCACCTAACATCCTCTTGATTGCTGAGAGCAAACTGAATCACATATGTAATGCCTTAAAGTATGGTAAGAAATCTATTATCCTGTGATGGAATAAGATTAGGAGAGGGGAGGAAATGCCTCCAGTGTAGCATTATAAATATATGTTTTCCTCAAGGATTATTTGATTAATACTCTCTAATTCTTCTTGTCTCCTTTCTAGGCTGCATCTGATTTAATATCTGGCTGTGATCTAAATCCAGGAAAAAGGGTACTTAGTTCTTGTCTTTGTACAATAGGTTAATTTAGGCACTATCCTGGGAGAACAGACTATGGATATTTATATCCTCTGCCAAAGCATTTATATATCAGATGACAAAAGGACAGACTAACCCTGCTGCTGTAGAATAATTTGTAGATAATTTGAGGGATAGTATAGCTGCAGAAACTGTGAACTTTGAGAATTAGGCTGGGATGTTTTGATTGCAATTGGTATATTTGATAGAGTGACATGAATTTAAGATGCAAAAAATAAACTATGGTTTCTGTATTGAACATGCTTACTATTTGTTTATTATACTAAAAGTAAATATGAACTTATAAATCAAAATATCTTCTTAAAGTTAATACTACTAAAGTTTACAGTCTGACAGTGAAATTACTTTTAAAAATATTATTTTTACTGGCACAGTGCTATCATTTTTTTGTTGCTTTTGCAAAAAAAAAAAAAATCCAACAATTAAGAAAAAAGTAGGCAACAAAAAAGTTAACATAGTTTGCCTGTTCGTTTCCACTTCTTTTGAATTTTAACTTTAATTTTTGAGTACTTTGCTTTTTCTAGCATGTTGGCATAATTTTCAGAACTCTTTTTACATATATTATTTTAACATAAAAAAACTTCAGAGAGCTGGATATGTTCTTTCCAAGAAGCCCTCAACTCCCCAGCATACCTGAGCTATTATACAAAGCTCTGTGCCTCCGTTTCCTCCACTGTGAAAAGGCAGTGCTAAGCAAGAATAATTGCACTGACAGATCCTTCAAACCATGGTGAAAAATGCTACATTCTATTGAGCAAGAAATCTGGCAGGCTAACACAATTTTCAAGTAAATGTGAACTTTCAACTAGTGAAGTTCAGGTTATGTTTATAATTTTTACCATCAAGCACAGAAAATCTATACAGAGAAAAGAGCCCAATAACTAGAGTGCAGCTCGTATAAGGAAAAGCTGGCAAAGGTTTTAGGTCATTACAGGGCACAGGGTGAATCCTGAAACACATTTAAAAAGGGGTCTAGTGCTGCAAACTGATCCTATGATTCTAAACTCTTTGCAAACATCAGGCAAAACTGTGAGTGTCTTTTATAAGCTTTTTTTATAAGCTATTTTCAATGCCTTTCTGCTTCTGCCATTCTCTGCACCATTGGTTATGATGCACTTGTATGGACAGAAAATGTCATTCATTCTTACCTAAATTTCCCTCAAGCACGTAATATTATTAGTAAATCTGCTGTGAAGTTTTAATTACTGTATCTAACTTCCAGTCAAAAAGAGGCCGAAAATTTTATAACACAGTTAAAAAATCCTACATATATCCATTTAGAAAGATATGTATTATTATTATTATTGTTATTTCTATCTATTACTGAAAGTCAGACATAAGTTGTAATTAAAACAACAGTAAATATTATTTGTATATATCCTGAACTAAGGTACTAATGAGAAACTTCTAAAGTCACTGGTTATTTTTCTGCTGTTTGGAGTATTATTTATCTTACTAGACACAGATAGCAGAAATCAGCATGTAACCTGATTTCCAGTTTTCTTGGGTAACTAGTATGATATAAATAGACCTAAACCAATCATTTAATGAATCTTTCACTAATACTACTGTAGCTTCTTATTCTGTTTTTATACTGGTTTACTGCATTCTACCTCCTCAGGATACACTGTGAATTCTATTAGTAATTCACTTGCAACAGTATAAAAAGTGAAGGTATCCTCCTTAATGCCACATTGACGTACATATAAACAATATGAACAGCATATGACAACATGGCGAATTGTGTGATAGAGACAATCTTCTCGTCCGTATACTATAAGAATTTGTCCATTTCTTTGGGATTGTTCATTTCTGTAAAATTGAATTCCATTAAGAACTGTGTGCTATGGTAGTGTAAATATATAAAACACATTATCAGAATATCAGCATAGTACTTTTGATACTGAATTGGTTGCTGGATTTTAAAAATTATCAGTATTTTATTACTTATTAAAAGTTATTTTATCGGATTTTCATCTTAACATGCTGCATATAGTAAACACATGCTTACATCTATTTCTTTCAGATATGCAAGTGCATAAAGTTTAAAACTATTTGAGCACTTTGGTGGAAATCTTAATGGATGATCACACTAGGACATTCCAAAACTCTCCAGTCTTCAAGGACATCCTTCAACCATGCATCTAACTTTGACCCTGCAATAACAGGTTAACAGCAAGTATTAAAACCAAGCTCTAATCATTCAAGGGCTTGGATGAAGAAAAGGGAGTAGAGGCTTATACAGCTGAAATTCCCTCTGCACTTCTTTCTTGAGCTGTGCCATCATTGAAATCAAGCTACACAGTTGGTTTGGAGAATCACAGTTGAAAATGTGTTGAAAGAAACTTGCATTCCTCTTGAACTTCAGAAAACTTGATTTTAATGAGCACAGTCAATTTTTGAATCCATATATAATTCTCATATGGAAATACTTCTGATGTAACTGAAACTAATGCTTCCTCATATTTTTTAGTTACCCCAAATTGTTATCAGACCTACATAAATAATAAAAGGCAGATCTCAATTTATTTTAAATGAATGTAGTTGCCAGGGATATATAAATTTGAAAAGGCATTCCTTCAAGGACAGTTGATTATATTCTGAGTCTTTTCACTGCATTTAATTTGTTTCAGTAGAAGTTTAACAAAACCTAAAGAAAGGCATTGGTATAAACCAATTCTGAAGCTAATCATAATAATAGTAAGAAATACTGCTTTTTATATCACCTACTCATGGAAATATAGCTTGAGAACATAAAATTAAAAGGAGGGATAAAAATTGCATGGTACTTCTATTTATACCAGAATGCAAGCAATAGTTTGGATTGCAACAAGTGAGGAAGACTTTGTCCAAAAATTCTTCATAGTCATATGGAGTATAACTCTAAGAAGCAAGAGTAACTATGAGTGAATCACATGATCATATTTTTTTTCCTGATTGTCATCTTTATGATCCTTATTCTTCTGCTAGTTCAATGATACCTTTGGGGTTTTGCATTTTTCTTTTGACTAATATTGCAATATTTCAATGAACAAATTCCTCTAAAAGGCAGTTGTTTTAAATATTGGAGGGAATAGCTATATACCTACTATGCCCCCTGCAAAAGGAATGAAGTGGAAGTCCTCTGACAATCTGGTCTTTCCCAGGGATGGAATGCATTTTTAAAAATCCAAGTCTGAGTTTCTGAATCCTGTTCTTGAAAGTAAGTGTAAATGCATTCATTTGTCTTTTTGCTTTTTTTTTGTTAGGTTCCTGTAGTCATTATGACTTTTAGCTCTGTGTCCTTCCTGCCAAAAGAACAGACATCTTTTATACCTACTCATATGGATTATATCACAAAGCAAAACAAGTATCTTGATTATTGAGGTTAATTCATACCCCTATTTAAAAATAAGCAAACAAACAAAACACTTAAAGGCTTACTCAAAAACAGAAATGTTGTGAATCTTATTTTATATGATATTGGAACAATTATGACAACATTTATGTAGTAGCTTGTTACCCAAAATACTAAAGATGACTTGGTTGAAGTACATAAATGTGGCTCTTTTCTGAGTCTAAATATTTATCATTATCACACAGCCATCAACTACATGAGCTTGGTTACCACAGAGGGACAAAAAACACCGTTGAGCCTTATTTCTTCATCCTTTGTCCCAAAGCAAAACAAAAAAAAAAGCTATGAAAATATATTTCTTAAAACATCTGAAATATAGAGAGACTCTTAAAGTTACATGGTAATTGCTCGGAATTGTCAGGAAAAGAGTTTAGAAGACAAATTCAACATTAATTATTTCTTTATGTGTATTTCTTACAGCAGAAAAATTCTCATGTCCCCTTTTATTTCCCTAATAATGCATTTTGTCAAGTACTTTATAATCCATGTCAACAGTCTACTCATCTCAAAACACATGAACTAATTCATTGTCCATGTAAAAGTGAACTTGATCCTAAAAATTCCAAAGCAATTACATTGAGAAATCAAATTCAACAAAGATGTACTGGACTAAATTTTAAATAAACTTATTTGAGCAAAGTACACTTTCAATTAACTTCCACATTTCTATGGGTTTGCAGAAACAAAAAGCATGCAGTAAATTCAGCTGTGTAAATGTGATTACAACAACAGTCCTTTGGGGAATTTCCAACCAAGTGTTTACCACCAGTTGGCCTCATGTTTTAAAATAAATTTTCTTCCAGTATGACAAATGGGTAGAATTCAAACAAAAGCTGGAGGGAGATTTTGTCATAGCTAACCTAAAAAACACCATAATAAATTATTGTGTTCTAAGATGTCGCTCCGGGGACTGGACAAACAGATTTACAAACATAAAACTAAACTGTAACTGTGACAGAAGGAAAGAAATCATACTAATCTCTTTAAAAGATATTTTACCTTTTCCAGAATTTTCGTTAAGGAGATAATCTTAACTTGCATATGGTATTTTGAAAATCCTGTGCCCATTTATTTCTCCTAATATGAGAATATATGAAGTAATGATGAGTTTTACAAACTGCTGGCATAACTTTGTGTCTGTTCTGGAAAACTTTCCCAGTCTATAATCAAAGGCAAATATGTGTTTACATATTAGCTTTCTAGAGAATGTATTTGTACATAGTGGCAAGTAACAAAAACATACATGGGAAAAAATCCAGAACTTTCTGTTGAGAAGAATAGTGTATATAATGTTGTAGATTGACACTTCTTGTCTGAACAGTCCTTGAGTATAGCTAGATTCCACATTTCTATTTTTCAGTACTCTTGAATCTCCAGCAAGTACAATCAGAAAGCACAAACCATTCTGCATTTCACTTTTACTGAATTTAATTTGACTGATTGATTTCTTTTTGAGTATGCATTAATTCTTTTGTTAATGAAAAAAATCAGAAATAGCATAGTCACTTTTTTTCAGAATAAAATGTAAAGCATATAAAATGAAATTGCATTGGAATTGAATATGCATTGGTTCAAAGGTTAGGAACTGTAAAGTGACTGAGAAGTAGTTGAAAAACACCCTTTTTTACTTTGCTGTTCATGATTTTCAACATAAATCTGATTAAGAAAAATGTATATTTATTTTTTTTTACAGTTCCATTTTCAAGTCATTTAAGTGATGAGATAATCACTTAATGATGAGATATCTGAAAACAAAGAAGTTAGGCATATGAATATCTGCATTAATCATAATAAGAAACTGAACACAAAATGTACTAATTTTGTTGTGAAACAGAAAGCATGAAACAATGATTTTATTTTTCAATAGAAAGTAAATTTTGAATTTCCCATATGCATTCTGATTTTAACCAGTTTATAATCTATTTATTTTTTAAAAGCATTTTAATATATGCAAATATTTTCAATGAAATTGTGAGAAACTAGCAAAATATCAAGAAGCAGGTGAAAAAGCAAATACATTTTCTTATGTTAGTGTTTTTGCATTGCCCAATTTTGAAATGTCAGTCACTACCTTAGAAAATAAAGAAGACAACTAAGCTGATTTCAAAGAAATCAACAGTCTTTGGAGGAGGTATTTAAATAATTTCTAGACTGGCTTGCCCTTCTTGAATGCGTTTTCATTGTAAGTGATACAAAAAGGGTAGAAAACTTATCAGAAAAGGATTTCTGTGTAAGTCTTTTTATTTCTACAAATTTTATGTGTCACAAACTCATGTGCCTACTTTTACATGTCTTTAAGTCATGGTTTATCTTTATATTTCATATTTTAATTTTTTATAAGTTAGCATTTTTAAATGTTGACACAGAGAATTACTCCTTGTTACGTACTCACTATTCCAAACCTGATTTATGAGTAAGATTTAAAAATAAACCTGCTTATTTCAGCCTTGCTTATTTCATCCTTACTTATTTAACCACTTTCTCAACATGCTTCTTCTTGACATTCTAAACAACAACAAAATAGTTCAAGCTATGGAACAAATGTGTCATTTATTGAAAAAAGAAAGTGCAAAGGACATTTTACAGCTGTTGCATTTTAGTTCATGCTTCAAGGCATGGGCAACAGTTGTGTATGTATCATAGCTAAGTGCATATTGTGAATTTTGTACAGACAGAACTAATTTTCCTTTTGGACTTAATGTTTCCTTATTTTAAAATAAGAAAATAAACTGTTAGGCATGCATGTCAAAGAAGTTCAGTATGAATACAAAAACTTATTTTTTTGCATAATTTTATAATTTGTATATAAATATATTTGCCTTACAGAACTGGAAATAAGTGAATGTTTGGAGGAGATTTATTTAGAAGTATCTTTTAAAGACCAATTATAATGAAATTGGGAAGACTTTCTGTATTATTAGACAGTTCTGAATCTCTTCCTTGCCCATTTTTTTCATTTTCAGTTTTGTTGTCTCTTTTGCAATTGACATATTAAACCCTTTGTCTTTAAGATGTTAACCCTTCATCTAATCCTACTAAGTTAGCAAGTGTTTACCAGTGAATTATCTGCTTTTTCATATACTTTTTGAGTTTGAACATTATCAGTTATTCTTTGAAATAAACTATAGGCAGGCAACTATCATTTTATACAAGCTTTTCTGTTTTATTTATTTGTTTGTTTGTTTGTTTACCAAATCCTACAATTTTGCCTTTTCTAAATTGATAACACACAGAATACAAGAAGTCTGAAATTCTGACATAGAATTTGGTGTAAATTAAGTTAGAAAAACTGAGACTAAGTATCACCAATACTGATACTTCTACTCCTTTTAGAATCAGTTGCACTTCACATCGGATGAAAATAATTTCCAGCCAAAATTGATTCTCTAAATTAGATGTGACACACCCCATTTATTCAGAACAAGGTCTACAAATAACTTTACTGCTGATCAGGTACACCTAGAATCTATTGCCATGTTCTGTTTTTTCCCCTTTCTTAATCTCCCTCAGATATCAACCACTTTATGTACCACAAAACTAGACAAAACAGTGTCTTGTTTTGATCTCATACGATAAATGCAAAACCTGCCTAATAATAGATCAATGTTAACCATTTAATAGACAAATGTCAATCATTGTTTTTTTCTTTCTGTCTTGGATAAATAGGAGTCATAGTTAATTATAAAATTTAAATGTGTTTTAGGTAAAAGTATCTATTGTGAATATTTCAAATCCAGTTTTTAATTTCTTCATGTCTGCTTTTGCATCCAAAAGAAGAATTGATCTTTTGGAAAATAGAGATGAGTACTGACTAATTTTCGTTGGAAACCAGTTGTTAATGCACAGAGTATCTTTTTCCAAAAGTCCTATAAGACAATAGAAATACCAGAATCCAAACTCAAAATACCATATTTATAAGCAGGAAAGGACAAAATTTAAAACCCGATAGGAAGATAAAGGTATATAAAGATTAACTGGAGAAGCAATGACCAGTCTTTAAACTCAAATAAAGACTTAAATCTGGCAATCTGCTGCTAGTTGCAGAGGTATTAATATTTATCCTAATGAGAAACTAAGTTCTTCAGTCATTCATTTTTAGAGCCAGAATACTTGTTCTGATTATAACTCTCAATATGATTTCCCAATCAAACATATCAACAAGCATTATTTAGTGAACTCTACTTAATTCTACTTAATTTGTTCCAGTTGTAGTTATCTGCTGCATTGAATACCATGGGAATATAGGAAAGAAACAAGGTATGCATTTGACAAGTCACAGCATGCCTAAGTGGTGTGTTTGGGATCTCTCTAGAAATAACCTTCTGTAAATTTATACCATCTGTGGAAAGGCTTTTGTCAGCATGTCTCCCTGTTTACCGATACCAGTGCTGATATCTTTGTTAAAATTTATTGTATAAACTTCCTCTATAGTATGAGTCTCTGCAGTTGTTAGGAGGAAAAGAAAATGCCTCAATCAAAACAAACAGTAATTTGTTTATTTAATTTTATATCTAAAATTCATTTCTGCGTGTAAAAGAAACCACAGCAAAATTCTCAACTTTCAAAGAATCATAGAATAATAGAATAGTTTGGGTTGGAAGGGACCTTCAAAGGCCTTCTAGACCAAGCCCCCTTCAACACGATCAGGTTGCTCAGAGCCCTGTCCAGCCTGGCCTTGAATGTTTCCAACGGTGGAACATCTACCACCTCTCTGGGCAACCAACTCCAGTATTTTGCCACCCTAACTGTAAAAACTTTATTCTTCACATCTAACCTGTATCTACCCTCTATTAGCTTAAAACCATTACCGCTTGTCCTATCACAATAGGCACTCCTAAAAAAATTGGTCCCCACCTTTCTTATAGGCCCCTTCTAAGTAATGAGAGGCTGCAATAAGGTCTCCTTGGAGAATTCTCTTCTCCAGAGTGAACAACCCCAACTCTGCACATTTTTGTGGCCTTCCTCTGAACCCTGTCCAGCAGATTTGTGTTCTTCCTGTACCAAGGGCTGCAAGCCTAGACACAGTACTTCAGGTGAGGTCTCATCAGAGCAAAGTAGAGGGGCAGAATTGCCTCCCTCAACCTGCTGGACACACTTATTTTGATGCAGCCCAAGATATGACTGGCCTTCTGGGCTGCAAGTGCACATTGCCAGCTCATCTCCAATCTTTCATCCACCAGTACCCCCAGTCCTTTTCAGTTGGGCTGTTCTCAATGCCTTCATCCTGCAGCCTGTATTGACACTGATGGATGCCCTGACCCAGGTCCAGGACCTTGTACTTGGCCTTGTTGAACCTCAAGAGGTTCACATGGGACCACTTCTCTAGCTTATGCAGGTCCTTCTGAATGGTATCCTGTCCCTCAGGTGTGTCAACTGTATCACTCAGCATAGTGTCATCCACAAACTTGCTGAGGGTGCACTTGATCCCACTGTTTGTGTCACTGATGAAGATATTAATTAGTGCTGGTCCCAGTACACAGCCCTGAGGGACATCACTTATTACCTTTGTCCATGCAGATATTGTACCATTGACCACTATTTTCTGGGTGTGACCATACAACCAATTCCTCATCCACTGAACAGCCTACCCATCAAATCCATATCTCTACAACTAGGAGAGAAGGATATTGTGGGGGACCATGTCAAAGGCTTTATGAAGTCCAGATAGATGACATCTGTAGAAGTCACAGGACTTCTCTTAGGCTTTAGGTTATACCAAAGAATCCGTAAGAACTTAAGAGTTTTTTATAGCCTACTAGCAGTATGTTCCTAATCTTACAAATGGTGAAATAGGTACAAATGGAAGAAGCAGCCCAGCTTCACACAATTTTTCTCTTTTTTCCTGGCTCTGTGTCTGATCTATACTCCACTTAATAGAACAGGAGCTGCTGTGGTAGGTGAAGTCAAGAACTGACAAGTCAGAAAATTTAACTCTGAGGTTGATGTACAAATTGAACACTGATCTTAATGGTTTGAAATAGGGTTGATGTAGTTGCCATGCAGAGATGGAGCCTGACACACCAATATGATGCTAACAGAGCTTGCTTTATTGTTCAATCAGGCTATTTTTATACCACAGGCTGTTTTGTCCACACCCCACATAGTAATATGATTGGTTACAACACAAACCATAGAGCAATATGATTGGTTGCATGCACTGTCTATGCGCTCTGCATGTGTGTGTTGGCAATTGCTCATTGGCTAATACTCCCTCGTAGGTTTCTTCTTGACCCCGGTTACACACCCTGGTCGGGCTGGCAACAATCCTATTTCACAATGTCGAAACCTGCCACAATGGCAACAATAGGAAGGAACCCCACCCTGCTGCTGTGGCCTACATGTCCAACATCACTTAGCCCACTACAGTTTGGGTCTTTTGATTGCGTATGCTGGTTTGACTGAAATCACGATAATTCATGCAGTTAGAATCTCTTCCATAGCTAGCAGAGTAATTTATTTTATTTAGTTTGAGAACAAGAAAATAGCACCCTGGGACAGAATTAACATTTTTCTTCAAGTAACTTTCCAGTGTTTTTGAATTGGAATGAAAAGAATGTAAGAACTTAGTGTTATCTTAGCTGTTGTCTGGGAGACCGAAGTATTTCAGGGCTTTCTATCAGTAGGTGCAAGGCAGCTAGGAAGGGGGGCATACATGAGACAGATCTTGACTGACATCCAAGCTGATCAATGAGAATATTCCATGCCATTAGCATCATGCTTTGTATTTAATGGAAATCGTGTTTTCTGGCTTGGGAGGCCTGTTCTGGTTCTGCTCTCTTCTGGTTTAGTTCCGTTTGGGAGTTCCTTTAGTTCAGCCTTTTGTCATACTGTTGTTTTGCATTTGGCCTCTAGACCTTTCTGCTTTTTTGGCCTTTTTCATTCTTTTCACATGATCAGCTGTTCAGGACCAGGGACTCTCTTCCCAGGACTGGTTGCTTGGCACAGATGGAGTTTGTGAGGAACTGTATTGAGTATCACTTATTTAGATTTTATTTTTATTTTATATATATTAATATATGTTGGTAGTAGCATTAGTATACCACAGAATCACAGAATCACAGAATGGACTGGGTTGGAAAAGACCTCAGAGATCATTGAGTCCAACCCTTGGCCCAACTCTAGTCCGTTTACTAGATCACTTTTTTTTTTTTTTTTTTTTTAATTGAACTTCTTTTATCTCAACCCATGAGTTTCTCCCTTCTCTTTTGATTCTCACCCTTATATAGGGATGTGTGTAGGGGTGAATGAAAAGCTATTGTGGTTGTGATTGCCAGCTGGAGTTAAACTACAACATGTTCTAAATTAACAAGTGGTTATGGCTGTTTTCAATCAACAATTACTTACAATTAACATTAATAACTGTTGCCATTATTTTTCAAGCAGCACTTGTAGGACTGGGACCAGTACTATTCAATGTATTCATCAATGGATTGGATGAGGGAATAGAGTGCACTGTCAGCAAGACTGGTGATGACACAAAACTGGGAGGAGTGGCTGACACACCAGAAGGCTGTGCTGTCATCCAGCAAGACCTAGATAGGCTGGAGAGTTGCGCAGGGAAAAATTTAATGAAATATAACAAGGGAAAGTGTAGAGTCTTGCATCTGGGAAAGAACAACCCCAGGTACCAGTATAAGCTGGGGAATGACCTTTTGGAGGGCAGTATAGGGGAAAGGGACCTGGGGATCCTGGTGGACAGCAGGATGACCATGAGCCAGGAAGGCCAAAGGCATCTTGGGCTGTATTAGAAGGGAGGTGGTTAGTAGGTCCAGAAAGGTTCTCTTTCCCCTCTACTCTGCCCTGGTGAGACCACATCTGGAATATTGTGTCCGGTTCTGGGCCTCTCAGTTCAAGAAGGACAGGGAACTGCTGGAGAGAGTCCAGTGCAGAGCCACAAAGGTGCTGAAGGGAGTGGAGTATCTCCCTTATGAGGAAAGGCTGAGGGAGCTGGGTCTCTTTAGCTTGGAGAAGAGAAGATTGAGGGGCAACTTCATTAATGTTTATAAATACGTAAAGTGTGAGTGTCACGAGTATGGAACCAAGCTCTTCTCGGTCACAACCAATGATAAGACAAGGGGCAATGGGTACAAACTGGAACACAGGAGGTTCCACTTAAATATGAGAAGAAACTTCTTCACAGTGAGGGTGACAGCACTGGAACAGGCTGCCCAGGGAGATTGTGCAGTCTCCTTCTCTGGAGACATTCAAAACCTGCCTGGACACATTCCTGTGTAACCTCATCTAGGTGTTCCTGCTCCGGCAGGGCGATTGGACTAGATGATCTTTCAAGGTCCCTTCCAATCCCTAACATTCTGTAATTCTGTGATTATGCAGTCCTTCACATACTGACTGAAGTTCATGTGACGTGATACAAGATTACAGCCAACTTTGTATGTTGACAGTTCATTCTTTTCCACTTTAAGTGAATAAGTCTAACTTAGCTATGGAATACAAGATTGCCACCTTTATATTAATAGCATACACTGGCTTTGTGCTGGAAGCATTTTGCAACCTGTTCCAAATCTCCTGTTACAGCCTGTGTCCAGATGGTCTGTCACAGCTGCTGCTGTCCTTTTCTTCCTGAGCGTTGTACTGCCAGCACACTTTGTATTTCACTGTTGTGTCTCGTTTGTAAGGTCTTATAATCTACACAGAGACTGGCAAGCAACTCCTTCTTCATTTACTGAGGCGTGAACCCCAGTCTCTAGTCCTCATACAAAGAGGAGGCAGGGAGTGGGGTGGAGTGGGGTGGCAAGTCCTGCTGGATCCAAGTCTCTGGTCTTCTTCATTCTTCTAGCACCTAACTGTGAAATTCAGAACATGCAAAGAGTAAAAAAAAATCCCTTTGTAAACCAAATACTTTCAATATACGTCTTCACATACCATAAGATTTTGTTTGCTTCAGCATACTGAATATTTCCTTCAGCTCGGTGATCAAGTAAGTGGGACATGTTGGCTTTTATGTTCAATATTGCCATTAAGTAAAATGACAATACTTCATGTTGAATTTTGCATTTATCAGTGATGACCTGTCTGATGTTTCTTTTTTTCTTTTTTTTTTTTTTCCTCCATACTCACAAAGATATTTGTAAAATACAGATCTTTTAACTAAAATATTTATTTCCAGGAGAGAACACCACAAAATTCCCCCTAAACAAATTTTTTAAAGGTGCCATGGATTTTTCTAAGTTCTTTTTAAACCCAAGACCCGATTGCCAGAAGTGCTGAGTAAAAACATTTAGAGATGCAAATATTTTTTACCTGTAGAAATAAGTCCTCTAGGAGCATATTTACCAAAGGTCTTAAAAAAGTAGTGTTTTTCTGAATCTTAAATACATCACAGGGATGTTACAGTTACAGACTGTTGAAGATATTTTGGGTCCGTTTGTAGGATCTGAGTGATGGATAGATATAAGATAGACTTATGAAAAGGATTCTAGGAAAAGTTTTGGAAGACAGTTCTCATATTTTATTCTGATTAAAGCAGATTAATGTGCCCTAGAAACCTAGGTGTCTGATAATCCCAGGAGGGGAGAGGAGAGGAGAGGAGAGGAGAGGAGAGGAGAGGAGAGGAGAGGAGAGGAGAGGAGAGGAGAGGAGAGGAGAGGAGAGGAGAGGAGAAAAATGAAAAGAAAAAATGAAAGGAAAAAAATAAAGAAAAGAAGAAAAAGTCATGTACAGTTCAACAAGTATGATTTGTAGGAGTGGTGGAAATACAAGGAAAGGCAATTCCTAAATGCAAATTCTGAAGTTCACAAAGATAATGTTTTCAGTACTGACTAATAGCAGGCTTTCTTAGTAACAGTACTTACTGGCTTTGCTTTCTCATTTACTGTGTTACATTTTCTTTTCCTTGTAGCTAATTCAGATTTTCATTTATTCTAGGTAGAACAATATCAGCCAATATGTCAAAAAAAAAAAGTTTCTTTTCATTTCTGAAGTGTTATATTCTTTTATATATTATCTGAAAATAACAAGTCTGCAATAGTATTTTAAAAATTACTGAGGCTTGTCACTAGATTTTTTTTTGCAAACGACTCCTCATTAAGTAGCTACACAGGCTTACAAAGCAGTGTTCACATAGTTTTTGATATTTTGTAAGTGACATTTGTACTATATCAGCACATTGTCTGCAAAATATAAAACCAAAATGTAATGAAGACTTTCTCATGTTTATATATTCCTCAGCTATAATTATAATAATGACTCCTGACTGATTAAAGTGTCAACGAAGAGACAACCAGATGAAACTCAGCTGTGGTGTCAGCTAGGACATTTGTCTGGCTAATACTGAAGTTTATGGAAGCTTTAGTAAAATCTGCATGACAGTAACATATTAAAATTAAAACTGATTTGAAGTCTAGAACTAGTTTCTGTTACAGAACTACAAACCCATAGTCTGATAAAGCACAAAAGCGAATTAAGCTTGTTATATACTTTATCTGTCCTTATCCTTTATCTATCTTTACTTACAAGAAAGATCATATAAAGAAAATGTTAGACGAGGTTGCAGAGCAAGAAAACTGACATGATGCTTAAAATTATTATCTGGTCCCTGAAGTTCATAATGCTAGTGTTCTTTCTGCTGGCCTTCTAAGCCCTATGATTACATCAGTTTTTATATAAGAAAAAAAGGACAAAGTGTTTCTGCTTTATGGTTAGAAGTAAAAAAAAAATAGCTTAAACCAATATCAAACAACATATCAAAGGAACCCAAAATATTTAAAGAGAAGTTTGGAATTACTTAGGCTGAACAATGCAGACATATACATATTCTGACATATATAAAATCACCCAGTGTTCATTTAATTTTATCAATACTCATTTAATCTTAATCCTACTACTGCGCATTCCAAGAAATTCATATCCTAGGGACTTTGAGCCTTTTGCTCAGCTGTATCTGCCTCATCAGGAGCAAAAGATTAAGTAATGTCACTGACTGTAACTAACACACCTCTGTCTTAAAGATTCAAAACTCCTTTCAACTTTTTATCATAAAGACCTTGCAGTAATAAAATGCTTATAAATGTCAAGTATAGTTAATGATACATTTTTCACCACAATTTCTTTGAGGACTTTCTGGAACACAAAACCCAACAAACAAATCTCTCAGAGAAAAACCTACATCAGATCAAAGTCATTGTGGAGAGAGTCTGATGAACCCAAATAATAGCATTAATAGCTTGCAATAGGTTTCACAATAATCAATTTTAAAACTAATGGCCATACTTACAGAAATATCAACCTAAGGAAGGACATTACATCTGTGTGTTCATACACAAAATGAAAAGTTCTGGACAAATAGTCATAAATTTGAGCTAGGCAGTTTTAGAATGAAAATATATTTGTCTCTACTAAGATGGCCTCTGGATTTTGTGATTGCAAGTGCAGTTAAAAGATTACGTGTGTAGTGCCATCACTGTAAATGAGTTACCTATATTCATTATGTAATTAGGAATGCTATCTAAACCCAGTAAGTAATATGTAACTTTCAGTGCATATGTGTAAGACCACTTCCAAACCCCACCTAATCAAGTATTTCTAAAAGTATGCTCTAGATACTTTTCTCAGGGCTAATGCTTCCAACAACCTCTGTGTAAATATTTCTTGCTGAAGCATGGTCTTTAGCCTGCATCTTTTACTTATGAGCATAGTGCATTGATGGAAAATATCTCAGGAGATCTTACTGGGACTCATTTTGCCCATAAGATGTGACACGTATGTCTTTCACTTTTTCTACTCCACTTTCTGCTACTGAAAGGAAGGCCAGAAATTTCCAAGTGTCTTGATAATTTCTGCTCCTCCCAGGAAAAGTCCTCCTTAGCCCCTAAGAATTCTGATGACTAGGTAACATATTATCAATTCATTTCAGAGTTAGCTAGTCAGTTTGACTGCTTTGTACAATGACTGGGTAATGAGTAGCTTTGTTCAGGCAAGGATGTTCTGTAGGTAATGGTGTCAGAAGTTCTTCCAAATGAATTAAACCACGTGGCCCACTTAAGCATACCTTTTACATTCAATGGGGATAACCTTTCTCTTTGCTGTCATCAAATAAAGGGCAACAATAACATTAATTCAGCACTGCCAACTAGTAGTCATACCATTTGGCCACACTGTTCCTGATAGAATCCAGGATGCTGTTGGCGTTCTTGAGCTAGAGAGTTAAAAAAATAATGAAATTAAAATGAAAATGAAATTTGGGTATGAGTTTGACTATTTCACATACACAATCAAAATAACTACAATACAGGAGAATGTGCTTAATTTATGCTTCATGTAGGGAGATAACATTGTTTAGTTTGTATATGGGAATTTACCCAGGAGGCCCTCCAATATTTTCTCTTCTTTCTGGAATAACAGCACTTCAAAATTCAAAATATGCCTTACTGAATTTTTTTTTTTTTGATCTAACAGATTGATTGAATTAATGTCAAAGAAAATATTGTCACTGACTTTTATTATAGTTGTTTCAGAATCAGGTGTTTTCTTCAGTTTTCAACTATGGAAAGAATAGTGCAGAGGTAGATGAAAGTATTTCTATAAATCATTCTGATCTGATACAACAATGTGCAAAAATATTTAAACAGATCTTGTTTGAGAAATACTGAACAGTTTTAAGATTTCAGGTACAGAGAGTATTTTGAAAATCGGAAAAAAATCCTGAGAAAAGGCAGTTTCAAAAGTAGTTTTCAGACATTGTGAGTGCTACAGACATCTCTTATGGACCAAATCTTCAATCTATACAATTGTAAAGCAAGCAGCAGATAGATAGGGTAACTTATTTATAAGATAATAGCAAGACAAGCTCACATACACACGCACACACAAAAAAACCCCACCTCCACCAGCTGAGTCCTATGCATTGGTGTAATGACAATACATTATCTTACCTCTTGTAGAACAAACTTTGTAAGTATGGACAAATCATTTTCTATAGCAAATGGATTTGTAATATACAACAAATATAATCTCTTTCAAAAATGACTCTTCAGATTCTTGCAAATTTAGATTTTAGAAAACAGAAGCATTTGAGAAAACCTAGGTTGACATTAGTAGTTATGTAAGTCAAACACGGTGGCTATCTGCCTGAAAGAAAGATTGTTGATGATTCAGAGTTATTAATGTTACTTACATATGTGAAGAGCCTGAATATGACTTTCCCACCTGTCTTTTCATTGTATGGTGTATGCTTCATATAAACACATACTCAAATGGGTAAATATGTAACCAAGTCTGAAATAGCACAAAATATTTAGGTCAAGGTAAAACAGTTTTGTGGATGGATTTGGGATTATATTTTAAATAAGTCCCTTACTGAGAATGATGCTGTATTCTACAAGATATTTCCACAGAAAAATTAAAGGAAGGTGAAGTAATAGAGACCCAGAGAAAAAGGCCTAAAATTTTGAATATTCATTACATAAAGGTGTTCACATTTGCCTCATGAATTATGCATTCAATGCTAATTATATTGGACAAAATATGAAATGTTCTTCAATTTTCAAAAAAACAGAATAAAAAAAATCACAATAATTAAAAGTAAATGTATATTTCCAATTACTTATCTTTCTCAAGGGCATGTGGAACATCAGAATTTCTCAAATAATTTCAGAAATAATTTCAGTCTATATGTTGTCTGAAACAGTAGACAGTTGTCTATTATGACCACACAGAGTTTTTCCAACATAATCTTCATTTTTTTTTCTGAAAGGTAAACAGTTAGTTATATATGAGCAAGGCTAATTCAATAAGTCTGGAGAAGTAATCTACTATGATAATGAATATGTTTCCTTGCCAGGAAAGAAAACAAAAAACCAATCTGTTGTACCTGAAATCAAAGATGGCTATGCAGCTTTGTGCAATAACAGTTTTATATTTTCATGTTTCATCATTCAAATATCTGTCACAGGCTTTGTTGTGCCAAGCAAATCAACACACAAGTTGTGCTTGTAACCTTCAAGCAGATATATTGTGGTTCTAATGGTCAGGTCCAGAGAGCTGTTTTCCTCCAAAAGCATGCCAGCATCCATTTAAAGATCATTCTGACCCTTCCAGAGGAAAGGGGAAAGGGAGGGGAAAGGAGAGTGGAAGGAGAAGGGAAAGGGGAAGGAAAGGGCTAGGCTATATTATGCATATAATTCTCCATGACAAACTATGACCCAGGCCTGAGGGTGCAGCGTAGGTCCCAGGCCCATTCAGGAGACAGAGGCAGAGACATGCACACATACCTACCACGTGGCTCAGGCAGACACTGAAGGCCCCAGGCTGAGCTGAGACATCACCCCTGGGCACTTGGCAGGAGACAGCGTGTCTGAGTCCCAGGGGAGGCTGGTTTCACCCCTTGAGGCCTATAAGTACCCCCAGGATCCTAGCAGAAGTACACTTAACACTGCTTATATGCTCTCTTGCAGACATAGATAGCTGGTGACTTTGGAGACTATTGGGCCAGATGGACCATTGCTCTGGTGCAATAGCGTTGTACTCTAGGTCTTTTGTTTTATCACATTTTCCCAAGGAAAAGAGCTGAGGCACTTCTAAAAATGAGTGCAAGGGAAAAATCTATGGGGAAATAAACAGGTATTGCTTACTTCAAAAAGATTTGCAACAATTTAGTTCAGGAGCATGTCCTGCTTCAGACTGAGCGCTTGATATTGAGCGTCTCTAGTGTCAGAGACGTGGAGTTTTGCCATCCTGTGGAAACCATAGACTTTCAAAAACTCAATTCACACATAAGTTTTTGCAAATTTGTTCACATGGTCAAATTGTCTTGAAACGATCCACAGCTCTCACCCCCATCAGTACGTATATGCCTGCTTCCCACAAAGTGACAAAGCCAATGCCTAGGATGGGACATGATTGATCATTCATCCTTTCTGCTAGTTCAGGGCTGGGAAGATATGCCATCAGAGATTCCTTAGCATGCTCTGTTGGGAAAGAAGTAGTTAGGAAGAAGAACAGAATGGAACAAAACAGAGTAGAATAGTTGAGTTGTGTTGAGTTGAGTTGAGTTGGAAGGGACCTACAACAATAATCAAATCCATCTGCCTGACAACTTCAGGGCTGACTAAAGTTAAAGCATGTTATTAAGGGCATTGTGCAAATGCCTCTTAAACACTGATAGGCATGGAATATTGACCATCTCTCTAAGGAAGCCTGTTCCAGTGTTTGACCACCTTCTCAGTAAAGAAATGTTTCCTCATATCAAGTCTGAATATCCCCTGATACAAGCAGCTTAGAGTGATTCCCCTGCTGTTGTGGAGGCACATCAAAATCAAACCAAGCAGATGACAAATGCAAAGGGGAATTAATTTTTTTCCCCAACCAAAATTGTTTAAACACTGATAAACCAATAATAAAAAATGTGCTCTTAATCAAAATCACTTTATGCTCCAACAAAGATTTAGTAAACAACAAGTTCAGGATACCAAGTGGAATTTAATCACTACCTGGTCAACTCAAGAGATCCCCAAACTTTGGAAAGATGATACAAAATGTGCAATACTCACCTATCAGGGCTCTCAACATCGAGGAGTTTTCTTAGGTGGCATCCCAAACTAAAGGAACAGTCCCCAGCTGTAGACCCACTGCTCCAAGGAGAACTGACTCACCTGGGGTCTCTGGTGGGACTCCATTTATACCCTAGGTCAAATCTGATCTTTGGTCATATGTGGTCAGTGGTCTAGAAACTTCCCTCATCAAAGGCATTTCATTGGCTAAGGGCCCTATCTACCAATGAAGGTGTGTATGTGACCATAGACACTGTGTGTAGTCCACCAGTGAAGAAGTTTCTGGCATTGTTGATGCTGGGGGAGGGAGGGCCCCTGCCACACATGGGTCCTGGTACAGGATTCCAGGGAGAAGAGATTAGCACCTCCTTCTCCACTTCCTCTCCTCAGGATATTACAGAGAGAAAAGAGGTCACCCCTCAGCCTCCTTCCCCAAACTAGACAAACCCAGAGTCCTCAGTCACTCCACACAGGACATGCCTTCCAGCCTCTTCCCCAGCTTTGTTGCACTCTTTGGGACACACTACCTTAACATCCTTTTGAAATTATGTGGCCTGGAACCGCACACACTACTCAAAGTGAGGCCACACCAGGGCTAACCATAGTGGGATAATCACCTCTTTTGACCAGCTGGTTATGCTGTGTCTAATGTACCACATAATGTGGTTTGCCCTCTTGGCTGCCAGGGCACACACTGACTCTTTCTGAGTCTACTGTTAACCAGCACCACTAGACCCCTTTCTATAGAGCCGCTCTCCAGCCACTCCTCTCCCAGTTGAGACTTGTGTCCAGTGTTACTTCATCCCAGGTGCAGAATCTGGCATTTGTTCATGATCACTTTCATGTCATTAATGATTTGCCAGTGCTCTAATCTATCTAGATCTCTCTACAAGGCCTCTTATCCCTTGAGAGAGTCAAAAGTACCTCCTAGTTCAGCATCATCAGCAAACTTCCGAACTATGCATTTAAGTCCTGCATCCAGAATGTTAATAGAAAGGTTAAACAAAACTGGCTCTAGAATTGAGCTCTTAGAAACACCACTGGTGACTGACCACTAGCCAGATGTAGCCCCATTCAATACAACCCTTTGAGCTCTGCCATTCAGCCAGTTCTTCACCCAGCACACCATCTACCTGCTCATCTTAGTTGGATGATTTCTCCAGAGGAATGCTGTGAGGATTCTTGTTGAATCCAAGCTAGAAACAATTTAATTCTGGATTGCTTACATCTATTCACACCATTAAAGGAAGAGGTTCTATGTATTCTTGAAACAAAAGCTGCCTTAGTCAGTACTGAAGACAACTTAAAGTTTCATGAGGACCTCTTCATGACTTCTCTCATGTCTGCCTCCTAGAGTAAACTAGGAGAAAAAAAATGCAGAATTCCAAAAATATTGGTGCAATATGTCAGAATCCTATATTGGAAAATCTAAAGAAAGAAAATAACTCTTGGCATTACTTTATTTGGAGCTCTTACAGATACTTTTATTTAAGTTATGAGTATCATTGCAAAAGGAATCTTGTCAAATACTTAAATAATACCTGATGTGAATTGTTTCATGCAATTTTTTTCAGAAGATTAAGTTTTACTTTACAGAATATAAATTGGTTCACATAGCAGATCTGGCATATATTTGATACATGTGGCTATATTCTTGCCCGTATTCACCACCTAGTCCAAACAAAAGACGTATGATTTGATAAAACTTATTCTGGCAAATTTAAAATAACCGGCTGTCTTTGAAACAAGCAAGTTAAATATACTGTGTTTAGGGATTCGAGAGATATTAATGCAGTGGTCATTCATGTGTGTAATGGTAGTGACTGCCAGCTTGTAGGAGTTAAGCAAACAAAAAATGGTGACATAAAAGATGAGCTGAACTCTATTTTCACATGAGGGAAAATAAGATGTAGGAAAAGTTTCTCACTGGCAGCTCGTATACTGTTCAGACAAAGAACACAAACTGTTACGACAAGGATATTCCCCAGACACTATTAAAATCGTAGATATTATAACAGTGATAGGAAGAGAAAGCCAGAGTATAAATAGCTCCAGGATGTTCAGATGGTCTTATTAGCCATACCCATTATCTAGCTTCTTCAAATTTTACCCATGAACTTCAAAACGCCTATCTTCAAGTATCACATCTTCCCCAGAGTTTATTCTCCTTCTCTAATAACTGAAAATTCTTTGACATTCCACTATTTCATTTTTTTGACTTAAGGGATATCTCTAGCACAGGTGTTCCCTATAAAGCCGTCTCCCATAATTATTGAGAAATCTTTAGTCGTTTCCCTAGCAATAGCTTTGTAAGTTTTGTTTAGCAAAAGGTGGTATCTTATTGCTTCTATAGCAGGGAAAATTGACTTTAAATGAAGCTGAAAATCTCAACTAAGAAGTTACTGCTTCTTGAAAGGTATATATGAATATAAGATGGCTTTGTCTTTCCAACTCCTTCTCATGATTGCGAAGTTAGTGGGAAACTGACTTAGCTAGTCATTTGTCTAGTTCTGGCTTATGACTACACAGTGACACATGGGTTTGCCTGGAACTTGGCAGAAATTGGCATTTCCTGAATCCATTTAACTCCTTCGCAAAAGCAAATTAATCCAATAAACACTTGTTTCTATAATCAGTGCTTGACTCCAGTATCCTACATTTGCCTCCTTCTTGACAGAAATAAGACATAATAAATGATTTTATGATCATGTCTGAACCTTGTAAAACTGTAGGAAAAAAATTGCACATACCTTAGTTAGATTTACAAAAGGAAAACCAACATGGATTTAATTTCTTGATAACTGCCTTATGTTCAACAGGGCTATAATGATAAGATTCTTCTTAGAAAGCAGAAAGATGTCTTTATTCTATTTGATCACTCAGTACCAGGACTTGTGTTCATTGTCCTGAAAAGTACCTTAAAAGATCATTCAATCCAGCGGTTTAGAACTGCAGACTCCTCTGAATTTTCCAGTATTGATATGGTCCTAGATATTGTGAATTTAAACCTGCCAACATTAAGGTTTCTGCTGGTATTCTATGTTCTTCCTGTGGAAGAAGGCTCACAAATGAAGTCCATAAACTAGTGCAGCTCCTGTCCTTAAGTCAAAAGGTACAATTACGATGTTTGGTGCAAACAATGTTAATGTTCATTTTATATATCACATGGAAACTTCACACCTCCCAGTAACTCAAACAGAATATGTCATAGTAACTACTGTAACACAGCGTCAGAAATGGTTTTCACCTGTGATTGGAACTCAGTAATTAAGATATCATGCAAGGAACCCATACCTTTGGAAACAAAATTACCACTGCCTTACCAGCAGTTACACTTCCTACAGTGAACTAAAACTCTCTTTGTTAACATCATTCACACTTTTAACATGAAACAATGCACAAAGCTTCTACTGTAAAGTTTATGATTGAAGCACGCAGCACTATAAAGTATGCAAATGTTATGTACAAAGCTACAATGGACTCTGCTAACATGATTTTTCTTTTAAACATAAAGAACAAATTTCAAAGTGGGAACATCTTTCAAAAATGTGACATGCTGTGGACTCGGTTAAACCAATTACTTGTCAGCTTTGCAATGTGTGTGATGTGTTAGCCTGCAACTGTAAAGTATTACCCAGAAAAGACAGTCAAATAATAAGATGCATTAACCTAATTCTTGTGGGAGAGACAGAGTGTTTAAATATTAACTTGAGTCAACAGGAAAGCTGAGATTTGCAAAATTCTGGAAAGAACCAGACAACAGATATCAACAGCTCTCATAGTTCACCTGCTCCACTTTAGACTTTGAAACATAGTCTGCATAAATTTAAAAGGATAATTAAAAATCCAGTTGCATTTTGGGTTGGGCAAAACTAATTATCATGACTTCCCCATCTGGTGATCTAGCCCACAACTCCAATCTGCAGAGTTGACCCTCATCGTAGGGAAGTGTGCAGTCTACCTGGAGACTGGATCAGGGACATCACCAGGATGCTCCCCAGCCTGGTATGCCCGACGGTCTACTACCCACTGCTGATCTTCCAGACAGATGGGCAGGAAGCTGCATCCCACAGTCTGACAGGAATGAAAAAAGATTTCAAGGCCTTGGGATGGATGATAAAAGAGTCTGGGGCTTAAGTGATTTTCTCTTCCCTCCTTCCAGTTTTGGGTGATGATGTGTGAGGGAATAGAAAATTCCAGTCCCTAAACAATTGGCTACAGGACTGGTGCTTTGGGTACTTCGATAACATCTGGTTTTACAAGACACCAGTCCAAACAGTGATACGTGGGAAAGGTTTCTCTCGCAGAGGCAAAAGGATGCTGGGACAGGAATTAGCAGGGCTCATTTGGAGAGCTTTAAACTAGATCTGAAGGGGGATGGGGTGGTAGCTGGGCTTGCATCAGTAGGGCATCACTCTAAAGTTCATGAGGGCTGAGAGGCCCCCCATACCCCTGAGGTGAAAATGGAGTGCTCAGCTCGCTCTCTGAAATGCCTGTACACCAATGCACACAGCATGGGGAATAAGCAGGAGGAGTTAGAAACCTGTGATAGGGCAGGAGATTATGACCTAGTGGCAATTACGGAGACATGGTGGGACAGCACCCATGACTGGAATGTGCTCATGGATGGCTATATCCTTTTCAGGAAAGACAGGACAGCCAGGCATGGTGGTGGAGTTGCTCTTTATGTCTGGTTGAAGTGGTAAAGGTTGAGGCCTGCCTTGGTTGCAGCGACATTGAGACGATGGAGTTCAGGATCTCATGTGGTAGGAGCAAGATAGCAAGCAGAATTGCAACCCTGGATTTCAGCAAGGAAAACTTTGGCCTTTTCAAGCAATTGCTAAGGGAAATCCAATGGGCAAGTATGCTTGATGGTAAAGGGACCCAAGATAGTTGGTTTGTGTTCAGGGACTGTTTCTACCAGGCACAAGATCAGAGCATCCTGACACATAGGAAGTCAAGGGAGGGAGCCAGGAGACCTGCGTGGTTAAACAGGGAGCTGCTGGGTAAGATCAAGTGGAAGAGAAGAGTTTATACATCATGGAAGGAGGGGCTGGCCACTTGGGGAGGATGTAAGTCTGTTGTTAGACGGTGTAGGGAGGCAACTAGGAAAGCTAAGGCCTCCTTAGAAATAAACCTGGCTAGAGGGGTCGAGGACAACAGGAAGAGCTTTTTCAAATACGTGGCAGATAAATCTAACACCAGAGGCAACGTAGACCCACTGATGAACGAGGTGGGTGCCCTGGTGATGGAAGACACAGAGAAGGCAGAGTTACTGAATGCCTTCTTTGTCTCTGTCTATTCTGCCAGAGGCTGTCCTGAGGAGCCCCGTACCACTGAGGCCCCAGAGGAAGGCAGGACAATGGAGGAGTTTGCCTCGGTTGATGAGGACTGGGTTAAGGAGCAGTTAGGCAATCTGGACATCCATAAATCCATGGGTCCAGATGGGATGCACCCACGGGTGCTGAGGGAGTTGGCTGAGGTCATTGCTGGACCACTCTCCATCATTGCCAGGTCTTGGGAAACAGGAAAGGTGCCTGAGGACTGGAGGAAAGCAAATGTTACTCCAATCTTCAAAAAGGGCAAGAAGGAGGACCCGGGTAATTATAGACCGGTCAGCCTCACCTCTGTCCCTGGGAAAGTAATGGAACAGTTTATCCTTGGTGCCATCTCAAGGCATATCAGGGATAAGAGGGTTATTAGGGGCAGTCAGCATGGCTTTGCCAAGGGTAAGTCATGCTTAACCAACCTCATAGCCTTTTATGAGAATGTAACAAGGTGGATGGATGATGGCAGAGTGGTGGATGTGGTCTACCTTGACTTCAGTGAAGCCTTTGACACAGTCTCCCACAGCATCCTCACAGCTAAGTTGAGGAGCTGTGGTCTAGACAATATAGAGTGGTGGGTTGCAAACTGGCTTAAGGAGAGAAGCCAGAGAGTGGTAGTACAGACAAAAAGTTTGTTCTCATGGTATATATCATCCCACTCTGTATTTAGCAAGATGATGAAGAGCAAAAAGATAAATGTATTTTCTTACAAACAAGTTCATGTTTGTGGTCCTCAGATTAGGAAAAACCCTCAGTAACACTGCTTGCTTATCTTTTAGACCTTAGGTTATCTCTGCAATATTGACCAAGATTTTAAAAGTATTAACGATAATGAAAGGATTTGTTTGTTCTTCAATATCTGCCTGAGTTTTCACTGAAAACATTGAATACTGTGTTCTGAATCACTGAATCACTGAATACTTCATTTCTGTTTTGTCACCTTTTGCATACCATATCTCTCCTGAGCATTTCTTGCCTGTCTAATATGAACATACTTCAGCATCCCACCTGAGGAAGGCATATAAAAATGGCATTGTAACAAATAGCAACCTATAATGATGGGATTTGTTTCTATGATCACTACCTAGCTGTGAAACCTCTGTTTCCTATGTTCTGTCTCTAAGCATTGGCTACTATCAGGAATAGGCTCCTAAGCTAAATATAACTTTTGTCTAGTGTGGAACAGTTGTTATGATACATATGTATTTATAAACAAACACAGAAACATACACATACAAGAAAGGCATTTAAGAAAATACACATAACAGAATATATGGGTTATCTTAGGCAAAAATATTAATTTTGTCTTTTAAATATAACAACCTCAAATGTGATTGTAAGCTCAAAACCCAGAAAAATATGGAGATGGCTTCTTGAAGAATAAGTGTTAAGATTGAGATTTTTCTCAGACCAAATTTAAAGTTCAAAAATGAACCTTTAAAATTTTCAAACAGAAACAGAACACAGCAGCCTCAGAATTTCAGCTATTTCCTGCTTAACATATTATGGACTAGCACAGCCCACTGGAATTCTTTAACAAAGAGGGAGTTTCCCTCATATTCATAAAAATTATTCCTGGAAGTCATTCTTCTTCCACAAAAACCCCAGTAAACCCAGGCAGAGCTCCATCAGAAACTTGTCTGCCAGGTATGACTTGACATTGGGAAGCTGAGCTAGGACTCCATGAGTCTGAGAACCAGTGCTGCCAGGGTTTCCTGAAATACACATTCCTTTCACCAAAAATGTTTTAAACTCTCCATATGCTTTTTGCAGCTGTATTTGATCCAAATCTCCTCTCTGTCTGTTGTGCCTTGGGACATCCTTGTCTCAGTTATTAAGTACAACTGCCACTAACTTCCAAATTAGAGCAATGTCTACACGGGTCCAATGGAGTGTGCAACTCACTCTCACCCCTCTCATTCAGGGCATTGTTGCCTGACACTCCTCTGCCCCTACACAGGAGTTTCTCCTTTGTTTTCCATGCTTTCTGCTTTTCTCTGTCTCAGTTTCCCCATCCTGCCCTCCCATTTTCCCGGCACAATGCACTCACTTCTCTCACTGCAAGGGTACAATTTCCCCAGTCTTGCCCCAGTGCAGAGAGCCCCACCTGATCCAGAGTGTAGCAGTCAATATGATAATAACCTCTCTGTTTAAAGTTTTATTTCAAGCAAATACTGGATTTTCCCACTTATTATCTTTGTTTTAAAAATAAGCAGGGATACATCTTTGCTCTCTGCTATACAGCACACATTAAAAAAAAAATATACTACTGGTGAAAAATAAATATTGCTAACTGGGGGTACTATTTTCAAATATCCTTCATTATCTTTGTCTCTACTAACCCAAGCAAATGGATAACTCATGCAAGAAAGGGCATATTCATACACTTCAGAAATGGATAAAATAATGAAAACTATGTCAAAGTAAGTCAGATACAGGATGATATTGCAGTAAGAAGGAAGGCTAAATAGCCTTCTTTTGACTGCCCTGATGGAGCTATACTGTGCTCAAAATTCAGAGCTTTGCACAGCAGTTGGGCAATGGAGATTTATCTACTCAAAACTAAACTGACTCTAACATGTCTGGTCCATGGTTCATCACATGACAAAATATACAGTATCTGTTTTCTCCCCTGTCCCCTTCCCACCAGATTAAGTTAATTATTTGAATTAACATCTGGCTATCATGCCACAATTACATACTATCTCTGTCACCTGGCAGCTAAACTTCACAGGGCTTTTCTCTCTCCTTGCTTTGTTTTTTTCTCTATTATTTCCTGAACCTGAAATTTCAGCCGGAGTTCAGCCACTCCCCAAACTGGCAGACTTGTGTCCAAATCTTGCACTGCCAAGGGTCTGTTTCTCATGCACATAAATGCTTGCAACAGCCTTCCTTATGCTAAACAAACCAAGCTTTTTTTAGACTTTATTGGAAAGAGTTCTCATCTGGTCATTAGTCCCACAGGTTCAAATAGAAAAGAGCTTAACATTAGCTACATGTGGAGCTGACTCAATCCCTATTAAAGAAGTCAGTCACCTACCAACCCTTTTAACAAATAGTGAAGGGACTAAACAGCTAAACAAGTTCATTGGATCAGGTTGTTTGTCAGCAGTGAATTGGGAGGAAGAAATGAGGGAAACCTGTCTCTGTGATTATTTCTCAAAGTTAAAAGAATTTTAAAGTTACAAGCTGAGGACAAGATAATTTCACAGAGTTGCATGGTGCACAAAAATGTTAAAGCTGGTCATCAACTCATATTCCTGTAGACTAGAAGGGTCTAATTATTCTAGCAATGAAAGCACTTAAGTGATCTCTTACTGTTTAAAGTTATGTGCTTGTTTACACTACCCTATCAAGCCATACTAAAATGAGATGTCTTAGATTACCAGACACTTCTACAATCTTACCTAGTAAAGACACACACTCCCTCTGTTTCTCTGTAAATTAATATTAATATTATTACATTCCTTAGCACATCTATGTTTTTATTTATATCAGAAAATGTTTATATGTAACTTGAGGGTTTTTGAGGTTCATTTTTTTTTTTTCTAGAATGGGTTTTACAAAAAAAAAAACCACACAAGGAAGATGAAGATGCGTCTAGTCTTTTTATTAATTTTATGCTCAAAAGTGACTCTGAAATTTTAGAAAATTCCCTAATCAAATATTATTTTTGCTGTAGTACTTTGATAAAGATCACTTTATTTTATTTTACTATCAATTTCCCTGTTGAACATACTTCTGGTCCTAGTGAATACCACAGGTATTCACTCTTCCTCCTTAGGCTTTTTAACTGTAAAGTAGAAGAAATGATTGGGGTTCTTTGTAAAGCATTTTAAAACACAAACTGTTAGCAGTAAGGTACTACTACAAAATTTACTGTCTTGCATACTCTAAAACTGTGGCTGGGATAATTAATGAACTCAAATTAAAGCTTTATCGTATAATGGAGATCTGTATAATTGTACATGCATGCAAAAACACTAAAGTTTCTGAGAACAATTTCCAAGTTACAACTGTCAACTGAATCTTTACTTATTGGAAGAAAATGTGTTGAATCCTCATTGTTCTCAATCTGTATGCTATGTCAATGAAATGTGTACATACCTTAATGTATAAAGACTATGTTTTTGAATAAATTAGGTCTTTCAATAAATTATTAGGTATGTTGAATGCATTTATTTTTTAAAGACTTTTTTTTTTCTCATAAAACATATATTTCATTATTTAGCCCTCTTTAAGTGCCCTATAACAGAACTGTGTGCACCTTGCAGTGTACCTGTACAAAAAAAGTCACTGGATTTCTAAAGGTATCAATTCAACTTTATGAATAAAGATCTGAAAAATACACTATCTTTTTGTTATTTGCATGAACGATGGAGGATAGTGAAAAAGTAGGCAAAATTTTGAAAGAAACTAAACTTGCAGCTTTCCATAAGACATTTTAAAAATCAATCTGCAGAAGAGATTAAAAATAAGCAGTATTTCCTGAGTTAAAAAATTCAGGTAATGTTATCCCAGTAACTCTAATTCTAACACATTTAAAAAAAAAAAAAAACAAAAAAAACAACCAACTTTTTATGTTATCAAATATTATTTGCAACTTAAAGAAAGAATATTCAGAATTAAAGATGAACCTGTCATTCATGTAACAGTCTTCGACAACAGTACATCATATTTCTCAAACAAATGGTCCAGTTCAGCATAGCCAGGAAAAGCATATTAAAATTTAGTTTATAGAAATTTTAACTTTATTTCATAAATGGTCTTTGTCCTTCCAGAAGTCTCAAGCAGGCAGAACTGAAGATTTCTTGGATCTTTGCCAGATTTCTTTGCAACTTAATGTGGATGTATTTGTAGCATCTGCACCGAACATGATGTTCCATTTACAACTAATATATACAAAGTTTAAAAATCTATTAGCATTCAAACCCACTTAATTTTTAAATGATCCATGTCATTGACCCTCAAATGTTGATGTGAACATGTCTGTGTGTATGTATAAGAATATCTGGATTGATTTAAGACTCTTATTACCTTGTTTATGCAACAAAACATGCACTGACATAGCCACACTGGTACAGCTGTGTCAATGAAGACCTCCAGTGTACACACAAGACATGACAATGAGAAGTAAAATGCCAATGTAGTGACATTGGTCTATGAACAGCAAACACAAGCTTCTGTCAACAAAGACGCAGGCATAGGTTTTGCTGATAGAGCTGTGACATCTGTATGACATAACCATTATAATGTGCTTCTATGAAGAGTCTTCCCCTTGCATTTAGTGAAACTTTGTAGTGAAGACTGCTCTCTCTGGTAATTCTCATTAAAAACCAAATCCTGGCCCTGTGATAATAACATTGTTTCACTAGGAACAACTGCCTTTTTCAGACATTTAAATGACTTGAATTTAAGCAATTTCAGCACAAGGTAGATGAGTGGAAAATAAGCTTTATTCTTCCTTGGACAGAAAATGTTGAAAAACCCAAACTATCTAAATAAATTGCAATTTCGTTGCTCTATTCTAATGCAAATTTGATTAAAACTACTGATTGTCAGAAACTTTTATAATATCCTGACTGAAGTTTTCTTAACAAACCTTGCTTGTCACTGTCATTTCAAACACTTGTTCTAAAAAGTGCTTAAAGGTCACTCAAAGTTTGTGCTGTACTGCATTGTAGAACAAAAAAAGTGTCACAATCTCACCAGCTTTTCAGAGTTGCGTGATGATATATTGGCACAGCTCCACAAAAGTCAATGGAACTATTCTAATTTATACCAGTTGAAGACCTAGTTCACAGGATTTAAATTGAAATCAGATTTCACTATGACTGTAATTAAACAAAAAGAGTAAAAAAACCCCTGACAATTACAGTGATTTATTTTTCAGGCTAAAACTGTCGCTGCCAGTTTGGCATATAAGAAATCTAATTCAATTGCTAAAACCAGGAGCCAGTGTTTCCAAAACTCTGGAGCGGAGATTATGTATTTCTAAACATAATTTTAATTTTTAAAGAATATTTAAGTTTTCAGGTCCCATTGGAACAGAACAAAAAAATTGGAACCCTCTAAAGTTATTTTTGACATATAGTTTCACATTCATTTTGGTTTGGCTTCCCACTGCTCACTAGAGTCAGCAGAGATGCCATTTTCAGGGGTAGATTTGAACAAGTCAACATAGAATTACAGAAGCAGAGAATCATTTTGGTTGGAAGAGACCCTCAAGATCATCAGGTCCAACCATTAACCTAACACTGCCAAGTCCACCTCTAAACCATATCCCTAAGAACCTCATCTACATGTCTTTTAAGCACGTCCAGGGATGGTGACTCAACCACTTCCCTGGGCATCCTGTTCCAATGCCCAACAACCCTTTCCGTGAAGAAACTTTTCCTAATATCCAAACTAAACCTTTCCTGCTGCAAAGTGAGGACATTTCCTCTCATTTCTGTGCTTGTTACCTGGGAGAAGAGACTGACATGCTCCTTTCTACAACCTCTTTCAGGTAGTTGTAGACAGCAATAAGGACTCCCCTCAGACTCCTTTTCTCCAGGCTGAACAGCCCCGGTTCCCTCAGCCACTCATCATCTGACTTGTGGTCCAGACCCCTCACCAGCTTCATTGCCCTTCTCTGAACTGTCTCCAGCATCTCAGTGTCTTTCCGGTAGTGTGGGGTCCAAAACTGAACATAGGATTTGAAGTGCGGCCTCACCAGTGTCAAGTATAGAGGGACAATCACTTCCCCAGTCCTGCTGACCACACTATTTCTGATACAAGCCACGATGCTGTTGGCCTTTTGGCCACCTGAGCATACTGCTGGCTCATATTTAGCTGGCTGTCGACCAACACACCACAGGTCCTATTCCATCAGAAACCTTTCCAACCACTCTTCCCTGAGGCTGTAGTGCTGCATGGGGTTGTTGTGACTCAACTGCAGGAGCTGGCACTTGGCCTTGTTCAAACTCATACATCTGGCCTCAGCCCATCGATCCAGCCTCTTCAGAACCCTCTGTAGAGCCTTCCTAGCTTCCAACAGATCAACACGACAACTCAGTTTGTCGTCATCTGCAAACTTTCTGAGTGCACTTGATCCCCTTGTCCAGATCATTGATAAAGATCTCAAAGTGAACTGGCCTCAGTACTGAGCCCTGGAGAATGCCCCTTGTGACTGGGACCAGGCAATGGATTTGACTCCATTCACCACAATTCTTTGTGCCTGGCCATTCAGCTAGCTTTTTATCCAGCAAAGAGTATAGCTATCCAAGCCATGAGCAACCAGCTTCTCCAGGAGTAACTGTGGGAAACAGTGTCAAAGAATTTACTAAAGTCTAGGTAGACAACATACACAGCCTTTCCCCCATCCACTAAGCATGTCAGCTCTTCATAGAAGATCAGGTTGGTTAAACAGGGCCTGGCTTTCGTAAACCAGTGGGAAAGATCACATGGTTGTCCTGTCTGTGCCACGTGATGGCACTCAGGATGATCTGCTCCATAATCACCCCTGGCATCAAGGTGAGATTGGCAGGCCTCTAGTTCCCTGGATACTCCTTCTGGTCCTTCTTCTACATGGGTATCACATTTGCTAACCTCCAGTCAACTGGAGGGACCTCCTTGGTTAGCCAGGACTGCTGATAAATAATTGCATGTGTCTTGATGAGGACCTCTGTCAGGTCTCTCCAAACCCTTCCGTGGATCTCGTCTGGCCCCATAGACTTGTACATGTCTAAGTGGTGTAGCAGGTCACTTACCACTTCCCCTTGGGTTATAGGGGCTTCATTCTGCTCCCTGTCTCTGTGTTTCAGATCAGGGGACTATGTACCTGGAGAACAACTGATTTTACTATTTAAGACTAAAGCAAACAAGGCATTAAGTACCCCAGATTTTCCCACTAAAGGATGGAGATTCTCCTTAGCCCTCCTTTTGTTGCAAATGTATTTATAGAAACATTTTTGTTGCCTTTTACATCAGTAGCCACATCAAGTTTTAGTTGGGCTTTGGCCCTTCTAATTTTCTCCCCACATAACATCACAACATCCCTGTAGTCTTCCTGGGTCCTGTAGTCCTTCTTTCAAAGGGTATAAATTCTTCATTTATTCCTGAGTTCCAGCCAAAGGTTTCTGTTCAGCCAGGCCGATCTTCTTCCCCACTGGTTCGTCTTTTGGCACACAGGGACAGCCTGCTCCTGCGCCTTTAAGATTTCTTTATTGAAAAGTGACCAGCCTTCCTGGTCTCCATTGTCCTTCAGGACTCTCTCCCAAGAAATTCTGCCAACAAGCCTCCTAAACAAGACAAAGTCTGCCCTTCAGAAATCCAAGACAGCAGTTCTGCTGCCCCCAGTCTTTACTTCTTTAGGAAATAGAATCTGACCATCACATCACCCACTAGTCCTCTGTTTGCAAACAACAGGTCCGGTGGGCGTCTTCCCTAGTTGGCTCACTGACCACATGTGTCAGGAAATTGTCTTCCACACACTTTGGGAGCCTCCTAGACTCTTTCCTCTCTGCTGTGTTGTATTTCCAGCAGACATATAGTAAGTTAAATGCCCCGTGAGAACAAGGGCTAGTAATTGTGGGACTTCTCATAGCTGCCTGCAGAATATTTCATCTGCCTCTTCATCCTGTTTGGGTGGTCTGTAACAAATTCCCACCAGGATATCTTCCCTCTGATTCTTTCCCCTAGACACTTGGCCCTATCATGACCATCATTAAGCTCTAGACAGTCATACCCCTCCCTAATATACAGGGCTACCTCCTTCCTTGCCTATCCCTTCTGAAGAGCTGTTAGCCATGCGGTGCAGCACTCCAGTTGTGGGAGTCATCCCACTATGGCTCTCTGATGGCAGTTATATCATAGTTTTTCTGTTGCACAATGGCTTCCGGATCCTCCTGTTTGTTGCCCACACTGCGTGCAGTGGTATAGATGCATTTCAGTTGGGCTGTTGATTCCACCACATTTTGCGGGGAGAGGCCCTCATTCCTACATATGCAATAAGATATGGCATAAACCAACAGTCTATGAAACAGTACAGTATAAAATTTTGTTTGTATCTTGAGCTATCATTGCTCAAATTCCCCAATTCAAATATACTTTCTAGTTTTCAGAATATCCTCTGAACAAAGCATTTCTTAAGATTAGTAAATATCTATCAAACTTGATTTTTGAAATGTTCTGTGTAACATTGTGTTTTGTTGTACAAAACATTTCAAAAATCGAGTTAGGGAAAACTTGGTTGGTTTACCCATGCAGGTGATCATCCACAGAGAATCAATGGAACTTATGCATGTTTTCAAGTAAATGATAACGAAGGTGATAAAAAAAAAAGTAGGAAACATTTGGTTACCTTTCCTGGAGAAAATATTATGCACTTTAAGCTTATTTCTTCAGATATTATGGGATTTTTCTCATTTTCTCACAAAATGCTTTGTTTCAGTCAGGATAATTTATCCAAACTTTGGCAAGGAAGGATACCGTCAGAAGTAATTTTTACATGCAACTTTGATAGTTTTGCCAAGTATTCTTGATAATGACTAATAATCCTATTTCACCATTGTCTGATATTTTCATCATCAGTGTATTTTAAATTAACTGTGTTTTACCTCTGAGCATGTGTTGGAGCATTTATTGTACTCTTCACAAATACCTAACCACTGTCATTATCTTGAAGCACATAGTTATTTGTGCGATTGATAGGTTCGAATTCCAGGACAAACTGCTTGGCCTTGCTAAGGATTAATCAGCTGGTTACCACACTGACTGATAAGGTTCTGTTAATATTTACTTTGCAACAGTTATGTCTAAAATTAGAACATTGTCACCAAAAATGAAGATTAATACTTAAATAACCTAAAACTGGATGTAAAAAGGAGTTCCATAAAATGTGTTTAATTTACATGTCTTTCAAGGTATTTTTAGTTACCTTTAATTCTTTAAATTAATACAAACATCTACCATCCAAACAGAAAATACAAACCAGTCATGTGTACTGTCCCACTATGTCTCTGTAATTGCCACTAGGTCATAATCTCCTGCCCTATCACAGGTTTCTAACTCTTCCTGCTTATTCCCCATACTGCATGCATTGGTGTACAGGCATTTCAGAGGGCGAGCTGAGCACTGATTTCACCTCTGGGGTATGGGGGGCCTCTCAGCCCTCATGAACTCAAGAGTGATGCCTTACTGATGCAAGCCCAGCTACCACCCCATCCCCCTTCAAGTCTAGTTTAAAGCCCAGTAGTTATAGTATTTCAGTAGTTTCCCCCTTGCTTCAACTTTCCAGTGATTTTGTTAGCAGAAGAAATGAAACCAATTGTTCCTGTTATATTTGACCCAAAATAAAACAATTTGGAATTCTGATTTTATAAACTGATGAACAGCAGACCATATTACATATGTTCTTGCTTTTTTTGTTTCTAAAAGAGGAAGGAATATGATCTGGAAATCCACCACTTTCTGACAATACTTTTCAGACTGTAATATCTCTTGCCATTTTCTGTATATGAATAATAAATCTTATCTATTCCAAATATTTTTATTGTGAAAAATTTCTGGCATTTTGAAGATACTTACTTGAACTTATGAAGAATTTCTAGAACCTTGGAGACAATTATTTATTTTTTTTGCATATTTAACAAATTATGAATTCAGTTTGTCTGAAGGCCTCCTTCATTTAAAGCTGATATTTTTGACCAAACTTCTTTCCCACTCAAGAATTCTAATTTGTTGATTGAATGGTTTTCAATAAAGGGTTATATTTGAGAAAGGATATATCTTTGTTTTTTGATATATGAAAGAGACAGTGATAGAACTGAGAATGGCAAATTAACAGGATGTGGCTGGAATATTTTATAAAACCCAGACTAAGTTTCTAATGAGACCAAACCTTAAATTTTAGATGAGGTTCCTAAGTACCAAATTATAGATTCAAATTCATATAGGTCATATATACATAATAGAATTCTCTAGTACAGAAGTGTCAATCGCTGTGACTTCTGAAGTATATAGCGCTAAAATCACAGCCCTGGAATAACTATGGTAATTTTCTTCTTAAAGTATGATTTTTTTCATCAGAGAAAACAGAAGAGGGGAGCACATTGTTACTTCAGTAGTTTAGTTACCTCTGACAAATACTGGTTTAACTGTCTGTAGATAAACTCTGACAGATGAACTTGGATGAGATTTTGTAAAAAGTGACCTTCAATCCCAAGTATTTTCACCCATAAATAAAGGCTTTTTGTTATTTCCCTTGTGGAACCATGCTTCCAAATGAAGGGTGAATATCTGGCAGAACTTAAGTCAACTTGTATATAATAACCAGGCTTTTCTTTTTTTTTTTTTTTTTTTTTCTCCTATTTGGGAGCAGTGAGGAGGGAAAAGAGATGTTTTCTGGTTTTGAGGAAAGGTCATGTGGAATACAAAGCTTCATGATCACTTTCCCAAAATGTAAAGTGAACAGCAGTAAATTCTGTAAGCCTATGCATCAGCATCAGAGTTGCATCATTTTTCCTCTGTCCATTTTTAAAAGTTTCTAAAGAAATACTGAGAATCGTGGCTTATGGCCATTAGCATATTATTCATACTGCTATACTTGATAACTTCTGCTTCCATAGTATTTTGTACACTGAGTAGACATCCTGGACAAAATAAAAATCTAGTTAACATTTCTGTATGCACTCCAATGTTTACACAGTGTAATAGTTTTACCAATACAAGGACAGAAAAACAATTGTGTCCTAGACCTTCTGGAAAGTTAAACCTCTCTTATTTGATGCAATATGTTTCTATTATAGTTAGCTGCCATCTCAACTTGCTGATGAGCCCTGCTTCCAGACTTTTCTTCTAATGTCTTTTGGTGGTTCAGTCCCATTACAAAACTGAATAAGGTTGTAATGGTAACTTCCCTATGCCTTGCCTGGACTGAAAGCTCACCTTGTGTACTTTATATATGAGTTACTCAAAGAAAGCATAAATATGCTTACTCATCAGTGTTGAGCCTAGATCAAGGTGTGCAATGAATTGTCTCAACTAGTTGAAAATGGCCTAGCAGGGTCTAGGAATGTCCAAACACAAAGACATGAACTGACAAGCACACAGGAATATTGCCCATAGTATTGTGATCCATTAGACATGAAGAATCTGTACTTATGTCTGTGTCCTATTTCCCTGCTCTTTCAAGGTGCCTTTAGTGTATGAACTACAAGAGTTTTCAAAAAAATAACTGGTGCATATGGCCAGTTTTTCACATTACATGACTACCCAAGTGATACAAGCAGGGCAATGTTTCTTTGCCTTTTAGGTTTTTTAACATTCTCTACAGGTCCTTCTCCCTTTGAGTATTTACTATATTACATACATATAAGCATGTATAAAATCACTGTTTGGTGTATAGGTTTTTTACAGAATATCCTTCAATTATTTTAAAATTATTTGTAATAATTTTCTGCTCTGAAATTATCTTCTTTCTGTTGTTGCAATGTTAAGTAAAAATGATTCACCCTTATCTCCCTTCTTGTTTTTCGTGTATATTTGGAAGAAACTTGTCTGTACTCTTTCACTTGCTTTTTATGTAATTTGTTCTTTTGTCTCAGATGATAACAAGAAAGTTTAATTCTAGAAATATATAGGGACAAATCAGGGTAAGCATAGCACATATTTCAGGTAATACAAAACCCACACAAAGAATGAAAAATACTTTTTTCTCATAACCTTGGTTATATTAATAAGACTTTTTTCATCTCTCTTCAGAGCATTTCTACATTATCTAAATTAATTGCTCTGAGGTCATCATCTTCTCTTTGCCTTCTCTAGACTGTAACAGCAGATATGATAGAGCAGTTGAAGCCAAGTCAGTTGAAACTGTTACTCTTACTTTTTTATTCTAAAGGTCATGCAAATGGGTCAACACAATTCAGATTTCAATGTTTCTGTTGTAAATTATGTTTGGGTTTTTTTCGTTTAGCAGCAGTTGCAATAGGGCTTTTATATGACACTGTTCTTGCCATTATGTAATGAAAAATGTGCTGTATTTAACTGTAGACGTATTCTATAATGTCAATCAGAAAAGTTCAGTTCTTAAAGCCGAAAAGGTCTACTTTTAATTTGTAAGACTGTGAAGTTTGTCCCTATAGATGTAAAGAAAGGATCATGTAAACACAGAGCTGTCGTGCAGTCAGTGATCCATGTTACCTATTGAGTCACATGATTACCACTAACAGATCTGTGGTTCCACACAAACAAGCATCCACAATGATATTATTGAACTCATATGTTTCATGTAAACCTCCATGAAGCAAATACATGGATTAAAACAACAAACAACACCGTTGCCTGTGTTTCAAATTTAAACAGAAAAGAGACGTAATGATGGAAAGTTTTCAGGGAAACAGGTTTGAATAAGGAAGGAACTCAAAAAATATTTCCTGATCAGTTTCTGAGATATTCTTTTTCTTACCTCATAATTGCTGTCAGAGATTTATCTCCAACTGTCTAGAATTTTGTTCATAAATATAGACACAGACCTTGACTATTTCTCACCTTAGAGAACAGATACACAACTGTCCTTGCAGTACTACTGCAGTGCATGTGGAAAACAGATGTCTAAATGTTAGAGATTAAAATGTAAAGCAAATTACTGCATTCTGGTGCAACATTATAAATCAGATACTGAAACTGGGAGGAAAAAAACCCTATAATATATAATCTTCTGAGGTAGTGTAGCTTTGTGTTATAAGAACCTGTACGTTTTATGTACGTTGTCACATAGGCCTACCAGGAAATTCTGGTAACATCAGCAAATCTAGGAAATTAATCACTTTTTTTTTTTCAACCAGCCACTGTGCATGTCACAGGGGCCAAGAATTGGTGTTATATAGGAGAGTAACTTTTAAAAGTGGGAGTTTGTATCAAATCGCAGTTGCTTCATTTTGGAAAGATTGTCTTTTTGTGCCTTATTATGGTTATTGATTTCTCCAGGTAGTTTAGAGTAGTTAATCAACTTACTCATGTTGCCCTTTTGTGAATTCCACTGCCTACCTGCACCACTGAGATATAATAATCCTTGTAAACTTAATTCTCTTCTGGAAAATTCAACTGCTAGCTGCTCCTTGTAGGATAAATCTTTCCAGATAGTACATACTACAAGAAGAATTAAGGCACAGTGCAAAGAAGAAAAGGGAATGTGAACCAAAGATCTGGAAGGACTATCAAAACAGTTGCTATACAACAAAAGCCCATTGCAATATTGTGGTCTGCATATATTAAAGGCATGGCTACAATGCCATGAATCTAATCCTGTAATTCAATCTGCAGTTAATCTGTGTAGCTCATTTGCATTCATTGGCTACATTTATACTAGTAAATTAAAGACGTGTGTACTGTTTTCTGACATTAAGGCCCATGCACATATTATAAGAATCGTTAGCTTCCAAAACAGGATGGCTATATGCAAACTATTCATTAGGAATACTTTTATCTGCCAAACGTTAGTTCAGATTTTTTTGGAGAATGCTAGCTAGCACAAAAACATGCAAGGGATTGTTCTCACAGTAAGTGTAATGAAGAAGATATTAATTCATAATTAGCAGTCTTTCTAGATGATTTTAATTGTAGAGATTTAGTAAGTTTAAATGATGTTTGAATTTGTAGACTTCAGAAACTTATATGATAAGAAAGGTATATTTTACTTTAGACAAAGCCAAGGTCCTCTGTCTTCAAACAGACTAGGTTCCTAGACATCACTTTTAAGTATGATTCCTCATCTGCTCATCTCAGCTGCAATGTAAAAATGTAAATGCCTAATTTGTAACCAGTTGTGTTATCTAGGTACCCCTGAGCTAATTGAAAACCGTCACACTGGTCAGTGATGGTACCAAATTGCTCCACATAAAAACACATCAAAATTCTTGTTTTGACAGCCCTGTAACTTTCTTACTGGAAGAAAGTCAGGACCTTGAGACTCTCAGCAGAATACCCTAGCAGCTAGGTCACATAGAAGTTTTAATTCCCTTCATAGATCATGAAAGATGTGATTGTTTGTACAAAATTGAATTGCTTCAGTAACAAGAGAGTTTTTAAAAGCCCTGTAGCTGTCACATTTGTGACCACTGAAGATTCAAGAAGACATGAGAAGGACTTTACGGCATATGTGTCACATTTCATTTGGGTATGCTAAGCATTGGGCCACCGGGTGTAAAACGGGACTGAAGAAAGAGCACCACAGTTGCTCTTTTCAGGCTGTTTGTTTCCTTGAGCTATGGTAGATACAATTTTAACACATATCTCAGATTGATGTTTAAGATTGTGTATTCTGCATGTATGAAGGCAGAGCCATTGACAGAGGTTGCAGGATAGTTCAGGTGACTTTGCACTCAGTGTACTAGGCTTTGTGAATCCCATTCTCTGACTCCTAGCTGTTCTTCCACATTTTGTAGAGAATCTAGACACCTGCCTTGGGTTTTCATTTCCAGTATAACATATCAGTTACAGGTTAGGTATCACAATACTAAACATTATTCTTATATTTTTGGTTTAATCCTAGATCACTGAAAACAATGTTTTCAACTATTACAGGTGCAATTTAGTGTAAGACATAAATATTTGTACCTCACCTTCCTCATGTTTACATGTTGTCATTGTAAACACCTTGAATATATACAATTTACATATTTACAATTCAGTAGTTTCTAATACTGAAGATCTTTAATGGCAAAGTAAACTAGAAATCAACATGAGAGTATTCTAATCAAAGTTGTAGAAATATTTTAAAAATACTCCTTAATACTAACTTTGAAATATTACAACACAGCCATTTTATTGATATGTGCATTTTATATGTCTATGAGACCCATTTTTTTATAAAATGGATTGCAAACTTCTTTTAGGTACTAGAATATCAGTGACTTTATTAATAAAAATGTGAAGAAAGCAGATGGCAGAATTATTATAAGAATATAACCTTAGCACTTAGGTGATGACCACCCAAGTTTGGGTGCTTACAGAAAAGTTAAATGGAAGTAGAAAATCATAGATACTGATGATACCATTTTGTCTATTGTATCCATTTTTCCTGTGAAGTGGCAATTTTCAGTCTCATATGTTGTCCCTGTAATCATTGTACACCAAGGGGCATCTAAATGTATTACAAATACAATAAACAAGATAAAAATAGTGGACTTACGCATGTTCATTCTGAGAAAGCCATATTGATAACATCTGAATTTAGCACAAGGCTTAATTTAAAACCATTTGAATACCACGATGGTAAAGTGTGACAAAGTATGCTGAGCTCTATTGGAAATGCATGTACACAAACTCTGTCTGCAGAGTTTATTTGAGTTGGGAACAAGAAGGCTTTGGAAAGACATCATTTAGCATGACAGCAGCTTTAATAAACCTCTGACATGTATTTTGTTTGTTTTTAAGTAGAAGTAACACAGGTTTTTGTAGGAAGTTGTATGATTGAAAGTGTTTATTCATTGATGAAAATGTATATGTAACTGATCACTTTTCTTTTTTCCCCCAGTTATGATAATGACTCATTTAATATCTGCCTCCTATAGTGTAATACTTAGTTATCAGTCATCAGACCACCACAGATACTATCTTCATCTTGTCTGTAGGCTGTCTCATGGCTTTGGAGGTCACTGGAACTTAGGAAAGGTTTTTCTCAGACACCATCTGCTAGATTGAGTAGTAAATCTATACAAGGATTAAAGATCCACAAATGGTTTCTTGGTGTTTTTGAAGCTCCTGTCATAAACTGAGTACCGAAGAGAATAGAAAATTCTTCTGGTTTGTCCCAAAGATCATAAATTAGTTTCATCATTCAGGCATCACAGATGACCTTTTGGAGAAGAATACCTGTGAATGGTCCTCCATCTCTGATGTTCTCCGGTCTTTTCTTAGTCTCTGCTACTTACTAGAGTGTGGATAAATGGTAGCTTATATTAAGCTATTCTAAATACACCATAAACAATAGCAGGATTTTAAAATTTGGTTTCAATCTATGCCCATCCAAATTTCTAAGTGTCTTTGACATTAATCTCAAGAAGGAATACTAGTAAAAACAATGAAAATTATTGTGTGGGGTTTTTTTCTTTCCTACTGTTTTAATCATGTTTTAATATAATCCACCATCCCAGTATTACCAATCTAATGTAGCTGATAACTATAATTTCATGTGATCTCCTAACATAACGAGAATCTAACTCTGTGTGTCTTCACTGTGTAAGTGCTGGGACACGGTAGAAGTGTAACAAAATAAAACATAATAAAAATCATCATAAGGCTTCAACATCAATGTCAAATGTTTGAGGCAGGCAGGGAATTCAATTGCTAAAACAAATGTTTTTAAAAGAAGAGAGGAACACTGAGCATTTAAGCAAAAATATCAAGACCTTTTTTTTAAGGGAAAACAGGAATGTAATAAGATGTTTTGTTCATTTTTTTTTGCCACGTTTCTTGTCTCACTAAAATGAACTGTTAGCCAATATGAGCTCTAACAGTAAATCTTGTTATGCAGATCTATACCACAAAGCTTAATCAGTTGGATTTTCATTGTGGCCAGACTATTATTTAAGCACACTTAAACATTGGAGTAGATGCTTCCACTAAGTTTAAATGGACCCATTAACATGCCACACAACCTAGGTGTGCTGTGCTTGTTAATGGCTTTCATTTGAGAAACACGGTAGCAGCACACTGTCATACTAAGTCAGCTAAGCTGGCTGAGGTAGCCTCATATTTACAAGACACTTCTGTCTAGATGTATCTTCTTGTTGTTTGGATTGTTATGGTTAGCGAGTGAGAAGTCACACTAGTCATGCTTTTTTTTTTTAATAATTTTCTCCTATTCTAAATTTGTCTTCATACCTTAAAGCTTTGACTACATACAGTAATATTCAGTATATATTTCTTTAGGAGTGTTTGCCTAGATGTGACCCTGAGGACCAGATTTGATATACTGGTTTCAGTAATGTGGTTACAGTTGTCCTTGTCTGTTATGAGATGTGACTCACAGCACATGAGTGTTTGCTCATGATGGTTAATCTTGATCTCATTGTAGGAGTATGCAATGTGAGCCAGACTTTGTCAAGGAGAAGCAATTATTTTTTGCAAATAAACTTGTGCCATAATGCTTCTAGATTGTTACTGCTATCTTCTGTGTAGCACTGTGAGGTTGTGTACTTTTTTCACACACACTAATTCTAAATAAAGTAAGCTAATGACATTGATTCAATGCAGCTTCAGACATTCTGCATTTTTTCCAGTAGTTCTTTTGCTTCTGTCATTTTATCAATTTGTTCTGAATATGTGAAAATTTGCTTGAATATTATTTAATATCTAATGTTACAGAATATGCACTTTTAAAATGCTGACATGTAATTTGGAATATATATTTGGTTCACTTTAAGACTGATGGAAAAAAAGAATTCCAGATTTTTTTTCATTGGGAAAATAGTTATCTCTATCCAGAAGTGTCTTCCTTTAGGGTCACTTTCAAAAGCTGTCTGCCTCTCTGCTGCTTCTGTCTCAGGTCTTTCGTTAGGACTATTTGCTCACTTCAGCTACGGGTTCATGATTATGGAAATCTGGCTGTTCCATCTTCTTTTGTGCACCAAAAGATAAAAGCAACCTGCAATACATCGTCTTTCCCAACAACAAAAGCAGAATTTTTTGATGCTTCATGTAAGACAATGTCTTCCAGCCTGTAGGACATAGAGAGCAGAAAGAGGGTCACCTGGCATGCAGACTACTGATTTTACAATGTGAAAAAATGCAAGCTTGTGGTAGAAATTTGTGGTTTTAAATTGCAGGGGCTTGTTTTTTTTAATTAGAAAGTCCAAATGTGATGGTGTCATCAAAATATTATCTTCTTCATTCCTGTGATAAGACAGTTCTGAGGAAGACAAGGAATCTTGCTGAGGTGAGGCAACTACTCTGTCTGCTGATCTGATGCAGGTATGAAAGAAGGGAGAAGCAGTCTAGGAGATTTACACACATTTAAAGTTATAAGACCTGAACTATTTTTCTATTAAAAGTAGTGGTTTCTTCTAGCATTTAGTGGTACAACTATAAATTTGAAAAAAAAAAAACAAAAAAATGAAGGTTATTAATACAAATTAAATATTGAAGAGAAAACAATACTAGGTGGCACACAAAAATGTTGCAATTATAATAAAGTTTATACATTTTTAGATTCTGCCATCCCAATGTAAATATTTTTATATCTTATTTAGATGATTGTTGATTATCTTGATAATCTTTGTAGATCACTTCCAAATAAACAGTTTTATTCTAAACCCCACTTGGGCTATTAACTAAATATGGGATTTGTCTCACCTCAAAGTTAGTCATCTTGCCAAAGTTTGTTATGTAGACTTATCCAGGATATAGGAGAAAAAGTTAACTCTAGAGAGTATTTTATCAGCAGGTGTTAATTATTTTTCTCAGAAGATATCTTTCCCCTTCCTTTCCCTTCCTCTCTCTTCCTCTTTCTTCCTCTCCGTCACTCTCATCCTCTCTCCATTCCTCGCCTGTCTTCTCCTCATCTCTTCCTCCTCTTTCCCTTTGCTTCTTTTTCCTCTCCTACTCCACCTCCCTATGTCCCCATTCTCACCTTCTGCTCTTCTCTTCACTGTCTCCAACCCTACTTGCTCTCTCTCACTGCCATTCCCCACCCTCCCTATCCTCATTCCTCCCTCTGTTGCCTCAAGGAAATGCAGATGAATCTCTTACAAGCTCACTTAACTTTAAAACATCCAAACTCGAATGAGATGCAGCTGGAATTATCTGCTGATCAGAACAATTAAGTTTATGCCTTTATTCTCAAATAGTAAGGGGAAAGAGGAGCAGACACATAGTATGAAACCATCGATGCCAAGGGTCAAGTATGGATTGTTTATACAAGGTTTGAGAATTTTGACTAGCTTCAGACCAGCTCTAGTTTGATCCCAGGGGCTTAACTTTCCTTAGTAGCTGCAGCATGTGATTGGGCTATTGGATTTTTCCTGCTGGTTTTGTTTCATCCAAAGAAATTCAGTTTGCATGCGATGAGACTGCTCCATGATGGAAACAAGGTGCAGCAAGAGGGAACTGACCAGGGTATTAGCTTCAGAAAAGCACTCCTGATCCAAACTAAAACTGTACTGTGGACACAGGTTTGCAAGGGCTACAAAAGAAATTCAGGGAATCAGAATTCAATAACTTATAAATTAGGGTAAGAGAGCTGTGCATGCTGATCATAGAACATACTGCTTCTCAGTTTAATGGCTTTGCCAATGACATGAAACTATATGAAGAAGTAAGGTCTTTGCCAGGATTTTGGTTGCTGCAAATCAGTTCTGCTCCTTTTGAAGTTAACAGGAAAAGAATTAAGGACTGACAGATGAAGTCTTCAGGTCTGTAACAGGATTCAGCATGCTTAAATATCTTTGAAGCTTCTGTGCAGTACCCTTTGCACGACCGGTCATATAAGGAGACATTAAATGACATTGCTTATCAATTAGAGATTATCTTCTTTTCCAGTAAGAACACCAGTACAAATATGACTTTATTATAAGTAGTATTTACTGTAAGAATAGAAAGAGACAAATTATAAAGAAAAAATATTAGTGTAGTAATAATTCATAATAGTCTTCCTCTAGAGATTTATGGATGCAAATATGTTTAAATATATTTTTAAAAGAATAAAAAGTTTGCTTAGCCCTTCAAGTCACAACACGAGATATTTTAAGTATTAAGGTTAAAGTAGTTCATGATCTGATCCTTCTGTTTGAGGCATAAGCTTACTTCATCAATATTAAATGCTTGGTAAAATAGAGAAAGCAAAGTTGTTAATGATTTAGCAGACAGCAAAGTAGTCATAAAAGCTCTAATACAGATGAAATATGTCTCCTTGCAAGTTGAGACTTATCAGGGTCATCACATTTTGCTTTTCTTAATGAAGGTCAGGAAGGGATTTGATCATTTTCTGTATACAGGGCTAACTTAGTTTGGAAAATACTACTAGAGGTCACCTATGCCAACCTCCTGCTCAAAGAAGGCCCATGTAAAGCTGTTTCAGCTTGCTCAGGGTCTTGTTTGGTTGAGTTTTGAAAATACGCAAGGATGGAAATTCTAGAACATCTCTGAGCTTAACCGCTGTCACATTGAATATATCTTTCCTTAAAGCAGGTCACAATTCCTTGCTGCAACATCTATCTGTTGCCTCTTACTTTTTCTGAGCACCTCTGTGTACAGTCCAGCTGTCTTCTTTCAACTTCAGCTTAGGCTATTGAAAACAGCAATTAGATACCTCTTTTGCACACCCTTCTTAGGACTGAGCAATTCCAATTGTTTCAGTCTCTCCTCATAGGTTATATACTACAGGTCCTAACCATCTTGTTGAACTTGCTCTAGTTTTCACCGACTTCCTTGTGCTTGAGGGCCACAAACTGGACATTGCATTCAAATAAGACTTGGTGCTAAACAAAGGGAATTAATCTATTCTCTTCATCTGATGGTTACACTCTTGTGTGGTGTGTATAGCCCTTGTTGCAATAGTCGCGCATTGCTTTTTTATGTCCATCAGGAGTGTCCCTCAGGACAGTCAAGTACTTTTCTGCAAAATGCCTTTCTAGTTAGTCAGTCTTCTGCTGATACTGTTTCATGGCATGTTTCTGTTGTAGATTTAAGTCTTTTCATGCATCTTTGTTTAACTTCATTAATTTCCTTTTGGCTCAGTATGAAAGCCTGTCCTCTGGATGGCAGCCTGGCACCCTAGGATATAAATCACCTCTTCAGATTTGGTACCATCCACAAACTTTCCAAGGATGCATTCTGTCTCATTTTCCAGGTTGCTGATGAAGACATTAAACATTATCAGCCAAAGTATGAGCCCCAGAGAAATGCCACTTGTGATAGCTGCCAGTTTCCCTTTGAACATTGACTGCTACCTGTTACAGTTTAGCCCTGGGTGGTGGACAAAGCAGTGAATAGTTGCCCTCTCTCACCTTTCCTTCCCCAGGGGAAAGGGAGGGAGGGAGGGAGGGAGGGAGGGAGGGAGGGAGGGAGGAAGGAAGGAAGGAAGGAAGGAAGGAAGGAAGGAAGGAGGGAACAATAAAAGAAGAGTGATACGAACCAATATTTAGCTGCTGGAACATACTCTCCCAGCAATGAAGGCCGGAGAGCAGACACTGTGATCACAGTGAGTCCACTAAAAAATTGAGATCAACAGGAGATCAACAGGAGGCATAGAGAAGCCACAGGAATGAGACCCATCATGAACAGCAGCCATCAAAGAAGGAGGGCCAACTCCAGCAACTTCCTGCTTATATATACAGCATGACATTCATGGTGTGGAATACTTAATTGATCAGCCTGGGTGTAAGTCTAAGATAATGTCTCATTATGTTCCCTCCGAGAGGCCATCTTGCACCTGCAGCTGGATAACAGAAAGGTCCTTCATCCTCTTGGCAACAGCCAAGATATCAGTGAGTTCCTACATTCTTTTCATACCAAATCTCAAACACTGGAAAGCCACTGAAAGAAAACATTAACTGTATGCCAGGGTGCTATCTTATTATTCTTGAACTAAATCCAAAACAAAAGACCCTGCTAAGATACTAAGAAGAAAAATTACTGACTGCATGGAAAATTATCTCAATTCAGCCAAACCAGCACACTATCTTTTCAGATGAACAATCTAGTCAGCCTTACAGTCCACCAGCCTAATCTCAGCCTAGGTAGAAGGATATTTGTAGGGATATTTTGTTAAAATCCAGAGCCAAGTTCCCAGTAAATGATATTTTCTTCTCTGTTCTCATCCGTGGACCATATAGTTTCATTACAGAAAGCATTTAGCTTTGACAGGAACAATGTGTTCTTGGTAAATCTTCAGTACTATTTTCCTCTATTTAATACCTGTAGGTACATAAGAAACTAGATGGTTGCTGTGACAATTACTAACTAAAATGCTTTGGAAACTGGACATCAGAGCAGATCATCTTAACTGTGCTGCTTCTTGGTCTTAAATTCCATCAGCCTGGCAAAAATTTAATGGAGATATTCTTGTGGATTTCAGTCAGTTTTGAATTAATCCTCCTGTGCATGTGGTCTTGAATGCTCTTTAGAAGACACAGTAGTTAGTATAGAAGATGTAGTAGTCAGTATTTATATATAAAGTGTAACTCCTGGAGAGATTCTCTATTCATCAACACCAATAGTTTTGATTCAGTACTTTGTAGTACTTTTGGAACCATGAGTTATGTCTAAAACTTAAAGAATGGCATCTTTCTGCAAGATGAGTGAAGACTCATCAAATAATGACTAGAGCAGAAGTAAAAATGGTTGTCTCATATCTTGGTTTCCCTGAACAAAGCTTCTTCAAAAGCTAAATTCAGATAAACTCTCAATATTTTTTTCAGATGTGAAAACTTTAGTTAGTAAGGTTGTGCATGTCTCTCAGACATTGCTTTTCTGTTGGAAAACCAAAGTGAAATTGCTGACAGGAGTTCGTGGTTTGTTTGCAGTTTCCCACCTTTCCTGCTATAGCTTGCAAAGCTGCATGAAGTGGACAAATAAATTGATCTAGTTTTCCTGCAGAAAGTATTTACACTTTAAGCTCAATATTTTGACTAAAAGCAAAATATTTTATTTCACAATAGTGATATAGTGCCTTATAGACTTTATGCTGTAAGTTTTATTGCAATGGTTAGTTCATTGCTCACATTCCATCTTCTGTACCACGCTACACAGTCAGAGACTCCAGTGGTGTGTTCATCCCACACAAGAAACCAGAAAATTTCATCTCTGTATCATCTTAGAAATGCTAGTAAGAAAACAGTAAAATTTTAATGTTTAAAAAAAAAAAAATCCTTGCAACAATGTGTGGCAGGTGATACATGAAACAGCTCAAAGTATTAGGTAGGCCTGTAAGACATGTAAGCTGTGTCTGGGCAGAAGGATGTCATATAGTAGTTACTGCATGAGGTATGTGATTAAGAACTAAAAAGGAAATATGGTAATAATCTGTGGATAGGAAAATACTCTTCCTCCAATTTGTAAGTTCCTTCACGGAAAAATATTCAATATGTAAATTTTACCTTTTTGTCATTTACATCTCTGTATTTCTTTAATAATTGATTAAATGCTTGGCAATATGGATTTCACTTTTTAAAAATTATTATTTAGTAGTGCTAGCAATTTTGCTACATACTGCTCATTGTTCACAGAACAGACTGATCGGTGCTTGAAAAACTCACAAGCTGAATGATATGCACATATGCTTGGGAGACAAAAGCATGAGTTTCACAAAAAAGTTTGTATAGTTATTTCTTAGAAGTGCAAATATATTTTAACCACTAGAAATATTTTCCAAAGTCCTCCTGTTACTTAGGAGTCAAAGTTTCATTTTCAGAACTAACCACAATACTTAGAATCCTTCTGAACTATGAGATTTGGATTCTGGCAGGCAAAATCTTCAAACATACCTTACACCTTGCATTAAGTTATGGTGACTGCTTTCTGAAACACAAGATCAGTTTCTCTGTAAAATGAAGTCTCTTTTCACTGTGTTCTCACTCCAGAATGCAAGAAGCTGTTTTTAAAATCTCAAAACTTTGTGAGTCAGGAAAGGTGTTCCTAGACCTCTGCTGACACCTATGAATTTCACTAACCTGCTGCCCAACGTTGATGTGCACATACTCTGTCAATCACTTTTAAAATATTTTTCTTTGGAGTAGCTCCATTTAAATTTCATTAGTAATTCAAAAATAGAAGTTTTGTCAGAAAGATCTGCTCGATAGTTCAAGTATGATAGTTAAAGGATCTGTTACTTGAGACACGACTGCAAAGGTAATTTGAAATACTTGGTGTTAAATTTGGTTGACATGGAAGAGATGAGTGGAAAGGATTAGTGCAATAATTCTTGGGTGAGTATTTTTCTAAGTATTAAATCACTGTTCTAGATCAAATTTAGAAGAGAAAAATAGGATATGGTCACAAGAATTGTTTGAAAGCAAACCCAAAATAAGTCCAGCTGGGATAAATGTGAAGTTTACTCCAAGGTTAAGTATATTTGGGGCTATTAGGGAAAGGCGTCATCTATAATAATGGGTGTGTCTTCTAACTATCCTGGCCTGAAAACCAGATATTCCCAGATAGGTTTCTAGTTTTAATTTGTCTGCCTTTCCCTTCCCATATTTGACCTCTCAGAATGATCTCACTGCGGGTGGTCTCACCAACTCAAAGCAATTATTAATGGGGAAAGAAAAACCATCCTATAGCTATACAAATTACCCTAGTTTGCAGATATCTATTTTACCTGTTTTGCTAGAATACCAACTGTCTTGAGCAGTTCCTGGGCAAGCCTACAATAATGTGCTGGCTGACCATTTTGTTGACCAAAAATAAGCACTTAAAATTTTATGTACTTTATTATGAACTTTCCAATATAATATTATTATTGTGATTTTTTTTCCTGTATCTGGATAGAGGTTTCAGCTGCAATGTTTGAAGCAGAGATATGTTTAAAGATTATTTATTTCTTTTCCATTATCATTGGAAAGCAATACATGGGAATGATTTAAAAGTGTTTTTTAAATGAAAAGGTTGCAATTAGCATCTCCAAAGAATTATATATATTTAGTCACTGTGGAAGTCAGCTCCTAACTGCTGTAAATCAACATTGAACTGTTGAATTGAGTGAAAAGCTGCATATTTACACCATCTGAGAAGATGTCTTTGTACTTTCTGTAGACCTCAAATAATTCATAAATAGCCAAATTAAGCCACTCACTTTACAGAATACAGTCTGTGTATTATATTCATCATTATCTTAAGTGCCTTCTCCATTGTGTTAAATATTTTCTATTTTCATTATTTTGTTACATTTCAAAACCTACCACGCTCTATTGCTAAAATAAAAATATGTTTCCTAAGATATCCCACTAGATGCAACTAATTTTATCAACAGAACTGATGAGTAGATTTCCTCGTCTCATCATTTTGTACTAGGATGTTCTTATTTATAGGGCAATAGAAATAACTATGACAATGCTTTGCTTTTCTAATTAATGGATAATTTATTGTCATTACAGAATTAATTCTTAATTCTGATTCCAGATATTCTGAAATACCAATGCATATTTCAGGATTTTCTGTTTTCATTTTGAAAAAATTATCTTGTAGCAGTATCTGTTTTTCCTATGTGAAAGCTTGTATACATGTATAAACTGAAGGGGATTTGCACTAAAATATTTGTATTTTGCTATTCATATTCGTTACGTATGTAATTTTAATCAAGCCTAAGTTGCATCATATATGACTACTGTATATGCCTTTCAGACTATTTGCACAAGAAAATACTAGACATTCTTTCCAGCATTGTAAAAGGGAGGAGAAAAAAAAAAAAAAAAAAGTGTAGGAATTGAGTGTGGACTTTGGCCAGCACTGCAAGCACAGGTTGTGAAAGGACTGGAGGAATCCTGAGCTAGCAGATGTGCTAAACTGCCCAAATGTCTTTGGTTAAAAAGCAAAATACTTGGGAACATTATTAACAAAGGCTTAAATGTTTAACTTATGGAGGACTGTTTACTATGAATTAGACAAACCACCCACAGAATGTTACAAGTTGTGCCTTGAAGAAACTTAGAATCTGTTGAAAACCAGCTTCTCAAAGTGACTTCAAAAGAGAGTCTAAAAATGCTTTTCAAGTTGGCTTCTTGATAACCTTACACAGAAAGCAAGAAGAAGTCTTTTACTTCCTACAGCAACTCTAATGTCTTCTCACTTGGTTTCAGACTTTTTTCTAATGTGGGAGGCAGCAGCCATTGTACTGATGGATAGCAAGCTGCTGAGACAGTTCAAATTCTGAGATTAATACTGTTACATCTATCTGTAACCACTCTGCAGTCTTTGACTTTATTGACTATGATGCTGTTAATACTTCAAAGAAAAGCTGATAGCTTAATATTGGCGTAGCTAAAGGCAGTTGCTTACTTTAAATAGACTCTCTTTTGAAGTAACTTTGAGAATAAATAGATAAATTAAAAATTTACCTTTAAGACATGGCTGTACTTTTGTATCAATAGAATTATCAGAACAAATAAGATTTATTTCAGAAGTATCCTATTGGCCCTAGAAAAAAAAAAAAGTAGTATGAAGTTCTCTTTGAAATATGTATCTAGATGACATAGATATCCAACAGCTATTATGACATGCACATAGTGTTGTAGACATGTGACCAAAGATGTATGTCTTGTTTCAAATAACAGGAGACACGGGCCAAAATTTCCATGAAAATTAAATAAAGTTCTTTTCTGAGAGCATAAGTCTTTCTCATTTGTAATATTTTCAATGCCATTGCACCTTGTTGACTTACGGAGCTGGTAAACAAAATGTGGCAAGAAAGCAAAAAAAATAGATATATTTTATTTGTATGTTATCCAAGAGTTTCTTTTTGTATTACTTTGTTCTGAGTTTTTTAGAAAATGGCTTGGTACAAATTCTGATTACTAAGTTGAACAACTACTTCAATCTTTTAAAAGTTTGTCTGCCACAAAATTCAAAGGAAAAAAAATGTAAAAAGATCCTTGTTTTATGGCGTCTTGAGAGGTATGTACATTTAAGTATGTATGTTACTTTTAAAAATATTCGTTATAATATAGCTTTCCTAACATTCATTCATGCTATTTCCATAACTTTCAGAATGGTTATTTTATTGGTGTTTTGGATTACATTAGTCAGGTACTTTAATGTGGTTCATGAATATTTTTTTCAGATTGATTGTACATAGATCTATAGCTGTGTAGACCACCAGTCAAGAAGAGGGCATTGTTAATGTGAGAATGTTGAAGATGTATGTTAAACTGAAAAAAATTGCCCATTGCTATGTTACATTTCTAAGGGGAATGGGGGAAAAGGAAGATTAAAGACCACAGTGCTTTAACTTTGCTCGGTATTCAAGATCTAACAGTTTAAAATATTTATTTCAGGCACTGGGATACTTTAACTAGGTTTATAATTAGGGTTCAGAGGCTTTTATAAGTTTTACAACAAAAAACAAGTAAGTAACAGATACATCTAACAGCATTTTAATTCTCTCTTCAGGTTTCCTATGAATCTGTGCCTTCTACCCACAATTCTGCCACGACCAACGCATGCACCTTCTTTGAAAGAATTTCCTGCCACTAACACTAGCATTTTGCCTTTGGCACACTAGCATACTAATCTCTTATGCCGGTCTCCCACCTTACCTACGAAAATGTGCCTAGACATTAAGGAAATGTGCCTGAACTCTAAAGGGTCACTATGATAAAGTGAACATGAAGATATACCAGCCCGCTCACTTCCTAGAAGGACTTAGAAAAGTAGGAATTGAAACTACACAGAATGTTCAAGGAATTTCTCTCTAGATGTTGCAACATCCTGTAAAAAAATGAAAAAAAAAAAAAAAAGATTATTTTTCACTTTGTTGCATTTTATACTGCTGAACAACTTAAGTAATCGCAAATACCTGATTTTAGTTCTGCACTTTCATGGAATAAATTGTAACAAAACAGAAGCACTATGGTAATAAATATTGTATATTAATTGTGTGATGTCAATTGGTTTAGATCCTAGTATGTTTTAGAAAATCTTTAGCAAAAAGTATTTCCATCTGATATTTGTGAAATGTGACAGCTGAAACACAAACAGAATGAGAAACTCCACTGCTTAAATTAGAACTACCTATGATGTATTACGGAGAAACAAGTAACTTTTTAAACAAAGTATCAAACATTTCCTTAGTAATTAATTCTTTCAGTCTCTGGATTACTTTTCCAGTGTTCAAACTTTTCATGCAGTCATTTTACCCCAAGAGAAACTATATTTATTGGACTAACAACTCTGCACGCGTTTGTTTTTTGTACTTAGCACAGCTGCCTTGTAGAGATATGTTCAACTCTGGCAGTCTATTGTAAACTATGGAAAATAATTTGTGTGTATTTGTTCTAGGATTCTTCTTGGATAGTTCTATGGTATCTGCATATGCAACATAAAATTTAGCACCATAGTTTACAGAATTTATAACTTGAACAGTTTTCTGTGTCATTTCCAAAGAAAGAAGCAGTCTGTTTTAATTTATCACCATGACTTAGAATAATAAAAGGGGACTGTGAGTATCTTCATTTTGGGTACCTCACTTCAGCTTTCTTAAATGGGATGATTTATATAGAAAGAGGTAATTGACTTTCTCCTAATGAAAGTTCCACTGTAAATGTTTCAAGTTGAGCACCAGGATGTTAAGACATGCCACTAATCAGGTTTAAAAATCCTGATACAAGTAATTTGTTGACGATACACTTTGTTTGTTTGTTTTTGTTGTAATAATAGAACAAATCCCCCATGAATATAAGGGAAAAATAGTAAGCTATATAAAACAAATGCAAACAAGAAGACAATTAGAATGATGAAATAAAATCTTTCGTACTTCAAATGTATAAAATAAAGCCTTTTAAAAAAAATCTCAGAGAGATTTGATACCACACTAAACTAGACCCAAACACACAGTTAAACAGAGGTAATTATCAAATCAAAGTCCAGAGAGAGAATAGTTTCTGTGTTAATGGGAAGAAAGTAAAATAATCCTCCAGGTTTCATGAGGAATTTCTATGATACTCTTATGGATTTCTGGAGTAAGAAAGAATGATTTGTGGAGTAGTACTGGTATGAAGTAGACAGCTCAGATATACAGCACATACACAGTGTTCATGCTTGAGGAGAAAAGTCTGAGGAAAACATGGGGAAGAATACAAAATAAACCAACAGAGTGCTCCGTTATAAGCTTAACACAAAATGGTACTAAAATGTGTCAAAATTAAGATTTCAGTTTTGGATGTTTATAGAGCATATATACTGTAGTGCAAGTAAATGGCCGGTAGATATGTGCAAGTAAATGGCAGGTAGATATGAGCAAGTCTGGAACTAATTAGCTAAACTAATACATAATATGACACAGCCTTTTTACTTAGCTACAAGGCAGAATTGTGGCCCTCGAGTGGATTCCAGTTCTGCTGGAAGGCTTGCCCTGAGGGTCCTGGTGGACAGCAGGATGACCATGAGCCAGCACTGTGCCCTTGTGGCCAGAAAGGCCAATGGCATCCTGCGGGTATTAGAAGAGGGGTGGTTAGTAGGTCGAAAGAGGTTCTCCTCCCTCTCTACTCTGCCCTGGTGAGACCACATCTGGAATATTGTGTCCAGTTCTGGGCCCCTCAGTTCAAGAAGGACAGGGAACTGCTGGAGAGAGTCCAGTGCAGGCCAACAAAGATGATTAAGATAGTGGAGCATCTCCCTTATAAGGAAAGGCTGTGGGAGGTGGGTCTCGGCGACCTCATTCATGTTTATAAATATATAAAGGGTGAGTGTCAGGAGGATGAAGCCAGGCTCTTCTCGGTGGTAACCAATGATAAGACAAGGGGCCATGGGTGCAAACTGGAACACAGGAGGTTCCACTTAAATATGAGAAGAAACTTTTTCACAATGAGTGGACAGAACACTGGAACAGGCTGCCCAGGAAGGTTGTGGAAGCTCCTTGTCTGGAGACATTCAAAACCCACCTGGACACATTCCTGTGTAACCTCATTTAGGTGTTCCTGCTCTGGCAGGGCAATTGGACTAGATGATCTTTCAAGGTCCCTTCCAATCCCTAACATTCTGTGCTTCTGAATTACATTGTAGCAAACATGACACACTTGGCTATAACTTAGACCACAACACACTAGTACGTGCACACGTTGAGCAGGGTGGTAAGCATATTGTTCTAAACTGAAACCATAATCTTTGTTGACTTTTTTGCAAGTAAAGAGAAAGAAAAAGTTGGTTTCTGCCAGATGACCTTGGGGCTTGTTGCTTTGTTCTGAAGCCTAAGGGGAAGGACCACTAAGCTCAAATTGATTCTACTATCATATTTCGTGATATCCCACTGTGAAAAGTTGTGTAATTAAGTAAATTTAATTACAATGAGACATTTTCTTACATTTCCACCATTCCTTTTTCATTTGGATGTGTTTTAGGTGTTCATTAACCTTGTTACTGCTTCATAAATATGGCAGAGTAAATAGCAAGCAAATGTGTTCAAGTACTAGTATAGGATTCTAAATAATTTTGTAGCTTGGCTATGTTTATTTATCTTTCCATTAAAACCCAGAAGGTCTAGAGAAGATCTTTAGAACCAGCTCTAGACTCTGCTTGTTGAAGATCACAGGTATAGCTTCTAATGAGTCAAACTGTACTGTTTTTGCTTCTGCTGCTAATGAATAGATGCTCCAAAATAGCTGGTGGGATAACTCACGGAACTGACTGCTTTGCCAAAGAGAAAAAAAAGTATGCAGTTAAGTGCTTTACAAGTAGTCACAATGGCTATTGTTGCTGTACTATTGAACAATATGTTGAAATAAGCTTCATTGAATGATAATTCTGATAATTAACTTGGATTCCTTGTCAAGTTTATGTTTGAAATTTTGGGATTTGGGGAATTTTATTAGAATTGTTTTTGTTAATTTTGCTTTGCTGTTAAAGTTTCATGAACTATAAACTAATGTTTTTAGGAGAGTAACCAGAAAGCATCTTTTTCCTAGTTGTCTGTCTAAACATGAGTCACCAGCAAGGCTCAGTAAATGAACTGATTTACAGATTTACTGAAGGCAATCATCCAACCTAATCTATGTGGCAAATTAACCAATCTCAGTGCTCTTTTCTGTGCTGACACTAAGTGTGACAGAGGGAGAACAACGAAACCTTACCCTTTCACACTTTGATTTGGTGGCCTGTGTATTACTCAATACACTAAAATCTATGCTTATGACCTTCATGATACCAAGTGTGGTTTATTATGTCCTATGTAAACCCTCTTAGCACCAAGGAAAGCAGTACTTTATTCCAGGCTGCCTTGTGGCTGCATTTTGATTTCAGAAGACTATGGAAAGGGAAGGCAGGCAGAATATTACATTGAGATTAGAAATATTTTATACACAACTCTACAAAATACTCTGTTGAAAACAGCAGTAAAATAACCATTCTTTGTGTTTAAAACTTAATCTAGCTTTTGCTTGTGCATACTAACCCTCAGTGCAAAATATTGAAAAATTGGAATATGCTGCCTTACAGTGCACTTACTCAAGGGAGTATGGCTACTTCCAATTTGTGAAGTCAGTGTCCATGATCATATTGGCATTTGGGTGGTAGGGACAGGTATGTAGTTCTTTAAATGCAGCACAGTAATTTTGAGACAAAACAGTGTGGCAGATAGATATTGTTTTACAATTTATTCTCATTCTGGGGACTAGGAAATCTCTGATCACGAAGTCCCTTCCATATTTTCCATGAACAGTGCAACAATATAAACCAATCATTTATATCAGCAATAGGCTTGCTCCTAAAAAAATACCAAGTTAATATAAACCGCACTCAATTGTAGTGAAAAATAAATTTTCCTTTCTGTGGATGCTGCTGAAGTGATAGAGAGTCCTTACTAGTACTAAGAATTAAAGAAGGGTAGGAAAAAAAATTCTAGCGGAACAGAAGCATACAATTATCAAAAAAGCATATTGGGAAGTTGGTTCTGGGTATACTGGTAATTACGGCATCATTTCACATTTTCAAGGAAGAAATTATTCTAGAACTGGGAATGCCTGACAATGTAACTTCTTTAACATCCCTATCACTAAACTTGGCTTCATATTTCCATGCAGTGCTTATTTTAGACATTCTGAGGCCTCTGATTCAGATCATGACATCAGAGCGTAGTCATCTTTCTTTAAATCTTGACCTGCTTCTACTTAGAAAATAACCTTCTGGGCTTTCTTTGAAAAGGCATTAAACATCATCAGAGATTTTTGTGATCAGCAACTTGTAGGAAGATATAAGAATCTTATACTGTTTTCTGTAATTTGTTAGCCATTGCCAAACAAGTTGCTTTGCCACAGTTTAGATTTTGGATTTCTAAACAGCACTGAGCACATTTTGTACCATGTTAGGAGTAGTCTAACCCACTTCATTGAAAAGATTCTCCTTGGTTTCTTCATTGGCCTTGACCTGGATATTATAATCAGGAGCAGATTAGTACCCTACTTTTTAGTTGGCTCAGGTCTTTTGAAAAAACTTGATAGCAACCAATTTTCCTGCTACTCTTTATCTAGGGGATATGGTGTACCTTGAGATCATTGGCCAGGTGACAGCTCAAGTCACTTGAGTTGCTAACCATAGACATGATGGAGATTTTAAAACAAAGAAACTGTCCTATAGAATTGAATAGCTTTATATAGTATAAATATAATAATGATTTAAAAACAATTAAAAAATCAAGGAAACTTTAACAACACTCAGGAAAGTCTGGACTGGATGCATATGGTCTATAGACTAGGGCACTCTGTCAGTATAGTTTGTAGAATAGGTAACATTGTGAATCAAGTATGTAACCAGCAGTCTGAACTTCACACAAAATATGGGATGTTGTTCCTGATAACAGTTAAAAGGAAAATGTCTGGACTAATATTACTGCTATGTATCATGGTTTGGTTTATGTTTTATTCTTCTTAAATGTAATTTTCTTTGTGAACACTGTATGAAGCCATGAGGCTTCCACACAATAGGAAGAAGAGAACTCAGTGCACTGTGCTATGTTGTGTAATACTGAAGTTCTGACTTCCGCTATGCCAAAAGAAGCAGAGGGGATTATTTTGTGGTCTATTCTTCTGTTCCATGGGTGAATCCTTCTAGGCAGACAGTGATCCCAGTCAGGGTAACTGAACACCTAACAATGTAAAAAAAAGGCTTTATGCTTTATTGAATTTTCACACTGTCTTTTAAAATATATTTCCTTGTGTTGTTTCTGCTTGTCTTTTCAATAAATTAAAAAAAAAGTGGTATAAATATCTTTCATAATTGACCTTCAAAATGATGTTTAAATGTCAGTTCTGAAAAAGGATCTGTGTAGTTTTCTGATTCTTGTGTCTCCAAAACCCATCTGATTTCAGTGGCTGAAAATAACTGAGAAGCTCAATGTTCTTTTCTCTTATATTCTCCTCCTATATTCCAGAATAGATAAGATCAAAGAGAATGGGGAGACAGAGACAGAGCACACACAGTAGTCCCACATGTGAAGAGGAAAAAGAATCAGAGTGATGAGGCTGTAGAAAATGACTGGTTTGTTTGTTTGTTTGTTTGTTTTTCACTATTTTTCTTGTGGTTATCTAAGGAGCTTTAATAGAATAAATCTGCTTCATGAGCCTTCCATGTGGGAAAAAAATCACAGCCTGTAGAGGAGGTAGTTCCATTAGAAGAACTTGTACTCAGTTGACTGCACACATTGTAGAGAACACAAGGATGTGGATAACATGTAATTTAAATTTCTTCATTGGCTACAGTTTATGGCTAAGTAACATATAGATCCTTATCTTCTGCACAGTTCATTGGATTTCAAATATTTAAGTTCTTTTCTGACTGCAGATCTGAGATGAAGTGTAACAAAATCCTTCTAGTCTAGTCTGAAGCTGTTACAGAACAGAGGAACAGCACCAAAATGTGGTAAAACGTTGCTTCAGAGAGTTTCGAACTCAAAGAGTTCAAGATTGCCTCTTTGCAGCATGTGAAATGTTTCCGTATTTTAGAGAATTGACAGGACTCTGAGGAAACACAAAAATAACTGAATCTATCTTGGAGTGGGAAATTCAGGAGATAAAAAGAGCCTATGTGTCCTCTGCATCTGGTCTACCTTTTGAGCATGGAGATGCCCAAGCATCAGTTTTCCTACTGATGCATTTTATCACCTACCTGCAGTAACTTGGAACTAGTCAGACTTTGGAATCCAATCTGACTTCACAGACTCACTGCCTAAAAGCTGCTTCTAGCAAGAGAAAACTGCAATATTTTAGTAAAGGAAAGCAGATTAAAGATCTAGTATATTTTCTGTAACAAGAGGCCCATGTTCATTGTTGGTCAGCTCAGGATGTAGCTCGCTTTGAAAGTACTCTTATGTTTCTGACTGATAGAAATTTCCTGCATAGCAGAATCAAGTGATATGTTTCTAACAGTAGAGATGCCATTTCAAGGAGGCAATGTCAGAATTAATTATTGACAGATTCCTTAGTTCTTGTTTGTAATAAACAGATAATTTTATGCCATCAGTACTTCAGGATTTTCCATTAGTAGAGTACTCCTTTGGATACACATGACTTTTTTCCAGAAAAGTGTAGAGGCTTGGGTCATAAATGGTATAATCATCAAGTACTTCATATTATCATAGAATCATAGAATACCAGGTTGGAAGGGACCACAAGTATCATCTGATACAACCTTTCTTGGCAAAAGTACAGTTTAGACAAGATGGCCCAGCACACTCTCCAGCTGAATCTTAAAAGTGTCCAATGTTGGGGAATGTACCACTTCCCTGAGATTACTCCAATGACTGATTGTTCTCATCGTGAAAAATTTCCCTCTTTTGCCCAGTTGGAACATCTGCAGCTGTAACTTGAACCCATTACCCCTCATCTTTTCCATGAGACATGCTGTAAAAAAGAAGTCTCCATCTTCTTTGTAGCCACTCTTTAAATACTGCAACATGGTGATGTGATCTCCTCTAAATCACTTTTTCTCAAGGCTGAACAAGCCCGGAAGGATAAGAAGCAGCGGAGAAAGCATAATAATGGCTAAAGAACTGAAGAGAGTCCTTTCCTTGTCATAGAAATAACCATGAATCTGTCAGCTATCCCAGAGGTTATAAAATCAAATTCAGAATTCCACTTTTTAAATATCTAGAAACTGCATTTTCTAAAAATGAAGCAGTTGAAAGCTACAATAAACATTGTACTTCTGCTGCATTAGTAAAACTCATCAGTGTAGAATGCAGAAACTGTCAATCAACCAACCAAATATTGTGAAAGGTCCTTCTACAGGCTTAAGGGCTGTCACATCTAAGTATATTTGAAAATTAAGGTATCTTTCTTTGAGTTCATCTTCTATAACTGAAATAGCAACATGCTTGTATAATCTGGTTTAGTATCAGTTAAAACACTGATAATGTTTTTTTTTCTTTTCATTTTTTTCCTTATCCTTGGTTTGTTTAGCCATTTTAAGCCAAAACCTGTCATATTCACACTGAAAAATGTTGCATGTATCTGTCTTTATCTTTATACTCTTATCCACAGAATACCTTATCTAGTTCAATGGGAACATTCGTTTAGAGAAAAAACAGCAGAGTCAGTTGCTGGTAGAATCATGTAGGGCAAACTTTTTACTCTTCCCATAATAAAGTACTTAGTCACTGGTTTCCTAATCCACAGGTATGATACTAGTGTTCGCTATAATTAATGACATCACAATTGGGTTCTCAACATTAAATTGTTCATGAATCTCAACAATTCATTCAGCTGTTTAGATCATAGATTCTGTGAAGTGTTTAATAGATGCCTTTTTCTACCTGGATTTTGTTGACCACTACCAGTAAATTTAACCACCAGGTGACAGTATTGTTCCACACCAATATAGAGCTGGACATTATCAGGCAGAAAAAGAACAGGAACTCTCAGAAGGGGAAGCACTTATGCTCTGTCTGGTTTTTTTTCAGATTTTTTTCCTAGTCCCATCCTGAGGCTCAAGAAACTTGCTGCAACAAAGATAAATAAGAGTTTTAAAACTGTATCATCTAATTTTAAACCTTCAAAGCAAATGGCTAACAATGTTCCTCTCATCTCAAAAGGAGAATCTCTCAGAAAGTTGCATTTCAGTTTTCTGTTAGGCATGATCTTTTATTGTCCAATAAGGGTTTTCTAGTGACATGCAGTTTCACATATGAATGATTGTTTTAAAAATAATGTTCTTTCTCCTGGGGGAGAGGGAGAGGTGGGCAGTTAACTGACACAAAAAGATTTGTGTAATTCCCTTGAGCAAAGAGATACAAACAAGTTGTGCTGCACTGCAAGAACATACAATGTGCAAATTACAACATCTAATTTCCCTGTGCAGAATTTTGTATATGGTAGATTCTATAATAAATCACAGAATCATAGAACATCTCAGTTTTGAAGGGACCCATAAGGATCTTCAAGTCCAACTCTCTGCTCCTCGCTGGACTACCTAAAACTAAGAGCGTTGTCCAGTTGCTTCTTGAATTCTGACAGTCTTGATGCCATGGCCACCACTTCCCCATTCTAGTGACTGACTACCATCTCAGTCAGAATCCTTTTCCTAACGTCCAATGTGAACTTCCCTTGACACAGCTTTATTCAAATTCCTCTTGTTCTATCACTGGTCATCAGAGAGAGGATATAAGCACCTTCCCCTCCACTTCCCCCCTTGAGGAAGGCATAGACTGTGATGATGTCACCTCTCAGCCTTCTCTTCTCAAAAACCTAGTGACCTCAGCAGCTCTTTGTAAGTCTTGCTCTTGAGACCTTTCACCATCTTGGTCACTCTTCTGTGGGCACAGAAGATGTCCTTCTTACATTGAGATGCCCAAAACTCCATAAAGTACTGGATGTGGGGCCACACCAGTGCAGTGTAGAGTGGGACAGTCACCTCCCTTGACTGTCTAGCAATGCTGTGCTTGAGGCATCCTAATCATAGTATTTAAAATAATTGCTGAGGTTATTAAGCAACTTGATGGACAGCGAAACTTCTTAAAATTAGAATCACTAAACTTTTACCTAAATATGTTACAATTAATACATTTATGTGTAATACACACTTTTACAACTCATATTGATTTGCATTGCTCCAGTGCAATGCAAATATATATACCTTGAGCATACTTTATGGTGGTGACTGTTCTATACAAGGTTCTTCTGTGAGCTTCAGGATACAAGCCTGGATTGAGAGAGTTACCAGTGGTTGGCTGGATTATCCTGCTTTTCAGCTATGCATGAGAAATCTGGCTTCCACATATATTTCACTGCATCACAGTGCCAGTAAGATATGTGGATGCGACTAACAATGGAAAGTGAGTTGCAAGAAAAACCAATGGGAACTGAATTTTGAACATGCAGAAATACATACCGTTAATGCTTTGACGAAACATAGTGCAGACATCTTAATTTGGGCATACAATTACTAGATTGTATGTATATATTTAGTCTTAATCCCTTTGCAACAGTACACTGAGAATAACAGTGCCTTCATTCACTGCAGAAGTTCAGAAGATTAATGCTGGAGAAGAAGTCAGCTGTTATATCAAGGCACTGTGTAAAATCTTTAAGATGAATTCTCTTAAACTCAAAAGTTCTCCTCCAGTTCCAGTGTTTGATAAATAATATTCAGACATGTTAACTGAATAATTAAGAGGGTAAAAAGAAATATCTGCTCCCCTAAGAAGTACTGGGAATCCTTGTACCTTGAATGAGTCAAGGGTCCTTAGTGGTAAATTGTATATGATTGTACAAGTCATGATTACATCTTCCTGCAAGGGCAAATTACACTATGTAAGCCTTTTATCTTGCAGATGACTGAACCAATCTAGTTGAAAACCTTTTCCTGAGGCAAGGAAATTTCAGTCGAGGTGACAAATATTCGGAATAGATATAAAAGACTGAAAAAACGGTGATTAATGATGGAAATTTGGGAACAATCATAACAGAAGTTGTTGACCCCATTAGATTTTATTTGCAATGCTCATCTGATGAATTTTATTTTAAAATTCTCAGAAGTAAAAAATTTAATATTTAACTGTGAAATGTTTGGGTTTTTTTGTTTCATACTGTTTATGTCACTAAATGATTTTGACATAATTCTTTAAATAACATAATTCTGAAATTTCTTATGGAAGAAAATACTTTGGAATTGGCCTAAGATGCAGGAGACCCTTGTTCAGGTAAGCTAGATATTTTCTTTGTTACTTTGATGAATTCATTCTTTGATGAATGCTTTATTATTTTTATACTATGATATTGTGTTGACAATAAGGAAGTATCAAGTTGATATACATCATAGGTTTTGGGGAGAGGTTGATTTGACTATTTACTAAGTTCTAACAGATTCCTGTATGCAGCCAGACACGACTACATAATTTAACTTACACTTGGTTCATCGTAATCATATATTGTAGAATAAACAGTAAAGGTTAGCCTTAAGTATATGTCACTAGAGGAAAAATTTAATTAGGAAAGACTGAGGTTGACCAGTAATTACAGATGTAACAGTTCACACCTCTATAGTTAAAGGCTGAGTCAGTGTTTCCAATATAAACCATTATTTTCTGGGGTTTCTACCCACTTATTCAGAAACTATGTGGTCACATCCTAAGAATATTTTTTTTTTATAGGCTATAGGTAAATTCCAGTTTTAGCAATGAAAAGAAATAAACATTCAACAAACAACACACTACTCTTCAGAAAATGGAAAGACTCCTTAACTGTTTGATTTGAAAAGTTTGGGCTCAAACGCAAAAAGAAGTGTTGCATGAGAAAACCTGTGCAAAGACATTACACTATTCAAAATAAATCTGTTTAATTGATATCCTATAATGTGAGTTGTGCCTATTAGTTCCAGCTCATCTGACTGTATTGCATTACCTTTGAAGTACTAATAACATTCTGGTAGCTCCTACTCATAAATAGATTACAGCAATGATTATGCTGCGGGTCATATAGTTTAAAAATATGTTCCTAACACAGCAAAATGTTTCAGAATGAAGTGACTGCCTTGATTTTAGCTAAATTATTCCATGCTAAAGTCGCCTTCATAAATGATATCTTCTTTACTTGCCTATGTATTAATTTTAAAGCAGTCATAAGAAAGGCTGGTGTATTTGAAATTTTACTCAGGCTCAAAAAATGGTCCAAAAGTTGGTATTTGTTTGATTTGTCTGCCTAATCTACTCCTTAAAGTATGATTGGACCAAAATTCGGACAGTACTGTGTTTTGCTTGGTAGACTGAAGATTTTTGCACTGAAACAACTGCAGAAAGAATCGTGTATATTCAGTGTCTTTTAGTACTAACACTTTCCTATCCTGATAGATTTATTTTTTTTATAACAAATAAAGCATTATCTTCTATGTATGTAAGATAAACTGGTAGAAACTAGCTCAGAGGGGATTGTGACAATAACATGAACAGACTAAAGTTGAAACCTTAGTTTATACACAGAGAAGTGGATTTTATTATTTCAAAGATTCACTGAATTTAATGGGAAGAATTAACACAAAACTTAATTAGGAAAATAATTACCAAAGTTGTTTATTGTTCACCATTTTGTGGCATTTGTCCTGTTAATTAATTTTTTAACACTTCTCAAGACTCTTGTAGGCTCTTCATGGAACACAGGGAAATATATCACCAATACCTGAAAGAGCTTACCTTCTAATTTTTTACAATAAGTGATTATAATAAACTATACAGAGATGATGAAGGTGAATAGAACAAGACTTGCAGCAATATGTTCAGGCAATGATTTGGTTTTGGCATTTAGAGACACAATGACTCAATTTCAGATTGCTGGGGTGTTTATCGTTGAGTCATCTTGCACATTAATTTTAAAAGGGAGTGCTAGAAGATAGTTAAATGGAAAAAAAATAGATTTTGCAAGCCAAAAGTTGAAGTGAGCTGATGCATGACGATTCAAATAGAGACATGGGGAAGCTGTGGGAGACAGAGATTAAAACACTGCCGTAACAGCCAGAATAAATTAATGACAAGACACCAAAATAGATGTATATTTGTGTCTATCAATATGCCTTAAGGGCTCAAGCATGTAAAATACAGAAGAGTCTCAGCCAACTTACCAGTGCAGTTAAGCATGTGCTTTAGTGTTAAGGATGAGGAATTATAGGTTATTTAGCCTATGTGTTTTGATTTTGTCTTAGCAAGTATTAGCTGTTGGGTTTCCTGGAAGTTCTAAACATGTTATTTATGTTTTATTTACTCTGCCTTTCCCTTTCTTTCCTCTTCTTTTATCTTGCTGCATTTTTTTGTGACTGTAACTCTATTGTAAATTTGTTCATGAACAAGGAATATGTGAATTTTATCCAATATGCTTTTTATATGTATGTATGTTCTTTACCTCTTTGAACTATTCTTGCTTCTGCATTAGAAATGAGTACTAGGATAAGAACACTATTGTTTAATTGTCAGCTCTTCTTCTTTAACCAATTAACCAACTCTCACTTCCAATTGAGAAGGCCATAAACATGCACATACTGGCTAGTGTGGGAAATGTTCCCTTAGTAAAGCCTACAGAAATTTTGCAAGGGGTGTGGAAAGGATGTCAATGCTCAAAGCCCCTGCAGAGCAGTTTGGGATGAGTCAGATTGTATCCACTAGTGATGTACACTCCAGAACAGTAATCTCACCACCCTTGGAGGAAAGGTGCAGCCTAGTTCCTCATCCAGGCTGTGGCAGCTGCACAGAGGAGTAGGCATTGAGGACATGGAACAACACTCATCTCACCCATTTCAAAGCCCCATAGAATGATGGAAGAAAGTGATTTATCCCTAAAGGAGCCTTACCAAAAAAAAGCAAAAATCTTTTATAGATATAGTTTTACTGATTTAATTAAATACATGTGTGTGTATCTCTAGTCCATCAATAAGAGCAGCAAAGTGTTCTGTGGGTGTTACATCCTTAATAAAAAGCAGGGAAACAAGTATGAGAATTGTAGCTGTATTGAATAACTCACCAGAAAGTGTTGGATCTACTTGGCAGCTAAGAATTGGAGTTTAAATATCTAAAAGACATTTGTAAATGAGAGGATCATAGACTAGAATTGTCCTGTATCTCTCAACTTAATGTTATACTGCACAGCCCTCAATATGTGACCAGGAGAAAGACCTCTGTCAACACTACCCGAAATATCAGATACAATTTTAAGGAGACAATCACTTTAACAAAACAAAGTTGAAAACCCTCAGAAAACAAATCTATACTGCTGCATTGGTTGCTTCAGTCTAATAAGCATGAAGGATGAATCATAGAATCATAGAATGTCCTGAGTTGGAAGAGACCAAAAATATCATTGAGTCTAATTGCTGTCCCTGCATAGGACAACACCATTGTTCATACCATGTGTCTGAGGGTTTTGCCCAAATGCTTCTTGAATATTGTCAGGCCTGGGGCCATGACTACCTCCCTGTGGAACCTGTTCCAGTGCTCCACCACCCTCTGGGTGAAGAATCTTCTCCTGGTGCTACAGGCAGGGCTTTGGATTCTTTGATAATGGCTGGTTTTATAAGACACCAATCCAGATAGTGATACGCGGGAAAGGTTTATCTCACAGAGGCAAAAGGATGCTGGGGCAGGAATTAGCAGGGCTCATTTGGAGAGCTTTAAACTAGATTCAAAGAGGGATGGGGTTGTAGCTGGGCTTGCACCAGTGGGGCAGCACTCTAGAATTGGTGAAGACCAGGAGGCCTCCCACCCCCCTAGGTTGAAGTCAGTGTGCTCACCTTGCTCTCTGAAATGCCTGTACACCAATGTACACAGCATGAGGAATAAGCAGGAGGAGTTAGAAACCTATGTTTGATTAGGAGATTATGGTCTGGTGGCAATTTCAGAGACATGGTGGGACAGCTCACGTGAGTGGAATGTGGTCATGGATGTTTATGTCCTTCTCAGGAAAGACAGGCCAGCAAAAGAGATGGTGGAGTTGTTCTTTACGTGACAGAGCAACTACAATGTATTGAGTACTGTTGAGGGAGTTGAGAATCTGTGGGTGAGAATTAAGGTGCAGGCTGGCAGGGGTCATACTGTTGTGGGTGTCTATTACAGGCCACCAGATCAGGGTGAGGAAGTTGATGAAGCCTTCTACAGGCAGCTGAGAGCAGTTTTGCAATCACAGGCCCTGGTTGTCATGGGGGATTTTAACTTCCCTGATGTTTGCTGGAAGGACTACTCAGCCAACCAGCCACAGTCCAGGAGGTTCCTCCAGTGCATTGATGATAACTTCCTGATGCAAATGGTGGATGAGCCAACTAGGAGAAGAGCGCTGCTGGATCTCATTGTCACTAACAAGGAGGGTCTGGTTGAAGGAGTAAAGGTTGAGGGCTGCCTTGGCTGCAGCGACCATGAGATGGTCAAGTTCAGGATCTCATGTGGCAGGAACAGAATACCAAACAGAATCACAACCCTGGACTTCAGTGGGTCCAACGTTGGCATTTTCAAGCAATTGCTAGGGGAAATCCCATGGGCAAGGGTACTTGAAGGTAAAGGGGCCCAAGATAGTTGATTAGCATTCTGCTTCTTCCAAGCTCAAGATCAGAGCATCTCGACATGTAGGAAGTCAAAGAAGGGAACCAGGAGACCTGCTTGGTTAAACAAGGGACTGTTGAGCAAACTCAAGTGGAAAAGGAGAGTTTACTGATCACAGAAGAAGGGGCTGGCCACTTGGGAAGACTATAAGTCTGTTGTCAGAGGATGTAGGGAGGCAACTAGGAAAGCTAAGGCCTCCTTAGAATTAAACCTTTTTCATAGGGGTCAAGGACAACAGAAAGAGGTTGGAGAAGAGGTGACTGAGGGGTCACCTCATTAATGGTTAAAAATATGTAAAGGGTGATCGTCAGGTGGATGGAGCCAGGCTCTTCTCAGTGACAACCTATGGTAAGACAAGGGGCAATGGGTGCAAACTGGAACACGGAAGGTTCCACTTAAATATGAGAAGAAACTTCTTCATGGTGAGGATGATGGAGCACTGGAACAGGCTGCCTAGGGAGGCTGTGGAATCTCCTTCTCTGGAGACATTCAAAACCTGCCTGGACACATTCCTATGTAACCTCATCTAAGTGTTCCTGCTCCAGCAGGGGGATTGGACTAGATGATCTTTTGAGGTCCCTTCCAATCACTAACATTCTGTGATTCTGTAATATCCCACCTGAATCTCCTCTGGCACACCTTCCTGCCATTCCTTCAGATCCTATCACTGTCTCCAGAGAGAAGAGTTCAGCACCTGCCCCTCTTCCTCCCCTTGAGAAGGAAGCTGTAGACCATGACGAGTTCTCCCCTCAGTCTCCTCCAGGCTGGACAAACCAAGTGACTTTAGCTGCTCCTCATATGTCTTCCTCTCCAAAACCCTTCACCAGCTTCATGGGTCTCCTCTGAACACTCTCCAGTAGTTTTATATCCTTTTATACTGTGGCACCCAGAACCGCACACAGTGCTCCAGGTGAAGTTGCACCAGTGCAGAGCAGAGCAGGACAATCATCTTCCTCACCCAGTTGGCAATGCTGTGCTTGATGCATCCCAGGATAGAGTTGCCCCTCTTTGACTTCCAGGGCACACTATTGGCTCATGTTAAACTTGCTGTGAACCAGATCCCTCTCTGCGGGGCTGCTGTCCAACCTCTCGTTCCCCAGCCTCTATGTACAGCCAGGGTTGCCAAGTCCCATGTGCAAAATCTGGCACTTGTTAAACTTCATGCGATTGGTGATTGTCCAGTTCTCCAAATTGTCTAGATCCCTCTGGAGGGCCTCTCTGCCCTCAAGAGTGTAAACAGCTCCTCCCAGTCATCAGTAAACTTAATATTCCTTCAAGTTCTGCATCCAAGTCATTTATGAAGACGTTAAAGAGTATTGGCCCTAAGATGGATCCCTGTGGAACCGCACTAGTGACTGATCACCAGCCTGAGGTAACCCCGTTTACTATGGTAAATGGATTAACTATGGAGTTAACATGTTACTATGGAGCCTGACTCGTTAGCCAATTTCTCACTCACTGTATTATGTGTTTATCCAGCTGTATGTTGGATGTGCAGTAAAGCTGGCAGGAACACTTTGTAGGCTGTAATCAGCTAAAAATTCGTAAGCAATTCAGGCACTAGGGAGGCATGTAAAGAAGAGTTCCGTCATCTAGCTTCACATAATGACATGGAAGAACCAACTCTAACAAGAATATCATTGTGTCATAAAAATGAAGCATGTTGAACAAGCAGTTGTGTGAAAGATCTTTTTTTACAACAAGAAACCCAAAATTCATCAAAAACCTCTGACATTCTATGAAAGTGATAGCGTTATCTTGATCTGAGTCACTGGGTGGCTTCTGCCAACTCAATTGTCTCAGAAGGTATTGATACCCTGTGTTTTCACATCAAGACAATTACAACACAAAAATCTATCAGGTTTTATTCCATAGCTCATGGCAAGAGTTTCAGATAACTTGGATGTGGAGAGCTTGCACAATTACTCCACTATCTTAAGTTATAGCTTTATTTTCAGGCTGATGGATCAATGCAGAAAACTGTCACTAACCAGTTTTGCTGGTGTAGAAGAGGATGGGGAAGATTATGAAGTTACATCTCAACCTATAAAATTCACCTCGTATAAATATTTGATTACTGATTTCAATAAAAGTGAAAATTGAAGTTAAAAGATCATAGGAGCAGTGAAGCATATATTTGTGAGTTCTGAGTATGTAAGATGAACACAATTTACTTAAAACTTGCTGAAGTCTAGATTTTACTAGTGGTTTTATAAACAAAATTTAAATGTGTTTGTTAATGACTCTGGTGATTTTACTCTCCTCAATAAATCATCATAGACAAATCAGAAAACTTAGCTGAACTGATATCTTCCCAATGAACATTTAGAACAGTTCAGTTCCATTTTAGACTTTTTTCTTTCCATTGCAGTACAAGTGCATCACTTTTCTTTAAACATTAATTGTATATGTTTATAAACAGTTATGGTGTGATTCAAATTGATTGTAAGACCCCTTTAAATTAGTGATTCTGAGTAAAATATCTTTAATTTATGTGCAAGTTGCAATTAAATTCAGAGAATGTCTTCTTCATACCAGCACTGCTTTTAAGGTGGCATTGGTATTTACAAGAGGATGGTCTATGCTTATAAAGAATACTATATGTGAGTGCAAATTATATTATGGGAACAGAAAATTGCATACTCTTTCCTCTTTTCTTGACTTTGTTTCTCTGAGTTCAAAGACACAACTTTCTTCTTGTCCAAGAGGCTTCATTTTTCTAGGGAACTGAGTTCTAGTGGTTTGGTCAGGGCAATTAGGAGCTGATGGGTTATTGGAGAGACGTAGAACCTTGGGCTAGTTAGAACGGAAGGGCTCAAAACAGTTCTTCTGTGTCTGAGAGGCTGCTTGCTGCTGGAAAAAGCCAGAGCCTTGGCTGACTTTACCCCAGTGTAAACAGACTATAGTCACTGAAGGGTGTGGACATAAGCCAGTGTTTGTATGATCAGAATTTGCTTTTTGAAAATCTGAGAAATTCATGTGATTCATTTAACATCAGATTTTTATTAACTATTTGATTAAATGCAAGGCCTGTTTCATCAAAAAGCTGCAATAATTGTTATAAAATGATAATTGCAATGTAATATTTTAAGTAATTTATTAGAAATAAAATTTATAGAAATTTTAAGTTTTAGTAACACTTCCACTTACATCAAGCAGCACTTGGAGTTTCTGAGAATTGCAATACCAAAACCTGCTTTTATAAGAGAAGACTCTAATTTTTCTCCATGTCACAAACTGCCTTTCAGACAGCTGCTACCTGGACTGTGACTTTTTACCAGAGATGTGGGTGTTCTCAAACTCTGCCTCTGTTATACTTTATCTTTTAAAATAATGTTTGTGTAAGTAGCTCTCATAGTCTCAGGATATGAGAAAGTTTTTCTAGGAAAATGTAATGTCTTCTAGTAGATATTATGATTACACCTGAAGAAACAAGCAGAACTATTTCTTGAGCCTCTCTGTTTAGTTGTTTTGTTTAGTTGGTTGTTTTTAAAAAAATAAATTGACAGACCGTTTCTTTAGTTCCGAGGGAAGGGATCTGCACCAAGTGATGGTTCAGCTTTTAATATGAGTATGAAATATGTATTCTTCCCCTTTAATCCTTGCAACACCTTCTGTGGTATTACAAGTGGCATTCACAGAATGCTCTTTGTGTTCCTTTTCAGTTTCCTCCTCGAGATCCACTCTAACTATAACTTGCAGCTGACACTAGTAAGGTGATGATATTAAGATGGTAGAGAAAAGGGGAGGCTCATGCTTTTTTATCTATCTGTATGCTTGCATAAGATATAAATCTGACATACGGGTTGTATGTAACATGAACCCCATATGACTGTATGCATGTTCTCTGATTTTTTTCTTGCTTTGCTTTTCAGACTGCCACATATAAGACAGGATGCCTGGGCTAGGACATCGGCTGGACTTCCCTTGTTTCTTTCTCCATTCTGTTTCATTCCAAGATCACTTTGTATATGAATTGCAGTCTCCAATCTCTACAAAGAGAATCATAGAATCACAGAACCGTTAGGGTTGGAAGAGACCTCTCGAGATCATCTAGATCATCCTGCTAAAGCAGGAACACCTAGAGCAGATCACACAGGAATGTAACCAGGCGGGATTTGAATGTCTTCAGAGACTTCAGACACTTCACAACCTCTCTGGGCAGCCTGTTTCAGTGCTCTGTCACCCTCAAGGTAACAAAGTTTCTCCTCATATTCCAATGGAACCTCCTACACTTCAGTCTATGCCCGTTTACCCTCATCATATTGTTGGGCACCACTGAAAAGAGTCTGGTCCCATTCTCTTGAGAATATTTCTAAATTGGATATTTCTAAACATTGATAAGATCCCTTCTCAGTCTTCTCCAGGCTGAACAGACCCAGCTCTCTCACTTTCTCCTCATAAAAAAGATGCACCAGGCCCCTAACAATCTTCATAGTCTGGTGCTGGACTCCCTCCAGTAATTCCTTGTCTTTCTTAAACTGGGGGCCCAGAACTGGACTCAGTACTCCAACATCATTGTTGTTTGTGAAGAATCTTCTGGCATAACCTAGACTGTAGGGAGGTCTGCTATTTATACCAAAAATATAGTATTTAATGGATATAGGAAAATAAGAAGTGCCACAAATAAAATCTGTATTCACACTGACATAGAGTTTACTACAAAATTAGTTGTAATGAACTAGTTTTACAATATCGTAAAAAAGACAAATTCTAAATCTAGTGAACAATATAGATTCATAGATGCATGCACTGAGCATCATGAAGTGCAAGCCAAGAAGTCATGCAAATGTTTGGTTCACTGCTGTGACACAGAGCAGAAGGCAGACTTCAAAGACATCATACACGCTGTTAAAATTGGTTCCCTGCTGACTTTCTTAAAAGTGACTCATCCAGAAAAGGAACAAAAATCTTTCATGTATAAAAAAGAACACACATCAGGAACAGGCTGTCCTTTCTTCACCACATGACTAGCAAATACAGTTTGGAAGAGTTTATGAGTGACAATATCCATAAATCCCAGACACGGCCAATAGCCTCTTTACCTGTGAAAATCGGTATTGGTATAGAAAACATTTCAGTCTTTGCTGACGTAGAAAAGTTGATTACTTCCTTTACTTCTCAGATGAGGTCAGGTGGAGCTGGAGAGGGAGAATACTTTGTGAACTCAACTTAAAAAAAAACCAAAAACTGTACATTAAGATTTAATTGCCTGGATGAACTGATTTAGAAGTTAGAGGACATGTTACGATTTTTCAAATACTGATTTGTTCTATGTATCGTATTCATATTTCACAGGCTTTCAAATCCACAGGACAGATGAAGTTTTAAAAAAATTGTTTATCTAGCTGCTCTCTTTTAGGCATCTAAATTGCATGGCTGAATTTTCACAGCTCTCAATTGGGTGAGAATCAAGAGCAGCTCACATTTTCACTGTGAGATGCAGGGTGCTGAACCCATCTAAAGACTTTCATTTGTGTTCCTAAAAGGAATTTGGACTCATGAAAATCTGTGCGTAGAGTATTTTCTTTTTAATTTTGTCCTTCTTTGTCACAGGAAAACAAATCTTTCTGACAAAATTGGATGGATTTCATTCTCTAATGACAACCTGTGCAATGCAGGTTCATAATTAACTTTCAGAAGAGTTAAATTCATCATGTAACTCTTCTGAGAAAGATTTCAAAAGATGCAAATCAATAAGGTACTTAACTCATACTGAGCTGGGAGGAAATCATAACCACAGGGCTCAACTAGGAGGCTTGTTTAATTATTCCAGATTACATTTAGATCTTAAGATGAAAGATACTGTAGTATATATGTTAACAAATTGACTGATTTCCATCGTCCAAGAGAAATTCTTACATTTTATTTCTTTGTTTACATGATTTCAGTAAATGTAACTAATACATAGGCAATACTTAGCATGTTGAATCTTGTTACTTGTGAAAAAGACTTCTGTTATAGAATAAATATTTACATTGGTTGTCTGCTGTTTATTGTTTGTTGCTATTTTATTTACTTTGATTGAGGTTTCTAATGCAATATTTTGACCCAGAAGTCCATCCTCATTCAAGAATATGCCATAGTTTGAAAGATTTGTTGATACCTTGGCAGGATGTTTCACACAGATATGAAAGTGCTGTATTCAGGGACAGTTTTCAGCACACTCTTTACAGTTCTCTCTGCATGCCAGCACCAGTCTACATAGGAGATTTTAAAGTATTTACAACAAAACAAAACAAAACAAAAAACAAAAAAGAACCCCCCACAAAAAAAAAACCAAACCAAATCAAACCAAACCAAAACAAAACAAGAACAGAATCATCTAAGAACTGCACATGACCTTAATGTGATTAAGAGTAAAAATGTTATTATACCTCAGACCTCTTCTTGCCATCAATTTCTTTTTTTCTAAAGGACTTGAAGCAAAGTACCTGACAGGATTTGCATTTTATGGCTCATAAAGTTATAGCATCAGACCCTATGGTTTAAACATTAGAAAGCATGACATCCTGAAAGCAGTCATAGCCTAATAAGAACAAAAGCAACCATGTCAGAACAAAATAACCATGTGGAAGCACACTCAAGGGTAGACTTCATAGGTTTTAGTTTTCACCTACCTATATCCCTTTCTGTGCAGACCCTCTGTTACTTAGATAAGTTGTTGTATACCTCTGTTGTGGTGTAACCCAAGCTAGCAATACAACCATGATAGTCCCTCACTCACTCACCTCCCCACCCCTCAAATGGGGAGAGAATTGAAAGGGAAGGGAGAAACTTGGATTGAGATAAACGCAGTTTAATAAAATCAGAAAATACTAACACACTACAAGTAAATATGTATAAAAAATAGAATATAAAATAAAAGATACACAAAGCAATTCCCCATGAACTCCATCCACACCAAGCAGCCAGTCCCAGGAAGCAGCACCTTGGTCCCGAACAGCCCATCCTGTTAGAGAGAAAAAAGGAAAAATGCAGTAAGGCCCAGAGGCCTCTGCAAAATGGCAGGATAACAAAAGGCCAAATTAAATGTCCTGAACAGAACTCCCCTTAACAGTCCCAGCTCCGATAAAGAGAGTGAAGAAGCGAAAGAAGTGAGAGAGAGCTCGGAAGATCCCGACTCTCATTGAATATGAAGCATAACGCTAATATGATGGAATACTCTTATTGATCAGTCTGGATGTCAGTCAAGGTCTGCCACATCTATATCCCACTTCCTCAATGCCTCACACCTGTGGGCAGAGTGCTCAGAACGTCTATGGCCCTCAGATCAGAGCAATTAAAAACATTAATTCTGTCCTGGAGTGTTATTTGTTTTTCTCAAACTAAGTCCAAATGACCATGCTAGCTATGAAAAAGAAAGGTTTCTAACTGCATGAAGAAAATTTACTAATTTTCAGTCAAACCAGCACAACATCCCACGCATTAGGAGATTAGAAGCTCAGCTCCTTAAGGAAATTCGGTTATTCTCATATCCTGGACTTTTAAAGACTCAGATGTAATCATGACACTAAGACTTGGTTCAGAGTACCAAGCTTTATCGTGGCACTATGCCTTTTTTCCTGCTATTATACCATCATCAAAACCGTAAGTAAATATATGAAGTTGTTATTTAAATGAGAAGTAAAGTGTAATGAAGGGAGTGGTGGCCATTAGCAGGCTAATTTTGCTTGCTCATATATGTAATCTTATTTCTGTGCTTAAAGAATTTTCAGAAAGGTTCCCCGTGCACAATTTGTTGAATAGGAACAGTAGTTTAAACAGTAGTTTAAACAGTAGTTTAAAGACCATGTCTGCTTGTTGACAAGGGATGTAACCTTCCAGATGAGACAGTAGAATCACAATACACAGACAAACAGGAATCAAGATTATATACTTCTATATGAAGTTGTATATGTACTTTAGTAATAATCAACAGTTCTCATAGCTACACTTAGAGATATTTTAAACCAGAAAACATGTTAACTCTGCTAGTATTAAATAATTCAAATACTTACAGGCTCCAAAATCCCATTCAGTTGTTTTGTGGAGGTAGGTATGAATGGCGCACAAAAATCTTCTAGGCTTGCCTTTAAAAGATATTTGCAGGTTACTCAATAATACAATAAACAGTCCCTGGGAATATTCCTCCCTTATCTGGTGATTTTTTTGCTTTAGAAAAATTAGAGTTTGGGTTGTAACCAAATAACCTGCTTTATGCCATTTTTATTCAATAGTAAAATGTTTTCAAGTTTGCTTTCCTGTTTGACAATTTGACACTATGGCATGCTTCTAGACACTAACAAGTGGCAGTTCTATCCATTTGTGTGGATTTGTGTTGCTGAGGGGAGCCTCCCTGGAGCTGATCTAGTCTGCAACAGAGCAGCAGGTCTTGATGCACTGAGGGTTTTTCTGGGGCAGGGGAATACCATGGCAGTGGAGACACGCACCAGGAGCCAGCAGCTCTCTCTTCTGCAAGACACTGTCAAGACCTGGCTGTTGCCAGGGCAACAGTGACCACCCCACATGCCCATAAAAAGCAGTCCAGGAAGCACCAGCAACCAGGACAGGCAAATGGCATGGTGTATCAGCCAGGGCATGGCACAGCAGTTTACACTACAGTTTGTACGGCAGGGCATGCAGAGAGGGTGGAGAAGCTCTGCCATCTTGACCAGGGAACAGTGGTATCCAGCCTGACAGAAAGCCACCCTACCACAACTGATGCAAGATCTGGTGGGAAGATGCTGCCACCCAGATGTCAGGCTGCAGGGTGTGCCCTGCTCTTACACCAATATGAGATGGCAGCAGTGAACACAGTTGTGGGAGGGGTGGCCAGGTAGAGGAACTCCTCTTAGTGACACAGCTCCAGGAGGAGGTGAGTAGGTTGAGGAGTATTAGGGAGTATGAGAGGGAGACAGACAGCTGGAGTCACACCCTGCCTTCCCTGAGGCAGGCCCAGCACATGGTACAGAGGGCTCCCTACCCTCTCTCTGCATGGTGGAATATAGTGACTCAAGCAACAAGGGCCAATGGCAGCATGTTCCTACCTGGCACAGAAGGACAGTTTCTGCTGTGACGACACCATTTTCGCAGGTTTCCTTGCCCAACAGATATGAGGCCCTGCAAGTGGAACCAAACAATCTTGAGGATGATGGTGCAGCTAAGTTGGAGGTACCGCACAACTCAAGTCTGTCAGTGCCCTCTGTCAAAACTGTTACTATGGAGAAAAAAAAGGCAGGTCATTGTCATAGAAGGCACCCTTCTGAAGGGAACAGAAGGCCCAATATGCAAAGCAGAGCAGACCCATTTCTTAGGGAAGTCTGCTGCCACCCTGAAGTCTGGGTTAAAGATGTGAAAATAAAACCTCCTGCCCTGGTATGACCCTCAGATTATTATCTGTTATTGTTTATTCAGGTAGGCAGCAATGATTTTGCAATGAGAAATCTAAGGGCAATCACGAGGAACTTCATGGCCTTGGAATGACTCACTAAGGGACGAGAAGCACAAATAGTCTTCTCCTCTGTCACCTGAGCTGCAGAGAATGATGAGGGAAGATACAGGAAGACCTGGAAGACCAATGCCTGGCTGCAGGACTGCTGTCACAGTCAGAATCCTGGGCTTTTTGATCATGGATCTGTTTACATGACACCAGGGCTTCTGATGACAAATGGGGTGCATGTGTCTCAAAGGGAGAAAAGGATCCTTGGACAGGAGTTAGCAGGGTTCACTGAAAGACCTTTAAGCTAGATTTGAAGGGGAACAGGGAGAAAACCAGGATAACCAGAGATAAACCTGGGGGTGGCATGCCAATATCTGGGGGACAAGGTCCTAGTGAGACCCTTTGGTCTGTTGTCTCAGTGGAGGTAGGGGATGGAGAGCCATGCAGCAGCAAAGATGCAAGGGTTATTGATGTATTACGAACCACAGAAGTACTTGAGAATGGTGAAGGAGGAATTAGGGCTTTTCCCCTCAAAAAAGGCGGTGTGATCAGCAGCCCAACTGAAATGCATCTATACCACTGCATGCAGCATTGGCAACAAACAGGAGGAGCTGGAAGCCATTGTACAGCAGAAAAACTATGATATAGCTGCCATCACAGAACCATGATGGGATCACTCCTACAAACGCAATGCTTCACTGTATGGCTATCAACTTTTCTGAAGGGATAGGCAAGGAAGGAGAGGAGGAGAGGGGGTGGGGTAACCCTTTGTGCTAGGGAGTCGTTTGACTGTCTAGAGCTTAATGATGGTCATGATAGGGCCAAGTATTTATGGGTAAGAACCAGGGTGAAGGCCAACAAGGCAGATAACCTGGTGGGAGTCTGTTACAGACCACTCAACCAGGATGAAAAGACAGATGAAATATTCTGCAGGCAGCTGGGAGAAGTCTCATGATCACTAGCCCTTGTTCTCATGGGGGATTTAACTTACCATATGTCTGCTGGAAATACAACACAGCAGAGAGGAAAGAGTCTAGGAGGCTCCTGGAGTGTGTGAAAGACCATTTCCTGACACACGTGGTCAATGAACCAACTAGGGAAGACATCCCACTGGACCTGTTTTTTGCAAACAGAGAAAGACTTGTGATATGATGGTCAGAGGCCACCTTGGGCATAGCTATCATGAAATAATAATATTCTTGGTGAAGCAAGGACCAGGGTCAGCAGAACTGCTACCTTGGATTTCTGAAGGGCAGACTTTGTTTAGGAGGCTTGTTCGCAGAGTTCCTTGGGAGACAGTCCTGAAGGACAATGGAGACCAGGAAGGCTGGTTGCTTTTCAAGAAGGAAATCTTAAAGGTACAGGAGCAGGCTGTCCCTGTGTGCCGAAAGACGAACCAGTGGGGAAGAAGATAGGCCTGGCTGAACAGAAACCTTTGGCTGGAACTCAGGAATAAATGAAGAATTTATACCCTTTGAAAGAAGGACTACAGGACCCAGGAAGACTACAGGGATGTTGTGATGTTATGTGGGGAGAAAATTAGAAGGGCCAAAGCCCAACTAAAACTTGATGTGGCTACTGATGTAAAAGGCAACAAAAAATGTTTCTATAAATACATTCACAACAAAAGGAGGGCTAAGGAGAATCTCCATCCTTTAGTGGGTGCAGGGGGAACTACAGTGACAGAGGATAAGGGAAAATCTGGGGTACTTAATGCCTTTTTTGCTTTAGTCTTAAATAGTAAAACCAGTTGTTCTCCAGGTACACAGTCCCCTGATCTGAAACACAGAGACAGGGAGCATAATGAAGCCCCTATAACCCAAGGGGCTATGGACCCAGATGAGATCCATGCAAGGGTTTGGAGAGACCTGACAGATGTCCTCACCAAGACACACACAATTATTTATCAGCAGCCCTGTCTAACCGGGGAGATTCCCCCACTTGACTGGAGGTTAACAAATGTGATACCCATCTACAAGAAGAGCCAGAAGGAGGACCTGGGGAATTACCGGCCTGCCAGTCTGACCTCAGTGTTGGGCAAGATTATGAAGCAGATTGTCTTGAGTGACATGTGGCACAAACAGGACAACCAAGCAATCAGGCCCACTCAACATGCATTTATGAAAGTCAAGTCTGGTTTGACTGACCTGATTTCCTTCTATCACAAGATGACCTGCTTAGTGGATGAGGGAAAGGCTGTGGATGTTTTCTACCCAGACTTTTATGAAAGTCTTTGACACTGTTTCCCATAGTATTGTCCTGGAGAAACTGGCTGCTCATGGCTTGGACAGCTTCACTGGATGACTGGGCCCAAAGAGTTGTGGTGAATGGAGCGAAATCCATTTGGTGGCCAGTCACAAGTGGTGTTCTCCAGGGCTCAGTATTGAGGCCAGTTCTGTTTGAGATCTTTATGAATGACCTGGATGAGAGGACCGAGTGCACCCACAGTAAGTTTGCAAATGACAGTAAGCTGGGTGGTAGTGTCAACATCCTTGAGGGTAGAAAGGCATCTGGAGAGCCTAGATCAATAGGCTTAGGCCAATTGAAGGAGATTCGACATGGCCATGTGCTGGGTCCTATACTTGGGTCACAACAACCCCATGCAACACTATAGGCTCGGAGAAGAGTTGGTGGAAATCTTCCCAGCAGAAAAGGATCTGGAGGTATTGGTTGACAGCTAGCTGAACGTGAGCCAGCAGTGTGCTCAGGTGGCCAAATAGGCCAACAGCATCCTGGGTTGTGTAAAAAATGGTGTGGCCAGCATGGCTAGGGAAATGATTGTCCCCCTTTACTCAATGCTGGTGAGGCCCTACCTCAAATACTGTGTTCAGTTTTGGGTCCCTCACTACAAGAAAGACTTTGAGGTGATGGAGCTAGTTCAGAAAACGGCAACAAAGCTCATGAAGGGTCTGGAGCACAAGTCTGATGAGGAGCAGCTGAGGGAGCTGGGGTTGTTTAGCCAGGAGAAAAGGAGGCTTAAGGGAGACTTTGTTGCTCTCTACAAGTACCTGAAAGGAGGTTGTAGCATAGAGGGTGCTGGTCTCTTCTCCAAAGTTGCAAGCTATAGGATGAAAGAAAATGGCCTCAAGTTGCACCAGGGAAGGTTCAGATTGGATCTTAGGGAAAATTTCTTCGTGGAAAGGGTTTGTTGGGCATTGGAACAGGCTGCCCAGGGAAGTGGTTGAGTCACCATTGCTAGAGGAGTTTAAAGAACGGGTATATGAGTTTCTTCAGGACATGATTTAGAGTTGGTCTTGGCAGTGCTATGTTAATGGTTGGACTCTATGATCTTAAAGGTCTTTTCCAACCAAAATGATTCTAGGATTCTGTTCTGTGACTTACACATTTTGAATCTCCTGCTGACACAGTTGTCTTTGTTGTAGTAAGCAAAACTACCAAAGCCAAAAATCCTTCCAAGCAGTTTATTGGCATATCATAATTTATGATGATTCATTATGCACTAAGTGAAGCATTTTCCAGCCTTTTGGGCATATGGTGTGGCACAGTCAAGTACAAACAACATTATCATCCTTTTGTCATTAAAGATCTGGCAAGATATTTGAGCTGCTTGATATTTTGCTTATTAGCTAGATAGTGCCATAGGGCACCTTAGGCTTTATAGTCATTAGTCACTAAAGATGTCGTGGGAAGACAGAAATACTGTTAGCTATGATTCTTATAGCAAAAAAAATTTCATAACTTATTCAGTAATGAGCTAAAGGAACATAACACAAAACCATCAGGAATACAATTAGTCACATAACACTGGGACTGCCTCTGAAATCCTCTGGAAGAATAATGACTGAGGTAAATTGATTTTTTTCAACCTTCAGGTTCATAGCGAGAACTTCAGACCATAAGAAACATTCAAAATGCTTAGTAGAGTTCTATATGATTCACCTGTCTTACTAGAAAACACATAAATAACTGTAACAGTTATTGTTTGAAAAACACAGTGGCTAATTTTCAGAGGATAGATTATTCAGATTAGCCAAGGGTAGAGAAAAAAAGGAATCTATTTGAATCTAATCAAATGCATAACATTATTGTCTGCTTTGACAAGAGTAAGCTAAAATTTTATGTGTCTGTATATCTTTTTAAATGCCATCCATTGAGTGAAATATGCTCTATTCAACAAATTACCTGATGGCCTTTGCAGCTAGAAGCTATATCTTAAGATGCTGGCATATTAGAAGCTTAAATAGAAGGTATTGTGGAAAATAATGAAGTAGTTTTAGATCATAAATACTTTTGGGATTCACACCATTTTTATGTATATGTATATGTATATGTATATGTATATGTATATGTATACACACACCTTAGTATTAGTAGTAATACTATTTATCTAACATTCTGGTGTCCCAAGTTACTTGCCCTCTAGGCATTGGACAGTAATTTGTCGCCAGGAATCCTAAGGCTGAATCCCCACCAATCTTGTACTATGTGATAGGAAACATCTCCTGTGAAAGTTATGAATAAATGTGACTCTTTTGCCATTGAAATGTGTGTTAATTTTTGTTTTAAAGAGAGCAGTAAATAGGAAAATGCTAAAAGGGTGAGAAATTTCCTTGATTCAAATTCAAGTGAGCACCTGAAGACAGTGTATTTCACTGAAGTTTTTTCATCCTATTACATACAGCAGGGCCAGTCCAGACTAGAAAACTCAGACACAGATGGACATCTCTAGCTTTAGCAGAGTTTTGCAAACACTTTCTTAGCTTTGAAAATACACACGTGGACGACTTGAGGTGTTTAGCCATCACCTTCCTCTGCATTTTGAATTTAAAATGAAAATTGAGGCACTGCAAGTTTAGAGTAGCTTGGGGGATTTCACACATTGATTTTTCACACAGCATCAGTAAGGGCAAAATGAAGTGACTCGTAGTTTTTCACTTAGACCCAGGTTTGCATCATTTTCTCTGTTGCATATTTCCTTTCTTTTCAAGTATGTTCTTTGGGACTAGTTTATTGTTGACTAGGAAGTGGAGCTGTTCTCAATGCATTCCTAAGGAAACAGGAAGAGAGATTTGTTTTATTTTACATACAGCTGCCAATACCCTTTAAAGAGGATGGTCTCCTCAGGGCTTTTTATTTTTTTCTTTCTCTCCTAACCTAAATTGAAGTTTTAGGCCAGTTTGTAAGCAAGGCCTGCTTGAAGAAGGCCAGCTGAAGTTCACAGAAATTACTGCAAGTACAAAGATTATTAAGACTTCTTTAAGACTTCTTAATAAGGAGGTTTAAGGCCTCAATTTATTGACCCTTATGAAGCTGAAATGTATTAAGGCCCTCAATACAAACTAATTGTGCTCTTCCTGTCTTGGTTATATGAACAGCTACTTTGCTGCATAAGAGGTAACTGTGCATTTTAAAAGGTGACTTCACAGCTCCCACGAGATTAGAACTCCTGTTTCCAGAGATATCACAGACAAGAGCTGCTATTGACAAAGCATAGGACTCACAAATGTATCATAATACTGTTACTAGACTGCTGATGTTACAAAGAGGGTACTTAAAATCTCTGTCTCCTCACAGCTGTTAAGGTTCTTGAATGTCAATATGTGATTATTTTCTTGCCATTCATGAGAGGGCAGTAAACTGAGGCTTATTTATCTTAAAACATGGTGAAAAAGAAATAAGTATGAGATTACTGATGCCTTACATGCTGTACCTAAAAAGTTTAGCAGAAAATCTTTTGCTATTGCTGATATATTGTCTCCAAATAAATTAGTCTTATATTGAGGAATACTGATTATTCAGGATTATTCACAGGTCATTTAAAATTTAAGTGTGAATTTTCTAAAGAGCCAATTTTTGAGGCAGAACAGGTACACCTCATCAGCAACTATGCAATATGCCCAGTGTTGCCCCAGTACAGAAACTGTTTGTGAGAGTGGGGTTTGAATTCAAATAATTTCCTGGGCCTGTTCGATCTTGTACACTTCCCTGAAACTGTGAACAAGAATGCTGGCTGACAGGTTTTGTTTGGTTGTTGGTTTTTTTTTTCTGGCTTGAATATGTGTTCAGTGGGAACTGGAGCGGAGACCACACAAATTAGTAGCAATCAGCTACTAGTCCCCAGGGTTTGATTTGGAATATTAATACCTGAAGAACTGTTCTTACTCTTGTAACCGGTGCTTATATTCCTCAGTATTCCTTAGGCCTATCATTATTTCTAATCAGCTGACACTGTTTATATGAAAAGTCCATCTTCAATGTATGAATGTTGCACCTGGCTTAAGTTAAATAGGAATACTGAGTTGAAAAAAATACTGGAAAAATATTTTTTGTGTTCATCTGTTCAGTTCTTTTGGCATTTTGCAGTTTTCTGTATCTTTTTGCAGATTCTTCTTGGTTCTTCTTTTAGTCTGGTAGACTTTTCTGAAAAAAAAACAAAGCTATTGTCTTCTGAAAATAATCTTTAGAAGTACATAGTGAGCTATATTGCATTTCCATGAAGCTACCAAAAAGCAGATTTAAATCTATGCAAAATGCTAGGCACAGCTTCTCTTTTCTTAGGGCATTTTTCTAGGCACAGTACATTTTCTTTCTATAAAAAACAGGTCATCTAATTGTCAAATTATATGTATTAGAAAACAGAAGAAAAGGAGTTTGTAAGTATTTCTTTCCAGATAATCTTGTATACATTTTAAGGAATTAAACACTCCCTGCAAAGTAGGTAGAGAATTAAGTGTCAGAAGGAAAGCTACCAAGTTTGCTGTAAATTGGCAGGCATATGCTGTGATTGTTGTTTGGGTTGTTTTGTTTTTCTTTTTAACTGCATGAGCTCAGTTCAGTTATCTTAACACAGTTGAAAAGCTCTGTTAACATACATGCCAAAACGTGTGGCTGTTAACTCTCTTGCTAAAGTTTTAACTCCCTTTAAGCTATATGCACCCTGTAAGCAGGACTTCAATTGGCCCATGCAAATTCATTGTAGCTTTTCACAGCCAAATAACATGGATGATCTGAAGTATTTTGAGGAAAATAGCTGTTTGTCTGTGAGAAAAACTAAATAATTCACATGTATCCCCTCCCTAAATACGTATTCTGAGAGCCTCAAACTCTAAAAATTTCACAGTGATTTACTGTGATATTGCATATGCACAGAAGCTAAGAGGTTTGTTCAAGGTCAAAATGTCATTTAGTACTAGGAATAGATATTGAATTATTTAGGAATGCCTAAACATCATTGCTAACCACTACTTTGTATTTGTTAATTACATAATTAAAACTTTTTCCTCACTGCAGTATGAATAGTATCTCTCATACAAGAATTAAAAGAGGTGTTTTGCACTGTGTTATTTATGGCTTGGGTCAGGTAGACCCTTATAAGTATTGCTGTTTTTCTTCAAATAAATTTAAAAGTGCATTATGTTTAACCATTAAAATAAGTGTAAATTGCAGTAACTTGTTTGCAAATATAATCATCCATGTCATCATCTTTCAATATAATTTTTGAGGTTTTTTTACAATGCTTGTTGAGAAAGTATTATGCAGGGAAGAATATCAGAAACTGGATTACTCAGGTTCAAAGATGTCTGCCACTCACCATTGTTCTTGAATCATGTAGTCTATAGCTAAATACCTTTAATGTCACTCTGGCTTCGAAAGAAAGAGATAATTAGGTTTAATTACTTGTTTAATCTAAAACTCAAATTATTTTATTGTTAGTTGATCTATTTATAGCATGAAGTACAAATCAAAACTTATTTGTCTTCTTGTTTATCTCAGTGGTGATTTATCAGTGAGTTGTAATAAAGTTTTGTGCTGAAAGTTGAGGAGCAATCCAAATTAAACTTAGGCTGTCTCATATATTTTCTCCAAACTTTAGTCAAATATGGCCGAAATGCTTGAAAACTGTGCTTAAACATGAGATGCACCTGTGAACAATATGGCCAGTTTTGCTCTGCCAGAAGATAGAAAGGGGTGCTTTTTAATGTCTCAGGACACGTTAATTCCCATTCATCATTCCCAGCTTGTGGCTGGGAATGTGGGCCTTTAAGCAAAACTCTCAAAATATCCTAAAATGCCTGCCTCTGCTCCTGAGATATTTTTGGCTTAATGGGAAGCAGAAAATACTGTCATACTAATACCTCATGTGGCTCCTTACCTCCTTAAGATCCATAAATCGGCTTGACTCGCATTCATTTGTACAACGGTTAAGTGGATAAATGCCATGACTTCTTTCACAATCTTGAAGGAAAAGTTCATTCTGTTCAGATAAATGTGCAAACTTTGAATGCTGTTGTATTTAACCGCCCACTGTTGTGAATTTCTCCTCCTCTCCTTTTGTTTTTACTTTTCTTAACTCCATTGTGGGGGGCTGTAGGGGGAAGAAAAACAAAACAAAACAAAGCAAAACAAAACACTTCAGCAACATGCATATTACTGGAAAACTGATGATGTTTTCAGTGAACTTCTTGCTGAAATTAATGAACTGCAAAGTACTGCCCATCAGGTAAGGCCTGTCACCACACAGCACGCTCCTCACCTCAAGCCATGTGTTTCTCCTTCCTTTCAAAGTACCGTCCCAATACACACTGATGGGACACAAGAACATGCCTTGTCATTGTTTTAGAGATGGTATTATTGGCTTGAATTGCTTTTGTGGTAGTATTATGAGTGTATGGGATGTGTGCATATTATTAAGTCTCTGACAATCCTGTGTGATGTAAACAGCTGATGCTATTACTGTTGCCAGTTGTCTGCCTTAGCCACTTCTGGACATTGCCATTCCTGAACCAGGTATGTCAGATCTCATCATGAAGCATAGTACACCAGGCTGAGAAGTGCAGCAGCTAAGGATCAGATATCCAAGCCCCTAAGGAAGCCACATCTCTGAGGGACAAGGTCAGTGGCTGGGAGCTGTACATGTTTCAGACTGCCATTCTTATCTGTCACAGTCTGTGTGACAAGCTCCTTGAAGTATCATAGTAGATATTTGCTTCAGTGCAAAAAAAATCAAAGTCTTTAGTAAACTAAAATGTTTTGAAGTCCTGACCAGTAACATGCTACCAATTAACTGGTGAGATAGTGTATGACTATATTGTTCATAATGCATTATTTGAAGTTTTGTTTGTTCTTTTAATTTGCATTGTACAAGAAAGGAGTTCTTTGCATAGCTGGGATTCTCCAACATCACAAGAATTCATAAGATATCTTTCCTGAATACTATCTACAACTCCCTACAGTTTCCAATTAACATACTTATCTTTGATGAATTGTGGTTTAATTTTCTTTACCAATGTTAGTCTAGAATGGAATAATACAACATTCTTGCTATCTATTTTAAAAATCTTTCCTATGGTAGTGATACAAGAAGGACTTCATGAAGTCAGTGCATATAAAAAGCAAGCAGTCAACTTGGTTTATGATGCTTTCCTGTGATAAGTATTCTTCTGTTTCTTGATAGAGGGAAAAATACAAACCATCAAAATCAGTCATTATAGAAAACAAAAGCAAAAACAAAAACAAAGTGACAGAACCATTGAAAGAGTATTACCAGGACTGCGAGAAAATTTCTTCACAAAATGAAAACACTCAGTACTCACTTGGATTCAGATTTAATTTTAAAATCAGAAATTACAAGGGTTGGTGTGTTGCAGGGTTTTTTTACTTTTACCTAGCCCTGGTTCACATAATTAAACTATGAAGACTTGAATCACAAGTACTTTGGTCAAGAAACAGAATGGTGTTTTTCAGTATTGTTTCTATCCTTATGCAGTAAGCTTTGCTATACCTTAAGACTTCAATTGTTTTCTTGGAAATGTGAATACCCTGCCTGGCAAAGGAGAAAAAGATTGTTCCTGTCCCCTAATTGGAAGAATTTATTTTTATACAATCAAAAGCAAATTATAAGCAAAACAGTAGAGCATCCTTTGACTAGACAGTATTTAGTCTTCTACAAAAATCAAAGGTGGCTTTTACAGGAATCTCTAAAACTCATATAGAAGCTTTGTCTTTTACCCCCAAACCAAAATGGACAAATAACAAAACTGGTAATGAGTATGACTGATATACAAGAGATTAAGTTTTTGTTGAAACCAGTAAAAGAGGAGTGTGAGAAGGGGAGATAGAAAAAAGACTGTCATTTCAAAGGTTTTCCTCAGATTAGAACTTCTCATAGTACAGTTTTGTCAGTTTGACTTGATCTTCCTATGCAATGGAAAAGAGTTTGTGGCTAAGTACATTACACCTTCTAGGTTTTTTTCCATTAAATTTCTATTACTGTGAAGTAAAAGATTTAGCTATCATACAGAGTTATCACGAAGCTTGATCTCTGAATGCTCATCAATCCTCAAACATGTATTAGAAGCATACTTCATTTACTTCTTATCTATTTGTTGAGTTTACTTACTGTTTCTACAAGCTTCATTTCATTTATGTCAGGGGTGTCAAATTCTTTTTCACCAGGGGCCACATCAGCCTCAGGGTTGCCTTCAAAGGGCCAAACTACTCCTACCTTTATACAGTTCTAAAATTACATTTGATCCTTTGAAGGCAACCCCGAGGTTGATGTGGCCCCTGGTGAAAATGAGTTTAACACCCATAATCTAAGTAATCAGTATTGAAACTGATCTACTGACCTGATGTATTATTGTTGCTAACAGGCTTTCTCCATTTTTTGCATTGGAGGAGTAGGTAGTAAGATAATAGGAATTTTGCTTTTGACTAGTTGCCAGGATTTTTTTTTTCTATTTTATATTTGTATGTCCTGAAGGGAAATTTTGATTAATATAATGTGTATGTATTAAACACCCACTCGGTAAATATTTTAGCATTACACAATGAGCTAATTTGTTGATTTTTGTTATTTGCCTCTTTTCATTGCAGGCAATTTAAGTTAAGAAAATACTTAAATGTGATCTTATCATGCAGTAAAGAATTTGTAAAGAGTATCTATCAGTAATTAGACTCAAACTCACAAATTACTACATGTGTATACTCCCACATATGCAATTTATATAATAGGTTTAGCTGCCTGATGCTTCAATTACATCATTGTTTCTTATTTTAATATTTATGTGTTTGATGTTGTCCAGTTTGTGGAGAAGAAGCTGATTGTGCTGTATATTCGAATAAGTTTTCTCAAGATCTGCTGCCAATTACATTACTAAGCCCGTCTTTACATCATAACTTTAAAAACAAGGAGTCTGTACAGTTACTTGATGGATTAAATATGGCTTCCCACAAGGAACATCTCAAAGTTTTTGCTAGACAGATTATTTGAGTGGTTGAAAATTACACTTACAGTATGAAAATAAGGTTAATAGCCGTTCACATACTGATAGCTTTGATTCTATATCCATGTTACAGTATTTATATTTAGAGAGCATTTATATTTAGAGAGAGTATGTAGGTGAAGAGTATTTATATAGCATAGGCGAAGAGCATATTTATGGATTGAATCCTGGGCCTTAGAAATCAGAAGCAAAAATTCTACAGTATCAGAAGGATCACGACTTTTTGAGTGCATATTTTAATATTTGCAAAGACGCAGTATAGTTACTAATAGTTTTGTTTCATTTTTTATTTATTTACATTTACAAGAGATTTTCTTTCATTAGAGTAATATTATGTACTTTCATTTTATAAACATCTTTGTAAAGAAAACATCCCCTCAATATGTGATGCTTCCCCTACTGTATTGAATTGTTTTGATGCTATTTCAGTTCAAAAACTAAAGTAATGCACATATGCCCTTTACAGTTCAGGTCTGTATGTAGTCAAGCAGAAGCCCAGAAGCCCAGCAAAAGATTTTCCTCTCACCCATGTCTACAGTGATTTAATGTTTTTTTTTTATTTCAAGAAGATTAGGTGGATACCATCTTCTAGTCTTTATTTTCATCTTTTTGTTCCTTCTCCTAACACAAAACTGTGAAATCTTTTCACGTCCAAAATGTCTTATCAAAACTGGCAATTGCTGAGAGCACATAGTATAAGCAAAGTAATCTCTGGGAAATAATCCAAAGACTTACTTTTCCACTTCTTTTCCTGAATGTAGATCAGGGTCAGCTTCATTTTAATAGATACAAAGTTGAAAGGATGAAGCTCTAAGATTGAAAGTGTGTGGAAATACTGGAATGATTTTATCAAACAGAGCTACAGTGGGGATTTCATTGGAAGAAAGAACAAAAAGGAAGTAGAAGTGTTCTAAATAAATGACATCTTCTTCAAAGTAAACTAAACTGCTTTCACTCCTCTCTTTTGATAAATCAGTTTCTCCTATGGACATGTAAGTTATATTGACAAAACAATCTTAGCCTTGAGTTTGGAAGGAGAGTGTACTGAATTCAGAAAGGGAATAATTCAGAAATCTGGTCTTTCTCTTTTGCTGCTATATTGCATGTTCCAATTACAGTTTAAGAAGGTGGGTTGTACTAAATGCCTTTTGATGGAAATGCATTGTTCTTTTGGCTGAGGAACTTTTATCCTATAGTAAATATAATAGATGTAAGAATCTCAGATTAATTTAAAATGGGTTATCTGAAACTTTTTATATTTCCTGAGTTTAGGTCATAAACTGAAAGTCTTTACTTCCAAGTTCCTTTATGTAGAAGTTGTTTTGTTTGCAAAATCATTTTTGGAAAACAGTTATTCAAAGAGCAAAATTACACAACTAATGGATAAGAAGACATCTGTGGAAAGGATGATAGTTTCACATGATGTCATGTCAGTGAAACACATCCTTATCAAATTTTGATGCAATGTTTTTTTAACCTCTATCATATTTAGAGTGGATTATCTTTAATGTTGGTTTACTCTTGGCATATTGAAAACTGTATTTTTTGTCATACATTATACTTCAGTAGCAATATTTTTTCTCTCCTTAAAATTGTCTTAACAAAACCTTGTTTAATTTGTTCTGGCACATTTTTAAATGTTGTAATTCTCTGATGAAACATGACAAATATTTAACCCTCCTAGTATTGATGTGGATGCACTTAAAAAGATTGAAAAGTCTTATTAATTTCACCTCTCTAATTTTTATCTATTTTGTATGAAAAAGAAATCAAGCAAAAAGAAAACCTGAAATCATAACTACCAAATTAACAAGAAAGAAGGAATCAAACTGGCATCCAATTTACAAACTGATGACAGTGTGTTTATCACATAGTCTGGCTTAGTCTGCAAAACAAGCAGATGCGAACCAGTGTGATTTTGTCTGCTATATTTTAGGACTGATATTGAGCTTTTTCCTTCTAAGTCTAACCAGAGTAGTAACAACTTAGCTGATTTGGATCTTCCATTTTTGCCAAATTTCCACAACTTGTGAACTTGTGTAGCCACTCCTTTTAAATAATGCTAAAATCAGTTTAAATTAGGACTTTTCAACACTCAACAAATAGATTTTGTTCAGCCAGATTTTTGCTGGAGGTTAATGTCTCTTCAGTCAGAAGGTGTTAGCTAGCAAAGCCAAAATTACCCAGTTTTCTTTTTTTTTCTTTTTCATTTTCAAATTTTTTTCAATTTCTGAGTTTGTTATTGTTTTGTTTTGTTTTTATCCAGTTCTCTGTTCCTGTAAAGTCACTTTTACCTTTTTTATTCTGCAGATTAATTTCTGAATGGAAGTGGGTTTACTTTGGTATAGTGTGTTTCACCAAGAGTTGCTAGCTCCAGCTATATTCTTTACAGACCTTACCTGCAGCTTTTCTTTATCTGCCAATGGATCTTGATAAACATTTAAAGAAGAGTTTTCATACTGTCTGGCTTGGAAAACAGAAGTGTATTTTGTAGTGACTGGATTTTCATTCAACAGAAGCTTCTGACATTCTAGCATCAATTTTGATTGTGAAATTGGATTAGACACTGAACTTTGAAAGGAGTGATTCTGTTGTATAGTTTGCATTTGTAGTAACTCGATTTATGTAGTGATATAAAGTACCATTCTGTAAAGAAAAAGCTCATCAAAATAAAAAAACATTCCAAACATGCCAAATGGCATTTTATCATCTTTTTTCTCAAAATAAATAATGTTGCTTCAAAGAAACTGTTGAGGAAATGTCTTCTTGTTATTTAAAAGCACTTAATGAATTTGACAAATACTCAGTTGACACAGAAAGTTCTCATGGAAAACAGTTCATACTTTTACAGTCTTGAAAAACACTGAAACATTGAAAAATGTTCTAACAAAAGGTATTGACCTGCTATTGTTATAATTTTCAAAACAAGTCTGAAGGATTAAACCAACTATGGGTAAGTCAGCCTTAAATATCAGCCACAATAAGTCCCCAAGAACTGTTATAGCTGCTGCCTCCTTAGTCTGAATTCCTCCTTCGGTGTTTCTAGCACCAATGTATTTATACTAAAAAAAGAATCCAAGAATCATAGTATTGTTTGGGTTGGAAAGGATCTTCGAAGGTCATCTAGTCCAATGCTCCTGCAATGAGTAGAGACATCTTCAACTAGATCAGGTTACTCAGCACCCCGTCCAGCCTGATCTTGAATGTTTCCAGAGATAGGGTATCTACCATCTCTCTGGGCAGTATTTTACAACCCTAATTGTAAAAAATGTATTCCTCATGTCTAGCCTGAATCTCCCCTCTTCTAGTTTAAAATGATTGCCCCTTGTTCTTTTATAACAGGACCTGCTATAAAGTCTGTTCCCTTCTTTCTTATAGGCCCTTTTTAAGTACGGAAAAGCCACAGTAAGGTCTCTCTGGAGCCTTCACTTCTCCAGGCTGAACAACCCCAACTCTCTCAGCTATTCCTCATAGGAGAGATGTTTCATCTGTCTAATAATTTTCATGGCCCTCCTCTGAACCCTCTTGAAAAGGTCCATGTCTGTCTTGCACTGAGGGCTCCAGAGCTGGATGCAGTATTCCAGCTGGGGACTCACCAGAGCAGGGTAGAGAGGTGGAACCACCTTTCTCAACCTGCTAGCCATGCTCTTTTTAATGCAGCCCAAGAAAGAATTGGCCTTCTGGGCTGCAAGTGCACATTGCCTGCTGATCTCCCATCTTTCATTCACCAATACCCTCAAATCCTTCTCCACAGCGCTGCTCTCAATCCCTTCATCCCCCAGCCTGTATTGATACTAGGGGTTGCCTCAACCCAGGTGCAGGACCTTGCACTTGGCCTTGTTGAACCTCCTGAGGTTCACATGGGACCACTTGTCTGGGTCCCATCCCTCAGGCATGTCAACTGCACTACTTAGTGTGGTGTCATCTGCAAACTTGCTGAGCGTGCACTCAATCCCACTGTCTGTGTCATTGGTGAAGATATTAAACAGTACTGGTCACAGTATAGACCCCTGAGGCATGCAGACATTGTACCATTGACCACTATTTTCTGGGTGTGGCTATCCAGCCAATTCATCATCCACTAGACAGTCCACCCATCAAATCCATATATCTCCAGTTTAGAGAGAAGGCTGCTGTGCAGGACCATGTCAAAGGCTTTACAGATGTCTAGATAGGTGACATCCCTAGCCCTTCCTTTGTCCACTGATGTAGTTACTTCACTGTAGAAGCCCACTTGGTCGATCAGGCAGGGCTTGCCCCTGGTGAAGCCACACTGGCTGTCCTCCATGTGCCTTAGCATAGCTTCTAGGAGGATCTGTTCTGTAGTCTTTCTGGGCGCAGATGTGAGGCTGACAGGTTGGCAGCTCCTGGGATCCTTCTGAGAGCTAGGATCTGTGTGCTGGGGAACACCTTTGCTGAAAGGGATCTAGAATTCCTGGTGGACAGCAAGCTGAGCATGAGTCAGCAATGCACTGCTGCAGCAATGAAGGCAAATTCGATCCTTGGCTGTACCTACAGGCACATTACTAGAAGAAACAGAGATGTGATCATTCTACTCTATAGAATGCTTGTCATGCCACACTTGGAGTATTGCGTTCAGTTCTGGTCACCACTCTTCAGAAAAGTCACAGTCAGACTTGAATGAGCCCAGAGGAGGGCCATGAATTTGATCAAAAGGGTGGACAACTTGTCCCGTGAGAAAAGACTGAAGGACTTAGGTCTTTTTACCCTGGAAAAGTCTTGGATTGACATCATAGTTTTCCAGTATGTAAAGGGCATCCACAAAGAGGACAGAGGCTCTCTCTTCACAAGGAGCCACATGAAGAGAATGAGGGGTATAAATTGTCCCAGGAGAGGTTTCATCTTGATATAAAAAGAAATACTTTAGAGTTAGAAAAAACAGTCACTAGAACAACCTCCCTAGGGACACGATGGAGACCCCTCACAGATGATTTTTAAGATGCAACTGGACAAAGTTCTAGATAATCTCATGTAGGCTCCCTTTTCCATGAAAGGTTGGACCAGATGATCTTTCTAGATCCCTTCCAGCCTGGGATGTTCTATGATTCTGTGATTTGTGGAGTACCAATTACAACAGCTGCCTGTGACTACATTAAAAATGACCAAATGTCTACTTCTTATCCTACTGCATGTTTGCTTTTAACATATACTAGTGTTTACCTAGGTTAACTATTGAATTTAGTGGCCTCAGTCATATCTTCAAACCAGTATTTAAAATCCGGAAGTGTCTTTATATTTGCACCTAACGTTTTTCCTCCAAGTTTTCATATATGATTTGTACATGTATGTAGTACATAGATGCTGCATATATGTACAAGTTCCATACATAAGATAACAATAAAGGATCTAATTTTAGATGTTAGTTAACCCAAGAGGTGAATATATTGTCTGTTGTAAGATTGCTATGAATTTTAGCTTGGACTTAAGTCATAGATTCCTGGTTTTGGAACTCTTCAGCTATGGAAGTACACTCTTAAAACATTAATGTAATTTTTTTATTTTTTTTTTTTTAAATTATGTACTTATGTATTTGTCTAAAAGAACTGAAGTGTTTTGGTAACCAGTATCCAAAAAGGCATGTTTCAATATGGGAAAATACTGTGTTTAGGAGGTCTATAATGAGCAATTCAAGAGAGTCTAGAAGTTTCCTGAGCCACAATGGAATATAAGCTGAGTAAGGCTTTGAAGGTTCTATTTGGAAAGCTTTCTTTATCATCATTCTTGTTTTTTCATAGAACTATTTATAATGCAAGAATGAGACTAGGTGTGTCAAAATGTAGTAAGCTTCACCACTTTAAAAGGAAATAAAGAATGGTAAAAGACATGCATGACTCATGATTATTAACTATCATTCCAATAAGAGTCTATGTCTACAAAATCTCAGTATCTGAAAAAGTTAGTATTTTAAATGAAGCCAATTTTAGTATTGAGAATTAGCTTATGAGTAAATTAATGGTTTCTTATTGGATTTTTAAAAATTCTCAGCAGTACATATCAAATAATTCTGCCTTAAAATATTTCTTTTAAAATTCAGTTCTACAAAATCAAAAAAAAGATGAAATATGCACAAGTTAGCATAAAATTTACCTCAGCATTATGATCTCCCAGAAATTTTATACACAATCCAGTTTATCAAAATTCAACTTAGCTGGTTCTAAAGCAATATTAATCCATGTCTAAAAGAGAAGGGAAAAATGCAAATAAGTATAAAAGCATAGTTGTCAGTGAGAATATTTTGTATACGCTGGATCATTCTCTGATTGAATGTTAGAGTATAGCAAGAGAGAATACAGAAAAGAACACCTTGATCACTGAAAATTCAGCTTCTTCTCTTAATCACAAACATGACTAAAATTACATTCTCCAGCTACTTCTCCACCATTTAAATATTTACACTTAAAAATAACCTTTGTTTTTTAATTCAAACTGTTCCAGAAGAAACATTTCTCTTTATATTATACAGAGTGAAACTAAGCAAGAACTTTACAGCTGCAACAGCAGTGACATATTTTTACATGAGAACTTTACAGCTGCAACAGCAGTGACACATTTTTACATGAAATTATATCAGAAGATGCTTGGGCTCAGGCTCAGGAGACACTGATTCTCTTCATGGAGCTACCACTGAGCAATATGATTGTGGTCAAAAAGCCCTGCTATTCAACACTTATATTTTACGTTCATTCTTCTTTCATTTATGTTAATTTTTTTTTCATCACCTTTAAGTTCTTCAAGATTCTTATTGTGTATCTTGAAAAGCCTATCTTACATGAAAACACAACTGTAATGAGATTTTACTTCCTTACAACTATTTATTGAAAAGTATGTGTTTGGCTTTTTAGCAAGTTTCTGTGAGTTTGATGAGTAAGAGAAATGGGAAAATGAAGATATCTGACAATTTAGTGGAAATATTGTGAATTTGGCAAAATTCAGAGAGAATTGCAGGGAGAAAATTAGAAGGACGAAAGCCCAAATAGAGCTGAGCCGAGATATGGCTGTAAAAGGCAATGAGAAATATTTCTTTAAATATTTCAGCAACAAAAGGAGGGCTAACGAGAATCTCCATCCCCTGGTTGATGCAGGGGGAAAGATAGTGAGAGAGGATGATAAAAACGCTGAGGTACTAAATGTCTTTTTTGCTTCAGTCTTTGATAGTAAGACCAGCCCATACACAGCCCTGAGCTGGAAGACAGGGATGGGGAGTAGAATGAACCATCAATAATCCAAGGAGAAACATTTAGTGACCTGCTACACTGCTTAGACATCCACAAATCTATGGGGCCAGGTGGGACACATCCAAGGGTGTCGAGGGAGCTGGTGGAGGTGATTACTAAGCCACTTTCCATTGTCAGCAGTCCGGGCTAACTGGGGAGGTCCCAGGTGACTGGAAGTTGGCAAACGTGACACCCATCTACAAGAAGGGCCTCAAGGAGGATCCAGAGAATTATAGACCTGTCAGTCTGACCTCCATGCCAGGGAAGGTTGTAGAGCAGATTATCCAGTGTGCCATCACATGACACATACAAGACAATCAAGTCATCAGGCCCAGTCAGCATGGGTTTGTGAAAGACAGGTCCTGCTTGACCAACCTGATCTCCTTCTATGACAAGGTGACCCACTTAGTATGTGAGGAAAAGGCTGTGGATGTTGTGTACTTAGACTTCAGTAAAGCTTTTGACACTGTATCTCACAGCATACTCCTGGAGGAACTGGCGTCTCATGGCCTGGATGGGTCTACTCTTTGTTGGATAAAGAACTGGCTGGTTAGCTGGGCCCAAAGAGTTGTGGCAAATGGAGCCAAATCCAGCTGGCAGCCAGTCATGAGTGCTGTTCCCTAGGTCTCAGTATTAGAGTCAGTTCTGTTTAATATCTTTTTCAATTATCTGGATGAGGGGATTGAGTGAACCCTCAGAAAGTGTGCAGATGACACCAAGCTGGATGGGAGTGTTGATCTGCTTGAGGGTAGAGCAACTATACAGAGGGATCTGGACCACCTAGATTGTTGGGCTGAGGCCAATTATATGAGGTTCAACAAGGCCAGTTCCAGGTCATGCATTTGGGTTACAACAACCCCATACAATGCTACAGGCTTTGGGAAGAGTGGCTGGAAAGCTGCCCAGCAGAAAAGGACCTGGGGGTGTTGGTCAGCAGTTGGCTGAACATGAGCCAGCAGTGTGCCCAGGTGTCCAAAAAGGCCAACAGCATCTTGGCTTCTATCAGAAATAGTGTGGCCAGCAGTAGTAGAGAAACATTCCACTGTACTCAGTGCTGGTGAAGCCCCACCTTGAATATTGTGTTCAGTTTTGGGCCACTCACCAGAAGAAAGACATGGAGGTGCTGGAGAGAGTTCAGAGAAGGGCAACAAAGCTGGTGAGGGGCCTGGAACACAAGTCTGATGAGGAGTGTCTGAGGAAACTGTGGCTGAGGGGAGACCTTTTTGCTGACTACAAGTACCTGAAAAGAGGTTGTAGTATGGAGGGTGTTGGTCTCTTCTCCCAAGTAGCAGGTGATAGGACAAGAGGAAATGGCCTCAAGTTGCACCAGGGGAGGTTCAGATTGGATATTAGGAAAAATTTCTTCATGGCATTGGAACAGGCTGCCCAGGGAAGTAGTTGTGTCACCATCCCTGGAGGTATTTAAAAGCTCATAGATGAGGTTCTTTGGGACATGGTTTAGAGGTGGACTTGGCGGTATTACATTAGTGATTGGACTTGATGATCTTAAAGATCTCTACCAACCAAAATTATTCTATGATTCTATGAATATAGGTTAGATTCAAATGAAGTTTTGACTTGGAACAATTGACAGCATGGGCATTGACAAGTAGGACCCATGCAGCACTGAATGTATTTTTCATATTTAGTAGGTTCTGTCATAGTCAATGTGTTTACATGTTCAATTTCCAATAAAATTTAAAATAAATTGAAAAAAATATTAAATAATAGGAAAAAGTGTAAAGCTAACACCATGATAGTGTTAATCTACCGTTAGGATCAAACACTTGCTGCAAATGAGGCCTCTAAAGTGAAGAAGAGTTGCATTTTCTGTCTAACATCAGAGGTAAAGATACTTTGAGTTTCCTTTCTCTAGAAGGAAATGTCTAAATGAATATTAGATTTACCAAAAGAGAAATCAAAACACTCTACTCAGGTTAAAGTAATACTTTTTAAATGTAAAAATGATAGGCGTATTGTACACAAGTATTTTATTTTATAGGATTAACAGCTGCATCTGCTTCTAAGATATTGTAAAGCAAGAAGCACTTCATTATGGTAAAAAGTCCTTATTGCAGTTTTTAATCTTAGGAAGAGGAATCCAAATTCTTCTGAAGCTTATGTTAATGAACTGAGTTTCATTTCTGTAAAGAAAATATGTTTTGTATAATGCTGCTTGTTAAGGTGAACTGCATATATTCATTTCTAAGGAAACACTATAGAAAATATGCACTCAAGACATTGCATTTAAGGATGACAGAAACTAGTATTTTCTGATGGCTTAGTGGAATTTAAAATAGTCATCGTGCAGTCAATATTTAAAACAAAAAAAACCAAGCAAACTATGTCTGCCCGAAACAAAATAACTTAATGCCTTTTTCTCCCCAATAATCTAAAACATTAATTACAAACACCAGTTTTGATCAAATGAAAAATGCAGTCTAGCCCTGAGAGAAAAATATTTCATATGCAGGAGTGAATCTTTCAATATTTTTAATTAATTACTACTTCCTTAACGTCAGAAAAAAAAAAATCAACAAAACAACAACTTTTAACACAAAAGTTATTTGGAATAAAGAAATGAGAATGTTTTCCTTAAAATTCAAATCAAAATTGTTAACTTTGTTGGAAGTGGGATCTTTTTCCTACCAGTAAAAACAATTAACTTCAAATTCAATTGAAGTGAAGGACAGAGAGAGTTCATAGGATATTAAATGTTAAACAATTTAATTTGATTCATGCAAAAAATATTGAAAAAATAATCAGATGAACTCTGTCACTATTTGACAGAAAACAAGGAAGATGCACAGCCAAAATTATATCAAGTCTTATTTTCACCTTGAATAGAATGGTAGGCTTGTAGGTGAAGGAGAAGTAGGAGATATGCTCTATCTTGTCTTTTTTAAGAGTTTTTTTGCCTTTATTTTAAATGTTACTTGTTTTTATATATCATCTCCATAAAATTCCTGTGTAAGCTACATATAAATATTATTGTTGAACAATTACATGTAAGTAGTTAGCAATTGTTTATATTCACATGGATCTGTCCTGGGTCTACAGTATTCAATGATTAGCAGCTGGACATTGAAATAGAGAGCAATTTTACAAAAATTGTATCTGATATTTGTTCATGAGATGAACTGCAGAGATAGTCAAGGACAAGAAAGTCTCAAAATTAAACTCCCCCACACTGGAGTAACTGAGAAAATAAGATTCAATTCAACATGTAAAAGTGCAACACACTTAGGGCACATGGCCTTTGTTGCATTTCAAAGGCCATCTTCGGGCAGCACACTTCCAGGAAAATGTGCACCCAGTCAAGAGAAATTAGAAAAATTATACCAAAAAAGAAAAACAAACAAACAAACACTAAGAACAAAAACAAAACCAATCAACCAAACAAACAAACCCCACCAACTGAAGACATAAAGTATGACCTACAAGAAAGTACTGAATAAAAGAAGTGTTGCAGGTTAAGTTGGAAAAAAACTAAAAATATGCAAATTCGCAAGTAGAAGAGACGATTTGACAGTTAAGGATCAGTTTTGTGAAGACAAAAGATAGGAATACATTGCTTGAAATAGCTGTGGCACCTCTGTCATTGAAGATCTGTAACAACAGGCCAAGGAAACTTCTGTTAAGGGTAACACACATGCAGGTGATCTGTCTCCTGACAAAGAAGTTATTTCTTACGGTGCAGTAAAGTCCTAATTCTTTGTATGTTATGAAGTTTGCAGAAGCCTTTTATTTCACTCTATATTTATCTCAGTCTTTTGACTGCAATTTTCACCTAGCTTTAGTTCTAAAGATTGCCCTTGGTGACTCTATCCACTCTTGAGTTAACTGCTAACACAATGGCTATCATGTTCTCCTGCTCCTATGACCTCGATGAAGATAATTCCCTCTTGTATTAATAGCTGATGTAGTATCATCCTTCTGATGCACAAACTAGAACATTTATGACAGGATCTTCCTTGTGAGCAAATACCTAGGGGACAGCCTTTCTGAGACTCTTCCCACAGCCAAAGGAGGCATTAGCAAAGGCCACAATGTGATTCATATTAGAATATCTTAATCCTTCCACCTACTCAGGCTCATGAAGGACTGTTACTGCATTTGGAAATGGTGAAAGCAAAAATTATTTTCAGTCTGTCTTTTGTTGTTGTGGTGGTGGTTTTTGTTTGGTTGGTTTTAGTTGTTGTTGTTTTTGGGTTTTGTGGGGTTTTGCTTGTTGTTTTTCCCACCCCCCCCCCCCCCCCCACAGTCAACATTATACTTAATGAGAATATTGAAGAGTTGCTTCATAGGTCAGCTATTAAGTTCAGCCCTTGCTGTTTCAAATACTTGTCCTAACATTGCAGTACTCTTAATGAGCTACCTAGAAGAGTGTACATTTTTGTCTTTTTCAGTTTGGCCTTGGAGGGCAAGCAACTTTCTTAGTACAGACATGAGCTGTATGACAGATGGTATAAAAGCAGACGTTCAGCTTAGCAAGAGGAGAGAGGCAGACAATTCACTTAAATAATCTTAGACTTCTCTTTCAGCATTGCAAATTGCTAAGAAATGTAATAAAGTTAACCTTATGAAACAGTTGTGTCTACATTTTTTTCTCAAAAACTATAAAAAATATTTATATCCTGTGTTTAAATTATTTTAGATCTGGAATGGAGAAGAATCTCATTTTCACTGACCATAAACAGTTCCTTATTAATGTCTGGTTTTATGTAACTCTTATTTATGTGTTTAGTTAGTATGCCTATTTGTACCAATTTTATAGAAAATATAATCAGCCGTGTGTTCCCTCCAACTGTCCTACACAGTGGTCTACTTTTGTGTATACTTTGAAAACAAGTTTTTCAATCCGTAGTGTTTCTGGAATCACATACTTGAATCCCTCCAAAGCAGGCTCAGGTTTTAACATAGTTCACTCAAAAAAAAAAAAAAAAAAAGAAATTAGTATCACCCAGTATGCTATGTCTTTCATATGACACTTTTAAAACTAAGGATTAGAAAAACTTTCCACCATTTTATGCAAAATTGAATGTTTTATAGTCTGATTTGTACATATACATGTTTTTGTTGTTGCTCAATGTATTACCAGTTCTGGAAGTACGTGAAAAAGTAAAAAGAACAACCTAGGATGTCGTGAGACGACGTGGAGAATGCAAAATTGCCGGCAGGACCTCTTTGGGCACGACGGGCGGGCCGCGAGAGTAAAGAATCTAATTCAATATGAATTTAACATCAATACCCTTTAATGAACTCTTAACAACACTGAATATCAATGTCCCCGAGACCACGTTTTTCCAACCCTTATATACTCTATACCCAAAAGGCCATGCGGCAAGCACAGGCTATGATTGGTTACACATGCAGTCATTCTTCCCATCCCACGATGGTGATTAGCTGCAGGGCACTGTCCACATGCGCAGCGACGACGAGGGTGCCCTCTTGCAGCCTGGGCAGACCAGCTTCTGTTTACTTCCGCATGGTCCTAGTGCATCACAGCCGCAACAAGCCCCTAGCTTGTTCACAGCATACAGCCCAAAACTCTCCACACTAGGACTAATTCTGTAGAATTACTTCTCTTGAAATTATAGCTTCAGCCAATGACAGTCAAATACTGGGAGTAGGATCTAACTTATGAACTTTAAAGAAGATAATAAAGTGCACATGTAAAGCTGAGTATATGTTAACTGCTTGTGGGGTTGGCACCTTCATTATGGGCGTTCCTTGACTTTTCAAGCAGAGATGGTGAATTAATCTTAAAGACTAGTTACTGATATATTACCAAATCAGTATTCTAGTTTGGAAACTTTTACAAGTTACTTTTGATATTCATTGTTCATAAGCATTTGGGTGGTCCACATTATTCACGAATTATTTAGAAATCCTGGAAAATCCTTAAATGTTTAGAATGAATAATCTCTGACATTGAGATGAAAGGTTCCAGTTTTTTCCCTTTGGGGTCTAAATTGGTTTTTGGTCTAACCAGATCCTGCCTCTTTACTCAAGGAAAATTCCGTCTGCGTCAGTGGAAATTTTGATTTCTGAGTGAAGTTAGACTTGACACATTGGAATTAAATAATTGTCTTTCTTGTTTTGCTTTGGCTAGAGGAATACCCTTGCTTATGCTAACTTATGCATTGTTTATCCCCATCAACTTCAGAAGGGTCATTTATTGAGTTGAAGTTTGTGTTTGCCAAGAGCATGAGTAACCAGACATAGTCTTATGTAAGAGGTAGCTGCTGTGCCTAGTCATCACATCTCCTTTTATATCTCAATTAAAAACAGTTACAAATTGAACACAGAATTAAGTAGTTTTTAAAGGTACACTAAGTGTGTCACTAAATCGTATTTGTTCAGGTGTCTTTTCTACAACATCTTTATCTTGTTGGGTAGTTGCTAATTTCTTTGTGTGACTAATCCAACTACTTTGTCTAAGTTTCACTGGTAGAGTGAACTGGAATCTGTTGTGGAGAGGTCTGCAGCACATTTGGACACCAGCCATTAAGAGTTGTCACTAAAATTGTCACTAAGAAATTGTACACATAAAAAGACTAGGATAAGAGCTAGTTTTACAGTTACTACTACAGTGCATCTAGAAGCAAGGGTCAGCCCTAGAGGCCTTAGTAATACAAAACCACACTCTGATTTTACCTCGCAGTGAAGGCCTGTAGGAATTATGGTCTGTGGGAATTATTCCTGAGGACCAGTTTTACAAGAGAGACTATTTCTATGGTAGTGTTCATGTGGCCTACCCACTTTCATCTTCCAGTGTAGAAACAGGTTAATTTATTAACCTTGTACAGACCTGTTGAAAACAATTTGGATTCCACTGGTTGAATGCTGAATCAGTGCCTCAGTGTAATAGAAATCTTGGCTACTAGGCAACACTTACCTGTTCTAGATGTGTATCTCATATAACAGATAAATATTTTTTAGACACACCTAACAACTATTTTTTGGCAGTGCTGCAGACCAAATATTGCTGTTTGGCTTATACTTTTACTCACAAATCACAGAATACTGTATTTATAAAACAACCTGTACTTCACACAATCACTGTTCACAATAGTAGGATAAAATAACTACTAATCCATATTCAATGCATTTTAAAGATTTTTATGCTCATACTGAAAATTTCTCAAGGCTTTCCAAAGCCACCAAGTATCTACTGACACGGTATATGGCAAATGTGAAGGGGACATATAAAGATTTTAGAACATAAAGCCATGTATAATTATATATGCAGATTTCTTTTCTTTTTTTTTTTTCAGAACTATTAGTTGTGATTCTTATCAAGTTTGTAATGTGACCTGTCCTTAAAAAGATTTTCTCCAACAAAGCTTTGCCAGTTCACAGAAGCTGATGATCCAGCCTATTATGTGATACATTATGTTCTAGATGTTTAAAAATTCTTTTGAGATCTAAATTTGAAAGAGTTTTAGAGGTGTTCTTGTTCATGAAAATCCAGTGGCTGGGATGATACTGAACCTCAGTCTAGAATTTTTGTTCTTATATTTCATAAAGATACATTTTACCTATCCATGTAACAGTACCTCACCTTCCCACTGGCCAGCTCATTTTACTTCTAATTGGTACTGTATGCCAAACAACTTCATGTGTTCTATGCTTAAAATGTCATGCTGAGTTGCAATGATTATTTATAGATTACACTGGGATTCTTGAAGGTGAATGTGCTCAACAGTCTGTAGATGTTCACAAGCAGAAGGAAACCAAGGAGCAATGTTTAGTGCATATTTGTGGCAAACTATTATCAGAATAAGGTCTCAAACGATGCCTTTTTTATTCATAAGCTTGCTCGTTGTTGTAATTTGCTACTGTGCATTTATTTCCAAGTAACTTCCCCAATAAAGAAAAAATAGCTCCACACAAATCAGTGAATAATATACTTCAGTCTACTTGCACTTGTATCAGTGGACCTAGACTACTGCAAATAGAGTTGTAGAGAGAAAGAACTATAACGGACAGATATGTAAATAGACTGAGAAAATGATTGTGTGGTGGGCAAGACACACCAAAGTACCAAATAGTGTGGCTCTTCATATTACACAGAATCACAGAATGTTAGGGATTGGAAGGGACCTCGAAAGATCATCTAGTCCAATCCCCCTGCTGGAGCAGGAACACCTAGATGAGGCTACACAGGAATGTGTCCAGGTCGGTTTGAATGTCTCCAGAAAAGGAAATTCCACAACCTCCCTGGGCAGCCTGTTCCAGTGTTCTGTTGCCCTCACTGAGAAGAAGTTTCTTCTCAAATTTAAGTGGAACCTCTTGTGATTCAGTTTGAACCCATTACCCCTTGTCTTACCATTGGTTGCCACTGAGAAGAGCCTGGCTCCATCCTTGTACACTCACTCTTTATATATTTATAAACATTAAATTAATGAGGTCACCCTTCAGTCTCCTCCAAACTAAAAAGACCCAGCTCCCTCAGCCTTTCCTCAACATGGAAATGCTTCACTCCCTTAATCATCTTTGTGGCTCTGCGCTGGACTCTCTCTAGCAGTTCCCTGTCCTTCTTGAACTGAGGGGCCCAGAACTGGACACAATATTCCAGATGTGGTCTCACCAAGGCAGAGTAGAGGGGAAACAGAAACTCTCTCAACCTACTAACCACCCCCCTTCTAATACACCCCAGGATGCCATTGGTCTTCTTGGCCACAAGGGCACAGTGCTGGCTTATGGTCATCCTGCTTTCCACCAGGACTCCTAGGGCCCTTTCCCCTGCATTGCTCTCTAACAGGTCATTCCTCAACTTATACTGGAACCTGGTGGTGTTCCTGCCCAGATGCAAGACTCTACACTTGCCCTTGTTATATTTAATTAAATTATCCCCCCAATTAATGCATTTATTTTCTGGGTTTCATCACCTTTGGAATAATGGGAACCATCCACAGCCTTTTATTTAAAATTATCCCATGTAGAGAATACCCTAAAACATAATGCAAGTTGTTCAGTGAAATAAATATATTTATTCAAGTTGCATATATAAACTCGAATCAAATGTGATGGAAGGACTGTTGACTCCTTCTGACTTGATATGACACTAAATCAAAGGATTAAGTCTTCTCTCCAGGCTTGGCTTCAGGTTATTGCATCTGTGAAGTGACAGACTGCAAGTGTTGAAAGCTTAACTAATCTATTATAGCCATATACTTTACTTCACCCAGAAGTGGATTAAACAAGGGAATTCAAACCAGCTACATTTATGGATAATCTCATTTAAACAAATAAATTCTGAGACAGACTTCTGTCAGATCTTATTCTCGACCTATTTAAAATCTTTGTTTTCTGGAAGAAAATATGATTTCTGCTTTGCTGGTTAGTGATCTTTAGAGCAGTTTGAGGCCTGAAAATTTTATGGCTTGAGAAATGTCAGCACCTACACTTACTATGTTTTCTATTCACATCTTCTTAGAGTGCATGTTTTTTGCCTTAAATTTGGGGATTTTTGATTTTTCAGTCTTGGGTTGGGGTGAGAAGATTAAATGTAAGAGTCATAAAGTACTCATTTTTCCCCAATTTTCTGAACAGTAAGCAAGCTTAATGTGCTGTATGATGCTAAGAATGCAGAAATTACAGACAGGGAACTACTGGAGAGAGTCCAGCGCAGGGCAACAAAGATGATGAAGGGAGTGGAGCATCTCCCTTATGAGGAAAGGCTGAGGGAGCTGGTTCTCTTTAGCTCAGAGAAGAGGAGACTGAGGGGTGACCTCATCAATGTTTACAGATACATAAAGGGTGAGTGTCAGGAGGATAGGACAAGGGCTGGTGGGTTCAAACTGGAACACAAAAGGTTCCCCTTAAATATGAGAAGAAACTTCTTCTCAGTAAGAGTGACAGAGCACTGGAACAGGCTGCCCAGGGAGGTTGTAGAGTCTCCTACTTTGAAGACATTCAAAACCTGCCTGGACACATTCCTGTGTAACCTCATCTAAATGTTCCTGCTCTGGCAGGGGGATTGGACTAGATGATCTTTTGAGGTCCCTTCCAATCCCTAACATTCTGTGATCCTGTGATTCTGTGATTCTGTGATTCTGTGATACAAGCTTTTTTAGGTCATGAAATTCTGCCACAAATGTTTATCCTTCTTCAGATATGTTGTCCAAGACATATTGCTTAGTATAAATATCCTTCTAATGTTTCTGGGATGAAATCTTGAGCACATGAAAATCAGAAAGAGCCTATTTTCTTAACTTCTGTGAAGGGAACAAAGTTTTCCTGTAATCTTGATCTAAGAATGGTCAATATGTATTAAGGTTACTTTATATAATAAAAGGTACATAAACCACACAAGAGTGGGAGTAACTACAACTCAGAGTCATGCAGTCATAGTTCTTTCCCTGTAATTTTGTTAACCTGCATTTGGAAGGGTGGACATGGTGGCATTTTCTGGCTGTCCTATGCAAACAGTAAATCTGTCACATTGCTGACTGGTAGACTGTAAGAAGACATGAGTAGTAGTTAGTAAGTAAATAATAAAAGCAACCTGAATAGTGATTTTCATCATGAAAGATCTCAAGTCTTTTCAAATGTATGAGAAAATTTACAAAATACTTCTGATAGTAATAATATAGAAAGACAGATTCTGTCATTAGAAGAGTCTCATAAATTACATATATTACTACAATTGATAAATATACGTGCAGAAATTTTAGTAGTCTTGTTAAACTTTATACTAGTTTACTACAATGCAATATTTAATGGATGCATGTTCTGGATCTTCTACTTTGTCTTTTGACTTTCTGTGACTGCAAGTGCAACAGCTTAGGAAAAGAAGTAAACTGCGGTTTGCAGAAATTTGGAATTGTCCATACCACGTAACACACGGCTGGAGACACTAAGACAGTTAAGAAGGTGAGTAGCAACATGAGTTCACTGACAAAAGGAGAGGAGGGTCTTCTTGATTATTGTTGAGTTTATTTGGAGGAAGATCAGTGGAAGGAAAATTATGTGGAAAATGCCAGGATGGCTCTCAGCTCTCCCTTTTCTTATACACACCAGGAGTCCTTACTTGTATCCAAACAGGGATTTGACCCTAGAAGACTTAATACTTAAGTTCTCTACTTGAAGAAGATATGGCCTGCATTAACCATGAAAGGTAGATAGGATTACTCTAGGGAAAAAAAAAAATAATTGATGATACTGGTCAGAAAAGCCTTTCCTAGATAAGGAAATAAGTGAAACTATTCTATTGGGAGAACTGTCTTATTGGGAAAAGACTGCCTTGAGGTGAAATTCAAAATATTACTAAAGAGTTCTATTCATATCTATCACAAGTGCCTATAATAACTTTAGGAAAGGACTGTTTGAGCAAGGAGGTTGGACAAGATGATGTCCAGAGGTCACTTCCAACTTCAAATGTTCTGTGAGTGTACCCCCACTGCACCCTGACAATGCCGTTACTTCTCACTGTTCTCCAACACTATCAATCACTGGACAACCATAATGGCAAGCTATTATAATGCTGAAAAAGAATATAAGGTATACTGTTGGAAAGCTTTTATCATGGAGTTCAATATGTCAATTAATTTTGAAAAGCTGACTATTTGTGAGTGTGAAGAAATAGCACAATTAAAATGAGAAAGAAAAAGGTACTGAATTTAACTGGAAAAGGCAACTAACAAAAGTTTTGTAACTTCACTAGTAGATAAAATGTATTTAGACCCATTACTCCACAGCAAAGAAAATAAAATAATGAACAATGTACAGAAGGTAAATGTGACCCGTTGTCTTTTTTTTTTTTTCCCCTTTTGTCTTAGCACACTAAAAAGATACAGATATATAGACCCCTAACAATTCCCAGAGTAAACCTCTGAAGCATGCTTTATAGTTTCTTTATAGTTTGGAAACATTTGTAAATTCCTTTGGTGCCTAACAGAGGATTAATGTAGTCACAGATAATCGTTAAAAGCAAATATAATATTTTTTTTTAAATGTGAGAAAGAATTAAAAGAAGCCAAGGAATAATAACTCAGGCAGACTAATTTTGATAAAAGATACTAGAGCAAATGGTTAAATGATCAACTTAAAATTGTTCAAAAGACATCGGGAAACATATCTAAGATGGCAAAGAGAAAATCAGGTCAAATCATTATATATGTATATATGTGTGTGTGTGTTTGTTTTCTTTTTTGTAGATTTACTAGGCTTGCGAGTGAAAGATATATAAATGTGACATACTGCAACTTTAATAATACACTGAGTTTTTACTTACAATTTCTAGTACATCAGACTTACCCAAAACTGGGCTACTGGACTGCATTAGTTCTGCCCAGCAGTGACTAAGAAGTACCATATGCTGCATGATCTCTGCAGCTGCTCAGTGTGAAGTGTGCCTAAGTTAGTAAATAATAGGCATATACAGTGAGCTAATTGCAAAGTTGAGATTCCTCATCCAGAATGTAAGCATGTGTTAAGTGGTCAGCTGCATCTAGGACATGTGTGCTGCGCAACTATAGTGCATACTTCTTAATGAAATTGTCAATGACAGTCAGCAGCTATGCAGAAGTCTCCTGTGTCCGCCTACACTAATTAGCATTGCTATGGATAGTGGCCTAAATGTTACAGCGAGGATCCAGGAGGCAGAAGATAATGTTGAGTAGGGGAATATGAGAGAAGAACATGCTGGCAGGGAGTGATGGTGTACGGGTAGAAAATGCTAGGTTATATGGCAGCTTACTGCAGCATCAAGTTGGAATAGTCATTCAATATTGAAAGCTGGATTCTTCAATGACCTACCTGATCATTTACTTCAAAAATTCATGCCATAGACAAACTAGGGAAGTATAATCTATGTGTAATTGCAACAAAATAAATGCATGTTATGCTCTCTATCTCTCTTTCTCTAAAAGAGTACTTGTCACCATCTTGTTATCAAGTGGACAGATCATTTTAATGGGCAAGGTTGTATCCTGAACCCAAGTCTGTTCAATATTTTTGTTAACAGTTTGAATGATGGACTGAAGGCTATTTTTCAGAATCATATAGATATCGTTATGCTAGCAGAGGAGATTTCAAGAACAGTGACAGACATAGTAGATACTAAACACATTCCTGACTAATTGTGAAGAATTCAAAATCAGTTAAAAAGAGCAAATAAAATTTAAAACTATACTATATGTATCTAGAAAGTTCAAATGTACAAGACACAAGGAGGAAAGACTGGCTGGGCAGAAAGCTATTTGTGCTTATACTGGCTAAAAACTATGTTTTAACAACATGAGAACTCTGTGAAAGCCACATTTAATTTTTGAATGAATAGTAGCAAAAATAAAGTTAATTATTAGATAAAATAACAGTCAACGTTATTTCAAATAATAGAATTCTCAAAATCTCTTGATATAAAATTGATAGGAAAAAGATGGTTCCTGCTGATTACAAGTTTATTGGTTTGTATATGTAGAATAGGTGAGAACAATAAAATTCTGGCTGTATGAAATCAGTACCACATCTTTCTCACAGAAAAATACACCGACAATTTAATTATTTTTCTGGAATTATATTTAATGGGAAAGAAATATATACTACGATGCCAGTTATTACCAATGTAATTCTAATTCCTGAATGTAAACATGACAATCATCCATTCACACAAAAAACTTGCATATGATAATATTACCAACACTTCTTTAGTGGTAATTTGGATAAACCAATGTTTGGTGACATTTAGAGAAACAGAAAGCACTCAATAACAACCATAATGGACACTTGTCCATTATGAGTATGACTGAATTGAAAAATTTCCATCAAAACTTTCAGTTTGTAGTAATTACGTTTTTCTCTGTAAAATGGAATTCTATTTCTTTACCCAAACTATTTTTAATATTTTATGAAAAAAAGAGAGTTTTCCATAAAATCTTTGTCAAAAATAAATGTTTTATGAGAATTTTCTTCATTAAAAAAAAAAAATTACTTTCTGCAATGGTATTATTGAAAAACTTGGCTTCAGAGAAAGAAAAATGTTTGACTAGTTGTATGAATGAATTGCAAGTATTTGAAGAGTGAAAGCAGAGGTGCATCTATTAATTTGACTTAAGTTTGTAGACTCAAATATTGCTACCCCAAATAGTCCAAGTCACTTAGTTCACAAGCTGTAAATAGAAAGAAGGGCAAAGTTTATCAGATTTTTGAAAGAGTATCAATTAGCCAGAAAAACTCAGTTGTGACCACATTCATTTTAGATCTTCAATGAATTCACACTTTATAGTTAATCAAGCAGCCCTGAAGATATGGAATCAATATCTCACTCATTATTCTGTTTCTCCTCATACATTTACTGTTATGAATGTATTTACGCTGCTCACTTTCATTACATGTTCAATCTTATGCAGTCAATGATGTCTTCATCCTGGGGATTAACCAACATTCTTTTTCTTCAGATTGCAACAGACTAGGAGAGGACACAGTCATCTTCATTTTCTCAGATAAGAAATTGTGATTTTCAAGAAATCACTGCACTACTAAGTGCAGTATTACTGGAATTCTCTGCACTCTTTGATTTAAAAGGTGACCTAACTGTAGTGATTCATACCCATCACAGAGTTTAAGATATGATGGGTTTAGAGGCCAGGTAATGCAGCACTAACCAGCAGGTTTTCCAAATGCCAAGTGTATGTACACTGAAAAGCCCTCTTTTAGGCAGATGCAAACAGAAGACCATTATTTTGAGAGACATCTATTTTGACATGGCTGGATGGAACTCTCTGACTTCAGTAATTTCACAGAATTTTTTGTTTTGGTTTTGCTTGTGAGGGAAGTGAAGAAAAACAGAAAGAGAACTTCTATTAAACATGAAAGTACCATTAAATTGCATTGCAAGACTGGTCTACTTATCCTCAGGCATGGCATACCCTGCCTAGATGGGCTATAAGGAAAAATCTAATTTAGAAGTAATAAGGCAAACTTTTAAGAATATAAAAATACCTATCAAGCGGCCAAATATGTTTCTTTTGTCCACTGCTCTGTAAAATGAGAGTTGTTTCCTATAGCTATGGGTTTATAGCCTTGCATTGAAGTGACATCTTCCACTACTAAATGATTCAGAGACATTCTCATCAACAGTGGCTGAAATATAGTTGTCACTCTATAAATACAAAATGGAACAAAGGGCGCTGCACATCAGCAATTCTGTTTTGTCCACAGTAGAAGTATACAATGTAATTTCTTGATAGGAAAACAGTGCCTAGAAAAATGTAAAATGCAACACATAAGAATATTTCCTGAGAAATTAATTTATGTCATGCTGAGTTTTGGTCTTAACAAGACTGAATTAACTAAATAGGTGTACAGAATACCACATCAAAGGCAGACAAGTAAAAAAGATGAAAAAGAATCAGACAGTTTCAGTATAAAAAATCTAATTTTCAAAAAGTTTTTATCACATTCAGAGTGTGAAGTGCTGATATTATCACATTCACAGTTAATGCTGATATTAAGTTAGGACACAATACCCAAACAGTACAAATGTGATAAATTTGCCTTCTTCATCATTGCATCAGGCTAGCTGAATGCTATTATAGTTCAATCATACCTGCCATAACATCAGTCTGTTTGGTGTAGCATTACTTTCCAGTGACATGGTTGGGAAAAGCAAACCTAATACAAGGAAAAATAGAATGTAGGCCTTTGACAAATTTCTTAAAGGTCATATAAAACCATTTTGATGTAATTATAGTTCTGGATACTGGGAAGAATTTTTTTTTTTTTTTTGTAAGTACTCCCAAGGCTCCATGTAAATATTTTTATGACAACTTTTTAGTATGTACAGTGCAAGAAAAAAATTATAATTAGGGTAGTTCAGTGCCTATGAGTAAATTTGCAGTCAGAAAACACATATGCCATAGTTGCTATGTAAGAACCCAATAGTTAATTGCAAAAGAGTTTGAGAAGCAACAATGATGTGATATCTAAATATGCACTATGGCATGGCTGGGAAAAAGTATCAGTTGCATTTCATCATTGCTTCCCATATCCCACTTTCACAGACTGTTTGGCTGGGATGGTGGATTCAAATATGAATTCCCTGTTTGGGTTGAATCTTAATTTTGATAACTTCAGGTGATACATAATCCAGTCTAACATACTTCTTAGCATGCACCCAAATTGTGTTTTGATTCTGAGTTTCATGTTAAGTTACTGTTAAATTTCAACTTCACTATGTCCTTGCCAGTCTTCCAGACTCCTTTCTAAACAACCAAATGACCTTATGGTCTTCCTGGCTGTCATTTTTTTTATATCTGGAGTCACTTCTGGACTTCAATCATTTTTGCTCCATGCTGTGTTTGATAAAGAGGGCTGAAACATTCATTTTTGTATGCTGCTAGGAAGGCAACATATAGTTCTTATCAAGCATTTGGCTGTATCTGTGAGATATACACTGTCATTATTTTGTTGAAAGAATCACTAGATACATCCTATTCAGTGAAGAAAATTTTAACCTAACAGATCTGTAAAAACAGTGGTGCCCATATAAAGCAAGTGAACCCAGTGTGGTCTCGACTGGTGGTAAGCAGTGACAATTATACTCAAGCATGTGGCAGGGAGGTTATATTTTCCTGTAATACATCTTTTATGAAAGGCAATGCAAGTGAATCTCTCCAAAAGTGTGCATGGGAGGGAGGCAAAGATTTTTAAAGGAGGAAATTTCTTCTAGATTGGGTGGTACTGTGCTTGTTGTTAGCCGTACATAGAAGAAAAATAGCTTTGTTCAGCAGAATCTCTCTGGGAAAGTAAAATGATTATCCATATCTCACAGGTGGGAAGCCATGGAAGAGAAATGAAATGGCTCAACAAATGTATCAGAGAAAATCTGTGGCAAAAGTAGAAATTAAAGCTAGGCTTGTCAGGTCCTGGTCTAACTGTGTATCAGTGAGTTCCTTCTTCCTCTATATGATTCTCATCTCCACAAAATACTATCCTAACCTTATGGAAGGCACTAACAAAGTGAAAGACAGGAAAAGAAAGAGACATGACTAGGAGAAACGAAGGAATGTTCTTTGTGGTATGTTTTGGGAAAGCAGTCCAAGAAGGACAAATATAAACAGTCATTTTAAAAGCCTGCTTTTTTTGCTTTGTTCTGATTCCTCCCACTCATCAGTAAAATGAAAATATTATACAAAAAATTCCAGGAAAGTCATTTCAAGGAAAAAAAAAGAACTAGTTGGCAACTTCTTTAAATGGGCCTTTTTATTTCTTTCAGCTTTTCTGCTTTGTGGTCAATGTTCTCACCCATGAAACAGGTTTGTTTTCCCTATACAGTCTGCTTTAAGTATATTAAAATTAATATTCCAAGGCAGATTGCTTAAGGACCTCACTGTGTTTAAAGTTTGCCTACAGTTTCATTGACACCGATGTAGATAATTACTATCTAAACCAGGCTTACTATTTAGGCAAATGATGGAAGGCAACTGTTAACAGCAGCTTGATGGAGTGCCACTTGCTGGCAAAGTGTCTGTAGGATCTGAGGACTGTGACCACTGTGCCCTGAAGCAAACAGCTGCTGGTTGAAGATGTGAATGACCTCAGCTGTCTGGCCCTACTGCCAGACTCTACTGCTGTCCTGGTAGAGCTGGCGGGAGATGATGTTCACTTCCTCTCACTCCTTCCCAGGTCAGACACTACTCTTCAGGACCCAGTTTCCCTGGCAGTTTGTGTGAATGCAGCAGAATGTGAAAGGGTGTAGCTAAAGTGTGCTGCAGATTCCCCACCGCTGCTCTTATATCTTGGATGTGATCCATAACGGAGGTTCAAGACAAGCAGCCTTGGGAACTCCTACCTTTAGCCATTGGAGTCAGACTGAGCATAGCACACCTAGGAGAACTCTTGGCCCAGGTCAGTTATGAATGTAAAGAAAAAAAGACAGACATTTGCTTTTATTTTTCCTTCATAAACCAAAACAGGGTTGCTGGTTTATGAATTGCAATAAAATGGAGGTAAATATGTATACAGAAATCCAAATTCCTGCATTCCATAAGATGCTATTGTTACTTTAAAAAAAAATCCTAGTAAATATGACACTAAATTGCTTAGTTTATCCTAGGGCTGAAGCTTATTGCAATTTATACATTTTATTTAAATTACAAAAAACATTCAGGTGGTGTCATGGAGACACCCCAAAAGTCAGTTTTAGACAGACAACAAGTTCCAAAACAGACTTTATTCTAGCTGGCAGATAAGGAATATTTGTTGCTGCTTTGACTGGTTTGGCATGTTCACCAGCTGGACATGATTGTGTGAGCATCAGCACTTTGGATGCCATCCCCAAGCTCCTCAGTTTAGAGCCTGCTTCACCTTGCCTCTCTATGCTTTCTATCGCATCCCACAGCATGTCACAGGTAAGACCGATTACATCCCCCTCTCCCACCATATCTAGTTTAAAGCCCTGTCAATGAGCCCTGCCAGCTTGTGTGCAAAAGACCCTCTTCCCCTTATGTGAAAGGTGAACTCCATCCGATGCCAGTAAACCCAGTGCTGTGTAGGCCATTCCACTATCAAAAAAGCCAAAAATTGTGGCAGTGACACCAACCGCTGAGGCATGTGTTAATAGAGTGCACTTATCTGTTTCTCTTAATGTCAGTGCCCATGACTGGAAGAAGAGAGGGAAAAATAACCTGAGCACCTGATTCCCTCACCAACCATCCCAAGGCCCTGAAATTTCTTCTAATTGCCCTTGGATTATGGGTTGCAATCTCATCACAGTAACGGGTAGTAGTCTGAGGGCCATCCCAGCCTAGGAAGTTACCTGGTGATGTCCCTAATCCAGGCCACAGACCTTTCAAAATACATTCCACTTATATTTGGTAATCTACAGATTACTTCTACAAAGCTTCAATGGTAACGAGGAAAACAAAACATTAGTAAACTTAAATTTGCCTTTTAGGAATCTGTACTTGTGGAGAATTTGAAATCATGTGACTGGTTGACTAAGGACTGAAACCAAGTCTCTGGGACTGATGCTGTGGAATTAAAACATTGCTCTGAGAGAGCTGGTAGAGAGATATGAGAGTTTTTGGAGATGCACATGAGACCTGAAGGGAAACTCATAGCTGATTCTTGATGATCTTTCATGTTGGAATCAGGATAGTGGTACTGAATTTGAAGATGGTACTGCAATTTTTACTGCCAAAAGTAGACTAGTCCTGATTTTCCTCTGACATGCATTACATTACCAGTCTAATTCCATGAAGTGCCACATTTTGCTTCTCGATTACATGACTGTAGGTGAGGCAGAATTTTAGCACCCTCAATGAAAGGGATTCTGGCTGTACAATTCTAATAAACTTTTTTGTTTGTGTTGTATATCCTGTGCTATTTTGGCTCATGACTTTAAATTATTTGGCAGAAGGAATTGTTGTCCCACCTGATCATAAATACTGCCAATGGAGATGCTGCACCTGCTCCAGGAAATCCTTTTCAGTGTTTCACCGTATTTTCTGCTATGCACTTTGCCCTTACATATCTTCTTAATCTACTTTGCCATAATTAAGCTTATATCTTTGCTTATACACCAGCTATGAAAAACAGATTATTGATTCTTTTTTGTAACAGCATGTTATCACTTTCTCTATCAATTTCCACTTCTTTCAATTAACCAGCCACAATTTTATACATCTTTCCTGGTGAATAATTTTCCTAAATTAATAAACTTTGCCACTTTCCCCTAAATTCTCTCCATTTTTCTTAAAAGTGTACAGTCAAAACATGAGTGCTGGACTCTCACTGAGATCACAACATTTCTGCACAAACAGATAATTTTGCATCTCTCTCTTAATATGTATATAACCATGTATGGGTTTGAGAACAATAGTGTAGTATTTTTCACTCCTATTTACTTTCTAATTGTGCACAATAATACAGCAGGAATGCTATCTAATGTCCTGGTTTGTGTTCTGTATTTGTGCAGGTACTGTCACAACATCACAGCAAGCTGACTCTAAATTGCCTAAAAATGTGAAAGACTGCGTTATTGCAGTTCAACTTTGTATCAGTAATCGACTGAAATTTGATATATTTCTTGCTGTAATAAAAATCTACAGACAATCTCATTATCTACAACCAATATGAACAACACTTGTGAAACAGAGCAGAATTAAGAAAATAATTTAAATGAGATTTGTTTAAAAAACATTTTAAATTTTGATAGAAATATTAAAGAAAATGAATAAATCTCAGACTTTCTCTCCATGACTTTAAGGAAGAACTGCTCCTAAATGTAGTTAAGGTAATGCTACAGATTATCTGTCTTCCTGGTTAGGAGACATTCTCCTAGTAATGAGTGGCATTTCAGACTCTCCTAAATATCAGCTCTGGAGTTGTTTTATCACTTTCTGAGGAAGAGCTGCCAGTTAGACCTTGCCATGAAAAAAACACTTAGGTCTTCTTCCACTTCCTTTCAGCAGGTTCCATAAAGATCTCAAAGGAAGCCCTTTTTTTCTCCCTTCCCTTTTCCTTTGCATAAATTCTAAGACAGATATATTCAGTCCTTTCCTCTGCTTCCCTGCAGCTTTGTAACTAGATGAGAAAACCAGACTCAGCTGATCTTTTGATCTTCTCCCAAGGTGGAGGGAAGAAAAGGAAAAACTACTTCAGCTCCTAAGGGAACAGAAGTGACTGTTTATGGATGGAAGTGAACCGAAAGCCAAAAGAGTACATAAATGTGTGATGTTGAAGTTGAACTCAAGTGAGTACTGGCTTCATTTGAGAGCTGACTGATGAAGTGACTTCCTGAGCTGAGGAATGGATAGCCAGAATGGCTGGGTACACACAACCTTTTACTTAGGTAGACTACCGAACTGCTAGACCTTCAGAAATGTATTTTTACATATTTAAGATTTGAAAGACTTCAAATTACAATTTTTGACAGCCTTTAAGTATCTGTGAAAAATAGGCTGTTCTACTGATTTCAATGTAAATTTCAGTGAAGACGTAATTTGAAAATCAACAAAAAATTACTTCATATTTTCAATGGTAGTTCTAGTTTATTCTGAATGATTACTTAGAATTTGGGAAATATACTAGTGTTTATTCAGGGAAAGCAGCTGAACTGAAAAAACCTGTAATATGATTTATTTTTTTGGTGAATGTTTCTTTCCTCTGTGAATGTCAATGTTCACATCACTGTGTGATGTGAACATTCGCCTGAAACTGTGAAATGAGAACTGGGCAGGTACCCTGAAATTAAAGGAACTACTGTGAAAAGCAGCATGAAGAGAGAAGGAGAGAGAAATTGTTTACAGCTACTGGGAAAACAGCTCTTAGTTAAATTCTTATGATAACTTCAGGACAGTGAATCTGTGTGGTTAATTCAGTTTTATTTCATATGTAAAGGAATAATTTAAATGCATATAACGGCACAAATTAATAAAGATTGCATTGCTAACAGTGGCAATCTTGATTATAGTAGCTACTAAGGAAATAATCTCCTTTTACCAAATTTTCCTGAAATTCTTAATTTTCTTTTCATAACTGTTTACAGAAATGGCAAGCCCAAGACATTCAGCATGAAAGTTATGCAGACATCTAAATAAGTGGCTAGCTTTTCAAATCTGCCAAGTAATTATAGAATTGTTTTCGTTGGAAAAGACTTTTTGAGGTCATCAAGTCCAACCATTAACGTAGCAGTGCCAAGTCCACCTCTAAATCATGTCCCTAAGCATCACATCTACACATCTACCAGGGATGGTGACTCAACCACTTCCCTGGGCAGCCTTGCAAGTTTCCCTAAAGTGAATGAAGTGTTCAGTACTCTAGAAACTACTTAGCATGACACATAAATATGTTATCTGAAAGTATGTATGGAAGCACAACTTAGGGATAAATATCTGATTAGCATATTCTAGCATTTAGATTTTTCCTAGTATTTTGAAGACACTATTCTAGGAATAGAAGAAAATGCTGGTTTGGAGACATCAAAATAATACATAAAAAGAGATCAACTGTACAAAATCCAAAAGAAAAAAAAGGATCCACTCTTTAAAAATAATTTTTGAAAGGATTTGTAATGAGTAGAGGAGCTTGATTAAAACCTTTTATTAAGTTCAAGAAGTTGCATTTGCAGAGCACTGCTGAATACAAAAAGATACACAAAATGCAAATTAATCTATAAAGTAGTTAAAAATATGATAACTGATATTGCCACGTCTGGATCTGTCAGCCATGGTAAGAAAAGACAAAGAACTTAAAAGGATAGTACATTTAAGTAATTGAAAAAAATGTTATGATGGCACTGATATGGACATATGGTGACACAGACAAGAAAGTAGCTGAAATAGAAGACGTTTTCTTTTTACAAGGAAGGATAATTTGACCAAAGAATTACTTTTAACAAGTAGATGTGAGTTGAAGCCAATGCATATTAAAGAATATTTATCCAAGATAAATGTGCAATTTGGCAAGCCTGATGTAATTTATTCCCCTGAGTTCTTAAAGAAGTAGGTAAAATAATCTTTGAAACTCATAGTGATTGTACTTCAGACTTGTGAAAGATGAAAACAGGAGATGATAAGAGAGGAGCAAATATATATATATATATATATTTTAGGAAAATAAAGAAAGTTAGGGATTGTGTTTCAGATATATTAACACTTTTACATTCTCCTAAGCAACTGCAGGATGTACCATCTAATTGTCAGTGCCAGAAATAATGTAGAATTTGTTTAAAATTACTTTGACAGAACAGGCAGGCTCAAACGACATCTGAAGTTGCATTTGTTTACATGCTTTCTCTGTTGAACTCAAGATGCAGAGTAATTGGTTAGGCAGCCTTGTTATTATCCAAGGGATCATAATTAAATATAGAACAACAGTGTAAAGATGCTGGAAAAATGCTGGTTATATTTTGGGCTTCATTAACAGGAGTTTTTCTATAAAACAATGAAATAAGTTAAAAGTCTTACATATGTATAATCTGGAGAAGAGAAGCTGGAGGGCAGTCATGGTAACTGTTTTTCTAGTATGTTCTTCATTGCCACTGAAAGAAAGATGAGAAAAGACTGCTTAATATGCAGGAAAGTAGATTTTGGCTTGTTATTAGGAAGAACTGTCTAACTACATACGGGTGGAGAAAATGTGGATCAGATTAGGTATGGAGCTTGAAGAATATCTTCTTGGAGATTTTTAAGAGTAGATGTGATGGCATGCAGATAATCATACTAGAAATTCTTTGAAATTGTTTTCTAAATATACATTTCTGTGATTCTGTAATTCAGAACAGCCATATTCAAGACAATGATTAAAAGGTTGCAGAGGACTAGCATTTGCAGGTAAAGTTATGAGGCTACTGACATTATTACCATCTTATGGACATTACTGTTCAGGCTTTAGCAGGAATGATTGCCACATGCTCCCAGTATGCTGAAAAACAAATAAAACAGAAAGCAGTGCTTGACAGCATAGTATATAGTCTGTCTTCTGGAAAACCTGATCCCTGACTGAATTAGAGAACAAGCACATAGAATATGAAGTAGCAATTAAGAAGTCATGATTTACAGTGATTAATCAAACACTCATGATGAATGCACTTCCTCTGAAAGCAAACATGCTTTCTTCTGGAAGCAGATGGTAACTAAAGACCTATGACCTGAAAACTAACTTACTGAATGCTATATGAAGTAAGACCTCATTTCTTGGATGAAATTATTTTATTTGATGTTGACTCTGTATATTGTAATAATGTATTTTATATCTCCATGAGTCATTGTCTAAAATATACCAGTTTACAAGTAACAGTGCAAGTTTTTGTTTCAATATGTTGAATCTCCTAAAAACCCCACAAGACACAAAAAAGTTTTTTGATAATATGAGAGCGAATAATGTAATGTTTACAGACTGATGTGAAGTGAGTGAAGTAAGTGAAGATGAACATGACAAAAATACTTTGGAAAGGAAAGCTGCCTGTCATTGCTGCATTTCACCAGACGTAATCAGTAATATCATGTGACATATATGTCCCAAATAATTTTACATTTTGAATAAGGAATTGAATAATGTAACTATTTGAGTAATAATAAAGAAGCTTTTAATATCCTCTATTAAAATTAGAAGGTGTACACACATCATAGAGCAAAAATACTTAACTAAGCCCTTACTGTTTTGTAAAATACTTCCCTTCTCTATTCACAGATGCAAGTTTAGAATTGATTACATACTTTTCAACAGGGAAATTTATCACCTGATATTGGCCTCTTTTTCTGCCTTCTTACTAAGTACAGTACCTGATTAACTGTGTAGTTATTCTAGAATTCTTAGTTTGCTGAGTTAGTCAGTATTTGGGAGATTCAAAGAAAAAAGGGTTTCCTGTTTTGTCAAATATGTATTTTACTTTTATTAAGAGTGAGTTATCATACCTTTTCCTAATCTTGGGTTTGTATAAACAATAATTTTTTGTGAAGGTACATTTATTTTGCTTTTCTTCTGTTGTAATGTTTTGGTGGTGGAAGTTAGGTTTTCACTAGTGTCACTCATCTTGTCAGCATTATAGGCTATCACAGGTATTTATTGAAAAATATTTGCTTGGAAACTGTACCCTTTTTATTTTTTTTTTTCTGTCCATTAAAAAATACAAAAAGCCAGAGCAATATAGTAAAGAATTCCACATATAATAAGTAAGATATTACCCATAATTCTTTCTTTTTGTCAATCCATGAATGGGCCACTCAGGGTTAAGGAGTACTCTCCTTAATCTCGGCACAGCCTAAATGAAAATGCTCTGACACATAACTGAAATATTTAATTATCTAATTTGGAGAGCTCTTGGAACCACAGGGACATTGCAAAAACTTCTCTGATTTTCAGACCTAGCAGTCCGATATAGGCACTAGTTGAGAAAAAAAAAAAAAAAAGACATTTAAAACAGTCTTTATTCTGCTAAACAAAAATGAACAAACAAGTGAATGTAAAGTTAAGAGATATTATTTGAGGAAAGTTTCCTTGCTCTATGAATTTACAAATGTAGATGTTAGCGGGAGGGACATGAAGGCAATGGAAGCATATAGGTAAGACTATAACATCATTGATGGTCTGACCATCTGCTTTAAGAGGCCCTCCTCTAAGGCCTGGGACACTGTCACTCCTACCTCCTTGCAGATAGGCAACAGTTGTCATTTCAGTTTTGTTAAATTGCCAAGAAAAGTCAGTAGGCTCGATGTGCATATAATCTGCCACTGTAAAATTTTCATTCAAAATTTTATTTTCCTGTTTATCCAGTATTTTATTTAGGATTCAATTTAATTCCAGTTATTTTATGGTACTACTTATCCTTCTATTTTTGTCTTTGTGCTCTCTTAAAACTCAAGCTTCCTGGAAACAAAGACTGAAATATTTATTTATTTAGGTAGATTTTGGGAGGAGTGTGATGAGGCATTTTACCTGAGGAATATTTTATTTTTGATGAAAGTGAGTTATCATTCTTCCTACACTTTCCGCTTCATTACTATTCTAGCAAAAGTTCATTACTATTCTTGAGCAAAAAGGGTATCTCAAGTCTCCAGAATAACCCTATTCTCTCAACAGTCCTCATTGTCTCTGATATAGATTTGAGGAGTAAGTCCAGAAACGCCATAGTGGTTTAAGGCAGAGACACATCCCAGTTGTTGTGCATAGCTTCATCGCCATAAGAAGCTTTGTCTTAGATGTAGCTTTGTTTACAGTTGCTGTTCACATTTTCTTTCTCTCGACTCCAGCCCCTTCTGAGCACTTGTAATTTTTACATCCTCAGTTTTGCATAAAGGATCAAGATACGTTTCTGTTATGACATCCTCGTGATTTATCATGTGGTTCCAGAAAGGGACTGAATACCTAAGGCGAATAAAACAAACAAACAAGCAAATAAAACCCCCCAAAATAAAACAAAACAAACCTGATGACAGTGGTCTTCTGGATGCCAAATACAGCCTGGTGGATTTAGGAAGCTCTGTTACAATACTTCAGAAGGCAGTGACTGTTGTAATTGTCTCTTTCTTTATCTAACATTTGGCAGTTAACCAGGGAATTGAAACTCTAAGAAAGAACTGTAATTCTCAGAAGAGAAACCTGATTGCCAAGCCAGTGGCAAGACTTTTGTGTTTTGGGCAATATTTTAATGAAAGCAACCAGAGAAGCACTGAAATACATTGCATAGTTGTTAGGTCATTCTGCTGTGGGAAGAAAACATGAGTCCAGTTCCGAACACTTAAACAAAATATTCCTTTTATAAAACGAAAATCATTTTTTCTCAAATAAAATGTAAAAGTCACCCACGGCATATACAGGAGAAACCCTCTAAGTAAACTCTTCAAACACTTCTTTATTCTCTTGTTGGCTGGCATATTTAGCTTTCACTGGGAAGGACTATCATCTTGAGGTATCTTACACTTCCTCTTCATGGCAGTAGAATTTTAAGAGTTTAACTCCTAACCTTCCTTACTCAAAGATGCTGGGTACCTAACAAACCTTCTTGGAAGGGGGACATTTTCCCTCAGTGTCCTCATTGCAAATCAGATTTCCTTTGGTTGCTTTAGAAAAAGAGTAGGATAGACATTTGTATTTTTAGCAACAATTTGTCTGTCACTCTTCCACGTACTAAAACGGATTTTCTGGGGACAACAGAGATTACAGCCATCTCCTCCTCTGGATCATTCTGTAGTTCAGCATGTACTCCGTGTTTCACAATGGCTTCTCACTCTCTTCCCATCAACACATGACTGGATACAGTAATGCATGCTTTCCCTAAAAGTCAATGGAGAACGTTAGCAATCACACTACGACAAATCTGGCGTAAGTTAACATTTCCAAAGACATTTTGAACTCCAAAGCCATATGGGTTATTCACCCTGAAATCTGAAGGTGGTGACAGAAGAGATTGCCTGTTCACTAGCATAGATGTTTTTATTAGCTTCTCAAAAAATAAGCAGAGGCATTAGAGGACTAGAGGAAAATGAACATAAACTCATTTTTTAAGTAAGAGACTAACAAGGAGACAAGAAACCATAGACAAATAAATCTAAATAATAGGCATGCTTCTAATGACACCAGTAAGCTTCAAATGAAAAATTAATAATGTTAAAATAAATCAAAATGATTACTGTTAGTCCAGTTGTCTGCAGCAATAGTTTCAGAGAGAAAAGAAAAAATAAAAAGACAAAAAAGTATATAAAAGCCTGTGAAATTTTGTTACAGCAGATTTGATAAACGAACAGTGATCTCAGGATCAGGGTCATCTTGGTAAGCCATAAAATAATAAATTTCCTGAGTAACATCCCTTCCTCTCACCCTGTCCTCCAAATGTCATCGTATTTCTGGCAGATGACTCTAAACTTCCTGTGGTCCCTTCTTTCTCGGTGGGAGTTATGTGTGTGTGCATACTGGACAATAAGACCTTATTTTGCAGACCAGGTTTCATAGATACCAGGTTTTTAAAAATGGATTGGAGAATTATACTAAATGCTAATAGATTCATTAAGATATTAAGGCATAATTTCACTGAGTAACGTAACTAATAAGTAGCTCAATATTATGAAAGAAAATTAGGGGAGAAAATAGGTTAAATATTGAGGTTTGAAAGATTCAAAACTAATGAGGGCTTCCTGTTAAATCATTGCATAGGAGTAGAGTGATATCTCCATAACCACAGTGGAAGTGGGAACTCTCTGATTTACATAGAACACAGTATAATACACAATTACTGCTATTCTAGAAATTCTTAATTTAAGATTAATTTAAGATGCCTTACATTGCATTTATTTTAGTGGGAAGATGTTTTTTGCCCTTTGTATCTTAATATTTTCATTCTTTCTTTGTGGATTTAATTGATGGTGTGGGGACAGTTACAAGGATATGCTGTCTAAAACGAAGAATCCTATTTAATGACTCATAGTCTCTTTTACAGAAGCGTAGTTAGGGAAAACTCAGTTTAGGCTTAAGATCGTATTTGTTCAGCAAAGTACATACTGATTTTTATGTCAGTAGGTTTTTAAATGTGTTTAGAGCTCAGCATTGCTTACATATTTCAATGAATCAATGCTTAGAGATGAACTACAAACTCTGTGGTTAAGACGGTGAGAAAATTACTGTGAAAGACATATTCCCTTCTCACTAACCCACCTAGTACACCTTAGTCTAGTAATACATCAGTGTAAAGAAAGTTTTCTCTTTACTAGGTGATGTTTGGCTAATTGCATTGGAAGCAGAATGATGGAATACGAAATATTTCATTTAAAATTTATTGTCTCAACTTGAGGTATTGAATACTTGATATTTCAAATAATTGCTATTATCCGTGTACTAGAGTGTCTGAAATTTGTGCAACTATCATTGTCCACTAGCCAGGACTTATCAGAAGAGAAGACTCTCATAGAAAGGATGGCTGGGGGCATTCATTCAAACCACCTTTTAATGTTCTCTTAGCTGTTGCCTAGCTGTTAGCACAAACAGAAAGCACTACTAGGTGTAGCTGTTTTCTTGCACAACCTAATATTTTTATTACCTCTCCTTTGTGGGAGGAACTTTGTAGTAAGCTCTTATAACAAGGAGATCTAGTGACTGCTAACTTTTTTTAATATTTTCTGTTCCAGTAGTTGCATTCCTCTTAAGTTCCAGCAGTCATACAAACTGTGCTGCACAACACCGTTGAGGCAGCTACATTTTTCATAATCAGTGACCAGGTTCTGTGCAAGGGACATCCTGGCTAGGTGTTATATACCCTTAATTCAGTCAAATGTCTATAGTCTGGCAAATGATTTTATACTACTGTATGGCAGCATACAATTGTGAATACATGAATGTGAATACGTGTAAGGGGAAAGGTCAATCCAACATCCTATCTCCAACAGCTATCGGCCTAGTAAGAACAATGCATATGTGTACAAAAACGTTCTGTAATATTGTTCCAGCCTCCAAATATTTTGAGTACAGGGATTTCCTTAGCTTAATCTGACCTCTGCATGTTTAGATGAATTGTAAAAATTTTCTTTTTCACTTTGTTCTCAAGCTTCCCATTTTGGCCCATGCAAATTTCTAGGATCCACAGCTTGCTTTTGCAAAAATTTCTGCAGCTCTGTATGCTGTGTCAAGAGCTACTTTCTTCTGTTTGAATTTGGCTCTTCCTGGCTTTATGTGATGTTCCTGAAGTGTCAGAGGAGAAGCTCTGATCTTTTTACTGCATCAAATATAATTGCTTTAGGTGGCAAACCAGAAATGCTCTGCAGAAATATCTAGAGAAAAACAGTTCATATCTCATGAAGTTTACTGTCCAAATCAAATCAAATCAAAATAAGTCTATCTTTATAGGGTTTTATGTGTGTATCATCATAGTAAGGATTACTTATAATAAATACTGCATAAATCTTACACTTGAAAAAAGCAGAGAATAAAGTAAATATTTCAACTGCTGCTTTGTAACCATGATTCTTGGCTGACATGTCCTGGGACCTTTCAACTTACTTTTTTTGGTCTATTTCACTGGAAATATAGTTATTTTAAAATCTAATCCTCCGTTTGGAAAAGCAGCCACACTTTGAGAACTTTTAAGAACATAGTATATTTAAACATGTGCTGTAGCTATTCTTAATCTCATATATAGGATTCCACTGAATTAGGGCCTTCTGCATCTGTCAAAATGCTTCATTAAACAAAGTCTTGTGCTCCCACTGAACTCAGAGCTGATGACTATTGTACTTATGTGAGGTTTCTGGAGCAGACCCTCAGGATTTAGGAAATTCAGTGCAAAAAAAACTAAGATAATAGCCACCAATATAACTAAATTAAAGTCTTGGTATATTTTTATTGCATCTTTGTGGTTAATAGTTTGCAGTCTATTTTCAGCTAACTCTTGCTACAAACATTCATTTTTGCTTCTGGCAGAACATCAGTCCCTCTTTTTTCTTTCTCCCCCAATACCTATGTTTTAGGCTCTACAGCATAGTTACACCTTCCCATGTGAAAACGTTGCAAAACATCACCTATGTTACAACACTTGCAAAAAAACTTAAAAGGCAGAGGCAATCTATTCTGATTTTGATGGGTTTTTTTGCCGTTAAATAATGATTGCCCCTTTTCATATAGTCATTACAGAACAAAATAGCAACTTAAAAATCTGCTACCTTATCTGGATATAGGTAGGAGTAAATAAACAGATATGTTCACTAATTCAAAAAAATGAAAGGTAGTTGTTATTTAAACAGAAAGTCCTCTCTGGAGAACTGGCATAGCTATATGTTTTCTCTCTACTTAAAACTGATAGTAATTGTTCCATGAGATTAATGCTTAGCAAATACTAATCTTAGATTTATTAATTTATTTTTTTTTTTTGCTCTGTGGTATTTGTATATGGGAAGTTCTGATTTTTACCGTTGAATATTACCTTCCCTGAAAGCCTCTTTTCCTGTATATTTTCCATGGGATTAGTCCTCATATTGACTTTAAATCTAAATATTCTCACTTTAAGGGACCAGCACCTCTAGTACAATGACAGACACAAGTAGTTAAATTTATCCATCGTACTTTCTATACCTGTTGTCATAGGCCACAAAGACTTCTGGAACCTTTGCTGGAATGTGTGCCTCTCTATTCAACTTGCATCACACAGATTTCTTTCTACTTGTTAAGTTTCATGAGCAAGAGTCCATTCCCGTAAGTGTCTGGATCCTACCTATCTAAAATCGCCTTTTTCCAACGTCAAATTCCTACCTCTTTCCCTTCATTTTGGCTGATTCTTTGATTATTAATTATTTCTTTCACCTGGATTATTAGTATGATGGTTATGCAAGGAAATGACTCAGTTTTCTTTGTTTTCCTAAGCATAGTTCCTCAGTCCTCCTGGAGCAATAAACAGCAGAATATTACAGGTGCAGAGCAGTGAACAACACACTGCTTCTTCTTCAGCATTCTGAGTCAACTGAACCATTCTTCACTCTTAGGCTAACCAGTTTATACGAAAACTTTGAATAATTACTGTAGGTATGTTGTAACTCCAGTCTGTAGTGCGTGGTAATGTGGTTTTGAGAGAAGGGTTCAAGAAACATCAGCATGAAATGTTTAAAAGTTTGTATGTGGCCTAACAAAACTTAGCTTTAATTTTAAAGAGATCTAGTAGGAATGTTAACTCCTAGATGTAAGGGTTAAATTGAAGATAACTCAAAATTTCAAAGTCTTGAGCTCAAATGAGCTGCATGGATAAAAAGCAACTATGCACAAAATTGAGATAGAATTAACTTTTGTACATTATTCTGTTTTCAATAAGTTGATTCAGTCTGGTTATAAATCATACCTGTTTCATGTATTCAGGACAGGGCTAAGTCAAGTAAAGTTGGCTAAAAAGAACAGACTTTTTTATGGAATTGTTTTTTTGTTACACAAAACTCTGAAGATAAATAAAATATATATAAAAAAATATAAAAATAAAAAATAAAACATCTAGGTTTTTTAGATCTGTAGTTTTCCCACATTTTAACCAAATGCTGTCAGAAAACCAAGTATAAAAAGGGCTGAACTTCACTAATAAGTATTTTAAATTAAAAATTATTTTAAAAAATATATCTTCCAGAAGTGATATTTTAGGAAAGGAACACTATAAGAATACATTTTGTTCCAATGCTGAATATCTTTAACATATACAATCCTCAGGTCACATATAATATCCAACATTTGTCTGTTATGTTCCAAACATAATTTTATTATTCAAGGCATAATTGTAGAAGCTTTTGAATATAGCGGATACTGACATGTTCCCTCCAATATGTCCTGATTGAGTAAAGACTTGAAATTCTGCACTGAAGTAGGGACAATTTGAACAAGTTAAATTGTTTTGCTGAATTAAAGTAACTGATCTACATTTTTTTTTAATTGCTCAGAGCCTGGTCCAATGTAAATTCCTGCTCTAAGAAAGTGTCAATACAATATTGTATCAATATAGGTGAATCATATTTATTTAGTAAAATTGTGTAATCCATAAAGTATGTCTATTGTTAGTTTTTCCTCATGTATGCACAGTAACAATTCTCAATTTTCTGATAACTATCACCATAAGCCCATAAAACCTTTGCTAGATTCCATACACAGTCTAGTTCCTCTCTGTCCCTTCTCTCCTCTTAGACCCTAGTGCAGGAACACCTAACCATACTCACTACCACTTTCTGACATGAGTAATGCCACCAATTTAAGTGCTGATTAACAATAATAGGAGTTTTGTATTGGTACACATTGATTTTAATTAAAGAAACCATCCCTCTTCAAAAGCAATTAGAAACACAATGAAAATGCCTAAATCTTTTATTTATGAATACATTATTGTGTGGTTTGTTTTTTTTTTCTGTACCTGGAATTATATCATAAAGAATCAAAGGGTAAAGTCTTGTTCTCTTAGTAAAAAAACTCCTAATGACTCAACAGGACCATAATTTTATAGCTGAATGAACCATCTGTATTGGTACCGGTATTAAAGGCTGATATATTTATGCTTTCAATGGTTTGTACTTTTTTCAATCACTTTGTTACCTTCACTTTTGATATTAGCATTGTCCTAAAACTGGATTATACACAAGTATATGTGTGTGTGTTAAAGGCCATAGCCTAATCCCTAAACTCGTGTGCAAATGAATTCTTGTGTATGTGTTTGGTATCTAGGCAACAGCTGAAAAACAGATTTCTTCAATCAGTCATTAACAAAACTATACCTTTTATAATACATCTCTACATGTACACCAGATATAGCTAACATATGTACTTTTTTAAGCAAGGAGCTAGTTTTGTCAATATCCGAAGTGGAGCAGCTATAGAAATAAGTACATGTTATACCACATTTCTGCTTTCACACTAATTCACCACTGCTAACCACCATAAATCATACCTTTGATCTCTATTCTGAATGTGATTAGGAAGGTTAAAACTAGAGCAGATATGGCACCAGACATATTGGTAAGCAGTTTAGGCTTTCTTCTTACCACTTCCACAGACTTCCTTCTCGCCTCTGTGCAAACCAGTGATTTTCTCCAGGTCTCTATTTTCCTTCCTACTCACTCTTCTATTCTATTTTATGCCATGAAATCTTTACAGATCAGCTCTTATTATGTTTGTGTAGTGAAAAAACAAGTGTGGTTCTGATTTTAAAATCATCCTTAAACATAATTCTTCCAGAATTGCTCCTCCTATAAAATTTGTAATAATCTGCATTTGTGATGATGTTGATTCCTAAAGATTTTGTAGAATAGGATTAAGTTGTTCTCCGTTTCTCAATCAATTTGTCAGTTTGACACGTTCACACAGAAATAATTTCTTTCTGCATTTTTATAAAACACAATTTCATCATGACGTTTAGAAGCTTAGTTTCATTAATTTCTCTGAGACAGCTTCTCAAGCTAATAGTTTCAGACATTTTATAGAAGACTAATTCTAGATTTTTCTTGTCCTTATTATGAAGATATTGCATTCTCTTTCCCTGTTAATTTGCCTGTTAATCAGTTGTTGAAATCAATGAACAAAAAGTTGATTTTCCACTCTTTTAAAACTAAACTTCCATTTTTTTACCCAGCATTTGCCCCTGGCAGATTTTATTTTAACAAGTGTGCTGCAGCCATCATTCACATCTGTTCTAACTTTAAACTATTGCTTACTGTTAGACAAGTTTGCAGCATATATCCGTTTCTCATCTTTGGCCTTTATCTGAGCTAATGTTATTTAATGCTATTATTTAATGTTATTATTTAATGTTATTTAATGTTATTTAGTAAGTTATTTAGTATATAATCACTGCTCTGGTGCCATTAGAAATTTTCAATTTTCCTTCTTTGGAAAATACAAGTCATGAAAATACTGACAAAAAATCCTTACAACTCTTCCATCACTAAGTTTTTATTTCCTATCATATGCCCTGATTTTTTTCAGATGAACACATGGGGCTTCTGTAAAAGGTCAGTACAGCAGCTCAGATGCAGACTTTCATTTTCTAGTGGATGTACTGAGCTTTTACCAGTTTCCAGGAAATTATCTACTGTTTCTTTTCTCTTTGTCTCTTGGGAATTATGGACATAATCCAAAGTACATTGGAAGTCAATGCCTCCTCTGTGAGGCAATTGCAAAGAATGAATCCAGTGATCTGATAGATCTTTTCCATCTCTAATTACCACACTCCTATGAACTCCAGTCCCATGACGAGGTCTACCAGGTAATCTCTAACTAGCCTGAATAGCTGTAAGCTATTATTTTTCTTGAAAAAAAGAGCCTGGGACATTTAAACTCACAGCAGTATATTACTATGACAACAATGGCGTGTTATCTCCACTGTATCTAAGCATCAGTGAAATAAATAGATCAAAAAATGGCACTGATTTATTTGCTTAATTAGTCAGTGCTACATTATCATGACCTGTACTGAGATGCTCCTGCATACTCTATTAATCTCAAATGGATGGGCCTTTGTCTGTATGTCAGTTGTGTACCTTTCATCTTCCCAGCAGGATCAGCATTTGATGAGAAAAGTGCTTCACTGTTTTGTGAAAGGCTAGGAAAGGTATTTCTAAAGCTGCCTGTTTGCTCTTGCCAGGATATAAATTAGTTCACAGTGCACAAGAGTCTTAACAATCCCTGCTGGGTATTCAGAGATCCTTTGTATAAACAATTAATTTTTCCTTAACCCTTTGTCCTCTCTGTAATAAGAACAAATAAGGACAATGCAATGACAACTAAAATTTGCTGATGTTGCTCTGTAGTGAAGAAGCCAAACAATTTTCTTCTCTTGAATCTGAAGAATGAAGAGTAGATAACTGAAAACCAAATGTTCTTTACTTCAGGCCTTACAAATTACAACTTAAGTAAAGTAAGGGAATTCTGGGTATTACAATATTGGTACATTAATAACATGACTGGAACTTTTACATATAAAGTTTATTATTATCCTTGGACTATCAAAAATAAATTATACTACCAGTCCAAGCAAGAGAGCTATGACTAGCATACGTTGTAGTATCATTATTTTTCCTTTAACTACAAGGGTGTTCACAGTGTGCTTGATATTTTTGGATGCTGAAAGACTTTTGTCCCTTGCTCCTGCTCTAGGGAGTAAAATGCTCAAGGCTATACAGTCAGTACTGAGAAAAAACCCCATAATTTCTGTTCTATTCAACCAGTTTTATTAATAGATATCTGTCAAATAAAAATATTTAAAATTATAATATATTTTTATGGATTCATAAAAACTAGTACATCACAATATAAAAATAATTCTTTGTGCAGATGAGACTCACTTGAACCAGAGAAGGAATCTGAATCTGTTGATCAAGTTGTGATTATGTATGAATCTGTTAATTGACCTCCATATAAAATTACTCTGTGTAAAATTATATAGCCTCCTTGAGGTGATTTGGTGGTCTAGAGAGGGATATAGGTTATGCTATCTATTTACAATGCCTTGCCATTCCAGAATACATGAGCAAAAAGACCCTGTATCTTTCACTCTTTTTTTTTTTTTTTCTTAATTACTATAATAGATCAAGGGGAAGTTTTCCCAATACAGAGTGTTTACTGCCACAAGCTAACTAACAGTTAAATGTCTAGGAATAGATCCTGTCAGATGCAGATGCACAAGTCCTGTCAAACTAGGGTCCTAGGCAGAACAGCTGAGGCTGAAGAACTGTAACTAGTCATGGGCAAGAGTAGTGCCTTTTCTCATCCTTCATGAGTGAATCACCAAAGCTGATGGATTTGCACTTGGGAAACAGGTGGACCATGATATGTTCCACATTCTGGTCCTTGAGTTATCCACACTGCAACTGTGTTTAATGTTGCTTCTCCATTGGATATATGCAGTTATTCTGGTTTATTTCCTTTTCCCTGTCACAAACAAATTAAGCACAATGCTATTCCTATTTTGATGCTAGTAGGTCTTTGATGGTTACAGCAGAACTACATTTAGCAGAGATGAAACTTGTGTCACTTGCCATTGTTGTAAATATCCCACAACTCAAAATAACACTTTTTCGCCAATACTCATTTGCTACTGGTGACTGTACATTACAACCTGCTCTCACCATAATTTATGAATCATGCATAAATTACATAATAATTGAAAAATACAAAGGAAATTATACATTTTACATTTTTCATTCCACATTTTTTGAATAGATGAATTTAATATAATAAGGCAAGATATGGAAGAACAGATACTGGCCATATGGATGCTGATGGACAATCAGACTACTGAGTTCCATAAAATGGTACATAAAATTTGATTTTTCTTTATAATTTGACATCTCATTGCAGATATCTAAATATTGTGGCAGGGCCTGGAACATGGCACCTTTTGTTCTTATTAGAAAAATGTGGTGAACCTGGGAAGATTTAATTCTAGTTACTTAATGACTGCACAAGGCCTTAGTGGAGATTATTAGTACATACTAATGAACTGGTTCTACAAAAAGATTCCTAACCTTGTGAGGAAGGTCCTGCACAAGATGGTTACTTAGGGCACTAGGCTTTGAGAAACAAATTCGTATTAAATATTGCAGTCTAAGTTATACACTCTTTCTATACATTCTTTTGTGGGGAGTTGTTTTGCTCTTGGGGAAAATAGCCTTTTGTTGATGCTTGGTTTACATGGCACACCTTTGTTATACATCAGCTAGCAGAATGCCACTGATTGTATGCAAAGGATAGTTTGACTTACTCATTGCCAAGTGAGTAGCTTCACAGAAAGTTCAAAAGAGCAAGGAGTTGCTGGAGAAAAAGCCTGAAGTGCTTGTAGCTGAGGCTGGTTGCTGCTAAGATTGCAAATTGAAGAACTGTAACCTTTACCCTTGGCCCTGCACTGGCTTAAGTGGGAAATTACCCATTTAACTTCAAATGTGTTTCACACTTTACATAGCACAAACTTACCAAGTAACTTTCAATGGAAAAAAATATGTTCTGTTTTCCTAGAATGGCAAAGACTTCCTGGAATGCAGGAAGAACTGGAAGAACTCTTTATAAATCTGCTACCACCATCAAAAGCAGCAAAGCTATATGAAGTATATGGTTGGTTTTCATACTATCTGTATAAAAGAATCCATTTTGAATGACTCTGGAATGTCTTAAACATTCAGTAACAATGGAAACAGCCAAGTGGGATCCCCCTTGAAATAAATCTAAGTCCCTTCTCAAATATAAAAATATTCTTGGAGAAAATTGTCACGCATTCCTTCCAAAACAGAACTTCAAGGGTAAAACATATTCAGTCCAAGTGTCATTCCAACTACTTTTTTAGACTGTTTTGTTGCAGTATCCAAGGAAAAGGAAAGAAAGATACGGTACTATTTTACCACCTAATATCCTGCAATTTATTCAATCTGAGCATAAACATTTGCTCTGGACTGATGTCCTGGCAACATTTCTGACTGGCCCAAATAAGACGTGCTGTCTAATGGTTCAGAGTCAGGTTATTCATTCCACTTTAGGGTGGCTCTTTTACACCAGGGAATGATAGTTAAGCACCAACACCTACTGTCTCCTATGAGCCAATAAATCAATACTGTCCCACCACTACTTTTTTTCTTTTCATTTATTTTTCTCTTCTTTCTTTTAACTTCTATCCCAAAATAGATAGCTAAGCAGTTCCCTTTCACAGAGTAGACTCACATACAAAAACAGCTTGCAAGATGTGGAATTCATTTCAGCAGAAGCTGGCACTTGTAACACAACAAAATGAGTTTTGTTCTTATTCATATGGATGGGAGGCAGTACTGTGTCGAATCATAAGCATCTACTCTCAGGAAAGTTGAGAGTGCTTAGCTCTTTGCCTTTAAAAAATCCTTAAGGGATTCCAGTAGCTTCAATCAGGTTGTTTTATTTATGTCAGTGTAATAAACAAGAGTCAATAAGGTTCCAGTCCAAAGTCCATTTAAGTAATTGTTAGTGTTAACATTGAATTTAATTGGATTTGGACTGATGCCTAAGAGAGGAATCCACAGAAATATGTTAATTTAAATGTATTTCCAGCTGTCCATTTTCATTTTATCCTCAGTTCATATGTCGAAAGTTTAGCCCTTAAACTGTGTGGTTTTAGAAGTGGTCCGTTATAACTTAATCAGTTGTTTACAGGTGGTTTTGCACTCATTTTTATTGTCTCAGTGGACCAAATTGTGTATGTTACTTGGCTTGAGTATTTGATCCAGTGAGACTGAGTGACTATGCTTCATTTTGTTTATGGTTATCTATCAGTAGGAAGATAAAAAACATGTTAACTTAAACTTTATAGCTTTGTGCTTATAGCTTTCCTCAAGTACTATACTCAGTCCCATATTTTGTAAATGTTTAAAATTCCTAGGCTCCTTGGTCACGATTTAGATGCTGGTAAGGCAGTATGGGACTAGAATGCTTCTCTAGAGTATTGTTAGATGCTAGTGGAAGTTTTAGACTTGATCTTAGGAATAAGGATAGTAGGATGAATGCCAGCTAGAAATGAAACCTTAGTATGTACCTGAAACCAGATATGCCTAGTCTTTTTACCTGTTTCATTTCTGCTTAGAAGTTTATACGGATGAGATTTTTTTTGTTTTCTGTTTTACGATGCATTATAGTCTACTGGAGAACTACTAAAACTTTGACTTATCTAGCCCAAATCTGATGCAATATTTATGTAATCTTTCCTGTAAAACTGCTGTATATTTTGCAAAATGTGTGACCTACATAAGCCCTGTAAATCTGCTGCAGCAGCAAAAGCAATTAACAATCCTGTTCTTGCAAAAGAGTCTTCCTAAACAGTGTCAGTACTCAGTTTGTGAATTTAGCTGCTAGATTACATCTTAGGGCATCCTTCTACTATTTTTAAATTCCAGAAATTCTCCTAACAGGACTATGCAAGATCAAGACTCTTAAAAGTAAGCATCCCACATAATCTATAAAAAAAATCAAAGCTCTCTTCTGTTCACCCTACCTTTTCCACAAGAAACAGGTGCAAGGGAGATTTTTTGAAGCATTCGTGGATTCAGGAATGAAAATTAATATGACATCTTTTCAAATATGTCAGTAATTCATTAGTTGTCTAAAGAACTGGGGTTGTTAGAACTGGTTTATTAAAACTGCTTTTGTAGAGCTGTTTCTCTTCTGAGAACACAAAATCTCAAAGTGTTGGGTGGCTTATTTATTAGGGTTGTTTTGAGAGAAAGAAAGATAAATTCTTCTTGGGAGAATTCTGTGGTGTACTCCATTATGAGACATGGAAAAAGCAATTGGGAGTGAAAAGACTGTGTCATCTAAGATAAATGATGAAACCTTCTATGGATTTTTTTTCACTTTTAGGGCTGTGTCTAGCATGAGCATACATGCCTGTAAGGGACAGAGTTGAGAATAGGTGTTGAAATAGAGCTGATAGCATTAAGCTGCAAACAGCTGACACCAAACAGCAGGTATACTCCCTCTGCCCTCCCTGACCGAGTCCATTTGTCAGTTCTGCTTTGCATTGCTCCTTTGCAATGTTTCACACATCACCTGAATAAACAATGTTGCCACTTTCATCTTGGCATATCCACGGGGGCCTACTTACCCATCCTGGTCCCAGACTTCAAGGTGTCATTTTACCCAATAGCTTTGCTGCTGTTAAAAAACACCCAACACCCAGAGCAGAAGAAGGCACTAGCTTTCTAGATAGACTAGCTGGCATGCTGGTATTTCCCTCCCTGATCCCACTGAGCACTCTGTGTGTACCTTTGTAGTATGAACAAAACCAACTTTTCTCTTTGTTTGAGAGTAATCCCCTGCTTCACCTATTTGAACTCCCCTTCACTATGACATTTCAGATGCTTATGCACAGCACTTGCTGAGTAGCTCTGGCTTGTCCTCTCTGTGTGTCTCAGTGACGGTGACAGGTTCTGTGTGGTACACCTGTGGGGAGAAAAAAGTCATGCAATAAAGAGTTAGCCTTTGTGTGTTATTACTGTAAAATATGCTTCTGGACATCAAAATTAAGGCCCAAGAGGTTTTTGCTCCCATTCTGATTCTTCTTTCTGAGTAGTCTGGCTTACATAACCCAAGGCAGAAAATAGAGTGCATTTCCCTCATGATTGACTCTAATTTCATATCAGCTCTAATGCCAAGTTTGGGGGAAAAAAAAAAAAAAAGGATAAAAACAAACACCTACACCTGTCTAAAAACAGACACCTTCAGCAAAACTTTTCTGGAAAAAAAAAAAAGTGATGCATCTAAGAGATCTTACATCTTTCCCTCATTCTGTAGCTGTTGCTGACAGGTGACAACCACTGAAAAGGAGTTCTCAATCAATCCACTTATTTTGAAGAATCAGCTGCATTCTAGCTTCAGACAGGAGCTTCCACCTCAGTTATTAAAATGTTGGCTATAGTATTAAGCCAAGACATTTAATGTGCCAGTAGTAGCATACTGTAGATTTCAAACAGCTGAAGGACTTGAAACCTAAAATTATTTAAAAAACAATTAGTAAGAAAATCAGAGGGTTTAATAAGCTGCTTTCAACCAGCGCTACTTACAAGAAGTAAAGTTTAGTCAATAACTAAAAATCAGCAGAACCAAATAAATAAAATAACTTAATTGTTTTTTGTCAGGAAATTATGCTTTGTCAAAGTCAGATTCTCAAATTAAAAAATGAAAATTATTACTTTTGCAGTGCAGAAATTCAGTATTTCTTCCAGTTATTAGAAGCTGAAATTTGAAATACAGTCTTTCAAATGCATAGAAAAAAAAAGGTATTTGAACTGGTCCCAGTTCACATATGTATATATTTTTGAAGCAGTTGTTTGTTGTTTTTTTTTTTAATTATTTGCAATTCCTTTTGAAAACAGAAGACAAACTACAGATTTTTCCACATTCCTATTATCATGCATGTTAATTGAAATGCAGATGCTACCATATTAATATGTGAAATTTATTTCGGAAACTAAACCAACTGTTTTGATATAGGTTAAATAGGTCCAAAAGACAAGACAGGTTCAAGAAAGACACAGAGATCTTCAGACAATAATTCTGTAATTTATGGTTTGATTGAGGAATTAAGCAAATCTGGTATTTTTTGCAAGATTTAGTACATGAATATTATTCATACAGAAACATTTAAGTGAAACACAAATTAAAAGTGAAAAATGAAATAATGAAGTTGATTCACCAATGACCACTGTAGTTTCAACCTGCTGAATTGTGCTGGACATCTACACAGCTGTATCAGATGTTAGATTCTGCAGCACCTATTTAATAGCTTAATTCAAAATGTCTGTTACGTTGTGACATACTAACCAAAATGCTCTTGAGGCTGAGGGAACAAAGTCTAAAAAAAACCCCAAGAATTGCACATTTAGCAGGTGATAAAATAACAGGGGAGGAAGCAGTGTATTTTTAATAGGGCTCGAAAGCTAATTTGTTCTATATAGAAGTGTGTTGTGCTTGTGTATTACAGTCTGAGAGCAAACTCAGTAACTTGAGTGGTTTTTGAGTGTGGGGAAAAAAAAAAAAAAGGTGGAAGAAAGTGCACTCTGGATTTATGATACATACTCTGCCACTAGAACTTTCCAACTGCTACCCATTTACAGTAAGGTCTTTTTAGTCTCTGTGCTCATCTTTGGTGATGTGGAACTTATCTCTTGCATCTTAAACAATTTATGTTTGCAGAGATTTCCATTGGTAGATACACAAGTATTTCCATTGGCTCTCTTTTTCCTATTTTATTTTTTCCCATGAAGCATATTAAAATTGAATCAACTTTTCTCAGGAGATAGTATGCCCACTTTTATTAGGAGATGTATACATTTGCTACTTTAGTAGAATAAATAGTTTACTTATTACTGAGAAGAACATACTCTAAACGGATTGACCTTTTACATACAAAGTAATTCACCATTAGGCCCCAAATAGCTTTTTTATGTAGGTGCAGATCTAATGCTCAAAGTTGCAGAGTGTCTTCTTTTCAGTGTACTTTTCACTGGGATATCTATTAAGCTGGACAATAACTCTAAATAACACTGCAAATATTTTGGGCTTTTTCTGGCAGCTGAGTCTGAAATGTATCCAGTTTTGTACAATTTCTTCTTACTGTTGTTATACGCTAAATAGTCAGTACCAATAAAGTATGACTGTTTCGGGTTTTTTAAACTTCTTTTCTTTTCTTTCTGGTAAAATTATTTACCCACAGAACTATTAATAAAGCACAAAAGAGAAAATTTAGCAATTTACTCAGCCAGTTCACATCTCAGATGGTTTTTATTTTCTTTAACATTCACTAAAATGTTGAAGTTCTTCTCTATTTTAATCAATACTTCTCTACTGCTTGTTCTATGTAATATTTGTATTTAACAGTTTAGTTCACTATTGCTATAAATACAAAGCTCCAGAATAAATTCATGAAATTAGTTTAGTTTAGAGTTGTTTAAAATTCAGATCTAGTTGTTCCTAATCTGAAGTCTGCATTGGCACCAAAAAAAAAGTCGCTCTTCCAAATTGTAGACGTGTTGTGATAAGTCCTGATGGAATCTTATGTCCATACAGACATTTCTAAGACTTTGTTCCTCAAATGATGATTGACCTTGATTGATAAACATCTTCAAAATTCCTTCTGAAGATGATAAAATCTCATTAAGCTCTTGAAGGATCCATAACTCTATACCGAGTCATGAGTAAATTCCTGTAATCTGCCTTTCCAGATGCCCATTTGTACTGTGCTTTGTACTGCCTTTTTTTCTCCCCAGTTCTGACCAGACTGGAAAATTGCTGTTAAAATATTGAAAAATAACCTGTTTCTAAGGCATTTGAAGCTCAAGAAGAACAAGATGTACAGGACATTTTCTGGAAAATCGACAGATTTAATCAAATCACAGTAGTCACCTAAACAGCTCCAGCTGCACTGCCTTTTATTATGACAACAGTACACACAGGCCACAGCTGGTAGGTGTTCCATATTTGAATTGTTCTATGTGCAAAAAGAAAGTCAGTGTCCCTAACAGTTTGGTCCAAGATAAATATCACATGAAAAAAAAAAAAAAAGTATGCAGTGTCCAAAAAAAAGGAAGTTAAAGAAATATACACTATGCTTGTATGCTTGTTCATAAGGTATTTTTATTATTTCTTTTAGAGTGGCATTTGTCTACCTTAACTCAGCTCTGTCACACTCTCAAGTGTTCTTCCATCCATATAGTCTTGAGATACAATTTGAAGGAAAGGAAAAAAGTATCTTCCAGATCATTTTAAGGAATGTGCTTAACTTCAAATTAGTATAGATAGGCAAATAAACTGCACATTTAAATATGAGGGTACATGTATGGGGACGTGCCTGTCTTTGCTGACATCAGGTAACAAGGTCAGATAGCTGTTGGTTCTTTAATATGTATTAACTAATTTTGATACTTCACATGCAAAAACACATGTACATATCTATATTCTGTGTATCAAATGCATATTCAGAAAAAAGCTCTTATCACTGAAGGATGCTAATACGAGCATTAAAGGATGTCTAGGCAAATGTAATGGATACCTTTTCTGTTTGTGCTTTTGTACACGGTGTTATGACCAAATCTTGAACTGCTGTTTTACAGATTAGGGATTTCCGCATGACCTTGCACTTAATCATTAACTGTAAAGATTTTGGTTTTTTTCCTTCACCACTGCACTCTCGTCATGTCCCACTTTTGTGAAGGAGTTATTAGTTTACAGACAGGCTTTGCTATGGCACCCATCATTGTTAGTATGCTAGTGCTTCACATCTATTCCTTTGTTATGATTTCTCAAAGCAAGGCAATAGTAATATCTGTCGCGATTGAGACGGACAAGCGACACGGACCAAATTCTTTCAAGATGAAAGTAATAGATGCCATTTATTGCTACAAGTGCATTTTTATACAATTCTGCCAGTTCATGTGTCTTTTCACTATTGGTTACAAGTTACAGCACTAACATCTCATTGGTTGAACTTGCTATCATCCATGTTATTCTTCTATCCCCTTCTCTCTCACGGGTACATCTCTCCTCTCTCACGGGTACAACTCCATATCTCCGGATACTCGTTTACTCCCATCCTTCACAAGGGTAAATCTTAATATCTCAAGGCTGATCTCTACTCTCATATTTTCTATCAAGGATTCCACAGACCCGCTGCAGTTTCCCACAAATATCCCCCACTTAGAAACAGGAAGCCCTGCCAGAAAGATATTATGTTCAAAATTATTCATTAGTTCTAGGTGTCTAAATGAAATGTGAAGAACCTTAGCCTTTAAACCTATGGTTGCATAGCTCATATATTGAAGAATATCTTCAGTTGCAAATATGACAACATATCACTTCTGAAAATAATTCTGCAAACATCAAGGAAATGTTGCTTAATTAATGGCTACCTGTAAAATGTTTGGTTTACATTGGAATTCCGAGAAAAGATAAACAGTGAATACAGAACTCCAGGTTTTCATTGTTGTTTTAACCAGGAACCCATGTTTTTCTTCCTTTACAAATAGTTACTGTTCCTGTAGAAATCAGTTTTCTTTTTCACACAACCAATATTTATTCCTGCAACAAATATATCCTGTGACCGGAAAGATGTACAGCATCCATGGAGAGAATTCATGGTCATTGCAGAAAAATGAAAATAAATACTCAGAAGAAGAATGTATTAGGAATATAAAGACAACCTTAGTATTGACATCCTCTGAATGATGTGTGCATGACTTAGAAAATTCATGTTAACAAAATGCTACTATAAAGATAATTTCCTAGTAAACTCAGAGGACTCAGCAACGCTGTGGTATGGCAGCATCTTTATGCCCACATTGATCATCCATGACATTAGGACCTTAGGACACCATCAGTCACACAGGACTGTCTCACTTGAATAGGGTGTGTGAGGCTCACCTGAATAAGGAATGGTCATCTCCTATGGATGAGAAAAGGATGAGAAACTTTGCTTTCAGTTTTGACAGATATTGAATGACAACAGAATTGTGAGCTTTCAAGCCTGGAGTTTAAATCCAAAGCTTAAGAGTAGTGTTCACTTTAGTGATTTAGCCTATTCCCTTCACTTTTTTCCAAGAAAGATTTTATCTGTCCTAGCCAGTTTGCTCATGATGTTCCCTCACCTCTATTTCTGATCTCTGTCCAGCTGTTTTTCAATCTACACCATCTCAATCTCCATTGTTTACTGAGTGTACTTTTTGTCTTCTTGCTTGTCAGGTCCTAGTCTCATCTTTCCACTCTCCCTGTTACCTTTTCCTGTGCTTTACATACAACCCCAGAAGAATGTGTGATATGTTAAGGCGTTTTCTTTCAGTCTTTGGTTTTCCCTTTCATCTCCAGTGGTTCACAGAGTCCTGTTTCCCCTTTCCTCAGATTCTGCCAAATACATTCTACTCTTCCCCTCTCCCTTGCTGCTTCTGTTCCTGACAAATGCATCTTTGGGCCAAACAATGTCTGCAAAGACTGCTTCTGCCTCCTAGTTGCTTGAACTATAGTACTGTCGAGGTTTTGATTGAGGGGTGACAATAAAACCCTGGAAGATGTATTGTTAACCCCCTCTCCCGCCTCTTCTCCCTTTAGCCCCACCCTCTCCCCCCTCCCCACTAAGGACAGGTGATCAGGAGGGAAAGAAGGACAGAGAGAAGAGAGTTGGAAAAATTAAAAGTGTTTTACTAATGCTACTGATAAGAATAGAGAAAATAATACAAAATATACAATACTGATCTTGAAAGTCCCAGCAACTGCAGAGCCAGCACCCGAAGTTCTGGATTGGACCCTGCAGCCAACCGGGGCTGGATTCAGTAGGCCTCAGTTTGCAAGGTCCTCTCCTAATGTTGGCCATAAGGAAAAAGGGACAAGATCCTCGTGATCTCCCACTTTTATATTAAGTATTCACGTGAATGGAATGTTATACACAGTTGGTCAGTTTCTTGGTCACCTGTTTCTCGTCCCTCTCATGAGATGTCCATCCATGCTTATCAATAACTTATCAATAACGCATTCCATTGCTATGTTTACCAAAACATGTATCTGGTTTTCCAGGAAGATGCAGCTAATATGAAAGCTTTAGCTGACAGGCAAATTCACTAAAAGAGAAACTTGTTTTTTAACAAAACCAGGACAAGTACAAAGAAAAATCTTGCCTTTAAGCAAGACTCAGCTCCACCCAGTCAGAGATAACGTAATAACACTCCAGAGATACAACTGCGAGAACAGATTATGAGAACATCAGTTCACAATGTTTTGTAGATGAAATTCATTTGAGAAATGTAACAGTATTACTTGCTTTTCTGGGTTTAACGTTCTGCTCCCTGCACATCAGAACTGTTGTCTTGTTCTCCTGCTTGCCTGGAGTCCTGGCTGCATAAAATCCAACCCCATGAGCCAGATCTAGTGTGAGTAGGTAGAGCTTAGGCAAATGAGACCTAACTATGACAGGAACCACTTAGCTGAGGCACACCCCATTCAAATCTGACTTTCTGGAATCACTCTCTGTCCCCTCACAGGCTTGACAAAATATAAAAGGCAATTCTTCAAAGGTTTAGAGCCTGCAGAAACGTGGGTAAGTTTGCTAGTTTTCAAAAGGAATAAGTTAAATTCTTGGCCTACAAGCCATCGTTCTGTAGCATGTCAAAACCCTGATGCAAAGAATGAGGACTCTAAAAAAATAAATGTTACCAGACTTTTCACACATGGACAAAAACTTACATTTGTCACTGGTCTCATTCTTGGAAACGGGTGAGAGGCTTCTGCTGAAATTTTCCAAAAAAGGTCATCCCAAGGCTAAGCATGGAAAATTTCAGTTCAACAGAAAAAAGTTTTTCCAAGTTATTAACAACTGAAAAGTCAGACTTACAATATGAAGTACCAGGGAATTCTAACATATAATGTATTACTAATTATTAATGTACATGTTTTTCACATGCAGATGGAACCTCTGGAAAGTGCTGGGTTACTGTCCTCAGTGAAACCAATTGGAGTAGTAAATTCAAATTAGCAGAGCTTCTTCAAGCAACGGCTAAGCAATTGAGAATTCCTCAATGTATACAATATTTGCCAATGCTTTTCAGTACTTTTTGATGCAAAATGTTTTTTGTTTAAAGAAGTATACTTATTTCTTTCAACTAGACTCAGGGCTAATTTATTGAATATTACTGTCACAGTTTAGGTGGGGATATTTTTTTATTTGAGTTTTTAGACATGCAGTTGGAGAGTAGGTAAATATGTCTACAGATCTGTGACAAGCGATTAATTGTGTAGTACTTACTTGCATTCCTTCAGATAATAGTCTGTTTCAGGCTGGAAAAGATGTTTTGGAGAGCTGATCAAGAACATCCTAAAGCACAGCAGAGTGATTTACTAGATACGCTATCTGGCAAAATTTACTGTGAAGGGATGGTTAGGCTATCTTTCTATTAGAAAAGATAAAGGCACTTTTAATTAGATCTGCTTTCCTTCTATATCACTATAGCATATGTGGCCTCACAACTCATTAATAAAGGTTCTGCATATAGTAAAGCAAGCTATGTGAGCAATCTAATGTAATCCATCTTTATCAACATGGTTTACAGAATGCCACTCAGCTGTGCTCATTGCTACCAGAAATGATGCCTTGTATATATGCATTTTTTCCCAATATAAGTAAAGAGAAGCTTGGGAGTGGAAAAGGTGTTTCACAAGAAAGGTAAATTACAGGGTAAAACATTCATGTCTACATCAGTCAGTGAAGAAGAGAAAATCTTCATACCCCCATGTTTTTCCTCATTTATAATAACTTAAGATGACCTGATTTTATTTTTTTTCTCTTTTTTCCATGTGCCCTAAAGAAGCACATACAAAAATCCTACCATTTATATTCACAATTACATGTCTTTGGTAGAAATTAGAAGAGAAAAATAATTATGTAATTATGTAAATGTCATATAATGAAGGAAGAACTAGCAATTTTTCAGCATTCTTACATTCAGGTAATCAGTACTTAATCTTAAAAACCTTCAATAGTCATCTCAATTTTAACCACTTTAGTTCTGCCCATTATTTTCCTGTGTTTGCAAACCAGGGAACTCAGAAACCACAAAATGCTTTAAACATTTCCACTTTTGTGCCATGATAGCAGCCATAATACTGCTGAAATGGTGGAATATTTTATTTTCCTAGGCTTTCATCCTGCAAAGGGTCCTACTAGTTCAGTGCTTAAAGGACATGCTTTGCTTTCATTTGTGAGTAGTCCCATTGCACACATTCCCACGAGATCAGGGTCTGAAGCAGTAAAACGTACATACCTTTGTAGTTGCTAATTAGCCCAGATGATTGAATTTTGATTTAAACTAGATATGAAGCTTGCTCATGAAGGCATGAACAGCAATAATTAAATTAAATACTCAGTGATACAAAATACTTTAGTTCAATTTTTGACTTGCAGGTTTACTAGATGTGGTGTAAAATGAGAGACAGCAGGAAAAAATTGAGCTTGAAATCAGGAAGCTCCAAAACCAGAATAATTGTCATACTTTTTATTTGTTTGAAAAACTTCTGGGTGGTGCATAACAAAAACCAGTATGGTCACAATACATCCAAGTAAGGAACTTAAAATGTTTAGTTTTAGTTGTGTTATGATTATCTTAATCAGCATGATGCAGCAGTAAATTGGCAGTGCAAATATCATAGACCATTCACATATCAGGGTTCTGTAAAAGTCTCTTCTGTGTAAATATTTGGATAACCTGCTATACTTTACTCCCTGCTAACCAAATGGAGAAATTTTAAACAAGAACAAGCTACAAATTCTATGGCTTAAGCATTTTATATAAGGAGGAGAGGAGGTTGAAAAAGTGCTGTCTAATAAATAAAATGAAGCATTTTAATTATTGATACAAAAAAAAGGAACAGAAGGACCAACTACAGAGAATACTGTAATTTTAAAGGATATCTCAATTTCACAGTAGTAAGGGAGAAAGGGCAAAGTTCTCGTCTTCTCTCAGATTTTGTGAACACAAACAGGTTTACTGTCTCAAAAGACTGAAACTAAATTTATTTTGAACTGAAAAAAACTTTTATAGCCATTGTAGTTGTATTTCTAGGGCTGAAGCTATGGGGAGCTTGAGCACCTACACGCTGTAATATTCAATTTCCAGACACCCCATTCACTAAGGAAGTCTGCTGTGCAGGGTAATGTGTTCTGGCTCATACATGTAATGCACAAGATGAGCAAAGACAGATTGCCTGCAAGCACCTCCATCAAAATAATCCATGAAAATGTTTTCACCCCATGGAATACGTGAGGTACACAAGTAGCTTACACATGAGAGGAAAAATGCTTAAATTGTACTAATTTGAGAAATTTCTGTAAAGCGGGTCTTACATGATGGTTTGGTTTGAGGACTAGCATGCCTAGGGATCCAGGAAGCTATGGGGAGCTCCCTAGATGTGGTTCTGGCTTTCATTCAGCCTCTCAGGAAAATGCTCTGATCACTAGCTTACGGCAGAGCTGAGTAGTAGTTCTCAAACTGCTGTTGGATCTGCTGCACTGAGCAAAAATCTAAATATTCAGTGGACCAGATACTTGCTCAAATAACTGCTGTGTAGGATCACTCTCTAACTGTGAGACAGTAGCTGCATTTTTCATAAAACTGTTTCAGTGGCCTTTGTCCAGTCTCTCAATTTTTCTCCATAGTTGTGTCCTGAAGTAAAATACTTCCACTGACAAAAATAGCAAAAGATTCTTTATGATGGATCGTTGTCTTTACTTAGCTGAGCTTTGCATCTCTTCAACGACTCACAGAGTGTAGTTTGTGTATATATATATATATATTTATTTTTTTTTTAAATCACACTGACTGTAACCCATGAGCCTGGGCACATGTGTCTGCCCAAAAAAAGTCAGTGGAAGATTTTCCATTAAGTTCACTGTGCAACACTTTGGATATGTTTCTGGAATTCAGATAATCTATTTACTACCTCCGTCTACCTTTTCCCTTCCAATATGAATGTGTTTTGTCTTATATTAGGCCCTTGGTGTGAAAAACAGTAGTTATATGCCCAGTTGTTTGCAGGATCAAAATTCAATTTATGCAAGATGAAACAAGTAGGAATGATAAGACTCACAGAATAAGCAGGGAAAAATGAGGTATTTGATAAACGATTTTGAAAGTACCTCTGTATTGTCTTAATCCTAAATATACAAAGTAACTTGTAATATAGAATATAAAAGAGATTGAATATTAAGTATAGAATATAGATTTTTTTTCATGAACAAAAGGGTTATAAATCTCTATTGAGCATCTATTTACATTTTAATCAAACATGTAAACTAATATACTACCCAGGATACCATAAAATACTTTCAGCAGTTGGAATTATTCCGTTATACATGTCAATGTAGTTTCAATTCTACCTACCTATAGAAATTGTTAATACAATTTATTCATGATATTCATTTTCTTTAGAAGTGCTGTACACATAACAGTGAGAACTTAGCTTCTATAGTTCTCCATGGGATCTTTCCACAGTATTTTTTACTCTGTTAACTCTAACCTATCTAGGTAGAGTTAATGGAATATGGTTTACTAAAATCAAAGACCTTTGGGGAAGTCTTGCTGGTTTTCAGGTTTCTGCTTCACAGAAACTAAAACTGAAATTTCTCTCTATATTTTATTTTATTTCAGACCATGGTTAAGTAAGTCTGACCTCCATCTTATTTTCGAACTTTTATCAAGAAGCAAAGTTGTTGTTTGGTTTTGTTTTTTTCTCATTTGTATATCCGGTCCTTAAAACTCAAAACATGTAAGAAGCTGATCTGGCAGTATGCTTAAACAGTATTTAATTCAGTGAAAATTAGCAGTGCTTTCTACGGCAATGTGTTTTGAGATATTGAATGTATCAAAGACTTCACATTGGAGCCCCTCAGTGCAAGATCACTTTCATCCAGAAACCTTAAGGTGGTACTTTCCATTTGTGGAAGCCTTGTGGCACCTTCAGTGCCTCAGCTAGTGCGAAAATCAGATTAGCTTTAAATTTCTGAATAGCTAATTCTGCTTCCATAATCCATAATAACATTTCTCTCTTCTGCATAAAATCTTTCTGTTGCTTATTGCCACCCTTCCTACAGTAAGACTTGGAGAAGTGCAGATAGGTTTTTGGTTTTGAGGACCACTATCAGTGAGCAAAACAGTGCTCACATTGAGACCTCCATATCTGAAGTTTAAATTTAATTACAGTTCTCTGGAGAGATATACACCGTAAAAGACAAAAATGGTATAAAATGGTTGATACATTGAAAATACAAGTGATACATGATAATCTTGTGTTAGCAACCAGAAAATATGCTTCCTAAATAAAGATTCTTCAGAAACTCTCCTTAGTAAAATATCTCAACCTCTACTTCTAAGTGGAAGCCAGATACTACACATATACAGTGTTAATATCTCTGTATCTCATTAATTTTTATATTTTTTTAAAGTGACTTGATATTTATTTTAAAGTACAAGAAGATGCTTTTTTTATTTTGTAGTTTATTCAAATGGAGGACATATTTGTACCTCTGTATCTGTGCAAAAATCTACATGTTTTTTTTCTACTGGTAGCCGGCTGTTGGCAGATGAGGGGGCAGATCTTTGCAGTAGGAAAAAAGAGTAACACCACTGATTTCGGTGGAACAAGAGTATCAGTACAGACCTTGGCTTTCAGTCTTCTTCCAGTCTCGTAAACTTGAGATGACTGAACACACACACATACATACACTTTTCTGAAGCTAGCAGTACTGCCAAATTCCAGCCTCTTCCTTGTGAAACTAGATACCTTGTAGCTCCAGTATTTCAGAATGAAAAAAGTATATCTCCAGTTCTCAAAAACCTGTACTCTTTAAAGTAGACAGGGTTTTTTGACAGCATTCACACCCGAGGCAAGTAGCTAACATAACCAAGCAGCACAGCTGGGAGAAAAAATTTATTCCAAAACATCACTGTATACAGCACAACTTCAGTTAAAAGATTTTAACTTTTAGTATACAATTATGATGTTTCCAGGTTTCAGGTTCTTTGAAGAAAATTCTTTCATTATTTCAGCTCATTGCATGGATTGCATACCTCAACTACTGTAGAAGTTCCAGCATGAGGTCAGCCTACATTCACGGTTGATAAGAGAATGGGTACAGTTGCTGCTGTATTTATATATGTGTATAAAATGCATGCATGTAGGTCTCAAATACTGTTAAGAATGCAGTAAGTACTGAATCCACTTCTACAAGTAGACCTATGCATAAAAATATCTTTGCCTGGTTTTACTAGACTATCCAGTGTTCTGATATATTGCTTTTTAATGTTTATGTACTCTTAACTAACACTACTGCACTGTTAGGGCATAAATCCTTGAAGAGGCTGGATCAAGTTGACAGCTTGATTTCTAAAAGCATCTGGGGTTTTCTAAATGGTCTAGTGCTAGAGCACTAGAGACAACACGTTGTTAGAATCAGCTGGTGATGACCAGATAATCAAACACCAAAGTTGTTTGAATTTTACACTAAAAAATTATTTTAGCACTCAGGTGAGCCTAAGCCAACTCTTGGAACTCCAGAAAACCACAACTTCACATTGCTGTGGGAAATTATCCTACTGAAAAACGGTTTTGTATCTTCGGTAAAATGGAACAGGTTTTTTCTTGAAACATTTTTTAACTATCACATGGGTCTCATATGACCAGCTGAGGAGAGAATGAAGAAAGATCTTAGTAATCCACAGAAGAAGAACATTAAGTGAAATGCTGGGTGTTTACTGGTTAACAGCAATTTGTATATGTGGAAGATGGCCACTGCCACTCTAAGGATATGCTGACAAAAAGTAATGTTCCACCAAGGTGAGAGAGAATTGGAGGGCAGGAGTTATTCTGCATGAATGTTCAAAAAGAAGGCCATCAAATAAGGTCTGCCTTTTTCTTTTTTACACTAGAATAGACTCAGATGAGACTCTTATAGTTCAGTTTTCCCTCCACTGTCCCTTATTCATACCTGCAGCAATTACTTCTGATTACAAAAATAAAGGGGTTTTTTTTCCACATTCATTCAGTACTTGATTAAATTTCCAGGTGTGCCTGAAAAACAAGAAATTCTAGACAGGTAGGACACCATATCTTTGATATCTACTTTCTTCTTGAGATCTGTGGTGGAACTCATACGTAACTTCAAATATTCCATTGTGCTGCTTTGAGAAAGGACCAATTTGTTTGTCTTTTGACCCTGGCAAAAGTCAAACCACTGGTCTCCCTTAGGAATGTTTGTAATGTACATACTGAAATGTGTATATCTTGACAAGAGTGTTGTTGAACACCATAAATTACATTAACCAATGAGAAGAGAAAGATAACAATCAGACTACTGCATTGTCACAAAACATGATGTAATAACCCTGTCTAAAGAATGCAGAATTGGAGCATTTGTGCCCTATATATTTTGGGAAAAAAAATCTTTTCCTATTATAGTATTTTCTCCTTTGAATGCTTTGTTTACACTGTTGTTCAGTCTTAATCTTTCTTGTTTACAACAACAGTATTCAGTAACAAAAATGCAGAGCAGCCAACAAATAGTAATAAGAAATATAAAAATCAAAAGCTGAGTTTTGTAAATTTTATCTTATGGTCTTCTGTAAGATATATAGAACTTCTGTATCTCAGTGCCTTATTCCCTTGAAGGCAATTTAAAGCTACATAACTACATGTGGTGTAAACTCATTAGATCCACAACTCAACCTTTAATGTCTGCAGTCCCGTTATTTCATCAAAGTATCATTTTGACTTTCATCACACTATAACAAGGCCTGCTTTGCCACCTCTACCTTTCCCAGTTAGGGGACATGAATCCCTGAAGTATGGATTTTGGACAGCATGAGGTGCAAGCAGAGTTTAAGATCACCTATAGCCACTTTAGAGATGTGCATAATGAGCAATTTCAGACAGAAAGGGAAAGTATTTTGCTTGAGTTTGTGCGACAGATGGAATGAAAACTTAAAAAGTCTTAATTTCCAGACTCTAATTGGTACATCCAGACTGCATCTCCTTAGATGGAATGGTAGATTACTGTGGAAAAATTTCAAGAAGGATAAGAAATGAGACAGAGAGAAAAAAATGTCAGAAATCTACATTTTCCTGATGCTCAGCACAAGTAAAAATGCAAGAGTGATCAGCAGTGTTGACAGTCAGACATTTTGGGGCCTCTATGTTGATTTTAAGCAGCTCTCTTGCCCTTTTTGTTTTCATATAGAGTAGACACATGAACAAATAAATACTCAGTAAGACTATCCACCCTCTTAACTTCTTTGTAGTGTGCTCTGCTGCCAATGTTTTAAGGCAGGACTTCTCCACAATGTTTTCCTCTTACCAGATGTACATGTCCTTGCAAAAAGAAAAGGCAAGAGACTGGGTTTCCATTCCTTTCTGCTCATATTAAAAAAACCCACGGTATTTATTGTCCTTGAAATCAAAATCACTAGGCAAGTAAACAGAGCTACATTGTGTTGGAAATGTTAGTCTGTATCTGATAAACTGATTGATACCAACTATGCTGATGACAATATGTGATACCACTGTATAAACCTAGACAGGGGAAAACCCTATAAAAGGTTGAGAAGCCACTCATCATTGAGAAATATTTTGAAGACAATTATTTGGAAAACCCTGCTCTCCAAAATCAAGCTTCTTCACATTCAAGTGGTGTTCCCCAGGGCACAGTATTTGGGCCAGTTCTGTTTAATCTCTTTATCAGTGCTCTGGATGAGGGGATCAAGTGCACCCTCAGTAAGTTTGCAGACAACATCAAGTTGGATGGGAGTATTGATCTGCTTGAAGGTAGGAAGGGTCTACAGGGGGATCTGGCCTGGCTGGATCATTCTGCTGAGGCCAAGTGTATGAGGTTCAACAAGGACAAGTACTGGGTCCTGCAGTTGGGTCACAACAACCCCAGGCAGTGCTACAGGCTCGGGAAAGAGTGGCTGGAAAGCTGCCTAGTGGAAAAGGATCTGGGGGTGTTGATCAACAGGCAGCTAAACACATGCCAGCAGTGTGCTCAGGTGGCCAAAAAGGCCAACAGCATCCTGGCTTGTATCAGAAATCGTGTGGCCAGTAGGACTAGGAAAGTGATTGTCACCCTGTTCTTGGCACTGGTGAGGCCCCACCTCAAATACAGTGTTCAGTTTTGGGCCTCTCACTACAAGAAAGACATTGAGGTGCTGGAGTGAGTTCAGAGAAGGGCAATGAAGCTGGTGAGGGGTCAGGACCACAAGTCTGATGATGAGTGGCTGAAGGAACTGGAGTAGTTTAGCCTGGAGGAAAGGAGGTTGAGAGGAGACCTTATCACTCTCTACAGCTACCTGAAAGGAGGTGGTAGCATGAAGGGTGTTGGTCTCTTCTCCCAGTCTGCAAGCAATGAGAGGAATTGGCCTCAGGTTGCTTCAGGTGGGGTTTAGATAGGATATTAGGAAAAAATTATTCAGGGAAATGGTTGTCAGGCATTGGAACAGGCTGCCTAGGGAAGTGTTTGAGCCACTATCCCTGGGGGTGTTTTAAAAGACACATAGATGAGATTCTTAAGTACATGGTTTAGAGGTGGACTTGACAGTGTGAGGTTAACAGTTGGACTTGATCTTAAAGGTCTTTTCCAACCAACATGATTCTATGATTCAACACCAGATCTTCACTTTCATAATGTCACTAAATTCAATGAAGTTACTGTTACTGTAGTAATTGATTTTTATATTTTGTCTTATGCAAGCCAAATTCAACTCCTGAGTCTGGGGACAATTGCCAAGTTTTGATCCAGAGTGCTGCAGTATGGCACTCATGATGAAGTAAACTAGAACACAATACACAGCAAAGATTCTATCCAAACAGATCCATCATGACATTAACCATGCAGTGAATGAACTTAATGCAGGATGCTTAGAGCTAGATTTAATTTGAGAGGCAGACAAATTTTAGGTTGGTTCTTATTTTATCTGAACCAAATCCCTGAAGAAACCCAGAAACTTCGAAGACTATTTATTCTCTCATCAGAAAGAAATAACAAAAGAGAATAAAAATTACATCAGTCCCCAAAGCAGCATTTTTATAGCACTTTTAAAGGGCTTGAGACCTTGGTTACAAAACAATTGTAAGGAGATTGAGAACTTTCTAGTGCTTGAAGCACCAAGATGTTTTATCACACACACATGTACACAATATTATCTGCTTTAAAGTTGAAATATTTCCCTGAGATGATGATTTATGGCTGGGTGCAGTCAAGACTCAACAATTTCTTTTCATATGTGTTTTGCTTGAGAGATAACAGTTCTGAAGCCTGAGTGTTTCAGGCTTTCTAGTGGATTTGCTCCTTTGTCTTCTTATAACACACCAATTCATATAAAAACAGCTGCCTGACCTTGCTACTACCTGGGTTACTCAGTTCTCTTGCATTATTTATTCTTCAGTACTCTGCCCAGATGTTATAGGCTTCACAGATAAAATTGCAAGAATACCTACACTAAGTATGCAGCAAGAGAATTTCAATTCTTTATTGAAACTCATATAATTTTTCTTATCTCTTGCATAACTATTTGTATTGCCTTTTCACAGATCAGAAAACAGAGAAAAAAGAAGTTTTTGTCAGCAGTGGCTAATTCATACCAAGTATGTGCATTATTTATAAGTCACATTATGAAGCCTACCTTTGACAAAGGAGTTTCTTTTTCTCAAATAAATAAATTCAATTTTGTATTATAGTGTTCTTCAATCCTTTCACCTTTGGCATCCCCTGTCATACATTCTGTCTTTTCTCCCAGTGTAAATTAAGCAAAAGCAAGTCCTCCTGACAACCCAGATTATTATCCCAAACAAAGGAAAATACCTTCAAATCTGTGTCATAACACATAACCCTCAGGATATATACAGGCATTGAATTATATACATATTACTTTAAGAACAATTAATTTTACTATACAGAATTAATTTTACTACACAGAATTCTTAAACAGCACTTTAACTAAAACCTTCTCCAGCAAGACCCACTGGTGTTGAAATAAAGTGTATGCTGCTAGACATCCATAAGGTAATGACTTGAGAGGGTGTGCTGTGCTGTACTGTTTTAGGAGGCTGACCACTGTAGAGTCATTGTAATTACAAATATTTTCCATGCAGCACTTGAAATGATCTCCAACTTCACTTTTTTGTCACTATTGTTCACATTCCCTCACATAAAGTCCTCCAAGATGTCACTGTATTCTGAAGTTAATATCATGCAGCACATCAAGCTAAAATTTCCCTAAAAATATTTCTTAAAAGCATTTTTTTTCCTGGACAGCTATTTGCACATTGTCTAAAGAAACTTTATTTACAAAATCTAGAGTAGAATGAGAAAATACAGTTTGGAAAATGAAGACCTTGGAGTGTTTTGGTTTTTTTCTTAGCTACACCAAATTAGACTCTGTCACTGTTCTGTATAGCTCTGTTAGGATATGTTTGTCATATAATTATTAAACAATCTAATTCTTTCATATTATTGTCATTTACTATGTCCAGTTCAAGATATTGTACAACAAAACCATGAGAGTTTGTGTCTTTTTGTTATTGACTGATAGAGGATTATACAAGAATTTTTCACTGGATTTGAGGGATTTTTTTTCAAATACCACAGTTGATTTAATCAGTACTTGCATGATGTATTGATATCACACCTGTATAGTTATACATGAGTGTAAATAGCATGCAAGCTTTATTATTGGGTGTTTGTTCTTCAAAATAATTCTATATGTTAAAAAATATCATCAGGTTAAGCGGGAAAATTTCCACCCTTTATAGTCAAATCCTGACACATGTTCATTACATTAATAAAGATTTTGCCTTCTAAGATCAAGAGTTATTGACAGAAAGAAATAATCACCCTGCTCAGGTGATTCCTAGTTTTTGGAATATCTGAATCATTGCTGGCTTGCTGAAGGAAAAAAAAATAAAATAAAAATAAAAATTTTTTTTAAAAAAAAAAGTAGATATTTATTTGCTTATATAATATCTAGGAAAATCATTGAGTGGGTTGAGTGGGAAAGGAAAATCCCAGAGGATAGGGCTACATTGCTGACAAACACTACAGATAATCTTCATTTGCCTTAGTGTTAACTATACATCCTGTGATCCATTCTGTGCTTCTAAACATGGTGTCAGAGTACTCATATGTGTAACATTAAAATACCGTTTACCATTGCAATCTCCTTACTTGCTTTCCCTCTCCTAGATCATGATGATGATTTTTGACAAGTATCCAGTCTATCTAGTTGCTGTTCTCTGCAATATAAAAGAGAACATTACTGAGGTCTTTGATGTTATTTCATAAGATAGGAGTTTATTTAGCCATCTCAGATGATGAGGAACATATCAACAGTGATATCTACAGCAGAGGTTATGCAAAAGCATGGTAAACATTGCCACTTAAAAGTGATCTGGTCTCAAACTTGATAAAGCAGTGGTCTGGGAAATAACGCTTTCTAAAAATGATTTTAAAAAATTTGAGTCATACTCATTCCTTAGGTGCTGCACTCAGTATAGGAAAGACATGGACCCATTGGAGAGGGTCCAGAGGAAGATCACGAAAATGGTCAGAGGGATGGAACATCTCTCCTGTGAGGAAAGGTTGAGAGTTGGACTTGTTCAACCTGGAGAAGAGAAGGCTCTGAGGAGACCTTATTGTGGCCTTTCAGTACTTAAAAGGGACCTATCAGAAAGATGGAGCCAGGCTTTTTAGCAGGGGCTGTTGTGACAGAACAAGGAGTAATGGTTTTAAATGGAAGAAGGAGGAATTTGGGCTAGACATGAGGAATAATTTTTTACAATGAGGGTGGGGAAACACTGGCACAGGTTGTCCAGAGAGGTGGTAGATGCCCCATCTACCAGGAAATGTTCAAGTCCAGGCTGGACAGGACGCTTAGCAACTGATCTAGTTGAAGATGCCCTGCTCATTGCACGAGGGTTGGACTAGATTACCTTTGAAGGTCCCTTGCAACCCAAGCTGTTCAACAACTCTATGATTCTATGTTGCCATTGCCCCGTATCCCTTGAGTCACTACATTCCACCATGCAGAGGGTGGGGAGTCCTCTGTACTATGCCTCCTGTCTACCTGCTGGTCCTGCCTCAGGGAAGGCAGAGTGCGACTCCAGCTGTCTGTCTCCCTCTCACGCTCCCTGATATTCCTCAACCTACTCACCTCCTCCTGGAGCTAAGAGGAGGGATTCCTCTACCTGGCCACCCCTCCCACAGCTGTGCTCACTGGTGCCATCTGATATTGATGTAAGAGCAGGACACACTCTGCAGAATGACACGCAGGGGCACCATCTTGACTGGAAGCAGAAAGTCTATGCTTCAGTATGGTAACAGTACATGAAAAGATCTGAAGTTGATAGATTAGCTACACCTGGATAGATACCACTGGATATGTGGTAGATTTTCTCCTAGAACTGTCAAAAATTATGCCCTGAACACATCCCATTTATCCCAGAGGCCTCATCAGTAGTTTTCCAGGAGTTTTGTGGTTTTTTTTTCTTTTAATTCTATCATTCATCTCACTCACCTTGTCTTTTGACAGAGAAGAACATAGCTGTGTTGTAAAGAGGTAGAAGCTGTCATTTTGGAGCATTTGCTGGCATGACAGAGCCTTCAGAATCCCTGCAAAATGTACACAGGCTTCTCCAAAATGGATGTTTTTGCTGTGAATCAGTTATGATTAATGGACATTGTATTTTTATTATTAAGTCAATGGAATAACATGTCCCTTTGGGCTTCTGTGCTTGTGTCTGGTGGTCATAATGAGAAAGATTTTTATGGGCTTGTAACAAATCCAAACAGTGCTCTTTACAGGTCTGTTTTACAAATACTGAGTTGGCTCTTAACTTCTCTAGGCTGCTCACATGTGGCAATAATCAAACTCACATACAGCCCAGAAGCATCTTGGTTATCTGTAAGACAATCTCACTATAAAATAATTTTGCTCAAACTAGCTAGATAGCAGCAAACTGACAGGGATCCAGAGTTAAAGATACCTGTGTTTATCTTATTTTGCATGGCTTCTTTTAGAAAAATAAAGAAGAAAGTTACCTTGGGTGTGCAGCTCTCTCACTCTTTGCTTAATAAACAGGTTCTATTTGCATAAATCATGATGACATAGCTAAGAAATATTGTGGAGTAAAATCAAAAGACACTCCTGCACCAAAAGATTGGATTTCAGAAGAAAAGGAAACAATCACTTGGAACAAATATCTTCAGCTGAACCCTGATTACTCAGAAAAAGCACATCTATTTTTGTTTCTGTGCTCTAGACCAGACCATTTAAGTAGATTTCAGTTACCCATTACTTACACTCACTGGAGACCTCCCCGTATGTGTATAGATTCACATAGATAAATCCTTGACCACTTTGTTCATTAGCAAGAGTATATGAGCATCTTGTTCACTAGGAATAACTGAAGAACTGTAAGACTTTGTGGCAGTCTTCAGTAAGGACTTCATGCTGTAAGTTTAGTATGGAAAACTAGATGTTTTCTTCCCACACAAAAAGGAACAGACGTCTTTTAGCACAGGCCTCATTCCTACTTGTGTCTGACTCTATTCTTATTTAAATGGGAACAAAATCTGACCATTACAGCAATCTATCATGTTTTAAATGTTTGACAAGTTAAGAGATGAAGCAGATGTACCAAAACAACACATACTAGCCTCTGCTGATGACCCAGATTTATTTCTTGCCCTGTATTTCTTGACACTATTCACAGTATGAATTGCTCTACAGGATACCCTTTCTGAGTACATTTAGTTCAAAAAAGTCCTCTTGCTGAGTAACATGTGCACACAATAAACCCAGCTGCCAAATGTAAATTTTCTAGGAAATCTGTTGTTTTTCTTTTCTCTATGGAAATGTTCTGTTAACTTTTTAAAATTATTATTGTTATTTTTAATTAAATGTATCTTTCAGTACATTGCTCATTGTTTCTTCTTTAAGTTTCCCTAAGATTTCACAAAGCAGGTTTGATATCAAATATTCCACTGCAAAGTCATTGTATATTTTGATTTACTTTGTATTCTGTATGACTGATGAGTTTTGCACAATCAAGCAAAATAAGAAGGAGAAAGTCAGTTGGGATTTGGAAAAAAAAGAGAGACTGTTTCAGTGCAATATCATGCATGCAATCATGTTTTCTGTCAAACATATGGAACACTTATACTACAAAAAAGATAAGCCTTAAGTACTGTAATGATTTGTTTCTACTGTCCAAAGTTGGAATAGTTAGAAAAACAAATGAACAAACAAACAATTCATTAAACTTTTGTCCAATATGATTAGTTTAGCTAGTTTTGCACTAAGTTCCAGTTTAGGAACTTAAAGCACCTAAGGAGATGTATGATTTTGATACAATTTACCGGGTCTTTTGAGTTCAATAATTAGGACTCTAATTAATTATAGTGTGCTTTCTTCTTACAATGCCTGTCATCACACATGTATGACTGAATGTATTCCCTCAGCTTTACCTAAATCATTTGCAACTTCAGATTTTATCCTGAGAATAGAGTAATAGACAATACACGTTCAGTTTGTGAATTAGCTTATTTAAGAAAAATTACTAGAATGTAGTATATTTGCAATAGTGAGGTTTTGATACTGAGCATTCCAGAATAGGAAAATTCTAAGAATTAATTTTTCTTCACTAGTGCTAACTCAGTCATATTACATATTGTTTATTGTCTATGGGAAACAATGTGTGAAAATTAATATTTAATAAAATGGAAAGGTAAAAAAGTAGGCTGTGAGCCTGCTATACAAATAACCCACAACTTCCTTATTTATACATCCTCTGAAGAAGGTTGTTCAGTTTTAAAAAAGCTATTTTTTTCTCAGAAGGCATTCCTAGAACTTAGATTTTAGTAGTCATGATGCACTTGGGAATTGCTTCTTCCTGATAAAGACAAAAAGGATCAAGGACTTCATATATATATCTTGTTTCTTTGATACTGTGTACTGACAATGAGTAAAGTAGCCAAGGTACCTTCTTGCTTCAGATTTTCTAGGATTTTGAGCACTTAATGTCATAATAGTCATGGTGGGACTTTGTATATATTTCTCAGGATTGAGCCTGGGGAATCTCTTTAAATTTACTTTAGAAAAGGGGGGAAAGAGAGGATAAATTATTAAAAAACACCTGGTTTTCACAGAATCACAGAATGTTAGGGATTGGAAGGGACCTCAAAAGATCATCTAGTCCAATCCCCCTGCCGGAGCAGGAACACCTAGATGTGGTTACACAGGAAGGCGTCCAGGCGGGTTTTGAATGTCTCCAGAGTAGGAGACTCCACAACCTCCCTGTTTAGCCTGTTCCAGTGTTCTGTCACCCTCACTGAGAAGTTTCTTCTCACATTTAAGCGGAACTTCCTGTGTTTCAGTTTATACCCATTGCACCTTGTACTATCATTGGTTGTCACTGAGAAGAGCCTGGCTCTATTCTCATGACACTCACCCTTTACATATTTATAAACATTGATGAGGTCACCCCTCAGTCTCCTCCAAGCGAAATAGACACAGCTCCCTCAGCCTTTCCTCATAAAGGAGATGCTCTACTTTTCAATTAACTTATAAAAGCTATAGATTAAATCAACATCTGTATTTCTTAATTTCTGCAAAAATTTCTTCTGAAACAGATTACAACTCTAATTAGCTCCTTTTTTTCCTTTTTTTTTTTTTTTATTGAGATGAGTATTCATTTGTTTTCTGATTTTGATTCATGTATGATCAATCCTCACAGTTTCTGCCTGAGTTTTGGAATCTTGTGAATGAAGGATGAACTTCAAATATTACATTAGGTCTTACCTTCTTGCCAAAATTCCCTTCCTTTGACCCTCAAGCTTTTATCAACCTTGAAAGGAAAGATTGATTTAATCTCTAATATTTCTACATTGCTCAAGATGGGATGGGCCCATCTTTGTTTTTAGTGATGTATCCAAAATTTTCCACGAACTAGCAATTCTGTTGCTTCCAGGAGTTGCAGAAATAGCTGGAAGCTTTTATTTTTAAGATGGTGACATACACTTGGGTCACAACAACCCCACGCAATGCTACAGGTTTAGGGAAGAGTGGCTGGAAAGCTGCCTGGCAGAGAGGAATCTGGGGGTCTTGATTGACAGCTGGCTGAACATGAGCCAGCAGTGTGCCCATGTGGTCAAAAAGGCCAACAGCATCCTGGCTTGTATCAGAAATAGTGCAGCCAGCAGAACTAAGGAAGTGATTGTTCCACTGTACTCAGTGCTGGTGAGGTTCCACCTTGAATATGGTGTTCAGTTTTGGGCTCCTCACTACAAGAAAGACATTGAGGTGCTGGAACAATTTCAGAGAAGGGCAATTAAGCTGTGAGGGGTCTGGACCACAAGTCTGATGAGGAGTGGCTGAAGGAACTGGAGGAAAGAAGACTGAGGGGAGACCTTATTGCTGTCTACAACTACCTGAAAGAAGGTTGTAGCATGGAGGGCATTGGTCTCTTCTGACAAGTAGCAAGCAGCAGGACGAGAAGAAATGGGCTAAAGTTGCACCAGGGAAGGTTCAGATTGGATATCAGCAAAAATTTATTCACAGAAAGGGTTGTTGGGCATTGGAACAGGCTGCCCAGGGAAGTGGTGGAGTCTTCATCCCTGGAGGTGTTTAAAAGACATATCGATTAGAGTCTTAGGGATGCGGTTTAGTGCTAGATTTAGGTTATGGTTGGACTCGATGATCTCAAGGGTCTCTTCCAAACAAAATGATTCTATGATTCTCAGCTGTCACCAAGGACAGAACAAGAGTTATTTAAATACTATACTGATTTGCTGGCCCTCCCCAGACCATCATATGTCATACTGCACTAGGTGATCCAATAAGTATAATAAAATGCAACAGAAAGTTCCAGCACTGTAAGAAGTATGAAACAAGTAAGCAGGAGGCAAAATTATTAACTGCACTACAACAGTATCTGGAGATTCCTAGATCACAAATGCTAATCTACAAACAAGACAGTTGCTGAGCCAATAAATCATTGGACCCCATACTTAGCCTTCATATATGACTGTCCTTATTACTAAATTCCTCAGAACTAAGTTGCAGTCTGGCTTACCCTCTTACTTCTTTCAAATTCAGTATTCAATTTTTCATGCAGAACTAAACCAATTCAACAGCAGAGTGTTTTATCTTCAGACTAATGAAGGGTTTGGGGTCCACCTTATTGTTAAACACCTCTTGATTAGAGCATTTACTCAGAAAATGGGAACCAGTGCCACACTTCACTTGAGGTTCCTGTGTTCCCTGAATGTTGATGTAGAATCAGCTGGAGTAATATCTGCCCTGGTGCTAACTTGAGACAGCTTTGATATTCCTTTTGCAAGCAGAGGAGGGCACTGAACTTTTTCTGAATGCATGTTCCAAGGAATATTTTGTTGTAATATAAGATAATTCTTCTAAAATAAAGCTGTCCTTACATTCTTGGAGGATCCAATAGGACAGAGAAATCTCTCAGTGGGCTACTTGCAAACAGGAGATATATACTGAGTTACTCAGTCTGCAGCAGTTCCTAGTACCACCAGAAGCAGAAAACTTCAGAAACTTTAAGTCCAACAAGGTGGTACATAGGAAATGTACATACCACTAGGGTGATGTAACAGCTGGGCAGTTCTGACTGCTCTGGAAGTGAGACACCTAGATTCTCTGTTAAATTCAGACACAAGACCACATTCTGTGTGTCCTGTTTCAATATCCTAACCAGAAATCTATCTTTTCTGATTAAAAATAATCTTTGAACTAATTTTCACTGTCTCATAGGGGACTTAAAAATATTTACCAGACTAGGATTTGTAAATGCTTAAGTGTTTCATACTTTAATATTTTGCCTATTGTGGGAAACTGCAGCGGGTCTGTGGAATCCTTGACAGAAAATATGAGAGTAGAGATCAGCCTTGAGATATTAAGATTTACCCTTGAGGAGGATGGGAGTAAAGGAGTATCCGGAGAGAGATGTACCTGTGAGAGAGAAGGGGATAGAAGAATAACATGGATGATAGCAAGTTTAACCAATGAGATGTTAGTGCTGTAACTTGTAACCAATAGTGAAAAGACACATGAACTGGCAGAATTGTATAAAAATGCACTTGTAGCAATAAATGGCATCTATTACTTTCATCTTGAAAGAATTTGGTCCATGTCGCTTGTCCGTCTCAACCGCGACAGCCTATATTTAAAAGCATGGTTTGCTATTTGTAGCATTATTTGGGCTGAGAGCTAGATCAATATTTTTCTCTTTTATAACTTCTTCATTATAGTTTTAGCTGCTAAGGTTTGGAAATAAGAAAAATGCAAAAAATTTTGTTTAGAGAAAGAAAACTATTTAATACAAATCCTAATAGTTCTATGGAAATTTAAATAGCAAAGGTACTGATGTGACAATATTCATAAATCTTACAATTGACATACTCAATAATTGGGAATAAAATATTACCAATTCTGATCTATTACTGAGTTAAAGTTGTACTAGCTAATTTAGCAAACATATTAAATGCATATTAATGGACATTATAGCTTGTGTTTGAAATCCTTAGGAAATAAATTAAATACTGTATCAAATTCATCCTCTTCTAATACCTAGTTTGATGAATAATAGATGGAACATCAGTAAGGAGATCACAATAAAGCAATGTTCTCTACTATTTCTTTTTACCATGTAAAAATTGCAAAAAATCTAGATTTATCAATTAGAAGAAAACATAAGCTTTATGTTTAAAGATGTTACCATTTATTTTGCAAAGAACATGCCAACTGTCAAGAGATCTATTATTCATACAGGAATAAGCTTTCTTAGAATTTGAAAAATATCCTTTGAAGGAATCTTTAAGTATTTTGACTCTGAAAAAGCAGATTGTTTGAAAAAGAAGTCGGAATTCCCAAGGCTTGAATATGGCCTTCATATATAGGCATGGCACCTAGAAATTACCACTGAAGACAAACATGCTTATCTAGTATTTCTGTGATAACAGTTGACAAACTTTAGTATTTAAGGCTCTTCTGTGGTTTATTACTCTGCCTTACCTGGAAACAAGATATATGTAACATTGTCAGTTACTCATTCAAAGCCAGGACAGAAGTTTTCTCCCTGCTATAGAATCATTTTGGTTGGAAAACACCTTTAAGATTGTCAAGTACAACCAGAAACCTAACACTGCCACCAATAAATCATGTTCCTAACTGCCACATATACACATCTTTTAAATAACTCCAGGGATGGTGACTCAACCACTTGCCTGGACAGCCTGTTCCAATGTTTGATAACACTTTCCATGAATAAATTTTTCCCAATATCCAATCTAACCTTTCCCTGATGCAACTTGAACCCATTTCTTGTCATCCTGTTGCTTGTTACTTGGGAGAAGATACCAGCACCCTCTATGCTACTACCTTCTTTCAGGTAGCTGTAGAGAGCAATTAAGTCTTCCCTTGGCTTCCTTTCCTCCAGACTAAACTACTCCAGTTCCCTCAACATTAGACTTGTGGTCCAAACCTCTCACCAGCTTCATTGCCCTTCTCTGAACTCACTCCAGCACCTCAATGTCTTTCTTGTAGTGAGGGACTCAAAACTGAACACCATATTCAAGGTGCGGCCTCACCAGTGCCAAGAACAGGGGGACAATCACTTCCCTAATCCTGCTGGCTGCACGATTTCTGATACAAGCCAGGATGCTGTTGGCCTTTTTGGCCACCTGGACACACTGCTGGCTCATGTTCAGCTGGCTGTCAATCAAGACCCCCAGATTCCTCTCTGCCAAGCAGCTTTCCAGCCACTCTTCCCCAAACCTGTAGCATTGCGTGGGGTTGTTGTGATCCAACTGCAGGACCTAGCACTTGGCCTTCTTGAACCTCATACAACTGGCCTCAGATCCTTGATCAACCCTGTCCAGATCCCTCTGTAGAGCTTTCATACCTTCAAGTAGATCAACACTCCCACCCAACTTTGTGTTATCTGCAAACTTACTGAAGGTGCATATGATCCCCCCATCCAGAGCATTGATAAAGAGATTAAACAGAACTGGCCCAATGACTGAGTTCTGGGGAACACCACTTTTGACCTGCCACCAACTGGATTTGACTCCATTCACCACAACTCTTTGGCCTGGCCATCCAGACAGTTTTTTACGCAGTGAAGAATACAGCTGTTCAAGCAATGAGCTGCCAGCTTCTCCAGGACAATGCTGTGGGAAACAGTGTCAAAGGCTTTGCTGAAGTCTAGGTAGACAACATCCACAGCCCTTCTCTCATCCACTGAGCATGTCACCCTATGACAGAAGGAGATCAGGCTAGTCCAGCAGGACCTGCCTTTCATAAACTTGTGCTTCCTGGACCTGATCACTTGGTTGTTTTGTACGTGCCATGTGATGGAAGTCAAGATGATCTTCATGCCCCACTCTAGATAACAATTTGGCCATTCAGGTAACTGAAGTGCCCATTCATGTTGTATAAGGACTTGACAACAGACTATAGTGAGATTCTGGAGGCAAAATTAACAGTTCCATACATTGAATTTAAAAAGTATTATTGATGAGGAGTGGAAGGAAACTCTATGTGAAGATCCATGTAATCTCGCCAGTTTAGTATTAATAAGATATTCATACATTAAGAGCAGGCATATAATTTGGCATGCTAGAAGGTAGACTCACTGGGCACCTGAGTTATTATCCATCTGTAGTAACAGGAGCTATGAGCATTTCTGACATTAAAATGTTATGTATTCAGCTATTGCTGAAATTATGGGAAATTTTTATTACAAAACATCAAGAATATTGGTGAAATCCTTAAAAAAACTCCAAAAAAATCCTAAAATGATGAGTGTGCATCACTTCAGCAAGAAAAGCAAACTTTTTTTAAAGGATTAATTTTTAAAAGTATACTTGTCCCAGGCAATGGAACTAAACACAGTGTCCACCTCATGGAGTTTTACAGTTGGCTTTTCCACTGGAAATGATAAAATGTTACAGCAGAGAAAAAAAAATATTTTGAAAAGGGTGTGAGTGGAAAATGTATGTATCTCCTGTAACCAAGCTGGTTTGTCATTGTTAATTGTGTTTGACATGCATATAACTAGATCTTGCACTTAATTTTTAAATAGATAATGGAGTTATGCTGTGCAAGTATACCACAATAACCACCTACTTGTTTTCAACTAAAATACCACAATAAAGCAGCCTTTGGCAACCTTTCCACTTAAATACCACAGAAATGCTCCTCCCTGTTGCATTTTGGTTTCTGTACGTGTGGAGTAGCCAGAGGTGTCCTACTTTTGGAGGAAGAATGATTTTTCCATTCATTCTGATAAGTCACTAGAGGCTATTGCAGTAGGTAGCATAAGTTCTGATTTTGCTTTAGAGTTGAAACTTCCCTTTTTCTGTGTGATCCATGTACATGGCATTTCTACTACAGAGGATATGCCATAAGGAATTGTACAATATATATGTCACATGTCTGTAAGATGTAGTGAATCCATTGAAAAATCTGAGGCCAAACAATCCTTAAATTAGTTAGGAAGCAAAAAAGTTTTTGTTGTTTTGTTTGTTAGGTTTTTAACTGCTTGTTGCAATCCTATCATTAATACTCAACAGTCTTTCTTTTCTTGAAATAATTTTAAAAAATGGACCATAGCTGTGTGTACTCTTTGTAACACAAGAAAACATGTCAGTATCTGTGCCTGGTAGTGTAGATGAGGCAATTAAGTGTTGACAGTTATATAGATGCCCATCTACTGGGAAAAGGATGCCAGAATTTGCAGCTGAACTCTGCTATATCACAAAAGCGATATTTCCATGTGCTTTGTCACCTCTAGCATTCATAAAGAATCTAAACCTTGCTGACCCAAGATGATATTTTACTTTTGCCTTTAGGTACTTTGACATCCTGGAAGGATGGAAAGTCAGGGGAAATACATGCATTAAAATATTACTTCAATAGAGGAATAACAAACACTATGTTTATATATTATCAATCATACAGAGGGTCTTGTCCTAGTCAGTATTTTTGATTACTGCATCAAAGATTAAGGCTTAGCATTGCTAATAGAATGAAGGGGAGGATTCTGGAGACTTTGGGAAAATTTTAAACATTGAAAAAGAAACAGTTGGGAAGGGCATAGAAAAAGGTTTGCAAGATATAAACAAATTACTGTCGTTCATGTGAGACATTTCGGAATTTAGCTGAATCAAGACTCTAAGCCTTTTCAAAACTTAAAAGGTAATATAAAAACATGTAGAACTGAAAATCTGACACACTAACACTTAAACTGAGATTGCCACTGCATTGGTGTGGGAGAAGAAAACTGCAAAAGAGCTTCTCCTCATCTTTTAATCCTTCCCAGACCCTGGAAATAATCCATGAGGATAGACTGCCTTCAAACTACAGAGGGAAACACGCTGGAGAGAACGCTGAAGCTGGTGGTCTCCACACACAATTGAGCAGGCTGGTGTGGACAGGCAAAGATGCTTCTAACAGCTCCCCATAAATGATTACCAGACATGTGTTAGATATTTTTTATACTAGAAATACTGCCTTATTAAATCATTTTTTAATAAGAACTGGCAAAAGGTATTGTAATTTCAGGCACATGTCTACTGTTTTTCCAAATAGTTGTATTTTATTCATTACAGATAAGGTGCTACAAAGAACTTACCTCTGCTTGTCTGGCTTTTTCTGTCAAATTTATTTGTGTGGTCTCTTTGCTACTTGCCTACAGTACCTACATACCTAGCTATCAACAAAACATCTGGTAATCATCGGAACACTTACATCATTCAATTTTCCATCAAAGCAACTGCTATGAATTTGTATTGGAAGATGCCCAATGTCTAACTTAAAACAGACATTTGTAGCAAAAAGAGTGCCAAACTGTGTTGTAATTGAATTAACATTTTTACTCACCCAATTTTGAATATGCTTTGATGTTCTTTCATTTCTAATAGATACTTTTCAAATGGCCTGTACTGATGTATTTGAGAAATTATAATAAGCAGACATCATAGCTAAAAATTCAGGTTTTTGCAACACACAAAAACTTCTCATCTCTGCTACTACAAGACTATCTCTTTACAACAGACTAAGGCAAGTCAATGCCTCCTGAATAGTATATCATGGAACAGAGGAGGGGAAGGTTACAGAAATTGTAATGATTATTTGATTAAAATTAATAAGTGAAATAGATCACTCCAAGGTGGAGCTGGAAAGGTTGTTAAATTCTTTTTGAAATGCCACATAAAAAAGAAAAACTTCAGTTCATCCAACTCTGAGAACAATGCTTACAAGTTTCAATTGTTAAGTACTGCATAGCAAGCCATAGTTCTTGAGCATTCTGGATAGAAGTGAACCGGGCACTTTCTTCAGAATATTTGGTCAGTATATGCACTTAAAAAAATTCTTCATGGGAAGAATCATCTCAACAACAAAACATTAGACTTTGCCAAGTATTCTTTTTTATTCTTTTACATGTTTTCACTTTTCATTCCACATGACATTCTTCACCAAAAGAAAAAAAAAAAGTTATACTATATACTAAAATAAATTTTAAAAAAAGAAAAAATTTGATCTGGTTTAGAATTTTTTTCCAGATGAGATATTTGCAACACTATCAGCTTATCTTTTCTATTTCTCTCTAGCTTCTGTATAAACTCTGGATTAAGATAACTGTGAAGCAAATTCTGCTTTCAGATGCATGCAAAGGTTTTCAGTGAACTTTCGCATCACCTTGTGAGTTCAGCCAGCTGTAGAGAAACTTTGCCACTCATCTATTTTTTTTTTTTTTCTTTTATTTTGGAGTATCTTCTTTATATAAATCATCAAACACTGAAGATGATAATGCAAGTCAGATTAACAGTCAAGCACTGGGAGAACATTTCAGATACAAAGAACATGATAGAAAACCCTGTAAAACCAGGATAGAAGTTACTATAAGGTTAGTGTTAACATGTTGGTTTTATGTATCAGTGAAAAAAAACCCCTTTTTATTCCATAGGACGTGATAAATGTTTATATGTAAAAACATAGGAGACCACAAAGTACATAAATGTCTTTATCTGAATTTAGAGTTTGAAGCTTTCAAGGCCTCATCCTCTTCCAGATTAACTTCTGAAACTACTTGGTTTTCCACCAGCACTATTCCACAGCTGGATAGTCAAGAATTACAGCTGCCTGGCCTCATGGGGATTTTCAGAGGAGTCTGAAAGTCTCAAGTGAGTCATTTAGCATGGTAAATTCTCATTTTATAGTCCTTTTAAAGATCCAGAATTCTTTTGATTGGAAAACATAATGTATGTTTTTCATTTAAGCAACAGTTTATCAAAGTACCTTCAAGATCAATTTTATCTCAACTGGAAATGTAACATATCTGTGAAAAAGTTTACAAAAACATTCCTATGCTATTCTAAGGAATTTAATAATAATAACAATAGAAATAAAAATGACAAAAATAATAACAGCAACACTACAAATTTTACATTGGGGCCATAAGAAGCCATAGATAGGATGTGGTAGCAGAACACTCATCTTCCTCATGTAAGCTACATCCTTTCACATGGGCAATGTGGCTGCTCCAGGGATGACATGAATCATTCTATGATTCTGTGAAGTACTTGCAACTGGGGGAGAGAAAGGGAAAGTATACCTAAAGAGAAATGAGCCTTTGACTCCATGATTAGTCCACAGGTGGAATAGCTTCTGCGAGTGTTTACATCTTTTATATTAAATAGTTTGATGCAGATATTTAAATATTTGAAGTATGCTGACAGTTCTGGTTAGCTATATGTTTCAAGGAAAGTGGGAGTATACCAGCTATGGGAGTGTATCAGCAAATATTTTCTTGTTTCTTCTCTTTCAAAGAACTGAAACAAATTTAGCTGAAAAAAAATGTGAAACCATTTATAACCTGAGATATAAAATAGATAATTTTTCACAGAATGGCTAAAATCAGCCTACAAAGCTGTATACAATGATGCAATTATAATTAACAACCAAATGCAAGTTTAAGTTTTTATTATTAGTATTCATGCACTTGTAACAGCTCTTGCCAAATCAAAATCTGGTGGAACTGGAATGTTCCAAGATATATGTACCTTAAAAATACAACAGCCCTGTAAATGACTTAAAACTGCCTGGAAAAATTAATTGTGTTAGAAAGATATTGTATGGAAAATGCAGTGTCTGATATTATTTTTAAAAATTGGCATAATCTAATAACTTACTGAGTTACTAGCTACTTAAAACCTCTATCATTGCAGAAGTTCAAAATGTCACAATATATTGCCAAAACCTGACAATAAGCATCCCAAATTAGGTTACTTTTAAACATCTTTTTTGTTAGTTTGTTTTGAGCCAGACCTCTAAACAAAGACCACTTCTTCTGAATCATGACTGAGTTTTTGAACTAAATCTCTAAGCAACAAACATGACTATTAAAGAGCTTAAAGGGCAGATTCCAACACTTCTGAAAATCAGAACAAAAATCATACTGACTTCAGGGAATCAAAATTCTCCATGTAAACTCTTTGCTACCGCTATGCATAGACTGAACAACATGGCATTCACCCAACTTGCTATTACTTGTTGAAAAAGCACATCTTAAAGATGATAACAGGAAAGCTAGATGAATTATTTGACATTGTAGATAAGAAGAGTTGGACTCTTTCTGTAGTCAGGAAACTACTTATTATTTAAGAAAGCCAGAAAATTTTCAGTGCTAGTCTTGGGCTGTTTCTCAATCATTAAAATAGTAGCTTTCAAATTAGTTACAGTCTTGAGTCATTCCTTATTGGACAAAAACACTCAGAGACATGTGATTACAACCACTTTTGTATCAGTTTTCAGACACATGAGGACAAAATTCAGCCTAATGCAGCTACAAACTACTAATTGATCACTAAATATTGGAAGTAACAGTCAACAGTGCTGAAAAATTTTGTGAAGCCACTGTAATGCTTTGTGAACATGTCTGAACAGAATTGCCATTTTTCTTTGGAAAGCAGTGAGACGAGATTGTACAAGGGATCAAAGGTTGGAAAATTGACTTTGGAAAGACCAACTGAATGCCAAATTTGATTGAGTTTTTGTTTTCTAGTGGTTGAAACAACACATTTCAGCCATTGGCAATGTCTCAATATGCTTTAGAAAGAACCACCTCCCATCTTGGAGAATTCTGCAACACAGCTTTAAGGAATAAACGACCTACACGGCATTTTCTGTGAGAACAACGCTTCTCTGTGTCATCTATTTCCAGTGCAACTTAGTCCTGTGTAATACAGTCCTGTCATCTAAGATGAAGCACTCCAAAAGACACAGTTCATCTGTGGATGCTAACTAATGACTGTTATTTACAATTTACAGAGATGAGCAATATGTTCCGTTTGAATGAAGGAGAACAAAGGAGACGTGACTACACAGACGTAGTTTTACAAGAACTCTTGTGTACACACTAATGGTATTTGGTTGAGAATTTAAATTTGTGTTATAGTTTTGCATTTTTTCTTGCCATCTTTTTGTAAGTGCTGTGTATATAACCTTACTTAGAGTTAGAATCCTATGTTCGGTCAGGAGATTATGATCTGGTGCCAATTACAGAAACATGGTGGGACAGTTCACATGACTGGAATGTGGTCATGGATGGCTACGCCCTTTTCAGGAAAGACAGGCCAGCCAGACGTGGTGGTGGAGTCGCTCTCTATGTGAGAGAGCAACTACAATGTACTAAATTCTGCCCAGGAGCAGATGAGGAGCGAATTGAGAGTGTATGGGTCAGAATTAAGGGGCAGGCTGGGAGGGGTGACACTGTTGTGGGTGTCTATTACAGACCACCAGATCAGGCTGAGGAAGTTGATGAGGCCGCCTATGGGCAGCTGAGAGTGTCACAGTCACAGGCCCTGGTTGTTATGGAGGATTTTAACTTCCCTGATGTTTGCTGGAAGGACCATTCAGCCAGCCAGCCACAGTCCAGAAGGTTCCTCCAGTGCATTGATGAGAACTTCCTCATGCAGATGGTGGAGGAGCCAACTAGGAGAGGTGCACTGCTGGATCTTATCCTCACTAACAAGGAGAGTCTGGTCGAAGCAGTAAAGGTTGAGGGCTGCCTGGGTTGCAGTGACCACGAATGGTGGAGTTCAGCATCTTGTGTGGCAGGAACAGAATAGCAAGTAGAATTGCAACCCTGGACTTTAGCAGGGCTAACTTTGGCCTTTTCAAGCAATTGCTGGGGGAAATCCCATGGGCAAGACTGCTTGAAGGAAAAGGGGCTCAAGATAGCTGGATTGCATTCAGAGATTGCTTCTTCCACGCTCAGGATCAGAGCATCCCCACACGTAGGAAGCCAAGGAAGGGAGCCAGGAGGCCTGCGTGGTTGAATAGGGATCTGTTTAGTATGCTCAAGCAGAAGAGCAGAGTTTACAGGTCATGGAAGCAGGGGCTGGCCACTTGGGAGGAATATAAGGCTGCTGTTAGAGGATGTAGGAAGGTAGCTAGGATAGCCAAAGCCTCCTTAGAATTACAGCTGACGAGAGGGGTCAAGGACAGCAAAAGGAACTTTTTCAAATACATAGCAGATAAAACTAATACTAGAGGCAATGTAGGCCCACTGATGAATGGGGTGGGTGCCCTGGTGGCAGAAGATACAGAGAAGGCAGAATTACTGAATGCCTTCTTTGTCTCTGTCAACTCTGCTGGAGGCTGTCCTGGAGAGCCCTGTACCCCTGAGACCCCGGATGAAGCCAGGTCAATGGAGGAGTTTGCTTTAGTCAATGAGGACTGGGTTGGGGAGCAATTAAATAGTCTGGACATCCATAAATCCGTGGGTCCAGATGGGATGCATACACGGGTGCTGAGGGAGCTGGCTGAAGTCATTGCTAGACTGCTCTCCATCATCTTTGCCAAGTCTTTGGAAATGGGAGAGGTGCCCGAGGATTGGAGGAAAGCAAATGTCACTCCAGTCTCCAAAAAGGGCAAGAAGGAGGACCCGGGTAATTATAGACCGGTCAGCCTCACCTCTGTCCCTGGGAAAGTAATGGAACAGCTTATCCTTGGTGCCATCTCAAGGCATATCAAGGATGAGAGGGTTATTAGGGGCAGTCAGCATGGCTTTACTAAGGGTAAGTCATGCTTGACCAACCTCATAGCCTTTTATGAGAATGTAACAAGGTGGATGGATGATGGCAGAGTGGTGGATGTGGTCTACCTTGACTTCAGTAAAGCCTTTGACACAGTCTCCCACAGCATCCTCACAGCTAAGTTGAAGAGGTGTGGTCTAGACAATATAGAGTGGTGGGTTGCAAACTGGCTTAAAGAGAGAAGCCAGAGAGTGGTAGTTAATGGTGCGAAGTCTAGTTGGAGGCCATTATCTAGTGGAGTGCCTCAGGGGTCAGTATGGGGCCAATATTATTCAATATATTCATTAACTATTTAGACGAGGGAATAGAGTGCACTATCAGCAATTTTGCTGATGACACTAAACTGGGAGGAGTGGCTGACACGTCAGAAGGTTGTGCTGCCATCCAGCAGGACCTGGACAGGCTGGAGAGTTGGGCGGGGAATAACCTGATGAAATTTAACAAGGGAAAGTGTAGAGTCCTGCATCTGGGTAGGAACAACCCCAGGTTCCAGTATAGGTTGGGAAATTACATATTAGAGAGCAGTGTAGGGGAAAGGGACCTGGGGTCCTGGTGGACAACAGGATGACCATGAGCCAGCACTGTGCCCCTGTGGCCAGGAAGGCCAATGGCATCCTGGGGTGTATTACAAGGGGAGTGGTTAGTAGATCAAGAGAGGTCCTCCTTCCCCTCTACTCCGCCCTGGTGAGACCCCATCTGGAATATTGTGCCCAGTTCTGGGCCCCTCAGTTCAAGAAGGACAGGGAACTGCTGGAGAGAGTCCAGCGTAGGGCAACAAAGATGACTAAGGGAGTGGAACACCTCCCTTATGAAGAAAGGCTGAGGGAGCTGGGTCTCTTTAGTTTGAAGAAGAGGAGACTGAGGGGTGACCTTATTAATGCTTATAAATATATAAAGGGTGAGTGCCACGATGATGGAGCCAGGCTCTTCTCGGTGGCAAACAATGATAGGACAAGCGGTAATGGGATCAAGCTGGAACACAAGAGGTTCCACTTAAATTTGAGAAAAAACTTCTTCTCAGTGAGTGTGACAGAGCACTGGAACAGGCTGCCCAGGGAGGTTGTGGAGTCTCCTTTCCGGGAGACATTCAAAACCCTCCTGGACATGTTCCTGTGCGACCTCACCTAGGCGTTCCTGCTCCAGCAGGGGGATTGGACTAGATGATCTTTTGAGGTCCCTTCCAATCCCAAACATACTGTGATACTGTGATACTTCCAGAATCGCCTAAAGTCTGAGCCTTCTTTGCTCTTTAAGCTTAAATAACTTTCTTTCTTGTGCAATGCAATATATGTTACACCCAAATATGCCCTCCTGCTGGTTTTTGTAATAACATTGCACAGACTGACAATCTAACAAGACACATATAATTATTGTAAACTAAAAGTAACTGCATGTTCTACATAACACTTTCTAACCTTTGAAGAAAGATGGTTGTGAAATGCTAATAAATCTTTCATTGTTTGAAAATCATTAATATCTAGCATAAATCTATGCTGAATTACTTCATGTACAAACATGTAGTTCTTCTGACTGCATGACTGATGGTCTCTTATGTCATGACAGCTGAGGACATAGTTGCAATGATACATGGAATATAACAGTATTAAATGAAGTCAGATGACCCACAGGATAACTGACATAATTCTGCAAACAGGTAGAGATGTAAATAAACCACCAAAGATTTTTTTAAATTATTTTTTGATGCTAGATATAGATTTTGTGTTGGGGTAATTTTTTGCTTGTTTTTTCAAATACACTGCAGAATTCTGGGGTTTTTTCAGTCAATCAACTTAAAAAGTCAATATATTAAGTAATATATTATCTTGCCCTGTGGTAAACTATATGCTTACTTTACTGAACTGATGCTATGTGTGCATCAGTCCATGCCACTGAATGGAGATTAGGGACTACAAGGAGATCGCTTAGAGGACAGAACTACAATGTTCTGGTTGTACCATTTAAGGTGGCTTGCTTGTAACTGCATTCATATGATGAAGAAGTTTCTTAGGCTTCTCACTTTACAGTTCTCTTTCTAGACAGCAGAGCAGAGTGGGAATTGTTTCTCAAAATTATCTCTTTAGGTCATGGATTTAGCATTGTGCTTTAGGTTCCCATTTATCAGGTTTGGAGAAAGATGGGGCTTTCCTATGAAACAGATAATGGCCTTAAGGAATGTGACAGGAAGACTGGTCACTAGGACTGCAGACAAATACCCAAAAAAACATACACTACTACACTGTTTGGTCATATCCTTGTCCTGCAAAAGATTATGCATAGCACCATGGCCTTCTCTCATGTTGTCTCATTGATTGATTATTATGGGAACAGATCATTGCATTGGGAAGAATGTAAGTGATTAAGCAGAGGGTCTAGCCATTGCCTGTTCCTCTCTCCCACCTGTGCTTGTGGTACGGTGAGGAAAGAAGTTATCTGAATACATCATCTTAGCTAACTGTTCATATCTTCTGCTGAGAAACAGAGAGGTTTCACAAAAGATTTCTCTATTCTTTCTGCATTCAGCTATAATGGCATGATGTAGGCCATGATTTGACTTAGCATGAATAGTAGAACAAAATTGCTCTGCTAGATTTAAATCAAGGCATGAAGCTTTCATTTCAGACGTCAGCTGCTCAGCTCCTAAGTAGGAAAAGTTTTATGCAGAGGTGCACCTGCCAGGTGCAGCTGCAAATCTGACCAAAAGCTGGTAAAGTGATTCACCATTAGCGGGAAAAAAAAACAAAACAAAACAAAACAAAAGACTTCCTAGAAATCTGTTTCCAAGTACACTTTTCCATATTTTGAAAATTGGACAGTAAACTGCATGAGTGAACCAGCTGGAGACAATACACTACTGTGACTGACTGAAAACAAACTTTTAAGGCATATCTTAGGAACCTGATTTTTCCCAGACAATATGTTTCTATTATTCCCACAAGTCATAAATGCCCAGAATTGTATTGCCAGGTTTACAAATTAAAACAAAAAAGCTACAAGCTTCTTTGAAACAACAAAGTAAATTCATTGTTATGTGTAGTTTTTAAATACCTCTGCTAGGCAAACTTGAATTTCCAGCACAATAGAAGTGTAGCTTTGAAAATCCCTGATGAAAATCTTTGGTTTTGTACTCAATATACCAGTCTTTGGACCATGGCTGTTGGGGTATTCCCATAAGCATCAGTAACGGCTGAGGAGTAAAATATAATTGGTTTGGCATTATTTCCTATAAATAATATTGGACTTGGTTTAAACAAAACTACAAATGGTAGCAGGAGAACAAACTCAGCCTTGGCACGATGTTTCATAGAGAAGTATTAGGATGCAGATCTGCCATGAAATCTTATTCCAGTCTCCTCTTTCCTATGAGGCTGGAAGTTGCCCTACAGAATAGTGCTCCTATTACTGAATATACAAAAGCTAGCCCAAATCTGATGCTGTCCTCTGGCTGGTGTAGAGTTTGTACTGCTTCCCCCTGTCAGCCCCTTCCATGTCAATGATCTTTCCTAACACAGATCTCCGGCTACTGCTACTCAACTACAGCACTGTATTCAATGAAACTGCCATTCTATAAGTTTAATTTCCTCTGGCCTGAAGTACCATGTGGAGTTTTTGGTGAAATAGAAAATGAGTGCCATGCTGGTTGAAAATGAGAGGTTTAAAAGTTTTATTATTTTAAAGGAAAACTGAACAGGTGTTAAAAGTGTAATTGGTTTACAAAATCTTTATTTGATCAACACCTTCAGTTTCTAGTTCTTGTTTTTGAAAAATTAAATTTAATCGTTTTTCCCAGAACAGCCACATTGCAGTTTCCAGTTTTGGAAGGCACAGATATCTTTCAAAAATTGATTAAAAAATATTTAAAATCTAGGTGGTAGGCAGCAATGCTTGCTATAGCTGAACAGAATAAGGCAAATACATATGTACAGATCAGATTTACAGAATTCTATTTGAAACTGTGTTACTGACTTCATAGTTTGCTTGGATGCATCATTTTACTTTTTCAACATCTTTCAAATCTATTGCAATATTGTGTATCTTAAGACAATTTAAGTCCAACTGGTTTAATCACCAGTTGGTGCAACTTAAGCTCTCGTAGCAACACTAAGATAAAATGTACGTTGCTACCAAAATTCTACCAGTGAAAATAAGGACATTTGAAATTTCTTGTATACTTTGTTCTTACCTCAACTTTTGACTGAAATATAGTTCTCAAAACAGAAAAAGGCAAAGAAAATTGTGCATCTACTTTGACACCAAGCTTTAACTAACATACCTATTGGAGCTTAGATTTTTTGCTCAATATTCGCACTTATTAGTCATTCCTGGGTAAAGCTTGAGAGATTGACATATCTGTCTGGAATCAGTATCTCTCACCAAATAGTTGGATGTTGTGAAAACCTAGACATAAACAAATCCACCTCTGCTGTCCATACCCAATAGCTGCAATGTTGCTCAAAAATGATGGAAATTTGCCAGCTTCTGGACTTCATACTGGATAATGAGACTACAATATCTTTCCTGTAATGCAGTACTGTCCAAAATTGTTTATTTATATTTTGAAATCTGATCTGAAATTAAACCTTACTATGCTAGACATATAATAGTAACAAATCAATAGTCAGAATAGTACGGGTATACAGGCTATGTACATTACCTCTAGTGTACAACTTCAGCAACATAGAATCTCATGGGGGAACTCAAGTTCCTGACCCCATTTCCTCTCCCCATTTCTCTTACGACATCCAGTCATTCAGACAAATGTCCGAATACCTCTAGACACCAGATAAGAGCTAGTTTTGTGGCCTTCACTATTATTAATGGAATTTCACTAGGGCTGCTGGAGAAATCTCTCCAATTTGCAAAACTGTATGGTGATTTTTCTTAATGTTTCTCCTTTTCCACTATTTTTTTATCCTCTGATGACTCAGATTTTTTGCGTGTCAGTGACTTTTGGAGGTTCCTTTTGGTGCTGCCAGAATAAACTATATTCATTTTAAAGTTTCATCATGTACAATTTGGGCAGTGGAGTTACACTGTGAAAATCCTTCATGTCATTGTTTTTAAACATACAAAAAGGCTTAAAAATGGATACCACTCTTTTGCCTGCACACTAGCTTCCAATCATCTGGAAGCATACTATGAAAAGAAAGAAGCAATTTACAAAGACGTGCACTCTTCTGGGACAGAACATACAGTGCTCCAACTAGCACTGCTGTGACCACCGGGGCTCATGTGTGTCCCTCCCCAGAAATCTAGCACCACTATTTATCACATTTCCTGTATTGCGTCCATAGATGCAGACATCTCTGCCATCAGCCAGACCACATACGTACAGTAAAGAGGATATAAGTCAACTCTATTATGAGGTTGGTGCAAAAGGAATTGCAGTTTCTGCATTTTTGAAATTTGCCACTTGATATTGGAATACATTTCTTAAATAAATGTGGCTCAGGAAAAGCTAATGAATGCACAGTGCAGTGGTGGTTCAAGAAGCTCCAGTCAGCAAGGCACACAGTGGTGGCGGCAGTTAGTTCTCACAGCTGAGCACCAGATCAGCTAGTTCCCGTGTCTGAGCACTAGATTGGGGCAGACAGTGAGGTTCCTGGAGACAGGGAAACGCAAGGAAGAGGTGGCTTGTGTCATTGGCACCTGGAAGCAGCAGATATCGCAAGAGAGGCTGACTCAGAGGGGGCATTGCCAGGAGATTTAAACAGCCCCTAGGGAGTGCAGGTGACCAGGAGTGCAGCAAATAGGGCCAGCAAACAGGGGTGAGGCAGTACAGCAGTTTGTGCAGGCAGGTTGAGCAGGAAGGGCAAGGAAGCTCTGCCAGCTCAAGAGATTAGTTCACTTAGTGGCTATCACCCTTGCAGGAGGAGCCTATCTATGGTAGCCACCCAGATTAAAGGTGAGTCCCCTGTATTTGCCAGGAAGGAGGCAGCAACCCAGACAGAGCTGCCATGGAAACATACTGCCGTCCAGATCTCATGTTCCACAGAATGACAGTGTCTCTCACTGGTATGGGATGATAGGAGAGAGAAGAGCTGTGTGAAGTGTGACCAGGTGGATGACCTGCTCAGCGTGGTGGTAGAGCTAATAGAAGAGGTAGAAAGGTTGAGAAGCATCAGGGAGGTGGAGAAGGAAATAGACTGTTGGGATCAGGCTCTGGCCTCCTTGAGACATGAAAGGCCACCACCAAGTAACCAAAATCAAGACAATCCTTTACCTCCCCCCACCTGACTGAAGACAGTAAAACAAGGGAAAGGGGTGAATGGAAACAACTCCACACCCAAGGTAGCAGCCGAAACATGGGCAAGGTTTAAACTGAGGAGCTTGAGGGGTGGGGTCCAAAATGGAAATGCTGACATCGTCACATCCAACTGGGGAGTATGCCAAACCAACCAGAGCAACAAATATTCCTTATCTGCCTCCCAAGATGAGAACCAGAAGGCCAGCCACCTTAAGGGTACACATGGCTGAAGGGGATCTTTCTGCAACCCTCATGAGAAACCCACATGCTTGAGTACTTCTCTGAAGTGTCTATACACCAGCATGCGTAGCACAGGGAATAAACAGGAAGAATTAGAGACCTATGTGCATTGACAGGGCCATGATCTCATTGCTACTATGGAGATGTGGTGGGATAGTTCACATGACTGGAATATTGTCATGGAAGGCTCTTTTCAGAAAAAAAGAGGCCAGCAAGGCGAGGTGGAGGAGTTGTACTTTATGTGAAAGAGCAACTTGAATGTCTTGAACTCTGCCTAGGGGGATGATGAGGGAATTGAGTCCTTATGGATAAAAATTAAGGGACAAGCTAACAAGGGGGACACTGTTGTGGATGTTTACTACAGGCCAAGAAGGAAGAGGAAGAGGAAGTTTATGAAGCTTTCTATGGGCAGCTGGAAGTAGTCTCATGATCACATGCCATGGTTCTCATGGTTCTTCAATCATGGTTCTCATGGTTCTCATGGTTCTTCAATCACCCTGACATCTGCTGGGTGGGCAATACAGCTAAGCACACACAGTCCAGGAGGCTCCTACAGATCATTGATGACAACTTTTAGATACAGATGGTGGAGGAGACAACAAGGATAGGCATGCTGATGGACCTTGTCCTAACAAACCAAGAACTAGTTGGAGATGTCATGGCTGGGGGAAGCCTCAGCTTCAGCCACCATGAGATGATGCAGTTCAGGATGCTACATGGAGGAAGCAGGACAATATTCAAACATTGCTTCCTCCAAACTCAAGACCAATGCATGCCTATGAGGAAGAAATCAAGTAAAGGGAGTAAGAGGCCAGCATGGATGAGTAAGGAATTCCAGTCAAAACTCAGGTGGAAAAATGATGTTTATGTAATATGGAAAAAGGGACAGACCACCTGGGAGGAATATGAGGTGGCTACTAGAATATGCAGGGATGCGGTGAGGAAGGCAATGCTCCACTTGGAAGTAAACCTGGCCAAGGATGTCAAAGACAACAAGCAGGGCTTCTTCAAATACATCAGCAGCAAAAGGAAGGTTAGGGAAAATGTAGGTCCACTACCAAATGAGGAGAGTGCCCTGGTGACAGATGATAGGAGGAAGGCAAAGTTACTGAATGCCTTCTTTGCTTCCATCTTTACTGCTAAGACTGATCCTCAGGAATCCTAGACCCTAGAAATAGGAGAGAAAGTCTGCAAAAGGAAGACTTTTCCTTGATTGAGGAAGAAGAGGTTAGAGTTTGTTTAGACAAAGTGCACATCCACAAATCCATGGGCCCTGATGGGATGCACCCATGAGTGCTGAGAGAGTTGGCAGACATTATTCCTAAGCTGCTCTCCATCATCTTTGAAATGTCTTGGAGAACAGGAGAGGTGCTTGAAGACTGACAGGAAGCCAGTGTCACTCCAGATGGATGACCCAGAAAACTACAGACCAGTCAGCCTCACCTCCATCCCTGGAAAGATGATGGAACAACTTATTATGGACATCATCTCCAAGCATATGGAGGAAAAGAAGGTTATCAGAAGTAGTCAGCATGGGTTTGCCAAGCAGAAATCATGTTGGACCAACCTGATAGCCTTCTATGATGGTATGACTGGCTGGGTAGACAAGAGAAGAGCAGTGGATGTTGTCTACCTTGATTTCAGCAAGGCTTTTGACACCGTCTCTCACAACATCCTCATAGGCAAGCTCAGGAAGTGTGGGCTGGATGAATGCACAGTGAGATGGACCCTGAACTGGCTGGGCAGCAGCGTTCAGAGGGTTGTGATTAACAGTGCAGAGTCTGGTTGGAGGCCTGTAGTTAGCGGGGTTCCCCAGGGGTCAGTATTGTGTTCAGTCCTGTTCAACTTGTTCATCAATGACGTGGATAAAGAGACTGAGTGCACTCTCAGCATGTTTGCTGATGATACCAAACTGGGAGGAGGGGTTGACACACCAGAATGTCATACTGCCATTCAGTGAGACCTGGACAGGCTGGAGGACTAAGCGGAGAAGAAACTAATGAAGTTCAACAAGGACTGGTGTAGCATCCTTCACCTGGGTAGGAAAACCCCAGGCACCAGTACAGCTTAGGGGCAGACCTGCTGGAAAGCAACATTGTAGAGAAGGACTTGGGAGTTCAGGTCGACAACAGGTTGACCATGAGTCAACAATGTGCCCTTGTGGCCAAGAAGTCCAACGGTATCCTGGGGTGCATTAGGAAAAGTATGATTAACAGGTCAAGGGAGATTATCCTCCCCCTCTATTCTGCCCTCGTGAGGCCACATCTGGAGTACTGCATTCCGTACTGGGACTCCCAGTTTAAGCAGGGCAGGAAACTACTTGAGAGAGTGCATCAGTGGGCCACAAAGATGATAAGGAGCCTGACGCATCTTTCTTACAGAAAGAGACTGATAGAGAGCTGGGTCTGTTTATCCTGGAGAAGCAAAGGCTGAGAGAGGATCTTATCAGTGCTTATAAATATCTAAAGGGTGGATGTCAAGAGGAAGGGACCAGAGTCCTTTCAGTAGTGCCCAACAATAGGATGAGGGGCAACAGGCACAGACTGAAGCGTATGAGGTTATATCTGAATATGAGGAGAAACTTCACTACGTTGAGGGTAACAGAGCACTGGAACAAGCTGCCCAGAGAGCCTGTGAAGTCTCCTTCTCTGGAGACATTCAAAGCCCACCTGGATGCATGCCAGTGTGATCTGCTCTAGGTGAAGCTGCTTTAGTAGGTGAGTAGGACTAGATGATCTCCAGAGGTCCCTTCCTACCCTAACCATTCTTCGTGATTCTGTGTAACAGTTGGAAAGAAAGCATTAGGCTCATTTATTTGCTATAAAGCTGGCTTCTGCTGCTGAAAATAGAATCTGCTATCTAGGTGAGGGCCTAATGCCTCCATAAACAAAGGCAAAATTTGACAGCATATCACCAACAGCCTTCCTAGATTAAGCAGAACTGATGACACTCTAGCTTTATTTTTCACATACCTTAAATCTTTTCTCTGTAATCCCAGTAACTCTGTAGTGAATCCCTTTGCAGAGCCTGCTTCTTTGCCTCTCCTTTACCTGCAACCTCTTCTTTACTTATGTCCTTTCATCCCTTCATAACAGCTGTCATAGCTACCAGCTTCTAGCTGAGCCACACAGTCTTAGTCAAAAGTGAAAAAGTGACCCTGCAGTCATGAAATGTGTTCAGTTTTTGTCAAGCTGTCATTGATGTAATTTTGCCACACTGGAACAGGTTGCTCTGAGGTCATAGATGCACCACCTCTGGAGACACTCAAGGCCAGGCTGGATGGGGCTCTGAGTAACCTGATCTAGTTGAAGATGTCCCTGCAATGGATCATATGACCTTTGAAGGTCCCTTTCAACTAAAACTATTCCGTGTTTCTATGATCATTTATCAATATAATACTAATAAATGAAACCTTACAATAAAGTTTGTGTGGACACTGTCTCAGGTCAGGGAAATCCATAATGAGGAGGGGGAAATCCATAATGAGGAGGGGGAAATCCATAGTGAGGAGAGGAAGTCGATTTTGTGGTCACCAAACTATTTTTAGAGAACCAGCCCTCTCAAAATAACTAACACTTCAAGAGCAAATTGTTATTTTTAGATGCTTACAGACAGCATCTTCCTATTTTCGCTATTCTCACAATTCTTGATATTGCAAGCCTCCTTCCCATTTTCCACAAATAATTTATTAAAATTTAAGGAGACACCTTACTAATTCCTCTTTCCTTTCACATACTTGCTTACTGATTTGACATCTGCCATGTTGGTGTTCTGGAAGGAACCCTCAGGTGGATATTGTCATATACAGTCCTGCAACACTCAAGGGCATGCAACATAGGATGTTTGTAGGCAGTTAAAACAAACATCAGCAGAACTTTTCTCCTTTCATCTCAATAACTTGTTTTGCTCTCTGGGGTGCAAAAATTTGTTTGGTCTGAGATTCCTGAAGAAGGTTTATCTGTGCAATTTGTGACCAGCTCTGTTCAAGAGTTTCTGAATGCAGTATAAATAAACAAGTTACATTAGTCATGTTGTACTTCACACACATCTTTCACCAGATGCTCTGTTCTGAGCAGCTGGAAAGGAGCCAAATCTCACAATGATTCACTGGTCTAATACTGGTAACCTGGCAACATTCCCTCACTTCCTTCTTCTTATCAGGTTGAGACATAGGGACAGATAGATTAAGCCTTGCTGAGTGTTTGCAACCATAGCTGCACTATGCTTGAGGATTGTTGGTTATCATCTGGCATGTTCAAGACTCGAAATTAATATTCTAACTCAAAAGAGAATTACTGAGGAAGGCATATGTACTTTATTGACCAAAGTCTGGTAGTGAAGATCACTGTTTTTCAGGTGTGCTTTGGTTTTTGGTTTTGTGGTTTGTTTGTTAAAAAAAAAAAAAAAAAAAAAAAAAGGCGGAAGTAACTCTATTAAATATTAGCAAAATATGGTTTGAAGTGATTGCCAACCTGCAGGTTAGATGAAGGAAGAAAAATAAAAGGAGCTAGGCTGGTGGCTGGTATTTAACCTAAGATTTTTTTTTTTTTTTCCAAGAATTGGGCTGGATGAAAAAAGCCAAAAATTTAAATTTTATTTTAGTCCATGATATTTCATTTGGCCTAACATGTGAGGTTTCATTTTCAAATTTCAAAGAGCTTTTCTACCCCTCATATTTCTTCTTCTTAAATTTTACCTAATTTTCAAAAATAAAACTCTTTAATTTGATTCAGTAGTCAAAAAGGTATGATTAAAAACCCCTCAACATTTTTACTTTTGGAAAATTGCTTTATTGCATCAATTTTTCAAAGCTTTCTTTTCTTCACTTTTATATTATACTTCTTTTCACAACTGAACTACTGCTAAACTCACCCCAGATTCATTTTGATTCCTTTGATTCCTTTTGCCGTGTTCTACATTTTATAATATTACACCAAATTACAATATATTCTCAATTTATTGTTACTATGACTTCATGGCAATGACTACTACTACCAAAAATCAATTCCAAAAGCCTTTACATACACTTATCCAAAATTTCATTAGCTAGGTAAAGAGTACTTATAGATTACTTAATTTTCAGCTAGCAATAGAGAAAGATATTAGCAATATAAAGTGGGTAGCACTGGAGAAGGCTAGCCAAGTAAAAATGATCAATGCTTTCTTGAATCCTGTAATATCCAAGTTACTAACTACCTAAGGTGTGACTCTTTGGATGTTTTACATTGTTGAATAATAAAGCAAATTTTTGTTGGCTCGAATTACACCTTAATCAGATTGTACTTTTACTAAATGTTGTATGAGAAAAGGCATATTTTAATTCCACAATAAACACAATTTATTTAGAAATTGTACTCTCCCAACTTCATCTTGCAATAAATATGCAAAGAATTTAGACACCTCAAAAGCATTTTTATCAACTGCAGTAAACCATGATCAGATTTTCTTTAATTCACAGCTAAAGGCTTTTCAGATTTGCTGCTGAAGCAGGCAGGAAACTTCAAGAGCTCACTGTTATTCAGAACACAATGCTCTTTACTAGGACCACTATGTTTTGAAAAGTAGAATAACGTTAACTGACTTGGCATTCAGACAACTGTAGATTTTGTGTCTTGGACTCAGTAGGATTTAAAAGTAATACCACCAGCATCTTCTGTTCCCTTGGAACTTTTTATTACCTCGCCTCTTAAGAAAACAACTTTTAATTTGTAACTGCAAATTGACACATGAACACACACACACACAGGTATATGTGCTGTGAAATGCTAAGTAGGGCTTACGGCTGAAATCTATAGCAATGTCTGCGTACGTTAAAATTTGATCTCTGTCTCTTAGGCACTCATATGACATCCATTCTTTTGGTATTTGAGCACCTGGCAAATTTAATGTGTATATGCTCGTAGGTAAGCACTTTAATCCCCATGTTACAACTCAAAAGCTAAGGCACAGAGAGGTTAAGTGACTTGTGCATATGTTACAGACTTAAATTAATTATGAGCTCCTTAAATCAAGATAAAATTGCACAGCTAAACACACTAATAATGTATTTAATCCCTAACACATTACTGTGATCCAGAACTCACAAGATATTTTTAGCTGTGCAGTGTCTGTTCCATATGGAATTTGACAGAAGGCTGTCAATGTGGAAAGCTGATTGAGATCAGGATAGGACATGCTGCTGTCACTTGAAAAGTGCTGCAGTTTGCCATGGAATAACTTGTCATATAGAATTTTTCAGACTTACAAGAAAACCAGTACTTAAAACGGTAATGTTAGTTTCAAGTGTAACTTAACTGCTTTCTAAACCTCCTTCTCCTGTTTTGGAGGGGAAAGGGGAGGCAGGGAGGCTAGGTTTGCCCTTGGGCCCTCAGCTTGTTTAACAAAACCTTTTACAGCCACAGCCCGAGTATCCATGTCAGAAGGCAATGTGGTGCCATTTCAGTTTCAAACAAAACTGTCATCTGTATATCTTTTGTTATTTAACCATCTCTCAGCTGAGCCTTTTAAACTCTGGTTAGAAAATAAGATTATTGTACACCTGACCAAACCTGTGGGACTCCAAAATAATGCAGCATGTTTGTAGCATGCTTAAAGCAATCCACTTCGACTCACCCCAAGGGTAGATCTTTCCATCAATTTGAAGTGACTGTTATTTTGTGCTTTTCATCTTATTTTCCACAGTAGAGCTACCAAGGTAGAAACAAAGTGGTTGGAAATCTGAAAGGCAACTGAAGTTAAATGACTGTCACTAGTTTCTGCAGTTGAAGTACTCATTGAAAATACAATTGAAGGAACAGAAGCTTGAAGATCTCAATTCATTTGCTGGAACTTCATTGTCCAGGGCTGCTAGAGAATTCCTCGGATATCCAAGCTGTCTCCAAAAGGGCTGTGGAAGACAATAAGCGTATTTGTCCTCAAGTAACCCAGAAAAATAATTGTTGAGGAGGAAGGTGCTATTTGTACTCACATATTATCAGTTCTCTAACTCTCAGCACATTTAGATTATTTTTAAAGGAAAACTTAACATTCAAGAAGGAAATTCTCCTTTGATGGTCACATCAGGATTAAGTCTGTTTGGAGTTTAATTAATATGGGAAAAGCCAAAAGCTGAAACAAGTGGTCATAGCTTTCTATTATGGGGCAGAGACAATAGGAACCAATATGCCTTTAGACATTTTTTCAATGAGTTTATTTCCAGTGCTTGCAGAAGAATTTGCTCTTTTAAATCAAAAGTAAAAGTTCAGGATACAAACTGAAGAGCTTTAAATGTAAAACAAATTTCCTGAGAGAAAAAGAATTTTTTTTAAAGGCTAAAAAAAACCATGCAAACAAACAAAACAAAACAAAACAAAACAAAAACAAACCAAACAAAAAAACCAAAACAAAACAAAACAAAAACAAAACAAACAAAACTGAAAGACACCACCACAGCCAAACCTAACAATTGCTCCTCAAAATCTACTTTAAATGAAGAACTCTAGCAAACAGAAAGCATATGCTACTAAGTAGCCTCTTTCCCTCAAGGTGCTTCATGGAGTTTCACATATATGTGTTAAAGGATACTACAGTTTTAGTTTAGATAAAACTGATGGCAGCAAGAGAGAAGCCCAGTTCCTTAGAGACCCACTGAACAATGGGGCCAAAATTTCTGTGTCACTCCATAAATAGCAAGATAGTCAAGGATAATACAGTAGGTGAGTAAGCAACTTTAAAATAAAAGTGTAGTGATCCAACCTTGCAAGATGTTCAAATGTCTAAGGAGCTGAAACTGCTTAGCAGTTATTTAAGCCCCCAAACTTAATGGAAAGTGGTAAATTATCAAGAATCTTTCATAAATTACTCTGTCCTTCTGTCTCTTTTGCTGCTGTATAGACTTTCTTTCTGCCTTATCCATTTTAGTGGGCAGCAATGATTAGAAGACTGCTGAGCTGCAAGATTTTTTGGTGTTGTTTTTTTTTTGTGAAAGACTGAAAGTTTTGGTTTATCCTTGACATGGGAAAAAATAGAAGTAACATGGAGACCACATGAACCACTTAAAAATTTAACACAGTCAGTGCTGAAGAATGTCTCAGAGTCTAATGGGCTAAGAAGCGTAGATGAGGTTCTTAGGGACATGATTTAAAGGTGGACTTGGCAGTGCTAGGTTAATGGTTGGAGCTGATGATCTTAAAAGTCTTCTCCAACAGAAACAACTATATGACTCTAGGGCAGTCACACCAGCAAGGCCTTTAGAATCTCATCCCCCTTGGGGTAGACTATCATTGGGCATACCTCATGGAAACAGTTAGGTCTTTCAGTCCGACACTCGTTCTCCTTGTATGTGGGTGGATATTTTCCACATTCATGCTACATGTATAAATTGGATAGCTTATCACATACACTGTGATATTTCACTGACCATAGCATAAATGCTGAGCTACAATACATTTGTTTATCTCTATCCTTACGGAAGTCACTGAATTCCAATCAAACCAATGCAGATCATTATTTCCAGAATAACTAGTTCTGGAATTGTAGTGAAAGGAAGGAAGAAAAGTGGTGCATGGAAGGTAAGGAAGAAGCAAAAGGGACTTAAAACTCACACACACACAAAAATATGATGAGAGGGAAAAATCAAACACAGAGAAATTTTCAACACAATATGGGCTAGGTAGCTTCACATTTTTTACTGAGGATTTGCCGAAAGGTTCTATACAAAGAAGATAAACTTGCTTAAACTATTTCCATCCTGAATGTATTTTGGGCAGCTGAAGACTATGCTTATTCACAGCATTTAATCTGGTTCCTTGAAAAATATATTTCATGCTTATCTGCCTGTTATTTAAGCCCATGGCAAGACCACCAGACAGATTCTCATTTTCCTGTGTAATCCAAATTAAATCAGAAAACCAGTATTATGAGCCATAAATGCCCAAAACTTGGGTGGTCAACTAAAAAAATTATTGTACACACCACACAGTGTGTACTTGCTATATACACAATGTCACAGAACCTGAGGAGTTTATCCTGCAGCTTTGTTTTCATCTCTCTTTCAGAGAAACTGAAAGTCTTTAGAGATTTTTAATAATACTTAAAATCATATGGCTGTCAGAACCTTCTCTGAAGAGCAAAAAAGGAAAAAAAACCATTATTATTTCATCACTCTTGTTATTCTATGACCTCAAAATTCAGTCACTGGAGCATAAGGCCAGTTGATTCTAGTCTTGTCATTATAGGTCATTTCCTCTGCTGGTGAAAGCTGGAAAAACCTCGCTGAATTCATAGATCTTCCTAGATGTGTAGCAGCTGAGGATCTTATTGTTGCATATTTTTATCCAAATATAATTTTTCCTTTTTCTTTTTCTTTTTCTTTTTTTTTTTTCTTTTCTTAACTCAGTGTATCATTGAATTATTGCCTGGGAGCATACTTCTTCATGAAGGCTGCATCTGTCACTTACTGGAAAACACTGCTCCTGATATGTCAGCACAGATAAGCTTGCTTCTTAAAATCAAGACTTCTTTGTAACTTTTCCAGTTTAGCAACTTTTCCTTCCACTTCTATGCAGTTATGCATTTTTTAAATGGTAACAATCCCCTTCTGCAGTGTAGGGGTGTCATTATTCTACCTCATTTTCTTCCAAATCTCTAATATTTAAACAAAAGAAGCATGAAACCCCAAGGCATTATTTTAGGCTCCTTACATGCTATTTGGATTTTCTGAATATTTGTATTGACAGAATTAACTCCCTCCTGACTTTAAAATACTAATGCTTCTTATTTTAAAAACTTTGTTTAGGATCATTTTGAATAAGGACATGCATGTTCTGCTTACAGTTTCATCTGTATTACAATACTGCTGGGTGATGAAACAGTCCTAAGAAACCAACTCTTGAGATAACAGTTTGTCCATGCATTGGGTAAGATGATTTATCAGTCCTGTCCTGTCTGGCTCTGTGCACCTTGTGTATCTTGCTACACCGGTAAACCTGTTGATTTCAAAATCAAAGAAGCCATTTTCTGTGCAGGTCAAATAAGGGATGATACATAGCTAAGGCATTTTTTTTTCTGAAAATATGTATTCTTTTGTTTGGAACAGGACCCTATTATTTAATGGTATTCAGCTCCTGACTTTTCTCAGTCTAAAGTAACCTCTCTCTAGTTGAGAATTATGTCAGAGAATCATAGAATGTGCTGAGTTGGAAGAGACCCACAAGGATTATCTGATACCTAAATCAGCAATTAGTAGCAAAATAAGTTAATAAGTCATAGATTTTAGGCACTAAGTTAATAAGAATAAGGTTTCACAGATGTTAGGTGTTAGGCACTTATTAGGCATTAAGTCACAAGAATGGTATTTGTTAAGTATTTGTTATTTGTTATTGTCTGGTATTTGTTATTTGCGCTGAGGGAGCTGGTGGAGGCGATCACTGAGCCACTTTCCATTATCTACCAGCAATCTTGGCTAACTGGGGAGGTCCCAGTTGACTGGAAGTTGACTAACATGACGCCCATCTACAAGAAGGGCCAGAAGGACAATCTGGGGAACTACAGACCTGTCAGTCTAACCCCTGTGCTGGGCAAGGTCATGGAGCAGATGATCTTGAGTAACATCACACAGCACTTACAAGAGAACCATATGATCAGTCGGATTCAACATAGGTTTATGCAAGGCAGGTCCTGTTTGACCAACCTGATCTCCTTCTATGACAAGGTGACCCACCTAGTAGATGAGGGAAAGGCTGTGCATGTTGTGTACTTAGACTTCAGTAAAGCCTTTGACACCGTATCCCACAGCATTCTCCAGGAGAAGTTGGCAGCTCATGGCTTGACTGGGTGTACTCTACAATGGATAAAGAACAGGCTGGTTAGCTGGGCCCAAAGAGTTGTGGCAAATGGAGCCAAATCCAGCTGGCAGCCAGTCATGAGTGCTGTTCCTCAGGTCTCAGTATTAGGGTCAGTTCTGTTTAATATCTTTTTCAGTTATCTGGATGAGAGGATTGAGTGAACCCTCAGAAAGTGTGCAGATGATACCAAGTTGGGTGGGAGTGTTGATCCACTTGAGGGTAGAAAGGCCACACAAAGGGATCTGGACCTGCTGGATTGTTGTGCTGAGGCCAATTATACGGCATTCAGTAAGGCCAAGTGCTGGGTCCTGCAGTTGGGTCACAAGAACCACATGCAACACTACAGGCTTGGGGAAGAGTTACTGGAAAGCTGCCTGACAGAGAGGAATCTGGGGGTGTTGATTGACAGTCGGCTGAACATGAGCCAGCAGTTTGCCCAGGTGATCAAAAAGGCCAACAGTATCCTGGCTTGTGACCGGAATAGTGCGACCAGCAGGACTAGGGAAGTGATTGTCCTACTGTGCTCGGCACTGATGAGGCTCCACCTTGAATACTGTGTTCAGTTTTGGGCCCCTCATCATAAGAAGGACATTTCCTCCAGAAAGAGAGCTTGTCTCAAAAAGACTGCAGCAACTCAGACCAATGGCCTGTCCCGAACCGTGGCTGTTCAGGTTTCTGGCTGCAGGGAGTGCCAGAGGCTGCTGGTGCTGGGGGAAGGAGGCAGCATTCCACCTGCATGAGGTATAAGCAGCTGCAAGATCTGCTCAGCATGGTCACGAAACTTAAAGAGGAGGTTGAGACACTGAGGTCCATCAGGGAGTGTGAAAAGGAGATTGACTGGTGGAGTAACTCCCTGGTGTGCCACTCAGAGAGGCTCCAGGGGGATACCGCCCAAAAGGTGATGGACCTTTGTGGGTAATGGACCTGGTGAGGGGGGAAGACCTGAGACAGCCCCTGCCCTGTCACTGTCAGGCAGAAGTAGGGGACCAAAAAGATTACGAGAGTTGGAAGCGAGTTCCAGTTCAGCGCCATGGGAAAACCCCCTCCCTATCTGCTTTGTTTCCCCAGGTGCCCCTCCATAATAAGCTTGAGGCCCTGGATCTTGAAGAAGAGGTAGGTGAGGATGTGGTGCAAGACCCCCCTACAAGGTCACATAGAAAGAGGCAGTTGACTCCACATCTCAAGACCGCCACAGATAACAAAGAAAGAAGGGTGATTGTAGTAGGCAATTCCCTTCTGAGAGGGACAGAGGGCTCAATATGCAGAGTTGATTCTCATCATCGGGAAGTGTGCGGTCTACCCGGAGCCTGGATCAGGGACATCACCAGGATGCCCCCCAACCTGGTGCACCCAACAGACTACGACCCACTGCTGATCTTCCTGACAGATGGGGAGGAAGCTGCATCTCACAGTCTGAGGGGAATGAAGAAAGATTTCAAGGCCTTGGGACGGATGGTAAAAGAGTCTGAGGCTCAAGTGATTTTCTCTTCCCTCCTTCCAGTTTTGGGTGATGACACGGGATGGAATAGAAAAATCCAGTCCATAAAAAATTGGCTACAAGACTGGTGCTCCAGGCAGGGCTTTGGGTTTTTAATAATGGCTGGTTTTACAAAACACCAGTCCAAACAGTGATATGTGGGAAAGGTTTACCTCGCAGGGGCAAAAGGATGCTGGGACAGGAATTAGCAGGGCTCATTTGCAGAGCTTTAAACTAGACTCGAAGGGGGATGGGGTTGTAGCTGGGCTTGCATCAGTGGGGCAGCACCCTAGAGTTGATGAAGGCTGGGAGGCCTCCCATACCCCTAAGGTGAAATTGGTGTGCTCAGTTCGCTCCCTGAAATGCCTGTACACCAATGCACGTAGCATGGGGAATAAGCAGGAGGAGTTAGAAACCTGTGTTCAGGCAGGAGATTATGACCTGGTGGCAATTACAGAGACATGGTGGGACAGCTCACATGACTGGAATGTGGTCGTGGATGCCTACGTCCTTCTCAGGAAAGAAAGGCCAGCCAGGCGTAGTGGTGGAGTTGCTCTTTACATGAGAGAGCAACTACAGTGTATTGAGTATTGTCCAGGCACAGATGAGGAGCAAGTTGAGAGTCTATGGGTGAGAATTAAGAGGCAGGCTGGCAGGGTGATACTGTTGTGGGTGTCTATCACAGGCTACCAAATCAGGGTGAGGAAGTTGATGAAGCCTTCTACAGGCAGCTGAGAGCAGCCTCACGGTTACAAGCCCTGGTTGCTGTGGGGGATTTTAACTTCCCTGATGTTTGTTGGAAGGACTACTCAGCCAGCCAGCCACAGTCTAGGAAGTTCCTCCGGTGCCTTGACGATAACTTTCTAATACAAATAGTGGAGAAGCTGACTAGGAGAGGTGCACTGCTGGACCTCATTCTCACTAACAAGGATGGTGGAAGCAGTAAAGGTTGAGGGCTGCCTTGGTTGCAGCAACCATGAGATGGTGGAGTTCAGGATCTTGTGTGGCAGGAACAGAATAGCAAGCAGAATTGTAACCCTGGACTTCAGCAGGGCAAACTTCGGCCTCTTCAAGCAATTGCTAGGGGAAATCCCATGAAGGTAAAGGGGAACAAGACTGTTGTTTAGCATTCAAGGACTGCTTCTACCGGGCACAAGATCAAAGCATCCCAACATGTAGGAAGTCAAGGAAGGGAGCCAGGAGACCTGCATGGTTAAACAGGGACCTGCTGAGTAAGCTCAAATGGAAGAGGAGAGTCTACAGAATATGGAAGTAGGGGCTGACCACTTGGGAAGAATATAAGGCTGTTGTCAGAGGATGTAGGGAGGCAACTAGGAAAGCTAAGGCCTCTTTAGAATTAAACCTGGTGATCAAGGACAACAGAAAGAGCTTTTTCAAATACATGGCAGGTAAAACAAACACCAGAGGCAGTGTAGGCCCCCTGATGAATGAGGTGGGTGCCCTGGTGACAGAAGATACAGAGAACGCAGAGTTACTGAATGCCGTCTTTGTCTATTCTGCTAGAGGCTGTCCTGAGGATCCTCATACCGCTGAGGCCCCAGAGGAGGTCAGGATAATGAAGGAGTTTGCCTCATTTGATGAGGACTGGGTCAGGGACCAATTAGGCAATCTGGACATCCATAAATCCATGGGTCCAGATGGGTGCTGAAGGAGCTGGCTGAGGTCATTGCTGGACCACTCTCCATCATCTTTGCCAAGTCTCGGGAAATGGGAGAGGTACCTGGGGACTGGAGGAAAGCAAATGTCGCTCCAGTCTTCAGAGAGGGCAAGAAGGAGGACCCGGGCAACTATAGACTGGTTAGCCTCACTTCCATCCCTGGGAAAGTGGTGAAACAACTTATCCTTGGTGCCATCTCAAGGCATATCAAGGATAAGAGGGTCATTAGGAGCAGTCAACATGGCTTCACCAAGGGTAAGTCATGCTTGACCAACCTTGTTGCCTTTTATGAGGAAATAACGAGGTGGATAGATGATGGCAGAGTGGTGGATGTGGTCTACCTTAGACTTCAGTAACACTTTTGACACAGTCTCCCACAGCATCCTCATAGCTAAGCTGAGGGAGTGCGATCTGGATCATCAGTTAGTGAGGTACACTGTGAACTGGCTGAAGGAAAGAAGCCAGAGAGTTGTGGTCAATGAGGCAGAATCTAGTTGGAGGCCAGTATCTAGAGGAGTGCCTCAAGGGGCAGTGCTAGGGCCGGTATTATTCAATATATTCATCAATGATTTGGATGAGGGAATAGAGTGTACTATCAGCAAGTTTGCTGATGACACCAAACAGGGAGGAGTGGCTGAGGCTGACATGCTGGAAGGCTGTGCTTCCATCCAGCAAGACCTGGACAGGATGGAGAGTTGGGCAGGGAAAAATTTAATGAAATTTAACAAGTGTAGAGTCTTGCATCCGGGTAGGAAAAACCCCAGGTTCCAGTATAAGTTGGGGAATGACTTAGAGAGCAGAGTAGGGGAAAGGGACCTTGGGGTCCTGATGGACAGCAGGATGACCATGAGCCAGCACTGTGCCCTCGTGGCCAAGAAGGCCAAGGGCATCCTGGGGTGTATTAGAAGTGGGGTGGTTAGTATGTCCAGAGAGGTTCTCCTTCCCCTCTACTCTGCCCTGGTGAGACCCCATCTAGAATATTGTGTCCAGTTCTGGGTCCCTCAGTTCAAGAAGGACAGGGAACTTCTATAGAGAGTCCAGCACAGGGCAACAAAGTCGATTAAGGGAGTGGAGCTTCTCCCTTATGAGGAAAGGCTGAGGGAGCTGGGTCTCTTTAGTTTGGAGAAGAGGAGACTGAGGGGTGGCCTCATTAATGTTTATAAATATATAAAGGGTGTGTGTCATGAGGATGGAGCCAGGCTCTTCTCAGTGACAACCAATGGTAAGACAAGGGGTAATGGGTTCAAACTGGAACACAAGAGGTTCCACTTAAATTTGAGAAGGAACTTCTTCCCAGCAAGGGTAACAGAACACTGGAACAGGCTGCCCACGGGAGTTGTGGAATCACCATTCCTGGAAGTGTTTAAAAGGCATTTAGATCAAGTTCTTAGGGACATGGTTTAGTGCCAGAGTTAAGTTATGGTTGGACTCAACGATTCTGAGGGTTTCTTCCAACCCAGCTGTTTGCTGCACATTTTGTCCAAGAAGATGCTGTTAGAGACAGTATCAAAGGCTTACTGAAATCCAAAAAGATCATGTCATCTGGCGTCCTGTGGTCAACTAGATGGATAACCTTGTTATAGAATACATGCCCTCAGTTGTCCATGCCGGCTGGAACCAATGATTGTGTTGTCTTTCGTGTCATGAATAAAAGGCGGGGCAGGGGGAGGGAAATCATGTTTGTAATACATATATATATATTTCAGTTAACTTTGGTTCTTGAGCCTTTTGTGCCTATTGAAAGTTAGGTGTCTGCAATTTTCTTTGGAAAATATAACACGGAAACTTTTGATATTTGTGTTCCTGTGCAATGCTTTTTGTTAAAACTTGTTAGAAAACATTGTTGCTGGTAAGTTTACCTTCTTACTTGGCATGACATGTATAATAGCTTTAAAATGTTCTTATTTCAATGATTTCAGTTGTCAGAAATTACAGAACATGGAAACGAAGTGGAACTTTTTATAGTAAAACAGTTAGTGTTTATGAGTAATATTTTGTATTTCAGTGTTTCTTTCCGTTCAGGCAAGGTGAATAAGTCATTCAAAGATTTTATTTGGTTTTCAAAAAGAAAATAGGACAAGTGAACTGGCCAGGTTTAGAGTGTAAGTCAGTGTTTGAATCAGGGATACAATCAGTGTCTCCTGAGTCACATATTTGTGCTTGACCACCTGATTCTTCATTGACCATGGCTGTGATATTGTAGAGGCTCCAACTGTACTATAAAAAAATTAATTAAAATCTGTATCTGTGTAAATCAAAGAATAATTTATTTGTTATGAAGACAGAAGTAGGCTAAGGTTATTAAAGTTAGGTTAAATTTATTCTCAGAGACAGTCTGATGCCACTTGTTTTGACACAGAAGTTTTCACATACTCTCCCATTGGTAAGAGATAGGGCCTGCAATTCACAGTGAAATCAAAATTCATCAAAATTCAATTTGAATATGGGTTCATCAGTATATCTCCTGATTCTTTAATGTTGAGGATTTGCTATCAACATTCAGATCAAAATAGTTCTGTTACTTTGGGGCTAAATCTTGAATGGTGACTTAGGTACAATGAAGCCAAGGGAATTATTTCTCCTGTATTGAACACAGCAGCTATGAGATACCACAGTCACACAATATGAGAGGAATATCAAGTAGCCTAAAAATAGGTTTAACAAAGTCTAATACACTAAGCAAGGAGGCATGAAGAAGGAAGGAGAAAGAAAAAGGAGGTTGGCAATTTATATCCACCAAATACAGTTAGACATCCAATACTGTTCTGCCATGACCAGCTTCTAGAGTCCTACAGCCCTTCTCCTAGGATGTGGGAGGATGTGTGTTTGGTGTAGAGGAAGGAAAAGAAGTTTCAACATCTTGGGTGAAGGCTATAATTTTGGGATTTGTAAAGCAATAACTGTTGGCTACTCTTCAGCTGCTTTTCTATGAAGTCAGATCCAGGCTCATATGCTCTGAGAAGAGTCTGGTGAGGTGAATGAGAGAATAGTTCATCTGAAGAACCACACATTGGTGTAATAACTCAGTGGGTTTTAGTGTGTCTTATAGCAGAAATGAGGAGGCTGAGAGAGCAGACACCTATTAGGATTAGGTTTTGGGATTCAGAGCAGGGCACCATTTGAGTCACAATACAAGCATTTGAAGATTATGCTCCAGTCTCTCAGGTGTAATTCAGTGCATGAATATATCCCTTCCAATATTTCAGTCCTGTTCCTTCTTAAACACTCCACTAACATCAGTAGTGAAATCCATGGTAATCATCTAAACTTTAGCACATATGTCATGCTTCTAGTTTCAACATAAATGCATGCTGTAGCAGAAGATTAGTGTTAGAACAAATATGAAATTTATTGGATTTAAATTGAGCCATTCCCTATATGTATTTCTCAAAGCTTCATAGTTCGCATAATTGAGAGCAGTTGGCAAACATTAGAGCAGAGCCCAAAGAAACAAAAGAAACATGCCCAAATGTCCTTCACCAAAAAAATGTTTGGATTGTAGCCTTCCAGTAGATCCAGAGGATCTGAAATTGTTTCATGGCCCTTTTTCCATTCTTCCCTATGAATACATACTGGCAATAAATTCATGGCTAAAATACAGCTTGCTGGTGAAAACGTATGTATCTATCCTCTTTGTACCACAAGGATTCTACGCTGCTTGAAATTTCCTGCTGCTGAGCAGAATACTATTTAAAAAACATGTCTCCCACATAGCAGGGTAGCTGCCTAGATCCAGAGTTCAGAACTAATCACATCTTAGGAAGACAGTCTTATTCTGCACAAAACCAGAGGGGCTGCTTCTCATCATGCTGCCAGATTAAGAACTCACACCCATACTTCATGCTGTGCAAAGCTTAATCATCATGGCTGAATAGGAAACAACAGGTGTTGGCTGATAAAGCCAGACTTTTACTGTGAGAAAGTTAGAAAGCTGTACAGGAAGCTCCTGTTCTGTTTCCTTCAATAAGATGATGAAATACTAGATATTTTTTTTCCTTTAAATACATAGCATGTTTAGGAATTTTGTACTTAATTTTATGTAATTAACATGTTATTGTAACACATTGTGAAAGTGGAGGGAAACTGTCTATAATAAATATATTTGATCTAGTTAATTGGTCTGCTGATTTTTCTGGCTTTCCCCTCAGAAGTTTGTAAGGGAGATACAGCATTCTAAGACACAAAGGCAAGCTTAATAAGCCATTTACTATGACTTGGTTAAGTGTCTGTTATTCCTTCAGCTTTCTGTTTCTTTGCACATCAGCACAGCTCTCTGTCCCATAAATTTCTTGTATTCCACACGTCTGTCACACATTCTTTGCGTGTATTACCATTTCTCCATTTTACTTCATTTCTCTGTGCACTAACATCAGGTTTTTGTGATTTTTTTTTCTCTCCTCTTCCTGGCCTAATGAGTAATCCCCATTCTTTCCTTTTCCTTGGGACAATTACCCTGACTCTCTGTGCCCCCTTGTCTCACAATGCCAGATTATTTTTCTTCTTTCTTCATTGTTGAGGGTGTTGGTAGGAGGATAGGCAGAGAGGAAAGGCAGTTTTATTCAACAAGATGATGTTAGTTTGTGTGCCTATGTGAAAATGAGTACCTAGAGGTGACTAACACCATAACACTTACAGCTGTTATGAGTTATTCCTACAGTCTGGTTTCCTCCAGTAATCAACTGTTTATACCCACTGGCTCCTAAAGTATTCCTTTACATTTCAGAAATGAACAAACAAAACACCCAAACCCCAGAGGTGGTATTTTGGTATTTTTACATCGTATCTGAATTGCCAGACAAAAACAGTTAAGCGGAATATACGATTGTTCAGAATCCTTCCCTCCTCCTCAAAAAAATACAGTTACATTTGTATATGCTTACGGAGTTTAAATTTACTGCGCATTTAATGTTAGAAAAAGTAATTACTACAGCTAGTGACTGAAATATTAGCCAATATAAGGAAAGAGAGTCTTGTGGTTAAATTAATGCAATGACCCTCTCATAAGAAGCCATGAAGAACAAACAATTTCTTCTCTGTACTACCCTTGTCTAAAAATACAGTTATTCTGCTTGCTAACCTGAGAAAAATTACACTGTTACAGTCACTAATACCAGTCTACTGATTCTACTGATTTGTAGTTCATAATCAAGACTAAGTAAGTGTATGAAGATCAAATCCTCTGTTATTGATTACCAGCCTGATCTTTTTTAGAGACACCAGTACTGTAAACAAAACACATCATCTATGAAAATCTTTAGTTTAGCTTAATATTATTGTTATTTGTGAAATTACCAACAGTTTGCTTGACACATGCTGCCTGGAAAAACTCACAGTACAAACAAGATTTTCTCTTGAGCTTGGTAAAATGGTTATGAATTATATAGGAGTTATCTCACTCTTGGTTATGATAGTTTAAGTTATTTACCACTTTTACTCACCAAATATCATCTCAAGCAAGATACCAGGTATTTGTGAGTTACAGGTAACAGAAAGTCCCACTCTATAGCATTCTTTGAAAGTTCTTACATTGGTTTCAGAGTGACATTTTGGAATTTGCTTAATCTTGCATTTCTATCTCTCCTGAGAAAGAAGATTACGATAAGAAAATCATAAGTGGATTTCCTATTGCACAAAGCGCTGGACTGGGTCACTGCCCTCTTTTTTTTTTTTCACGTAAAATGGAAAAATGATGTGGTTTTCTTCTTTCACTTTTTCTCCTGCTTTCTTAAACTCCATATTTTTCTCTTTTTCAATGGTTAAAGCAGGTTAGCATTTCCTTTCCCTTGCTCTAGCACTCAGCATTATCTGTTCATTGGTCAGAGGAAACTAAGCCCCTTCTGGCTACAAGACAAGTTAATCATTGCAAAACCTATCAATGTCTGAGTTTGCACACTCGCTTTAACTACTGTTTTACACCAGCAGTTCCTTCTATTATCTTTCCCTTTCAGTTACCCTGGTGATTTTGTATGTTGTGTTATATATTGGTGCATGGACATGTCATCCTTAATGAAGTCAGGTTCCAAATGGGAGCGGGGGAAAAAGATGGATGACATGCCAAGTTTTTAGTACCTTAGCATTTAGAGAAACATATGAGCTTAATTCAGATAAAGGACCTGTAAAACATGTTATTTTCTTGCATTTAAGAGTAGCAAGTTTTCTTCTAGTTCTAATACTTAAACACTGTGAAGGTGATACGGTAGCAGGAATGGAGTAAGATGAAAATGAAAAAATTAAGTTGTTGGGCTTGAAACCTCAAAGAGCATTCTCAAGATTTTTCTTCTTTTTTCTCCTTCAATTATTTTGTGTGTGTGCTTGTATGTTTTTATTGTTACTATGAAAACTCCAGTACCTAAAGAATGGCCATTTCAATAACCTCAGAGCAAGCATTTTCTAAAGCATTTTCAGAAGAAAATAAAATAGAAAAAAATCAAAAGAGAGGGCTCAAATCTATCAGATAGAATAATTCTAGTTGTCATGGTTCCCTTTTTACATGAGCAGCAGGTCCACCACTAATAGCTGGTACAAGCTGGTATCCCATTATATTATTTACGGAATACCAATAAACTCTGATTGTTAATTGTTAAATACAGACAGAATACAAAGTTGATGGAAACTGGAGTAGATCTATGATAAAAATGGAGTCTTCCAAGCCTTGAGGCTGTATTCACTTGTTATGGATGCATTTAACAAGGTGTCTAGATATGTATTTTTTTTTAACAAAAGATACCTGTAAACTGCACTAGGTTTTAATAACTCAGCAGTTCTAAAAGCAGGCAGTATGTTTAGATGTCTTAAACTTGTATTTGAAGAACGTACTTTTAGGTTGCAAGCTTGAAAATTCTGACTATGAACAATGCAAGATCTGTAATTTTATTAGGTTATACAATGAACTCAATGGATTAAAAAAGGAAACATGCTTACTTATGTAAAATTGCTATCTAAACATAGCTATCCTCAGTTTATGAGGCAGCCAGCACCTTATTATTTTAACAAACAGAGGCAAGACTGATTGGAGCCTTCAATACACAAATACATAATGAAGGGATTAGTAGACTTAACCTATGATGCAATGTAGAACATGCACTGGATTAGGTGCAGGAGATTTTAGACTCCCTGGTAAACAGTAGCTGAAGATGAATGTATCCAGTTTGTTGTATGTTAAATTTTACTATGTTTTAGCTGGAAAAAGCTCTCCTGACTGTGCATTCCTGGCAGGGCTCACGTGATCCATGATGTTTCTTCCCATTTTTGCCAAACACACAGAACATTACCCCTGGGAAGAACCAGGGAAATGTAGGTCAGCTAGTGGTTTATCTTGCCCTATCACTGAGGGAAAGCTCTGAAAAGGTATGGGAGTGGCATGGGAAGGATGCAACAGGAGCACAGAATCTGCGGGTCAGTTTTCTAGCCTTGTCTGTGAAGGCAGCATGGAGAATGTCTTTCCACTACCAATGCAGAATGTGTTCTGGAAAGTTCCCTGCAGGCAAGAGCTTGACCAAAGAACATTTCAGTGAAAGTTAATCTTCACAGAGTTCAGATGCAAATGTCTTTCAGCAAGCCTCATCACAACAACTCACTTGTTTTGAAAAATTGGAAGAGAGGCAAATAGGCAGGATAGAAATTAAGAGGCAAATCTTCACGTGCAAAATTAATAAATAAATAAACTTTTAAAATGGAAATATTTAGCGTAAGAGGGTTTTTTTTTTGTAAATGCCTGCCTTTAACAAACTCAGAGCATCCTCTTGTGCATCAATAGTTCTGGTCCTCCCATACAACAGAAATGAGAATAGCAATGTTTCAGTTTGCACCCCAGAGTTTGGAGCACTGTCACTGAAAGTGCTACACACAGATTGAGTTGCTTCTTATATTATACTAGTCTGTTAAGAAGAATGACCTCTACTCTCTTGACCTGCAACTGAATGGTGAAAGCAATTATTGGCATCAGTCTTAATACGGGAAAAGTTGACTTTGATTCCCTTCTTTTGAACACTTCTTCTCATTCTTTTTGCATCACTTTTCTAATGCATTTAAAAAATTATTAACTGTGCTCTGTGTCAGGAAAGACTCCTAAACTGTTTCTAGTGCTAGGCACCGGTAGATAAGAAATGCCTCTTCTTTATCTTGGAAAGCTTATATTGAAGAGTCGGATACAAGGATGTTTAGATATATGGAGGAACATAAAGTTACTTTTATGAAACCTATTAGGTAGGGAGATCTAAATGTCTCATTGATAACATCAAGGAAAACTTTGCCAGATGGACTTTTTGAACTGGTCACCATGAGAGTAATATTATGATTGTTCTTCTCTCAGCTCCTCTCTCATCCTGCTTCTATATAAAATAAATAATGAGTCTTCTCATCAGTTTTTATGCCAAAATAAACTACCTAAAATTAATGCAGCTAATCAGTTCAGAAGCTAAAATAAACAAAAAATCTGTTTACTGAATACAATCAGCTACCATATATGTTACACTAAATATTGCTCAGTGAATATGCTCCATGGATAATTAGAGAGACTAAAGACAGCAATGCACAAAAATCTTAATGGCCTTCTGAGGTAACCATTTTATAGTATTTCTCATTTGCAGGAATGTGCCTGAAAAAGGACCTTTGCACTTCATAGCCAAAAAAACAATAGACAGCCTCATCAATGCAGAATACTCTAAGAAAATTTTTGTTTACAAGAAAAAAAAAAGAATTCTGAAAAGACAACAAGAATGAACATAGGATCTGTAGAGCATGCCTTGTAGTGATAAACTAAAGTAACTCAGTCCCCTGGATTAGCCAAGAAATTCAGAAAAAGAATTTTCTCGGTTACAGTTTTGAAGTGTCTACATGTGAAAGGATTTCTGATAGAAAAAGACACTTTATTTTACCATAAAAAGACATAAGAGCAATGTTTGAAGATACATTCAGAGAAGAAATCAGGTGTCAGTTTTAGATAGTGTAAGTAATTTAACTATCAGAATAACAGAACTAGAATTGATATCTTTCCAAATAGACACTACTTGTCTCCTATTCAAACAGAGAAACAATTAAGAAAATACTGATCTGCATGTACCATGACACAAGAAGTTCTAATTGCCTTTTGGACTAAAAAATTATTTATTTCTCCTCTCTATCCATCCCATCCCACTGCATTTCCCTGCAGTGGAACCTCCCCAAAGTGACTGAACTGTAGGCTAGAGTCTAAGTGTTCAGTGTCATCTTTCTAAAATGCCAGAATTAAGGGGCGTGTTTACTGTCTAATTACAAGGTTAAGCTGTGAGCCTCTCCTTGTAGGAGGTCTAAGACCTTTGCTTATATCAGGTATGAAGTGCTATCTGAAGAAGACTTATATTTCAGAATAAGTTTTTTTCCCCTATTTTTCCATTTTTTTAAGCATTAGATGTCCTATCCAAGAGCAGTTACAGTTTTCTTTTTATGCCTCCAGTGAAATGGCATTTGATTTCTGTGTCAATATACTAAAGCTGTGTTTACATTACAAGGTGAAGAGTTGGGTCAGGCTTTGTATTCTGTAATTTCTGTGCCTCCAAGCAAGTTATACTTGAACTTTTGAGGGCAACTATGCTGCTTAAAAAGAGCTGAGTTTGGCTGCTTGTATCTGGCAGTGATGAGCACAACCCCATGCAAATTTATTCCAAACAGACAGCATTCAATGTACTACCACCACAGTTCCTTCTGCATTTATCTAGAGAATAAAGTTTATTTCTCAGATTTTGCTAACAGTAAGACTTTATCTAAAAAAATAAAAGCAGCAGAAATAACAAAAGTAACTGGGGTCTTTTTATTCAAACACACTCATTGTGAATAAAGAACTTGTTTTGGTTGCATACTTTTTAAATAAACTATGTTGAAAGAAACACTTCATCCTGGTTTTATTAAAAACCAGACCAGTTCTCTTTTAGTGATTTTTTCTTTCAGCTAAGTTCTTCTAGGTGGCTGTACTTTTCTGAGATTTTGCCTGCAAATTTTTCCTCAGATGCTGTACTTGGTGCTGATAAGAAGACCAACGGAATGCTGAAGAAGCTCATGTTTAGATTTATTGCTATGGTAGCCAAGACAGACTGATAAGATGTCCCACGTTCTGTCACGAGAAGGGCGTGTTTGAGGAGCAGTGGATGGAACAGGTGACTGAAACTGACCAACGGAGTATTCCATCCCCTAATCGTCATACCCCCTATATAAGAGGGTGATCACGAGTGTCTGTCTCTCTTTGACCATGGCCAGCATCTAGAGAGGACCTTGTCTATCTGCCTGAGATCTGGAAGGTGTCAGGTCCTGCACTCCAGAAATCCAGTTTCCAGTTTGCTGTGAAGTCCCGCCCATGACTTCCAGGTGCTTGCTCTGCAGCTGCTGGAGCCACACCAGCTCTGCCCACCCAGCTCTGCTGCCGTTGGAGTGATGCCAGCTCCATATAGAGCTTTCAAGATTGGTTTTGTATATTTTGTAAATATATTCTCTATTTATTAGTAGCATTAGTAAAACCCTTTAAAATCTTCAAACTTGAAGTCCAAGTCTCTCTTTCTTCTGTCTTATCTTCCTATCATCTTTCCAATCTAAAGGAAGGGGTGGTGGGAGGTAAGAGGGTAACAGGGATCATCTGCCACGGTTTATTGCCACCTTGCCTTGTACTGGGAAAAAAAAAAAAAAAAAAAAAAAAAAAAAAAAAAAAAAAAACACCACAAAGATAAAGCATTAGAAATCCAATTAATTTCAGCCAGGAGCTCAGGGGCTGCATCCTGATGCTTTCTGTTTTAAATTTGTTGTACATAACCAACCAAAATCAACACACAAAGTTGAAATGGTCACAGAAATTTATCTTGCTAAATTTTAACATGGAAGGTCATCCATGTGTAGAGAAAATAAAAATATATGATGTATTGTAAAATAATATTTTCAGACTACTATACAGGGACTTGTAACTAGGGATTGTATTATTTTATAGGGTTGCTTTAAACATCATGAGTAACCTTAAATGGACATCTTTTTTCTACTTGCTGGGCTGTCTTAATGGATATAGGCCAGAAGAGCTGATGCATGCTAGTAGGAGAAGAAATATTGATTTTTTTTTTGGCCACAGGTTTGCCTTTTGCTGTGGAAACATTACGAATGAACTCAGTGGAATGAAAGCATGACCAGATAAAAGGCCTACAACTGAACTAACTTAATCTGAGAAACATGAGGCACTTGGAACTTCAGCAGCTGTACAGGTAAGAACAAGAAGAAAGGTGTGAAAGCGAAACACAGAAGGAAAGTGGAAGGACTGAATTTGAGTACATGTAAAAGACATGCAGGGAGTCAACAGGTCAAAGTGTAGGAAGGTAGCTGGCCCATACTGTTTGGTTTTAGGTTTTTGTTGGGGGGTGGGGTTGACCCCTTTCAGAGATTTTCCCTTACTTTGCACCCTCTTCATCTTGGCACAAAAAGAAGAAACTGTTTTTTATAGTCCTTCTGTACACAGATGGCAAAATGCCTGACAGCTAATAATTAATTTGACCTCACAACAACCCTGTGAAAAAGAGAAATATTATTTACAGATGAGGTTCAGAGAGATTAAATGTCTTATTCAAGATCACAAGGACATCTGTGGCAGACCTGGGAATTGTACCCAAGGCTCCTGACCCTGTGTCTCAGCCCCAATTCCATCTTCTCTTCCATGCACTACATATCTTGCATTATGTGCATTGCCACTTCTCCCTGACAGACATATGAACAGCAGCATGATGTGATGTCTGTAGATGCTTCTATGTGACTTTTAATTCAGAGTAATCTATGAAAACACATGTTGGAGTTTGAAGAGCTAAATAAGTTAAAGAGGCCCCCCAAAAAGTACATGCCCTTTAACTGCTCATTTAAATGCATCCAAAGTGCATTGCTATACATGCCAAAATTCCAAGGATGCCACAGTTTTTGCATTTTTGAACCTTCTCACTTTTGCTCCCAAGGAATGTGCTGGCCAAAATATAGGAATGTGAAATTCTTCCATCCTCTTTTTTTTTTTTTTCTCTTGGTTATTCTTGTGTGAGGTAGACATCAAAAGCAAAAAAGGAGGATGAGGAGGTTAAATTCAACCTTCCAAGGCTCTGAATATTTGTCCAGATTTTATTTTCAAGTTAGCCAGTCTCCCCATTATTTAAAAATATCTGCATTGGAAATCCCATGAGAAAAAAGTTACTTGTAAAAACACTTATCCAGTCTTCTTCCATTCCCACAGGAAATATTATTAATGCTGTCTTAGTCATAGCATTTTTGCACTGTATCTTCTGGTCTCAGACTGAGGAAATAGTGCAGATATGCATGAAACTGAATAAAAAATGAAATTATATGTATGCATTCAGTTATAAAATCTCCATCTGCTTTTTTAGTGAAGGCTTGGGCTGATTCTTATGTTATCTTAACTGTCTCATCCATCTCTACTATTTGCCCACATTGTTGAGGTCTGTCTCTCATTTGGATGCTGGTAAAACTCGAAGCTTTGAATTCTTTGTGGACTAAAGAAAATGAAGAAAACCTCTGTAAAACAGGGTTGATTGATTGACTAGACTTGATTTTGGCTTCCGTATCAAACTAGAATTTCCACATAAAAGGATTTAAATGTCTTTTGTGAGTTTATGTGCTTTTAACACTAAGTACTCCCCACCATTTTTAACATATTTCTCTTAATCTTTTGATACAAATGATACATCCCCTACTGTTCCTCTCTGTAGACACTTTAATAGGGCTTAAGTTTGCATTAAAAAAACCCTTACACAAAAAGGCCAAAACACAGCAATTCAAAAGGTCTTTAAGTTCACAGTAGATTGCATCTCAGTCTCAGCAGAATGCGATTTTGCAAGCCCATGTGCCATGTCCAGAGCACAACTGTCCAGGGAGAGTCACTAGACGTGATGACTGTTTTACTCCACTCCTGGACATGGCCCTTCTAAGAATCAAATAGTGACAGTCAGTAATGTTGCTCAGTTGACAACAGGAGTCTAGGGCATGAGCCTTTCTTGTCCAGTAACTTACTGCCCTGGCACCAATTACGTAGCAGAAAGCTACAGGAAGAGAATGTAGGCTTTTAGCTTTGCCTGTTTTTTAGAACACACATTTTTGTCCATTTTCTAGCTTAACTAAGACAATGTCACAAATAGGATTACTTATGTTACTGAAGGAAATGTGGCTATAGTAATGCCCTGAATACTGAAACCTGGGAAAGACTGAGTCAGCAAAAGTTGTTTCTGACTGTGTCAGTTTTCTGCTCAGACTATATAATTTGGTTTCACTCTTTTCTGACATCCCACTCATTTTTTTCATCTTTGTTTTCAAGTCTTTACAAAGCCTCCTTCTTACATGTCAGCAAGGAGCAAGCAAGGAGCACAGCAGCAGATACGGTAAGTTCTGCTGCAGAGCACAGATCAGGGAGACAAGAGGGGCATACTGGGTGCCAGGCAAATCCACAGACGGGCAGAGGGACCTCCCAGAAATGGGCTGATCTCACATGAGAGACTGACGTGGGGTTGCCAGGATATTTAATCGCCCCTTAGGGAGGGGCTGCTCAGAGAAATACTTAGTAAGATTCTCTGGGAAGAAGCTTTTGAAGATGTTGGGGTCCATCAGTGTTGGTTGCTTTTTAAGTACCACCTACTAAGATCACAGGACCAGGCCATTCCAAAAGGCCAGTAATCTAGCAGGTGAGGTAAAAAGCCAGATCCCTTGAGCAGGGATCTTCTTGAAATACAGCAAAAAACGAAATTACATGTTCAGTGGAAGCAAGATCAGGCAACGTGGGAGGACTACAGAGATGCTGCTCGCCATTGTAGGGAGGAAATTCATGCTGCCAAAGCTCAATTAGAATTGAACCTGGCCAATACTCTGAAGGACAATGAAAAAGGCTTTTAAAAATATTTTAATGGCAAAAGGCAAGCTAGAAATAACATTGGTCCATTAACTGACAAGCATGGTCACCTTATTAACAGGGACATAGACAAAGCTGAGATATTTAATGCTTGCTTTGTCTCAGTCTTCAACACTGATGATGAACTTAGGGGCCCCCATAACCGTTGGCTGGAAAACCATGGCTGCAGGAATGATAAACTCTCAGTCAATCTGGAACTTGTATGGGATCTGCTACTCCAGCTAGATACCTATTAATAAATGGGGTCTGATGGGATTAATCCAAGGGTGCTTAAAGAGCTGGCTGACATCATAGCAAGAACTCTCTCTGTGATTTTTCAATGCTGTTGGGAATCTGGAGAGGTCCCAAAAGATTGGAAGCTGGCAAACGCCCCAGTCTACAAGAAGGGCAACAGGGATGACCCTGGCAACTACAGGCCTGTCAGCCTTAGTTCTATTCGTGGCAAAATCATGGAGAAGATTGTTCTGGGAATTATTAAAAAATATCTGAATGTCATTGGTCCCAGCTAGCCCGGGTTCATGAAGGGAAAGTCTTGCTTGATCAACTTAATTTCATTCTATGACAACGTCACCCACCTAGTCAACCAAGGGAAGCCTGTCAACGTTATCTTGTTGGATTTCAGTAAAGCCTTTGATTCTGTCTCTCACAGTATTCTCCTGGACAAGATGTCCAGCATGCAGCTGGATAAATACACAATGCAGTGGGTGAGCAATTCACTGAGGTGCTGGACTCAAAGGGTTCTAGTAAATGTGACTATGTCAGGCTGGCAACCAGTCACTAGTGGGTTCTGCAAAGATCTGGCACTCTTCCATGTCTTTATAAATGACTTAGACTTGGAACTTGAGGGATTGCTTAGTAAGTTTGCTGATGACACAAAATTGTGGGGAGCTGGTGACACTCGAGGGTGGAGAGGCCCTACAGAGGGATCTGGACAAATTGGAGAACTGGGCAATCACCAACTACATGAAGTTCAACAAGAGCAAGTGCCAGATTTTGGACTTGGGACACGGCAACCCTGACTGCACATACAGACTAGGGGACGAGGTGCTGGAAAGCAGCTCCGTGGAGAAGGATCTAGGGGTTCTGGTCCATGGCAAGTCGAACATGAGTCAACAGTGTGCCCTGGCAGCCAAGAGGACCAACCACATCCTGGGTGCATCAAGCACAGCATTGCCAGCCAGGTGAGGGAGGTGATTGTCCTGCTCTGCAATGGTATGGCCTCACCTGGAGCACTATATGCAGTTCTGGGTGCCACAATATAAAAAAAGATATTAAGCTACCAGAGAGTGTCCAGAAGAGGGCTACAAAGTTAGTGAAGGATTTGGAGAGGAAACCATATGGGGAGCAGCTAAAGTCACTGGGTTCATTCATCTTGGAGAAGAGGAGACTAAGAGGAGACCTCATCACGGTCTACAGCTTCCTCACAAGGGTAGGAGGAAGGGTAGAAGCTGAAGTCTTCTCTTTAGTGACCAGTGACAGAAACCGAGGGAATGGCAGAAATGTGCCAGAGGAGGTTTAGGTTGGACATTAGGAAAAGGTTCTTCACTCAGAGGGTGGTGGAGCACTGGAACAGGCTCCCTAGGGAGGTGTCACAGCCCCAAGCCTGGCAATGTTCAAGAAGAGACTGGACAATGTCCTCAGACACATGGTGTGTACTGTGGGGTTGTCATATGCAGGGACAGGAGTTGGACTCCATGATCCTTGTGGGTCCTTTCCAACTCAGGACATTCTATGACTATACCTGTGTTGACTTCTAGGTTTATTTGATTAGGCTTAGAATGTCCTTAACTGCCCACTCTGGTCTCTATATGTAGAGAGCTACCCTTCATCATACATCTGATTTCATAGATATATAGTTTCTTTCTCACATGGATTCTACCAGCTATAAAAGATTTATATCTTTAGATATTAGATATTTAGTTTAGTATCTTTTCCTCCATCAAATACCTTTATCAGGAATATTCTGTTATTGAACTTTAAATGTTTTCCTTCGTATCTTTTACAGTGTTTTATAATTTCACATGTTTAAAATGCTGCTGTAGTAATTAAGTCTGCATACTCTGAAACCCGAAATCAAAGAAACACCCAAGGCTCTTCTTAAGCACATGTAAACAAAGGTGGAGATGAATTTACATTTATTCTAAGATAGCATCAGAACATGGACATTTCTCAAATGTTAGTATATAAAACTTTGAAGATCTTAACCAGATTTCCATTTCTCTGAGGCAGCAACTTTTTCCTTAATTTGAGTCTCTAAAATAGTGTATGCATTTATATTAAGAAGAAAACTCAGAACAATTGAATCTAACCTTCCCAGTGTAGTTTCTGTATTTCAATTATTCTTCATATGCAGATGAGGAATAGAATAACTTTTGTCTCAGTTTTAAATCAACTAAATTAGAGAACTGTTAATTGTTCTAGTGGCTCATAATCATTCATTTAGAACCTTAAAAAAAGAACATGTTGTTATGTTGTTGAAGATTACTTAATATTACATGAGATATAGAATAGCACATGAGAAAAAAAATACAAGGAAAACAATTAATAAATTGACTTATCACTTAGTTTAACTGTAGGTAACTGTGTCCAGTGACTATGTTGTTGCTTAAGATCTGACTAAAGCTGAGTGAAGCCTTTGCGTCAACCTTAATAGGTTTGGGTTGGGCTGAAAGTTTAAATTCTGGATCCATTTGTTAATGAATGAAGTATTGACTGACAATAACAAAGCAGGTAAAGTCTCAGTTTTACTGGTCTACACAACTTCATTATATATTCCATTTCAATATTTTGACTCACATATGCATATATTATTTTCCTTTTGGGGATCTTTTGTGTGGCTGGATAGGTGCATTGGCTTCAGTGCTTTCACCAAAGTCCAAAATATGCAGCTGTTCACTGGCATCTAGTCAAGCTCTGACTGACACTGTACTTGGCTATGGATTTCAAACGTGGCCTAGTGCCTGAGGTATTTTTAACCATGTAAGGGAATGGCATAAACCAGAGCATAGACTTGATGCTTTCTGCTCTAGCCATCCACTAAGAAACAGAAGAAACATTAGTTCCCTGCCTTGGTTACAAACTTGCCTGCAAGGTCTGCCACTCAAAAGCTGACATGAAATGACTGCTTCTGACATCTGTGATGCTGCTTAACAGACCATCACTTGTAGACCATGTTCACATTCCCAGCTTCAGAAGCAAAATGGAGGGACTTTGTTCTCAGTTGGCCAAGTGGACCCTTGGATACTGAAAGCTGTCTTTAGGCACAGGAACTTTAAAGAAAAAATAGGAACAATATTTCGGTTTATGGCAAGTGAACAGAATAGTGTGTCATCAAAACTGAAAGGAGGACTTCATTTTGTTCTGTCTGTTTTAAATATGGTGGTCTTAAAAAATATAACAAGACAGGAATAAATTATGATGAAAACCACACATATACTTAAGAAACTGGTGAAATAATTCAAAGACAGCTCATCTTTGGTGAGATATTTGTGTCATCGTGTTAATGTAGTCATTACATCACCATAGGCAATGGACCATGACCTAACAATACCAGAGCAAGCAGTCTGTTTGTAGAAAGAGTTTATTTCAGGTTGGGAGTTGACAGAATTATCTCTCAACACCTTTTGGTGATGCAAACTTGCAGCTAATTCAGTTGCCTCTGCTTCTGCTGCTTTGTAAGGGAGAGAGCTCTGGGAGGTGGGCATCCATATTCACAGACTCAGTGGTCAGCTATATTCCTGTACCAGTTTTGTTGGGTTTTTATTCAAATCAAGGTCCAATATATCCCTGCCCCAATAAGTGTTTTTTCCTTCCTACAATGCAGCATTCATTATATTCTCAGTTTTCACTTGAAGTAGATGTTTGGATGAATCAATATAGGAGAGTGATATTTTCAAAATTAAGAACTGACTGATTGAAAACAAGTAAAATCCTGAGTGAAAAAAAAAAGGCAAACCCCCAACTATATATCAACAATTAATATGTCTGCATGAAGTGATTTACCTACAATTTGTCGAAACAGAGGTGTTAACAAATCAATGCTTTACCTTTAAAATTAAAAAATAAAATCAATTTTAGTAATAATAACAATTTTTTTAAAAAAAACCACAAACAAACAAACAAAAAACCCCGCACCTGCACATAATCACTTTTCTTTAAAAACACAGCCTCAGTCTTTGGTGTCAAATTATGAGACTGAAAGGAAAGTTTGTAATACCTTCAACACACATGTTCTGATGTAAATTGTAAGGCCTAGCAGGCCTAGGAGACCTTTGTTTTAAAAAAAAAATCTTGTCCATAGTACACAGGGACTTAGCAGGATAAGCATGCAAGGAAAGTTAATGTTGAAATAAGCATAAACATGGTGAAACATATTGAAATATAGCAGTCTTATTCTTACTGGCTGTTGTAATAGATGAAAAATATTGTTTCTATTTAAATTTAAATGAGTGACACAAAACTAAAATAAAATGGTTTTATGCAGAAATATAAAGGATGACAGCCATGAAGCAAAGTGGGTGACTAGGAAGATATTATATGAAGGAGATTAAGACTGTGTAACAAGATGGAGTCCTGGATGTAGTCTAACCAAGGTGCCAACCTGGGGAAGTCAGTGGTAGGATCAGGAGACACACTGGTGGATAAAGCAAAAGGAAATAGCTCTTACTTTAGTTTCTAGCACACACAGATGCCCTGTAGATTTGTAGAACTGATGATGAAACAAGGAGCTGTAGCTACATAAGACAGGAATGAATTTTAAGCTTTTCCCAAGTTGTCTCCAAGATAAAAGTCTAGTTATCTTGCAGTAGTTAAGGAACAGTGGAAAAATGAGATGTTCATGAGATGCCTGTACAGAGAGTTACAAAGAAGTCTTTTTTCTTTTTTTTTTTTTTTTTTTCTTTCCCTCATCACCATTATTCTCCTTGTTATGAACCTCCACAGAGTGTTAAAACTAGGGGAAGAACAAGTGGTTATTGAGAAAGTGAAATATCATTTACACTGCCTTTAACCAGTCAAAAGTATCCGGGTCTTATTTCATTATTTGCACATTTATAAGTACTTACGTTTTTTTCAGGACTATTCAGATTGCATAACATTTCTTCATGAATACAAAGTGACAGGATAAAAGGAGGAACAGAAAAAAAAGGGTTCTGGTATTCATATAGTTTTACAAAGCAGGACATTTAGATTTTTGGTACAATGCAACCTATCCATCGCTCTTTACCCCACCTCTTTCATTTAAGTAATAACTATTCACTTATGAAACATCTCATTATGGCTTTGCAGGAATTACCTAAGATATGAGGCAGCAATGTTCACTGTGCCCCAGGGAATTAATTGGTCATGAGTATCTCCTAAGTGCTGATGTACTCTAAACACTACACATTAAGAGCAGAGGATTGATATGCTTTTTTCTATCACACACACCTTTGAAAAGATGACTCAGATTACTCACACTTTGTATTGCTTTGTTTAATATTAATTCTTCCTCTTCTTATCTATCAGTTTCATTATTGTTCTTCTCATATAAGATACATTATAGTAAAGCTCATGTACCCAGATCAAGATGAAGGCCTTATTATGATGACCATGAGGCAAATACAGTTTTAGAATGGATACATCCCTGAAGGGCTATGGTGATAAATATCCTACAATGGACAAAAGCTGAGAAGAAAACATACATATAATAGATAATTGATGCACAAATTAGCATGTTTCCCTCCTTGATCTTCTGAATCACAAGTGCTCAAAGGTCAGTTTTACACAATGCCCTTAAAACTGTTATCATTCTGTCTTCCAAAGCAGAAACAGATATGATTTGAACTTTTATTTCTGGAAGAAAGTTCCAACCCAAAGAGAATGCAATTAATATATTAATAATCTGAACAGCAGGCTGCAAGTAATGTTTGAAAAGCATAGAACTGCCAGCAGCAGGGAGCCAGATAATGTTGTCCTGCTTTGCTCACTGAAGTCCTTGTTGCTAAGGATTTTTTGTTTTGTTTTGCTTGTGACTTGTGGGTTGGGTTTTTTACCTTCTCACTGCTTATTTGATTTCAGAAAATGCTTTCATGAATTTTTATTGATTCTCACATCTGTTGGTATGTATGCCAATGTATCTCTATATCTAACATTTTGGGATTGTTTTCTTGGTGGGTTTTGGTTGGTTTTTTTGTTTTGTGTTTGTTGGGGTTTTTTTTGTTAAATTCTTGGTTTGACTCTTCTTTTTACAATAGCAGTTCAACCATGTTCTTCAGAATTCAAAGGCCAGCTTGTGCAGTCTGAGTAAAAGATGCTCTGACACCTTTTCAGAAATATCATTATCTACTTCTGCAAAACTAATTGGTGATGTTGGGCAGACAGGTTCAAATAAGCAGTAGCACTCTACTGAGATTGCAAAACTTATTCTTTCTCAGGGGAATATGCTGAGTGCAATATCTTATTTGGGGCCACAAAGGAGCAATAAAGACCCTCTCAGGAAACCAGTCTGAATTGTGTGAAAACCCAGTAAAAGCCCATCTAGACTGAGAAGTTCTTACAAAGGAACTCATGCCATGGAAAGAAAGAAACATGGGCATGCATATTGAACCAAATATGTCTGAGTAGAGAGTTCAATAAAAGTGGAAAGGAAGGTGATGATTCCTGCTTGTATACTTACTCCTCTTTAATTCTGAAATATTGACTTCAAAAGGTGAAGAGGAGATATAAAAGCCCATGGATCTTTCATGTATTGTTCATGTGACTTGATCTGAAAACTTTATCTAGTCAAGCTGTTTTTTTCACTCTAAATACTACCTGACTGTTCTCCTGAAATGATCTGTTAGAAATATATTGTACCTATAACTAACAGTTCTTAACAGCTGCTGTGTATCTGAATGTGAGGACTGCATGACCGGGACCAACACGTAAGAAATCACTAGGTCACGGAGATATATGTAACCCAGACAGGTAGAGCACTTATACAAAAGAATTTCATTGGAAGGCAATGCAGAGAATGTAATATGGGAAAATACTGTGAGCAGTTATGAGGCTGAAAGGAAAGAAATTAAAGTTTATGGTTCTTTGCAAGAACAGAAAAAAACCTGATGATTAAACAAATATGGCAATTTATCTTTTTTCTTGCATTTTTTGGCTATTCAAGGTAGAAGCCAGAAACTGTAATGGAGTGTTGTTGGCAAAAATGTATTGATGTAGAAGATTAAAATATTGTAGTGAAGTTATACAGAGAATCACAATCCCTGATTAGATCGTAGATATATGTGCAGTATTCACTGGAACAATTAACTGGTACAAATGTAAGATAAGATGCATCAGCTCTCAACATGTGTTCAGTTGAGAGCCAGAAAAAACATGTTCATGCCAATACGAACCATAGTTCAAAGAGCTGAAAAATTCAAAATACTTTGCTTGAAAGTTTCCGATATTGTTTTTGCTAAAAATACTTTTGTTTAAACTAGGAGTATATCTTATTTTAAGGTACACCGTTTCTTTCTTTCTTTCTTTTGATTTATGAAAACAGATTTAAATGTCATATTCTTCTGCACAACACTAACATGCAGTAAAAATAGCCAGTTAAATAAAAGATCATATTTGAAATAAATCTTTTCTCTTGAGGTTACTAGTCTATCTTCAAACCATTAAACCATATCTCAGCTATGGAAGTTAAATAGAAGAGCAACATGATTTCTAAATTAGCAAGAGCTTTTGCTTTATTTTCAGAGAGGCTAAAAAATAGGTAAAATTTATTTCCCCCATGGCCATAATCAAAGAAATAGTACTGAATTTTTGTGTTAAACTGCATGGCTCTTGCTAAAGGCCATTGGTATCTTAGCGGTAAAAAAGATATTTTTTTTTTCAAATGTTTTCCTCAGCATATTCTCCAGTTATACTACAAGTGCAACAGAAAGGCATGAACCTTTAGGTCTCATTATTTTTTACACACTATTGTGTACTGAGGGGGTTTTTTTTAATATCCAAATTTGTAGGAAATAGTCCAGATAAACAAAGTACTCCCTGCGTTTTCAAATACCGTCTTCCTTGGACATCAGAAATTGAACAGTTTGTTTAATACAGGTTAACTTTCAGTGCACTCCACATGCGTATGAATAGATTTAAAAGAAGTCATTCTCAACAAAGGTGGAGATACTCATTTCTATGCATAGATTTTTTTTTTTTTCCCCTATTGTCCCTTATTGTCACGCTCTTCTTTTTATTGCCTGTTTTGGAAATTTTTCATCTCACATTAGTGGCCTGAGTTGAGAGAGCTTTAATTCTGGAAAAGGCAGTTCCTGCAGATGACAGTGCATATAAGACAAGGGAGAAAACTCTGTGGAAAGACATTAAAAAGAAGACAATTCCAAATTATTGTGATTTTAGCTCCTTGCAAGGGTACAAAACAAATGTAACTGTAGGGAATTTAGGGAATACTTAGGAAGCTAGGGAAACTTGGAAGAAAAGTACCTGAATAGCAAGTAAAATAAAATATATATATCTTTTATCCCACACACTCATTCTTTGCGTAACTGCATATGTGTGTCCATCCTTTTTTGCACACCTACTTTTGTCTAGCTCTCTATCAAAAGTAGGTTTTGGAATGAGTAACTCTTGTGGAACTTTTTTTTTTTTTTTTTTTAATTTTTGAATAACTTGTTTACCTCACTTTATTATGAAATTGTCTGAGAGTCAAACTCATTGTTTGGAAATTAATTTAAATACTGATCCAGGGTAACTGATTCAAACACCTACAAAATGTGGAAAGGCCATTTTATTTTGAATTTATTTTAGGATAAAGTTAGGAATAAACATTCATCTATGAAAAATAAAACGTTTTAAGTAAAACCAGATGCAATTAACTTCTATAAACACCATTAAACAGGATCTAAAACTTTAAACTGTAAATCGCTAAATAACAAGCTTTGTTCCAAGCTGAGTAAACACGGAAATATTTGAATTTCATTCTTTCCGAATTTCCTTTCACTCCAAGCTCCAAATGGAATTTGAATCTTAAAAAACAGAAAATCTTTTACAGCATTTTATTGTTGGAAGGTGATCAAGAGGATGTAGCCTAGCCTTAACAGGCTATGACTGGCACCTGAGGTTAAACCTTCAAAGAACAAACTGTTGGCAATGACAGCAAGAACACAAAAGTGAAATGTCTAGTGTACAGGCTTTGGATTATAATTATTTCATAAGTATTTTATGTCCAAAAGGAAACAGAAGGAAAATTGAAAATGTACTTAGTGGACACTTTCACATGCATGTTATTTCCACTCAAAGTCTGTATTTGCTTTCTGTCTCTTTTATTTTTATTTTTTTAAAAAAAATCTGAAAATATTAGAGATGTTTCCAAACTTGGAAGTTTAATTAATTGCATGTTTTCTTGCTTTTGCATGTTTACTGAAGTGCTTATTTGCTTCTTCTCTATATATGAGATTGAAACTCTGTTTCAGACACAAATAAATTTGAAGAATGATGTTCTTCTTTTACATAACTAGAATGCATGTTCAGCAATGTACTAAGTGTAGTTTGGCCAAGATCTACTGAAGACATTAGTAACTCTCTTCTTTTAACTATTAGTGCATTATTTATGGTCCTCATATAATTTCTGCTGACATTTCAGGGATATGGTCAAGGTACACCACTACTGTGTGCTGTATCACATCCACTTTGGTCATTGAGCTACTCTTCATCTTGTTTTTGTCATTTCTGCAAATTTTTTGTGCAAGGATGGCATGTGAGTTTGGTCTCTGAAGATGTTCCTGAAACAATATTCTCCTGCAACAGTGAGGATCCTCCTCTGGGTGAAATGCGGTGACAATCTGGAATATAGCAACTGTTTTAGTCTGAAAGGAGGGAGCTCTCATTCTGCTCTAGTCCATCAAGAGATAAAGATGGAGACAGTTTTGCATCAAAAAGGTGAATTACAGTAGGCTTAAGTGGATGGTTTGGCCCTGCCTTAGCAGTCACACTTTTTTCCAGCATCTCAGGTGGGCAGCCTCAAGGGTGGAATGTGGATGGTTGATGCTTTTTGATTGCAAGGGCTGAAGGTGCAGAACAAAAGCCACCACCTTTGCTTGTTGTTTCCAGAAGAAAATATACTGTCAAAGTCAAGCTGAAAACTTGCAGCATACAGAGATAATGGGAAGACAGTCTTGTGAGATTTGAAATTTATGCATGTGCCTTTCTTTCCACAGGAACATACTCCACATGGTGATCAAAGTTCTCCCTGGATCCATGGGACTGTCACCTGTTGAGTATTAGTTTTATGAAGCTGCTTTAACTGCAGCTAATGCTGGTATATTGTCAAAGGAGTGGTGGGAGGGAAAAGAAAAGGACCAAGTGTTAGAAGAAAGAAGGGAGAATAGTCAGCTGTTGTAGATATAAATCTCATGTTACACACAGGACTTACTTCTGAACATCATCTAATCTAGAAGCTACTCTCTTTCACATGTACTCACAACTTCCAAATGACTCGGAGCTCTGTGGGGATCTTTGCTTGCTTCAGACGTAACTCATCAAACTTTTAACACAGAGCAGTATAACATCCTCTGAGCTGCCTAAGGTGCCCAGTTGACTGAGTCTACACTGCAGACAGAGGTTCAATCTCTCCTCTTCTGTCACTTATGGCAGGGACTGTGCAGTAAGAAATAGCTGAAAGACAGGAACATCTGAAAACACTCCAACTGTTTTCAAAGTGACTGTGTGCCCATGTCCTGAGTGATATGAATGTGTGATGGCAGTAGGATGCTACAGCTGTGTGTGGTGGAATTCCAAGATCATAACAACATGTGGCTAACTTCCTTGGCTATCTTTGGTAGTTGTACTGACTTGTTAAAAAGGGGATACATGTGGAGATTCACCATCTTCTAGGAACTGCTTCTAGCTCTTAAAGCTCACAATAGTAAAAATTAACCTTAAGTTCATCACATACATGAAGACTTCTTTGTATGCTTGCTGCTATGTCTAATTTACTTCTGGGACAGGGAGGAGAAACTTTTTCCACTCTAAATAATGTAAGGAATCTGATCAGAGAGGATATCCATATGTACTCAAATGTCTGTGCAGCAAGTTAATCTTTGAAAAACTTTTGAATATATTTCATTTTAAATCTTATCTGTGATAATTTCGTTGGTGCTTGTCAGTTCTCAGGGCAAGTGTTATGAGAAATTATGAAAAATCACTACTTAAATCACCTCCTCCATCACGCGTATTAGCTTACTTTGTCCACCCTGAGGAGTCCTAGACAATCTAGTCTCACTTAACAGAGCAGCCATTCTTTACACCTCATAATAATCATCATCTTGCTCTCTATCCTTTATCCTATAGTTCTACTGTATGGAAAAGTTCACCTCTTTAGGGCAGAATGAGCAACACTGCAGGGAACTTTTAACAAAAAAATAAAATGCTATCAAAATTTCAAGTTAAATAGTGGCACACCGTTCCAACTCACTCCAATGGAAAGCCAATCTTATTTGTCTATAGGATGTCTTCATCTGTAAACCACTTAAGCAAAAAGTTGGGAAGAAAATAATCTTGTTGCATGTCTCCAAATTCAACACATTCAACATCAAGATGACTTTCAAAGATCAGTCATGGAGATTCTTTGCAGCTAGCCTCCTGTAACTCTGTGGGTGGGCTTTTAAACTGTAGATTCCCTGTCAGATCCAAGTATATCTGTATTGCCTAAATACAAAGGCAGTGTCACATTTTCTCATGTTGCAAACTTTTTAGAATTTTGTGAGTTAAAAACCTGAAGTTCTGCCTAGTTACCTAAAAGTCAGCTGCAGAGTTTTAATTATCAAAATGATTCCATCATATTGTTAGTTGTAGAACATATGGAAGAAGCATAAATTTGAGGTAACAAAAAAGAAGATAAGAAGAAACACCTTAATTTACAAAAGAATCTGAGGATTCTGAAAGATTGTAAAATTTCTAAATCTGAGTAACAAGTAGCAGGTAAAAATAAAGGGGCTGATCTGTAACATTTCTGCTTGTTGCTGCCTCCAAACTGATAATATTGCTTCCATCATGCCTAAATAAGCTCTACCCAGCTAGTTTTGATCTGAGACTTGGTATTCCACAAATCAGTCTATTGCAGCAAGAGACCTGATTAAGACCATAGCACACATGAAAACGAATTGTTTTATTTCATTCTAATTAATTCTACAATATTATCAGCTCCTGTAAGTACAAATATTCCCAACAGGCAGTTGGATCATTCAGAATGGAGAAATAGGAGCTCCTGGTTAGAATTTTTCTAAACTCTCGCATAGACACATATATCATCTGTAAGATAACACATATTTCCTGGCCTAAGGAACAAGTAGTTCCTTGAGGATTATCACTAAGGAAACTGAGTAATGCTTCTCCCATTTCCAAGGTTTCTCTCAAGTGTATATTCTCTAGTGCCTAGTAAAGGAGATGGACCTATGTTTGCAGTACTTAATAAGATTCTCCCCCTCACGCCTTATTTCAGTGTTTCCCAGAGTTACAGAACAACCAGTCTTGCTGCTCTCTGCCAGTTCACTTACGGGCCAGCAACTTTAAGAGTTTCCACCATCACCATTCTAATTTGGCTTAAAAATTGCTTAATATATTTGATTTATTTATTTATTTATTTATTTATTTATTTTAAGTTTTGGAAGGCAAAACAAGTGATTATACATGACTTGTTTCCACAAAAGAACAGGATTAGCTTTCCTTTAAATTTTAATTTGTGTCTTATGAGAACAATTCCTGGCTAATAGTTACACAAAATAATTTTCAAACAAGGACGAGCATCTAGCTTGCTATCCAGTGAGACCTGGACAGGCTGGAGAGTTGGGCGTGGAAAAATTTAATGAAATATAACAAGGGAAAGTGTAGAGTGTTGCATCTGGGCAAGAACAACCCCAGGTTCCAGTATAAGTTGGGGAATGACCTGTTGGAGAACGACCTGTTGGAGAACACTGTAGAGGAAAGGGACCTGGGGGTCCTGGTGGACAGCAGGATGACCATGAGCCAGCACTGTGCCCTTGTGGCCAAGAAGGTCAATGGCATCCTAGGCTGTATTAGAAGTGGGGTGGTTAATAGGTCCAGAGAGGTTCTCTTCTCCCTCTACTCCGCCCTGGTGAGACCACATCTGGAATATTGTGTCCAGTTCTGGGCCCCTCAGTTCAAGAAGGACAGGGAACTGCTAGAGAGAGTCCAGCACAGAGTCATGAAGATGATTAAGGGAGTGGAGTGTCTCCCTTATGAGGAAAGGCTGAGGGAGTTGGGTGTCTTTAGCTTGGAGGAGAGGACACTGAGAGGTGACCTCATTAATGTTTATAAATATGTAAAGAGTGAGTGTCACTAGGATGGAGCCAGGCTCTTCTCAGTGACAATCAATGATAAGACAAGGGGCAATGGGTATAAAATGGAACACAAGAGGTTCCACTTAAATGTGAGAAAAAACTTCTTCTCAGTGAGGGTGATAGAACACTGGGAGAGGCTGCCTGGGGGGGTTGTGAAGTCTCCTTCTCTGGAGTCATTCAAAACCCACCTGGACACATTCCTGTGTAGCCTCATCTAGGTGTCCCTGCTCCAGCAGGGGGATCAGACTAGATGATCTTTCAAGGTCCCTTCCAATCCCTAACATTCTGTGATTCTGTGAAGCATTCTGCTAGAGATTTTAGAATAAGTCAACAGCACATGGAAAGGTGTGATTTCAAAAGCTTTGAAAAAATCCTTCACTAAAGGCAGTTAAAAGAAACTGAATCACCACAGAATAGTATTTTCTTGTGGATTAACAACAGCAGAAAACAGGAAATAAAGGGTAGGGTTAGAAAGGTCAGGTTTTACAATGAAAAAAAAAAAAAAAAGATATCTGTGATATCCCCCAGGAATCACTTGAATTATACATACACAATCTGAAATACTGAGGTGATGAAACTTCCAAGTCATGCAAATTATTCAGACTTGTTAAACAAACTGATCTGAACTATCTCACAATAATGAATGACCAGGAAAAGGAATGGTAGGTACAACCTGATGGTAATGTAAAATAAGATCATAATCCTAATTATATATTTCCAATGACGGGCTCTGTATTACTTAATATCACTCAGGAAAGAGATATGATGTAACAACAATGTTTTGCCCACTTATTAAATATTGCATGCAATGTTGCTCACTTTATGTCAAAGAACTTTTCCTTATAGAAGAAGGACAAAGTATGAAGAGAAAAGATATTGACTTGACTACACACACTCAAAAGAAATATGGAGATATTCATGTTATTATTATACCTGTGCTGCTTGTCATGTCACTAGAACTCCTCAGAAGATTGCATGCCCAATTTCAGACAACTCCATCTTCATTCTTAACGCCAGATAAATGTTTCTCTTTCTTCTTGGTAGCTTCTTACCACACCAAAAGCCACATTGGGCTGAGAGAATATTCTGTTCCTCACCACAATCTAAATATTATGCTTAATGACTCTCAAATCTAGAATAGGAGGCTTTCTCAAGGTGAGAAATTTTGCACCTTGCTTTAATACACTTTATGATAGTTGACCGTAAAATGGATTACGAATGTGAGTTACATGTTTGGTATATAAGTGAATTGTATTTGGAATGACAGATTTACCTGCACCAGAAAGCTATAAGTAGTATATTCAGTACCTTTTTTTTCTCTTATGAAAAGAAGACAGGGTGATATACAAGACAAGGAATAATCATATCAATAAACTATTTAAAACTTCCCTACATGTTTTCTTGAAAACTGATACAGTTCTTTCAGAAAAGTAAGATTTTGTGTTTGTGGTCCATATTTTGAAGTTTTACGCCCTGCCTTTCCCCACTCTGTTACTGAGAATTTTACACAAGAGTAGAGAGATAATTCATTCTTCAGGCAACAATCAAATGTTACTTTGGTCTTTAGGGGTAGGCTTCTCAGATAATTTTACATGTCTGAGCATGATATATTCTATAGCTCAAAGTTCGGTACAAAGTTAGACATGCTGTAAAAAGCTTTATGTGGCCTGTTTTAGTTGTCTGCTTTCAGATGACAGGATGCTTCCTGGAAGCGTACCTTTCTCTCCAGTGACTGCGAAGGGATGACTAATTCATAACTTACCACAACCAGTGCAGCTTTCTACATCTGGCCAGAGGAATCCCGTCTTTATTGCCACAATCCCAGTCACTGAGTGAAAAAAGGCAACTCCCTTTTAAGTCCCTATTTGTTTTGAACTTTCCTTCCTTCCTTCCTTCCTTCCTTCCTTCCTTCCTTCCTTCCTTCCTTCCTTCCTCCCTCCCTCCCTCCCTCCCTCCCTCCCTCCCTCTCTCCCTTCCTTCCTTCCTCCCTTCCTTCCCTCCTCCCTTCCTCCCTTCCTCCCTTCCTCCCTTCCTCCCCTCCTCCCTTCCTTCTTTCCTTCTTTCCTTCTTTCCTTTTTTTCTTTCTTCTCCTCCATTTTCCTTCTTGTTTGTCTCATATCTGATGTGCCATGTCATCAGCGAATACTGTAGTCCTATTTGAATGGGAATAGCAAAAGAATGGTGAGGAGGAGAATTGTAAATACACTCAAGCGACTGCAGCTGGGGTGTAGAAAAACACATATATCACAGTTTTACTGACCTTGTGTTCTTGACAAGTAGAACCTTCGTATTAGATAACACAGACCTGGAAGAAACTCTAAGGCACCTTATCATTATACCTGAGATTCCTGCTTTCTTGTGAGAAAGAGCGGAGTGCAGTGGAGGACTGCACCCGCTTGAAGCCTTGAAATACAGGCAAATACAGCAGACCTAGTGATCTTCTACCAGGACTGAATTCTGCAGGACCTGCATCTCCACTTGTGTCACTTCTGCTGGCACCGTTTCGGATATTGTCCAGTAGCAAGGTGACTAAAATAAATCTGCTCTTTGCAATTGCATTCATGGCCTCTGGTTATTCTTGCAACCTGCCTGTGCCAGTTCACACACTATTAAATAATAATTACAACTGTTTTCAGTCACCTTTCTCCTTCTCCTAATAATGTTACGTGGTGGTCTAGAGCAAATCCATTTTCTTAAATGAATATTCTTCTCAAATAAGATGCTAACCAGAGTCTCATTTCTGGAACATGGCAGCTCTATCTCAGCCAGAGAGTCTATTATGTCATTAGGCACTTAGACAGTTAAATGAGTATAAATCAGTGAACTTTCTTCTTTACAGGATATCATGAATCCTTTCCCTTTTGATCCAGTAGCATCCTCTCCTCACTCCACTGCAAGGGAGAAATGACAGGGCCCGGCCTTTCATTCATAATTAAAGTATTCTCTAATATAGCAGAGCCAAAAATTTTACCTTACTCTAACTCTAGTACTTTGTGTAAAATGTGCACAGCTTGTGGTTTAAGCTTTATAAACAATTTAATTGTACTGCCTGGTTGGCCAAAAACTGGTTCATTGGATCTTGAATAACGTGCTCTGGTAAAGCATGCTTAATATGACCATTCTTTACTGAGATTTACCAGATATCAAGGGTAAGCAATATTTCTTCAGAAATGAGAAAGCTGAAATATTTGATAGACCTCACTTTAAATCATAAAAATGTAATTACTTTTCTATATTCCTAAATGAAAGTATTTACTCACTTAAGGTTGACTCGTTATTCACCATTTCACTTGCTATTTGTCTGTATCCTTCACCCTATAATTTAAAGGGAGCATTACAACATCTAATTTTCAATGTCATTTTTGGAGCAATTTGCCCTATTGCTCAACATTTCCTGTCATTACTACAGAAACTAGTTCTTGGCTCTAAGTACAGTACAAACACAAGAGCTTTCCTGTTTTCTCTGCTGTGCCCATTGATCAGTGACAATATCCTCATTCCCAAGCCTTATGTGTAACGCTCAGTACCTTAAGAAGAAGTAGCAAATATCTTATTGAAGCATGTATTCATAATGTGTAAGAATCGCTACATCCTGACATCTCCATATCCTTAGTAGTACAGCTCTTCCATTTTTCTTACAATTTATATATATGAATTTGCTGTTGGGGTATTAAAGAAGTTTAATGAGGAAGAATATGAGGAGATTGGATATGGACACCAAATATAGTTTCTGACATTCTGGGACAGCTGTATGGAAAATTAGGAAGAATGCATATACCTCTAAGAACGGCTGGGTGGTGATGAGGTTCAGAGATAGACCTCACCTGCAGGGCCTTGCTTTGCAAGTCAAGATTCAGGATACTACAGGAAGAACATCCCTGACAGATTAGCAAGGGTTAATTAACTCACATAATAACAATTATAGTATTATCATGCTTTCAGTTATCTGCTTTCTAAAAAAAAAATCCAGCCCACATTCCCATTTGAATTTTTCATGATGTTTTGGTTACAATTTAGAACCTTGCATACTTGAAGAGGATATCATAATTCAAGAAGAGTTTAGACAGAATCAAGGTGCAAGGTAAGCTAAACCTGGCTTCTTCTAAAACCTGTAGTGTTCACCTAAAACATCCAAATGCTTTAAATTTTGCAAGTAGGTTTTCAGCCAAGGCCTGAGAACTTATGTGTCAGCCTGTGTACAGAGCCTAAATATTCAGCCATGAAGAACTGCTTAAGTTATCCAACCAACTACATCATCTAGCAGCAGGGAGCTTGTTGGTTGTGTTTTTTTTTCCCCACAGAGCCACATAGTAAGTTGGATAGAGTCTGATTGGATCTTCTCCAGCTTGAAGGAAGTAGGGTGGGCCTGGGGACTTTTTCCAGAGAAAAGAATAATTATTTGGGTTATATACTGCATTAAAAGAAGACGTTGTTGGGAAATTTAGACTATTCCACCCTCATGAGAAGACAGCCTGCTCTCAGGGTTCCCATTCAGCCTGATTGTTTTGTAGCCAGTAGTTAACTTGGCAAACTGCCAAAGGTTTTGCTCATTATGCAAATACCAGGAAGGAAACTAAGATTTTCAGAGGGAGATGAGGATTTTTAAAATAAAATGTGTATTCTTCCCTCTCGTCTAAATTCAGGTATTATTCTGTGGGACAAAAAGGAGGAACACTTCTTTCTATCTGCCAGATGCTAAGGTTTCTCTACACAAGGAGTGACAGGGTTTGTTAAATAAGGTCTAATGGGATCTTCATAGTCAGTTGTGGTAGAAAAACTAAATAATCAGCAGCTCTTTGTATGTATAAGAGGCTGTATTCAAGAGGATCAAATCAGCAAGAACTGTGGACAGTTTAGAAGCATTGCCAACTGTTGTGATAAAATTCTTGTGATATATGTTGTTTCTTCTTGTGCCTCATTGCTTGAACTCATCCTATTATGTGAGAATGTCAGCCTTTGTTTAAAACCATATATGTCTTGTCCTTGTAGCTAAAGACATTAAGTAAAAAAAATGACATTCAAAAGGTCAACAAGAACAATAACAAACAAGGCAAATTAAAGGCAAACATTTTTATATTCACTGAAACCCCATGATTATGAGGAAATAGGCTGACTCACTATTTTTCAGTACTTAAACTTGACCATTCTGTTCTGACACAACACATTACACATGTTCAAATACAGTGTACAGGGTGGAAAGTTCAGTGCCTTTGCTTTTTGCTGGAAAGCGCCCATATGGATCAGAATATTGTGCTTTATATATTTCCCTTCCACCAAAACCAGGGAAACAGGTAATATGACCTTGTTGGTTTTCTTCTTTTTTACCCAGTTTTTTCCAACTCCAGTGACATTTAATTGGAAAACCGGCTTTGAGACTTGGTTTAGTTTACAGATCAAGAAAGTGTTAAAATTATTTTTTAAAACTCAGGGCTGAAATGCATTGTTATATAGACAGCAAACAAAAAGGTTTGTGAATCACTTGTGTAGGACCTTGTGCAGGTGATATCCTAATGAAATTGTTCTAAAGAAAAGGGATTGTAAAAGCTTCCTATGTTTAATGCAATTCAAAAATTCAATTCAAAAAGTGTGTTTCTTAGTGACATTAGAAGAGGCAGTTTTCAGGGAAGCACTGGTTCAAAAAATTATGCTACATATTATGAGGTGAAGTGAGGTTTGGAGGGTTGTTTTAGAGGGACAGAATTTAGGGTCACTGGGCTTTCTCCACTTTTGCCAGTAGAAAAGCTTTCTGTGTTGCAGTTGGGCAGCAGGAATCTGGTGGTGGGTTTTTCCTCTTTACACAATAGAAACAGTACACAGAAGTCAACTGGTTCAGAAACTGGGTCCCCAGTAATCCACCCCCCATCTTTACTAAGACTACATAAATGTTTCTGATTTTCTTAAGGTTAGCAGTTTCCAATGATAAAAATTAATAGTGACAAAACATCAGAGATATTAGGACTACTAGAAGGACTATAGGATTGTTCTTTTGCACCAATATTAAAGGTTCATGTCTAGAAGGAGGGTTAAGGACAAGCTGGTATTCATTTTATACTAGCTCTTCTAATCCATAAATTATCCAGTTAAGAAATTGCAGTAAAATATGTACTTTATATATTGCCATTGGGCATCTGCCAGTTAACATGGACTGTCTGAGTAATAGTTCTAAGAATCGCATGAAAGAAATCAGTAGGGGCCAAAATGTTGAAACTTTAATAATACTTTGGGATCAGAACTGCCTTTGGCCTAACGCCATGCACTGTACATTTCTTTTGAGAATTCAACACATTTTAATGACCAAATTAATATTAATTTTCCTTGTTGGACCAGCAAAACATGGGGACATTCTGCTCCCAAGTGTAGGCAGTTCTTTTGGTTTCCAGCAGTGTCCTATTACAGTCACAGGGCTAGGTTTTGAGTAGTGATTAGAGGCAGGCACCTGAGTCCCCTAAGGGGTAGTCCAGCAGCCTGCATTAAGCCTGTCTGCAATACTACAGCAGCTGAATTAGACATCTTAGAATGGGGTCCAAAAATCACTGGGAACCTGCCAGGAAGAATCAGCACTTTGAGCAATGGATGGCTAGCCAGTAAGAAATACTGAAGACAGAGGTGGAAAGGCAACTCAGGATCCACAGCCTGAATCAGGCAAGACCCCAGTACTCACCTGGGAAGAGGGAATCTCAAATTGCAGTCCCAGGTCCAAGGACTGCTCAAGTATTTTATTCAATGTCTGTTTTATTTAAAGCACAAAAAGAGTGGTAAGCTCCTCCCTCACCAGACACCTTAATGACCCAAGCCACCTTAACTTATTTTTTGCAAAGCAGAAAAGCTTCCAAAGAAATAATTGAATAATATTCCATTTATTTTACCTCTCTTCTCCACAGGATCACACCAAGCACATAGATGGTTAGGACTCTCCAGAGTGTAGTGCAGGAGCAATGATCATCATATCCTCCTTGTTATGTTCTTCTTGCTGTATCTTACTTGAGATATACATGCAGGCTCACTGCTGCAAAAAGACAGCAGAAGTCCCTACCCCTGTAATTCTCAGACACTTTAAGTTGCTGTGCTCTTTTTTGAAGCGATTGTCCCTGTTTCAAGCCTCCTTGCTGACACTCAGTATGGAGGCCTGATTTTTGGAAAGGAGTGGTAAGGGAGCAGGTAGCAAAAAACATAAGAAGAATGTCAGTCCTGGCATCATATCTTCTCTCAGTTGCTTCTGGCCACCTAGTGAATAATGGTTGTCCTTCATTTCCCATGGCTTCCCATCTTCAGCATGCCTCAGTATATGACTCCTGTATACTTCTGTTCCCCATTTTCCATGAATTCTTTCTCACCTGCTCTCCTGTCCACTTTACAAATTCATGTCACATTTTCAAAGTGATCTGTACTGAAGTTCTTTTTTCAATACACTTTCCAGAAGTGTATTCTCCTGAGAGAACAGCCTTGCAGGCCAACCATTTGCTGGCTGTTCAACTCAGGAACCAGCTATGAGGATGGCAGAACTAGTGGTGCTTCAAGTCTGCAAGCATTTTCATTTGAAAGTTTATGACCAAGGACTGGTTACAAAGAAAACCCATGAAAGTTTTTTCAAAACTATTCTACCCTCCCAAAGGTGAACCAAAATGATCCTCAGAAGTTAAATGGAGTTCCAGCTAATACTGAGAAAAAGAAATACAATGTTCCCTCACTAGCTACCAGCCAATATACATCCTACAGGCCTCTCATCTCTGATGTGAAGCAACTAAATTTGAGTCAGTGCAGGCACATACCTGCAGTATCACCTGCCTTTCCCATGTTAGCCATCAGCCTAATATCTTGCACTAAGATATCTATAAAGCAGCTGTTCAGGCCTCTCAAAAGCTGCTTAGCTGCCATTTGTGCAAGCTGCTGCATACTTTAGCTTTGCTAGCAACAATTAAACTTACAGGCCTCCTACCACTGCTATAGGAAAAAAAGTTCAATTTTTCAACACCTACAGCTTTCCTTTCCTACTTTTGCATTCTACTCACTTTATACACTAGGCAATCAGAGATTTTTAGTGGCAATTGGTATCAAATCCCATAACTTCTACCAATGACAATTAGTTTTAACAGTCTCAGCTTTTGTTTCTAGTGAAGTTCACTTTCTCATTCCAGAGTTGAAGCATTTGGAATGCAAAAGCTGAAAGGGAATGATCAAATTCGAAGAACTGTTTTTCTTGGATTCATAATAGTTACAGGAAACTAAAGTTTTCTACTGAAGCAGTGACAAGATGTCACTAAATATAAGGCCTAAGCTACCTGACAACAGCTTTTGAAGTAAACTATTTTCTGTATAAACAAAACAACAATGGCATAAAATACAAAAATTCCCTCTGAGTTTCCATAACTGTTCATTCCTTTCTATTTTTAATAAATAATCCCTTGTATCTTATTACAGAAAATTTGAACCTACATTATAGTTGTGGGAAGAAATCTGACTAGGGAGTCTTCAATGCAATTTTTCCAGCATGCCAGGTCTTCACTGTATCAATTTTTCAACATATCAGTGATTCAAGAGGAACATTTTACTAAACTCTAGCAGAGAGTGAAGCTGATTAACAACTGCAGGTAAAAATTCTACTGTCCTTTTAAATCTAGCAGCAAAACAACAGAAGCAAAAGAAGAAACTTCTGGACAATAGATGGTAAAGTGCACCTTCTCCTGGCAACCAGTTTTGCCCACTTCTCCTTGGGAAGAGCAGATAGATACTTTTCGGGAACAGCTGCTGAAGCCTTGTAAATGACCTGCATAGTTTGTCACAACTGGTAGTTGTCACTGAGGATGAGGCAAGACTGGAGTAACAAAGCTGTTGCAAAGGAAGTGCACTGGCAGAGGATGTGAGCAGAAACTAGAATAGTGGCAGGCTATGTTATACCCAACTATAACTAATACACCATTTTTTGCTATAATTTCGAGATATACTTTTTTTAAAAATCAATTTATTTAAATGGGAGTATAGCATTTCTGGTATCAACAAAAAGTTTCTATACAAAAGGCTAAGAGGTGTATTTGATTTAATGTCCTTCAAAAAATTCAAATGAGGAAATATTTCTACATGTGTTCACTAGCCTTCAAACATTTTTCCTGAAGCAAACAGTACACATTATTCATTAAAGTACTTTTTTTTTTACTTCTCTAGCTAAATATTAAGGTTCTCTGGTAATCTTTACCTACTCCTACACGAACATTTGTATTCATCCTTGCCTAGGGCTTAGAAAAAACTTACATTTCTTCTACAATTAACCTGAATAATTAGCACAGGAAAAGGGCTAGTCTGAGCTTTTGGACAGAAAAACTATATTGTTCTTCTAGAGTTCCCACCTGTGTCAGACACTTGCTGAGCATCACTTCTGCTACCAGCTGCATAAGCCCTTCTCCTTGGCTTCACCATAGGGAGAGTATGAGGGAGAGGAGACCCAGGGTGTACTAGCTAATTCCTAAAGATCAACAGCAGGCAGTATATACCACATGCCAGCACACTTAGCTCAGGTACCAAGCTGCAAGCTCTCTGACTAGGATTTCTGGGCCCCCGTCAAAAGAGCTTGGTGATCCACATATCTTCAATGCTCCCTTTCTAGTGACTCTCATCTAGCTATACATAAATGCACATGCACTTTTTTATCTCATAGAAACAGAACCTGAAAGGACACTGTATATAAGGATTATGACTGTTGTCACAAGCATATTGTAAAGGGCCTCATGGGTCAGATCTAGTCCTCCACTATGTACTACGTCACATATTTCTTCCATGAGCCTCTGTACGCCCCAGTGCAGCTGTGGTCTGTAGGGTTTTGACAAGTTTAAAGAAGTGCAAACGATGTGGAACACCTGAGAGAAAACTGGAGTGAGATCTTTGTATTTCAAATGAGCTTTAGGAGCCTTTTGGTTTTCACTGTTACTTTTCTACCTTCCCACTGCTGGTAGCCTGATTTTTTCTTAGTTTGCACAGTACTTTAAGGTAGAACTGACTGGGGACTTTTCCCGGAAGCATATCTTTAGAAATAATCAGCTATTGTAGCCGAACTGTTTTAATCATTCAAGTCCTATAGAAAAAGTTGAAATAACTCATTTTGTATTGAAAAATTAAATTCAAGTTTCTTCTCTTCATGTCTGCTCTCAAACATCAGGATACAAGTGAGTTGGGACCTCAAAAGGTTCAGACAAGTTCTGTCATTTTATACCAACTTTAAATTCATCCATAAAGCTAAAACACTGAATACATTTACACCATTTCTACAACTTGAAATACTGGAATCTACTATTTGATTTTGAGAAAACATTATTGAATGAGGAGAGGAGAGGAGAGGAGAGGAGAGGAGAGGAGAGGAGAGGAGAGGAGAGGAGAGGAGAGGAGAGGAGAGGAGATGGAAGAAAGGAAGGGAAAGCTATTTTCTTCTTCTCTTAAAATAAATCTCACTGTTAAAAACTGCAATATCCAAATTCTCAGCCGACTACCCCTCTGCACTTGGTCATGCTCCCAGGAACACGGTGTGGTTCAGAAAATGTACAGGATGCTAGAACCACAACCAGAGTGCTGCACATGCCTTGCACAGGAGCATGAAACCAGGCAATTTGGACCACTTGCAGCTGTGGCTGAGACTCCAGTGCATAGCACCAGCACTGTGTCCTTCAGCAGCAGCTTTAAGGCTCAGATTTTCATTACAATGCAACAGAAGCTGTCCCACAATCATTTCCATAGAAACATAAAGCAAATTCTTTCTCTGGAATAATACCTTCTGGAGATTCATTAGTTGCAGTTGTTTTCTGAGCCTTCTGAAATTCTGCTGAAAGGTTTCCCTCAGTTTGCAGAGGGAAGTCTTCTTCTTGTCCTCAGACATCGGCACTGGCCAAGGGGCCATTCAGTGAGATTAAGGGTGGTCATGGCACTGCTGGCCTGGTAGGGTTTATTTGTTTCACCAACTCTCTCTACTGCATTTTATCCAAGTGCTGCAATCTTGTTTTCCTTTGGATAGATTTTTCCCCCACCCTTGCTACTTTATTTGTGATGTGACTTCAGTAGCAGTAGATGAGTGACTTGACCCCACCAATTAGGGTTATTAGAATTATTTCATGTTTCTAAAGAAGTGATTCAAAACTAATTTTGCACTTTTAAAATGCTGTGAGGTATTAACATTACAAGAACACTATGGTCTTGTCACTTGCAAGAAGAGACATGAACTCAGAGTGGTAAGTGCAGAATTACTGGTATCTGAGCACTTCATAACTGATAAGCTATTTTAACATGGGGCCAAATTTTCTGCTCAGCAGTCACAATGGTCTTTACAAGCCTGCACAAAGCCACTGATGTCAATGTAGTGACTGTGGTACCACTAAGAATGGTATTCAGTGATGAAAGTAAATATTGAATTGATTGAAGTCAGACATAGTGTGCCCAACATAGAAATAGTGTTTGTCACTATTTCTTTACAATATGTGATTGGTGCTAGATGTCTCAATTAACAGTTGGGAGGGGGTTCTGCTCTAAGACAAAATTTATCATAATTTTTAACAGCTGCACAGAGTTAAAATTCAGGCCAAGAAATTAGCTGTGTAGATTTAGCATTTCTTTGACTTGTAGTTGGCAAAAAAAATTGTTTAACAACTCCTTACTTGTTCAACAAATTCTCAGGAGCTGAGTAACAGAAATCTCCTCTTGCTTTTCTTTGTTGTTGTTGTTTTTGTTCCCCAGTGATCACAAATGCCTTTCCTCCCCTGCTATGCAATCTCACTGAGGGCCCTGCAGGGAAGAGCCATCCTGCGTGCAGTTGAAAAAAAAAAAAAAAAATCCAAAGCTTTCTGAGTATTAGAAAACTTTCTGTAACTCTGACATGTCCTTCCCATAGAGACTGGCTGATTACAAAAGCCTACCCTCCTTGATTTATGCTGTCTCTTCGCCTTTACCTTGCTTCAATTTATACTTGTCTCATTAGTTCCTTGTCTTCTGCCTTGTTCTGCCTTTAACATTGCTTATACTTTTGTTTTTCAATTCTAAGTTTCCATATAATTCACTTGGGTTTTGCACTACAAGCTTTTCTCTTACCTTGTCCCAGTACCAGCTATTTAGACCACAAACACCTTAAAACAGATCTGCTCTGGGACTTTGCCATGCTATGAGCAGTGCAAGTACATTGAGGGCAGATGTTAAGGCACTAAAACAAAAACTGATAATTTTTTAAATAATAAATCTGTCATTTGATACTTTGAAAGCTATGATGAATAATACCTACAAGGGGAAAAAAAAAAAAAGTTATTTGGAGCTGTCTGGAGCATGTATCTTTTTAACTGTCTGCAGAGATCCTGCTTGAACCTCAAAATATTTTAGTCAATCCATACATTTTGGAGAATGTATACTCCTGCCATTCTTTTATTTCTCCTCCCTCAGAGACCTGGGAAAAACTATAAACCTAAGGTTAGTAACTGAAACAGGATGGAAAAATTTTTGAAGGTATTTTGAAGGAATTTTTGAAGGAATTCACAATTATTTTGATGAAACTTCATATATAGATTTGATAACTACAGACCAGTAACTATAGACCAATCAGCCTCACCTCCATCCCTGGGAAAGTGATGGAAGGACTTATCCTTGGTGCCTTCTTAAAGGATATGAAGGATAAGAGGGTCATTAGGGGCAGTCAACATGGCTTCACCAAGGGGAAGTTGTGCTTGACCAACTTCATTGCCTTTTATGAGGACATAATGAGGTGGATAGATGATGCCAGAGCAGTGGATGTGGTCTACCTTGACTTCGGTGAAGTATTTGACACAGTCTCCCACAGCGTCCTTACAGCTAAACTGAGGGAGTGCAGTCTGGAAGATCAGGTAGTGAGGTGGACTGCGAACTGGCTGAAGGAAAGAAGCCAGAGAATCGTGATCAATGGAGCAGAGTCTAGTTGGAGGCCAGTACCTAGTGGAGTGCCCCAAGGGTCAGTACTGGGGCCGGTATAATTCAATATATTCATCGATGACTTGGATGAGTGAATAGTCACCCACTGTCAGCAACTCTGCTGATGACACTAAGCTGGGAGGAGTGGCTGACACGCCAGAAGGCTGTGCTGCCATCCAGCGAGACCTGGACAGGCTGGAGAGTTGGGCGGGGAAAAATTTAATGAAATACAACAAGGGCAAATGTAGAGTCTTGCATCTGGGCAGAAACAGCCCCAGGTACCAGTATAAGTTGGGGAATGACCTGTGAGAGAGCAGTGTAGGGGAAAGGGACCTGGGGATCCTGGTGGACAGCAGCATGACCATGAGCCAGCACTGTGCCCTTGTGGCCAAGAAGGCTAATGGCATCCTGGGCTGTATTAGAAGCGGGGTGGTTAGTAGGTCGAGAGAGGTTCTCCTCTCCCTCTACTCTGTCCTGGTGAGACCACATCTGGAATATTGTGTCCAGTTCTGGGCCCCTCAGTTCAAGAACGACAGGTCCAGCACAGAGTCACGGAGACGATTAAGGGAGTGGAACATCTCCTTTGTGAGGAAAGGCTGAGTCTCTTTAGCTTGGAGAAGAGGAGACTGAGGGGTGGCCTTATTAATGTTTACAAATATGTAAAGAGTGAGTGTCACGAGGATGGAGCCAGGCTCTTCTCGGTGACAACTAATTGTAGGACAAGGGGTAATGGGTTCAAACTGGAACACAGGATGTTCCACTTAAATTTGAGAAGGAACTTCTTCTCAGTGAGGGTAACAGCACTGGAACAGGCTGCCCAAGGGGGTTGTGGAGTCTCCTACTCTGGAGACATTCAAAACTAGCCTGAACACATTCCTGTGTAGCCTCATCTAAGTGTTCCTGCTCTATCAGGGAGGCCCCTTCCAATCCCTAACATTCTGTGAATCTGTGATTCTTTTCCTTTAGAAAAAATGTTATATCACTTTTTATATGATACTCTCCCACAAAACATGTTTTACTCTGACTTTATTTTTCTCCTTAGTTTACAAGGTGATAATATATGACAAGCCATTTGCCTGTTCTTTTTCAGTTAGATTACAACACACAGAACTGTTTAATTACAACACAAACACCTCATTTAGTAAAAGAAGCAAAGATGTTTTAATATTAAGTAGAAGGTGTTCTTAATGCTTTCCAAAGTAAAAATACCATAAAATAAATAGAATATATGACTAATAAAACATATTGCTTGACATCTGTAATATGCCAGAGCTTAACATACATTATATATAACCAAAATATTAATTGAAATGAAAATTACATTTTCATATTTGAAAGATCTTTTCTAAACTAAAATATTGTAAAGAACTTTTTCTTCTCAAAATTCCTTTTTACAAGAAATAGTCACATTGAAATCAGTTTCTAAATGCTAGCATTTCATTAAATAGAAAGTTTGAGTTTGATCTCTTCTCTAAAGAGGCACATGCTAATTGTGCACGGTCCAACCTTTATAGTAAGTGGGAGTTGATGTTCATTTTAAGACCCTTCCTTGTGTAGAAGCACTTCTCAAAAGATGATGATCATCGAATTTTTCCTGAGATTCAGAAACATAATGAGACATGGATGGTTAAGAGCAGATGGTTAAGAGCGTTAACCTTGAAACTGCCTGCTGAACAAACAAATTTTAATTCAAATGTGCCTTCAAAATTGAGCACTGATTAATCACTAACAGCGATTAACAGGAAACATACTTTCAGAGAGGAGGTCAGGAGTAAAAAGGGTCAAAGGCAAACTATAGAAATGGGGAATCCTTCCCCATAGACTTTGTTCTGAATTTTTTTGTTGGTTTATGTACAGCCAAGACTTTATTGAAGTTGTTCATTACAAAAGCAGATAATCTAAGAAAATGTAACTTAGTATGTTATATTAAAACCAGTGTTACTCAGTCTCCAGATTTCCTGGGTCATCAAAGTGACTCCCAGGACTACAGTAAGTTTTTAATTTTTTTTCCCAATTCTTTCATTTGTACCAACTTTAAGATACTATAATTCCATCAATTTCAATACTGAAGCATCTGCTTTGTAATGATTTTTAAAAAGCAAAATCAGGTTCCCTGAATAATCACAAATTTAATTTTCGGTGAAGATCCAGCATTTAGAAGAAAATTAATGTTGGCCAACATGCACAGGCAACTTGACTGCTGTGCATAAAAAACTAGTAGTCTGATTATGATGTTTGTGTTTCCTACGTGCTGGTTTGCTCTTAACCATCCATGTCTCATTATGTTTCTGAATCTCAGGAAAAATTCAATGATTATGCCTCCCTGAGGTCTTGATCTTCTGCTCGGCCTCAGGTTATTATAGTTATCAAAAGATTACATTAATTCACGTCCTTTGTTCAGCTGACATCTATTTTATAATTTCCAGTAATGTCCAATGATTTGGGAACAAGACTTTCCTTTTAGCAGAAACTGATTTAATTGAATGCTTCTCACAAAGGCAATTCAGATGCTTTGTGGAATATCTCTCCTAAGTTATGCATACATCCACAGGTTTATGTCTAGAAACAGCAGTCTGTCCCCGCGCATTACACTCTGCATGCTACTGAGAAGTTTACCTGTATTAATTCCATCTTCATTTTTCCTTTCCATGTCTCTGAATGGATCCGTTTTCATAGCATTGCATTGGTTTGTGTTGTTATATGGACTACATGTAGTTTTATTTCCCTGGAGGTTTTAGAATATCCTTATCACAACAATCAGAAAAGCCTCCTCCCATCCTTTTGGCTATATCTCTATTATAGTTCCCAACCTTTGAGTCCCCATCATAATTACTTACCTTTTCTTTCTGGCAACTGCCTTCCACTTCTCAGCTCATACATGTAATTGAGCTGATGGCCTACTTTGCTCTCCTCAGGGTTTTGTATTATTTTTTCCTATTGTGTCTTGTCAAAGTAGAGTTTAATTGTAGTGGATTGTAATTGTTGTCCATCTTTTGTTCTTCCTACACCTCTTTAGCATCCTTGGAGCCTCATGCATTCGTGTATAATTAATGTTTCACTGTGGTTTTATTTGCTGTGTCTTTCCCAAGGCTCATTTCCTTGTCTAAGCTTCCTGGTAGAACAGAAAGTAAATGCTCTGTCCATATAGTTTTTCCTCAAATCTTTTAGAAATAACAGACACTGTCAGCTTTGTATTTTTGATAATCTTAGAGTCTGCAGAGGTACAGGAGAGTTCTCAATCACTGAGACCTTAAAGATTTTTTTTCTTTTTAAGTTTTAAATTTTTTTCATTATCACTTAATAGATGCTACCCCCCAGAAATATACAATCCACACATCTTAATCAACTTCTCTATCAAAGAGACTCATAGTTGAACTAGTTCAGAATATCACATGGGCAAGTTACATGTAACTAAAATGCATTTTTTTGTGCCTTGAGGACCTTGTTGAATGAATGCCTAATGTGGCCCATGAACACCAAGAACTAAAGGCTCTAAAAAAGCAGCTTCCAGAAAGTTCTGCACTGACAGGCTGTGTTCCTGTTAGATGCAAATATAAATTTGTGGCTGCTTTCAAGGTTTCCCAGTGTTTCTACTCTGTGCTGGAAGAGAAACATAATGTTTGAACACTTTGACAAAAATTATATTGTGAAGTTGGCCATTTTCAGCACAAAAATTTTAATTTTGTAAAATTTGAAAGTTCATCATTCTGAATTTCTAAGTAAGAAACCTTCAGAAGTGCACAGGAAGACAAAAAGGAGGCATTATTTTGTATAACAAAGCTTTTTTAATAGAGCTAACATGTTTTACCTATGACTACATGCCATACTGGCAAAAATATAACAAAATTTAGTATTGGAATGTGATTTGCATACCTGTGCTGATCTTCCTCCAAAGATCGCTATTGATTATGAAGAAGTAATTTTGCCTTTATTTGGAAGACAAAATGTCAAAGCCTTCATAATCTCTGATGGAAGTACTTGGACTGATAGTTGTGAACTTGTCGTCCATACATCCTAACCATTATGGGCTCATATTCAGGCAGCTCTGAATATTGATTAAGCAAATCCAGTTTGGACGTGTTATTTTAAAATACTTGCCTTTATTTTTCTTTCTGCTATGAAACTCCCATACAAATAAATTCTTTTTGATGTCTGCCTGAGTTTTAGACAAGAAAAGAATGTTAACTAGCTAAATTCTGAATGCTATGTCCAGAACTGATGGTAATCCCTGGATTATAAATATCGGGAGCTGTTTTTAAAAAAAAAATGTTGATCTCTACAAACTCCAGTATTGCCCTTGGAAAATATATCAACTTGGCCAGATGTGGAAGGAACATGGCTTGCCATAACTCTTGTTTGAAAGATTTTTGTTTGTTATATAAAAAAGGTATTGTTTCAAATGAATTGTTTTATAAATACATGACATCACATAGAAGTGCTTAATTGACCTAAATAGATGTCATGTACTTTTTTTTTATTCCTAAAAAGACAGTATGTAGTCTCCTGCAATAGTATACAAGATATATGGTTATGTTCTATTACTGATTCTTAGTTAGCAGAAATTGAGTTACAGAAGATTATAAACAAATCAGTGCTGCAGACTACGTTTTTTTCAATGAAAACCTAGCTATCTATTGGAGATAATTTTTTCTCATATTCTGCTATGCCTTTTGAAGATAGAAAGAAATTAACTATCAGCCTGTGTTTCAGTATTACAGCTATAAGTACAGAGCACAGAAAACTAGGAATTGCATTACTAGTGACATCATATAGTATTTATGGGCTACTTTCCTTTTAAGTCATTTGGAACACATTTCCCCACAAAAATGATGTATTATCTTTATTGTGGCTTAAGATATAATCATAAAGTTATTCTCAAATGAAGGATTAAACCCAGGGAATTCAGACTTAAATATCCATGAAGTTGCAGTATACAAAGAATTGCAATCTATATTCTACCTTGAAGAAACATAATAAAATAAACAAATTATTATGAAAGCTTTTTCTTATTTATGGTTCTGGAAGAAATGTGATTTCTAAAATAATTTTAGTAGAGACTATAATATACATTTTCTTCCTCTTTTTATTCTTGAAATAGAATCTTTTCAAATATGGAAGCTTACTTCCTTAAATATTCCCCATAAAACAATATTTCCTGTGTCTTTAGCTGTACTTTTTAACGTACAGTAGATCTGTTGAGTTTTGTAACTAATAGCTACACAAGTAATAGCTAATAGCTAATTTTGTAACTAATAGTTAAGTAATTTTGGAGACATATGCTCCTTTGGTCTTATAAACGAATGTGAAAAACCTTGTATTTTATCTGCTGAGCCCACTGATGCTTTTATAGTTAATAATGACCACAATTCTGTACCAAGGCATTTGCGAGCAGTGATTTGTGTTCATATTCACTCCACATATATTAATGGGCTTCCCAGAAGCAAAAGGGCACAGTGTCTATCTGGGTGAGACTGTAAAACAGGGCCAGCATGCATAACATGGGCAAGGTGTTATTGCGCCAAGAACTTTAACTAGTTTTAACTTACCTGGGGCATCAAAGATGAGCAATATGCTTGTTTCAGTTCCAAGGCTTTGCACAACTGTGCCTTTTGTTTACATTTCTTTTCCTCATATTGCCCAGGGTGCCAACACCTCTCCCACCTGACTCAGAAGTCTGTTCTTTATCTGCTCTTTTTTCACCCTTCACACACACTCCAAAGCTTGTCTCTTGTTCTGTGTTGCCCAGTTGGCTTGGGAGAGGGTAAACAACAATAACAACAAGAAAAATTTTTAAAAGTCTCTAAAAAAATCTTCTGTCAGTCCCTTCTCCCCACTCATTTTCAATCTCCAAGAGGCCCAACTGTTCCACACATCATTTCAGCTTTCAACATCCACACCTCCCCAGCCCTCTGCTCACCCCACTCGGCTCTGCTGGCACTGTGTTGACTGGCAGGCTGCGCTGCTCATGGTGGGGATATGGTTATCTCTTTGTCAAAGATACCCTGTGCTCATGCTTCCTATGATGTCAAACCACCAAATTACTGATACTAAGAGGCTCAGATGGCAAGTAGTTTCTCTGATGTTTTCCAGGGGAGAAAAGGAATGTCACATCTTCTGATTTCGTCTTAGCTGAAGGTAAAGTATGTGGCAGTTTCAGGGAATGCCTGTTTAGAACCCATTAGTATCTCCCCAGTTTGCCTTGTCATGAAAATGCATAGTGGAAATTCTCTATTTTTTTACAAGGTGAAGATTTTATTTTGGTTCACAGGCCTGAATTTGGATGTTACTTTATGGGCTCTTGAGGTACAGGTATTGAAGAGGAAACGCTGAAAATGGTTGCCTAACTTAACTCTAAGTATTCATGGTAATCCAACCTTATTGTAGTGTTTTCTGATGTGTTTTGTAGAAAAAGACCACAGAGGCTTTCTAAAAATCTTTCTAAATGATTTTTGGAGGCCTACACTGCTTTGAATTGCATAGAAAACATCAGTAACTAGGACGCACAAACTCATTTTTCTGCTTTTCAGCTTCTGATAAAACCTTACTTAAAATGAGCCGTTTCTTACCTCTCAAACCTCCCTACCTGTCCAGATAAAGAATTCCTACAACCTAAGGAATGCTATCATGAAGGCAAACCTGTCCCCAAATAGCTGTTCTCTACTGAAAAGATATTCTCTATCTGGCGTGGAGAGGTGCTATTGTTACCCACACAAATTAAAATTACTTAAAAGCATTTAGGAGTGCCTAAACTCTGTTGAGAGGACCCATGGAAAGCTCAGGAGCATTTTATTAGGACTATTCTCTTATGGTCTTCTTAGGGACCTTACAGAGCCTCCTTTGACCAAGTCTGTGCCACACCTTGGCAGTCACCTTTTGCTCAAGCTCTTTGCTGCTGTTGGCTCTACTGAAGTACAGGGAGAGGGAGAAAGACAAGATAGTATAGGAAGACATGGGAGAGATGGCTGTAGAAAGGGGAGAACTGCCAGGAAGCAGGAGTGGTAAGGTCTGGATATTTTATTTGATCTGGTAGCAAATAGGTTTTGAAGGTTTTGTCTATAGCTACTTGAATATCACTGACTTACTAAAGTTCCCAACTTTCAATGATTCTCTTTCATATAAACTCCTTTTTGATATATAGGTGAATATAATAATTTTGCCCTCCGAGAAGACTGAATTTGAAATGCTAGACTAAAATCTACCTATTCAGCTCTTACATAGTTTTGAATAAAGTGTTCCTGCAAAATAAATACATATATGATGCTTTCCTATTATGCAACTAACTTGTTAAAATACTCTGCCTAGGTATACTGCCCTAGCATACAATACACTTAACAATTTTGTTCATTTAATTCCATATCAAGAATATTGCAAAAGAGTATTGCCACCAACTTAGAAGCTTTAGGTGCCTATTTGTCAAAAAGAGAGGAAAACCTTTTACATTGTTTTCTCCAGTATGACGAATTTTGTTTACTCTTGGAAACTGTATTATTTATATACCAGGTGAGCACCATTGGCACAACTTCAGCTATCAGATATGCTGTAAATACTGCAGATCCTTCAGGACAGTATCTTTAAGATCTCTCTGCTAGCAACAATGAGCATGTGAAGACATGCTTTCATGTGCTGGTTTGTCTGTATTTCTGCTGTGTATGTGAACTCATAGTAATTCTTTTAAAAAATGTCTCAGTTTTCAAACTTTTTTTTTTTTTGGCTTGCTACATGAAGGCATCTGTTTCCTTCCAAAGATTTCCAGTTTTCCAATGAAGAGCTGACAATGACACTGTGGCCCCGCAATCTTTAATACTGGAGCAAAGTATTTCTGCCATTTGTGGCAATGCAAGTTTGACCAAGATTTCACGTGAACCCCCAATCACACCCCATCCAAATTAGCATGACAATTCCTGTGCAAATCAGCATTCAACAAGGGACTAATGCCCCATATCCCAGTATGTATTGTGTCCACTTTAGTTCATTTATTTTGTTTGTTACTTATGTTTATTCATAAGAACGTTAACTCTGCTGCATTGTCCAAGGAAGGATTCCCAAGGAAGACGCCTTTCTGATTTTAAAATCATACTAGGAGCCACCACTGTGCCTGGGGAATAAGAATTTCCAATGTGGAGAAGTCAGGTGACCGGAGATGACAGGATGTGTAGACACACTCCTTGGGATGGCAAGCAGACCCACTGAAGATGATCATTCCTCGCAGATTAATATTCCACTGGGCAGTGAGAAATCAATCCATTCTATTGCCAGTCAGCAAAATTTCCCTTCAAGCCAAGAGACCCCCAAGCACACACAGTCCGATGTTTTTATTGTACATTATATTTGCAGATGCAGTGTAGTCACAGACTTGTGCAGTTACAACATAAAGAGGGTGCTATTTCCCTGGCTCATGCCTGTTTTTTTAATCCCTAATGCTACAGGTGAGATTAGAAGCACGATTACCTGTTTTCTGGAAGCTGCCAGGAAGATGGATAAAAGCTATTGCTCTTTTCATTAAAATCTCTTTGGAGTAACAAATGCCTGATTCATTGTCAGTGCCAGCATTTGCATTCTGAAGATTGCTACCATCTTGCTCAGGCCTACTGGCATGATGATGTTGGCCATGTGTGTCAGGCTTTCACATTTTGAGAGGCATAGATCCATAAAGTGGGAGTAGCTTCCCACAGTTCAAGAATTCTGTGTTTCTAGTAAATTACTTTCTGACTCTGGCCCACTCAGATACAGTTGTCTGACCATTGTGCTCATGCCTTCCACTTTCTTAAGAGGGGTGTATTCTCATTACACAAAACAGAGTCCCACATTCTCAGATTCTCAGACCTCAGATTCTCAACTCTTTTCTCTGTGCGTGCTAATGTGTCTGTGATAGATGGGATGTCTTCTTTTCACTGAGGACCCTTGCATGGATGCTTTCTCCAGAATCTGACCAGGTCATAGAATCACAGATCACAGAACGGTTCAGGTCGGAAGAGACCTCTGAAGATCATCTAGTCCTACCCACCTGCTAAAGACAGTATACCTGGAGTAGATTGCACAGGAATGTGTCCAGGTGGGTTTTGAATGTCTCCAGAGAAGGACACTTCACAGCCTACCTGGGTGGCCTGTTCCAGTGCTCTGTCACTCCCAAAGTAATGAAGTTTCTCCTTATATTCAGATGGAACCTCCTATGCTTCAGGTCAACCTGTTGTTGACCTGAACTCCCAAGTCCTTCTCTGCACTGTTTCTTTCCAGCAGGTCTGCCCCTAATCTGTACTGGTGCCTGGGGTTTTCCTACCCAGGTGAAGGACCCTACACTTGCCCTTTTTGAACTTCATTAGGTTCTTCTCCGCTTAGTCCTCCAGCCTGTCCAAGTCTTGCTGAATGGCAGTACGAACTTCCAGTGTGCCAACCCTTCCTCCCAGTTTGGTATCATTAGCAAACTTGCTGAGGGTGCACTCACTCTCTTCATCTAGATCATTGATGAACAGGTTGAACAGGACTGGACCCAGTACTGACCCTTGGTGAACACCACTAACTACAAGCCTCAAACCAGACTCTGCACCATTGATCACAACCCTCTGAGCTCTGCCATCCAGCCAGTTCAGCATCCGTCTCACTATGCATTCATCCAGCCCACACTTCCTGAGCTTGCCTATGAGAATGTTGTGAGAGACGGTGTCAAAAGCCTTGCTGAAATCAAGGTAGACAACATCCACTGCTCTTCCCTCATCTACCCAGCCAGTCATACCATCATAGAAGGCGACCAGGTTGGTCCAACATGATTTCTGCTTGGCAAACCCATGCTGTTTACTCCCGATAATCTACTTTTCCTCCACATGCTTGGAGATGATGTCCATAATAAGTTGTTCCATCACCTTTCCAGGGATGGAGGTGAGGCTGACTGGCTTGTAGTTTCCTGGGTCATCCTTCTTGCCCTTTTTGAAGACTGAAGTGACGTTGGCTTCCTTCCAGTCTTCAGGCACCTCCCCTGTTCTCCAAGACATTTCAAAGATGATCGAGAGTGGCTTAGCAATAACATCTGCCAACTCTCTCAGCACTCATGGGTGCATCCCATCAGGGCCCATGGATTTGTGGATGTCCACTTTGTCTAAACAATCTCTAACCTCTTCTTCCTCAATCAAGGGAAAGTCTTCCTTTTGCCAGACTTTCTCTCCTATTTCTAGGGTCTGGGATACCTGAGGGCTGGTCTTAGCAGTAAAGACGGAAGAAAGAAGGCATTCAGTAACTCTGCCTTCTTTGTATCATCTGTCACCAGGGCACTCTCCTCATTCAGCAGTGGACCTACATTTTCCCTAATGTTCCTTTTGCTGCTGATATACTCGAAGAAGCCCTTCTTGTTGTCCTTGATATCCCTGGCTGGATTTGCTTCCAAGCGGAGCTTGGCCTTCCTCATCACATCCTTGCATACTCTAACAGGTTCCTTATATCCCTCCCATGTGGTCTCTCCCTTTTTCCTCATTACATAAACATCCTTCTTCTACCTGAGTTCCTTACTCACCCATGCTGGCCTCTCAACCCCTTTACTTGATTTCTTCCTCATAGGGTCCAATGCCTCTGTGCAGACCAGTTGAGATTATGGCAAACAGTGCCTGAAGAAAATGGTACAAAATCACTTTGGGGCCAGCTCTGACTGATCAGTGATGCTGTGCTGTAGTTTAACATAGATGAGACAATCTGCCACAGTTTGTGGAGATCTGCATACAGGGAAAGAAACATTCAAGGTGAAAGAGTGACTGGATGAAACAGAAAGTATATTATCTCTAGCCTGTACATCAGGGAAGGCAGTGACATGTAAGGACAGTGAGCTCATAGCAGTAAGACTAAAAAGGCTTAAAACACCTTGAAAATTTTGAGATAAATGGGCACTCATAGAGCAATACAGAAATGCAATGCCCACTCAAAAATAAATTCTACTGGACTCAGTAGCACATTCAGAATTTTTAAATAACTTTAAACTATGACTGTGGCCCTGTTTTATTTTCTGTTTGCATCACATGCAACAGAATCCAACAAAAGGATCTCTCAAAATTACTTCATCAGTAATAGCCTAAAAAAAGTTAAGTTCCCACACATACCAGTATCAAGGTGGGTGAAACTGTTGTGAATTGCTAAAATCATTGCATTTTCCTTGTAGGCACCATAGGAAATGCTTTGCAACTAGTACTAGTACCCAAAGAACTTCAAGGGAGACATTCTGTACCATGACCCAGAAACTGATGCCCAAAAAAGTGATTTCTTGTCTCAAAGGGACTGGTCCTCCAACACTGAAGTGAGTGTTCACATCAAGACTTCAATATATAAAATATATGAAAAAAATATATGAAATGTATGTTCGATGTCTTCCAAATTAAGAAGGTATGAACTGTGCCCTAAGATGACCACAATCCTGTATCTTGTTAAATTAAAATCACTAGTATGAATTTTGGCCTCGCTGTTTTAATTGAGAACTGGTATCAGTGCAGCAGAAATTGAAGAGCAGCTGAAGGCTTAGCAAGGGCACATATTAAGACATGTAGAGTACCACTGGATTTCCTTGTTAGCCAGGTCACAGAAGGTACATCATGACACAAGAAGTCAGAGATTGAATCCCAAGCTGTGTTTAAGGATAACTTCTCTAGCAAACCTATTTTGCCTTCTGCACAGCTGAAAAGCACCTGGTAAAGCAGTAAGAAAGGCAGTTTCAAGCAACTCAAGTCCATTCTTCTGATCCTGGGCCATCTGGGGACTGTTTAGCCCTCTGTATAATTCAAATAAGCCTTAGGCTGTGCTTTCTGCCCTGTGCTGACATGTCTTCAGAAAAGGTGGAGAGAGCAGGTGGTAGAGAGTAGGCATAGCCCTGCTTGGATTCTCCTCTGTTTGGAACAGCAGAGCTGAAGGGCAGCTCCCCGCCTGCTTTTGTGCTGTTGAGGCAAATGTTACAGTAAGTGTTGAATCTGCTTTGCATGGAGTAATCAGTTAACTTCAGAGATCTATTTATTTATTTTAGCATAAAAGACTTTTGAGAGCTTCTGATCTAGATGGGTCATGAGTCAACAAATGCTTTATTTATTCCAGTATCATACCATGTTGCTGCCCTGGGCTTCTTTCTGATCTTAGGCACTTTAAGGGGAGTTTTGATAGATGGGCAGCTTTCAAGATTGGCAACTCAAACAAAAGAAGAAAACTAATGAAGGCACAGCATACTCATTCAGCATAACTGACATCTGTAGCAGTTAACTGCTGGAGATGAGAAGTAAATAAATCTCTGTTTTATGACTACACAGAGACTATCAGCATTACAAAGCAGGGTCTGTTTCACATAATGGCCAAGGAACAGGCACAAATTGATTTTCATTTGCATTGTAAATAATTTTGCACTGCTTTCCATAGCTCTTGTAAGACAAGGAGCTGGGCTTGGTCCAAGATGCTTTCAACTTTTCTTTCTCCAATTACGTAGGTTTAAAGTGCAAAGAATGACTAACCCATCAAAAGGACTTTGCTTTAGTCTCTGACCAGAGACTCAACTCTGACCAACCATAGTAACAGAGTTTATTTATAAAATACATTTTGTTGGAGAAGTTCAGCAACGTCTCAGTAAATCAAGAAGAAAAGGCTTGCAATATGTTAACAGGCCCTTGCAGGAAGGAGGGAGCTAAGACAGTTGATTTTTCCTCTACTATTTTTAAAGCATCAGTTGCACAAACAAAAAAACTGTGTACTTTTTACTTAGGCTGAACTTCACTTCCATTAGTATTGTAAAGTCAGTCATCCTACTGGTGCTGAAATGGAGGCACCTCAGCCATTGAAATCAATGGGAATCTGTTCATGTACACAAGTAGACTTGAGGTTGAAGAAGAATCAGGCACCATATGTCTCATCTATTATTCTCACTCTCTAAATATAGCCCATGCTATTGCTCAGAAGCTATGTGATGGGCTTATGCAAGTTGGGCACCCTTCCAATCTGATGTCATCACATGGGACATCCTGCCTGTCACAGTGGAGGCCTTGTCCAGCCAGCTGCCCCTGCCATTCCCCTGCAAGTGTATCCTCCTGGAATTGGGGGCCAACTTTTGCTACCATACTCAGGATCTCTTCTCATGGTTCTGGTTTGCCTTCCTGAAACATGAATATTCTGAGGGACTTTGGAGTGTACTGAAAACCACTGGAATTGCTGGGAACAAAGGCAGCCTGTTAGCTTCCCTCAGCCCAGATGTCAGGATGAGTTCATTATAAACTCCTTGCCCCCCTCACAGAAATTCCTGTCAGGAAGAGAAGTTGGAAAGAGGCCCAAGTAGCTCCTCCAAAGACTATTCACAGATTGGCAGCCCCAAGTGTTCACTACTTATAAATTAAGCCTATGAATCCATGTAGTTACTACAAATAATCCATCTGGGTGTCTTCTATTTGTCTTTCATTTTGAGGGGCATGACAGGTATGTGTCATGCCATAATTTTTTGGCCAAGCAGTCTTTTTTTTTCAAGAGAATGTAATATGAGTTCTCTGCATAATAACTTGACTCCAGAAGCTGGAATGCTAGAGAACAAAACCACTCCACTTAGGATTCTCCTGCATCTGTGAAAATTGATTACCATAGTCATGGCTAGTGCTTCAGTACAGTCTCCTGTTGCCAGGCAATCAACTTGTAACTAATTGTGCTAAACAGAAGAACCATAGTAGAAAGTGTCTGGCTGCCCTTTGTTAGCTAAAGGCTTGCATATTTGAGAGTAGGAGACATACCTAAATCATCACTAAATAGCTCAGCTTTTTACTTTTCAATCCAATGAGAAGCCTACAATATAAGATTCAAAAACCCATCTGGAGAAGTATCTTGTGGAGACATAGTCTGACATGAGACACAATCTCATGTATACAGTATGTGTATTTGGTCTCATGTAAAATTGTTAATTTACATAACATTACTTTTTAAAATTTAGAAATACCCTTTCTTTCTGGTAGTATAATTAAAATATGTATTTTAAAACAAAGCAACCAACTATTCTTAAATCAGAAGTGTCCATGTCTGACGAAGTGTAAATAGCTCTTGATGAAATCCTTGATCCTTCATTTATCCTTAATTTCCTATATTTCAGATATCCTGTATTTATCATAGATGCCTTTTACACACTGGAACAGCATCTTTTGTTGTACTTTTTGTTAAAAGTTGGGGAGTAAGAGAATTCTGAGAATGAATTGTCTAGTTCTAGTTTAGTTATGTTTGGAGTAGGAGGAATTTCCCTACCATGACTTCAATGCAGTAAGATCTATCATGTTTCACTTGAGAAAACTCCATGAACAAACACAGGCTTTAGCAACCTCTAGTGTTTCAAGTGTAGTGCTGTGATCTCAGTTTGCTCCAGAAGGATGTTGTGGCTGCAGTGAAACCCTGTAGGCAATCATATGAGCCACCAAAAAAAGCAGAAAAATTAGAAAAGAATAGTAAAATTGTGGGGAATATGCCCTTGCACTGTAGAAGGAGTTGTGAAATTTATATTGAAAAGAAGCAAAAAACTGAAGGAACTAGAGGTGGCATTATGTTTTCAGGTGTGAAGAGTTGCAAAATCAAGCAATTCTTACAAATGTGTGGCTAAAGATCAGCATATTTTCAGAATAAATACATTTAAAAATAGGTCTTAATAGTTCTCACTGCAGCATGGCTAAGGAAAAGGGAGAGAAAACTAGTGTGAAGTGTGGGGTCTTTACTGAGAGACAATTAGTGGCCCAGGATAAGAGAGAAAAAAAACAAAAACAAAAACAAAAACAAAACCAAACAAAACAAAACAAACAAAAAAAAAGAACAACAACAAAAAAAACCACACACACACAAAAAAAAAAACCAAAGTGGAAATGAATGCACATACTTGCCACTTTCATCCAGGACTGCACTGAGGAGAAGAAACTCTCAATATTGCAAATGTCCTTCTTAGGGGTGATGGGTTTTGGTCTGACAGAGTGCCACAAAGCAAATAATGACTTTAAAAGAACTCTCCAAAGAGTAGACTCTACTTTGATGCATCATCAATATAATATATGCAGTATATTGACTGATTTTACTGTGTATACACCACTAGTAGTGAGAGAGCTCATTATCAAGGGATCTGAGAATGTTCTACTCTGACATATACTGTGATACTCTTACCTGTTCCCTCTAAGCCGCCCTTCTATTCTATGAGCACTAACCCTTCAGCATGTGGCATTGTTGCCATCCCATTGCATTTTGATAAGCACAACAAAGGGCAGGAATGCTTTTCATGCAGACTACAAGACAGCTTTCAGAGTTTTTCATTCTCACTTTCGTGCCTGCCAGCACTTTTCTTCTTTTTTTTTTTTTTTTTCCCCACACAGCCTGTGTGCACTATTCATTGTACACAGGAAGTCTGGGAGACTGCAAGTGGATCACTCAGGTGAGCACACAGCCAGTCTTTACCTGAACACTTTGTCTGAAAGTGTCTTGACATCCTTGTAAATTAAAAGCAGGATTCACCTTGTTACAGTTTGAAGAGTTATGTGTGACAATAATCACTACATAGAATGTACACACCTAATCAATCAATCCCTCAGCTTGTTGACAAAAATGGTAGATATGGTAATTTACTGCTTAAATATTCTGAAATGAGCTGGTGGTTTCAGCAACTCCTAGTCAGCAGGTCTTATATCACACACATGAATAAAATGTTACAATTGCTTCTAATTGGCAACCTTGTTGACAATCTCAGCAAAGGCTCCAGGTAACATGGATTGTTCACTTATCACAAGAATGTGATATCTTGGTAGAGATATGTGGAAAGCTGTCAGTGCTGTCATCCATGCTAGTCTTCACCTGTGCTTAAAAATCTTCAACTTCCAAACTGATTAGTGGGTCTAGAATCAGTGAGGGGAGGTGACAAGAGAGGAGAAAAATGTTTAAATGAGTTACTGTGCATATAAATTTTATGTGCAAAGTTCATTTATATACTTGAGCATTGCTTGTTTTTAGTAGAACACAGTATGCAGTGTGAATGAAATTTTTAAGCTTGAACACTAAGCTGGAATAGCCTATACATGTATATATATATATATATATATACACAGCTACACAGTCACTAAGTGTTTAGGGGCAATGAGTGCTGCACAATTCTAGAAGTCAAGCTATTTACTTGACCACATCTGAAAATATCAACCAGGAATAACAGCATACCAGTTTTGGCAGCTAACCACACCACTAGATTCAGGTGGGAATCCAAGATCTGTTTCAAAGGCCTTTGAATCTTGGATCAGGCCTCAGTCCCAGGGAAACTAACTTGGTATAGCACCTTCTTCTGCCATACTCAGCATTTAAATTAAACTAGCTTAAACTTGCTTGGGCTTGGTAAGATTCCACTCAGTGATCCAGATCTTGCATCCAGTTACTGATACAGATCTTGCATCCACTTATACGCTGCCTCTCAATTTGGCCATTGAGTCAAAAGTAGATGCTATCTTTTTTTTTACTTTTCTACCTTTTGGGATACAGAAAAGACTCCAACAGAAATGCAATATAAGCATGTAAGTTAAAGCATGTAAGTTAAACTAGCAGGTAACTCTCAAAGATCCAAAGCAGACAAACTTGTCTTTCCGGAAAGTGCAGCCTTTTTCTCTTCTCTTCTCTTCTCTTCTCTTCTCTTCTCTTCTCTTCTCTTCTCTTCTCTTCTCTTCTCTTCTCTTCTCTTCTCTTCTCTTCTCTTCTCTTCTCTTCTCTTCTCTTCTCTTCTCTTCTCTTCTCTTCCCTTCCCTTCCCTTCCCTTCCCTTCCCTTCCCTTCCCTTCCCTTCCCTTCCCTTCCCTTCCCTTTCCTCCTCTCCTCTCTTCTCCTCTCCTCTCCTCTCCTCTCCTCTCCTCTCCTCTCCTCTCCTCTCCTCTCCTCTCCTCTCCTCTCCTCTCCTCTCCTCTCCTCTCCTCTCCTCTCCTCTCCTTTCCTTTCCTTTCCCTTCCTTTCCTTTCCTTTATTTTGTTTAAGCATAACATCTCATCAGATTGGAAGCAGGGAAGACTGATGACAACTTTTGAATAGCTTAGGAAATGTCTGGTCATGCTATCAGTAAGCTTTTGCGACTGGTATACAGCAAGACTGAAATTATCGCATTGATTCTACACATTTTGTGTAACATGCTGAAATAGTTTTCATTTCCTGTCAGCATGAAGAAGGGAATGTGGGGGGAAAGGAGAGGAGGGAATGCTGACTCAGGGCTGTTTGCTCCAGCAGTAGAACATGACTCTCTGAAGATTTAGTTTAATATGCTCCCATGGCATAGAAGGCTCTTTGTTTATTGTTCCATTTGCCTGTGGATTACCCTAGAAGCAAAGTATTAATACATAACACCACAAAAATCATAGCTAAGAAACTTTAAAAGAGTTATAATTTATTTTCAAAATGCACCGCAACATGCTGAGTTATTTATTCACACATATTGTCTATTATTTTATTACATTGTGATGTGCTCTGAAGTGAGGAGATATTTATCTAGTGGTGGAGCGAACAGTTAACTCATCATAATTCTACTTCTGAACAGGCTGTGGATCAAGTATGATATTTAGACTTTTCTTGAACTTAATAAATTCTCTCTCTGAGAATTGCGTGAAGTCATCTGGCCTTCTCCCTCTTTGAATTCTGTATTCCAGAGACCGAAAGATTGGTGAAATTGGTAGCTTTGTGGTATCTTAACCACTTTAAAGTAATAATATCACTGGTTTTGTTTATTTCGACATTTAGGCTTATTGCTAAAATTAGAGAACTTTAATTCAAAACAAATGGCTGTCATCTATGATGGATTATACCTTCTTTTCACTGTTCCTGTAAGTGAAACAGTGCTGGCATGAAGTTCAAAGACGAAGTTCAAGTGGCAAGTTACAGTTACAAGACTGGAGTCTGTTTCTTAAAAATCAGAAGCAAAAAAAACCCCAACAAAACAACACCTCAAAACACAAAATACAATACGACTTACAAGATAAACAGCCCTACCATGAAGTTAATTGAGAGTACCTGGCAACTATTTTTCTTAAGACAGGTGCTTCAGGATAGGATAATAATTTGTCACAGTAATGAAGTCACACAGACTATCTCCTTCTTCTCTTATATACAGTACTGACTTTCACATATTGTATTTATTGGAGAGGTCTACTTCAAAATCAATGGCAGGACAGGACCTGACATCTCTGTGGCAGCAGCCAAGAAGATCAGTCTCTTAATATCCAGACTCAGATTCTGGTTCTGGAAAACAAGAAGTTGCTAAAGCAAGTAAAAGAAATATCATTACAAGTAAGCAGCACTACACTTTAGGAATGTATAACTCATTGAATCAAATTATCTTTATTTTTCCACTATATCCATAGCACAAATGGCTCTGCTGGTGGACACTATCAAATTAATATGACCTGAATGAATATTATAACTAAAATAAAATTGATATTATTACTATGAAATAAAATATTATCAGTGTGTGCTTAGAAAAGGAGATCCATAGCTATCATTCAAAATGTACATATTTAACTAAATGGTTACCAAATTAGGGCCAAGTTGTAACACTCCACCTTATGCAGAACAGTAATGAATCCCAAAGGAGTCTTGTTGAGAGGAGTGGGGTGATTTGAAGTAAGAGAAATGTGATTCAGGACATGAGCATTATTAAGATTCAGTGCAACTAAGGACAACAGAACACAGAACTCCCACTATCAGGTGTCTTAAGATTGATTTTTATTTTTATTTTTTACCACAAACACACAACAGCATTGTACTGTTTGCCTTTGTACTATCTGCATTTGCTGTTTTGAACTCTGCGTCTATATACTATTATTTATTCTACAGGAACAGCTAACCAAAACTGAATATGCATCACTGCTCTTTGATTTCATTGCTGCTGAGGATGTTCAAAACTCAACTCAGTCTGTGTGCATGGGTGAGTGCATGTGACAGAGAAAGAAGGATGCCATGAAGATTTGGAAAAATTCCACATTATTTTCAGTGAGATCTTAAAAAATGCTTAAGTATATTAACTTTACAAATAATGACAGAATTTAGTGACTATGTACATGAAGGCTACTGATTCATTCATATTAGTATTACAAACCCATCTCTTTAACTATTAGCAGAATTATTCAGACTGAAAAGCTGTAGCACATTTTCTTGATCCTACACAATTCAGGAACATGTGCAGGGCCCTGAATAGTAGGGAAACACACAGAAATTTATGGATAATTCTGAGTGTCCAAACTGACACAGATAACCTCGGCTTTCAAGATGTGAGTAAAGTCCTTAATAAAAGAAGTACAACATAATTTATCACAAAGGGGAACAAGATAAAAACTTCTAACAAGATGAAACTTTTATGACAGCATACACAATGCTGGTTTACAGAAATATAAAGCAAGAGAACAAATTAATTTTAAATTATGGTGCAAAATTAGTGACATACCCTGTCCTTTTTAGCTATGAAGAGTTATGTTTCTTAACATAGCTGTCACTAGCAAGTTTGCCTCCTCATCCCTTTTAATACCAAAATAATACTGACAACTTGTTGGTCTGAGACTTAAATATTCATTTGAGAGAATGGAAGATAATAAAGATCTTTTCTGCTTTTAGCACAGTGTTGCAAAGCACATCTTCCTTGGCACCAGACAGGGCAAAAGCAGTAGTCACCATAATCATAGTTATGTCCAACCCTACTACACCTACACTAGTTGAAGAATCAAAGGGGGAAGCTGCTGTCCAACAGAATAGCCTTGTACAGATCGCAATGTGCTTCAAGGAATGTCAATAAAAGAAAATAAAATCTGAGATTATGTGGGGCCAAATTAACCCCCATGCAATGTCATATGTCTGAAATCCAAGGACCCAAACCACGATGAGATGGGTTTGAAAACTGACATATTAAAAACTCTCCAAGTATTCATTTTTAACATTTGCCTTGGGATTTGAGGCATTTAGGGTTTTACTTGTCTGTATGTTAATTTATCATTCCTAAAGAATATATAACTTATAAAACCAGAATCCATGAGTATCACATAATGGACAGATCTGGGATATAGAAATTCCAAAAAAATATGAACATGCTAGGATCACAAATGCTGAATGTGACAGCTGGTTGATTTCTCTGTTAATCAATATAATGGTTCCAGCTGGGATGGAGCTAGTTTTCTTCATAACAGTCCATATAGTGCTGTGTTTTGGCTTTGTGTTTAAACCAACATTGGTAACACACCAGTGCTTGGCTATTGCTGAGCAGTGCTTACATAGCATCAAGGGTTTGTTTTTCCTGCTCTGCACCCCAAAGCGAGTAGGGCAAGAGGTGGGAGAGACTATGAGGGGACACAGCCAGCACATGTGACTCAAAATGACCAAAGGGATATTCCATACTGTATAATGTTGAGTGGGTGGATGCTTAGTTGCTGGCTGGGGTCAACCCACTACAATGAGCTAACTGACTTTGATACTGAACTTAATTTTGGAAAGCAGCAAGTACCTTATAAGAGACTTGGTTGTAGGAGATAACACTGGACTGAAGCGACTGAATCAGATCACTTTGGATTATGTGACATAAAAAACAAATTTTCAGTTTTATAGGAAGCAATTTTGAGCAACTGGGCACAAATTGGTGAGATTGAGTAGGAAAAGCAGTAGAAACAAGCAGAATCACATGAGGTCTGAGCGGCCCTGCTACACAGAACCAGACTTCCAAGCAAGGAGAAAAAGATTGCTAGGAATGGGCTACAGAGCTATTAAAATGAATAAATATATCAGACAGGATGTTAAGACAACAAACAGAATTGGAGCACAAGAAGAGTGTGATAAACTAAGAGGTCTCTGTCTTGAAAGTTAAGAAAAGAAAAAAAAGAAATGTAGTTAAAAGGCTAATTAAGTTTTACCTTTGAAGGATAACAAAAACAAATGCTAATGATGTCTTCAGCAGTTATGCAAGAGAGGAACAAGAAGAGAAAGACAGGCTGAGAAAGATGATTAAAGATGAATAAGGGAATGCTCTGTGTACTAAATTAACACTTCAGTTTTTAGTAGAAACAAAGATTATGAGGGTAATGACAGGGTCCCTAACCAGGAATGAGAGCAGGAATGGTAATTGAATTACTACATTCAAAGTAAGAGCAGAGTTTGGGCTACTGACTGTGGTGAAATGAAGGAAGCCGGAAAGGGAGGGAAAAAGGGACCAGTTAAAACAGTAAAAGAAGCACACATGAAATTGCAAGTTCTGTAGCACGCTTTTCTAATGACTCTATCAGTTTGCAAATGTGTGATGTGAAGATGAGAGAAGCTGCCCTCTGACTGGAGATAGAACATCTAATTACAGAAAGTTTCTGGGGAAGGAATGGGTGAAGTGATATAGGTGGCTGCATTTCCATCAGTTTAGTCACCTCTACAGGAGGCAAAAACTAAGGAGAAGGCTAAGCAGGCATATATTGCAAAGGAAGTCTCCAAGACAAAATTATCACCAGTGGCATTGCATACCTACCAGTATTAGGACTGACCCTGCACAGTGTTGCCATTAGTGAGAGAATAAGGTGTATGTCCATGAGATGCTAGCTGACTGTCAAATGAAGATACTGCTGAGAACTAAGTTACTACACAGAAAGCATGACCTCTAAGACCTCTAAGACAGAGCAGCAACAACAGGCTCACATAGTACAAAGCACACAGGCATCCACTTAGTGCTGACAAAAGCATTTTCTAAAAACTGGATGTTTATCAGCTGGAGGTGAAAGAGAAGCATAAGAAATTAGATAAAACAGTCAACCAAGGGATGATGGGGTGCTTGCCAGTGTGACATGGCTGTAGAGAGAAACAAATCCTGACTATCATTTTCACAGAATATGAGGACATGCTTGCTGCCTTCTCCATTATACAAGGCATTGGTATGAACTGGCATAGAATTTTTCATATACTTCTAGTCATTTTTTATTTACAGAAATGTATTTTAAACCAGACTGGAGACAGAAAAGGGCTATTGGAATGATATGGATAATGAAGAATCCATTTTACGGGAGGCACAGAAATCTTGCAAAGGGCTATTTCAAACAGACAGATTATAGATAGATAGATAGATAGATAGATAGATAGATAGATAGATGAGTAAAAGCTAGAATACTTATCTAAGTTTCTAATCACAAATGCTGTGAAGTTATTTTTCAAACAATAGGGATGAGAAAAGAAGATCCAGATAGACTATGGAAACTTATTGAAAAGCTTTGTGTGACAGTAAAGGACTAATTCAGACATATAGAAATTGCATTAGTCAAGTTAGTATCTTCCTACCAAGTTCTTGATAGACAAAAGCAAAATTGCCTTATTTTTGAAGAGGAGACATATACCATCCTTTTGCAATGGTACCCCTAAGTTATCAAAAGCTCTAGTACTTCAGGGCATTTGAGCACTCTGCCAAGATAATACAGTTCAACTGCATCTTGACCCACACTGGCTCACATTCAGTCAATGTCAATACTTCTCCAATGTACTTTTCCACTTCAAATTTGGGGCTAGGACAGGCAGAGACAACTTAGGTGCATCCATACGACCCCTGGGAGTGACACACCATCTGTGGGACATGGAGGAAAGATAAAAGGGATCAACCTGAGCTGTGAAGTCAATACAAACAACTGAATTTGTGTTCAGCCACTATATAGACACACTAACTCAGAAAGTGTCTTAATCTGAGGTAATTTAATACACCACTAGATCTGAAAGCACTTTAAACACACCAACCTCATACGCTTTGCTATTTATCTTTGCTTTTCTGAGCATCTTTGCATCCCGTGTATGACAAACATTCCTTGGGCTTCCAGGAACATCTCTGTGACCATCTGAAAAACATGCATCTTTCTTCCCACTCTGTATCAGCTGTGTTCTGTCTGCCCACTTTTTGATAAGGCAGAGCAAGAGGTCTTAGATCTCCCCCAGATCTGTCTTTCTGCAGAAGGAGAAACAGGCATGGTTTTCCTGCTCTTCATCCTGCCTTTACATTCAAGACACATTGCAGGGTGTTCTTCTGTAGCTGCCGCAGTGGAAAGAGTATGTCACTGAATACTTTTCTGTCACAGTCTCTTGATAAGTATTACAACTTGGCTGTCTTTTGATTTACCTTTTTTCTACCCATTCTCCACGTTCAGTGCAAATGCTTATCCAAATGGCTTATTTTAAATGTCTAAAACTTGTGAGTCAAGATCTTCAGACATGTTATGGGATTAAGGCAAGCTGAAAAGCAAAAGAAGAACTTGGAGCTGTTTGCCTTTAGTTTCAAATCCTCCAGAATTAATTCAGGACATAACACCAAGCCATGAAAGCTAGAGCTCTAGTTCTGCTTTTCTCCCCTTTTTAATAAAAACCAAGTCTTGTTTAATCACTTGCCTAGAGGAATGGATACTTTCAAATATGGCATCATGTACTACAAGTTTTCTGAATCAAACTGCGAAAGATGCTGCTGCCAATTCAATAATTCTGACATTTTCCAATTGAAGAGCAAATGCGTAAAGCAGAAGCTGCTTAATCACCCATGTGCCCCTACAGTGTAACAGGTAAAGGAGTAAAAGCAAATTGGCTAAGCAGACAGCCGCCAGGAGAGCAAAGCAAAGCCATCTCTACACCCTTTTCCTTCCTACCTTGACAGCTGACTTAAGGCTACATAAGGGGATTGAGGGTAGCCAGTTTTGAGTTTGCACACTCTAAAGCTATTCTGCTCATCTGTGATTTCAACTACTACTTCTGTGGGTTGGTATCGCTATGGACAAGCAGCGCACATTTCCCTTTAATGGCAGCCTCTTGTAAAGGCAAGGTAAAGAAGGGAGATAGACATTTATCCTCCACTGTTTAGGCAAAGCTTTTTATTTTTTCATTGATGGAAATTCATCCCACTTTGAAAGTATTTATGGTGCTATGCATATATTTGGATTATTTTTCCAGCATAAATGAGACTTGCCTCAGTCTCTGAACTAGGTTCCCCATGAGACAAACATTGTAACACTATCCAAACCAAGTCTCTAAAATTCTTGTACCTTTCCACAGAGACCTGAAGCAGATTTTATTTTAAAACTGTAAAATCAATAAATTGGGTATTCCATTTGTTGATGAACAGTGGCATTGATACAGACTGAGAAATCTGGTATCAGCTGAATATGGAGCTATAGCTTTCTTCTGATAAAACACATTTTACATTCAAATATTTCTATTGCCTACTGAATCTGTTTGGCAAAGATATATGAAATCTATCAACAACAAATTGGTGTAAAACTACAGCATCTGAACCCAATTTTGTATACACGATCACTGAGGATCAAGTGCGTGCCCTATCACTAGTTCCTTTCGTTCTTCTTTGTGAATTGGCCTACCAGTCGGTAACGGATAATGGGTATTCTGATGTGACTATATCTGCCAGTAACTGGATAAAGACCAGTCTCGCCCAAGTCACCTTAGTATTCCTTTTAGGTAATACCTTCTGATTTGAGCAAGTCTGAAATTAGATAGTAGTTAAAGTAGTTAAAGGATACCAGATCAGGACACTTATTCAGACATATGCATTCTTTTAAGCAGGAATTTTTTAGAATTAATTCTGTCTACAGAATATCATCTTAAAAGCACATTTGCTGTGAAAAACAAAGAGACATCTTTGTAGTTAAATTAGGGATAGCAGATTAAATATTTTGCTTACTGTTTTATTCACTATTAGAAAGAGGGTAGCTAAAAGCTACAATCATCTGTCCAACAAATTCCCTCAAATAATTTTTACAATAAATGCAAAATGGTAATAATCGATATTTTCCACCCAATTTGAAAGTAAGGTAGCTCTCAAAAAAAAACCAACAAACCAAACATAAAAAGTATTAAAAGTTTCAGTGTCTGCAGTGGAAAAAGGTGAAATTCAGCCATAACACAGTACTTGACAGTAGCTGTTAATCAGCATATATGAACAATATGACCTGTCCAGCCAATCCATATGAGTGACTAGATAAAGAATGAATGATGACTCTTGAAACATATGAAAACACTGATTTTATTGCTACACTTGCAGGAAGCATAGAGTTTTAGTTAGCCAAAATACAAATCTGTGAAGAAAAAAAAAATGGTTTAGTTATCAAAGAGTAAGTTCTCCTGTTTTGCTAATACAAATGGTTTAAATCTTAAAGGTACTCTGTGGAATTTTTTTCCATAAAAAAACCTCTCTGCAGAATGATTTTCAGTGACCATATTAACTGGTTTCAGTTTTCTTGAGAACTAATATGGCTGTAAGATTGATCTTTGATAGGTCAGTAATATGTCTTTAACTATGCAGTTGGGTTACCTTGATAATTATTATATTCAGTTAAATTCCTGGACTTACTTCTATTTCAGTTTTATCCAGCAAAGGTAGAGAAAAATAGTTTCATACTGTTTAGGTATCCTTATGCAAGTATCCATCTTTCTCTCTGTGTCATTCTCAGATTTTAATGGTTGAATTTTCAGAATTAGGAGCAAAGGTTAATTAAAACAAATTTATAATGCCAAAACTGAAATATAGGGAAGCAAAAGTATTATCAAGTTTTAGAAATGCACATTGGCTTTGCGTGACCTCAGCAAATAAACACTTAGGAATTTAAAAATAAGTTTTCACAAAATTATAATGTTAATTCATGCTAAATGTCTAGGAAACTGTTTTCTTTCCCTTGGAAAACAAATATAGTGTTTTAAGCACCTATGACTAATAAGGCTCATTTACATTTGTTTCTAAGTTTTTGGCTATTGAATTGCAAATGCTTTGGGGATTTGTAAGAACAGGGAATCTACTGTAAAACCTACTGCTTCACAGATGAAGATGGGAGGGATTTAAGCTTTGCCATCTAATGCCTCCAGGTAGAAAAAGAGAAATTGTTACTCACCAACCATTGACCAACAGGTTTAGCATCACGTGGGTGGAGATCAGCTGGAATCCCACCAGCCCGTGGGAGGATGGGCAACAATGACAGAATGTTGAGGTCTACATTTGTAGAAGATTGCCTAAGAAAGTATAGGATGTCTGAAAGAGATAAGAGGAAAAAACTAACTAGAGACAGCTAGACATTTCCATTTTTGACTCTTCACCCAACAAAACGGCTGCATGAGTTCTACTGTCCATTTTCAATACAATAAACAATTTGTTTATTTGAGAGAAGACAAAAACATTCCGATTCTAACCCCAGTTTGACTCTAAATGTTCCCTAAATTCACAGCCAAGGAACATATTTTTTAAAATCCTCCTTATGTTTATGTGTGGTTTACATTACAATTTGTAAAATCCATTACATCATGCTACTTGCTTTATTTTGAAATTTCAAGACCTTTCTGTGGCTTTTCCACACCCTAGAAATTTCACATATAAATCATAGGAAAAAAAGCCTATCTTCTCCTTTTCCTTTTTAGTGTTCCAAATAAAACAGTAAGGAAGAAAGTTGCCAATCACTAATGTAAACTTCCACATCAGCTCATCCTAATTAACTCAGCTGGTAGACCTGTACCCAAAAATGGCAAATAACTTGCCAACTGAAAATACAATTTGGCTAAAATGTTTTAACTTGTGGAAGGTTAGGTGCCATGGGAATCTTATTTGAATTACAATAAAGTCCCCATGCCTAGTTTTTCCTATTGGTTAGATCTTCGCGGCTCTCAGCTTTGACTCTGAATTGATTATTGAAAGCCTTCAAAACAGGTGTACTTTCTGTCTTTGTTCTCTTTTTTGAAGGAGCAAAAGCAATGTGTCTCTTCATTGGGTCTAATGATACGGCACATGTAAAATCAGAGAGCTGTAGTTTGGAAAGGGAACAGGAAACCCTGTATCTCAGATTAAAATATGGAGTGATACTGCACCTCAAAAGAACACAGTTGCTACACTGGTATTCAGGACTTTGCAATCCACCCAGGATGTGGGGATCATCCTGCTCCAGAGGAACCTTGCTCCATCCACTGATTATGTGCAGGACTTAAGGGCATGCCTGGCACATGAATATGACACACAATTAGAATTTTTACAAACATTTAGATCTGGACAGTCCACTGGAAAAATTCACAAGCCTCCTATCTGTACCTTTACATGCCTGAATATTTTCAAAACTCTGAATCTGAATGCCAAATTAAATTACCTACATTACTTAAAAGCCTGACTTTCGTATTTGTCAGCTAATAGGAGGTGAGCATTTTTTAAAATGTGGCTTTTTTCTCAGAGGCTTGAATTTAAGCTTAACTATCTGACTTTGCAAATATTGCAGTCTGGTCTGTAGACATACGTACACATTCACACATGCTCATCAGGGAACATGCTTTTGTTTAGGGTGTAGATATGGTGCAGTGTCATATTATGTAAAATTTGCCTTACTGGCTTGTTTACAGACAAAGCTTGTGATGATCACACAGATTTTTTTCTGCTTTAAACAATCATGGCACACTCAATGAAGTATTAAAAGTACAGCACAATAAAAGTGAAAACAAATTACAGTAATAGTGTTAATGTAATACCTCAGTTTTATTGCCATAATTAAAATCCCTTTAGAACATGCCTGTTCCTTAAACATTTCTATTTCTGTTCTCCTCATATTAATGTTATTTCAGGGAGACAAATCATGGATCTTCGGGGAACGATTTGTCACGTCCACTGTGAAGCTGAGCATGGTGAGTGGTGATTGCTGCAGAAGGGTCAAGGGACTGTATGGGGGAGCAGACAGCCAGCTTTTTGAAAAGTCTCACTTAAGGCCATGGGCAGCTGCACTGGATGCTATGGTGGTATTGGTAGATGAGGTTACTTCCAGTAATTTCTCTCCAGCTGCTTTTAAGTGGTGTTTTCTTGTAGTTTACTAATTTCCCAGACCCTGGAGGAGGAACACATAAGTGTTCCTTGGTCCACTTGTGCCAAAATGAGTCCAGTTAGCTCAAATAACTGGTATGTTATACATTTTTGCTCTGGCTTACATCGACTAGAAAGAATTACTCTTAGTAAGTGCAGTTCCCCTAACTGATGTAAGAGTTAGTGTTTTCAGTCACAAGCACCTACTGTAGGAACAAGCTATGTCTTGAACAGGACACATAGAGACAGTCTGTGTGTTTACTTAATATTATCTTTTATTAGTTAAAAAATGCTATTAGTTCAGAATTTAGAGAGAAAAAGGCGAATGAGCACCACATTTATTGTCATAGATCAAATATTTCTAATGGAACTTGGGATTGTATTTAATACCGCTTTTTTTCTCCTAAGAAATACACCTCTACATCTATCCTCTCTAAATACAGCACTTGAGTTAGTGGAGTTATTGCCATATAAAAATGGTGCAAAATCAGAACACTGCTAATATAATCCCTCTACCACTATAGTAATGTTTCAACTAATGCTTAAAAACCTACTAGAAAACCAAGAGCTAGCTATTTATTTAAAGACTGCTTATAGCAAGTGCCTTAGTATTATCTACCAGTTGGACTGGATATGTCACTAACAAAGTTGAGTAAAGAGATTAATTTCTCTTTTTGTTTTAATTATAATCAATAAATCTGCATTCTTCTGCCAGCTACAGAGCAGATAAAAAATTAGACATTCCCTTCACACCCTATTACACTCCTAAAAGAGATGGAAATATTCCTCCTCTTTCAGTAATTTTAAATTCAATTCAAAATTCAATTCAATTCAATACCTTCACATAAAGAATGCAGAATGTAGATTGGAGATAGTAATATATACACATGTACATCTTTCAATCAGATTATCTTGGCATATTATCCTTTAATTGGTTGGTTAACTCCTTGAATATCTCTCTGCTTTGCATACCTCCTGGGCTGTCAGAGCTAATATGTATCTATAATACTTTACCTGTTTACACTCTCTCCTCTAAGTAGCTTCTGAGGCTTGGTATGTATCTGTTCTGTTTTATTTAATGTTTTGAAAACCATACATTTCATATATGACTCAAAGATGAGTTAAATGTCTTGCCTTCCAAATTAATAAAGGTGATTTGTAATTTATTGTTCTCTGTAGACATTAAATAGTGGTCTGGCCCATGGAAGTGCTATGCTTTCTTTGATTCAGTCTGACAGATGAGAATAGTCACTTGCAGCTAGCAGTCTTTAGTTTTGATGGAAGTGTCACACACGGGTTAAAGATATGCTGGAATCAATTTACTTAGATTAGATTTAACAAAGGAAACAGGTATGGTATGGAGTAAAGCATATACCTTTCATGTATAGGCCAGAAGGGTTCCATGCAGGATAAGAGAGGAATTATGTGAATACTTTGGTCCAGATGGCACTGGAATTAAGGAAGTGAGAAGGGAAGACAATGAAAAACGGTTGATAATTTGTCATAGAATGAATGTTCAGAAGAAAAAAAAATGCTACTGACAGTTACTAACCATGGAAAATAATACAATTAGAATTTTGTTTTCAGAGGGAGACTATGAAGGCTAACAGTTCATATGGAAAATATCTGTTTTCAGAAGACATCTGGCCCTAGTGTCGACCAGGAAGTTCAGAGAGGTCACAGAATGGCAGAGGTTGGAAGGAACCTCTGGAGGTCATTTGATTCAAGCCTCCTGCTCAAGAAGGACCACCTAGAGCTGGTTGCCCAGGACCATGTCCACATGGCTTTTTAATATTTCACAGAATCACAGACTGTTAGGGATTAGAAGGGACCTCTAAAGATCATCTAGTCCAATCCCCCTGACGGAGAAGGAATACCTAGATGAGGCTACAAATCTCTCTTCTTTCCAAGAAGAGAGATTCCATAACCTTCTGGGCAACCTGTGCCAGTGTTCAGTCACCCTTGCAGCAAAAATATGTTTCCTGATACTCAGAGGAAACCTCCTGTGTTTCAGTTAGTGCCCATTGCCTCTGGTTCTGCCACTGGGCACCACTGAGCCTGGTTTCTTGGAGTCTTACTCCAATCTCTTTGCACTGTCACTTCAGATATTTATATACATGGATAATATTCCCTCCGAGCCTTCTGTTCTCCAGGTTGAACAGTCCCGGCTCTCTCAGCCTTTCCTCATAGGACAGATGCTCCAGTTCCTTCATCATCTTTGTGGGCCTTTGCCGGACTCTTTCCAGTATGGAGCCCACAACTGGACACAGTACTGCAGGTGTGGCCTCACCAGTACTGAGTAGAAGGGATGGATCACCTCCCTCCACCTACTGGCACTACTTGGCCTAAGACAGCCCAGGATACCATTAGCTTTCTTTGCCACAAGCATACATCACCAGCTCATGTCCAACTTGGTGTCCAGCATGAGCCCCAGGTCCTTTTCTATAAAGGTCCTTTCCAGCTGGGTGACCCCCACGGGTGCATGGGGTTGTTCCTCACCAGACGCGGGACTTTCCACTTCTCCTTGTCGAATTTCATGAGGTCCTTGTCAGCCAATTTTTCCAGCTTGTAAGGGTCCCTCTCCACGGCAGCAAAACCCTCTGGTGTATCAGACACTCCTTACAGTTTTGTGTCATCAGCAAGCATTTTGCGACATGATTCAAGTCATTAATGAAGTTGTTAAACAGGACTGGACCCAGTATGGACCTCTGGGTACACTGCTAGTTACTGCCCTCCAACTGGACTTCAAGCCTCTAATCACCATGCTCTGGGCCTGGCCATTCACGCAGTATTTAATCCACCTCGCTGGCTGGTAATCCAACCCATACTCCCACAGCTTCTCTATGAGGATAATAAGGGAGACAGTTTTGAAAGCCTTACTGAATCCAGGTAGAAAATACACACTGCTTTCACTTCATCTACCAGGCCAGTCATTTTATTGTAGAAGGTTATCAGGTTGGTCAAGCATGACTTGTCTTTGGTGAAGCCATGCTGACTATTCCTAACAACTTTTTTGTCCTTCATAGGCCTGGAAATGGTTTCCAGGATCAGCTGCTCCATCACCTTCCTAGAGTTCAAGGTAAGACTGACTGGCTTGTAATTCCTTGGGTCTGCTTGCTCACCTTTCGTGAGGATAGGAGTCATATATACTTTTTTCCAGCACTCAGACACCTCTCCCAATTGCCACAATCAATCAAAGATTACTGAGAGTGGCTTCACAATGACAAAGTCAGCTCCCTCAGTGCTTGTGCGTGTTTTCCATCAGGGTCCACGGACACATATGTCCAGTTTGCTTAAGTATTCTCAGACCTGATCTTCTTTCACCAAGAGTATGTCTTCCTTGCTCCAGTCTTTCCCCTTGGTCTCTGGGCCCTGGAATTCCTGAAGACCAGTCTTCATAACAAAGACAGATCCAAAGGCAGCACTGAGTACCTCAGCCTTTTCCATGTCCTATGTAATCAGGTCCTCTGTCCCATTCATCAATGGGCCCACATTTTCCCTAGACTTCCTTTTCTCATCTATGTACTTACATAACCTTTTCTTGTTGCTTTTGACATCCCCAGCCAGATCCAGTCCCACTTTGTCTCTGACTTTCCTAACCACACTTCTGCATGCTTGGACAGTGTCTCTGTATTCCTCCCAGGTTACCTGTCCCTGGTTTGATCTTCTGTGCATTTCCTTTTATTTTTTTGAGTTTTGCCAGAAGCATCATGTTCATACATGCAGGCTTAATTTCTTGACTTCCTGCTTGCTAGCATGGACTACTCTTGAGCTTGTAGGAGGTGACCCTTGAACTAGCTTCCTTTGGCCCCTCTTCCCTCCAAGCCCTTATCCCACAGAACTGCACCAAGCAGATTCCTGAAGAGGCCAAAGCCTGCTCTCCTGAAATCCAGCACTGTGATCTTGGTTTTTACCTGCGATCTTGCTTTTTGCCCTGCTTCATCCTCTCAGGGTCTGAACTCCAGCATCTCATGATCACTGCATCCAAGGCTGCCTTCCAGCTTCACATCCCCAATGAGGGCTCTCGGTTCATCATCCATCCCCAGACAGAGCTCCACGCACTCCAGCTGCTCTCTCATGTAAAGTGAAACTCACCCTCCTTATCTTCCTGGCCTAAACAGTTTGTATCCCTCCATTACAACACTACACTTACAGGACCCATCCCACCACATGTAGTAGCATACAGTAGCACACTTTTGTGTCTATAGTTATACTTTATTGTTGCCACTTTGTCATCAGCAGAAGCATCATGTATGCAGTTTGGGAAAATGAACGCCTTCTGCATTCTACTTCCTCCAGGGAGAAGTACAGTCAGTCAGGGAGGCAGCAACAGAAAAAGTTATATATTAGGAATATTTTGCAAACCAAATAATGAAGAAGGTGTGTTGTCCATCTGCATAAAGCAGAAGGCAGGCTCCATCTCAGCAGCAGTTTAGGAACTCTAGTTTCATATGCTAGTTGATGTAACTATTCCAATGATGTAATTTATACTTTACCTTGCACACACTTTCCTAGGTAATGGCAAACCGGGCTCTGTGCAACATGCCTCACTCATGTTTTTAATATTTTTGTATTAAGCCCTGATATCATTAAGAAATTTCTAGCCCTTACCTTCAGAGCTTTTTTTTCAAACTCTACCACCATTCTTCCAGGTGCTGCATTAATGTCATTCTCTGAAACCTAAGTAGAAGCTCCAGATGAGTGTCCAAAACCCACCGTACACAGTCCAAATTGATCTCTTGCAAGTACTTTGTTATTGGTTTTATTACTCCCATCCCCAGGGGCGAATGGCTTTGTGGGACATATTTCAGGCTAGAAGTATGTTGAGCCTCTGGACACACAGCTTCCAGGCAGCATGACACAGTCAGACCTTCAGCTTTCTGTGGTCAATTGAGGGACTATCATTCACGTAATTTTGTGTCCAGGTAAGCACTAACATACAAAGGACAAATATTGATATACCTTCTAGGACTGCTCATTTGCACATTGATATTTACTTTGTATCAAGATTAACAGTGACTTGAAGAACAAAACTGTTTTCAAATTTTCCCACTAACCCTCAGCTTTTTGTTTTTTTTTAATCGCCATTCATAAATAGCTCACTGGTCTCAGAGAAAAAATAAAAATAAAAAGGGAATGCTTTGTGAAGCCTGCAGGTGAATGCACACTGCACCTACAGGACCACCAGAATGATTGCTGAAAGGCAGTGTGCAGCCTTGCTCCTCTTCATCCAAGGTCAGGTTATAAATCAAGAGTAGCTGCATTTAGAGTAAAAGGCTTCCAGTGGTCCAAAGGGAAGATAGATCAGGGCTTTTCAGGCTAAAAAATACGTCCAGAAAAATCACGTGCCTTGGCATGAAAGTCACACCACAGCTTAAAATACGGCCAGGTGCAGCACCAATTTCGGGAAGAAAGCTGCTCCCTTCCATGTCACAACTGCAAAGTGCATTAAAGTAAGTTGTGCGTGTGGCAAGACACGCGCTGGCTGCTCTCTGCTGGATCAAATTAATTAACAATCACCTCAGTGAAGGGGCCACTAGGTTTATGGGTGAACTGTGGAGAGGGGCAGAGATGAACCACAGGGGACACCAGCGAGCATGGTGGTGGCCGCAGGGCGGTGGCGGCTGCCCCCTGTGTCCCTCTGCCCGGGCCATCCCCGCGGCTCCCCCGGCGCCGCCCTGCCCCGGGATGCGGGCGGCGGCGGCGCCGTGGGGGCAGGTCAGTCTTACCTCGGGCTGACCCGGGTGGATGGCGCCGCTCCCAGCCGCCTCCCGAGAGCGGAACAAGGGGACAAAAGGGGAAGGTCAGGCCCCTGGTGTGCCGGCGCCGAGCCGATGGGATCGGGCCGGGCCGGGCCGGGCCCGCACCGTTCCCGCCCGTTCCCGCTCTGCCGTGGCGTACCCAAAGGCCTTCAGTGTCACACTGTCACTTCAGAGACAGAAAGCACCAGCAGCCTGGCAATACTGCTGCTGTTCTTTACCCTGGGATTCATTTTACCTCTTCAGGGAGAAAGGAGCTCTGAAAACTCCTATGCACTATCAAAGCAGGAAAGGTGCACAAATCATGTGTTATTATATAGCCAGTTATTGGATTTTAATTTGGGAAATGACTGGAATAATAATATTTTGACAAAAGTAAATTAAATAAAACCGCTAAAAAATCAAATTTTTCAAGTGGATTCTCATTTTTCCACTCACTCCACTTTCATATTATGTTTTCCAGTGCTGCCAAAGCATTTAATTCCCTGCTTTTTCTTAATCTCAAGTTATTTTATCAGGCATTTTGAAAAGGAAAGCTTTTATTGCAAGCAAGTAAAACACTGATATACTCTCTACCTAATAAATGTGTAGGAAACTCAGGCTCAAATTAAAAGCACACACAAAGAATCTCTCAGATAATTGAGTTCACTGCTGCACTCACAGCTTCTGTGACTCCTGAGAGCATGAGAATATCTTTAGCAGTGTGGACCAAAGGTCCATCTATCTGGTTTCTAAGACCAACCATTGAGCTGATTCCCATGAAAAAGCAAGAACAGGATGACCATATATGACACATAGAACAGTTTCTCCTAATATTTGGCTGGTTTTAGCTCAGAGGATTTTCTGTAGCTGATGTGGTTTGGCTATTTAGCAGCTCTCAGTAGACCTATCTTCCAAGTACTTGTCCAATCTGCCCTTGAACCCATGTAACCCTTTTGCATGTAGAAGACTCAAGTCTGTGTTTATACTGTTAAACTAAACAGAGACAGTTCACAAGTAGAAGCCTTGTCCTGCAGTGTTTGATACTGCCAAATTGTTAGTAAGGGCTGTGGCACAAGCTGATTGTCATTCCCCTCAAACAAAGCCTGGGCAGCCTGAAACACCCACACACAAAGCACTTGCTGGTCTCCCTCCTGTCTGGGGCAGTGACACAATTGTCCACTGGGACCATCCCTGAAACTAATCCCAGTGAGGCTCTGTGGTTGTGCAGTAGCCTGAAGGAGACATATTGGGCAGTCGGGATGTCGCTACTCTGTTTTAAGAGATAGGAGAGCTTAGCACTGCAAATATAAGTCTTGTCATAGTAGTTAGTCTCAAGGCCAGAAAATGGTTCTAGGCCTGTTTTACTTACTAGCACACCTGTAGCTAAGAGACTGAATCACCTTTTGTGACACAAAGATGCTGAGAAACTGTTTCTCTAGGGACAGGTGCAGGATATTTAGTTTTGAAAGAGCACAGGTATTACAAACATCCTAGGAGTTTTCACTTCATGCCAGAGGCCAGTTCTCTTGATTCTTTAAGGTCAGTAAGAATTGGTTTTGAACCTCAGTAACAAGCCCTTCCTGGTAAGTAGTGAAGTGAGACCGTCACTGACTGTAGCACAAGGAAGGAGTGTGGTATCCTGCGCAGCCTTATTGGTGCTCCTCTTTTTTGTCTTTCTTATTGCTTAGCACCTCAGCTCCCAAGAAGGCACAAGCTCTGTAACCCCACTATTGTAGTCCTCTGTGTGGTTCCAGGAATAATGGTGCTACAGAAGCAATTGCTCTAGTTTTGCTGTTGTTTTTTGGTGTTTTTTTTGTTATTTTATTACGTTAATAAAGTACATACGCCCTACTTCATAAGTTAAAATGGTTGAGACTATTGGTGGAGACTCTTGCCTTTAGAAAAGGGACCACCACAGCACCCATGCCTGGGTGAGACAGGAAGGATCTGGTAGAAAGTTGGGATATTGGTAGTACAGGGCAAGTACAACATATGGCAGGAGCTCTGCACTACTAAATGGCCTTGTCTTTAACGTGAAATGACAGCAAGAGTGAGAAAAAACTTACTGTATGCATGCAGTGTTTGTTCAGTGCTATGATATGCCAACTAAGATGCTAGTCAGCTTTTTGCTACATAGATGTTTTTTAACGAAAATCTGAACCTTGTTGACCAGCAACTTGTTCCCCGTATGGCTCCATGATGCCATCAAATGATATAGGTTTATGCCTGTCAAAGCAAACAGAAGTTAGCCTACGACACTGTGCTAGTGTAAGAAGACACTATTTTTGTTGAACAGAAAAATTTCACACATCATGGCTGACACAGTTTTGTTAAGGAGAACCCCTGGTCTGGTCACAGCCATGCTGACAGAAGCCAGCTTTTGTCAATTCAGGTTAAGTCTTTGAGAGAGCTAGTGTAACGACACTAGCAGAAAAATTATTTTCTGTGTGGTTTTTTGTTTGTTGTTTTGCATTTTTGTTTGGGTTTGTTGTTTGTTTGGGTTTTTAATATATACACACATACATACATATACATATATATATTATATATCTGCAAACTGAAGGTGCAGTTTAATATTGGAGCTCTTCTGGCAGCAAAGCCTCTTTATTAAGTTCCTACCCCAGCACCCCGAGCACCATAGTTTTCTTCCCCCACAGCTGTGCTTCTGGAAGCAATTGCAGACCACCCTGTAAATGGGATAGCTGCTTTGCCTGAAGTTGATTGACTAGATAGTCTGATGGCCCCTATTTAATTGAGCACAATCATTTCACTGATCCATTTTGCAGTGTGAACAGTTGCATTTGTGCTTCTGAGCAGCTGACAAACTGCTCTGTAGGCACAGAAACAAGGTTTTGCCAAGGAATAAGTGAATGTTTTATATAGGTAAAAAAATCTTCGTACAACTGTACGTAAAATCTACGCTCTGATTTGGAGTTTGGGGGACTCTAAATCAGAATGCAGTGTACCTCAGGCAACCTCTTTCATTCTGTTCTTTCTGTTACTTGTAGGATGCCCATGGCAAGGACTCGCTTTTCTTATTTTTGTACATGTAGCCACACAACCAGGATGCGTGGTCCTACTTCAAAACTTTCTGTTATTGTTATAGAAATAATAATGATAGCAGTATTACCATATTGTCTAACTAGGATGTTAAGATTAGATTGAATGAAATGCTCTGCTTTTAAATCTCTCTTGCCAATATGGAAGTCATGGTAGACTCTTCTGAAAATAATCCTATGCTTAAGATTATACAACTGTAAATAAAATATCTGATGGTCCAAATTTTGGTGCAAGTACCATAACAACATGTGTGGAGTGAATTGTCTTTTTGTAATGATGTTTGTGGGCAGGAATTCTGGAGCTCGTGATGACAGCAACAGTACAGCAAAAATAAGAGAATTTTGCAAGTGCCATTTTACATCTCCTATTGAAAAGAACACATGGACAAAGAAACTGTGACAGTTTCATCTTTATCATAGAATCAGAACAGTTTGGGTTGGAAGGGACCTTCAAAGGTCATCTAGTCCAACTCCCCTGCAATGATCAGGGACATCTTCAACAAGAACAGGTTGCTCAGAGCTCCATCCAGCCTGGCCTTGAATGTCTCCAAGGATGGGACATCTACCACCACTCTGGGCAACCTTTTTTCAGTGTTTTTCTGCCTTCATTGTATAAAATTTCTTCATCACGTCTAGCCTGAATCTCTCCTCTTTTAGTTGAAAACCGTTACCCCTTGTCCTATCGCAACAGGCCCTGCTTTTTTTTTTTTTTTTTTTTTTTTTTTTTTTACTTTTGTCTGTCCCCATCTTTCTTATAGGCTCCTTCTAAATAATGAAAGGCTGCAATATGGTCTCCCTGGAGCATTCTGCAGGCTGAGCAACCCCAACTCTTTCAGCCTTTCCTCATAGAAGAGGTGTCCCATCCCTCCGATCCTTACTACATTGATTACAAATAATCTGGCATAAACAGTACATGCTGGGTTTTCACTGTTTTTCATTTGTAGGATAGTACTTCCAAACATACTGTAGGTGGTGAGGGTGACTAGCTAATTTCATCTGCACATATAGCTGTAAGTCCAAGGTTTCTTAACAAACAATTATAATTCTTTCCAGAAGTGCCACTTGCAGTCATATCCAAAGTCTAACAGCCATTATCAGATTCAAAATGTATCACACAAGTGGCATTAACATTTAAGAATTTCCAAATAATTCAGTGCTTTGCCAGCTATTGATACATTTAGGCAGCAGAGAGATTGTTTAAAATTGAATCTTACTTGGCCAACTCAAGGTGAAAGATCCTCATGTAACTTGGCCATAAAACTGTTCAATCACCTCAATTTATTACATATTCTTCTTTCAATACTTAGTCTAAACCCACTAACTTGCTTGAACTTCAGAGCAGTGTAGATTTGATCTGAAATCTTTTCTAAGTATCATTATATTTTTAGAAACCTTGATGTGCTGCCACAGGCTCAAAATGATCTACTTTCATTGGCTAAGTAGAAAAGGGAAAGGAACAGCTTAGCCCTAACCAAGCCAAGTCTGATCCTTGATCAAATAAATGTTTGAGCACTGATGCTTTGTGAGGGCTGACTTCATAAATGTTTAACAGATTAATGGATGAACTATAAAAAATTGCAATTAATTATCAGTAATTGATAAAAGGTAGCTGAACTCCTATGGAGATCCCTTAAAAATGCCCTGGCTCTGGGGAAGAAAAAAAAAAAAAGCATACTGTCTTTAAGACATTAAAAACACTGAGCTGGCTGGCTGATGATTCTTACTTCCAAGGCCCATCGAACTATGTCTTTTACTATTTTGGATTTTTACATTCACTCCTGAAAAGAAGCAGAAAAGATAATTTTGAATTACTCTGTCCTTCCATTGACCTTAATGGCCATTTTTCACTGTATCTAGAGCATTTCCCCTAGCTGTCTCTGGTACTTTCCTGTTGTTTCTGTGGCGTTCACGCTGCTTGTTTCTCTTCTGAGCACATGCACAACCCAACTCTAGCAATGCCCAACCCCTGTTTTTGTGTTCAGCTCCCAGAGAAATCCCTCCACCCACACAGCTAAGCATCTGACCAGCCATGCATGTGGCCTGTGTCTTGGGCGGTGGCTCCCTATTGCTTCAACAGTTTAGTTGAATAAGGAAATTTAACTACTCCTAATGTGTACCCAAAGAAGGGTAACTGCTATGCTCAGCAGTTTCAGCTGTGTTTCATTCAGCGTTAACAGTATTTTCCATTGCGAGTAACGCAATGATTATTTTCTTTCTTATGCTTCAGCTTGCTGTTGGTCTTTTATAACAATGGAATTAAATTATATGCAAAGTTCAAAACAGCTCCCATTTCCTTGGGGTGCCATGAGCCTCTCCCTAGTCTGGACTGAACTATGGCAGTGTATGAACAGTATTTCTGGGAGTTGATCTTTGCTATTTAAAGGTGAATGTTATTTAGATGCATATAATACAATAAATGAGAGTAGGCACAGTTACCATAGCAATCAGTATTACAGTATATCATAACAGCATGAAAGGTATTGCACCATATGGAAATACTGTCTCCAAAAGTCATAAAATACTGCCTTCATCATACTACTACTAACAAACTTTTAATGCATCGTTGAAAATCATGGTGCTATTGCTTTTGAAAGTTCAAAATTCACAGTTTAACAAATTAATTCCAAATGTAGGTTTCTTCTAAGAACTTAGTGTTTTTATATCATCTGTTATTGCCACATCTTGCAGATCCCACAACATAGGACAGCAGATGACTTAGTTCAAATGATTCTCCATTGTTTTTAATATTTTTCACATCCCGAAGAAGGATGGGGGGCGGGGGGAAGAGGGGAGCTATTTATATCTTTAATAATTTCCAGATTTTTGAGCTTCTAGTCTGTTTAGTTGTCTGGAGAAATCTGATGGTTATTATTCATCTTTGTTGGTCAAAGATACTTTTGGACCACTGGTTGGATTATTAAAGCAAAACTGCTAGTTTTGTTAAGGCGTATTTTCACTTTTTGTTTATATCTAGTTGAGAACAATTAAAAATATAGGTTTTTAAAAGCATTCCATTGAGTTCCTTCTTTTGGGCACACATACAGATGTGGGAATAACTGCATGACCCACATTTTCTGACAGTAAATTTAATATAGTTATATATGTCTATATACACATACATTTATCCATATAGGTATTTTTATTAGATAAAATTATTATTTTACTATATATAGTAGCATGCTATTTCTGTAAGAATATTTTGGGTTCAGATCCTTAGATTAATATAGAGTTTGCCTAGCTTAGAAAGTATGACCCAGTCTCTCTCTAAAGTGGCTTTCAAGTAATCCTGTCTCATCTGAGCAAAATCTCAGTGTAGACTGTTATAAGGCAAGTTAGTTCTTAAGTTGATTTAACTTAAAATAATAAATAACAAAAACTTCAATAGTAAAGAAGAAAAATAGTTTAAAATCATGCACTACACTAAGGTAAGCTGATTTTTGCAGTGCTAAGAATATAAATAAACAATGAAGATTTTATGGGAGAATATATACTAAAAGAAACTGGCAGTATTAGTGAAAGTCTTACAGTATGTTGGTACGTGTTGTCAACAGCAAGACTGTGATAGGCTTTTTCTTGAACCTACTGTTCTCGTAGTTTGGGGTTTGAGAATTTCTGATGCAGTGTCATCTGTCAGTAGACCAATTATCATTTGTATTAATTATAAAATGCTGCTATGGCTTATTCCTTTCAAAACCACATTGGCCATATTTTTATTCAAATGACTATGGATAAAATATGCAGTGGTACATGTAGTCCATGGAAGAAAGTGACTGTAATTGTCATGCTGATGTTTTCCTTAGAGATGCATTTATGAACTAGAAGCAATTTAAAGCAATTAATAGGTTGGTTAACATGAAGAGTACACTTTTTAATGGGAACATGGAAAGAGACAGTGCTTATCTTTGGCTGCTGTCTGAAAAAAATAAGAACTCTTGCTAGGAAGTTTATTTTGGATGGGCCCAGAACTCTAAGGAAGCATCTGCTTGAAATCACTTTTCTAATAGACTGAAAACAGTTGTACATTGTACAAAATGTGTATAGGAAGGACACAGATGCAGAAATAGGACTACTACCCTTGTCAGTACAACACTTTCCATGTCCTCCTATGATAATAAATCTATATGTGAATATTTAAAACTATATGTATCTCAGTAAAAATTGCAATAACCATACTTCTGACCAATCTGGCTGAAATAAACAAAGATTCTTAAGGCTGAAATAGTCTGAAGAAGACAATAAGATATAGAAGCCAGTAAGGACAGGAGTAGACATGTTTCTGCAAGTCTGGGAGATTTTTCTTGTTTGCAGGGGGAGAAACTGCTGGGCAATGTGAGAAATTACATCAGAGTCTGTCAGTTTTCCTCCATCATTTATTAGTTTTCTAATGGAAGCTTCTAAGACATCTTCCTTCAGAGTTAAATTCTGGATTCAAACCCACCATCCCATACATAACACTTTCTTGAATACGTTGTACTTGGAATACCAACATTTAATAATAATGCCTAGTGTCCTTTACATTTTCTAGCTAGTGAGGGGAGAGACATATTCATTCTCTTAATCTCCTTGTGAAGTGTTATTTTCTCAAATTTACTTCCAAGCGAGCTCTGGTACTCATTCTCTTTCCCCTCCTGCCAATTTTTCCCTGGTTTAACTTCATTAATACCACTGGAGTTATTCTTAATTCTTAGCAATGTTATGAAAGAACAATTAAACCAGTGAGAGCACAGGGTGAAATGGATTCCACAAATTATGTGACTCCCATAGAGTGCCTTCTTAAAACTAACTCCTTGTGAGTGATTATTTTCTTTAACTGACAGCTAGTAGTGTTTCATTTATAGAGACATGCTCCACAATGACATCTCTTTAAAGATCATAGAACCATTTAGGTTGGAAAAGACCTTTAAGATCATAGAATCCAACCATAAACCTAACACTACCAAGTCCACCACTAAACCATGCCCTTAAGTGTCTAAACATCTTTTAAACACCTCCAGGGATGGTGCCTCAACCACTTCCCCGGGCAGCCTGTTCCAATGCTTGGTCTTTTAGTGAATGAATTTTTCATAATATCCAGTCTAAACCTCCCCTGGCAAAATATGGGGTCATTTTCTGTCATCCTGAAAGTCAGCAGGTGAGCCTCAAGTGCCCACAATTTCAAGGTAGTTTAAATATAATGTTCAATAATATACAGACCACAGTCCTTTTCCTCGAAGAGACAACAGAAAATTTACAATGGATTGTGCTGTAACTGCAAGTGCCTATAAATATCTACATGAATAAATATTTCATTGCAGTGTTACCAGATCAGTAAGTTGAAACAGTGAGTACAGAAGCTCCTATTTCTTCACTGGGTGAACTTTGGGCCTGTATTTTGGACTAGTCTGGTAGGCTTAATGACTATTTATGCACATGGATCAAAGGGCCACTCATTAGTTCAGATCCAAATGTCCCCAGTTCGTCAGGAATTTTGACAATTACTTCAGCAGCAGGAACAAGATTTGATTTAGCTCCCTTGTTTTCTGGTCACACCTGCATATATACAGGAGATGTACATATATTTACAGCATCACTTGTGACATTTATCCTTCTGAGAAACTACTGTACACAGAAGAAGCAGAATGTTTGTTTGTATGCTGTGATTTGACTTTCCAGATTCTAAGAACTGACAGAGTTTGTGGCTCAGAGCCAAAACCAAGACATACAACACTCCTGTGAATTGCAGAGATAGGCTTTGTGTAAAGATAACTATGTTGAAATTTGGAACCAGTGTTTTACAATATTTTTTTAAAAACGTCGATAATTTTCTGACTAACACTCAGGAGATGGAATTTTGAAAAACAGAACAACAACAACAAGCATCAGACAGCATGAGATACTAAGCATGTGTCATCAAATACGTAATATGTATTTCTGTTCTCTTTCTAGGCATGGCTTCTCAGACTAGAGAATGTGAATATATTAAAAACAAACAAACAAACAAACAAAATACAAACAATTATTTTTCTGTTGTGTTCCTGGGAAATTCTTCCTTTCAGTCTGTAGCAGATCTGAGGATCCATTTCTGCAGTTTCCACATCCAGTGGCCAAATCTATGCACAAATCTGTACTTCAGCTAAAGACCCTAACTAATGGCTCCTAAAAATGACAGAGATTCCTATTATACTTGATGGATTTGGAATGTGATCACTCATAGTGATACCACTGCACTGCACATCAAGAGATACTTCATTGTTGTGGAGCCATTCAAATTTTCCTGCAAGTATTAAACTCAGCCATACTTTGTCTTTTTAATTCCTGTTCTGCTTTGGGAAAAGGCTGAAATGCCCACTGACAACATATTTGCAATCAACAAAGCATCTACCAAACAAATCTTGCCTGTGAAACAAGCAATTAAGCACCTCTTACCCTTAAGACACCCTCTTACATTTTAAAGTATCTAGAATAATCCTAATAAGTATAGCAAACCTATTTTTTCTACAGGAAGTTACAATTTTTGGACCGTGATTTTGCTCCTTTATAATTCTGTGAATGGTCCTGCACTACTCTTGTCTTGTCGCATACCATTGTAAAGAAAATAGGTTTCAGACTGAAAAGCTAACAGGCCTGTTAGGCGTGTATTGCTCAATAAGCACTATGAAGTGCTTAAAGCTTCAGAATCTACAGACTGGTATCTTTTATTGAAAGCCTGCCCTGCATGTCTGAGAAAATGATATTACTCATGAAGTCTTCTTAAAAATATAAGTTTACATTGAAAAAAAAAAAAGACGACTGGTGATTTGGAATTGATATTTCAGATAGTTTAAAAGGGATCTGCTTATCAGAAATTACTTATTACTTGCTCTCTGTCAGCATTGTCATGGTGGACATCAAAATGATTTCATTAATAATTCATTTCATTAAGGTACTCAAAATTATGTATTACTTAGGAAACTGGAAGTATGAACACTTCTGTCTTCCAAGAGATTAAAATCTTAGTTAAAGAAATGCAATAGGTGTGTAAGCTGAAGTAGAGTGGGAGCAGATGGTAATTAATATGAGTCTTTTTCCTGATTTTATTTGCATACCTGAGTTACTGGTAAAAATTATGTGTTTAATAATTGGTTATTATAAGATCGTAGCCTATCACTTCCTTAGTCATTAGCACCCAGATGGTTGAGATCCATAACAGCAGAGATTCATATAGACCTGAAGCCTAGCCAGTGTGATCAACAGAAGAAAGGACCTTAACTCCTGTGATGCTAAAGAGGCTTAGGGTATCCCATGCTGCCACATGTTGGACTAAGATGCATAATCGGAGATCCAAGATAAAGCAAAACAAAAAAAAATAGAGTTGCAAGGAGAGAAGGTAAGACAAATTTTTCCAATTAATAATCAATGGTTCAGTAGCTAGGGCTATACATAGGATGTTAGACATGCCATTCTCAGCTGCAATTGGTTGAGACGTGTGATTTTAACTTGGGTAATTCAAACAATGGATTTACAACTATCTATCTTCTTTTGCACACAGACTGTCCCAGAAAACTTCATGCTTTTGGTAAGGGGAAACTTCTCAACAGAACTCACAGCATATGCTTTTAGCTTTAATATCAGTCTGTGACAGACAATATGACAACTTGGTGAGAGAGCAACTACAATGTATTGAGTACTGTCCAGGCACAGATGAGGAATGAGTTGAGAGTCTATGGGTGAGAATTAAGGGGCAGGCTGGCAGGGGTGATACTGTTGTAGGTGTCTATTACAGGCCACCAGATCAGGGTGAGGAAGTTGATAAATCCTTCTACAGGCAGCTGAGAGCAACCTCACAGTCACAGGCCCTGGCTGCTGTGGGGGATTTTAACTTCCCTGATGTTTGCTGGGAGGACTACTCAGCCAGCCAGCCACAGTCCAGGAGGTTCCTCCAGTGCATTGATGATAACTTCCTAATGAAAATGGTGGAGGAGCCGACTAGGAGAGGTGCACTGCTGGATCTCATCCTCACTAACAAGGAGGATCTGGTTGAAGCAGTAAAGGTTGAGGGCTCTCTTGGTTGCAGTGACCATGAGATGGTGGGGTTCAGGATCTCATGTGGCAGGAACAGAATAGCAAGCAGAATTGTAACCCTAGACTTCAGCAGGGCAAACTTCGGCCTTTTCAAACAATTCCGAGGCGAAATCCCATGGGCAAGGCTGCTTGAAGGTAAAGGGGCCCAAGACAGTTGGACTGCTTCTTCCAAGCTCAAGATCAGAGCATCCCAACACATAGGAAGTCAAGGAAGGGAGCCAGGAGACCTGCTTGATTGAAGAGGCCCCAAAGGAAGGATAATGGAGGAGTCAGCCTCAGTTGATGAGGACTGGGTTAGGGAGCAATTAAGCAATCTGGACATCCATAAATTCATGGCTCCAGATGGGATGCACCTGCAGGTACAGAGAGAGCTGGCTGAGGTCATTGCTAGGCCACTCTCCATCATCTTTGCCAAGTTGTGCAAAATGGGAGAGGTGCCTGAGGACTGGAGGAAAGCATATGTCACTCCAATCTTCAGAGAGGGCAAGAAGGAGGACCTGGGCAACTACAGACTGGTCAGCCTCACCTCCATCCCTGAGAAAGTGATGGAACAACTTAACCTTGGTGCAATCTCAAGGCATATCAAGGATAAGAGGGTCATTAGGGGCAGTCAACATGGCTTCACCAAGGGGAAGTTATGCTTGACCAACCTCATTGCCTTTTATGAAGACATAACAAGGTGGATAGATGATGACAGTGGCGGATGTGGTCTACCTTGACTTCAGTACAGCATTTGACACAGTTTCCTACACCATCCTTACAGCTAAACTGAGGGAGCGCGGTCTGGAAGATCAGGTAGTGAGGTGGACTGCGAACTGGCTGAAGGGAAGAAGCCAGAGAGTTGTGGTCAATGGGGCAGAATCTAGTTGTAGGCCTGTTTCTAGTGGAGTGCCTGAAGGGTCAGTACTGGGGCTGGTATAATTCAGTATATTCATCGATGACTTGGATGAGTGAATAGAGTGCACTGTCAGCAACTCTGCTGATGACACAAAACTGAGAGGAGTGGCTGACACGCCAGAAGGCTGTGCTGCCATCCAGCGAGACCTGGACAGGCTGGAGAGTTGGGCGGGGAAAAATTTAATGAAATATAACAAGGGCAGATGTAGAGTCTTGCATCTGGGCAGGAACAACCTCAGGTTCCAGTATAAGTTGGGGAATGACCTATGAGAGAGCAGTGTAGGGGAAAGGGACCTGGGGATCCTGGTGGACAGCAGCATGACCATGAGCCAGCACTGTGCCCTTGTGGCCAAGAAGGCCAGTGGCATCCTGGGGTGTATTAGAAGGGGGGTGGTTAGTAGGTCCAGAGAGGTTCTCCTTCCCCTCTACTCTGCCCTGGTGAGACCACATCTGGAATATTGTGTCCAGTTCTGGGCCCCTCAGTTCAAGAAGGACAGGGAACTGCTTGAGAGAGTTCAGTGCAGGGCAACAAAGATGATGAAGGGAGTGGAACATCTCCCTTATGAGGAAAGGCTGAGGGAGCTGGGTCTCTTTAGTTTGGAGAAGAGGAAACTGAGAGGTGACCTCATTCATGTTTAGAAATACGTAAAGGGTGAGTGTCATGAGGATGGAGCCAGGCTCTTCTCGATGACAACCAATGGTAAGACAAGGGGTAATGGGTTCAAACAGGAACACAAGAGGTTCCACTTAAATTTGAGAAGAAACTTCTTCTCAGTGAGGGTAACAGAACACTGGAACAGAATGCCCAGGGTGGTTGTGGAGTCTCCTTCTCTGGAGACATTCAAAACCCACCTGGACACCTTCCTGTGTAACATCATGTTGATGTTCCTGCTCTGGTGAGGGGATTGGACTAGATGATCTTTTGAGGTTCCTTCCAGTCCCTAACATTCTGTGATTCTGTGAACATGCAGACTGCTAAGTTTTTAAGAGTGTCTTTTCTTTGTGACTTTTTCTGAAGGCCACATGGCAATAAGGCATCTAGATTTGCAAGCATTGAAATTACTTCCTTTTTTTCTATAATATATGTAATATAGATGATACTTTATAAATATAGTGAGATATTATAATTCATAATGTCAGGAAGGGGTGGAATTGGTGAATAGGATTAGCTCATGTTAAATAAATTTCCTACATATTTTCTTATACTTTTTGCCTTCCAACCCTAATTGTATGTAAATCCACCTTAAGATGAGATATGTTAATGACCCAGTACCTTACAGAGTGACTTAAAACTTAATATATTCATTCAAAATCAAATACACATAAAGTCAGTTCTCCATGCACTACAGTCTCAGCTGCAGTCTGCTTCCAGTAATACAAAATCACTTATATTTCTACTTCAAAACTTTACTGAAATTTTAAGGTAGAATATGATTTTTTTTTAACTTGCAGACAGAAGTTTAAGTCTGTCAGTAAATCTAGCCCCAGCAGCCTTTACACTTTTGAGGCAGCAGCATTTCTGCTTTTACCTCTTATGACACGTGCATTTTGGAACTTGCACAATACCCAGATTGCTGGCTGTGGTTTGAGTGTGAAGAATACCTGGTCCACCAGCAATCTCTTTATCTTCTTATGAAAAAGTTGTGAGCCCTAGAATTTTTTCTTAATTTCCTCCTCCCTCTAATCCCTCTGTTCTCTTTAAATTCCATATGATTTTTATTGCCATGACACACTATATAATATCTAACTAGTATATAAAAGAGATTAAGATCTCTCTGAATAAGCTTTGTAATACGAGATCTATCACCTACCTTCCCTTCTGTTTTGCTTAACAAGATGTCTCAATTAGTAAAGGGAATTTTTTGGTAACTGTTTCTGTAACACCACCAATATATGTCCTTTCATTATGTATGCCTCTGGTAGCAAAGAAAGGGACAAATCCTGAAAAGTCTTTGCTAATGTGCAAAATGTCTCAATTCAGTTGGCTTCCCAACAAAGGACCTGTTATTTCTCCTTTGGTTTCCTAATTTTATCTGCTTCCAAATTCAGTTCTTGTTTGTTCTGTCACACTGAATTCAGATTGTCGTCTTCAGACAAGCAGTACAGTGTGGCATTTGTGAGGAATCCAGCACAGTTTTCTACTTTATAAGCCTGCATGCTTGACTTAAGAAGGGGAGCCAGAAAACACCTGAGATGTTCATGTCTAGCCCCCAAGACAGTAGCAAGTCTGCAGGAAATTTTCATTAAAATATATTTTTACAGACAGCTAACAAATAATGCTGAGATCTTAATCTGTGCCTTTGTGAAAATAGTGATCTAGAAAGTCTATTTAAGTTTAAAGTACACATATTAGCTGACTTAATTGTAAAACTGAGTATTCTTCCTCTGCAAAATAAGAATATATTGTAGAAATTCTACTTTCTGCTGACTTCAGAAATTTATTGAACATAAAACTCAACATAAACTGCAAAAAGAAGATCAGAGAGATCCAAATTAAAGGATGCTTGGCAAATGTGGATTTAGCCCTGAACCCAAGATGAGATATATATCTCTAGATTTCTGTGAAGGGCTTTTTTGGTCTAAAAAAGGTAAAGAGCTGCAAAATTACACAGGTATTAAAATGGCATTATATGAGGAAGCTCACATTCTTGAGAGTTCAATATTAGGCAGTATAACCATACGCAGTACAAAGGGAGTACACTAAAAAGTCTGGATTGTTCCAAAATGTAATGTGACCGTGCAGTGGAAAGTAGAGCTACCTCAACACTAGTTTCCATATCTTGTCCCTGTAGCAAACACAGCCACCAATGAACAAGTACACAAAAGGTATGAGTTTGGCTAATGCACCAGAGAAGAGAGAGAGCACTGATTATGAAAGAGGCAGGAGGATAAAGCGGAAGGGGGAAAAAAGTACATCCTATTTGTTCTTCCACAAAATTACACTTCCATTCTCTAGAGTAACGGGAGGAGGATGCGAAACTCTCTGAAGCACAGAACTTTTCAGTTGTTCCTCTTCTGGTCTCCATCATCTAGAACTGAATGTAGAGGTTCATTATGACCCTACATGACTTTCATCTCTCCCTCTACTCCCAATAAAGCTGAATAAGCACGAAAAAAAAAAATTTCAAACCATCTGGAATAAACAGTAAATGTGAATGTGGAAGTTCACATTTGGTACAGTTTTACAAACATTGTATTTTGCATATTTAGCCCTTGACCTTGTCCACATAGAAGAGTTCCATCGATATTACTATAGTTTGGTCTGTAAGCATAATGCAGCTGTTAGCTATAGATGTGGGGGTTTTTAATATTTTTCTTTAAAAATTTCTTACCCGACCTTCCATATACATTGGTATCCGTCTTCTGATTGCCAAGCAGGGCTTTGAACCAAATTCTTTCATTCATATAAATGCATTGTAACGTAGTGCCCATTGGTTAAGACAGTACAAATAGCTAATTGTTTAGCAAAAGCTGTTAGGCCAACCTGATCTTTGACACATCATTGGCTTTGTACTCATTTATTGCAAAGGTGATATAGCCACATCTTTGGCAGTGTTAATTTTCCATTTGGACTGCTTTTTCTTCAAAGTACCTTGATTTAAAAATATATACCAAGTTCACCAATTGTGTATTTAAAACAAATTTAAAAAAAAAAAAGTGGACCACTTTTATTTCATGATGTTGCAAATATCAGACTTCAAAATGATGCACAACTAAGTTTGTGGAATGTTATAAGAGAATGAAGATAAGGAAAAAGAAGTATTTCTGATGGTGGGAATAAAATTTCAGCTTGATGAAAATATACATGCTACAGTTTGAAATGCAAGTCACACTGGTATTAGTATGTAAGAGGTATACAACTGTAGTGAAGGAAAAGGTTGCTCTCTTTCATTCCTTCTGTCCCCTAATTCCCTTTGCCCCATTTTATTTATCTTCTCTCAGCATTTCCCCTGCTTTATTTTTGCAGTTTTGAAAGCAGCATGCTGTAAAAGCTCACCCCAACCAAAAAGATATATATATACAGTGTACAGTGCTACCCTACCATGTTACTGCTAGAGCAGAAAGGAAGGCCTCTGTCTGGTAGACCTAATCTGAGTTCTCCTGATACATACTGCCCGACAATTCCAAAGATTTTCAGACTTCGTCACCTACAAAGTTATTGAAACCAAAGTAAAATAAAAAGGTAACAGCAGGCTTTCCTGCAACAGTCTCAAAACAACAACCCCACAATCCTGAAATCAAACATGCAGTAAATTGTGCATGTCAATTCCTCCTTTATAGATGAGCTCTCATAGATTTATTGAATCTCTAATTCAATCCTTGACAACCTGCGACCTCTTTTGGTCAATTAACAAAATGAGCAAGAGGACAAAAGAAGGCTGAAAAGCCTTGGTAGGGTCACCCATCAGAGCATTAAGCACGGGTAATCTCTCTTCCATCACATCTTTTATTTAATTTTCTGAGGAAAAGTCTCTATATACTCTTACACCATATTTCTCATACATCAAATCAGATAGATATTTTTATCCTGCTATGTATGGTGCCCCTTTCAAGATGATATCTGAAGCATATTATTACTAAATAAAGAACAGAGAAAACAAACTGAATAATTTATTTGAATTATCTAAAAAGATCAGATTTGTAAAAAGTGCAGTTTTCAAGATTCACAGTATCATGGCCAGTACCTTGAGCAATAATGTATATATTCCACTCTTCTCTGCATTTAGACACATGAGCAGCTGATGAACTATGGGAAGGTGAGCTTCAGTGTCAATGATGAAGGAGTTGAAAACAGAGCAGTTGTCCATTCCTATGGCAGAATATATTTGTATAAGCCAGTATCTGCAAGCATTCTTGGTTTTATTTTGCACAAGGAGCAGGCTCCTATGAACAAAACACCATATATATGTCTACATATACACCTCATCATTGCTTTCTGGATGAGCTCGTAGGAGAGCTTCAAAAGTGATGGTCATGTATTTTGGCATTGCTAATTCAGATTTTCTCAATCAAAGTTAAGCCAAGTTAACAGGGGGAATGAAATAAGTCAAGCAGAATGGGGGCAGAATTTGCAGTAGCAGAATACAGACACATGCATTGTGCAAAATCCACATAAGGTTTCGCTGTTGTGTTTTGTTTTATTTTTTTCTCCCTAGATTTGTGAGGATATTGCAATGGAAACCGTTCTTACGGAGGGAGGGAAAAGTTTAAGAGTTCAGAAAACACTTTAAAAAAGATATAGTTGTGGGAGGCACATCCACGAGGCTGGGGCACCACATGGACCGAGTCCTGTGCCAGAGAGCAACATCTTGGGGGGGGTGGGGGAAAGAGCGCGAGAGAGCGATAGCTGGCGCGAGCGTGTGCGTGTGCCCATACACATTTCCCCCCATCTTCCTAGGAAATGCAGCTGTCATGTGAGTTGTAAGCCGGTCCCAAGGCATGCCCTGAACCTGCCTGCGTGCGTGTGTGTGCGTGTGTAAGCAAAGGCAACGCCTCCTCAATGGTCGGGGCTTTCAGTCAGACCTAAAGCAGACGGGATTGTAGACGGGAGTCCAAAAAAGGACACTCTCCGCGAGCTTTGCCCGTGTCTCCGCTCCCGGTGCCAAGGCAACACCCCCCTCCCCCCCCTTTTTCTTGAAACAAAAGGCAGCTCTCACAGAGCCGTACCCCTTACAGCTGATTTCTAAGAGGTGCCTGTAAACCCTCGGCACCGCCGCACCCCCCGGCATCGCCGCGCCCCCCAGCCCCCCGCACAGCCCGCCCAGGCCTCCGTGACCGAAACCTGGATTTGGCGAGGGCCGGCGCTCCCCGCCGCTCCGCGCCGCTCGTTATTCATGGCGCGGGGCGGGCCGGCAGCCGCGGCGCTATATAGGGCGGGGCCGGGCGGCACTGCGGGACAGATGGGTGCAGAGTGGCGGGGAATGGGGGTGGATAGGAGACGACAACGAGAATAAAACGAAGGGAATATTGCTTTCTTAATTTATTTTTTTCCTTTCTCTATTTTTTCCTATTCACCTGCACTCTTTCTCTGTCTTTGCTGAAGCCTTTTTGGACCAAGTTTTCTTCAGACCATCTGGGCTTGGCTTGTTTTTGGTTGTTGGTTTGTGGGGGTTTTTTTTGTTTCCTTTTACAAGGCTTTTTTTTTTTTTTTTCTTTCCCTTGAGTGTTGTGTGTGGTCAAAAAAAGTTAGCGTCAAGCCAACTGATAGAGGCGAGGGGAAAAAGAAGGAAAAAGTTGTCTTTGTTGCTAGCGGGCTCTTACTACCTTTATGTGATTAGGGGCAGGCGGCTGAAGAAAGAGTCGACGTGCGTGTGCCGGCAACGCAGCTCTCCTGCCTGCCTGCGCTTGTAGGGCTACGAGTGACTGGGGGCTCGTCTCCCCGCAGCCCCATCAGAGGCGGCGCGGACTGTGCGCGGGCTCCGCTGCCCTCCGCTCGCGACGGCCGCGCTCTTGCGGGCGAGCGGCGGCGTGTGCGTGCCCGCGCGGTGCTCTGCCCGTCCCGCTCCCCGGCCGGGGGTGCGCGGGGGCGCCTCCCGGCGGCCCCCCCCTCTGCTGGTTGCCATGGTGCCGCGGCCCGGCGTGCTGTGGGCAGTGGCGGCGGCGACGCTGGCGCTGCTGGTCCGGCGGGCGGCGGCGGCGCTGGCGGGGCCGGTGGTCCGCTGCGAGCCCTGCGACGCGCGGGCGCTGCAGCAATGCAAGCCCCTGCAGCCCGACTGCGCCGAGCGGGTGCGGGAGCCGGGCTGTGGCTGCTGCCTCACCTGCGCTTTGCGCCCGGGACAGCCCTGCGGCATTTACACCGAGCGCTGCGGCGCCGGCCTCAGCTGCCAGCCACGGCGGGAGGAGACTCGGCCACTGCAGGCGCTGCTGGAGGGCCGCGGGCTCTGCACCAACATCACGGCGGGCAGCAAGCTGCGGGCCTTCCTCCTGCCGGGACCGCACGCTGCAGGTAAGGGGGCTGCGTGTTGGGGTGGGAGGCGAAGAAGCATGACGAGATCGCAAGCATGTGTGCTGCTTCCTTTTCTTTTCTTGTTCGCTCCTTCCTTGTCTTTTTTTTTTTTTTTTTTTTTTGTTAAGTTAAAAAGTTGTACGCAGCAGGCCGGGGGTGGAGGCGCCGGCAGGCTTGCAGCAGACCTGTTCCTCCGGAAAGGCCCCTCGGTCGCTGGCTGGCGGCTGCCGGTCCGCGGGGGGTCCTAGAGCAGCCACGTAGCCGAAATCGTTTTGAAGGCGGGGTGCTTTTGCCAGAGGAAAGCAAGATTTACGTCATATACCTTTGTTTATGTATGTGTTTTCTTTTAAGACCGATACTAAGAAGTAGCTCCTCGCAAAAGAGGCAGAGTTGCTCTCTTTAAAAAAAAAAAAATGGGGGGGCTGGGGAGAGATTGCGTGTTGCTCTTGCGGGTGCGTGGAGCTGCCAGGCACCACAGCCTGGATGGAGAGAGCGTGAAACCGTCGCGATCTGCCCACAGTGTTCCTGGAAAGAGGCTGCTAGCAAACTGCAGAGTGTGGCCTAACTTCTGTGCTGCAGCATGGCTAAGTCAGAGGAATGCTAAGCACAGAGAAAAAAAAAAGGAAAAAAAAAAAAGGAAAATATTTCCTTGGCCTGGGAAGGTGGTTATTCAGAACAAAGCATTTGCACAGTCGTATTTAAGCAGACATTGGTTTTTTGCCTGCACTGCAAATAAATCTTTAGTTACATGAGACTTTCCCTTACCTTTTACATGTCTTGTAAATGAGATGTTCACAGAGTGGGTTTTGTTTTGTTTGAAGAGGAAGGGATGGTTGGAAAAAGTTCTGTTAGCCACGCACATTTGGAAACTTAAGAGAGGGAAACTTGGGATTCAGATCAAGAAGGCACAGTCCCTCTGTGCAAACATTTAATTGAAGTGTTTGCCAACCAACAGCAAGTATGTTAACATTTATTTAATAAAAAAGTGTGTCAAAAGGCATTTCACTGCTAGCATCTTTAAAAAGCCAGGAGTCTTTTTGCTTGGTTACAGTGACTCCTTGGCTGGCCCCTCCTTAGCTGAAGGAAGAACCAGTGCTCTGGCTAACTGGCTGCTGTGAGAGTAGGAGATGCCTTATAATAATTACTTCTGCTGCTCCTTAACTGTGACAGTTTGAATGGCGGAGAGTTCACAGTATCACACAGTATCACAGTATGTTTGGGATTGGAACTGAACTTTTATATCTCAGTGGAACATGGAGCAGCTTCCTTCGTCATATGAACTTGGCTCCACATATTCATCTTTTACACGAATTGGAAACAAGGGGCATCCTCTCCATACTTGAGAGTTGGTGCTTTTTAATGGAGGAGTACTGCTGGAGAAAGAGAAGGGTGAAGGTGGAGCTGCACTGTGCTGAAAATCTTTGTTTTCAGCCTAAATAGTCAAAATGCCAAGTTTGTGTTTCTGCATTCTTGGCTGAGGGAGAACTTGGATTTCGAAATCAGTAGGAGCTTTGGTTTCTTAAAAAGTGCAAAGTAGGACTCTTGCAGTTCACATTCAAGGAGTGAAGGTTGCAAACCTGGGGTGCAAGAAGGAATAAGTATGCTGAACCTGTGTGACATGTAATGCTCTCTCTCGTGGGGACCACTCCACTTGGAGCTCTAAATCCAACACTCCCTGGTACATGCCCCCTGCCTCTCCCCTCCTCCCCCCCCCAGCAGCCTCACATGATCTCCCTTGCACACAGCGGGGTCCTGCAGGACATGTTACACATTGGGTATGTTCCTTGTTTACAGAAATTGCTAGAAATTGGTATGGGGTGGCATACATTACAGTAGCTTCTTAACAGTAACTGTAGTAGGCCACTGACTTTCCATTTTTTAGGGGCACTAAAGTGTTAAGTAGTAGTGTGCATGTGCAACCTTTCTAATCTGGTTTTTAAAAGAACAAGTAAATCTCATAGCAGTTTTGTTTCTCTTACAAGGGTGTAAAGCTAACATAGCACCAAGTTTTGTGAAGCTGAGTTAATGAAATATGGTTTATAGTTTAAAATGTGGCATTATGACCATTGCAAATTGAAGTGTATGAAGTGCTTTTGAAACGCGATGGTCTACCTAAACTGAAATGACCGGCCTTGTAGTTATTTAATGGATATTAAGAATATTTTCTACTTGTTTTTAGTAGAGGAGGCAGTCTCATGAACTGGTTTGACTGCAGAAAACCTAGTAGGCATAGTATTTATATTTAGGAGATTCGGGTTTATAACATTGTGTTCATTTCTCGCTGACTTCATTGAGTATGTTGAAAAAAAAAACCCACCACTGTTAAAAAACGGGACATCAAACCACCAAAAAGATGTACAAATACCACTGAGAGACTGAGTTAAACCCACAAAAGCCAGGAGATTTAGACTTAAGTCTTAAACTTCCTTAATCCATTTGCACTGGGAGTTGGATTTTCCTGGTCAATTATGTCCATTGCCAGCAGTGGCTACACAGAAACCACCAGTACCAAGATGTTAACTCGAGTTATTCTTCCTTCTTCCCTATTCCTGTGTATTGGCAGTGCCACTGTACTGCCTCTGAACTATTTAGAGTCGATGGGCTATCTGAACATGGGCTTTCAGGTTTAGCACAGAATTTCTTGGCTTTTGTGGTTTTTCAATGAGCCATCAAGTACAATTTTAATACAGATTTCCAGGATGTTCTGTGCATGTCAGTTATCACTGTGCACTCCCAATATGATTTCCTTAACAAAAAAAAAGTGGCCAGCAGCCAAGGCAGCATCTAGTGGGAGTTAGCTGGTTAGCTGATAGGAATATCCAAACTTGAAAAATTCCATGGAGGAAATGCAGCCAGTTACAGTTATACTGCAGGAGTCTACGTAAGAGGGAGAAATGCAGTGTAGACAAATACCTCAGAAGGTACAAGAACACTGGGCTTATGCAGAATTTCAGAAAAAATGTGCTTTTCCTGTATTTTTGTGAATGGTAGTTTAAAGAGAAAATATTTTTGAAGCTCATAATGAAAGCAGATATTTGTCCTCTGACACAGTTACAGAATGAATGGCATTTTTTTGTCCAGTAGCTTTAAAATGTACTTTGTACACCTAGAAATGTTTCTGATTTTAATAGCAGAAGAATGAAAATGTGCTTTTTACTTTCCCGTTCTGTATGTTGAATAAAATTAAGAAAGTATTAAAAGTAACTGTCTAGAACCATGAAACTCAATGTGGTTAAACTTTTTGTATTAAATCCTCTTTAAAAATAAATAAATAAATACCATCCTGGGGAAGGCAGAGTCAGACCTACAGCCAATGAGTTACCCAAGCCAGCCGCGTTTAACTGAAGTTGATTAAATCAGCTGTGGGTCAGCAGTTGCGAAGGGAAAGGCTCAGCGCTCCTGGCAGAGCTGCCGCGGGCTCTCACTGCGCCACCCCACAGACCTGCCCCCTCCTGCCGGCAGGCTAACCTGCAGCAGACACCCAGGGGCAAGAAACCGGGGCAGTGGTGGCTTGCAGCAAAGTAGGGTTAGCCAGTTTTCAGGTGTTGGGCAGTCACCACGGGTGGTGCAATGACGTACCTTGTGAGGCTGCCAGGAACAAGGGGATGCTTCAGTTACAAGAGTTATTGCTTGGCAACAAAAGTGCCGATGCATGCAGAATGCTAAGTTGTTAATCTTTTTATATATTGCCATTTTGTAAAGGAAAATTAAACATGTAGAATGATCTAGTGGCTTGTTGCCCTCCCAGATGCAGCTGGCAGTTGATTAACATTGTTTCTTCACTGCATTCATTTTTCTTGAAGGAAATTCCAGTGATTCAGAAGAAGATGACCGGAGTACCAGCAGCATAGAAAATCAGGCCGTCCCAAACTCTCATAGGGTGCCAGATTCCAAATCTCATCCTCCACACATCAAAATAGATATCATCAGGAAAGTGCAAGCCAAAAATACGCAGCGCTATAAAGTGGAATATGATTCACAGAGTACAGATACACTTAATTTCTCTTCTGAATCCAAACAAGAGACTGAATACGTAAGTACTTTTGTAAATGGAAAGGCATTTCCCAGCATGTGAGTGTGCATGTGGATGCATATGCATGTTGTGCATAGGACAAGATAAATAAATTAACTAAATAACTAAGTGGTGGGAATTTTAGCTATTTAGGGTATTCTGGCTGTTTAACCAGTAAAACTATTGGATCCACAAATGGAGACAATCAGCAGACCAAGCAGATCAAGTTCAGAAAATATGGAGGCCTAATGCAATAATGTTTACATTGATACGAGTATGATTTTCACTAAGTCATTTCTTAGAGAGGGAAAGTTCTTGTTCATCGTGTAATTAAACCTGTCCCAACTCCACTCACACAAATGTGTGTTAATAGTGTCATAATTAAATTTGGTTGCAAACAGCATAATTGTATTGCAGTAATGGAAAAAAAGATGTTTCACGTTCAGTGTAGTGGCATTGTGTTCACACTCCATGGCACAAATCACAGGAGATAAACTCAGGTTGGGTTGAGGATTAGGATTTTGACTGATCAGCCATTGTTTGCATGATGTGCTTAACACCACTACCACTTGCAGTCATCATTTGGTGCCATTGCCTATATGCAAAGGCTCACCACAGGAGCTAACGAGCTGCTCTTGCTTCCTGTCAACTGTGCCCAGTGGATTTGCAGGGTAACTGAAGTGTGGCGAACCTGAGGGGAGACTAATTCTTGTTCCTGGACATCCTGGCTGATAACCTGGTGGTTATCCTTATGCCTGTGCCAGATGGTCTAAAAAAATATGTCTATATATACTTTGACTTTTCATCAAAACAGTCATGGTGAAACGAGACATGGCTTCCGATCTGAAAAAGGTGTTTTTGAAACCTGTATGAGGAGGAAAGCTGTGTCTGAAGAGAGTGTGGCCTCCAAGTTAACACAGCAAGGGTGGTGAAGCTGCATGTTTTGTTTCTCGCTGATGTCCAGCCGCCTAGTAAAAACACTTCAGTATCTGCCTTCTGTCATGTCCTCCTCCCAAAAATGTGAAGTAAACTGCCTACAGTAAAAGAATGAATTTTGGTAGCTCTGAAGGAACAGGGTCCTGGTCTTAGCTAGGATGAACATATCTTATATGTGGTAGGTGGGCCTAATGAGAAAAGGTGCACTGCCTTACCAAGGCTGCTGGTCTCTGTAAGAACCAGAAATAAGTCCACTGAGGAAAGAAGCCTTTGTCAGCAAATGTCCTTATAGCTGTGTCTGCGTGTTGGCTCTTGATACTGATATCTCTGACTTTGGAAGCATGCTTCAAAATAATAATAATAAAAACTGCTGATCTTTTTGTAGGCCTAATTTGGGACTATGTCTTTGAATGTGTGTGATTTGCAGTCAGCATGTCTGAGCAGTTTCATTTTTTTTTAAGGAACCACCAATAAGAGCAGCAATTTAAAGTGCATATTTAGACCTTATGAGATTGATACTGAAAGAAAATGTATGAAAGCAACAAGGAATGTCTTTGCTAACCAGGAAAATAAATTTTAAACTCCAGTAGAGCTGTGGAGTCTGTATGCTTTCAGACATTCACATGAAAGGCACTTTACATGAGCAAACTATTAATATTACCACTTGAAAGTATAAATGTCGTTACTTCACTAATTAAAAATTGCACCAGATGAGTCTTTAGGTTGATACAGCAACTTAAACATTTTAAATCTATGCAACTGTGCAAAGAAGTTTTTTCAGGTCTCCGCTGAAGAAGCAGGCTGGTGGGCTGAGTCAGTAATGTGCCCAGACAGGAGTGTGGCTAAGCACAGAGTTTGTAGGCTTTGACTATTGAATCCAAATCCCACTGCTGACACTGACTGCCTTCTTGGCCTCTGGCAAAATGTGAACTTTTCCACTTCTGGTTTTCTGACTGCAAAGTGGGGCTTGTAACACTTCTTACGCTGAAATGCTGCATTGAGAAATAATTAGTTGGTGCTTGAGACATGTTCTTAGAACTGCTTCTGGAAGTTCTTTTTGGCTCATTGTCCTAGAGTTGATGCTCTCTACATTGTTGTCAGCCTTTTGCAGATGGAGAAAGTGAGGCAAAAAGTGGCATACTCATCTAATGAGAGTCCTGTGTGCAACCATTCCTTTGCATGGCAGCATCCGTTTGGTCCAGCTGAAACTGAGAATTGCTGTCCAAAGTTCTAATATTTTTATCTATGTGGATACGATATGCCAAGCAACTTGTTTTCAATTAAATCAACTTCATTTAAGCTTTCAAATCCAGCAGAATCATAAAAATCAAATGGCATTAGGGAAAATCTACCAAGTGGTGTATTTCCAGTTGCCTATCTTCATATTTTCCCACTTGGTGCAAGGCTACCTTTTCCAAACCTAACTTATGTTATATATGATTTATTTATGTACTGGTTAAGCCTTCTTGTAGGTATATGCGGGTGTGATTTGAACTGGAAATGCCAGTCTGTGCCTCAGCATAGCGTAGGCCCTTCAGTGTTTAGAAATCAGTTTATCCTGAATAAAGCAGAAAGCCAGAATTTTATCTGTGAATGGTCTGCCTTTTGACATATCCAGCCACCCCTTTGTTCTAATAGATTTGTTTAGGTTTGGGATTCTTGCCCTTTCAAGGTTTATTAACTCTTGTGTAAAAGACAACGTTTGGGAATAAGCCTTCATCTGTTCTCTAAAACATGCTTGTTAACAGGGTCCCTGTCGTAGAGAAATGGAAGACACTTTAAACCACCTAAAAATCCTGAATGTCTTGAGTCCCAGGGGTTTTCATATTCCAAATTGTGACAAGAAGGGGTTCTACAAGAAAAAGCAAGTAAGTACAGTCTTTATCATGTCAATGAATGCACTTCACCTTTTTAGCATCTTTGCTGAAGGATCTTGCCAGTAAGGTGCATTATGTATCATTTTACAGAGAAACTAGTTCATTTCCAGCTTTAGGACCTGATCTGATAGTGCTGAACCTTGTCAAGTGGGGACAGTGTTTTTATTTTGTGTTGGTCATGACAACAGATTCATTTAAGAAACTTCATACCTAATCACACATGGGTTGGCCGGTGTCCTAGATACTAATGCCCTTTGGTTTAAAAAAAGCAGTGCCTCTATAATAACCTACAGAGCTAAATGCTGCAGTCACCATATGACTGCAATAGATCAATGCTTTGAATTGTAAATAGCGGCTTGAGAGTTCCTAGAAGAACTTCACTGGGTCATATTACAAAAAGCAACTTGAGAAAGGTGTATATCTGTCCTTTATGTGCTACACAGATCGCTTCCAAAATCCAGGTCATGTTATCATGAAAGTGATACATCTAGTAGTTACTCTGTGGTAAGGATGGCTTCTCATCCCTCTGGGGTTCTAGGGTTATGACCTTTATTGACAAACGTAGAACTAAACTGCAGGTATTCATGCTTTCTTTGTGTTGGGTTGAGCTATGGCAGCATTCTCCATTCAGTGCTGCCCTTGAAGCCCATTCAGGAACTTGGAAAAGAGCAAGACCTGCCAGGTTCTTTGCTTAGCGTGCACATGACATCTAATGCCAGTGTTTAAGTTAGTGACCTGCCTCCAAATGTGTTTCTTGGTATAATTCCAAAATTTTCTGAATTCAAATGTTTCAAGATTTTCCTCCAGGAAAACTCTCATTAAGGACGGATTTTGTTTGTGAACCATCTTGTCTCTTCCATTTGGATTTATACAAATCAGCCTCTCTGGGAACCAAAGGAGAGGCTGGCTCTGTGTTACTAGCTAATGCAGTTCATTGGTTTGAAGTGAGAGGTCAACCTCCAGCCATGCAACCTGACTTTAGGAATGGTGTCTCTCTTTTTTTTGGCTTCCAGCTTTCTTAGAAACAGTCTTTTCCTTTCAGGTATTCCCTGGAGCTCTGCATTAAGCTGGCAGTGTCAGGTGGAGCATTTGCTGTAGGGGTGAATATTCCAGCCTTTCCTTCTGCCATAAGTGTAGCATTGACTACACTGTTTGACCTTTTTCAGTCCATGCTGCTGAGCTTGTCTGTGTTCCACAGCTTTTTCCCCAGGTGGTGGCAACTCCCAAGCAAGGACAGAGTTTCTTTCTGTTGTCTGAAGTTTTGAAAAGCCTATGTCATTCATGTCCCACTGTGTGTAAGCCAGCAGAAAGCAATGGTCACATCTCATTCTGCATTTGTTCAGAAAAAAGTGTCAGACTGCTATGTAGTGTGATACTGGGATCGTGTTTTGTGCCTGTGCCATGAAAGTATTTGCTTAGCTGCTCTACAACAGCACATCATTTAACTGCATTCAAGGCACACAAGCGTACTGTAGCCCTTTTAATTCTCTCGGTGTTACAGAAAATCACAGATTGGTATTTACTTTGTTCAGTAGAACTTCTCTTCATCGGTCATCAGACTCTGAGGTTTTTGCATTGATAGCAAAAAGGTGATGGTTTGCATGCAGTCTCTGGCATGTCTGTGTAGTAAATCTGATCCACAGTAAGCATCTATTAAAGTGCCTTACTTTAAAGGATGACTGTACATTAATGTGCAGTCATAGATCTGCCAGTGAGGCAGAAAAAAAGGAAATACAGATGGAAAAAAAAATAGGAAAGACAGATAATACGCTTACCTAGTCTTTTTTTCCTAGAAGCTGATTTATGAGAATAAGGTGTTGATGTGGAACTAAGACATACTTCTGCCCTCTGTGGTATCTGTGCTGCCTGGAGACTTTCAAACTGATCTAGGAAAGTTTCCTGTACTAGGTGCAAGAGCCCATCCAGTCAGCAAACATAGAAGATTAAGGGGCAATTTCATACCTGGCCACCCTTGTCAAATGCTGTGCCCATTTAGACAGGTCCAGTGGTTTTAATGGTAGTTTGAGACAACTTGGGATCTTGTAGGAAATGCCCACAAATGGAGCCCACGTGACTATATATATGTTACGTGAAACACAGTAGGAGTGCTTCTCCTATAAATGAGCCTAAATCAACCCTGGGAACAGGCCTTCACAGGCAGGGGTTACAGAGGCAGGCTGTTTCTCACACGAACAAAGTACAAACCCAAAATAATGTATTTTAGTTGCCCTTATAAAATTAACTCTTAGAAAATAACATCTGTTTGAGAAGTCAGTGAGTCCTGCCAAAAGGCAATGCAACAATTGTGTTTGTTAGGTTTCTGTTTTGGAGCATCAGCGTGTAGGCCTGATACTTTACGTGCTGTGACTAGGTGTCTAATGCCATTAGCAGAATGTATTTATTTCGTTCATTACTATTATTCGCAGCATTCAATCTGTAATTCAGTTATATTCTATTGTGACAACAAAATTCAGAACAATATGTTAGGAAATAGTAAATCCATCAAAAAATGAGCAGGAGGTAGGAATTTTAAATTCTGAAAATGGCTGCCAAAACCACTGCCTAGGATGATACTGTAGATATGTGTGTCACAGTTTAACCCCAGCTAGCAATCACAACCACAATAGCTGCTTGCTCACTCCCCTCACCGAAATAGGAGAGAGAATCAAAAGAGAAGGGAGAAGCTTATGGATTGACATGAACAGAGTTTAATAAAATAACAATATAGCACTAATATACCACTACTACTTATACATATTTAATGGAAAATAGAAAATAAAATAAAAGATACTCATTGCAATGCCTCATGAACTCTGTCTGCACTGAGCAGCCAGTCCTGGGAAGTGAGCACCCTGGTCCCGAACAGCTGACCCTGAGAGAAGAGAAAAAGACAGAAAGGCCTACAGGTCCACTGCAAAACAGCAGGATGGCAAAAGGCTGAACTTAAAACTCCTCAGTGGAAGTCAACTGGAGCAGGGCAGAACTGGAATGGGTCTCCATTTCCTTTTCCCCAGCTGGAAAACCTGACTCAAATATAAACCATGATGCTAATGGCACGAAATACTCTTATTGATCAGTCTGTATGTCAGTCAAGGTCTGCCCCATACACCCCTTCCCAGCTGCCTCACACCTGCAGGCAGAGAACTCAGAAAGACCTTGGCTTCCAGGCAACAACTAAGATAACAAGTAGCACTTATATTCTCTTTGCTCCAACTCAAAGACATTGGAAAGTTACCTGAGGAAGAACATTAATTCTGTATTGAGGTGTCATGTCCTTCTTCTCACACCAAATCCAAACAATGACTGTACTAGCTATGTACAAGAAAGTTTTCTAACTGCATGAAGAAAATTAATTTGCTTTCAGTCAAACCAGCACAGTGTGTGATGGTAGGAACCTGATAAATTATCATCACCCTGGAAAACTTACTCTGAAGGCACTTCACATGTTAGTATATTCTGCCTTCCTGTCAAGTTGAAAGCAGTTACTTTTCAAGACATTTGTGGATATCTAGAAATTGACTTTTCAAGAACAACCATATGGAGTAATTTGCATATGTGAAACAATTTTAAGAACGTAAATTATTCAGGGTATAACGTGAAAAATATATCACACCTTGTGTTTATATATGAGCTTTTAAAAAAATCAAACCTATTAAAAGTCACAATTCTTTGTCTTAAGAAATCATACATGTACGGTTGTACTATTCAACTGTAGTATATAGGTATATTTTTATGGAATAGGTTGATACAGGCATGTTTGTGCCTCAAGCATGGAAAAAAAAAGGTTTTGATGAAATTAGAATTATTATATGGGGCAATTAATAGAATTGCCCAGTATTTGTATACTGGAGCCAGATACTCACTTAAATGTGAGCTGGCATTGTTCCACTGAAAACAGAGGTGGGCTTAGCAGGAGCCAGAATGGCCCGAGGTATATGTCAGTGCTGTCTGCAGTCTGTTCTGGGAGACCACAGTTGTAGCTCCATGGAGATATCTGGGTTGACCAGGAATTCAATGGGATACCATATGCTTTGCTGTGCCCCACGAATGCCTCTGTGGCACTTTGTGGAAGGGAGAGGGGCAGGTGGAATGGAAGCTGGCAGCTGGTGTTTCTTATCAGATGTTATTACTGACTCCACTACTTGGGCAGTTTTCCAGCTTTCTGGACTTGTGAAGTCATACAGAAGAGCTGGGCAGAGCCTTGAAATATGTCTGAAGTACAAAATTCAGATGAATAGATTTTTTTTTTTTCTATATGAACTGTGCGCTACTTCTGTAAGGCATGCTAGCTAGCTGCTCTGTGATAAAAGCATCACTTTTGAATCAGAAGTGCTTTACTGTTGAGCAGATAGTAAAAAGTTGCATATTGAGAAACGTAAATTGTTTCCTCACAGAGTGTTACTTCAGCTGTAGAGCAATCTTGGGGTTTTGTTTTCCAAATGGGTTGTCTAGAAGAGATAAAAAAATATTAGTAGTAGGAAACGTGTTCCTTGCAGACTAACTTTGTATTGCAGTTAATTCTGAAAATCGATTATACAACTGTAAAAAGCAATCAAAACCTCCAACAAAATGAGATAACTTTAATTGATCTTTTGTTTTAAGGTGATGCAAGCCTATGAATCAGTATGTTGTGTAACATGCTTCATATAGTACTTCTAAAAGGGGAGGCTGTGTTACTATTATTAGCAGAAGTGTAGTTTCATTGCCAGAGCACCAGGCTGGCAGCCAGAAGTCCTGTGCTCTAATTCAGGCTCCATCTGTGACTGCTCTCTTGGGCAAAACAACTCAAAAACTGCTGCCTCACTTTCCTTTTCTGTAAAATTTAAATTGTGCAAAGGCTGTTGTTTGTGAATTCCTCAGTTTTGGGCCTGAAGAATTTAAGTCACTAAATGTTAATACCACTTAAGCTAGAGTCCAGTCCAGTTGCCACCAAAATTGGAGGAAAATTTCCCATTGACAACAGTGACCTTCAGTCAGTCATTCATGAAAATCCTGGAGAATACATGCAAGCTGTGGTCAGGCTTGTGAGACAATAAACATAAGTTGTAAAACTTATGTTTAAAGACTTAGTGCAGAAAACCAGCTGAACAGGTAACTAGAACTCAAATGCAGCTAACTACATAGTTTAGCAAATTATTAATGTAGCTGTTCTCTCAGTAGATTTGAACTTCTTCACCCTCTCCTAAAATAGGCTGGTTATGATAAGCTTGATCTTGTTATCCTGCTGCTATGCATTTGCATAGGGCTAATGCAGAAGGCGCATAAGTTCAAAGAGAAGGCATGGTATGATTTCTGCATTGGGTTTGTTACGCAAAAATATATCACAAGAGTAGATTAACGAACACTTACAGTGATTAACATTACCTCATTTGCTCTTAAATAAACAAGATGGAAACTTGTTCAGAAATTTGTGTCTAATGTGTGATCTGTTCCCATCTCACACGTGTCCAGTCAAGACTGTCTATCCTTGTCTATGCTGCCACAATTTAGTTGGCTCGGGGGCCAGTGTGCTGGTGCAGGCTGTCCCAAGAGTGACCCATATTTGCAGTTCTGTCTGAAATACCACCATTTTCACCTGGGGTCCTAAACTAGACACAGAAAGGGTCGGGTACTTTGGGCAGCATGTGAAGCCCAACACTTGCTTTATGGTTCCTTGTGTACCTGCACATGGAAGAGACAGTTGTGGAAGCCACTGCCTTGTCCACATGGGAGACACCTGTGAGACTCTGAAGAACAAGCAGTTGCGTGGTAGTGGCAATGTTTACCTGACTTGTACCAGCCTGAACCTCTGAAATACTTGAATTGCTGTGAGTGTGATCCTGGAGGCAGCACTTGTTCTGCTTGCATGATAGGCTTTACAGTGTTGAGGGCTGTAAGTGGCTTCAGTCTAGCCTATCTTCTTTCATGTTGGTGATGAAACAGATGGAAACCTCAGTCTTTTAAAAGCTAGGTATATTTGTGTCATTGACTCACTTATAAGTCTGTCCTGGCTAAACACTCACTTCTGTTAGCATTTGTTTCAGCAAATCCTGTATCACCAAATCTTAAAACTTGAGCTGATGTGGAGGCTATGTCTTGGCAATGAGGTTGAGCATGGCAAAGCAAGTTGGGCAGTCTGTGTCCTGGAGACATGTCTTTCAAGTAGGTGAAAACCTCACAGGGTCCCAGAGGTTCACAGTATGTAACTGTGTCCAAAGTTGCGTACTGAATACAACCTGCAGCACGTCATGTCCTTCAGTCTAGTTGTTACCGTTCTTGGTTTCTTGGGGAGAGTATTGCTTACTTAGTACATACTAGAATTTATGATGTATTTTTACTGCATTACTGTTTCTAAAGAAGTTCAGTGTCATTGCCTGTCTAGTCATAGTTTCAGGTTAGTCAGCATTGCAGGCAAATCCACCAGACAACTTCTAAAGCTGACATAGGTTATAGAGTAGGATATAAGCAACCTTATTTGTAGGGAAATACACATGTAAATTCTAGTACACCTAGCAGTTGTTGAAGTGGTAACTCCATTACAGAAGGATTATATATCTGTTAATAAATGTCATCTACAGTATTGAAATTCTTCCAGCAAACAGATGCAAGCCAAGGGTGTTTATTGTACAATAGCTATCTTTGCCAGACCTGTGCTTTAGCACAGAACAAATCTGTTGACTTTCTTTTCCAAAGATGGGTTGCAGTTGTCAGCCTGTACTGTTGTAAGTAGTCCTGGTATTCAAAGGGGGCAACTGTGCTGCCTAATATAATAGGGAGTAGTTAATAAGGCTCTTTTCTGGTAGTTCTCAGAGCAGTTTTATTATGGAGTAATGAGACCCAAAGGGGTTGACGGGCAGAGGAGGTAAGCATTTATTGTAATACTTTGTAGTGGTAATAAGTATTCTGTTTGGTTCTGTCAGATGTAGCAAGCAAGTGGAAGTGCAGCTCTCAAATAAGCAGGAATCCCTGCTATATAACACTTAAGAGCAGAGAACACAAAAATAACACAAACTGGGTCTTTTTTCTGTTTCAGTGTCGCCCATCCAAAGGCCGAAGGAGAGGTTACTGCTGGTGCGTGGATAAATACGGACAGCCGCTTCCTGGGTACGATGGGAAGGGAAAAGGAGATGTTCACTGCTATAGCTTGGAAAGCAAATGAGGGCTGGATGCCAGCTCTTCTGGCATCTGTGCGTGGCCGCTGGACTTCGCAGAGACCTTGGAGGGGCTGGGCACACACTGTTGACTGAGTTGCACGTGGAGTGATGAGCTCTGCGTCCTGCAGAGAATGGGGAGTCGCAGTCCCTGTGGATGCTGCTGCAGCTGCACCCTGCCACCAACACACGTCAGGCTTCCTGTGGGACGTGTAGGGAGCTCTGAATTCCCATATAAACCTGCACTATTGATACCCAGAGAGAGAGAAAAACAAAAGGCACTTCAGAATAGAATCAGGGAGTCTCCACTGGCTTTTTAAAGTATGGCCTGTGACCAATTCGATCCCGAAAGATACTTTTTAAAAAGAATTTATAGATTGTAAGCTTGTAAAAGTATTAAAGCAAAACCAAATCAAACAAACAACAAACAAAAAACTCAACAACCGTAACTGAAAAAAGCAAGGATTTAAAGGTTAAACTTTTTGTACAGGTCTGACGGGAAACTTATCTTCACGGGTAAAAAGTTTTATAAAAATCTCAAATTTTTTAAGAAATGTACTTCTAAAAGAAAGACATGGCTATTTTTTCTGTAAAAGTTAGTATGAATATTCTGTTAGTCTGTATTTAATATAATTTTTGTAAAAATAAACTTTATTTAAATGTAACATGAACACCAAATACTACACAATAATTCTAGTGTATACTTCTGTATACAAAGAGAAAGTAAGGGTATGGAATGATTTACAAATACGTATAGATCCATATGCATACACATGGACTTACTCCAGATAATAGAATTTGTGGAGTGAAACCAATGTTTCCAGAAGAGATATGGTTTTGTTATTAGAAGTAGCTACAAATACCAAGATTTTTTTTTAATGATATTATTTTATTGGTATTTCTAGTGTACCCGTCACTGAATTATGCCACTGGAAAGGATAACAGTTGCACTGAAGCTCTTGGTAAAGCATTCTTCTGTCTGTCCTTTGCTTCAGTTTGTGCAACAGGGCTTACATTTCCTCCATTTCCTGCTCACATTAATATAGAATATTCATGGCCAAAACATAGCCATTACAGTAGCACCCCTTCTATTTGCTTATTTATTTTGAAAAGCTGTATCTATTCTGTGTTGTCTTGGTACACTCAGCTAAAGCACATATTCTGCCTGAGGAACTCCTGTTCAAAACATTACTGACAAGACGGGGGGATTGTGGACTTGGGTGTTGAGACCCATGTGCTTCATTTATGCTACACAGAATTGCTGCTTGCTTTCACTTTGGTAGAAATGATTTGCCTGCATCTAAGTATATAATAAGAACCGTTGTGTTTAAATATTTAAACCAACTGTCTGCCATGATGTTATATGTTCTTTTAATCAGAAGAGAAATGATTTGGTTTTGTTCTGGTATGTGATGCTTTCAGATGAGGAAGACTTTGGCAACATTTTTTTTTGAGGCTGATTGTTTACTCAACTTCATGACAAATTCTGTGTGACAATGAAATCTGGATAAGGAAAAGTGGCCTGTGAAATGTAACATCTCTTTGGAAAGTTATGCCATATTTTGTATATGTATTTATTTATATATTTTATATAAATATTTTATATATTTATATAAATATATAATATATTCTTATATATGTCGCTATAAATGTTTGATGTCACTGTAGAAAAAAGGAACCATCAACACTGTAATTTCCTGTTGGGTTGGGAACTCTATGACTAAGGGGAGAGGGTTTCCAGCTGATGGGGCCAGGGGTTGTGCTGATGGAGGAGAGGTCGCGGGGCTGAGGAGCTCACTCCTTTCCTGCCCCAAGAATTAGAACCACTCTTCCTGCCAGCAATTGCAAATGTCTTGAAATTCTGACATGGTAAAGTTTGGGCATGCAGCTTGCCAGGATCAAGACAGTCAATCACCATAAGTCAGGCGTTTAATGCCTTACCCTGAAATGTATTAGCTGGACAGCCCTGTGTGCGTTGTGCATATCTTCGCAATTTCTATCTAATGAATTCAGTTTGCATCATTGTCAAAATTGAAAATTTTTAACCTTAGAGTAAGGAAAAAAAGTATATGTGATACTTACTCCAGGCTAATTAGAGATTTCCTGACAGATGGTTACAGAAAGCTTTGTGAGGGGAAGATTTGTTGCAATATTTTTACTGCTAATGCAAATGTAATGCCTGCAAAGATTTGTTGGCAAAAAAATAAATGCTGGGCCTTTTTTTTTCTTTTTTTTTCAAAGTTGTAAACCAGTTCCTTTCAAATAATTTCACTGAGGGAAGAAAGCTATATATACACCAATATTTGGGCATGTAATCATAGATATGAAAATAAGGGTTGGATTCATGAAAGTGAGTTAGTATTTTGTGAGAGTTTTTTTAGTTTCTATTTTATGAGTCTTCTGAAAAAGAAAAGCAGCTTCTCACTAAAAAAGCTAGATAGCTGCCTTGCAAGTTACATTTTGCCAGCATGCAAGAAATGTTTTAACAGCCTGCGGCAGTATTTCTGATTGGTGTATGTCATCAAGTTTTAAAGAGTTTTATCTTTTGACCTACCATTAAAAAGAAATAAACATAGAAGAAGTTAGCTAGTAAAGGTCCTTAAGTGATGTTAAATTCTCTAATTTGTGCAAAGCACCAAACTTCTTTTTTAAAAAAAATACATCTCAAGGAATTCAAACTGACTCAAGCAAGCAATCTGTCACATGAATTACGTAAGAAATTGTATTCTGCTCCTTTAGTGGTACTAATGGTGTTCAGTATGTAATACAAAACATACAGCCATAAGGAGGGGGAATAAGAAGGGGGGAAGGGGAGGGCATGGTTATGCAAGTTGGTTTGGTTATTTTGCTTCCAACAGATGTCTTTAAGACAAAGACTGTATAAAAAATAGCTAAAACCCACAAAACCCTCACCTGTAATTTAAAGCTTCCCCTTTTTACTCATTTGCCTTCTAGACATTTTTTTGTGAGCACAGTTGCTTGCACTGTTGTCTTAGCTGATGTTCTTGGCACCTGGCATTCTTGGCATGAAATGCAAAATAACATCATTTACCCCAAAAAAATTCACTCCTTAATCAGCGGTGGCTTTTTTTTTGTTTGGTTGGATTTTTTTTAACATTCCTATTTCTGTGAAGATGGGTTCAATTCAATGGACAAGTTACTTGCCATTCAAAGGTTTTCCTCATGGCTGTGGGGTCTAGGCTGCAATTCAAACAAGTATTTGTGAGCTACAGCCAAGCAGCAGAATGTGGGCAGCAGGAAGCAAATGCATGGCTCAGTATCAGTTCAGGGGATGATTTCCGTGTATGCACTGCTGAGAAATGTTTCCTGTGAAGAGCTGCAATGAGTGCAGCACTTTGGTTTTGGTGGGAGAAATGGAACCAATGCATTAGAAAAATACCTTCCTGTTTGGTGCCTTCGCTGCCTTCAGCTCAGATGGTCTGTGTTCTGGGTTTTTTTTAAGTGAATATTTGGCAGCTTTTTTCTTATTTATAACGAGCTCTTTCAAGGATCTCAGGTGATCTGAGCGAACATTATGAAGTCAGAAAAATCCTTGAAACTGCTAACATTATTTACACATCAAATATTTGCATAGGAAGGCGATACAAAAGCTTAATGTATGTACCGCAAAAGTTGCTCATTTCATTTTATGTATATTTTGTCTCCAGATGCTACATGGGTGCCATATGTAGCTCAGATTGATGTGGTAACTATTTATTTTAGCCACTGTAATAAATAGTTGCATAAATCCCTATAATTGACCAGCGCGCAAGTTAAAACTGCCTTCAGGCAGCTCTATTATCTTTCGAACTATTTGAGAGAAGTTCCTTTTTTTTAATAGACCTGCTGTGCTATAGTCTTTTGAGCTCAGAATATCCTTTTTGACCTTTTTGGCATGCATGCCCTTCAGGGCATAATGTTAGCTATTTGTGCACAGGGGAAGGAGGCTTCAATGAATACCAAAACCACAGAATTAATTAGTTTTTAGTACAGTCTGAACTTTTTCTGAATGAATTCTCTAGAAACCTTAACACAGCATAATTATTGAACTGAGCCCTAAATTTAAGTAATGGTTTTACAAACCTTTTGGGAAATCATATTTTTTTGTATCTCTAGTCACTCTCTAAAACACTGTAAGCAAGGATAGCTCCTCAGAGATTTTACATATTAGCAATAGGAATTACATTTAATGTATGAAATGCTGAGCAATTTTCCTGGATGTCAAAGCATATTAATATTCAAAATGAAATGTTTATATAGGTAGATGTTTTATATGTGGTCCTGCTGTGCCTTTAGGAGCTCTTCCCATCTATTAATTTATTTCAGAAGAAAGAAATGCTTCCTGCATTAGAAAGGACATATTTTTCTTCCCCTACTCCCTGTTTTTTTCTGAGGCATCAAAAAATGAGATCCAAAAAGGATATCAGAGAATTCCAAGGCCAGACTTTTTATGGTGTCAGTAATGCCTTCATCCACAAGTGTGCAAAATTCATTTTGTTAAAGCCTATTGGAAGTGTTTTGGTATGTCTGGTGGACCTGGGTATCTTCTTCCAACTGGAAAGTATTTAACCTTCACTTGATTTTGGAGTCTTCATCCTTGGAGATGGTCAAAAGCCATCTGGATATGGTCCTGGGCAACTGGCTCTAGATGGCCCTGCTTGAGCAGTGGGGCTGGACCAGGTGACTTCTAGAGATCCCTTCCAACCTCAAACATCCTGTGATCCTGTGAACCTGTCAGAATGTGGTAGCTTGCTGACTGGAGTTCCAGTGCATGAGATTGTCTACATTATACAGTACACTGATTGAGAGGATGTTACATTTTTTTTCTGCTACAAGGGAAATTTCCTGATAAAATACATGTAGTACAAATTTGTTGTTCATCAGAAGTTCTAGGTTTAAAACCCTTCAGATTTTGCAGCTGTAGAAGCATATATACCAGCCTTAGAGAAAACCCTATTGTAAAAAAAAACTTTGCTTTTGCCCTGTACATGTAATTAAAACATGCAAATGACTTCAAGGCTGAAAGTTGCAGCTGAAAAAAACCTGGAGACCAGGTATTAGCAGAAGCAAAGGGTAATGCTGCAAATCTCAGTTTATCCTTGCAGAATGCAGGTCCTGCTGCAGTATGTATCCTGGCTTTCCACTTCTGCTGACCTATCCAAATTCTTTAAGAGCCTTTCTGTCATGGCTAATTTCATCCCATTGGTCTCTCCATGAGTGAGGATGGAAAGAAAGACAGCAAAGTTATTGCTGCAGAGAGTAGTTGAGATTTCCTCCAGAAAAATCTGTGAAGCTGAATAAAATACTATTGAGAAGGACTGCTTCCCACAGCCACATGTGGTAAGACCTTCCAAAAGTGGGGTAGTTAAGGGACTTCCTTATGAGAGCTAGGCTGAGTGTGCTATTGCCTCACTCCCTGCAACTGGGAACAGAGGCTATTTTTGCCTGCTTATGCCACACAAAGAATATCCAAGGTCAGACTTGTTTCCTACGTCTGCTACATATCATGTAACTTGCACCCAGTAAAAAAGACCTGACTGAGCTTGAAGAGTTGATTATTACTTTATCACTGGGGTGCCACATGCAACCATCAGCCCTCAGATCCTTCCATATACTTCCACAGCTGCTGTTACCCTGCTACCAGTGACATGTTGCTGCTCTTCTTTTCTTGTTCCCTTCCTGGGGCTAAATGGTGAGAGCTCAGCTGCCAAAGCAGTGATATAAAGAAGCTGGAGGCAAAAAGAAAATATGGAAGAAGAAGATGATACAGCCAGCATTTGCTGTAGGTCTCCAGAGACATCCCACACCAAGATGCTTTTCTAAGGAACCTCAGCATCAACACATCAGCCCATTGAACTAGAAAGCACCATCAGTGAGAGAGACAAAAAAACCCACGTAATCACTGGCATAATTAAGCAATTAAAAACCTCAGTGTAGACACGAATGGCTTGCTCTTTGTTAGCTTAACAGCAGTTGGAGGAGACTGAGAGCAGGAGGAAGTCTGCCTGTGCTGTGTTCTACACAGTGGAACTGCAGCAGGGAGGCTCTGCTGGAGTAGCTGTGCCTGCTGGCCAGGCACTGTCCCTGTTAGGAAAGGTAAGGAAGCAGCAGTGAGCCAAGCACGTGTGCAGCTCTGCTTTCCCCTGTGTGCCCTTGTCTCTGCTGGTCTGCCCATGCTGCCACTCAGAGGTGATAATCCAGCACGGAGTCTGAAAAGGTGAGCAGAAACTTTTGTAAAATGAAACAACCAGGATCTAGAATGCACTAAGTATAGATTTGTTTGGTTCACCTTACTTCAACCTTCACAAGCACCCTTGATCCCACATCTCACCCACAAGGTTGCCCCTCTCCCTGAGCCCTCACAGTAGCTTACTAGCAGGTGAACTTTGCACCCTAGGGGAGGAACTGGGTCAGGGGAGGAGGAGAGGAGGGAAAATAAAATAAAGCCCTTGTTTGTTGACAGAGCTGTTGTCAGAGCTGTTTTCATTACTCAGAGTGCAAGTGTTGGTATATTTGGGTTCCACTGTTGGTTTTGGTCCTTTCTGGTAATACAGAACTAACCAGCTGTGGTCCCAGCAGGTCCCAGCCTTCTGTGCCTTTACCTAAATGTGACAAGGTAATATAGGGTGATATGCCAGTAGTAAGAGAAGACCTCCACTTGCCCTAACTCTGATACTGTTGTTCACCACGTATCATTTACCCAAGCCTTAAAGAAGGCAAATGTGCCAAACACATTTAGGTGCTTGTTAGGATGCTCATACCCCACCTTCCTGTGTGGTCTGAATCCCTGCCCGATTCTCAATGAAATGTACAAGTACATAAAATAGTTGGTCCATAAATATGAAATGTGTTGGCAAATAGAAAGCCTGGGACCTGTCATCAGTGTGGCCAGGAGAGGCTGTTTAGGCTACTGGTTTATCAGTTAAGTGATAGCTGAGGAAAATAGACCCACTGCGAAGGTAGGGTCTAAAGATAGGGATAGGACTTGCCCATTTGATGTGCAAGCATGGGCTGAGAGTCTACTTTGGAATGAGTCACTTGGATCTTTTTTTTTTTTTACAGATATTTTTAATTATTATGGGTGGGTTTGATTTAGACACTGGAGTTGTTCTGCAGTAACAAGGCAGTGATGGGAATAGAAAAATAACATCTCTAATTCTGCAAAGTCAGTGCTCATAGACTGCTGGTAAAGCACAAACATCTTTAGTTCTGACTTTGCAGAAAAAAACTATGTCATTTTATTAATAGTAGTTTGTTGGGGTTCCCATGTAGTGTCTGATGCTATGGATCCTGTGCACTTCCTAGGAATGCAGTAAGTTCTGTGACAAGCCTCTGCTTTGTGCCATTCTTTTCTAAACCACTTTTCTTCCCCTTGAGGAAAGAAAGCTATATGTGACACATTTTCTGTTTCCTTTTTTATTTTGTGATGTGTTTAGGACTCTCATTAGGAAGTGCAGGGTCAAAGGAATATATTTGTTTTGCAAAGGAAAAGCCTAAAATTTGATGTATTTAATATCTGACCATGTTTTGGGCTGGGTCTATAGAAAGCTGTTCCCTACGTAAGTTTTACCTTTGCAAAGCATGTGTCCTTATGGTAGAGAAGTAACAGAGATGCTGATGAGCTTTCAGTATTAGTGCTGGCTGCCCTTCACCCCCATTGTTTTTCTCTCCTTCCTTCTCTCCCCTCACCTCCTGCCAGCACTAGCCAACACCAGTGTGTCTCCAGGGTACCACAAAGCAAAGAGCAGAACTGACTCTCTGTATGAGTGGAGCCCAGTAACAGGTGACTGAAGGTTGTCTTGGACAGCTTTAGTGGAAAAGCAAGGTAGAAAATACAGTGCAGAGGGCAGTGACCTCATTTCTGTGCTATGAACATTTTGCATCTGGCAGTAGGCCAGGGGCAGGAGGAGGCATGGCTGGAACGTTTGTTCTGCTGCAGAAGACCTGGCAGGGTTTTGGCAGGAAGGAGCACAAACTGGGTAGGTAGGGTTCTCAGATAACATGAACCAAACACTACAGATGCTCACCTAAGACCTTCCCACCAATTAATTTTTTTAGGTGGGGTGGGAGGAATGCAAGAGGGTGTGAAGGGAGGGAGCTGAAATAACGAGGAACAGTACATCATCTTTACAAATCCAGCTGCACGCTAGGAGATCTGAGCAGCTAAGAGCATTCTGTGGTACTTTCCCCATTTCCCCCCTCATTCCCACCAGGCTTGGCTTGCCAGTGCAGGTGGGACCACTTCAACAGGCATACACTGAGGCCAGGATTGACAGATGGCACATGTCAAAAAAGAAAAAAAAAAAAAAAAAAGGCCCAACAAACAGGAAAAAAAAAAAAAACTAAAACAAAGGAAAACTACAAACCTTTGATTTTTCCTCCTGTTACTGAGGGTGATCATAAAAATCAGGACAAATCACAACCACATGGCATCTATGGCTTAAAAGTAGTCCAACATCCTGGCAGCAAAGTGATAGGGAGATAAAATTTGCCTTCCTTGCCTCCTTGCATTAGTTCTAATCCTAGTATACAGAAGAGTCTGGCCCAAGTCAGGCAGTCCATCCCAGAGCAGCTCAGCAGAAGTCTGTCCTGGTGAGTCCTGGCAAGATGTCACACAAGGCCAGATTGCAGATAAGAAGGCACCCATCCCTGTTGCTTTCAGGAGGAGGTTAGGAGCTAAACCGCTCTAAGAAACTGGCCTGTCATGCCCAAATGCTGTATAAAGAAACTTCTGCTCCTGGTACTTAACATTTAAAGGAAAAAGTTTCCCTAAACCTCTGTCCCTGTTAAAAACTCTGATTTCTTGCAGCTAGGATGGGAAACTGCTACCCTGCAAAATATTGACAGTAGCTTTCCACTGAATTGCTGTACTGCAAATTAATGTGATGAACATTTCCCCTGTATATATAATGATCACAAGAAAAATAACCTATTTCTGTTCGTTGGAGATCAACCTTTACATAAGGGCGATGGGGTGATAGCAGTCAGAGTGCTCTTAAGTATGTGCTGTAGCTGTGAGTTTATGATTTCCCCTCCTTTCTTCACCATTTTCCCTTGGCAATGCTGCATGACAGCTGTTCAGTGCTGGGTAGACTCCATGAAAGGACTCTAAGGTTCTGCCCAAATTTGCTGCTTCTTCATTATTCTGACACAATGATTGCCAAAATATTTTGACACCATGAATGCAATGTTATAACACAGTTGTATCCAGGTCTCACTGTAGCTCATTACAGGGAGGTTAGACTTTAATTACTTATAATGCCAAGGCTATTAACTGCTTTGCAGTGCTTTCCTTGGGAAGATCTCAAAACACTTCACAAAGAAGCTCAGTAGTATACTCATACTTTTAAATCTGGAACAGTTTGTTAGACCCCAATTGATCTGCTGACACTGACATGCAAGTAACGCCACCACATTCAGTGAGCACAACATGCGATGCCACAGAACCATGATACAGAGAGCAGAGATCTCCATGCTTTGGCTTTCCAGTTTCTACAAGCTGCTTCCCGCTCCTATTTATAATCCAAAGCTTGTGCCACCAAATGGCAGAAGGATTTTATGCCGTTTCCCTCCTGCCAGTCTCTTAGAAAATGTTATTAGTCTCCTCTCAGGCTGTTTTCTCAGGCAGGGTTGGTGCAGTCTGTTCCCACCTCTGGGACTTGCTAACTCCCACACTAATTTCTCCACGGATAAAACCAGCTGGAAAACAGCAGGGCTCTCACTTGCTTTCTCCCTTTTTATCTGCAACCACTAAGTCAAAGGAACATTCTGGAGATGAAAAGGGACCACATCTCAAGCCAAGGGAACCTTTTTCTCTGCTTTCAGAAAAAAAAAAAAAAAGGCCTGGCTTTTTAACAGGCTCCTTTTTATAACCTCTGACTTTCTGTGCAGGAAACGGCTCTTTCTAGTCTCAACGTTATCTTTTAAATGCATTAATACTGCTGCCTTGGGCTTTTCAGTGGAGAAAGGCTTTCCTACCCAGAAAACTTTTCAGTAACTTCTCTTGGAGACTGCTGCTTTGCCCAAGGCAAAGGCTTGCAGAGTGCAGACAGGATTGAAGAGGATGGGAGAAGGGGAATTAGGGTAGTGAGAGTGAAAGAAGAAAACTCATTGCAGTAAAATAGCGCTAAGCGTTCAGGAGGCAGAAGTGCAAGAAGTGTGTTTTCCCCTACGCCCCCACCCACCACTGTGCTGTCCTGCTGAGGTCAGACAACTTAACAGGAACATGTAGAAAGCAAGAGACCAGGAGAGTGTAGAAGACATTATTTAATAACTCATCTTAAATAACACGACAATGTCAACATGTGAATGATTTACACCTGTCAAAGGTGGTACAGAATATCCTCTTGTGTTTTCCCATTTATCTGGTGCATATGTTTGGAAAATAGAAAAAAATACTGCTCCTATCAGGAGCTTCAGTGTATGATCAAGGTTTAGACACCCCTTTTTAAGACACAGCTTGACAGTGAAACAGAGGTACAAAAGCAACATGATATATAAACAAGACAGGTTTTAAATAAGTTTCTGAGCAAGTTCTCTAGTGAAAGCTATTTTTTAAATGCAGTTTTAAGTCTATAAATACATAGTACAAAAATGCGAGTTTACAAGCCATTTTTCCCAATAGAGTTATGCCATTTGAGTTTTAAGTAGCATCATTCCTCCAACATAAGAAGCATACATTTAAGAACAATAATATTAAGTATTTACATATAAAGTTATTAAGTGTTTGAGGATATAAATTAGTAACAACACACAAAAATAGACATACTGTGAAATAAATAATTAAACAGCTTTACATACGAGGGTATCTATGATATTATACAAACAAAATATACAAGAGTGTAGGACTTCATCTTGCACTTGCTCATATTCGTCACTCGAGCATCTGAGTAACCCCAGGACAGTAATAAAGCTGCTTACAGGGTTACTCAGATGCTGAAAATCAGGTGCACAAAACAACTCTACTAAAACAGCTCCTGACTGAAATGTCTCCTGACTACATCAGGCCCTGTAGAAAACTTGGTGTGAATGAATGTGTTTAGTTTTATTCTTGCGAGCTGAGATACTGTTGGCATTCAGGGTCTCCTTCCATATCTGGAGATACAGGAATTCTTCTTCCATTTTTTGGATAGACACACCAGCATCCAGTAGGCTCTCCATCCAGTGAAGTTTCACACTAGAACATTATTAGCAAAAAAAACCCCACAATAAGTAACTGTAAGCAGAAGATTACATGTGAGATACTGCAATTAGAGGTCTTGGACAGAACTAGGGTCAGAAGGTTGCGACCTGCCATGCAGACTTGTTTTGCATGTGGTGGTCCCTGCCCTGACAGAGCCTCTGACCAAGACACTTGGTTAGGGAGCCATGACCCAAGCTCAGCAACCACAGTAGCAGCTTCAGATTTAGAAGTTTGTCCACTCCATGGTAAACAGCAGTATAAAAAAGCAAAATCTTCCAGAGTGAGAAACCAGAAGAAGGCAGAATATATAAGCTGGTAGGGCAAGAGCAATGACTGGCTCGTCTGTCTCTTCATGCAAGAAGGCAAATATGATGGGGTTTTTTCTTGGGGAGGGGCTTCAACAAATTTCTGTTTGTGCCTGATTAGATCCCAGGTCACAATGTTTGTGACTCACACAGTGCTGCCATGCCCAAAAACAAGGAGTCTTGGTGACACAGATTTATGCAAACCTGCTAAATTTGTGTGCGTGACCTGTGGTTACAAGGGTATGGCTTGAAGTTTGGAGCTTTAGTTAAATTTGCAGATTACACTCAATGTAACTTGCAATGGCTTTTTTTTGAGGCTATAATGGAAATGAGCATAGAACATTATCCATAGGCAGCACAAATCAGTATTTTTGTTCTGCTTTCAGAAGGCTAATCTTACTCCACAGAGATTTTTCACTGACAATGTAACTTTTTCACTGCCCAGGAGCTGAAAGCCTCCTTTCTCCATAGCGATTCTTATACATTCAGTGGGCTTTGCAGGCAGTATAGTGGATATTATGAATTAATGTCAACTGTCAATTTGCTAACAAATTAGGTACATGGAGCTTGATTTGGCCTGGGAGCAAAAAGGGTTAAAATATTTTGGAGAAGGCCTTGCCTGCACCTGTTCTGTGAATGGAAAAAGCTCCTGCCTCTGTTGCTGTCAGCCCATAGCATGCAGCTCACTTTTAAGAGAAGAAGGACAAACCATCTGCTCCCACTACTAAGTATCCCTGTTTTCACAACCTGCTCTTCCAGCAGCTGCAAACTTGGGAGTTTGCGAGCAGAGGACTGTGAAAGGGTTGGCTTTGTCAGGCTAGTTGTAGAGCTAGTGTGAATGGACAGAGGAAAAAACATGTACCTGTTTGCTGTGGTAAAACCCATTCTTGTTGCAGTTGGGCAAGTAGAATTTGTAGATCTCCCCTCCGCTTCTCTGCTGAGCCTTTGCCAATTTATACAGGGCCCTGTAGAGCTCCTTCTGACAAGGTCCCTGCAGAAATACAGTCCAAAGATCGTCAATATCAAAATTGCAAAGAAACCAGCTAAACAAGAAATGATCAGTATAAAGCTAGCAAATAGCTGAAAATACTTATTAGTCATATAATCTGCACCAGGCTGCTTTGCATTTAGTTTTTACTTGTTTCAGTAGGAGCACAGCCAGGAAAACTCTGGTGTTGCATTTAGGCCTTTGTTTTTATTCTTTGAGGTATTTTCTGTCCTCAGAAACAGGAGGATTTAAGTCCTCAAATTGCCACACAAGGAAATTTAACCTGTGTTAAGTAAACACATTACTGCTCATAGGGTACAATCTCTCCTATTATGGGGAGGTGCACGTTAGAAGGCTGGTGTACGTGAGACTAGCCACGTTTTCTGGGTTGCCATGGCCCTGTGCTCTGTTGATGTATGGAGAATAGGTGAAAGACGTATATAGACAGTGCAAGAACAAACATCTGAATGTTTGTTATCTTTTATACAGGACAGAGCTGTTGCCAAAGCAGAATAGAGAGCACCCCTGTGGCTCTGAGACCTAAAGCAAAAGTGCCTGGAATTGGGGATGAAGAACTGTTTGTAATACTCACTATTTTTACAATTTGCTTGCTCCCCTTTTCAAAGTCACAATTGCCATTTATTATTAGTACCTAACATGTTTAAATGAGTGAAAGGGGAGAAGTGACTGAACAAATACTTTTACTTTAGAGTGAAAATAATCATACTCCCTGCTTTTGCAAGACTTCTGTGTATCGGCCCCTCACATTAAGTGGTCCTATTCAGGTCACGTGCCTTATCTGTGACTCTGGGTGACAAAAGCAGAAGTCTAAAAATCAGAACTGGAGCTCACAGTACTTATGTATAATAGTTCAGACTAAATCAGTGGTTAAGTCCTGTTCTGGATGTGCAATGAGGCTTTCTAGGTGGGCTGGTGGTTTGTAGGTTTTTGCCTTTTTTTTTTTTTCATTTTGTCTTTGACCATTACAAAACTGGGCTTCCGTGATGCCCCATTCTAATTCAACGCCGTGCTGCGGGTGTGCTGGCTGCCTGGGACTGGTCTAACTGTGGTACGCTGATGCCCTCCAGTGGAACTTATACCTGCTTGCAAAGGCCTCACACCCCCATTATCCACGAGATTTTGCAGTGCCGAAGGTAAAAGCTAACTTTAATTGTTGAGCTTTATATCTTTTTGCATGCACCTGATTAACAGTGTTTCCTTGTGATCATCAAGGAACACGTTTTGGTTTGCATTGGTGTTTCACGAATAATTGTATATAGGGACTCCCTTTTATTTCACTAAGCACTGGACCAGCAACAAAAGCCTTTGATTTTTTTAACTTAAAAACAAAAGCAGTGCAAGATTTTAATCTGAGCTCCTGGAAATTAAGGGCCCATGTTATAATCTGATAACAAACATTAGGAAAGATTCAGCCTCTGCATGGAGTGTGTATTGGATATATATGATGCATACCTGTTTTTATTGCTTATGCTATTTTGCCTGTTCCTGAAGCATCTGATGAAGGCATTCCAAAAGTCTGTTTGCTGGCTACCCAAAATACTGACATGCTAGTGTTGCTGCTAAAATTTCACACACATTTTCATTTTTTATTCTGAATCAATAGCATCTACTGAAATGGTCTCTGAAAGGTTTGCAAATAAAACCTACCTGCTCTTTCCATCTCTTGAGTTCAGATATCCTCTTTGCTTTCATGTTTTCATATGCAGTGATGGCATTCCAGGGGATGAATTTGTCCTGGCCTATGGGAAACATCAATTGATAGCTCAACAGCTGATCCTGTGTCATTTCAGTGCTTTCCAAAGGCACATCCTCAGGTTCAATAGAGTCTGGAAAAAAATGATAGTAAGGGGAACATTTCAGCATTTATTTCTCCAAGTTAAAAAGGTAAAGAATAAGAAGAATCAACAACAGCAACAAAAAAGTAATATCTAGGACAGAACCATTACACTAGCTCTTGCAAGTGTAATAAATTATGTATGCAACACAGCCAATTAAACTTTTGTCATAAATTCATATGAGGACACATCAGCTGTTTGCTAAAAAGTTGATTATTTTACAATTCTTCAAAATTAATCCTAAAAAAAGAAGCTGCAGCCAGTCTGTTAGAAATGAAAAAACTTTCTTGATCACAGTGCGTTGCAGAGACCTTGCTAAATGAGGAAGGACTGGAGTTAAACTTTAGATTTACTTTAGATTTACTTTTGTCAGCATGATATGTGTCAGTTTCTATTCAGGAGAGGAACTGGTCCAGACCTGATCCTGTGGCATCCTGTACTTTTATTATGTGGCTTGTCTCACATATAAGCAGGGGTAGCAATTCACAAGAGCCAGCAGTAGCTCAAGCTGGCCTGCAGGTGATCAAATAGTCAGGCAATGGCACAAACTGGATCTGCCTGATTATGGCCTGCATGCCACTGCCAAACTCAGCACATGTGAACTCTCCCACTGGAAACAACAGAAACCATTTGCAATTGCAGGGACTCATCATGGGATAAAATTTTGTCACGTGTCTAAATAACTTGTTGGATCAAGGTTATAAACACTATCCAATTGACTAAAAATCACCTGCTTTTCCCTTTGACAGTGCTTAAGAAAAACTGGAGGTGGAAAATTGAGGAGGAAAAGAAGAAAGGGAAAGAAAGAAAGGAAGGATAAAAAGGAAGGAAGGAGGGAAAGGAGGGAAGGAGGGAGGGAGGGAGGGAGGGAGGGAGGGAGGGAAGGAAGGAAGGAAGGAAGGAAGGAAGGAAGGAAGGAAGGAAGGAAGGAAGGACGGAAAAGAAATCAAATACTAGACCTTTTAAACTGCTGGATGTTTAAACACTCAATTTAGTCACTGTTGTCTCCCCTCCTCACCTCCTCAAGTACAAGCGAAACTTCACTTACTGCCACCAATGGCCATTGTTGAGTCAACAACGATTATTTTTGTAATGCTACTGAACTACCTTAATCACCACTGCATGAACATAGCAGTAATGATGGTGAAAATATTAACAGTAATAAATTGCAAAATAATGAAATCACACTGAAGAAGTTCCTTATCATCATATAGTCTAAGATGCTTGATATGTCTTTTTGCTCAAAGATAGTTTTGGCCAGCATGGCACTACTTCAGATACATTTTATTCTTGAAATTAAGCCAGGCACAAAGTATGTTTACGTCTTTCAATTCTCTATCATGACTTTTGGAGATGGACACAAACAAAGTCTAGAAAACATTTGTCCTACTCCTCGTTTACTACTAAAGATAAACTGTCTATATCGTCCCAGAAACCTTATTCTGATTATTTTGCATTGTCCAATTACTAGGCTTTAAGGGTTTTCTTGCTGCCTGTGGGGTAACAGCCTGCTGCGAACATCTCTTGGCTCCCCACCCAGATGCCTCTCACCTGGCACAGGTCAAAGCACGTTTTCCTGGAAACCGCGGTTTGGCTTCCCTATTTTCAAACGCCTGACTAACTTTGCTCATTTTTCTAAGCTCCTGACAGCCGGTCCCCCAGCCTCAGGCGCATCCCGCCTGCTGAGCCCCTGTTCCTCCGGGCGCGGGCTCCGCCGCAGCGCCCGGCGCGCAGCTCCCCAGCCCGGCGGCGCGACCGCGCGGTACCTGCCGGCTCCGCCATGCTCATCCCGGCCTCGCTGGCGGGCAGGCACGTCCCTTGCCCCTGCATGAGGGCGGAGAGGGGCCGCGGCTCTCCTGCGGGGACGTGGCAGCGGAGCCCCTGGCGGCAGCGGGCCGTGTAAACCCCGCACGGCTGGCCCGGCCCGAGTGCGCAGGTCTGGCAGCAGCCGCAGCCGGGCTGCCGGGCCGTCTCTGGGCAGCCGGGGGCGACGGGCGGACAGAGGGCGAGCTTCTCCTGGGTGCACGGGGCGCAGTGCATGGGCTGCAGGGCCATCCCGGCGGTGAGGCGGCGGGCCAGGAGCGCCGACAGCAGCAGGGACGGCAGCCAGCAGCGGCCCAGCAGAGACCGCGGGCTGTTCATGTCGCTGATGAGAAGGGACGGCAGAGAGGGCCGCTCAGCAGGCTGAGGAGCGGGAGGCAGTTTACATACATTCAGCTCGCCCAAGCCATTTATACAGTGCTTTGCCTGGCTATTAATCTTTAACCCCGAGTTAACTATTATCTGAACAGGACGGCTAGAGAAGCATCATTTCACTGGCAGTTCAAGTCCCTGAGCACTCTTCCCCTCCCCTTTCACTTTCCCCCTTTATCTTTTTTCTTTCCTCCAGACATGCAGGAATGCTTTTATGCCCTCACCCCCACCTCTCTGTCCTGGCATAGTTAACAGGCAAAAATGTGGCGGGAGTGGAGGGGAAATAGGCAGAGGGGGATGGATGAGTGGGGGGTATCCCCTCCCCTTTTGGGGAGGTTGGTGGTGGTAGTGGGAGGGGAAGGGGGGAAAGGAAAGAGGGAGATCCCGTTGAAACTGAAGCAACTGACTTCATATTTCCACAGCAACAAATGCAACAAACCCTTGTTTAATTTTCGTCATGTGGCTGCAGGTTAGGAGGACACTGACATACCGAAGAGGAGGCCCCAGGGGTAATAAAGGCATCGGGATCCTGTAACCACTGCACATATGCACGTAGGAGTCCTTGCATTAACATCCGGAAGGGGCTGCGCAGCCGAAGCTGCGGGCATCTCTTGCGTCTGGGCTCAGTTTTGCTACTGCTGCTGGGATGAGAGGAATAACACTCCTCAAAACATCCACTTGGGGGAAACCAGTGTTTGTCAAACAGTCCTGAAATAAATGAGATAACTACTTTTCTGTCTGTCCTGTTACTCTCTGCATCTCCTCCTGTATCACCTGGGGGAAAAAAAAAAAATCTCTTTTGCATGCAACGATTGTCACTGCAATAAAAGTGAATGTATTCAAACTTCACTGTGATGAACAGATTATTTTATCCTGGCATCTGTAGCATGTACTGAGCTTGAAATAGCAAATTCCACTGTCAGGTCACCAATTGTAGCATGATTTTTGTTTGATAATTTTTTTTCATTTAGTCCTCCTCTTCTGTAACGATATAATTTGTGTGAAAGTGAAGCAGAACTGCAGAGCATTGTTTAATGTTCTGTTATTCACTCATTTTTTTCTATTATTGATGCCAAAGGTTTCATTTATAACGTAGTGAATTTTTAACCCCCTATATTCATAACTCATTTTTTAAAAGTATTCTCATTGGTTACAGACTTCTACAACTTGAGACATTTTTGCTTAACTACTTAATCTAAACTTTTTTTTTTTTTTTTACACTTCATTTTTTTTTAAGGCTTTCTATCTGGTTACACAAAAGTTGACAGTCCTTAAAACTCACTAACATTTTTAAGCAAAACTAATTTTATAGATTTTAAAATAATTCTGTGGACTTCACACGTCTGACTAGGAGCAAGTTTTGGCTGAAAACCTAGGGTACCACAATCTTTGCAGAATATTGCAATTAGACTTTTCAAACTTAATGCTCTTTCCTTCTTTCATTTGTAGTTTTTTCACATACATCTCTCTTAGAAAATCACAATTCTCTTACCATTCAATGTGAAGTGAAAAATATACAGAAGAATGTCTTCTTTCCTCCCTCAAAGAGAAAAAGAAAACAATGTAAAACAAAGTCCCTTTCATGGAGAAACATGAAAAAAATTACTAATTAAAAGTAGACCCAGTTGCAAAATGACAAACACCCAAAGAGCTCATATACATTTGTGTATATGTATGCATGTATTCATTCACTTACCTATGTATGTCTCTCTCCTGTGTTAGGTAGCTTTCTATGAACAGAACTGAGGATAATTTTACTACTGAACTGCTTAACAGAAGCTACTTGCACCCAAAATGACAACTCCAGAGTGACTGCTACCATCCTGCCTGCATTTTTTCTGTCTTTAAAAAAAAAGGATGTGAACTAGAGGAAATAGTGTTTAATGGTACACATGAAATGGTTTTTAAAATTATTTTTATAACTCATCAGCATAATTTTTAAGTAACTAGATAAAGATGATGCATGCAAGAACAGAGTCCTTGTCTGACATACAGGTCTATACCACGAAACTTCCATTGTTTTCAGAATCTTGTTATTCCAAAGCATCACTATGTGTTCAGGTCTTTGGGACATTTTTCCTTGCTGAGAGGCAGCTGGGAGTATCTGAACTGACCAGGCAGATCCTAACAACTGGCTGCCTTTTAGAAACCAGATTTTTTCAGTTTACCCAGTAAGATAAACAAAAGATAAATTACCACCCCCACGCTACCCGGATTAGGAAACATTTGAAGGTGGTTTTGTTTTGTTTTGTTTTGTTTTGCAGGTAAACTCAAACTGATGGCCAAGCCTTTTTCCCTTGCTGTCTTTTGTACAATCAAACTGAAGAAACCTAATACTGTGATAAAGCAGACTTAGTGAGCAGATGTTCTTCTGCACAAAAGGTAGACCTATAAAACTCAGTCCCTTTGTATTTTATTTATATAAATGTAATGAACATATGTTAGAACATGCTGTGATAACTTAGGACAGTACCAACCAACAAGGAAATGCTTTTTTATAGGCCATGGGACATCAATGAAGTAAAAGTAGTCTGTATGTTTATGTAGGCTCTCTTTGATATAATACTACAACTCATCTACCAATCTCCATCTCTGACCCTGACATTGCTTTAAAGAACACAAACAGATAACAGTCAGGAGGTTAAAAACATCCATGATGTAAAGTTGTGCTTTCTGAAGACTTCTGATGGTAATTTTTAATTGTTCCAACTGTTATCCCCTAATTTGGACCGCTTGTTAAAAGATACCACATGAATCTGAGGCAAGGGTTACTTTTCTTCAAGACCCTTCCAATTAGTTTCTCAATTATTCTTAGTCAATGACCTAATTTTGCATGTTAAATGAAGTCTTGGATTTTTAATTTTTTTCTTTAAAGTCACATAGAGTGACTCATAAAACATAAAGCTTTATATAAGTTTGTCTACAGGTGATCTTTATCCTCTGATCACCCAAAATTCAAGACTTGCTATGATAGAAGTACAAAACACCTAGTCCCTCCTCTGTCATTTATCCCCCAACAATAATGCTTTATTTAAGCTCTATGGATTATTAGTAATTTTTTATCCACATAATTGACAGTGCTTAGGTTACTTATGAATGATTTGATTCAAGCATTTTTTGATTGATAGTTGTAACTTTGTGGCATATATGCTATTTGGTATTGTTTGTGTATTTTGGTTGGGTAAGCATAACTTTTAGAGTTAGATTCTGGATGTAGATAATGTGTTGCAAGTTTGTGTTGCACTGATATTCTCTAACTTTTGCAGACAGAATTTTGCTATTTTTTTCGTCAGCAATTCATTTTGCTGGAATATTTTAGAAATACCTAAAACTAAAACTGCAGAAACTCTAGTGAGAGAAGTGAAAGCCTGTCTCATGGCAAGTCTAGTTAGGGAAGGCTATAGACTCTGCATCAAATCGTAGGTCAACAGGTTCAAAAAAGGGTGATTTTCTTGGTGGCATCTGAAGTATTTGGGCACTGAGTAAAACACCTCATCCACAATGTTGTGCCTGCGTGGACTAGCCAGATAATTATTTTCTAAGAACTGTTGAGTTCTTCTGGCAAGACAGGTTAAAGTCCTCCAGTCACCCTACCAGCTGCTCCATGCAGTGATGGTACAAGTGTGAGTTTGCCTAGCTGGAGAAATAAACCAGAAACACTCTCACTAGAGATAAAGCTGAAAGTATGCTGCAGAGTGTGGGTTCCTGTGTGGAGAGTCAATATAAAAAAGATTCTGCTTCACCCCTTCTGGTGTAGTCAGCATCACTAACCCCAGGTAGGGATATTCCCTTGGACCAACTATGGAAATAAAGCTTTTCAGTGCCCAGCAGAATGAGCTGTAGCTTAGCAGGGGGGTTGAAGAATGTAAATGGTCCCTGTAGCACGGGCTCCAGGCACCTAGACTAGCATCAGCTGTTCAAATCTCTTTGTATTCTTCAGCCACTGTGTCTCTCTGGTCCCAAAGATGGAAGAGAACCACCAACCAAATAATATGCTCTTTACTGCAGTCCCTGAGAGCTGTAGGGACTGACGACATGAGTCTCCAGCCTTCACCACCATTAGGTTTACTTTCTTAAGTGGTTGCTATCTTATGTTGATAACAGAAAAGGTAAATTCCCCAGAGATTAACTCTAAAAGCAATTTAAATATGATAGGGCTTTCAAATACATATTAAGGCATTTCATATGAAGGACAGTTTGAGACAGTAATAGAAGGCTACTGCTTAATGTATGGATCTGTCACATGGGTTAAATGCCAGTATGCACATGAAACTCCCCTTTCCTCCCCAAACTAATATATGGCTTTTCAGAAACAAGCCTTTTCACATGCAGTAGGGAGAAAATTAGGCAGCACTGATGGAGAAAAAGTGAGATCCAGTCCCAAACCAGGGGTATCAGAGTCAGAGCCACTTGCACAACTTAGGGGAAAAGGGTCCATGAGAAAACAGCCAACAATAATTCATTTATATTGGTTTATACCTCATCGAATGCAACAGTGGATATTTTCTTTCACAATAGAGAGGCTGGATTTTTAAAGCAGCTACTGCTAATGCAAAAATGGAGGAGCCCTCGATGTTTCAAATTCCTGCTCTTTCCTTCTGAGGCTTCATGGAGGTTTTTCTCCTCCGTGAGTATATTTGGCTGTTAGTACTAGAATTTAAAATGAGTCATATGACCCAGACCACAGTAACTTAAGAGGTCCATTTGCTCTGGTTATCCATCCTACAAAGTGGGAAGTTAAAACTGGGGGACAAGCATGCCTGAACTGTGCCTGCTATTGGAACACAGGTTGGGCTTCAGCCAGAGCAGAAGACAGCAGCTTGGAATTCTCAGCAACAGAGCAAGAGAGCTGCTACTGACAGCAAAATGATACGCTGTTAAAACAGGAGGGCACATTTTTCTGGATCATTTACAATTTTTTTTCCACATTTAGGTTCTTTACTTCTGCAGTGGTTCTTAATAAAACAGTTTGACTAGTTTCTTTTGTAAAAAAATCTGTCCCTGCCTTTAGTCCCGGCGCATTTCTGATTTCAACAATATTACTGCTGTTAATAATTATTATAATATTGTTGCCAATAATACCAAGAGTACTTTTTTTCAGGTTTCAGAGCCTCTATTTTTTCCCCAGAGGATGGCAGACAGGACTGTGTGACTTCAGTCAATCTACAGAGCTTGGTGCTTGCATGGAGAACTGAAACCAGGCAAGCTGCTGCTGGGATTCAGGGTAGCCTGAGCTATTTGAACATCACCACCATTGAATTAGTGCCTGATAGTAATCAAGTGTGAAAGCTTTTGATGCTCACTACAGACTTAATCTACATGTATTTACTATTTCAAAGTCTTTGCAGGGGATTCACAGTGAGGTATAGTCAAGTTCACACTGTCCAGAGGAACAAAGATGCTCAGAGGTGCTGGCCTCTATTTGGGAGCCCTGAACCTCTTGGTGTGAGGGGGGCAGGGTTTGCTTCCTGTGAGAAGAAGTAGGTAGATGTGGTCTATCTTGACTTGAGTAAGGCGTTTGACACAGTCTCCCACAGCATCCGTACAGCTAAACTGAGGGAGTGCAGTCTGGATGACTAAGTAGTGAGGTGGACTGCAAACTGGCTGAAGGGAAGAAGCCAGAGAGTCGTGGTCAATGGGGCAGAGTCTAGTTGTAGGCCTGTATCTAATGGAGTGCCTCAGGGGTGACTGACTGACTGGGGCCAGTATTATTCAATATATTAATCAATGATTCGGATGAGGGAATAGAGTGTACTATCAGCAAGTTTGCTGATGACGCCAAGCTGGGAGGAGCAGCTGACACACCAGAAGGCTGTGCTGCCATCCAGTGGGACCTGGACAGGTTGGAGAGTTGGGCAGGGAAAAATTCAATGAAATATAACAAGGGAAAGTGTAGAGTCTTGCATCTGGGTAGGAACAACCCCAGCTTGCGTTATAAGTTGGGGAATGACCTATTGGAGACCAGTGTAGGGGAAAGGGGTCTGGGGGTCCTGGTGGACAACAGGATGACCATGAGCCAGCACTGTGCCCTTGTGGCCAAGAAGGCCAATGGCATCCTGGGGTGTATTAGAAGGGATGTGGTTAGTAGGTCGAGAGAGGTTCTCCTCCCACTCTACTCTGCCCTTGTGAGATCACATCTGGAATATTGTGTCCAGTTCTGGGCCCCTCAGTTCAAGAAGGACAGGGAACTGCTGGAGAGAGTGCAGTGCAGGGCAACAAAGATGATTAAGGGAGTCAAGCATCTCCCTTATGAGGAAAGGCTGAGGGAGCTGAGTCTCTTTAGTTTGGAGAAGAGGAGACTGAGGGGTGACCTTGTTAATGTTTACAAATATGTAAAGGGTGAGTGTCAGGAGGATGGAGCCAGGCTCTTCTCGGTGGCAAACAATGATAGGACAAGGGGTAATGGGTTCAAATTGGAACACAGGAGGTTCCACTTAAATTTGAGAACAAACTTCTTCACAGTAAGGGTGACAGAACACTGGAACAGGCTGCCCAGGGGGGGCTGTGGAGTCTCCTACTCTGGAGACATTTAAAACCCACCTGGACACATTCCTGTGTAACCTCATTTAAGTGTTCCTGCTCTGGCAGGGGGATTGGACTAGATGATCTTTTGAGGTTCCTTCCAATTCCTAACATTCTGTGATTCTGTGATTCTGTGTGAGAAGAGCATGAAGACAAAGTAACTGTGAGACACAACAGCTTCATTTAGGCAGGTCACTCTTTGTGACACCTACTCTTAGGCAAATACATCAAGCATTTTAGAGAAAACCAAAGCTCCTAACTCTATTTGTCAGCAGTTTTAAAGGTCCTTGAAGGAGAGCACATTTTGCAAATAGAGATGTGAAAGGGTTAATCCAACCTGTGATTATATCAAAATCACACTGGAGATAAGATTGAATGTCATGTGAATATTTGCCTGACCTACTGTATAAATAATCTCTGCCATCAAACACAGAAATCACACACAGTTACTGGATTTAAAAAAAAAAATCAATATAATTAATGTATAATGAAACAAAGCAAAAAGCCAAGATTAGTTTGTCAAGACACTTCCTAACAGGTGAAAGCACAGTGCCTCTCTTTATTAATATGAATTTGACTGCATTCAGTAAATCACTGTGATTTTACCTTCTGCAGCAAAGCCACATGGAAAAGTATAAAACTTCTAGTGACCCACATCTTGGTGATGATGGGTCAGTTGTAAAAACTAAGACAGACACAGAGAAGAATTATTAGATGTCTCAAAAGCTTTTCCCTCATGAAATCTGATTAACTGACCTGTTGTAGAAAAGCTTGTATGTGTAACTACAGAAGTGAGATTTTAATTTTCTTTTTGTTGTTGCTGTTGCGATTATGATCAGTGACTGGTTGACATGGTCAACCTGACAAAAATAAACAACGCCCTCAACATCACCTTCTTTTTCATGTAATTTTCTACATTTTCACATATAGAACTTTTCCCCCACCTCTAATTTGATAATTTTATCAGTCTCAAAGATATGTATCTAGTGAAAAACATTGTGCAGACCTATTAAGTATATGCATAAAAGTTCACCTTTAAAAATATCAGTTCAAGTCTTATTTTTCTTTAACTCCATTGATCTTGCATTCTGAGAAGCTGCCAAGGCCAACTGATCTTTTAGATATCATTAATCTGCTCTTTGTTTTTGCTTGCCATGTTCATCTCTTCTCCAAACGGAGTCATCAGAGTCTTTTCATTTGGCCAGTCTCATGTAAGAGCTTTGTTCTGTGTTTTGTTTTCTTTAATCAGTTGTTATCATCACCCAGTTCTGGTCAAAAAAGTCCACCTACTACTGAATATACTAGTCAAGGTCAGGATACAATATTGATTTGTATACTTGCCACCTAACCTTTGTAGTACAATTTCCAATCCTACAGTCCAGTGGCTTTTTCTCAGCTAGCTATGGGCATTCAGGATGCCAAACAGCACTTATTTCTCCACTACACCAGTTCCGTCCCTTCTTTCTTTCCTCTAGCACAGTTACAATTATAACACGTATCCACATTAACATATCTGCTATAATTGAAGATATTTGATGGCAATTGTAAGCCTTATGTCCAATTGTAATGGCTTCCCTGTCATGGCGGCAAAGCCTGATGTTGAGCTATGGCTTATGTAGGTTTAGGGGCTTTTTTTTTTTTTTTTTTTTCCCCCAGGGAGGAGCACCAAGTGCTAAATCGCCCATCTAATTTGTATAAATAGTCTTATGCAGCACCAATTTGATTTAATTGCATGCTGTATCATGCAATAACTTGTTTGGTGCTCTCTTGGCTGGGAAGTATACTTTGAAAGGCATCTTGTAAGTGCTTTTCTGAATCCAGGTCCTCTCCCAGTAAATTTGTCAGCAGTGCTGCCCATGCTGCCCACTCCATACTAGAAAGTTGGATTATTTCATTTCTAGAAAGAGAGCTTTTGTTTTCCTGTCCTAGAGGTATGAGATATTTATTTCACCCTTTCATTGCTGGCATTTCCTCTTTAGGAGGAGATGTAAGATGTAAGCTTTAGGAAGGAGGCTTACGATATCTGCTAGTGAAAGAGGGGACAAACCTACAATGACATGAAGAGCTAAAAGCAAGCCAGTTAGAAGAGGACATGCAGTGCTAGGAAAGGCCAAAAGAACAAAATGGAGGACAATAAAATAATCAAAATGGCACCAACAGCAAGAAACAGGACTTCTTTTTTTTTTTTTTTGATCCCTATGAGTAATGAATGGTGTTTTTCCCCCTTCTTTTTTGCAGTTCTTCAATAAAAATGCATGAAGACAGAGGAAACCCCCCACAAAACCCCCAAGAAATAAAATTCCACAAATGCAAGACTGTGTATCACTGATCAATGTGATCAATGATATCAATCATGTTCAATCTTCTTTTTTAATGAGTAGTTAGGCAAAGTAGAACAACTTTAACAGGTAACTCTTAAAAGGTTTGACTTCACATTAAGTCTAGAGAGGTGATTACTGCCTTGTGGCATACGACAGTTTCAAGGTCCTACCTCAGATGAGAAGGGGATTTGAATTGCAGTCTCTCACTTCCACTAGTTTTATCCTGTGGGCTGCTGAAACTAAAGGCAGATAGATATACCTCCTGCCTGACCGGTGTCTGCTATGCATCTCCTGTGCACAAGACCCATTTCAGGGTGGAGGGATGGATCTGGTGTAAAGTATTGTGAGATCACATGCATGGGCAGAGCCAGGAGGCTGGCAACCATGAGCTGCTGTCACGCTCTACATGTAGAGTTTGCATGCCTGCTGCGACTGACTACACTATCAAACAAAATTTCATTGTATAGGAGCATTAGGCACCCACATTGCAGTACAAGGACTGAGCAGCAGATCTGAAGATTTTTTGGGGTGGCCCGTACATTCTAGGTGATGTGCTAGGATCTGTGCCTAGGTCTAGTTTTTAATAACATTTGAAAATGTTACAGAATAGCTTCAACTGGTCCAACTTTTCTAGGGGCTGCTAAGCTCAGTAAAAACTTCAATATGTTTATTCTTTTTCTAATATGTCAGAAGTGTTGAGAAATGAGCTGTTTTAATAGACATTGTGGACTACAATGACAGAGGGAGCTAAGGGAGACTTTTGTACTTGTGTGTCTTATAGAACAAAACCACACTGAAGTATGGGTCATTGACACTGCTGGGCAATTTATTATTAAAGATTTTGTCTGTAGCAGGAATGTAACTATGTTGTGATGTAGAGAAAAAAAACCCACCTGCTTTTATTTGAGAGTTTTCTACTTTTCCAAGTTATCCTACAATTGTTCAGCTATGATCAGCAAATAAGTAACTTGGTTACCAGTTCTCTGTTATTTAAATGTTAAATATGTTTAAAAATATGTTAAAAATGTGTGCTAAACATTTTTCTCTTCAATCTGGCCTCCTATAGAAGCACTGCAGCTGGGCAGAGCACTCCCAGCTCTGTCAACAGGAGTGTTGCCGTTGCTTCAGTGGGAACAAGGCTGAGCTCATAAATCCAGGGTGAAGACATTTCTGTCTCATCCCTCTGTTCTTGGTATTGTTTTTGTTCTTCTCCATCCAACATCATGCTTAGTCACCATCAGCAGGTAGATTGTGTAATATCCATTCAGAGACAAGGGTACTGAAAACAGTTCCCTAGGTCAAGGTCATAGCTTAGCTCCTGAAGGAAAAATACTGCCCTAAAAGAGCAGTGGGAATTGGGAAGGCGCTTCCAAACATGTTCAGTGTTGCATTTGAAAATCAGGACAAAAGCAAGGCTCAGGAACCTGTTGCAATTCTGATTGGCATTCATCCATTCAGAAAAAAAAAGAGTTATTTTATTTTACAAAATGTGATGCCTTGGGGGCTATCTTCTCGTAAGAATCTACTGTCTGTAGTCCCTAATCTTTTCCAGCCTTGGCACCTGCAATCTATACTTAAGGTCACCAATAATTAGAGATACCTGTTTTTTGGAGGTGTTTGACTCTGTGGCTGACACAGAGTTTTTTGTTGTTGTGTGTGTGTTTGTTTGTTTTGTTTTTTACTCTGTGTTGCTATTGCAATATAAATATGCCTAAAGGAACTTTGCACATGAAGAGAGTTGCTAACTAAACAGTAATTTGCCATTGTTGCCACTAGAGGATGAACATTAAAGAACATTGAAACTGCATACTATTACTGCCTCTCTCAAAGCCTGTTCTGTATACTATAAAAGAAAACTAGCTGTAACATTAAACTTAGACATTAAACTCCAGTAGACCCAGGAGTCTACAGAAGAAACCAATGAAAGTGCATACCCTGTGAATAAAATAAATACTATTCTTTTTCGTTATGCATATACTCACATATTGCACATGAGGTGCAATACTAGCAGTGTAGTTTTGTACATGTCATTTGATACATGTAGTTTCATATTCCCTAACATCCTGGCTTTTAAAAGTTAGAGAAAACCTCTCTTTAGCAACATCATTCACTAGGGCATAATGTGTAGCTTAGTGCTATATAGGTCTAGCTGAAATCCCTTAGTATTCTAACCTATAACTAATTATTAGGTTGGTGCAAAAGAAATAACGGTTTTTGCATTGTTGAAATTTGCCATTTGATATTTGAATATATTCGTAAATAAATGTGGTTATGCTATACATCATTTGAATAGACCTTTTTTGCTTTATTTTTTTTTCTGCTGACTTTTTAATTGCTTTTTATTTGATATTTATTTTAGACTATGGCAATTATGTTAGACAAAAAGCAAATTTGAGCAATTGTTTAATTTGAGTTCAAAATGGGTCATAAAGCAACAGAGACAACTCAGAACATCAGCGACATATTTGGCCCAGGAACTGCTAATGAACGTACAGTACAGTGGTAGTTCAAGAAATTTTCCAAAGGAGATGAGAGCCTTGAACATGAGAAGCATAGTGGCTGGCCATCAGAAGTTGAAAATGATCAATTGAGAATAATCATCAAAGCTGATCCTCTTACAACTACATGAGAAGTTGCTGAAGAACTCAACATTGACCATGCTATGATCATTTGGCATTTGAAGCAAATTGAAAAGGTGAAAAAGCTTGATAAGTGGGTGCTGCATAAGGTGGCTGAAAATAAAAAAATATTGTCATTTTGAAGTGTGGTTTTCTCTTATTCTACGAAAAAAAAAAACCAAACCAAAACCAAACACCACATTAATCAATTCTCGATCAAATTGTGACATTGATGAAAAGTGGACTTCATACGACAACCGGTGACCACCACCTCAGTGGTTGGACTGAGAAGAACATCTAAAGCACTTTCCAAAGCCAAACTTGCACAAAAAAAGGTCACAGTCACTGTTTGGTGGTGTGCTGCTTGTCTGATCCACTACAGCTTTCTGAATCCCAGCGAAACCATTACATCTGAGAAGTCTGCTCAGCAAATTGATGAGATGCACTGAAAACCGCAATGCCTGCAGCTGTCATTGGTCAACAGAAAGGGCCCAATTCTTCTTCACAACAATGCCCAACAACAAGTCACACAACCAGTGCTTCAAAAGTTGAACAAATGAAGTTTTGCCTCATCTGCCATATTCACTTGACTTCTCACCAGCCAATTACCACTTCTTCAGGCATCTCAATCACTTTTTTGCAGGCAAAATGCTTCCACAACCAGCAGGATGCAGAAAATGCTTTCCAATAGTTTGTCATACCCTGAAGCATGGATTTTTACACTACTGGAATAAACAAACATTTCTTGTTGGCAAAAATGTATTGACTGTAATGGTTACTACTTTGATTAATAAAGGTGTGTTTGAGCCTAGTTATACTGATTTAAAATTCATTATCCAAACCCAGAAGTACTTTTGCACCAACCTAATATAATACTGTTGATGTCGTATCAGACACATTTCAGAAAACCCCTGAAGCACCAATTAATTCTATTAATACTTTCTCATGAAATGCTATCAGAGCAATATTGTGACTGTTGTAAATTCATGGGGACCTAAATTAGTGGGAGATGGAAGTTATACAGTCTTCTGTATTTCTTTATAAACATTCCAAAGACAAGGAATAGAAGTGGTTTCCAAAATACTGATAGCCCTTAGTTTTGTGCATCTGTCTGCGTGATACAGCTTCATGACCTGCAAAGACCCAGTCAAAGTCAATTCTATGCTACCACTATCATCAATTTTTTTCACTCCACTGAGGAAAGTCTCTGGGATTTCATTGGAACCAACCAATTCCATGAATCTGTCAGGGTGGCAGCCCTGTTTTCTGGAAATCTTTCCCACCATTTGCTGTTCTTAATCTTAGAAAGTTTGGGGATGCACTTGGCATAAACCCAAAGATTTCTTAGATTATAAGCAGCCATATTCCCTGGATTCCTCTTACATTCAATGTAGCCTGAAGCAGGTCCTGAGAAGGACTTTCCCAGCAACTACATCTCTGGCCTGCTAAGGGCTGGAACTTGGCCCAGTTGGCCTTTAATAACCTTTCCATTTGGCCTAGCATCATTAACTTGGTCATACTAAGCAAAGGCACGTAGGGATACAACAGGTGAGTCTGATTTTCGGCAGAAGACTGACATCAGGTATCAGAGGCTACCAGCAAGTCTGTTGGTCATACAAAACTGGGAGGAATGGTTGATACACGAGAAGGCTGTGCTGCTATTCAGCGAGATCTAGATAGGCTGGAGTACTGGGCAGAGAAGAACCTAATTAAATTCAACAAAAGCAAGTGTAGGGTTCCTGTACCTAGGGAGGAATAACCCTATGCATCAGTACAGGTTAGGGGTTGACCTGCTGGAAAGCAGCATTTCAGAGAAGGAACTGGGAGTTCTGGTGAACAACAGGTTGACTATGAGCCAGCAGTGTGCCCTTGTGGCTAAGTAGGCCAATGGCATCCTGGGCTGTGTTAGGAAGAGTGTGACCAGGATGTTGAGGGAGGCTATCCTCCCACTCTACTCTGCCCTGGTGAGGCTGCATCTGGAGTATTGCATCCAGTTCTGGGAGCCCCAGTTTAAGAAGGACAAGGAATTACTGGAGGGAGTCCAGAGGAGGGCTACAAAGATGATTAGGAATCTGGAGCATCTTTCTTATGAGGAAAGACTGAGACAGCTGTGTCTGTTCAGCCTGGAGAGGAGAAGGCTGAGAGAGAATCTTATAAATGTTTATAAATATCTGAAGGGTGGATGTGAAGAGGATGGCACCAGACTCTTTTCAGTGGTGCCCAACAATAGGATGAGAGGCAGTGGGCACCGACGGAAACAATGGAGTTTACATCTGAATATGAAGAAAAAGTTCTTTACTTTGAGGGTTACAGAACACTGGAACAGGCTGCCCAGAGATGTGATGGAGCCTCCTTCTCTGGAGACATTCAAAACCCACCTGGACACATTCCTGTGTCATCTGCTCTAGGTGAAGCTGCTTTAACAGGTGGGTAGGACTAGATGATATCCAGAGGTCCCTTCCAATCCCAACCATTCTGTATCATATGGACAAGGAATTCAGCAGTGAAGACCAGGCGTGGAAGACAGAAGACTTCTATGTTTTATAAGGAAGGAAGCCACTAGAGGCCAGATTGGAGAAGACATTAGATGGAGACATTTGGAGATAAGGAACTGGATGGGCTCAAGAAGGAGCTAAGATTGACTTTGAGAGGTGATTGGTAGAGAGAAAACCAGAAGCGGTATCAAGACTTTCTGAGACCAGGATGAGAAGCCTGAAGAAGGAACAAGAGTAACTGGCTATCTGGGAAGGTACAAATAAACAAGAGACAGAACTGGGTCATTTGGATTAAGCATCAGGTCATGTGGCCAGACTAATATGTACTTGTCCTAGGAGTAAAGGAGGATTTTATGCTAACCTTGCACTTGCCTGATCTTAGTTCAGCCCCTGGCACAAATCATAGATGCTGATGAAATGCCTGCAAGCTCAAGGGGAATAGCTGCACATCTGCAACCATGCCTATTTTATCTCAAAAGCAGCTTGGGATTTACATCAGCCAGGAGCTCCCTGGTTGCCAGAGGAACCTGTGAGGGCCAGACAAGCAGCCTGGGTAACACACACAAACAAATACCAGAACACTACACTAACTAAACATCAAACCATGTGAGTGTGCTTTTGCTGTTGACCTGAGAGGAAACATCACCCCACTGCCTGGCTACCGCAGAAAGCCAGGTCTGAGGACAAGGCTGTTCTACTGAGAAACTCTGAAGTTTCACTTCAGGAATCATTAGCAAAATCATCCTGATTCCTTTTAAATCCTGAGAGAGTTTGTAAAACCACAACTCCATTTGCATTTTTGAGCATAACACAGCTGCTATTGGTTAGCCTGTTTCATAACATTGGCATGGGCCATGCTTCGGCTTCTCTGCCATCTTGGACATGAGATATTACAAGTTCAGTGTATGAGAAGGAAATGGAAAAACTTCCCTTGCCTCTGTCCTTAATTTGCAGTTTTGTTTGAACAGGGATGCTCCCCTTTGGGGTAATTAGGTAGTGCAGAGGACAGGGGCAAAACCAGAATGGCCGGGAAAGCACATATGCTAGAGCCACACAAGTATAATGCTATGTGTGCACATGTGGTAAATCTGTTCTGAGTGCCTGCTGCTGACATACCGAAGATCACTTTGCAAATGCTAAACTCTGCCTAAAGAGTAAGTAACAGACAGTAGTAGGAACTAAGATGAGCACTATGCTTTTTGCATCACTTCTTGACTGGTGCTTCAGAAAGAGCTGCTATGAGCTGAATTGCTATTTTACTAACACAGCTGTCAAGGAGATACCCTTCTTCCCCCTGCATGCAGCAGCTCCAGAGAAAAACAGAAAACCCGTACCCCGTCAAAACACACAGCTGAGCATTAGGGACCTTCAATGCATCAGAAAAGTGCATTTACCATCGGGGGCAGTGGCAAAATAATTTTGAACCAAAACTTCAAAACAAACTGTCGTGAATTAGTAATCTCTAGAGGCTGGCCTCCCTCCTTGGTGCCTCTAACTATTTCCTCATCTCCTCAGCTAGCAGCAAAAACATTCCCTATTGCATCAGTTTTGATTACTCTTTAGATGAGGAGATTCTCCTTTAGCTAACCATGATTGCACTATGTGTGGCCACTAGGACTTTGTCACTTAAGGAATGTCAGCAATCCTAAAAGATTTGAATACTACACAAAAGAGTATAGTTTGGAAGAGCTGTGGCATGATGAAGAATGATTCTTAGATAAAGTTCTCCCTCCCTTCCTTGTTCCAGGCTTTCAACCATTATAAATGAACACTGGCTCTCATGGACAGGCACTTCTTAATTTGTACCCAACTCTTCCTAGATTTAAGAGACAGAAATAATCACAAAATGAACAAACAAAAAAAACATTTTGGAATGAAAGAGTAAGTTTAACAGGCACTTTAGTTAGGTGTGCAATTTATCTGAACCAGCTGTTCCCACAAGCAGGATGTGATAGCACTAATTCCATAAGTGGTTCAATCAAGCTTCTTCAATTGTCAATTCATGTTCAGTTGCTTCCTGAATGTTTTTAAGTTGTCGAAGAAGCCATTCTCTTTGTTTCTTCCTCTGTTATAGAAAAGAAAATGTAGTCAACCAAATCCATTCAGGTGTCACCTGCTTAAAAAGAACCACCACCACAAAAATAACATAAAACCAAAACAATAAAACCGTACAACATACACAAAAGCATTATGAACTCAACTGGATTTTGGCTGAAGTTTTCAATTTGTTTTAAGTTGAGAAGACTTCACTCTTAGAGTAGGCAAGTTTTCCTGAACATTCACACACCTATGAACAATATGGTACAGGGGAAAAAACAAACTAGAATAGAATCTGATGGCTTCAAGCTGATGTGACAGCCTTCAGAGTCTGAATCTACTGCCTCCCTATCCTTTCTAGGGGCTTTCCACAGCCAGTTATCAAAGTTCCAGGGAATTGAGCTCTTGTACTCCACAGAACAGAAAAATAAAGATCTGTATAAGGTCTATTAATTTAAGCTTTCCATAGGAAACCCCACACTAATCAAAGTACAGCACACAACACTCCATTAGCAATGACTGACATTCCTTTTATAAAGTAGTATGATTTGGGTTGAACAAGGAAAGTAGTAGATTTGTTTCTTCAGTTATAGTTAACTTGCCAACATTAGGAAACCTGAGAATTTAAATCACTGATTTCTTCCCATTCTTAAGTTTATCCTAAAGAAAGATATACTAAAAAAGTGTACTTTTGCACTAGTGTACACAAGTAGTCATGCAAGTTCACAAGCTGAAGTAAATACTGGTTTGGAAAATTGCATCCCATCTACTCTATGATAAGGAATGATAACACAGAGTCTAGCAGGTTATGACTCAATTAATAAATACATGTTCTTGCTGCTGAAGTTGTGGAGATGTTCCATAACTAAAATTATCCCATATTACTAGAAAGACCTGTATATATTCAATATTTGTGGGAAATAGTATAGTTTAGCTATTTCATAACTAAGAGAAAACAATTACCACAAGAGCTTTATCAATTCTCTTCTTTCTGGTTTTTACTATTGGCAGATCTTTTATCCCTGGTATTCCAGTAACAAGCCATGAAGGTCCACTCTTGGAAGTTACTGTAGCCTCCTCAGATGATTTGGTGGGAGCTTGAGTCTCTACATTTGCAACATCATCATCTCTTGGTTCTTCATTTGATTCATCAGAGGCCAACACCGTTGAAAGCCTTCTTCTAGAAAATACAACCTGAGAGCTTTGGTTTATCTCTTTGTTCAATTCTTGTGAGTCAAACACTGCTGAAAGCTCTTTTGGGGACATATGAGGGATATATGCTTCAACACGTACTGATGATACTTGAGCTAATGTTCTACTTAGATTTGAGTTGGGCACTGGAGATCCATAAATTCTCTTAGTGGCATCTTGGTCCTTAATTGACTGATTTGTCGGATGTGTAAGAGAAGGCATTGTTCTTGAAAGCATTGAGTCCACTGGAGTGCTGTGTTTCACCATTCTCTTTTTCAGAAATCTTTTAACATTCAGAAAAGAATCTTCTTCCTCCAACATCCTGAAGTCAGGTTTATTGCTTTCAGAAAGTAAGAGAAAATTGTGTCATTGCTTACATAATGAGAGTTGTTATGTAAGGTGTTCAGGTGCTGCAAAAGCAAATCCAAGATATTCTACTTTCATATTTGAATTCTGTCCAAAAATGGAATTTATCCTTTGTATAGATCAGTGTTCTTCAAAGGTTTGGAAGAGCCATATCGAAAACAGAACATTAGAAGACAGCTTGACACACACACAACACTTACTCTTGCCCCAGATACTCCACAAATGCTAGAATTTTTTTAAGGTAGCTCATTAACTGCAACATCATTAAGACTGTGCTTTCTCCTTCAGAGTATACAAATAATATGCCTCTGGGGTTTCAACTGCTAGCACTTGGTAGGTAGATGAAAACTGTTACATGCCAGAAGAATTACCATAATGTAGCAAAAATTCAAGTGCACTAGAGAGATACGTGGAAAAGTTCTGGACTCAAACAAGCATCTCTTACTCCAATTACCATTTACTTCTCTTATTTTCTTAGAAGGGGGCTCACAAATCTATCATTCCCTCCTAGTTACAAAACACCTGTGTTTTGTGCAAGTCTGTTTTCAACTGAATTTACAACAACGGCAAGGTTGTTTTTGTTAGCAGCATTTCCCCTACCCATTTGTTAACTCCCAAAAAAAAGGGACTTGACTTCTTACACATAGAGAAGCCTAAAATAAATAAATCCACATTGAGATATATTTAAGATAAATATCTTAATTAGATGAGCAGTTAAGTATTTCTAGTAACTGTTGAACTCTTTGCTTTCATGAGGCAGTTCAGATATTTCACGCAGACTGATTTAATGAAGCTTATCAAGGGGGCAATATGTTTTAAGTGCCCATATTCTAAGCCCTGTAGATAAAAGGCCTTGTCAGGGGCTGGGACGACACTACAACGAAGTGAGGCACAGGAGTACAGGGAGATATATTTGCTGGAGTTAAAGGCATCAGTTCTCCATTCCTTGCCAATGTTTTGCACCTGTCTGAGTTTAGCAGATTTTCATATCCACTTTGTGTTTCTAAAGAACAGGAGGCAAGAGATACAGCACTGATTTTTTATTTTTTTTTTTCCTTTTTAGCCAGATTGACTTCCCATAGTCTTTATCGTAGAAGCTTACTGACAGCATGCTTGCATGATTAAACTTGGAGAGGGAATAAGGAGTTTGCAACCACCACTCCCACAAGCCCACCCTCAACTATATATTTTGATACCTTCCTCTTACTCATTAAAATTTAAATGGCCAATTAAAACCTACTTTTAATTTAAACTTAGTTTTAAAATAATGTTTTAACCAAAGTTTCTGAGAAAAACAACATTTTTTTTTAAATATCACACTTTCTCATGCTCTAGATATATATACAAACAACAACTTTTTCTGTTCAGTTGTTTCAATAAAACCATTAAAGGGGGAGAAAAGTGTAAAAACAACAAAGACAGATAAACCATTTAAGATTGTCAGAGTCTACCATGGAGAAAGTATCTTGCAGCAATTTGCCAAATTAAAAAAGCAAACAAACAAGCAGAAAACAACCAAAAAAACCACAGCCTTACCCAACCTACCAGTTTCCCTGATCTCTTCCTCTGCTCTTCATGTGATCTAGCTTCAGCTGCTCCTTCACTCCAGCTGGCTTCCCAGCATTCTATGCTGCAGAGACACATTTAGCATTTTTCAGGAGTTTCAGCTGTGCTGCTAACTGAATAAACTGCTAAATAGAAATCTCGGATGAATTAATCACAGGAAAATGGGCTAGCCAGCTTATCTATGTACTATGTTTGTTGCTGTTTATACTCTGCTGCTTGCTACCTATTTCAATCACAAAAATACATCCAGTGGTTAATTGGCTTCACATGGCTGCTTAAGGCACATTGAGGATCTGTTACAAGATAAGACGTATGTTGATGGACATATGTATGTTGATAGAATGTATCTATTCTCATTCTGATTTTATTTTCTCATTGCTTCTCTTGCCCAAAATATAAATGAGAAAACAAATGTTAAATTTGCCATGAAAACCTCTTCTATTAGGAAAACAGGTAGTGATAAACTGAAGTTTATTTTACTGCAGTCTGAATGTAATGGTGTTTTCAGCTAACAACTTTGGAAATACCAGCAGTTTATCTTGAAGGAAGTGGTTTAGAAATATCAGGTCTTAGATGAGAACTGTATTGGTCTGAAATGGTATGGTTCACATTAAGGACCATAATTATTGGTGACAGAGAAGAGCAACCAAAATGCACCAGCCCTGCTGAATTGCAAATCAGCTCTGTGGTGGATGGCAGTGAACAGCTGCTAATCACAGCACTGTAGAGCAAGAACCGGCAAGAAGTAGCATGTGCACAAATGTTGGGGTAACCCCTTTTGACAAAGCATTACTTGTGAACCTTTAAAATCTAAGCTGATCAGACAGACCTAATTTCAGGGCTCTATGTGGGTGATCTGAGGTTGTAGGGTGCATCTAGCGCAGACAGGGATGAAGGGCTGATCTTGCTGGGATTTGAACTTGTGGTTCCAGGCTGTCTGGGCATTTCAAGCCTAACCATAAACCATCCTTTCTTGCTGCATTAATAATTGCACTATGAATAGAGAATTGGAGCTACCAGTTCAATATTGAAGAATAACAGTCTGTCAGTATATGGGGAAAGTTGCTAGGTTTAAATTATGTGCCCCTAAGGAACTGAAAGAGAGCTTGAGAAATGGAGGCACTTTACAATCACATGGACTGCACAAGTAAACATCCTGGAAATAAATAGTCTGTCCAGGATAAGATATTTATTTCCTAAACTCCCAGGGGAAGTTCCTGCAGGAATATTTTGAGAACTAAACAAAAACTATTTTTGAGATATTTGTGGCTGGGCCAAAAAAAAAGAAAAAAATCTCAGTCCTTTATAAACATAGAAGAGGCTAGACCAACCCTTACCTCATTTTGAATATTAGTAGTTAGTTTTCAAACTAGTGGGCTTGTGGCTTGGTGAGCAAACCGACCAGGTCAGTCATACTGTAGCACCTTGCAAAGCTCAGCAAGCCAGTTCCTTATATAGCACTGGGTGAAGAGTGATGTCCTGACGTGGTGTTGCAATATTTGCACTGTCCTGCTGTGTCAGTGGGACACAATATCGCCTCTCGCAGTGAGGCAGTGATGCAAAAAACGCTGCACAGCATGAACATGCATAAGAGGCTTTCTGGTGAGTCTGAGCAAAATTTACGTCATTTCACTGGACCCCTTCAAAAACTCCTGGCCTTGTCTTCCAGCCTGTGTCTTGCCCGCCTTGCCATACTTGCCCTCACTTTACAGTGTATCGTTTTTGTGGCATCTCACAGTCCACCAGTGCTGTCTGTAACTGCATCATCTTTATGCCTACCATCCGTGGCCTTTTCCTGCAAACCTCTTCAAAAATAATCTTCCCTTATCCTGCAAAGCCATTACTTGCCATTTCCTCTAGTTCCTTACCAAATGTTCTCAAGATATAAATTAGGAGATTTGGAAGTTGGTCTCACTGTGAGCCATGGTTTCTCTTGTGTTCTACAGACTTAACTTTTTTATGAAGTGGTAGCAGGATGTTACAGAGAACGGGAAGAATGTAACTATGCAGAGATCAGACAGAAAAGAGTCCAAAATTAATGTAAGCATGCAGAGCTCAGCAGACCAGCTGCAGTGATGATATTATCTTGACCTTGGTGTGTCTGTAGTCTGGACATGAAACACCCAAGCTCTGGCATGAGTAGCACCTTGAAGGCTTCTTGCATCTTTCGAAGAATGACACATAGTATGTCCTGCACTCAGGCCTATTCATTATGAACCATTCCTTCACTAAAATTATAATCCTTGGTACAACCATCTTCCTCCTCAGCATTATTAGAGCAAGAACTCCATAGGTCTAGATCCATCTGTTTGGTCTACGTTTACGTATCTTCCACTTTTTTTGCTGTATGATGCAAAATGACACACAATTCTAGCAATATTATTATGCGCTTCCATATATATTATATCAAACCTCCCACTGCCTTATATTTATGACTTGAAGAATACTTTTGTTGATCTCATTTTAGGAGATAACTTCATCTCCCTTTCTAAATTTGTTCCAAAATTACAAAACCCACATAGGAAATGATTTAAATGTTTTTACTGCATCCCCTTGTGGGAAATTAATTCTTAATACTTTTACTTCCAAAACCAACAAAAGTGAGGACAACAGAAACAGCACAGTGTTTTGTTCAAATTTCAGCCTTTTCATTCCAATTCAAATACACAAATTCACTTCAGAGACATGAGAGTTTGAGGAGGCCTCATGTGGAAGAGGACAAAACTGGAATGAATTTTCAGTTTACCAAGGAATAACATACATACAGGAACACAAAGAGATACTTTTTCTCTTAGTGTTCTAGTCTAGACTGAGAGAATGCTTCTCCAATTGCTGCTCTAGTATTCATTTCTTCATTTCTCACACTGACAATGCTGCCAAACAGTTTTCCTGAAGGGAACTAGGATGCTGAACCAGCCCTTAGCTCATATGCTTCCCTGCCATATTATATTGAATTGGATATGTAATTGTAGTTTGTGAAGTCACAAATCTTGCAAAAGTGTCCAAGCAATTAGGAGCCAGGTGCAGCCTTTCTTGGGCAGAACAGTATCAGGCCTTTTCCCTACTCTTGCAACTAGTCTGATGTTTTTTGGTGCAGAGGGTGATTCCACAAAGAAGTACACAATAGGCAGTAGGAGCTGGTAAGTGGAGCTCAGCCCTCTACTCTGTCTACCCATGGTAGGATGACCTATGTTTGGAGAATTAGAAGGAAGAAGGAAGAGTCAGAAGATGATTATATGTAGTGGTGGGGAGTAAAAGGAGGGTAAAAAGAAGAAATGAACAGGGGCACACGAGGTGAAAATGCTTTCCTGAAGTTAGAGCCATGTGGAAAGAATAAATGAGAAGAAAGATTAAAGGAATAGGCAAGACAAAGGAAAAATAAAAAATAAGGGAAATTAAACTGTATTTTCTAAATTATTTATTAATAGAAGACTTGGGCCCTGATTATGAGTTATTTATGGATGAAGCTCCATTAAGATGCAAATCTGAGTCAAGTTCCCACAACCTATTCTTCATGTATCTGAGTTTTGTGTACAGGCAAGTCAAACAGGCATGGTCTAAGATTGGTGATCAGGCTGAACTCCTGGGTAAAAACATGAGTGGAACATCTCCTTTGTTGACATGAAGGCTGAAACCTGCAGGGAGCCTCATCATGAAATAACCTTTGCAGATGTAGTGCCTCCCTTGCTCTTTCCAGCATTATGGCAGAGTGGGTCATGCAAAAGGAGCAGAGCCTCTGTCCCAGTCAATCACAAGCTCTCTGGGCAGCCACAGACATTGACATGGAAACAGTCCACCACTTCCTGTGGACTTGGCCTCTTTAGGTACATAAAGCTGGAAAGAGGAAACTGGTGGGACTTTTCAAAAGCACCTCAAGCACTTTATTTCCACTTATTTCAGTGGGAATTACATGCCTGAGCACTATTGAAAATCCCAAGATTCATGATAGGGTATGCAGTGAAGGCAGTAATTTTGTATATGTGTTTAGAAGACACGAATAGGATAGATTTTTGTTTCAGTTGGAAGGGACCTACAAGGACCATTGAGTCCAACAGCCTGGTGACTTCAGGGCTGACCAAAAGTTCAAGCATGGTATAAAGGGCATTTTCCAAAAGCCTCTTAAACACCAACAGGCTTGGGTCATCAACCACCTCTCTAGGAAGCCTGTTCCAGGGTTTGACCACCCTCTTGGTAAAAGAAATGCTTTCTAATATCCTGTGTAAACCTCCCCTGGTGCAGCTTTGAGCCACTGCCACACGTCCTGGCACTGTGTACCCAGGAGCAGAGCTCAGCACCTCCTCCTTCACTTCCCCTCCTCAGGAAGCTGGAGAGAGCACCGAGGTCGCCCCTCAGCCTCCTCTTCAAACCAGACAAACCCCAAATCCTTAGCTGCTCCTCAGAGGACATGCCTTTTAGCCCTTTCACTAGCAAAACCCTTACTGAAACCTCCAGAAACCAAGGACTATATGAATTCTTTGTGGTCTGTTAAACAAGCTTTTCAATGCTTAAACAGCACTTACGTACATTTATGAATTTGCTCTCCAGCAACTTTAAAGTTTTTGTCTCATAAGCAGCATAAGAGGAAGGCTTTAGGGAAATCTGAACAGATGGTTTGGGGGTTTCATAACCTATCAGAAAAAAATGGCTGTGTACTGGCAATGCAGCCATTCATAATGTGTATTTCAGGTTACATGTTTACACATTTTGAGTAGTGTACCTCTGCTATGACTGGGTCTGTCCAGCTCGACAACAAATCTGATTTTGCACATTCAAAACCACAATCTTGATATACTAACTGTGTTTCACAGCTGCTCAGAAAGTCAAACCCTTATTTAAATCACCTTCCATATGATTAATTTCAGTGAGAGTTTGAGGAACAATGAGATTTGGCTCTTTGTCTCTGAACCATCACAAATATGCTTAAATGCTTTTAATGTAGATGTTGATGTTACAATATTTTCGGCTAGGTCCACCAATTGCAGGAAATTGGAAGTAGTATTCTAACTGCCATTTTTTTTTTTTTCTGCTTAAACATAACATTAGGACTGAGTAAACAAAAGCCTTAAGGAACACATCTTTATCCATTATAGACAAGTTCAGTGCCACGTCCTCCCTCAGCATGGACCAGCTCTGCCCTAAGATGCAGTGCTTGATGTCTATGTGAGAGGAGGATTAGGTTGTACATATTTAAAGATGCTACTATCTTAAGACCAATTATAAAACCTTAAGACATTAAAATTGTTGCCTCTCTTCGTTAAACAAGGTTATAATACACAAGCAGCGACTCTGAAACCAATGTGGGAATGCCAAATTGAGAAAAGTATCTTTTTTTATCTGGTGGATTAATATTTGATTTTGAAAAGTCTAATTGCCTCAGTAGTAAGAAACTAGGTACACTTTAGTAGCAGTAGGGGTCATTGACCTTGATAAAATCAATGTGCTACCACCTGCCTTTGTAATTACGTCAACGACTCCTCTTCATTATAGGCTTACTCACTTCAGTATTACCAGAGTCCCACAATGTGTTCTACCAGCATGTTGTTTATTCACTGGACAGTGTCCTATACACTTTCTACGTGTTTCTACACACTAGAAGTCAATCCGAGTTAATATTCAACTGGGACCTTTCCTCAGTAACTTGCTGTGTGTTTTCTGATATGACTGCTCCTTTCTAATTATGTTGGCAGTGCTGCTGAGGAACACATAATATTATTGCCAAAGTTCAATAAACATACAGAGTAACTATAGAGTTTGGAGGAAAACAGTCAGTGGTGCTTTCATGACCTTTGGCAACAGTATGAGCACAGTTTGGCTAATGCCAAACATATGTCTAACTTCAAATCTCTCAGCAACAAGAAAATGATGGATTTGCTTTACTTCATTACATCTAACAATAAACAAACAAACAAAAAAGTCATGTTTGTGCAGTGCAGTAGCGTGGTCAGACTGAGTGTAGTACTGTGCAGGAAGTCAGGCCAGATGAATATCAATGGCTCTTTCTTATCATATTAGAATCGCACAGATGACTCCCCAGATAGTCTGAGATGAGGGAATGCTAATGAAGTGATTGGAGTTCCACTGACTTAGTGAAGCAGAGCATTTGTGATAAGGAAGCTCATCTGCTTTGTCTGTGGTGCTGTAGTAATTGACACGTTTCTCTCTATGAAAGCCCTCATTGGCATCTTCAGACTATGCCTAGTAAATGGAAAGGTAAACATTCATAATAATCATGACTACTTCATCACTAGCTCCTTCTACTTCATTGTGAGCTCACTATGGCTAAATCTAATAATAGTGGACAATGTCTGGCTAGAAGTATAGAAATACCATAAGCCTAGGGAGGATCATATTAACATAATAGTAAAAGCCCGTTTATATTCTCTGAGCCTTGAGCCTGAAAACCTATGCAAATTACTGCTGTAACTGATAGCAGAAATTATCTTCACAGGATTGGATGTTTAGGATCAGATAAGGACTCCTAAGAAGCCTGGCTGTACCTCAAGATCTCCATCCTCAAATGATTTCTCCACAGTTCAGTGGGATTTACTGAGAGCCAGAATTGTCACAGGCAATTTCCATAACATGGCTCACTTTCCAACTATGGCTTTCTTTCCATCAGAATGACCCAAATGAGAACATGGTCCATGACTGGTACCTGTATAATTGTTTCCTTCCATTGAACATCATGTTCCACCAGCAGGAACAGTGCATTAGGTGACCCACTGCCCTAGGGAATGGCTGCAGAACTGGTAGGTTTTGATATATATATACTGTGGCAATACATCAATAATGCCTGGATAATGTACACAATGTTCTCATTTTCCATTTGACCCTTCCCACTATCTCAAATCAATAATATCCTCTGGTAACATTTTTTGACAAGAACGCCTGTTCTCTCTGAAATTTCTCATTCAGGTACTGCATTTCTATAGCATAAACCACCCACAACTGGAACTGGTGTTCTTGTAAAAAACTGGTACCAGAGAACATGAGCAACTCACCATTGATACAACCTCATTCTTTAAGCAGAACAAATTCTCTTACTCTGTGATTATGTTGCTCAAGTGCTTCAGCTGTGTAATGGGGCGTGGCAGAAAAATGTTTCCAAGTACCTGACCTGGGTCATTAATCCAGAATATACACTATCTCATTAACAAATGTGTGTGTGTGTGTGCATATTTTATATGCAAGCATAGATAACTCTGTGTGTATATACATTAAATCCTCCAAAACCACACAGGCAGTGTTGCACATTCAGAGAAAGACTTAAAATACCAATGTGGCACAATTAGTCCAATGAAAGATGGAGGCCAGATTTTCAGTTTGTTTATGTCCTTTTGACTTTAGTGGAGCTATTCTGATTGACACTAAGGAAGATCAGCCACAGTATTTCAGAGGCGAAGGAGAAAACTAAAAAATGGCCACATAAGGCCTCAAACACTTCCCACTGGTCTAAGGGCAAACAAAGAATGGTTCCATCCCACTCACTGTCATCAAGATAATTCTGTATAACTCACACTATGCTATCTAACCTGCAAGAGAAACAGCTTGGGAGTCTTAGTCTAGCACTTGGAATAGGAACCTTTGTATCTGAGCCCAGGCTGTTTTCCATCACAAGGGACTCTGCATTTCCAAGTTATCTCAAGGCCTATCTGCAAGGACAGGCTTGACAGACCTGAGCACCTCTGCTTTAACTCTGAACTGGCCAGGTGGGAGTCTGCTGTGATTTGGAAGTGGTACAAACTACTTTGGTTCTGTGCCCAAACTTACAGAGTCTCTCAAGAGACATGTTACCTGATACAACTTTATCACTTTTCAAATAAATGTTAAGTTAACTTATGCAATTTTACACTTAGGTTAGTTCTGTACCTTGCACAATATAAACTGTCTACACAATCTACACCTGGCCCAAGTAGTCAATTATTCCTGGCTTGTGGAAAGGGAGATATGATCTTCTCTTCCCTGTCTTTTGGTCTACGTGGCCAGTATTTTGCCAGTATTTGCACATGTTTACTTTCCACTGCTTGCACAATTAACGGAGAGCTTGGCCCAAGCTGGCTTCCGCTGTAGTCAATGCAGAAAGTCAACAAGACTCACAAGGGAGCTAAATTGTTCCCATAACGTTCTTCAGTTCAAAGCAATTGTGAAAGTACAATTGCAGGATTTCTAGATGCATGTTCATATCCTTAAAACTGAGAAGTTGTAGTTGGACCCTTGGAAAGGCAGCCTGGTATAGAATAATGATTTATTTGATTTACAAAAAAACACCCCAAACCAAAACAACAATCCCAAACAGCTCTTTATTCAAGCAATTTTTTCCTTTATTTTTAATTTTATTTCAGAAATCATAATAGTGCAAACACTCAGTATAAAAGTTGCAATAAGAAATTTACATTCACATTTAACATTTCAGTCCATTCACTTTTTAACATAAAAATAGGACAAATATTGAATTGCTCTTCTCAATTTAACAATTCTGAAAAAGACTGGAAGATACTCTACAATATTCTATTTACATAAAAATAGACCCGTATTATTAATGCAAATCTATCATTAGAAGTTACCCAGTGTTAAGTTATTGTATTGTACTATGTATATACATACATATATATATATATATAGTGTATAGCTATATAGATATAAAAATTGTTTCTAGGTTCAGTGGGCTACAATAGTTGGAAAACTGACATCTTGACTTACTAGTGCATTCCTGAAAGTTAGGACTATTAATTTTATTTACCGTGATACAGTAGGCCTCCTCCTGGTCCCTTTGAAGTCACTGACAACATGCCATTTGACATCAGTGGGAGAGGATCAGATATTAGAAGAAGGCCTGATCTAACAATCCAAAAATAATTGAGGTTAATACTTCCATTAATTTTACAGGGCTGTAAATCAGACTAAAAGATCTTCTGAAACCTCATATGCCAATTAAACAGAGAAAAGGATACATTTGGTTTTCCATTTGAGGAATGGTGTATCTTTACCTGATGCAAATCAGGTTTTTTTTGAAAGTCCAAGCAGAATATTCAAGTTAGTTTGGAAGCAATGGAGAATTTACTGCAAACATGTGCAGGTTAAGCAGGTGATAAATTTCCTCTTGCATGGTCTTCCTACTGGATACTTCAACTCAACCCACCTTATATTATAAACCCCTAAGACTGTCTATTTCCTTGCTCTTATTTTTTAGTAAAAAGTGGCAACCAGACACAGGCAACATGTCTGCCCTTGAAATGGGTTTGCACAAGTTTAGTAAGCTGCTAGGGAACAGAAATTAGGCTACTCCACTCTAGCTTATCTGTGTCTCTTGTTTGGGGACTTGAGCAGAGACTGCCTATCACTGGCAGGGTTAAGCCTCACTGCCCAGCTTGCTGTCAGCGGCTGGTGCCTGCACTCCCACCACAGGGTACATTTATTTGCCCTTTCAGGTTTGCTGTCGCATGTATTCCTCTTAACCAGATTATGTCACAGAATCACAGAATCAAAGCTGTTTCTTTTCCCCAAACACCTATTATATGAAAAAACAGATTTTTGAAAACATATTTTCTTTTTGAAAAATAGGTTGTTTAACGACCGTGTGATGGAGGACCTACAGAGGAGATGGCAAGCTGGTCTGAGTGGACAGTAACAGCCTGCACCAAAATATGATGGCACTGAACAAATGAAGTCAAGTTAAGGGCAGCAGGCATGCTGATTTCTAAGAAGCAGTGTTTTATGAGCTGCAGGTCACATTTTTATGTCCAAACAAGTGTTGAGAGGCAGGTAGGCATGCCTAGCTCCTTTTCCTCTTAGTGCTATGGTATTTATTACATTTAAGTATTTCCAGGGCTCTTAAAATCCTAGGAAAGCTTATAACGGATACTGTGCCATCATGTATAAGCAGACCAATTTTGATTGTAGAACACATGCTCCATGTGTTTTTTTGCTTCCTACTTCAGACTGCTGAACATTTCATTATAAAAAGGAATCACATACATTTTAAAATCTTTTCAAATAACAGATCAAAAAATACTTAATATCTAATTTCCAAGCAGAACCTATGGAAGTGCAAAAATTAACCTGTCAGTGGAGAGTGCAAGGACTACTCAGCAGGATAATATCCAGACAGGTATGAGTTGCAGCACGAGTTTTAGTGGCAGAGTTTATAAGAGGTCAAATTTCAATGAATCTGGTTGAAACTCTGAAATGTGTGTATTACTACTGTTTTCCACCATTTTCCACATTCCATTTCCATATTGTACACATTCTGTGTACAAACAGACAAATCTACACAAAAGCATATAATGGAAAAAGAACCTCCAAGAAAAGGCTTTTAACCTCTGTTGGAATTTAACTGAAAATAATCTCACTGCTCCAGAATTCTCCGTATTGAGTTAAATTATGCCAGAAATGGTAACTACTCTTGGACTCTGTTTTTTACACCAGTAACTCTGCAAGCATTACCTTCATTTTTACAATATCTTGTGACATTTTTCAAAGCTACCTCTGTGTAATAAGCAGCTGCTTGAATGCAGAAATAATACATTTGGTTTGTTGAAATCCAAATTTGTACAGACAATTACACTTGTAAATAGGAGCAAGTTACACCATCACTTCTTTTTTTTCTTCTTAATTGAACGCTAGTAATGTGACTGTAAAAAAGCGAAAATTCTAAGTGAAGAAGCATTTCTACTGTAACAACTTAAAAGTGTAGTTATCATGAAGCAATTTTGTGATGGCACAGGTAATTCATTTGCATCTATATTTCATTGAAAATTCTTGATTTATTGCTTGAATCGCATCTGAAATGTAGGAACAGACAATCTTTTCACCCATGTGCACTAAGGCACAAAAGGCATGAGAAATCACCTAAAAAACTTCAATGTGCCAGCTCAAATTTTTCATAAATGATGCCATCATTGACAAGTCCAGGGTCAGAGCAGCAGGACAGGCACTTGAAAGTAAGACACAATAGTGTGCACGACTGCAGTAATTAAAGCACACCTTAGCCTTGCCCACAAGAACTGCTTAGCTATTTTACCACCAGCAAGCTTATTTACATCTAACAAATCTGGCAGTGCAGTTACAAGCTGTAGGTGTGTTCTGGATGTTTTTAATCAATGTGTTGTGTAAACCTGTTCTGAAGAGGAGGGCAGCCAGCTTTTTAAAAGGAGCTCAAAACTATCTGGATAGATTTTTTGCAGAACACAGCTCACTGTCTGTGCTGAGCTATCTTGTTCTTATACCTGTGTATGGCCCTCCCATAAACACTTGGAACACACCTTGCACCCACATAGCTGTGCTGGTAGTAAACCCAAGTAGTAAAAAGCTTCACAGTGATGCAGCACTTTTTGTTCCCTCAGTTTTATGCAGGTGTAACATGTCAATGCCACAGAAGGCATAAAACAGGGATCCTAATATAAAAAAGCAGATCCTTCAGCATGCAGTAAGGCACGAGCAAAACCAAGTCCTTTCAGCACACAGGCTATGTATATTATTAACCAAAGCTAATTCAAATTTCAAGGTTCTTCCTCATTATGAGAAAATAGGCATTTAAGGTGACAACTCCCAACCATTTCTAAAGATTCCTTCTGAAATTCTGAAAGTAGTTCACAAAGAGATCTTGAACATTCTTGTGAATGTGAACAGACACCAAAACTCAGATATGGATTTGGCTGTGCAGTTACCATAAATATTAGCTTTGTTGCACTAGTAATCTGTTTGAATACTCTGCCAGCTCAGATGCTCAAGACCTGTCCCATGTCACTGAGAGCTTTGCCACTGACTTCAAAAGGAGTACTGGCTCTTCACCTTTTCCTTCCAGCATTTGCTACCTCACAGGATCCTATTCCTTTTGTTATTTTGTACTCCTATTAACTCAGTGCTTTTAAAAAATTATTTTCCTGTTTTTGTCTTTGCACCAATTAGATTATAAGTCAGACCAGGCCACCCAAGCAGTGTGACATTTTGAAGAAAAATTAAAGAGCAACAGGTAGCCCTCCTTATGTGTATTTCTTACCATTTATTTAGATTTACATATTTATTCATTATTTTGATATGGCCTGAAAACTCAGTAAGAGATGGGATTAAAAGGAATGAAGAGCTGAAAGAAGCCTATACAGAGTTCTGGAAAAAGCCAATCATAAACAGAGATGGGGTAGAGAAGCAGAGTCCAGATTGTCATTAGTTACAACAGTTATGCCACACTGACACATAAAACCCACTGAATTTGAGATAAGTTAGTTTATGACTGTTAGAAACCCTTATCTGCTGTATGAAACTAATCATCAGTACAAGGTAGTGGTTCTTATATGCAGGCAACTGGGATAGGCTGAATGAAACTACATCTTAACTCATTATGATAGAAGTACTTGCAGAAGCTATACTGCATAGTTAACCCCACAGTCAACGGCTAAAACAAACAAATTAATGGATTTCTAAGTCCTATTGTAAAACTAGATCAAATCTCTAAAATACAATAAGTCCTTATTAATCCATAGTAGAAGGTATTTACACTCCACACCCTTTTTCCTCTGCCACCAACCTCAGCTCCTACATTACTCCTCATTTATCATGCAGCAATTTTATAAGTCATTTGAGAAGTAGTCCCAAGCTGTAATGGAAGAGATAGCACAACTTTAAAAATGATGCATGCAAAATACCTCCAGAATTTCAAGTTTTGTTCAGCAGCAACACAGGGAAAGTCAGCTAGAGGATTGGATATTGAATTCTTATTCCTATGTCACTAACTGACATGGGCCTCAAGCTGTGGGTTAGACTGTTAAGCTCAAGGGAGGCATCCTTGTAAGCATGACTTCAGTGGGAGCAGCATGAGCATCAGCACAGAGCCCAGATGGCTCAAAGCCAGAGAACCCAGTGAACTTTCTCCTAATACTTTCTGTTAAGCAATATAAGTTATTTGGAAAAATGAATCCAAAAACCTAACAAAAATAAGGCAGCAAAATTAATTTATGTATATATACATATGTATGTATCTAGGAAAACAATCTATTTGCATTGTGTACTTTTCATATACAATAACTTATTACCACATTATAAATATACTCTGGGTAACATCAATGGGCCAAAAATTCACCTCCTTTTCCTTCATAGTGTTGCACCTGCATACAGCAATGATGGACTTGACACTTGGTCCTTCTTGATGACAATACTACATCAATGCAGTATCAGAGAATACCCACTGAATGTGAGATATTACACCATTATGAACTAGAATATCTGCTTGCTTTTTATATTACAGTAAGTTGAGTTTATTGCTTCTAATGACCAGAAGGTACCTTATGAAGACAGCACAGATGTTGATAACACTTTTCATATACTATGTTATGGATCTTTGAACACTGAGGTTGGCAGATCACAATAATTAAATTATTTTTCTTCTTTATTTGCTGTTTGCATTTTGATTTTGCTTTGCTGAACGCACATGCAACTAGTGGATTTAACTCTGTGCCAGAAGTGATATGTCAAAACCATTTAGGAAAACTTACTGTTTTGTTTCATTTTACCAAAGTCAGGCATGAGTGGCATGCAGTAGGTTGCAAGGAAAAGCAAAAGGACATCCATTTCCAAAGGATTTATAATACCCATGCACATGTAAAATGTCTCTTACAAAAATCATTAACATTTGTTAAAAGTGTGCCTTTTTACCTCTTTTTATACAAGTGTACATGCAATTACCTGTCTGACCTAAAACTATTTACAAAACTTCATAATACAATACACCTTTTAAAGTGAATAATACATGAAAGGCCAATGTTTTCTGTTGCTTTATAACATTGTACAAGATTAAAAAGTAAATAAGGCATTATAATACAGGTTTATCACAAATTAAAAAATGTCAGTTTTCACTGTAATAGAAAACTCTAACTTGAAAGAACATTATGGCTAAATAGTCCTCCTGCTTGGGGAGAATACATACTGAATCTGGACTTGCTGATGTAAAGAAAATGATTTGTTTCTGCTACAAGCAGGAATTCCACACATTAACATGATTTATGCTACTTTCTAATGTGTTCAGACTCCTCAAAGCACTGAAATGGCACAAGTCAGTTTCCCCTCTAACAGTGACTCCAAAGTATTTTCTTTTGCCTTACAGATAAATTACAGGCAAAAGCATGAAAGAGATTTAGGCACATGACCTACTCTTGTTTACAGTGTTGTAAAATATTCAATTCAGTACTGATGCAAGACATTGCTGTAACCCAAAGCAGAACTTGGCCTACAGAAGCTCCTGACCTTCACAAGCATGCTAAACTCCTGGTGATTTCTACAGGCCTTGTGGGTATATAGCAAATGCAGATTCGGCCCTAACAAGCTGAAGCGTTTTGGCTCTCAGCCTCACCTGGAGAAAGGAAGGGAGAATTTGCATCTGCTTTACTGAAGACAACGGAGTGCGACTTGCCACAGTGGGAAGCAGCTACAAAAAACCATGCATTTTACAGTCTGGATTAAATAGCTTTCTAGTCAATGCAAATGGAAAACATTTGGAAACATCTAGCCAGTAATTCAAATGAATGCCAGTTTGTAATCTCAGCAGAGAATAATAATTAAAAAAACATTTAAAGATAAAGGTAGCATGGCAACACTTTGAAATTAGCTCTGAAGACAGTGAAGTCTGAAGGTCTCTGATACTTATCTCCTTAAAGAAAGAAAGACTTCAGTATTACTGTTATCTGAAAGAGAAAATGTGCAAACTGATGTGAAATATTGTGCTTGCTATTGACAGATATCAACACGCCAAAATGGCATCACTTTGTTGTAGGGCTTGTATCTGTTGTTTCAAGCTGACAGCTGCACATAAACTGTGAACGGAAGAGCAGGAGGCTATTCTGCCCACAGTGCAACAAGTTACTGTCCTCAGTTAAACGTGAGGGACTTTGAGGTACTGTGAGACAGAACTGACTTCATGCTTGGGCTAAAGCAAGGTCACCCAGGCAAAAGTTAGAGCTTGACCAGAAAATTAATAAATGCAACACAGGAAAATCAACTGCATGCATTAAGGTGGAGACAACCCCAATCTCACAGAAATGCAAGGAAACCATTCTGATGATTTTCAGGGATATTAGGATGGCCCACATATTATCTTCAGCCAATTGATAATAAACATTTGTTGACAAGCTTCTCTAATTTGGCAGAAAATGTGCATTTGTGGGGTTATCAGAAGTATCACTACTACCTCTTTACATTTATAAAACTTTCTGAACATGTCAAAGAATGCAGAAGAACAGAGAGATTAAATCTATCATTTAACACTATCACACAAGAGCAGAAATAAAATGTACACATGAAAGGAAAATGGGGAAAAATTATATGAATGGGGGGGAAGCATAAAGGCAAGAGCACAGCTTCATTATATCATGATTTCAACAGGCATTTAGTTTTCCCTGTTGGAATGGCTGTTGAACATTGCCTATCATTTTCACATGGCTTTTTACTAATTTGTGCCTTGTCTTAACCTCCTTCATGATTCTGTACTATTTAGTCCAGGACTACATAGAAAAATATAGTTTTTCCCATAGTAAAATCGGCAATAACAACTACAACAAAAATACAGAAAGTGTTAAGGGTAGGAGTCAAACTAAATCTGGAAACTGACTCAAAATACATCATCATTGGTGCTGTAAGCTAGCACATGCACACTGGACTGGCTGCAGCACCAAAAAGCCGTCCTGGTCCACTCAACCTGCTCTGGAGGCAGGTTCCTGCCAAGGGCCGAATGAGAAGCTAATGATGGATTGCGCCTGTCTGGTCCTTTCTATTCAACATTGATAAAACATTATTACAAAAGTCACACACCTCATTCGACTGTTGGCCAGGAGGACCAGGCTTAGAAGAACTTTGGAACAATTCTACTAGCACCTGCTAATCTTTGAAAATATTCAAATGAATATTCCAAATTTACCTTGCTACATGATCTTCCACTGACATTACTCCAGGACTAGGCTAGGAATGAGTCTGGGAATGAGAACAGTCCTGAAAATATTAGAACAGGGGACAACTCATTTCTGCTCACTGTCCATTTAGTGATAAAAGAAACAATGGCAATACTGTGGACCTATTATAATAAAAAAGTAACAAATAATTCCATTGTAAGCTTTTGAGATGGGTCAATGGCTTTATTTGTCTATGTGTTCACATGCTACCAGATGTACTGGGGGATCTGAAAATGCTTTCAATAACTACACATGTAAAAAAATGTACTGGTGAAATTATACCAAATTCACTGATTCAAAAGTTGTGTAACTTGGGCTCTTTGTGAGTAGGACTGAGTGATTAATGCTATTGCACATAATGCTTTCGATTTAGTTAAATATATAACTTACTTATGTGATGATTTAGTTCTTACAAACCTATTAGAAATCATAAATACGCAGTGTGCTTTACATGGATACTACTTATTCAGTTTAATTATTCTCTACATGTATTTCTTTAAATGGTTTAGAATGACTCCAAACCAGAATTAAGTTATTCTAGAAGACTACCTGTGAACTTGATAGCCGTTAGAGAGACAAAGATATGCAGTGACTTTCCACAGATCAGCCAGGGTGCATAGACCTAGTACAATTAGGAAGTAGTTATCTTTTTTTAGTCATTTTAATAACAATACTAATTTTGCTAACTTTGTAATGAAGCACTCACCTGACAGGGTACATAAAAATTAAGTAAAAACCCTGCTGAACACCACTGGAGTCCCACAGCCACCTGCTATGGCTACATGGAGTATGGATACTCCTGCAGCATTTCTTCAACCGTTTGCATCTGTTGACACAGTATTTGTCCATATACTTTTAACACAAACAGTGACTGCTCCAAAACAAATGCTGATTTCAGGAGAATCAGAATATTATTTCCACTGAAATCGATAATGAAATAGGCCAACCAAAGGGAAATGTCACATCTAGTCCATGCAAGTTTTCTACTGTACTGTCTGGACAACTTCTGCAGACTTAGGTGTTTGGTTTTTTTGTTGTTTTTGTTTGTTTGTTTGTTTGTTTGTTTTTAGGTAAAAGGAAGTTTTGAATGTTTTTAAATAACATGAAGTTTTGCTTCTCTTTTGGAAAGCAGTGAGGCTAGTTAGCCTGTGCATCCCCAACAGGACAGTACGGCACCTGTCCATAGAGCACGTCACTCATCAGAATGACCTCCAACTGCTCCCACAGATCAGTGTTTCAATATGAAACCATGAACAATAGGACGTGGGCTGCACTGAAGGAAAAAGCAGTCAAAATATGTTCCCTTTTACGCCAATTAAGAGCAGGCCTCACTCTTCTGGCACGTTTACCAGTGTGCTCCTCATCTGGGCAAGGTTTGACTGTGCTTGTTTCTCAGAATTATAGCTTTCTATAATTGAACAGATTTGAAGAGTGAGCCTGGATAGAATCAAGATATAATAAAACTGTGGCGTAAATTTAAAAATCAATTAAGATGTAAGGCTATGTAGGCAAACATACAAATGTCACAAGCTAGCAACAGCATGTTTTTCACCAGCACAGAACTATTATTTGAGCTGTTTTGAAAGGTAAATCTGAATTCTGGAACTGAGCCACATGACCTGTGCTGTTTGTAAACATCTGAAATAATACCATACTTCTGCTCTTCAATAAAATCAGTACCGTACATAAAGGAATGTTTCTATATTGCATAAACATATTGCTGTGCTTGCAGGGTGGCTCCTCAGTCTTGCACAGAGTCAAATGACCTGTGAAGAGGCAGCAACTTCTAAACTCTACCACTTTTTTTTTTTTTTTAATGGAACAAATATATATTGTTCTTCTGCCAAACCTTTAAGTTCTGTAGTTCGTATACTTCATGTCCTAGTGTTATGGTTTGAATTGGATTTTTTGGACGGTTTTAGAGCATGCAAAGAGAATTTTAAAAAATATATAGGGTTTAGCAATGAGCTAAATCCACCCTTCATTAATCTGCCATTGACAGCACAATGAACACTCTTCTCATTGCTTTAACTCATGCACTGGGAGCGCAGTTTCTCTAACTCTTGCTGTAGCCCTGGAGAGTCTTCAGCTGCCCCACAATCCATGGTTAAATGCAGCTTTGCTAATGCCTGAGCTAATAATGCTGGCTATGACAGAAAGAGAAATCTCTTTGCTATGTCATTGCACATATATGTGTAAATAAATACATATTTTTATGTTTATATCTATATCTATAAATCTCCACTAAGTCTACATAGGACTGTTTGTATATGTGCATATATAGATTCAAACATATATACACACATAAATAATTGCTTGCACATTTATCTCTTTTTTGTTTTTTTTTCATTTACCCTTTGAACATGCCAAGAAAATATTCCTCGTTTCCAGAAAACCAGGTTTTTACTTTTCCTAACAGAATTGCTAGCCCTTATATGTTCCATCTCAAGAGTTCATTACACAGTCCCCAAGTTGTCTTTGGTTGGGTTGTAGTGGTCCTTGGTTAATGCCATGGCCTATGACTTCTAATCTCTTGGTAAAAATTCAGGCAACGATTGCTCTCCAAGTTCATTGCAAATGGCACAACCAAATCTCCTTTGCTCTATGCCTCCTTCACAGCTGGCACAGAAGGAAGATAATGCAGTGTTTGATTTGTTTGAGTGGCAGGTGCCTGGCCTGCCCCAAGCCCAGCTTTTACATTAAAGCTAGCAACTGAGGACACCGATGGACAGCTGGTGCCCAGTTTTGTTTGAATGTTTGCTCGCCCATACGGGTACATTTTCCGCTCTAAGTTTAAAGACCGTGTTTGTGAATTATTTCCATCAGCCTTTCCTTCCAGGAAATAGGTCAACATTTCGCCTTTTCCCTTTACACTGACTTTACCCCTGCACATGAATTCATAACTGCACCTTTTTAATATCCGCTGAACTTCTTCTGTCACCTGTAGACAGAAAAAAACAATCATTAGTTTTTCCTGTTCATGTAAGGCTGATCATTGAACTGCCCACCCCTCCTCATTTTACTTCTCTGTCACAAAATATGCATAAGCAGAATGAATTAGCACCTTCTGCTGTTCTCATGCTCAGTTAGAATTTTCTTAAGGAATTAAAAATCACTGAACAAACTGAAATCTGAGAAACAGGACTTCTGGTCTTGAGCTGAATCATTACACAGACAGATTAAGCTCTGTCCAACAAAAATGTGTAATCAAATTGTCCACTCTTGTAAGCTGGATCAGTTCCAGTGACGTTAATTTACTCCAGAAGAACTTTTGATCCCTGGAGACTAGACTGGTAGTTTGGATAAAGGACTGCAAGAGTTCATAGAGATTTTGAGAAGTGCAGCATAGTTCATAGCCAAGCTCTAGTAGAACAACAATGTTCTTTGTCTGTGTAGCTTCTCTGATCAAAAGCATTCAAGGAATTGTTAAAGCTTCATAAAAGCCTGCAAGATGCAAATGGACATGGATTCTTTCCTTGTAGTCCTTGTTCAGGCAAAATTCCTACAGTACAAGGACTGGGCCATATAGAGTTGGCCTTCCCAAGCTTGCCTCCAACTGTGTGCAATGAACTCTGTTTCTTCTGGTAGGAAATGATTTATTTGTGGATTTATTTACCTCTAAGTAGTGAAGCGTACTGGAAAACAACTATACCTCTGATGGTTGAATCATCTGGAGAATGTCGCCCTTTTCATACGAACCACAAGATCAAGTGAGGCTGTGTTGTCTAAGTGGTCTTGAAAGTGTAACCACATATAAACTAGAAGGTATGTAAAGTTTGCAAAATTGTCTCAGAATGAACTCACCTGAATTTTCCCTTGTACTCCGGTACTATCCATCCGGCTGGCAACATTTACAGTGTTTCCCCAGATATCATACTGTGGTCTTCTGGCTCCAATAACTCCAGCCACTACTGGCCCCACATTAATACCTAAAATCAAAACAATGAGTTTGGTTTCAAACACTACAGCATATTATCCAGGGGAAACATGAATCATGCAAAATAGATCTAACATGAGCACCTTAGATTTTTTTTTGGTCATAGGACATAATATATATTAAGTTAATGCCAATTGGACAAGACAAGAGTATGTGAAAATGGCTCAAGTGTCTTTTTTTGGAGGAAACTACGGAGCTCAATTCTACATTTCTGACTTATTTTGACATCTTGTTTAGAAGATAAATGAGGATGTTTATTCATCAACAACTTGGATGAGGGAATAGAGTGTACTGTCAGCAAGTTTGCTGATGACACCAAGCTGGGAGGAGTGGCTGACACGCCAGAAGGCTGTGCTGCCATCCAGTGAGACCTGAACAGGCTGGAGAGTTGGGTGGAGAAAAAATTAATGGAATATAACAAGGGCAAGTGTAGAGTCTTGCATCTGGGTAAGAACAACTCCAGGTACCAATATAAGTTGGGGAACAACCTGTTAGAGAACAGCATAGGGGAAAGGGACCTGGGGATCCTGGTGGACAGCAGGATGACCATGAGCCAGCACTGTGCCCTTGTGGCCAAGAAGGCCAATGGCATCCTGGGGTGTATTAGAAGGGGGGTGGTTAGTAGGTCGAGAGAGGTTCTCCTCCCACTCTACTCTGCCCTGGTGAGACCACATCTGGAATATTGTGTCCAGTTCTGGGCCCCTCAGTTCAAGAAGGACAGGCAACTGCTGGAGACAGTCCAGCACAGAGCCACAAAGATGATTAAGGAAGTGGAACATCTCCCTTATGAGGAAAGGCTGAGGGAGCTGGATCTCTTTAGCTTGGAGAAGAGCAGACTGAGGGGTGACCACATTAATGTTTATAAATATGTAAAGAGTGAGTGTCACGAGAATGGAGCCAGGCTCTTCTTGGTGACAACCAATGATAGGACAAGGGGTAATGGGTTCAAATTGGAACACAGGAGGTTCCACTTAAATATGAGAAGAAACTTCTTCACAGTGAGGGTGACAGAACACTGGAACGGGCTACCCAGGGAGGTTGTGGAGTCTCCTCTGGAGACATTCAAAACCCACCTGGACACATTCCTGTGTAACCTCATCTACGTGTTCCTGCTCTGGCAGCGGGATTGGACTAGGTGATCTTTTGAGGTCCCTTCCAATCCCTAACATTCTGTGATTCTGTGATTCTGTGACTCTGTGATTCTGTGATTCTGTAATGTGTCTTCTGAGCACCCTGAAGAGCTGCAGATGCTAAACCCTGAATGACATTCTGTACAAAGTATTTCCCAAGCAAATTATGCAGAAGAATGTGGGTTAGATATTTGTCTTTTGCCCCTTTGTAAACCTGGAAAGGCCAGTTATAACAGAGCTCAAAGATAATTTGGGGTTTATAATTATTAGGACCTACAGGAGGGTAAAGATGTATTAACTCTCCTATTTTCATCCTTGATATCTTTGGTGTTTCTTGACCTTCTGCTGCCAACAACCTCACTTTTCTCATTGTCCAGCCCCTATTCTCATAATTCAGCCATGAAAATATATAGATAAAGAAGCTGGAGAAAACTATCTGTGTTAGACTATGCAATGAAATGAGAACAGCAGTGGAAGTACCATTGGGGAGGAGCAGGATGCTGGGAAGGAAGGGAAGAGGGGAACTTGCTATCTAAGAAGGCTGGGAGAATGGACTCTGAGATGTAAGATGTAATAACATGTAAAGGATTTCATGACAAGGTTTGTGTTGTGAAGATAAGAGGATTTGATTTGTTGGAGAAAACAGGACTGGTTGAGGTGATCTGGCATCTGTGCACAAAATCTCCCATCACACTTCTAATGCCAACAAAGCTTTTACAGATGCAACTTAAATGAATAGTTAAGTACAATCAGACTTAGTTCTCAGCAGTTTAGCAATGCAAACCAGTGTAAGCCACAAGACTGGGAACACTAATTATATTGTATAAAATTATTGCTGCAGATTCCTTTTAGGGATGCTTAGATTAAGTAAACACAGTTGAACTGGACTCAACTATAATTCCTTAATACTGATGCTCATCATCCAGCCTGCTGATCTTCTACATGGATGTGACTCTCCAGCTTTTCAGCTTTTCAGTTTTAATCAGGAGTGTGGGACAGGTAATCCTTTGAAGACAGCACAGGGAAAGACAACAAACAACAATGTTCTGCTTGCGTGATAGTTGTAGAAATGTGACTTACCAACTCTTAGGACAAAGTCGTTGTAAGACTGATAGTTGATTTCATCAAGAACGTCAAACATCTCTATTGCAAAATCTGCCAGTGTACTCAGATGGGAATAAATTGATTTTTTAGCCTAGAAACAAAATAGTATTGCACATTAGATTTGTATGGTACTGAGAGGCAAATGAAATACCAAAGTGAAAAACAATGAAAAGCTCAAACTAGATGGCTTAGGAAAAGCATCTAAACCATTTTGTTGTTTGTGAAAAGAAACATTTGATGGTGGCCACAGCACATGCATTCTTTTCTCAAGTACTGAACTCCTTTTTCTTTTTTCATTTTTTTTTTTTTCTTCCCACTCTCTTTATGATTTCTGGGAAGAATGGAAAGCAAAGTTCCCGTGGTAAAGTGGTTCTGTTGCTAGAGAGCTGCAGATGTTTGTTGTGAGCATGGAAGGGAATGTAACCTGCTTTCTTACAAAACTGCTTTGGGTGATGATTATTAATAACTATAGTTTCTGCCCTCTTCTCCCTCTGGGGCTTTTGCTAGCTCCCAGCTCCATGGGGTGTATGTTGTTCCCATTGACAAAATTCCTGTTAGGTTTAATCCTGTGAGATGCAATACACCCCTCTTTTCTTTCCTTTCCAGGCAAGTTGAAGCGAGTTGTTATAAAATGTATCTAAATGAACTAGAGCAAAAGAACCAGAAGGGATTAAATGAAATGCTGAAGTTTGAACTTGTAAAAAAACCTGAAAATATAAGAAAATAGTTTTTACAACTTCAGTCTAATTAAAATGTTTAACTAATTTTCAGAGAATATTGTGGATTCCAAAAGTTAATAAGATTCAAACATAATTACTCAAACTCATAGAAGAAATATTTTCTACAAAGTAGTAAAAATATATGTTATCTGTAGCTCTAGAATTTCTAAAGCATCATATCATTAGGAAGTGGAAAAAGGAGGTTTGCATGTTTGTCCTGTAACTCATGCCCTTCCCCCAGGATGTACCATTGGCTAGTTAAAGACAGTTTACTAGAATAGACCTTTGACCTGACTCAGTCTGGTTGCTTTTATGTTGTGCTCTTATTTGAATAATAAATGTGAATTCTTGAACAGATTTGTAAAGTGAAAGTGGGCTAAAGGTAGGATATGGGGAAAGAAATGCAGGGTCAGTAGCAGTCTAGCTTCAGTGGGGTGTTGCACAACAGGGCTGTAGCAGCTGGCACGAGATGAGAGCTTGCTGGGTTTTTTTCATGATAGTGAGATTGTATAAATGAAGGACTTGACATTGCCTCAGAAACAGCTAGCTATTTGCTTTATTCAGCTCAGTTTGAAAGGTTTCCTTCACGTGGCTGAGAAATTTACAAAAATTAGAGCAAAGTGCTAACAAAAAATTATGAAAGTCGTCCTTCCGGCTGTACAAAGTTTTAGGAAGAATATTTTTATTTACCTGCCTGGCTTTCTGGCATTCTGCTTCTCGAAATGTCAACTAGGTCTACTCATTTCCAGCCTCAACCAAGACAAAGGAAAAACAAGAATTAAATCTAAAGAGCTAATGGCTACACTTCCAACAGAGAAGGAGAATAATATTGAATGTCTGGAGGAGGGATGGAGGAGTGTATAGTTTTATGTAATCCTCTAATCTTCCTTATATTCCTTATCCTTCCATTTCTTTGCTGCCTGATGAATGCTTTGATTTCCTGCAGTGCCCCTCGGGGTTGCAGGACAGAGAACCAGTGACAAATACTGGATGCACTGCAGGTGACAGATACCTTTCAAAAGGATTACTAGCAAACTCCTTTGAACCTGCACTGAAGAACACCACAAGGTTAGCATCCTGGTAAAATCAGGATGATGGTGAAATCACAGATGTAATTTCAAAGGATGCCGCAAAAGAACTTCATTTGTGTGCTGGCCTGGTGGTGTAACTGGAAAGAAATTATTTATTTAAACATCAGAGGAATAGTTACTGGCAAGACTGCCCAGAGCATCACAGAAAGACCACTCTGACGGAGGCAGTGTGCATTTACTATAGTCATCTGCTGAAGTCAAGCTTCAGAAACAATAGCCCTGTAAAATATGAGATTTAAATATTTGACTTCATCAGGACACTGCCTTCTCATGTAAGTAAGTATCCTCAGTTAAGAGCACAGTTAATCTCATCTACTGCCTTCTGCTAATGTCCAAATCCTAAAATAAAATAGGTGGCTCACAAACAGAGCCTGTGTCAGATCTGATGAATCTGGGGCACACCTAGCAGAGGAGAGAACTTGAGTGTCTCTGGCTCCCCATGGACACATATGACTTCGGAGGGCAGCCCGGGAGCTGTGTGAGGGCTGGCAGTGATCATCTGCACATGACGGACTACCCAGGATCATCAGACTTCTGATACGTAACTGGATGCTGAAGACCTAGGGCCAAACTGCCAAGAGGATGTGAGTAATTTCTACTCATTTGCATCACATAAAGAGTGGGAAGACATCACAGAAAAGCTGAAACTTCAAGTTGAAGTAAAAAATATTGTCTGTTTTATACAAGATCTTTAGGTTTTTTTGTAATACAGAATGTTAAATAAATACTACTTGTACAGAAATATTCAAAATTTGCCCCAAGGTCTCAGAGAAAGGCAGAGGCATGACCACCTGCAGTCATTTAAAATGCATTACTATCATAAGCTCAAAGCAGTATCTTCAGTACTGGGCTAACTCAGCTGACTCTTCAGTTAGCAACTATAAAATACAAGAGATAAACACGTTTAGGTTTTGGAACATATACGGCCAAAGTTACCCAATAACACACTTGTTTTCAGCATTGTAGTTCAAAGAGCATTTATAGCAGACACACAAGTATGCCGTTGCCTGGTTGCCTGAAATCACACTGAACAAAATTTGAAGTATCATTTTTTTTTCCTGTCTCAGGACCCAGGAGTCAAACATTTAGCATAAACAGAGTTTTAAAAATATCTTTTTGTAATGTGTAGATTTCTAGGAATGATACAAAGGAGAGCATCAGTTCTAAATACCCTGCAGACCAGAAAATTAGCTGCATGTGATATACTCCAACATGATCCTAAGAGCTGATTTCAAAATGGCCTTGTTTTTTATTTACTTAGCAAGGATAATCGTTGCTAGAAAGTTCACAGGCCATCTTCTGGCCTTTTTTGCTTTTGCACTCCAACTTGGTGTTATTTTGCTAAACCATATGCATGAGAGTACCTCTAAGACATAAGTAAATGCATATCAGAACAGGGTAGAGGTGTCTGAAAATTCTGGGCAGACTAGGTGCATGGATTGCTTTAATTTTAATTATATTCCTCATGTTATTAATTATATTATTTTTCGTAAATTAATTTTACTAATATTAATGTGCATAGTACTCTGTATACAATTTATTCAGTATACTGGCTGCAGGGTTTTCTGCTTTTCCAGATGCTGAGTGCAAATCTAGGAAATCTCTGTCCCAAGACACAAACTTAAGGTAAGAAACACACTCAGGAGTAGTAAGGAAGATATAGAATAAAAACTGTGCTGCAGAAATAGTGGGTCTGAAATTACTTTGACTTTTTATTATTAAGAGGGTAAAAAGAATGCTACCATTAGAGACAAAGAAGAGCTGATTTGGAGGGATCAGGGTAAAATGCAGCAATATACCTAAGCACTAAGTTGCCTGTCTATGATGGTGGTTGGGAGAGGCTGTTTGTTTTGCTTGTGGGTTGCACCCAGACTTCAATATTAAAAAAAAAAAAAAGAAAAAGAAAAAGAAAAAGAAAAAGAAAAAAAATAATAATATTCATGTGCTAGTTTTGCAGCAGCTCGTTACATCTAGAGTCTCCCCTTCCCTGTATATTACAAGGTCGCCTGAGATACCAGGTTTAAAACACTACCACTCTGACTTAGTAGGTTTATATGCCAATTTGCAGAGAACCCAGAGCTGCAGACAACAAAATCCTGAATGAAGCCACATGAGCAACTGCTAGCATATTTTTATTTTCCAGGCTAAAGTTGTTCTTGTAATTTCAGATTGAAATTGTGGTAAAGAAGTAGTACACGTTATCTATAATCACATAGAGTTAGTTGTGTTTCTGATGTTCTTCTGGAAATTCATAGAATCATAGAATCATTTGAGATGGAAGAGACCCTCAGGATCATCGAGTCCAGCCATAACCTAACCTAAATCTAGCACTAAGCCATATCCCTAAAAACCTTGTCTGAAGAACTTTTAAACACCTCCAGGGATGGTGACTCCACCACTTCCCTGGGCAGCCTGTTCCACTGCTTCACAACCCTTTCCATGAATAATTTTTTCCTAATATCCAATCTAAACTGCAATGCAAACTGAGGCCCTTTTCTCTTGTCCTACCACTTGTTACTTGGGAGAAGAGACCAACACCCTCCATGCTACAACCTCTTTTCAGGTAGTTGTAGACAGCAATAAAAAATGGAACGAGAATGGTTCGTTCACAGATGACTGTCATGTAAAATCATCTTACCTTAGTTCCTGAAGTAGGTACGAGTCCCACAGCTGCCATATATGTACTTCCAATTGTCTTGATTTTTTCTATGTCCTTATAATATTCTTTGTCCATAAGCTTTGTTTAAAACATAAAACTGTTAAATATTACATAATATTTTAGACAAGCAACCATAGTCATCAGATAATATGTGCAAGTTGATTAAACCATATTATTTTTGGTAAGTTGAGGCTTGCCCACTTTGAAGTAATTGAAAAAATGACCATTAACTCACATTTTAATACACTACCTATATTAGAGGAATTTGAGGTCAGACTCATTTGCCTAAAAATACAAACTAGGCACTTAGGAGAAGCCCAGTGGACACCAGCTACAATTAAACAGGAAGTTTACAGCACTGTTTGATTAGGCAGTGCAAGATAGGCTGAGTTGCTACAGATAATCTCTGTTGATAGCAATTAGGTAGAACTGAAATGGTCAAAAGACAAAGTGTTTAGACCTTACCTCATCAAAATCAGCAATGATTTCATTTAACAGGCGTAAACATTCCACTCCCATATTATTGCCGTCCAATTCGATGTAAAAATCATTGAAATTTGGGATGGAAGCAAACATCACTCCCACTTGTGAATATGACTGGTAATAAAGGTCCTGCAGTTCATGAGCAGATACATTTTTTATTTTAAAAGATTAATCAAACCAGACATCATTATTATTATCTCTATTCTACTACTAAGCAATAGAATCATGGTATCATAGAATCATTTCAGTTGGAAGAGACCCTCAGGATCATTGAGTCCAACCACAACCTAAATCTAGCATGAAACCATGTCCCTAAGAACCTCGTTTAAACACCTTTCAAACACCTCCACAGGTGGCGACTGCACTGCTTCCCTGGGCAGCCTGTTCCAATGCCTGACAATGCTTTCTGTGAAGAATTTTTTTCCTAATATCCAATCTGAACCTTCCCTGGTGCAACCTGAGGACATTTCCTCTTGTCCCATCACTTGCTACTTGGGAGAAGAGACCAACACCCTCCATGCTACAACTTCCTTTCAGGTAGCTGTAGACAGCAATAAGGTTTCCCCTCAGCCTCCTTTTCTCCAGGCTAAACAGTCCCAGTTCTCTGAACTGCTCCTCATAAGACTTCTGCTCCAGGCCTCTCACCAGCTTTGTCACCCTCCTCTGCACTCTCTGTAGTAGGAGAGTAGCTAGGACAAAAGCCATCTTTTTTGGCAAAGACAAAGACAGGTTTATTAAAAAAAATGTTGAAAGATCTCTCCACTCAAAAACACTAAAGAAAATTAACACTCAGCTATTAAACCCTTTTAAACCAGCTTAGTATTTTTCTCTGTTTAGGCAGGGAAGTAGTGAGTAAAAATTCTGCAGAAAGTCTTAACAGTTGTAGAACTTTTGTTATATGAGAAATATAATTGCATTTTCTCAGCTTCATTTTATAACTAATATAGGAGACATAACAATTTTACCCAGCAGCACAAAACCAGCCTCCCTCCTTCATGTCATTCCCTGAATTGCAGAGTCCCGTATTCAACACTAACAATACAATGCTGTTATCTACAGTAAGGTTTCTGCTTAAGAATTTGGAGGGCTCATGGAAAGTAAACCCACTCTTCTGTGGTTCAAATACATTGAACAAACTCTCAAGAGCAGTATCATGGCCATTACAACTACTCCAGTGCTGCAGGTATTGCAGCTACACCAGGACTATGGGAAAGGGCTTCCTGAACCACTTACACTGCAGCCATTGATGTTAATAGCTACTCTGTCTTTCTTGGTTCTGTACAAGTCTCTGTTTTTAGCTTTAAATGGATGGGTTTGAAAATGGCAGCACATTTCCAGAACTAGAGTGGTTCATATGAAAGTATCTGGCAGTTAATACACTATTTCACCATTCAGAACCAAACTGACCTCATGAAATACTATGATAAATTCCAATATTCAAAACTGATTGAAAAAAAAAATTAGTGATTTGCACACAGACACTTGACTGCATTAATATTGAATGACACAACATTCCCTAATCCTGCTTTTTATGAAAATGCTTCAGAAAATTAGGACACTATAGTGAAAGAAATAATCCAAATCTAGTTATTGAACGCAAGTTTTTACAAAACTATCCCTTTTAACACAAAAACATACAGTTGAAATGTGATGCAAGCTACACAGGGTCACACCCATACAACATCACCATGTATTTAAATTTTATCTTGGTTTACCATATTTCTTGGATTAGACATAAGAAAGTGCTGTGCAACATGTGCTGGCAACAGGTTGAAGAGAATTCTTTTATTATCCAGCTTGACTCTCTCCATATCGTCTCTCTCTTCTTCTGCCTGTGGGGACAGAGAAAAAGAAAAACCTTTCCAAAAAGCAAAAATTTATAGAATCATCGAATCATAGAATATCCTCAGTTGGAAGGGACCCACAAGGATCATTGAGTCCAACTCCTGTCTCTGCATAGAACAACTCCTTAGTTCACACCATGTGTCTGAGGGCATTATCCAGTCTCTTCCTGAACACTGTCAGGCTTGGGGCCATGACACCTCCCTGGGGAGCCTGTTCCAGTGCTCCACCAACCAAACCTCCCCTGTCACATCTTCCTGCCATTTCCTCGGGTTCTGTCATTGGTCACCAGAGAGAAGAGATCAGCGCCTGCCCCTCCTCCTCCCCTTGGAACCCCTCAGTCTCCTCTTCTCCAGGCTGAACAAACCCAGTGACTTTAGCTGCTCCTCATACAGCTTCCCCTCCAAATGATATGCCATTAAAAAAAAAAAAAAAAAAAAGAAGAAGAAAAAAAGAAAGTAAAAAAAAAAGAAACAAAAGGCATTTCTAGAGGTGTTTTAATTACTCTGGTATTTGGCATGAAAACATAAACAGTTCCTGTGCACAGAAATTTCCATGCACAACAGCAACAGAAATTCTACCATTCATGTGAATGTGAGCATTCAGAAGGAATCCCTAGGACTTAACACATCTGAAGTCCTTAATTCAAGATAGTGGTATCTTATTGCAAGTGCCTTGACTCACAGGAGTTAGTGGAAGTCATGCCTTAGGAAACAATTCTAAAAATCAGAGACCTCTTATTGGAAAAATACTGAATATCTAGGGAACTCATTTGGGATTCCTAGATTTGCAAATTCCAGGCTAGTCCTTAGCAGACTCTCTGCAAAATTACTTCTCTGGAATTTGGTCCTTGTTGTTAGAGTGCCTTTTGGCCCCACATTCTGATTTAATTTAGAAAACATTTGATCAGTACCATATAATTCTTCTTATATAAATCACAGCTTATTCTTTGCTCTTCCATCACACTTAAGAGAACTATAACACAAATCTGCTGTGATGCCTGTATGATTTTGTCTACCTTGTTACAGACTGGAAGGCCAAATCTCAGGCATTGTTGAGAAACTACAATCATGTAAACCAGTGAAGAAAACCAGTGAAGAATCTGCTGTAATCTTTGTTAGTGCCCCTTTTGTATCTAGAATTTGCTATCCTGATCTATTACAAAGTCCACATACTTTTCCCACTATACATTTCTGTCTAAGTAGGCGGAAATCAGTCACCTCTTGCCTTTGTACAGTCCTAATATAGTATTTCTCGTTTTTTTTGTTCCCCCCCCCCCCCCCCCCCCCCCCCCGGAAGCTAATTTTTGCTTTCTATGACAAAACTTAGGAAACAGCCTTTTTACTCAAATCACCCAGTCCACTTTGCCTTGCAGTTTACTTCTGTATTACTAAATTTCTTTACAAGTGGAAAGAACGCTATAAAAGAATTGGTTTTGTAAACATAACTTCTTCAGGAATCATTTCCTTTTGAAATACATTCTTAGCTCCTCCTCTAATTTGTGCAATAAGAATCAGAATTTACCCCAGGGGTGAAATATCAGTAAACATTAAGTAGTAGTTAAGCTTTGTAAGAAATAAGCTGAAATTTTTATTCTAAGTAAATACCTATTTCTTGTTTGTGTCCTGTTTTCCTGACACTTTTTTTTTTGCTGTTTAAATTCCTATCCTGTTTTCTTAAAATATTCTTCCCCTATTTTGGTGGTATAATTCCATCTCTGACTTATTGTTGTCAATAAATGTGATAATGGCCTCTTGTGTTTATTCTGATTGTTGGAATTTCAGTGTTCTAATGGCAAAAATAAAAAGCTTTTTCCAGCTGAAAATCCAAACTAAGCTTAGAACTCCATTTTTACATCACACTGGAATATGGAAACTTTTACTTTGATGACAGCAAAAAGATTTGCAAACTGAATCCATGCTCTTTGTAAAAAAATCCACTTTGGGCTTACTTATCCATTCCTCTATTCTTTGAATAAGAAACTTCTTTGTTACTTTTTTCCTAGGAGTGTTAAAGGTTCTCAGTTACACCCCCAATACAATATGGGGCAGAATAGCAGCCTAAAGAACAATACACCTTTGGGCCAGGGTGCAGAGATTTCTGGACAAGTCAAAGTAATCAAGTAGGAGTAGGTAAATGGAGTAATCAGTTTGACGCATTGCATGGATAGTGATGTTGCTCAATCACTGGCAGCTGCTGTTCATTTCTGATCTGGAAATGTGTGATCAGATTCCTCTCCCTTGCCCAGTAGTGGACCAATGCATTTATTTTGGAAGAAATTATTGAGAAGGTTCTTCAGCAATTCGTAAGGTTTCTTATCATTGTGTATGATTCACAACGAAGGCTTTAGAGCAAGCCATAGCACAAGGACAAACCTGCCAGCACTGAAACAGACCTTTGTGACCATGGTCACGTTGCTGAAGTTCTGCCCAGCCTTTGATGCACAGAAATAAAAGACAATTCTAATACACCAACATAAAGTGAGAAAGGACACTCTAGCCTGCTGGTTTTCTTGTTGTTTCCCTCTGATGGCAATTTAAGGCATGTGATGGCTTTTCTCCTTCTTTCTGTCTTGCTTCACTACAGTCATGAAACTACTGGGAAAGAAATGCCAGTGACATCACTGTGTGCATGCAGGTATGGGTGTGACAATGTTCACAATGATGGGATCACAGCTGTGACTAAGGCTGAGAATTGAGCTCTGCAGTGAAGAGCTAGTGGCTCAAACCAAACCACAAAAGTCATGACTGAAGTGGTGGCAAAATCCTCTAAGAACAGTAGAATGCTACATTTCAAACGCACCTAGCAAGTGCCTCTTCCTCTCTTTGGGTGCAAAGCTGTTAACTACAACTTTGACTCAGAAGGTTCAGTTGCCAGAAATGAGATGAAAGCCACTAAGGTCATGGTAGGCCCTTGAATAATACCATGGTGAGTAACCGTAGCAAACACTAAATAGAGACATATTATGCAAACAGCAGAACAAAGGGAAGGTAGGTCAAGTGCTCTTAGCTTTTTGTGCCCTGGCCTATTTCATGTTAGGCACTTCCTAGCCAACAGGGAGAGGAGTGCAGTCTCTCCCTGTGGTTCAGGGAGACATTTGCACTGGCAATGGCTATGTAGGGCAATGAAGAGTAGGCTGTGTTAGCTCTGCCTGACCTAGGCCCAGACATAGAAGCAGAATGTTCACGTAATTAGCATAGCACTCCTTCTGAGCTACTTAGTCATGTTGAAAAGCAAGGTACAATAGCCTAGACCACATGCTGAGTTAATACTGTGTCCTGGTTTTGTTAAAAAACAAGTTTCTCTTTTAGTGAATTTGCCTGTCAGCTAAAGCTTCATATTAGCTGCATTTTCCTGGAGAGCCAGATAAATGTTTTGGTAAAGATAGCAATGGTATGTGAAGTTATTGACAAGCACGGATGGACATCTCGCAAGAGGGGCGACGAGGAACTGGTGACCAAGAAACTGACCAACTGTGTATAACATTCCATTCACATGAATACTTCATATAAAAGTGGGAGATCACGAGGATCTCGTCCCTTTTTCCTTATGGCCGACATTAGGAGAGGACCTTGCTAGTTGCCCCTGCGAACTGAGGCCTAGTGACAGACTGAATCCAGCTCTGGTTGGCTGTGGAGTCTAATCCAGGACTTTGGGTGCCGGCTCTGCAGTTGCTGAGACTTTCAAGATTGGTTTTCTATATTTTTTATTATTTTCTCTATTCTTATTAGTAGCATTAGTAAAACATCTTTAATTTTTTCCAACTCTCTTCTCTCTGTCCTTCTTTCCCTCACGATTGCCTGTCCTGAGTGGGAAGGGGGGAGAGGGAGAGGCAAAAGGGGGAAGTGAGGGGGAGAGGAGGTTAACAATACATCTGCCAGGGTTTTATTGTCACCCCGCAATCTAAATCCTCGACATACTGCTATATTATTGCTGGTACCCCAGCCAGAGTTTCTGCATGGACTGCACCTCTACCATCAAGACATACCAAATGTCTTAACATCCTGCCTTTCTTACAGTGATATCTAGGAATGTTAACTCAAATGTACCTTCGCTCAGTAGGGCTTGTTGCAATAGGACAAGGGGAAATTATTTTTAACTAAAAAAGGGTGGATTCAGGCTAGACATGAGAAAGAAATTGTTTACAACGAGGGTGGTGAAACACTGGCACAGGTTGCCCAGAGAGGTGGTAGATGTCCCATGCCTGGAGACACTCAAGGCCAGGCTGGACAGGGTTCTGAGCAACCTGATCTGGTTGAAGATGTCCCTGCTTATTGCAGGGGGGTTGGACTAGATGACCTTTGATGATCCCTTCCAACCCAAACTATTTAATGATTCTCTGCTACTACTGCATAGAGTTTGAGTACCCATTCTCTTAACCTGCACTGCCTTAGACAGCTCTCATTTATGCAGCTCTTCAGAGAAAGAGCTGGGAAAAGAAGAAAGATCTCCCTGTGTCTCTTGCAAGGGAAGATAAGGAGTGAAGGCGAGGTAAAAAAAGACTTGATCATGCTCGGCAGTGAGGACTCTCAAAGTATTCCATCACATGGCTCGAAGGGAAGTAAACCAATTACTGATATTTTCTGGACCTTTTTCCAGCTTCCTGCTTTCTGCCCTTAGGGGGAATACAATGAATACTGTCCTTCTTGTGACTCATAACTCCTACTAGTGCCTACTCTTTGAGCACCTAAGATAAAAGGAAATGTACGCATCACCCTTTCACAGGCAAAACAGACACTTGAGTGTCTTGGGGCTGGAGAAAGAAGATTAAAATAGCACAGGGAGAAAGAAGGCTAAAATAACACATATCACAGGTATTTACATTCCTGGTGGAAATATTATCCAGACAGCTAAATAGCATCCAAAGCTTCATCTATTTGCTCCTATTCCAATTCGTTAAAGAAAGATGCCAGCATGATATTTATGCAGTACCTGCTGGATCAAAAAACAAGGCAGATTATTGTGAAAATAAACAAGAAAGAAAATACATAGGCATGAGTAACATAATTTTTTATATTTTGCTTTTTCCTTATGCCTATTTGGTATTTGTGGCAGGTACGTAATTTTGCAGAACTTAACTGTATTTGCAGAGCTGCAGTATTTAAAAGCAGGCTTTGTTTTTGCTTTGGATCTGGTGACAAAATTTAAAATGTTCTTTGGTACTATGGCTTTTGACATCAATGTAATTTACAGCTATTGCATTTTACAAAGTTTCATGGCATCCCAGAATTTTTACTATGTTGGTTACTGGTTACACATTCTCTCTTCAGGAAGTGGTTTGAGCTGTTTTATCACCTGAGGTATCAGGTGACTGTTTAATAAGTGGAAAAATGCTGTATCAATGCCACTGACGGAAGTTACCCCATGAAAATAAACTGTCTCAAGATACAGCTAAGCCGGGCACCAGCACCACAGAAACAAAATCTCTGTACCTGAAGGTGGCACTAAAACCACGGGGAAGAGACTCATCACGCTGTTTCTAGAGGGCCAGATTTTTAAGAGGAAGTGTAAGCAAACCTGGCCAGTCTTGCCTGCCGAGTGTAAAATACATATTTCTTGCAAGTGTCATGGATTAGAAAAGACAGCTGAATGATATTCTAGTATTCCCTAAAGAATGCAACAGTCAGTCATATGATTGTATTATTCTTATTTTCCTCCCCTGACAAATCCTGGGTGAGCGAGCAACTCAGCGGTTTTTGGAAGTTTTAGCTTCATACATTTATTGCTTGTATTTATTTGCTTGGGTTTTTTTCAGTTTTGTTGAAGAATTTGCATAAGCAAAAGTGATTATCAGTCACCAATAAGTAAAATCCTTCTCTATTTGCTATTCACAGTTATTGTCATATGAGGCACACAGTCACTCAACGACATTAGGTAGCAAATGAAATTCTTCTCCCACTGCCTATTTAAAAAAAAACCAAACCAACAGATATTTTCTAGAAATACTGTGATATTCAGGAAGGTTAAGTCTGGCACAGAAAAAACTAGCGAAATCAACAGGAACCTATAACATCATTGACATGTGAAGAGTAAGTACAAATATAAATGTTTTAACAACTTTGCATCAGTCAGAAAAATGTATTTTTTTCCAAATAAGTCATATTGTATCATCTCTGTTCTGGTTATATAACCTAGGTGCAGGGAAATTAAATCAACTTGTCTTCAAACTCTATGATTTTTCTAAATCAGTTTTTCTTGTTTGAAATCTGCTTTTTCTCAAAAGACATTTTTTTTTCCTGATGTGGCAGACAAAATCTATGGGAATGTGTTTTCCTCACACCTTAGATAGACCACCGAGCATCTATCTTACTAATAATGGTATTGGTTGCAGGATACTTTCAGTGTTTAAAATATTATTTATTTAGCACTAGACTGTTCGTTGTTCATGATAAAGTAAATGAAAATATTTATCAAATACTTGTTCTTGTAGCTTATGCTACAAATGGTTTTATTCATCTGAGAACATTTTTACCGGATTAGCCTCACAATGAGCCTTACTAAAAGTAAGCAAAGTGCTTACAGCTTCCAGAATAGCCATTGAGTCTGAAATTCTCTCAGTTGTAAGGTAACAAATGTGAATCTTTCTAAAAATGGATGTACCACGTTAGCACACCTTTCACACAGCAGTGTCTGATTACTGGGAGATGTGAATCTCCAGCTCTAGCAGTGGTTCATGGCATAAAACAGTGTTTGCATAAAGAACTCTACACACACTCACTCTGTAAAATGGAAGAAAATCTCCACAGCCCCTGTGCACTAAGTCAATGGTCTTTCTAAAACTTCTGCGACCAAGAATGTAGCCAAGTTAAGCCAACATGGTGCAATAGTAAGTAGTAATGTGGCTGTAAAGAAACATGACTGAGAATGCACAGGGCTCCTGCAGTCCTGCAGCTAGAGAAAACTGTCACTCAGGAAGTTTTTACCCTTGCCTCCTCTTAAAGACTTAACAGTCTTAGCTTGGACTTTGCTTACTATTCAAAGACAGTGTTGACATATAGATATTTCCAACCAAGTCTTCCCAGAGCTCTTAATACTCAGATTTTTACTATGCCAAAGAGCATAACAAGTACAAAGACAATGTTTTCTTTTTACTTGTCCATTTGAATAGGTAAGCAGTATATGCATTTCTGTAACATCCATCATGATGGTAATTCTGCATGTTATGTTAATTAGCCCTTGTATTCAATATAATTTACAACCAATACACAGAGCATAAACTAGGAAGTCATTCCTTATGACTTCCCCCATGTTACTCACTATTATTTATTCCTCTCACTGGAGCAGGAAGACCTAGATAATGTTACACAGGAAGGCATCCAGGTGGGTTTTGAATGTCTCCAGAGAAGGAGACTCCACAACTCCACTGGGCAGCCTGTTCCAGTGCTCTGTTACCCTCACTGAGAAGTAGTTTTATCTCACATTTAAGTGGAACCTCCTGTGTTCCAGTTTGCATCCATTACCCCTTGCCCTTGTTATATTTAATTGAATTTTTCCCCACCCAACTCTTCAGTCTATTCAGGTCTTGCTGGATGGCAGCATAGCCTTCAGGCATGTCAGCCACTCCTCCCAGCTTGGTGTCTTCAGCAAATCTGCTGATAGTACACTCTATTCCCTCATCCAAGTCACGGATGAATATATTGAATAATACCGGCACCATTACTGACCCTAGAGGCCCTCCACTAGATACAGGCCTCCAAATAGACTCTCTCATTGACCACGACACTCTGGTTTCTTTCCTTCAGCCAGTTCACAGTACACCTCACTACCCAGTCGTCCAGACCACACTTCGTCAGTTTAGCTGTGAGAATGCTGTGGGAGACTGTGTCAAACGCTTTACTGAAATCAAGATAGAACACATCCACTGCTTTGCCATCATCTATCCACCTGGTTATGTCCTCATAAATACTATGAGGTTGGTTATGTATGACTTCCACTTGCTGAAGCCATGTTAACTGCCCCTAATGACCCTCTTACCATTGATATGCCTTGAGATGGAGCCAATGATAAGTTGTTCTATCACCTTTCCAGGGATGGAGGTGAAGCTGACTGGTCTATAGTTACCCTTGTCCTCCTTCTTGCCCTTTTTGAAGACTGGAGTGACATTTACTTTCCTCCAGTCCTCAGGCACCTCTCCCATTTTGCATGACTTGGCAAAGATGATGGAGAGTGGCCTAGCAATGGTTTCAGCCAGCTCTCTCAGCACCTGCAGGTGCATCCCATCTGGACCCATGGATTTATGGATGTCCAGATTACTTAACTGGTCCTTAACCCAGTCCTCATCAACCAAGGGAAACTCCTCCATTGTCCTGACTTCCTGTGAGGCTTCAGCAGTACCGGGCTCCTCAGGACAGCCTTCGGCAGAGTAGACAAAGACAAAGAAGGCATCCAGTAACTCTGCCTTCTCTGTATCTTCTGGCACCAGGGCACCCACCTCATTGATCAGTGGGCCTACATTGCCTCTGGTGTTAGTTTTATCTGCAATGTATTTGGAAAAGCTCTTTCTGTTGTCCTTAACCCCTCTTGTAAGTTTTAATTCTAAGGAGGGCTTAGCTTTCCTAGTTGCCTCCCTACATCTTCTGACAACAGCCTTAAATTCTTCCCAAGTGGCCAGCCACTCCTTCCATGAGCTGTAAACTCTCCTCCACCACTTGAGCTTACTCAGCAGTTGGCAACTTATATAAAGATATCCGCTATACAGCTAGTCATGTGCTGCTCTGAGTTTCAAAGTCAGGGGATATTTTTTCCACCTGAAAAGTATATTTGATGCTACAGCAAGCAGAAGCTATTATAACTTTGTCCTAAACAAACTTCTGATGCTGACAGGCACAGCACCTATCTATACTGCAGGTTATAGTACAAAAATTAAACTAAGTGATCACATATTGTTGACTCTGTTAAACAGCACTACTAAACACTCTAAAAACAGCACTACTAAACAGTCTACAAAAGTTGTGGAACAAGATAAACCTAATCATAAAGGGGGTGAAAATGGTCTTGGACGTCAAGACAAACAAAAAATCCTGACAGAGCTTGTTGAACAATTGGTAGGTCGAAAAACTTTAAAAGCAGAAAATAACAGAGCTAAGTCATTCCTGATTTCTCCATTCTAGGTAACACAGTAGAGCCAGTGATGTGTTTAACCCATGTGTTCCAGCCTTGATCTTACACGCAAAAGCAAGCACTCTGATGATTTATACAGTTCTGTTAACAACTTAGTTAACAGGGTGTAGATGAGAACAGGATGTGATCTCTGTGAACTAAAAGAGTGTAAATTTTATCATAAAAGCAACTTCCAAATTCCATCAAAACAAACTTACATCTTCTTCGACTTTCTCTTTCCCTCAGGGGTCAGTGTGAAACCCTTCAGAGGTGGGAACAGGACTGCAGAGAGGCATGACAGGATGTAGACATTTCCTGATGTTCCTGCTTATGGCTAATAAAATTTCTATGGGTTTTGCTGTGATTATGATAGGAAATATATATACATATATATATATATAAAAGTCCACGCTCTTTGTATCTAAATAAATTCCTGATCTTCCTTTGGGAAAGAGTTCCAGAGTTTCATTGCATGATATTTCAACAGGTTTATTTCTTCTTTTCAGTTTACCTGAACATCAACTTATTTTCATCCCTTTATGTATTGTAAGATGAAACAACAACATGGATTTAATATCTTTATCTCAAGTTGATATTGCTAACAGTCAGTTTCCCATGTTTGAAATTCTTACTATTCATAATGCATCTTGGATATAGATATATTACTTTATTAATAACATATTGTTATGGAACAACTGCGAACAAACAAAAGAATCACTTATCCAGAGCAAATGAGTTTTATAGGTCTGTGGAAAGAAAGCTCTACTAATTTTTCTCTGTTAACCCCAACAGACCTGAAAATTTGAAAGTGTCTTAATCCAACTAATTTGTTCTGAAAGTATTTGCAAGCCACTTCAAAAAGTCAGACATCATTTTGTGTGCATGGATACTAGAAAGAAAAGTTCTATGACTTACCTGCACAGCCCAGAGGTAGTCCAGACGCAGCTTCAAGTCCACCTGTCTGGAATGCAGTGCCAAAGCACAAGAAAATAGCAAAATGGCTAGTATTGGTTCATAGCCACGCATATAAAAGGAGCCACCCCTTAAAAATAAAAGGAAAGTAAATGGGTTATTCCAGGTTTTCTAATACCTAGCACTCAGTGTTTTTAATATCAGATCTTTAGTTTAGAACACATGGGCACCTCCTAGTCACTAGCCTCTTCTGAAAAGGCTCACAAGGGCAGTGAGGAGGGTGAGAATAAACCTGATCACATCAACATTCAGCTTCTTGAGGATTTTATAATGCTATACATTATTATAATGTGTGTGCACGCTTTTAATTAGGAAATATAAAACCACTCAAAAGCTCAAAAGCTTAAATGGAAATGGAATTGGAATTGGTTAAGGGTTGCTGAAATGTGGAAGTGAAGTTTTTCACAGTGTTTTTCTATTTCATATTTTAATTAGACTGAAGTGTATTCAGCTGAGGTATGCTGGCATAAAACTACAGAATAATGGTGCAACATTTGCTATTTCACAAAAGCTGATCTCCTGTTGATGGATATTACTAGACCCTAAAATTGTTGGGGGGAGGATGGCTTAAGTATTTCCTGTGCTCTACTGAGTATATAGTCCTAAGCAGCACTGAGTGCTAGAGGACAGTTCATAGATGAGTAGTCAATGTTGTGACTATCCATACAGAAATATGCATAGCTTTTACTTTGCAAGATACCTACCCCACCACTTTTCTGTAACCACTGAGTTCCAGAATAACTATGTACAAAATTGTAACAAAAAGCAGAAGAATCATTTTTGGCAAGGAAGATACTCGTAGAAATATTGCCAAGGTGAGAGTCCCCACGACACAGGAAAGGAAAGCATAGTGGGCTGTGTCACATGGAAGTTCATTCATTGTTTTATTTGTTCCACCAGAAGAAATTATAACTATTGAACTGCTGGAATTGATATTCCAAACCCAAGGCATACAGCCAACCTAGAAAAGAGAGAAGAGGTGAGAGGGGGAAAAAGTTAAATATAAACCAAAAAGAAATGGAGCTGCGATGCGGGCTGACTGTAGGTCATTTCTAATTGGGAAAATACGGCTGTGAAATCCCCATCCAGCCACTCCCCTACTAGAATCTCTCTCCTTTTCCTGTAACACTTCACTCAGTCTTAGGTGGGAGACACTCTTTATTCATTAGATGCCAGTAAGGTCAACCAATTAAGGTCTGGCCTTAGTTGAAAAGTTTCCTGCTCAGTGCTCAAAACCAAAAGATTTTCAAGCTAACATATTCCTGCAAAACTAGGGAACTTCAGTAAACACATTATGTGGTTGTGTGAGTGAGAAACGTTCTCACATAGAGAACATGAAGAAATTTGTTTGTTTTATTGACTACATAAATTGTAACAATTTTAGTTAATAAAATATAAATTAAAAACTAAACATAAATAATATATTTTCTCCACTTCAGAACTACTTCTGTTATCACATGTGATTCAAATACAAGGCCTCATATTTAATTATCCCTGCCATTTCAGTTACCCAAGGAGTTCCATTTCCTCCCTAGACTGGGAAGTAAAAACATGTTTTAGTGCATTTTCTATGGGAAATTTGAGGAAATTTAACCTGCTTCTTACAAAGGCAACATCATGTATATTGGAGCTGTTACCCAAGGAAGGGAGGAATTTCTGTCAAACAGTGCAAGTCCTTAGAGCTCCAATTTGTAATTGCACTCCAATTTTCACTCCTTATGAAGGGAGAGGATAAGAGTATAAGTGCGGAGAGTGGGATGGTAGTGTGAAATCAATTTTATCAGGAACCACCACATAAGCCCTGCACTGTACTTAAGCTTCACTTTTGAACTGTGTTATTAAACCTTTTTATTTCATCCTAACCATTGATAATGAAATTTTATAGCATGCTGTAAAATAACTGACAACCTGAAAGGCAATTAAGCAGTATATATTAAAGGGGGTTGTAGTAATTTAAAAAGATGAGACATAACAGATAAAATGTGAGTTAAACTCATAAAGGCTAATATAATGAAATAAGATGAGAAAGAGTGAAGTGAAAAACGTTTAATGTGATTTTGTTCAATATCCTAAAAATGCTGTTCATACTAAACTCATCCGAAAACACAGGCATGCATGAGGGCTTCATAAATGATGTGCAATCCATACAGGAAAACACTGTCTACCCTACAGCTAAAAGTGAAACCTCAACATCTAGCTCCTCCAACAGCTGAGAATTCTAGAGGTATTACTCGGCAGGAACAAATAATTTCTACCCTAAACATTTCTCCTAAGCATTTCAATTGTTACAGGCTATTCTTGCTTCAGTAAAGGATAAAGTTATACTTGTGATCTATTCTAAGTTGCAACTGAATGATCACTGCCTTGTTGGAGGCCAGAAATTACGAATTCTAATCTGCTGCCTTCTACCGATGTTCAGCATTGCCTTAGGCCTTATGATGTCTGTTTCCCATTCTCACTGTCTTTAAGTGGCAATAATGGTGTTTGTTTCATATGGTCAAAGTAAGTGTCAGATCTATGGGGGCTGATCCAGAAAGGTTCTAGCTGTCACAATATTAATCTCAATCCCAAAGTCAGAAACAGAGCTTGCTGAGATGCTAGCTAGCCTGGATGCACTGCACATATCTATGTGGTTTGGGTTTATATGCACATTAAGAAACATGTATATGTCTGTGTGCTATTGAGGCTGTGTGTTACTCACACAGCTGATGTTCAGGAATTCCCAGAAATGTCTGAACAACGCTAATTCTTGGTACCTCTCAGGACACTGGAATTAGCGGACAAGGGATCCTCTGCCCATTCAGTTCATGGGAATCAGCTTGGCAGATGCTCTCAGGACAGGTCCAGGGATGAAGTGAATACACAAAATAAAAAACAAGGGGCTTGGCATTTCAGCACTGTGAATTACTCAGGAAATCACTGTCTTCCTATTGGTCAGAACATATTACCTAAATCCCACAGGGAGGCATGATTTGAGACATCTGCCTCCTCAGCATTTCCAATTGTGTTTATCATACTACTTTTCTGTGGATTCTTTCCTTTGGGTAACCTAACAGGTTTAATTAATTAGCATTAGCAGCCAAAATACTGAAAATAAGTGCTAGGAATTTGACAAAGCAACTTAATGCCAAATACTTAAGGGAAGTTTAAATCCCATTTGACATTGAAGTCCAAGAAGTATTGAGAAAGTTCACATCATAAAAGAGAAGCTTCCTAGACATTAGATGTGAAAGGATCATGTAAGTAGCACAGTGTAAGCACCTCACCTCGTTACGCAATACTGTCTATATTTTAAGATCTTGTTATCTTTTCTGATCTGCCTAGACTAAAAATATCCCCGTTATTAGAAAGAAATATGTTCTATAAGTTGCCACATCATAATGTTGTTTGACATCATTCCTTGTCTGTCACAAAATTTTAGCCATTGAACTAGTAAGTAAGTTGAACATTTAAAAATTGTTTTCCCATGAAGTACATGACATCAGCAGACTATGTGATACTAAGGTTCGATATTAAAATTTCTGTAGGTCTTGACTAGGCATTATCTGTGTAATTTGCTAATAGCTTTGGCATTATTAATTCAACACCCTGACTCAGGGCAGTGAAAGTTCAATTTATTAGCAAAGGGTTTTATTTTTGAAGAAATATGATCTGCAAGTTTGAATAATAAAACCAGTAGGAATTAACCAGATGAGAATATGGTATGTGTTTAACAGATCCATACCAGGTTGTTCATTAAAAAGAATGCTAAATTAAGCAATACTTGATTTAAATACTCACCACACATCCTTGAGCCACAGAGTATATTAAGATCACAATAAAAATACACAAAATGGTACGAATTTGTATTGTCAGGCACCCTGGAAAACACTAAGGAAGACAAAAAAATATTTATAGATAAATAAATAAATAAATATATTTTAAAGAATAGCTGTTATTTTTTAGTAGTCTATAAAAATAAGTGAATAAGGGATATAGAAATTTTGCCTGGAGTGCAAATTATGAAACAAGCATGCAGTTATTATTTTGTATATGTGTTTTAATGGTAACTGCATTTTTGGAGGTAACAAATGTAAAATTATTATTACTATACACTATTTCTCGCCAGAATTGAAACTCTTTGACAGGTTAGTGGGATGTCTGCTTATAAAGCAAATAATAAACTAGGAAGGCATTTGATTTTTTTTTCTCATGGGCAAATACCCAAAGCATATTTTGCCTCATAAATGATCAGATAAAATTATGAACCAAGAGAACATATTGTCATAGCACAGAATTTTGGAGTGGTATTTGTGTCTTCTGCTGATACTCCTGTTAAATGCCAGGGTAGTTTTAATTATCAGGACTCATTTAAAATATTGAAATTGTCAGAGCAGAAAAAGCAGCAGAAAACAAAACGGTCTGGTGCAATGGAGTCCTGTGAATCTCTTGCTCATCTCCATTTTTACCCTGATTCCATCACTGTGAAGTGCTTGCTGCTGTAAGCATTTATGAAGCCAGTGGCAGAAGGTAAGAGAGAAAGGATAAGTTTGTCAGGCTGTGGCACTTATGGTTGTTCTAGTCATACTGATCTCTGTTTTCAGGGAAACCTGCTTTCCACCGTTTTCCCTTGCATTAAGAATGTTTGGGGCCTCTATTATCAACTGGATCCACAACATGTCCTTCAGACCACAGAATTTCTTCCAGTGACTTCAAGGGACAAGAATGAACTTCAGGAAACAAACAGATTTAAAGGAGGAACAATCCTGTGTCCCTTAAAAGGAGGAGTCTCAGACTTATCAAGGCTGGATTTGACTAAATATCAAATGGAACAAGCAAACATCTAATTTTTGGATGAAAGTGACCAGTCCTGAAGAAAAGCTGTTTACTTCAAGGGTATTATCTACATCAAAAGCATAGCTTCCAGCAGGCAGCGAAGTACCCATACAGAGGGCCTTCTCTGGCCTTGACACAACAGAAATTATGTGTTGAAAATCCTCCCCTTGCATTCACATAAGCAGAGACTTTTCTGCTGTATGTGTGACCATGAATTAGAAGTCTGAGATAGCTATAGGTGAATCAACTTAATCTGGGTTGTGAAACATGAAAATACAGCAATTACAGAAAAGATAAAAAACCATGTGTGATCTGCAAATACATTTTGGCTTCAGTGTGGATTAAGTCTATGTAAATGGAAGTAGGGAACAACCAGCGTAACACCAATAGTAGATTTATATAAGCATGTTATGGGCTTGAGTTAATTGGATACACCAGAAACCAATTCAGCTGTTAGTCAGCATCAGTGAAATATATTGGGATACCAGAGGTCTATCACCTTTAATAAAACAGTGAGCATATTGTAGAACAAAAACCTTGAATTGTAAGAATCTCACATTGAAAAGCTGTCTCTCAAGGGAGGGGATATAGCAGTGTTCAAAATTACACTGTGAAAAAAAGATACAGATTATTTCTGCATTTATTCATTGTTATCATACATTTCAGGTTGGAAGGGACCTCGAGAGACCCAAAAGTACTGTCTGCCTTGACCCTCAGAGACATTTTTTCAGATCTGATCAGTCCCCAGATTGGTCATTGCAGAGGTTCTTCCTTCTCAAGGTTGGACTTTGCATTTATCCATACTGTATTTTATAAAAGTCCTGATGACTCATTCTGCCAACGTATGTGAGTTCCCTTCAGTTACCCGAAAACTGGAATTACTGGAAAACCTTACATGAGTATACTCCACATCTTTCTCCAGGTCATTGATAAAAATGTTTAACATGACAGGTCCCAGGACAAACTCCTTTGGTCCCAGGACAAACACCACTTATTACTGGCTTTCATGTAGAGTATGACCATAAACTGCTATGCTCCGAATGTGATCATTCAGACATTTTTTTACCCATCGAGTTGTCCACTCAACTAGATCAAAATCTATGCACACATGAGGTGGAACATGTGTGTTTTTTTCTATATAAATAAAATACAAAACAATAATTTTGTTTGAAGGAAATATATATTCTATTAATTCGTTCTGCAACCAAATAAATTATCTGACGCTTGTTAAGGGGAGAATCCCCATAGTTCGAAGTTAATGCTGTATTGTTAATAGTGACAAAGCAAAGTGCAAATTCAAAGACAATGTGTCCTGGCACATTGTGTAGACATTTTTTTTTGTCTGTAGTACGCATATGTTTTAAATGTTGACATGCTAGGCTATTGGTTTAAAAAGGAAAACAAACCTTTAAAAGGCAAGGTATGATACATGTCTGAATTAAAACTCTGATGACATTTAAAAGAATTATACTTCTCACTTTTTATCATTCTAAGATTCTATCTCAGCTTTTATGATAGCATAGCATCTGAGGCTTAATTTTCTTTGTTTTCTTTTATTTGTGGAATTTTTATTAACTAAATAAGTACTGTCAGATCCCTGAAACACTAGATAATTGGTACCGTAAAGCAGTATATTAATGGTTTTGAGAGAGAAGTAGTGCATGCTAAAGCATGGAGAAGTTGAATCTCTTGTCCAGTGTAAAATAGCAAATAAATGCCAGAAAACGAATTAACTTCGTGGAATGACCATTTTACAATTTCATATTTATTATACATAGGATATTAATTTTATTTGACTTATTATATGAGGCAAATTTTCACCACAAACTTTCAAACTGCTGTATTCTGAGTTTTTATATTTCTTTATTTTCCTAATGCTGGATTTGATCCTGTGAGGTACTGAATTTCTAGAGGAACCTGGAATCACAGAGAATCAAAGAATCATAGACTGTTAGGGATTGGAAGGGACCTCGAAAGATCATCTAGTCCAATCCCCCTGCCGGAACAGGAACACCCAGTTGAGGTTACACAGGAATGTGACCAGGTGGGTTTTGAATGTCTCCAGAGAAGGAGACTCCACATCATCCCTGGGTAGCCTGTTTCAGTGTTCTGTTATCCTCATTGTGAAGAAGTTTCTTCTCATATTTAAGTGGAACCTTGTGTGTTCCAGTTTGTATCCATCACCCCTTGTCGTATCATTGGTTGTCACCAAGAAGAGCCTGGCTCCATCCTCGTGACACTCACTCTTTACATATTTATAACCATTAATGTGGTCACCCTTCAGTCTGCTCTTCTCCAAGCTAAAGAGATCCAGCTCCCTCAGCCTTTCCTCATAAGGGAGGTGCTCCACTCCCTTAATCATCATTGTTGCCCTGCACTGGACTCTCTCCAGCAGTTCTCTGTCCTTCTTGAACTGAGGGGCCCAGAACTGGACACATTATTCAAGATGGGGTCTCACCAGGGCAGAGTAGAGGGGGAGGAGAACCTCTCTCGACCTACTAACCACCCCCCTTCTAATACACCCCAGGATGCCATTGGCCTTCTTGGCCACAAGGGCACAGTGCTGGCTCATGGTCATCCTGCTGTCCACCAGGATCCCCAGGTCCCTTTCCCCTATGCTGCTCTCTAACAGGTCATTCCCCAACTTATACTGGTAACTGGAATTTTTCTTGCCCAGATATAAGACTCTACACTTGCCCTTGTTATATTTCATTAAATTTTTCCCTGCTCAACTCTCCAGCCTATTCACGTTTTGCTGGATGACAGCACAGCCTTCTGGTGTGTCAGCCACTCCTCCCAGTTTTGTGTCATCAGCAAAGTTGCTGACAGTGCACTCTATTCCCTCATCCAAGTCACCGATGAATATACTGAATAGTGCTGGTCCCAGTACCAATCCCTGAGGCACTCCACTAGATACAGGCCTCCAACTAGACTCTCTCTCATTGACCATGACTCTCTGGTTTCTTTCCTTCAGCCAGCTCACAGTACACCTCACTACCCAATCGTCCAGACCACACTTCCTCAGTTCAACTGTGAGGATGCTGTGGGAGACTGTGTCAAATGCTTTACTGAAATCAAGATAGAACATATCCACTGCTTTGCCATCATCTATCCACCTGGTTATGTCCTCATAAATACTATGAGGTTGGTTATGTATGACTTCCCCTTGCTGAAGCCATGTTGACTATCCTTACTGACCACCTTACCCTTGATATGCCTTGAGATGGCGCCAATGATAAGTTGCTCTATCACCTTTCCAGGAATGGAGGTGTGTCTGACCTGCACCTGCAGGTGCATCCTATCTGGACCTATGGATTTATGGATGTCCACATTGCTTACTTGGTCCTTAACCCAGTCCTCAACAACTGAGGCAAACTTCTCCGTTGTCCTGACTTCCTGTGAGGCTTCAGCAGTACCGGGCTCCTCAGGACAGCCTTCGGCAGAGTAGACAAAGACAAAGAAGGCATCCAGTAACTCTGCCTTCTCTGTATCTTCTGGCACCAGGGCACCCACCTCATTGATCAGTGGGCCTACACTGCCTCTGGTGTTAGTTTTATCTGCAATGTATTTGGAAAAGCTCTTTATGTTGTCTTTGACCCCTCTTGCAAGGTTTAATTCTAAGGAAGGCTTAGCTTTCCTAGTTGCCTCCCTACATCTTCTGACAACAGCCTTATATTCTTCCCAAGTGGCCAGCCCCTCCTTCCATGATCTCTAGACTCTCCTTTTCCACTTTAGTTTGCCCAGCACTTCCCTCTTCAATCAAGCAGGTCTCTTGGCTCCCTTTCTTGACTTCCTACATGCTGGGATGCTCTGATCTTGAGTTTGGAAGAAGCAGTCCCTGAATGCTAACCAACTATCTTGGGAACCTTTAACTTCAAGAACCCTGTCCCATTGGATTTCCCCTAGCAATTGCTTGAAAAGGCCAACGTTGGCCCTACTGAAGTCCAGGGTTGCAGTTTTGCTCGGTATTCTGTTCCTGCCACATGAGATCCTGAACTCCACCATCTCATGGTCACTGCAGCCAAGGCAGCCCTTAACCTTTACGGCTTCAACTAGACCCTTCTTGTTAGTGAGGATGAGATCCAGCAGCGCTCCTCTTCTAGTTGGCTCATCCACCATTTTCATCAGGAAGTTATCATCAATGCACTGGAGGAACCTCCTGGATTGTAGATGGCTGTCTGAGTAGTCCTTCCAGCAAACATCAGGGTAGTTAAAATCCCCCATGACAACCAGGGCCTGTAATTGCGAGGCTGCTCTCATTAATAAATAATAATTAATAAATAATTAATAAATTAAAATTCTGTTGACTGCCAAAACAGCTGAAACAAACCTTAAGTTTGCACTAGCTCCATGGAAATGTTATAAAGAGGAGCAATTTCCTACAAAATTAATCTATGTTTCTACTGTCCATAGACAGAACAGATGATAAACTACTGTGCTTTTATGAAAGAAAAGAGATCATCAAAACTACTCTCAAATAATTGTGTAAGTTTATAAATAAAGATATGCTCTGTACCAGATACTCTGCTAATATACTATTTATGTTTCCACAAAAGCAATTACTTTCCTCCTGTCAAGGGGCATTTTTCTTAACTAACAATTAGTGTGTGTTAATCAGCAAAGCTGATTAAATTTGTAGGTGTTTTCTTCTGCTATTTTTCTGAAAACACAAAATTTACATTAAGCCACTACAGATTTCTTTCATCAAAAAATTAGCCTGTAGGTGCTTTATTCTGATCTGGCAGACCTAGTTCTCTCCTACAACAACCAAATGTCCTTCTACATCATTACTGTTGTGAAAATGTAATGTAGGAGAAATAATCATTACTAAAGGTTTCAAAAAGACCAAGGGTTTCATGTGCAAAACACTGTGCTTCACCATCAAAATTGCTGCTGCTTTGGCAGGAAATGTTTTGAAAACAGAGAGGAAGTTTGCAGGACTTTACACCCAGATACAGTTGGAATGGGAGAACCTGTGTGCTCTCTAGTCAGAAAGGAGAAAAAGCTAGATTAAAGCAGCTGTTTATCTGAACAGTGGAATGATTCAGTAGCTAGTGGTAGGTGTTCAGGGAAGAGATAGCAAAAAAATGACAAAAAACATATCATTAATAGCACTGAATGCTACACTGCTGTAATGATTACTCATGTAAAAAGTCTACTTTCAGGTGAACCATCTTTGGTTTTGAAGTGCCTAATATATTACTTACAATGGACTTGAAAAACCACATAGATTTCAGATTCTATGAATCTGTGAAGAACGTGCCAATGACTTAATACTCCAAAGGACAAACAAAACATAGCCACCAAAAGCAAGAATAGCAATAAAATCTTAAATCACTTACCTGTACTTGTGTGACATGTAGGTACATAATACAAGCCACTAGGAAGCATATGCAGAAAACCAGAAGAACGAGAACTACGGTACTCCTAGAATCAAAACACAATAGAAATAAAGCAATGCAACTCAATAGCAGATGAGAACAAACAGCACAGAGGTCCTTCTGAAGTGGTATTTTGGATGTATGGTGGAGGATCTCCCCCTCACCTTTGCTGTAATACTAACTGTTGCAGAGGAAATTTCACAGTGAATTACATTGCTCTCAAGAATGAGGAACTGGTAAATGCTCTTGTATATGGTGCCCACTCTGACCTCAGCAAGGAGAGCAAAGTGCCTCAAAAATTCAAACTGTATGGTGTGTCAGGGGAGACACTTTCTAATTGTAGGCTAACGCAGAATATTCAGCATGATGACTCTTGTAAGTGGAGTCTGTAACCTAATTACTTGGCCTTGGCAGCTGTATAACAGTTACCAGATGCTCTTCCCTTATAATCTCCTTCTCCAAATTCAGAAATCAGAGGTCAAAGAAGCTTCAATAATTTTTAAAATTCTTAATCTTCCCTCTCCTGATCTTTCAAAATAGGCTTGTTCTTCATGAGAAGTGCGGACCAAGCACTTCCCCAGAAAGCCTGTGTTATTAGAACAGTACCTTATGGATGTGAGTAAGCTGGCAAAAATTAGTTCACCAGTGCTGCTGCTCTGATTTATGCTCAGGGTTAGCCTGGACCCAAGCTAGTCATGGAACAAGGGCCATATGATAGCAGCATAACATGATCTTCACATCTTCTTTTCTAGTCTCATAAGAACAACCCAGACAGTCCAGAAGATGTGAACCATCTGCAGACATTTATTTATCTGTGTCCCTGACCATCACTGGAGAAAGATTGCTTATACAGGGTTTCTAAAAGCAGAAGAGTGCAGTTCCTATGCTCTAGAATTTCTCAGTATTTGGCTTTGATCTCAAATTCATGTAACAATTCCAACCAATACACTAACAGGGAAAATTCTGTGGTGTAGTATGTGTATCCAGAATGGGGTGTGACTGTAGATGCTGTCAGTGCAGATTCTGAATACAAGTATTAATAGATAGCAGGGTGTGTTTTTAGAGAACTGGCTTTTATTCAGGATGATAGTGTGCTAGAAAAAATGTAGAGGACATGATTGTGTCTTTTAAGGCAGCAACAGCCAGCCAACAACCAACACTAGTGCTGAGTGGGACACTGACAGAGATTTGGGTTAACAAGGGGCTACATTGTTTTTTAAAAATAAACTCAGCATAAGACATCATCAAGGCTATTAGTGGCTACACTGCATGTGTGCCTCCATAGTTGGGAGGCTTAGATTGACAGGGACATAGCCTTACTTTCACCACCTCCAACTGAGGATGTAAAATATGTCTTTAACTGAGAAGCTGTTTTGCTCGGATCATCAAAGGAATTGTGAGAAAGTCAAGCCAATTGCTTTCTTTGTATTTATCCAGCAATTCACTTTTCTACAACATTTTATTGTCTCCAGATTTTGATCCTCCTTGGAATACTGTGATACATGTCAAACACTATTCTCATTACTTCCCCCATTATAGTAACACATTACACTTGTTCTCTTGGCTTTTGAGTTCTTTTGTTATACTTAAAACTACTTCAGCAATCTAATACTATATGACTCTTGGAAATTCATTCTAGTTTCAACTATGCTAATACTCTTTTTCTCTTCGTGTTCTAAATTGCTATGTACTGAGCTTTACTTCAGAAGTAGGTGAAAGAGTTCTTAATTATGCTTTAATTACTCATCAGAGGCCATTAGTCTGGAAATTAGACAATTTTTGTAAATGTCTTTGAATTCTTCAGATGAAAGGTGATATATAACAAATTTAAATGATGATAATTATTATTAAAGTCAAAAAGTTGTTTCTCAAACTTCCAATTAGAAATAATAGACTATAAGAGTAAGTGTTATTCTGGCTAGGGATTTTTGAATAGAAAAGACCAGAATTTAAAATAGGATTTTCAAAAACATTATTCTGTGGCCAGTTGTATTCCCACTGAAGTCCTAACAATTAGTAAAAATAAGAGAAGCTTACTTTGAATGTTTTGATATTCTCATCTGGAAAAACTTATTGCTAGTAATTTTTATAGCTTGAACATGATTACATCTACTTATTATACCCCCAGATTTGAAAGGGAAGTCTAATTATTTTATTATTTAATAAGCATCCACACAAAATTGACAAAATCTGAAGTAATCACTAAAATATATCACTCAGCAATAGGCATCAGACACCCATCAAACAAATCACAAGTATTTGGTTATGTCTGCTTTAGTGCAGCCAAGGTCTGACTGCAACTCATGCGGGAATGACGAAACTATGTACTAAGCAGTTTGTGTAGTGATAGCACTGATACCAAAAACCTCAATGCAGCCCGTAAATTTGGGTTGAAAAGCTGGATGGATATTTCAGTACTTAGTTCCCATTAAGATCTGTATAGTTTTATCTACATTGCTATCAATACCTGAAGTACCTTATCCAAAGCCAGCACAACTACATTTAGAAAAGCTGCAGTAACACCTTTGCAGTGCAAAATGCTTTAAATAAGTTTAGCAGATTCCTGTGGTTTTGTTTTCAAAGTGCACCCTTCTGCCAAAAAAACCCCCAAAGCCAACAAAAAACAACAAACAAACCAACCAAACAAAAAACCCTCACCAAAACCAGGGATTATTTATTTGTATAAATATATATATCTATATTTTTATATATATTTAATAATATAGCAAAATGTGGCTCGTTTGGACAAATGGAAGAGATAACACTTAAGACTGAGAGTATACCAACAGAGATCCTCCTGTCTGAAAAGATACCGACCTGGGAGCTAATTCCCATTCCAAAGACATTAACATCTTTAACTGTGAGGGATGCTTGAAGATGTTCCACCTCGAATTATAATGGCCAAAGACAGAAACTTACTGTGGTATTATTAGAAGGTAGACAAGGCCAAATAAGGCAGCTAGAATTAGTGAGAGAACTACAGCACTGGTGAAATACTCGTCCTGAAGCTGGTGGTACTGTTAAAGGAAGGAAGAAAGGAAGACACTGAGCATTTTACACACACCCAGCACCCATGCTTGTCCATTCTCATTAAGAAAGAACTATAATCTAAAATAAAACAAGCCCTTATCCATTTTACAAACATACTAGTAATTATTGCTTAGTTTACATGAAAAAAAAGATGAGGCAAGTCTGCACAACATTTTCCTTGACAGCCTTCCGTTCAGCTGCTCCTGTTGGCCTAGCTGCTTAGATTTCACCCTGTCAGTAGTCAAATCTGGATTAGGCTCAGATATAAATTTATCTTTTGGAGCAAAGAGGATTCAGCTGTTTTGAACCAGAGGGAGGTGGCACTCCCTGCTCTCCACTTATTCCTCACAAAAAGAGGCCAGAACTCCCTTGGTGCTGCCTTGAAGGAGTTCTGTCATTTCATTTGCTCAGGACAGGACATAATGGGTGGGCTGGAGGCAGCTACTACTGAGACACAGGCTCAGTTTTGAGCAGTTACTGTCCCTGATTCCACTAAGACACACAGTCCTTACAACACAGTGCTTTTTAGTGTTGGAAACATAAGTGTTTTCTCAGAAAGATCAAACTTTCAATCTCATTTACACCAAAAGACTTTCTTATTTTGAAAGAAAACAGTTTAAATAACAAATCACTGTGGAAACTGGAAATCAAAGTTAATGCTCAAAACCTTAAAAAAATTTAGTTCAGTGTGACACAGAGCCACAAAACAGTAGTGATGTGAAATCTTAAGGCAAAAGATTAAAATTAAGTACAAAAGTAAATGCTACTGCCAAGTTAATCCAAAATCATATCACATTTGCTTTTTCAAACACATAACCCAAAAGCTTTTTTTATTTTTCCAATTAAACCAATTTATATTTACAACAAAACTCCATACATGATAGGAACAAACAGCTCTACTTTGTTAACTTATATGCATGCTTATAAGTTTGGAGTAAGTTCAGTGCTTTCAGCACAGTCACACTGGCATAAGTTCACAACTTAGTCCAGAGAGTTAAGATTTTTTTTGTATTTTCTAGGATTGATGGGATCAATACTTATCAGGCTACTTATGCAGATGGAAGCATCCTCCTGTCCTTAACACTTCTCCAGAGCAGATTAATCAGTAGGAAGCCAAATTGCCATGTGACAGCATTAAACAGGTGACGCAGGTCAGGCAGTTTAGAGAAGCAAGAGGAAAGCCAAAAATAATGGATGTGTAACTTTATGGGGAAGGATCTTTATGAGTAGAAAGATACTGATCTTTCTTTTTATGGTGTCCAAGAGCTTCCATAGACGGTGGAAATAATGTCTCCCTCTTAACTGAGAGACAGTGTTTAAAGATAGTGCATAGAATTTAAATACTATCTAAAACCAAACAAAAAAACAATGCTAGTTGGCTCATGGTCAGAGAAATCAGTAAAAATAATTTAAAAACCCCTTACTTTATTTTCGCGCTCAACTTGCTTATACTTCAGTGTAATGAAGTTCAAGTCAGCCATCTCAGACTCAGTTTGCCGGGCCTCTATCAAACGACTGATGTATCTGTTTACTCGAGTTCCTGGAGTGTTGTATACAACATTGGTAGAAAAAGAGGAACGATTCCTGAGTTTTTCAGAGGCTGTCCTTAATGCTCTCCTCTGTAGCACAGATGAAGAAAGAAGCACAGATTTATTAACACGGAAATTTTTTGTTGTTGTTCATATAATCTCAAACTAACAGCTAGGATGAGGAATTCATTAAGCAGAACAGCTACAAAAGACAGAGATCTTATCTTTATCTTCTAAAACCTCCTTAGTATAAATGAGAAAACCTCCGCTGCCTTCCTGAATTTCAGTGTTTGAGGACTGATATTGCTGAAGAAACCCTGCATTGCGAGACAGTGTATTTATATTAAAATCATATATCATGCTGCACAATAAATTTTACGTATTAGGTCCCAAAGCTCAGAACAACTGGTTCAGTTAAAGATAGCTTTGTGGAACTTCACTGTGAATGTTCTGACATGAGAAAATTTTCATCAGATCCCTACAAACCCATGTTAGGATTTTCTGTGTATACTATCATATCTATACATATACATATACAAGATACATTGTAAAGTATTGAATGTGCTTCAAAAATGTGTGGGTTATTTTTTAAAAATACAAAAAGAACAGTATTAATTCACAATTGGAAGGCCTTGCACATGGTCAGTTTCAAAATAAAATCTGGAATTCCTGAAAGTCTTCACTGACACTCTGTTTTCTGGAACTAATGAACTTTCCTACTCTTTTCCCACAGAAGAAACACAAATGCATTTAAAATAAAAAATATGAAAGTTAAAAAGCTTTCTGAAAGTAAGATTGAGGCTGATTCTTCAATAAAAGGACATTCTTAAAAAAAAAAAAAAATCAAGCAATCAAGCAATCAATCAAGATGAATTCCAACGCACACATGCCCTGCTCTGGAAAACTGGTGGAGTGATCTAAATAATATTGCCACCTGCTGGCAAAAACACTGGAATGAGCAACCTTTCAAAAGTTTCTTCATAAATTTCTGGATAGAACCACCCATAGAAAAAGAAGTAAGCCAGGTTGCTGGTATGTAAAGCAATTTTGAGTTACAGCGTTACTAGTCACTCAAGAAAGTGGTATTCATATTTTTAAGAGGGACTTTTGAATTTAGCATTTATATTAGGGACTAAGAGGTCATTTGGCTAATCGGTTGCCTGTCATTTTTAGAGAACCATCTAAAGATGCAAAATTATTCTGTTATTTTGCATTTGCTGCCATCAGCTTCAGACTGTGATAGACTCATGATGCAAAAGAACAGCTCTTGGTAATTGTAGAAAAGCCTCAGAAACTCTAATTCCTGCCAAGGAAGCCCTTATTGGGAGCCACATAGGTCAACTGTGGTGGCTTGTTCAAGAGGAAATCCAAATCTGAGGCCTGTTATAATTAATTTTTGTCTTTATTTTGAGAAGGCTGTAGGCATGAGACAGTGGTAGCTCCAGCAGGAACATCAGAAACTCCTCTATCAGTTGGTCAGATCACCCCATAGGTTCTCAGAGTACATGTGCTTGATGCAGCCCTGGAACCAATACCAAAGATGCATGGATTACCTTATCATCATCCTCACATGTCATGACATTGGAGAAAGGGATCTCTGCTTTGAACATCTTACGACAGTGCATGAGCTGAACAAGCAGGTAGCAGACTGTCTTGAACTTCATTCTTTTGGCAGGCTTAATGTCTGAGAGAATCAGTCCAGGAAATATCTGTTGGTCAGAAAACTTATATTTCTAACTGTGTCACCACATTCCCTGGCAGACATTTACACCATCTAGTGGTCAGAACAAAGTAATACTCTAATCAAGAAACACATTTTGATAAACGTATATTTGCAGATGAAGATTACTTCACATTTTCTAACCTGAGATACAACAAATCTATCAAATAGGCAGTATTTAGACACATACATAACATTTTGGGAACTGTTTTCTATGTAGAAATGTAGACTATAAAAAGCATATTAATGAGGAAATCATAAAAGAGGCAATATTTGTATTTCTTTCACCTTAAAATAAATTCTGGAAAAATATGGGAAAAAATAAGAAGGAAATCAGCATTTTTATCAATTGATATTAAAAGTATAGTTTAAATCTTTTTTCTTATTTCCTCATTTTGTAACTTCAGCCACTGGTAAATGCATTAAAATCACAAGAGGGTAGCTTTTGCTTTAAAGATACACTTACATACATGTCCTAAAATGAGGATGCGAGGCACTGAGGTTACATCTTACTTCTTATTTCTTCAAAGCAAGAAGTGTTATACTCAAAAGGTTGGGTATATTCTATTACTTTTACCCCAAAGCACCCAGTTAAGCAAGGACAAATATTTTCTTGGTTAACTCTCAAGTATGTGTTTAACTCCTGGTGACTTTGGTAAACCCTTAGCACATGTTCAGATGCTTTCACAGATCAGACTAAGAGTGCTCCTTTATTCTACTGTCAGTATTATGCCAATCTGGCATGTGGAATGGGTAATGAAGTGTTCATGGGAAATGTGGAAGGACTCCATGCCACCACAGTATGGGACCTGAAGTTTGTAAAATTAGTCTTTTCTGAAACAACAAAAGAAAGAAGCACAGAGGTTTGGTCCTTAGTGTTCCTAGGTACAAAAGACAGAGCAAATCACACTCCAAATACTTTATTCAAATGCTCTAGAACTCACAAATGGCACTGAGGATTTGTTGTCCAGTCTTCAGAATACTATGTTTTACTAGAGCAGTTTACAACATTACTTCACTGACCAGGGAATGAAGAAGGAAGTAATCTGGAAGCATTTGTTTAATGCATATTTTCATGGATACCTAAATTTAGAAGGACAGGACAAATGACACTGCTTATATTCTGAATAGCATTGCAGATATTGATTTGCTATTTGTTTAAGATGTACAGCTATGTACTTGCATTTTCTGGAGAATTCAGGGTATGTCCTATTGACTGACCAATATTGTACATTTTTTATTAGTAGCTAGCTGTGTTATAAATATGTGACATGTTTCAAATGTGGAAAGGTGCCTAGGTATGCACATGTGCTTTATTGTGCAATGAAAGGCTGACTGAAGCTAGCTAGCATCACCACTACTGTACTGCATGGTCATCAGCTGGAGTGTAAAAGGACACCAGTGTATATAGTGTATAATAACGTGTATAAGTGACAGCTTAACAAAAATCTCCATGAAAGGATTCCCAATATGAACCCTTTCTTTTGAGGGCTTTCTGGCAGAAGACTTACCATTGTATTGCAAGAGCCAGATACAGAGAAGATACTGTACCAGGACATTTACATACTAATCATCCTTTAGGTATTCCTAAGGATACCATGTAGATAGTTGCTAGGCTTGAGTATGGCAGATGTGATCAGCTTTGGAGCTACCATTCCCAACAGCTAAAATATACTTTTTGGACAGGTACTCCATGTACAAATTGTCCTAAGGTAGCCATAATTCCTCTAGAAGTACTATATATTTTACGCAGTTGCCATATCAGCATTTTGACACCAAAAAATGAGCAATTTTCTTGAAACTCCCTGCACTTTTGCATTTTTGTTCATTTATTTTTTAAGACAGAGAGATAAAAAGGGAACCAGAGTGATTAAATAAAATTAAATTTGCAGAGAAAGAAATCTCCTACAAATATAGATGAAAATTTAATTTGAATGCAAACAACAAATTTAAAATAATTAATTTTAATTAAGTAATTTAATTAAAAATAAGTAATTTTAGATCTATTGTTTCACTCAGTTTAATTTTTTCTTCTGTAGTCATGTTTTTTCTTTTATTATTGTTCATATGATAATGTCAAGATGACATCTTTTAATCATGTCAGACAAAATCCAACAATCTGCTATCAAAAATCCTAGTAACATATGGATTATATACATCAAATTGCTTCACTTTAAAAAGTCATCTGAAAGTATTATTAAGATATGACAGAACACATCTCAAGAGTGTATATGAGCCATTATACTTTTGAAATATGCTAGTTGCCAATAACGATTCACAGGTAAAAGATATTCGCCAATAAAGTCAAAAGGTAAGCACATGTAGTTTCTATGTATTTCATTTATACAACACAATAAAGCCATCATGAATCTATGTTGTTTTCTCTGTGCTGTATTGCATAAAGTTCATTCCACACTAGGGAAAAAAAAATCAAATCAGCCACAGGAAAGACATAAGCAGACAAAAACCTGTTGGTTGTTGGTAGAAAGATATGGACCCTAGTATTTTACTTTAACATAGAAGGCAGATAATCTGCTTTATGCAACAAAGCCAAGCTGACTAAGAGTGAAGGAGGATATTGTACTCCAAATCAAAAAATACTGCCTTCTCCAGCAGGAGAGTGATAGAATATTCCTTTATTTTCCTGTTACCCTTTGGTAATGGGACTGTAAGGCAGGAAGTTTAAAATCACATTTGTTTATGCTAGGTGAAAAAACAACATATAAAAGTGATGTGACAGCCAGCCTTTCCCACTTTTCTTGCAGCTGCTGTCATCCCAATTAGAACAAATCTCAGATTGCTGAATTTCAGCCTATTTGATCATGAGTCAAAGAAATAAACTGATCAACCTTTTGAGCTGTTAAATCCATCTGCAGTTCACAGCAAATTATGTCACAGGTGTATAGTGTACATAATTGCTCTAGATCTTTCTGACAGTTGCAAGCATTTTTACATTTTAAATAGTATTTTCCAAAGGATACTCCTAAGCTGTGTTTGCTTATTGAGAGGATTCTTGAACCTTCAGGCTTTTGACTGAGTTTTCCTGAAATCAAAAGACCGAGAAGAGTTCTCTTCCTCAACTATTGTTTTAACTTCTCTTTTAAAATACTGCTGGTATTTTGGTTTGGGTATAATTATTTTTTGGACAAAAATAAAACTGAAATTTTATCCACCTGCATTGGAACATTTAGGGCATGATTCAACACAGCAAACCAGGCAGGAGACAGAGGACCATTCCTGTTATAAGCATGCACTTCCTTCCAGCTGGGTAACTAAACAAGGATTCAGAAAAAAAAAACCAACAAAAACCAAACCCCCCAAAATATTACACACTTTTACCTGGGATTTTCAGGATGGTCATAGCATTAGTCAGAGATTGCAGATAATAAAGCAGGGCTGTTTGTGCTACAGAAAAGATTTTCTGAGACTGCTTGGCATGGCTTTGTATGTATGTGGTAACGTAGGAAGAGAGATGTCAGCCTTTACAGACAAACAGCTAATTTTCAAAGGGTGAAGAGATGTGATACTCACTTTCATGGACTTTTCATGAATGTCCGTCACTGTGTGCTATTCAAATGGTAGATGCAGATTTCACGCGATTTACGTTGCCAGAAATAAAAGATTACTAATATAATTGTATACACATTTAGCTGGTGAATAACTCATTAGCACATCAGCAGATATTTTGCAGATGGTGATTAGCAACCTATCAGAAGCTAATTTTTGATTGTATTTTATATTTGAGGTATGCTGTCAGATCTATGAGATACTTATGAATATATAGGTATCATTTATAAGTTGTGTCTGTATGATTTTTTTAATTTTTATTACGCCCTTTCCTGGACACAGCATTATTTGTCCTCGCCTTAGCTCTGGAGCCAGCTGGCAGTGAGTAATAGTGACGGCAGGCCCACTTCTGTAAATGTAAAAACTAACACAGTCTAACAAATCTTTCCCCTCACAAAAACTTGATCACTTCTGCCCATTGCTTGGCTGTCTGTAAAAGTACCTTAGAAGTTTTGCTTAGCTGTCTGTGCTGGGCTGTTTCTCAGCTGGTGAAATTAATGAGCCTTTTCAAAACTTGAGAAGTGCCATCAGAGAGTGAATTGCTGCAACAAATACAGAGAAGTAAGGCCAAGTACAAAACCATCTGGTTATCACTGAAGTTGTGGTCAAACCTTAGGAGGTGTTATACTGCAGGAGAATCATACTTTCTAGAGAAACCATAGAAGTGAAGAAGACAGTCCAACTAAGCTCACTACCTCTTGCTGTGCTTCTGGGAGCCAGCTGTGCCAGCTATAAAACTGAGGCAAAGATACTTCGACAATGAAAGAACAAAGAATTCTGGTGAAAGCCAGATCAACTCTATTAAAAACATATAAATTAAATGTTAAGCATACAGTTTGAAAGTCAGAACAGGATTAGTCAGGTAGATTACCAAGGAATCATGAATGGAAAAAGTTATTTAGCTAGGTATGAATTATAAAGTTCTTATAAAGGGCTCTAAGATTAATACAGAGTAATATGTACAGTACTTCAAAAAGCTAGGATATTTTGAAACTAAGAGAATGTCCATGTGTCTAAAGCGTAGAATATGGTTCTTGTGAATATTTAATATATTAGAAAGACATCTGTTTTTCTAACTGGGTCAGACCCATTTTAAAAGTCCAAGATGTTCATATATGTGATCTGATTTATGGCTAGTTAAATAAATCAAACTCTTCAAATCTTGTCTCAGTGCAATATTTTGGTCACACCACTGTAAGTTCTAGTATAAATATAAAATATATTGAAGACATAATTAAACTTTATTTAAAGGGGAAGTACTGGAATTTTTGAAACTAGAAACTTTCTCAAGACATTATAACATTTTGTATTATCATTAAAAAACATATTTGCATAAGTTTTTAATTACAATAGCCAGCAAAAAAATCTAATTTAATTCAAAAAATTTCTGTATAACTTTGGAAATCTGATGAATTACTTAAATCTGTTTAGAAGCTGAATGTTGTCCAGTTAGACATGCATAATTATTGCTGAATAATAATCATAATAGACTAATATAATGTCTACCAAAATAAAAACAGCAACAAACCAAAAAAGTATTCCTCCAGTGGTGACTTAGAAGTACTCTCACACATAGTGGCTTATACACCAAACTAACTGTCAGATAGGATCACAGAATTGTGATTGTTAGCTGATTCAATAAAAAAATTAAAAAATTTGGAATACTTTATAATTTGTTCACATCTAAAATGTAACTTATCTTCTACTGTTATTCTCATTCTTGGCTTGGGCAATATTTGTGATGGACGATTTTCCTGTCAGACCAAATACGGAAGAACGTGGGGCATGTATCTTCTAAACAAGTAAATAAAATTTTTTTAAAAAATTTAAGTGGGCCTATTTACCTTTCAAATTCAACAGATTCTTGGTCATCTGTTAATCATAACATTGTTTTTCATTCCTGTTGGCATCATACCTGTTAAAGTAGTTTCATATTAATGTCAGAGATGATGCATGAAGAATAACAAACGTGTCTGCATTTCAGCTACTGAGGCTCTGGAGGAAGAAATACAACATTAAACCAGTTGATACCTCAGTTGAGCAACAGAAAGTCCACCTTGTCTGTGCTTCATGAGTAGCTTTCAGTTTCTATGTGTCTGAAGAGTTAATGACTGAATCGGGGTAGGAGGGGAGAACAGGTATTTATTTTTAAGGTAAATAATACTATTATGTGTCTTATGGTCCAATAACCAGTATGCAAGTATATGAAGACTGGAGACAGCTGTTATGTACTGTGACAAACAGTGAAGTAACATGCTGATTCATCTGTGAGCCCAGTGGAGAAGTCAGTCAATATCAGTAAAATTAATGATGTGTTTCTGTCTGCCTGTTTGGCTGACACGCTGTGGATGCATGCCATAGAGCTAATGTCATTAGCCAAGCTGTAGCACAGCATCTGCCACTTCTACAAACGCATCAGTGACACCCATGGGTAAGACAGCATTTGGTATATGTAGCTGATAACAAACTGATCAGTCATTTCTCAGCAGTCACCGGTAGTTTCTCAGCAATCTTGCAAAGATAAAGAAACGTGCTCACACAGTAGCAGGCTCTCATCCTTGCACATGAAGACATGCATTGACCCGGTTTACTTTAATATGTGAATATCAAACTTCTGCTCCTCAATCACTGGTTTATGCAGCAGAATTGACACAACACAGCTTCTATATGTAAGAGCCATATTTATCCTCCTTTCTCTATTTGTCTCTGTAAACAAATCTACCAATAATTTCCTGAAATTCAGCTATTTCACTTCTCATTATTAAATGAAACCTGATACATAATAACATAGGAAACAAAATTATACATAATGCTGCAGGAATGAAAACAAGACAAACAAATCTAGTAGCAATAAGCAACACACCTACCTTAATGGAACCCTCCCTTGTGATTTCTTCTTTATTGGGATTGACTAATTTAGAAACTAATTCTGATTTCAAGAAAGCCACCAGAATTCTCTCTCACTGATTGCTCAAAGAGAATCTAGTCCACTGTTTTTCCACCTGTTTTCTTTCATGCTACCTAAAAACCAATCCAATCATATATACCAGCAGAAGAATAAAATGTGAGCTTGCATGATTTTTGCAGTGGATAAGAACACTTCATCTCTCTAATAACAAAGTGCTTTAGAGGAAGTACATAAGAAACATAATAGCAGCAACCTTTCTGGGATAAAACAACAAGAGTTTTCACTCCTAGAATCAAATTCCCATGGTGACTGGACTCCCAATGTTTCCATAAAAACTTCCTGAGTCATCAAATTCAGGCAAAGAAACTGACTGCAGACGTGGAATTCAAGATGACCTGCTTTTTCCCTGTTTACATTTTTGTCAGGCATCCATTGGTTAACACCCCCAAGCATGGAGCTTTGCCATCACTTCAAAAACTCCTCTGTGTTGTTTTCACACTTACTTTCAGAATCGGATAATTTTCCCTATAAAGGTCAAATCCCTCAATGAAGCTTGTTTGGGCAGAGTCTCAGAAAGTAAGGCTGCAAGCATCTGTATCCTGAGTTGTCTGGCTAAGATAAAGAGCAATAACGTTCCTCTTGGCCTGTAAACATGTTATGGTGGATAACTTCTAAGATAATCTTCATTTGATGTGGAAAAGTTTGGAACAAATTGTATGTGTTTAAATGACGATTATGGACTCTCAAGGCTCCTACTGAAGTCACAATACATTTTGTAGTAGAACAAAAAGCTGCCCTAAACGCAGTAATTGGTAGAGGATGAAAGATGTGACTATAAATGAATCCATTGGGAAACCACTGTTGCCACCTTCATTGCATGCCGACACTCAAGATATTACCATCACACTGCTGAGCCTCTGTTCTCCTTATCCTGAAAATCTGGTTAGAACAAGGAGTCACATTCATCTCCATTAGGGGTGGCTAAATCCTGAGCAACAGCTAAAAAATTAAGTTCCTGCTCAAATATGCTAAAATATTATCTTACTATATTCTTTCCATACTTTTCATTTTCTGTTCTCTGCCAAAAAAAAAAAGAAAAGAGCAGAAAATGTTATTGTCCCTCAATAGCACTGCTGATTTCCTCCTTTTTCCCTAGTACGTCTCCAGGGGTCTGATAAAAGGAAGAAGCTGAAGGTAAGGGGGAGCTTCAGAAAATTTGGAGGGAAGGGCAATTAAGAAAGGGATGACCAAAATAATTGCCGGCGTCAGAGGTGGCAGAGCAAGCAGGGAAAACATTGAATTTGTCATGAGCAGCTCAAGCTAGGAAAAACATGCATGTTTTGGACAGTGAATATTATTTGTTGCAGTAATCTTAGAAAATTTATGCAGCTCCAGCATAAATACCTGATCTGTGGTTCAGTGGTATATACATTTGAAAGCAGGATGGTTGACTTCAGCGTCTTCCTCTGACCTGGATAAAGGGCTTAAGTTGTACAGCTTGGCAACATGGTGGATTTTCCAAACTTCCATGTGATGTTAGTTCAGTCACTGCTGAATTAATTTCATTAACTTCTCTGCTGTGGGCATGACATATCTGCAAATTCTACTTTTTCTGTGTCTATTCATTGGGGAATCCTCCAGGTCCAGTAAAGGAGCCACCAGTATCACAAGTTGTTGCAGAAAGTGTTAGGAGAGCATGAGTAAAATGGCATGGGTATTCCCATGGGAAAGAAAGAGTAAGGAAAACCAGAAAAAAAATAGCCAACCTGTAAGCATTAACATTCTGAAACACCCTTTTGAAGTGAGAGGGAAGGGAAGAGTGAATTAATTTTTTGAAGGAACATATAATATAATTTCTGGTAGAATAATTACAGAATCTGAACAAAACATCAGTGTTGTTGTTGATGGTGGTTTTTTTGGGGGGGGAATAAAGGGAATCAAAGTTTTATTTTTAAACTTCAAAAGTAAATTGATCACCTTCTCTGTATAGTATTCAAGGTTAGCTATTTTAGCATTCCTGTCTCAGTCAAAATCAAAATATCTAATTTCAAGAGTATTTGAAGAGCCTTTAGAGATAAGAAATACCAGTATTGCCTCTGCTTTTAGAATATCATGGAACAGCTGTTAAACTATGAAAGCATATCACAGAATAAGCTAGAATTTGTGGACCTTACCTTCCTACGATGAGATGGCACAATAAAATATGTTTCAATATTATGCTTCTTCAAGAAACTATTTCTTTCATGACCATGTCCTGGTTCTACCTCGTAGTCCCCATTTAGGCACTCTAAGGTGGTCTTTGTAATGTGAACTTTCCTGAAGAGAAAAATTGGACATTGTTGTTCAAAGAAAAGATACATTATGACCGAGTTGTTACTGAAATACACTCTTGTGCAGAAGATCACAAAGAGGCCAAATTACATGCAAAATCCTATTTTTGATGTAAAAAATTTTTTTTATTTAGTCCTTTCAACTAAATAGAACATTGAAATAATTCTATTACTTGCATTTTCTAAATTTAAGCAAAGTGAACAGAAAGATAACTATTGATTGTCCAAACACCTGCAGATTTGTTGATTTGTAGAAAGTGAAAGTCTACACATCATCTTCTACACTGTGTGGCTTTCTTAAGCATTTACCTAACTGCCTGCTTAGAAAAACATCTTGCAGTTTGAAACCTGTGACTTCAAACTCCAAATCTCTTTTGTGCATAAAGGAGAAACTTATTTTTCTGCTCCTCTTCATGTCTCTGACTTGTTTCTTTTAGCACTCTGTTTCATAGGCAGCTTTCTAATTCAATTTGTTTTGGCAGCATAGCCATCTTTGACACTATTGGTGAGCTCTTATCCTGAAAACTTCACATTTTCTTCTGAAAACCCCTTTTATATGAAATGTCTTCACAGAAGACATCTGAAAATATACTACTGTTTTCCTCTATTAAATATGTCTTCAGACTTTTTTCATTGGAAAGCCTTAAAGTAATGAACTTACAAAATACACTGCCAAAATTGTGTAAGGTGGACATATGTAACAAACAGAAATTCACTCATCTTGAGGTTCCATTGTCCCTCTGTTCAGCAAATCATGATCTTGTAAAAAACCAACAGAAGATGGTAGGTCCCAGTCCAAATGTGAGTTGCACACAGAAGTACACCCGTGTACCTTTGCAAAAGTGACTGTATGCACTTAAGTTTGGTCCAAGGAGCACTTAGAATTCCAGGATGTGCCCCATGAAATGGCTGTAGGTTTATGTGCTACTGCATCATTTGCACACACATTATCAATATTTGAGTGCATAAGCAAGTATTTTTTCTATAGCACACTGCTAGTATTGGAAATCTTGCCATGTAAAAGGAGTAAGACATACACCCCCAATATGTGTAGAGGTGCAAGGGTAAAAGTTTCATGAAATAATTAGAGGGTTTTACTTTTATAACATAAAATGGTGAAAACCAAGCATTCCTGCATTCCTAGCATTCCCTCATTCCTACTCTTTATATTTGGCAACCTAACCTTTTACTAACATAAATACCACGGTAATTTAGAGAATTCCACGGGAGAGACTGTACAATACATTGCTGTTATCAAATACAACCCTTCTTATCGATAGCAATTACACTGCAAATGCCTCAAAGAAGGAAATAAATTCTTCAACCATACAGGTTTCTGGGTTTTTTTTCTATGATTCTTTCTCAGACTTACCCAGGCAGTCCTCCAGCTTCCATGACATTAGCTAAAGTCACGTCATTTGACCAGACATCATATTGCCATTTTCGGAGACCCAGGACCCCACAAAGCACCCTGCCTGTATGCAATCCAACTCTCATGTTGAGATCAACCTCTGTGGCTTCTGCAACAGATCTGGGATAGACAGCATTAGAACATTAGTCTTTAGACAATGACATTGCTCTTGATTTCCTTTTTCATTCCTTCCCCCCAAATTAACATATATTTATATGTATATATATATATACATGACTGAATAGACAAGATATTTTTAAAAATCTCAGATGATATATTGAGGTACTGTTATTTTCCTTCACTAGTTTCAAAGCCCTGGTTGTAATTCCAAATAAATAATTTTCTTGGTCATATATTAATTATTGTTAAACCAAAATCTCAGTATCTGCAGCACACAGGGTTAAAAATATTTTTAAAGAAGTTATTGTCTCATGTATGTGGTCACAGTTTAGATTTCTGATGTTCTTTAAGTTCATAATTTAATAAAATTTCAGCTCAATGAAAACCTACTTGGTTAAAAATTAATTTTTTTTTTTCCCAATTGTCTAAGATTGTCACTCTTCTTGGGTAAAACTTCTTTAATATTTCACGTTTTCTCTTTTTTTCAACCGATATCTTTTCCTGTTGCTACTGCTAGGAAAGTGTTGCAATTACTAATAGTCACAGAGAGTTGTGCTGCACCTTCACGGTACACACAGCTAAGCATCATTTCCTATGGTGAAACTGAAAGGGCACAGACATATTTAAATGCTCTTACACTTTCTGCAAATAGAGAAGGCAAATGGATAAGCAACGACTCCACTCTACTATGTTCTAACTGGTTCAGTTACCCAGTTACAGGAGTATAGGACAAATAAAAGGATAAAACCAATAAATCAGTGCATGAGCAGGAGACGAAGAGTGATTAGAAACACTAATATATTTCCAAAGCTCCTGCAACAGTGGCACAGAAATCACCTGCAACTATGCATTTGTACCTGTAAATTAAAACTAACCTTCAGAGATTTTAATTGTGTAGCTGGAAAAGGAGGAATTAATTGGCAAAGTCATTATTAAAAGCATTTTTTATTTTGGTGCCACAGTAAGGAAGGATTCCTCATTTCTGTGAATGCAGGACATGCTATGACTTCCACTCTACGCAATTTATGAATACTGAAAAGGAGCCTTGAAGTCTTACACATTACCTGCAGAGATAACACTGCATAAATCTTTGCAGCTTTTTCTGTTACAGAGACACCTGTCATTCCCCAGTTGAGTTGTAGTCCAAAAGGACATAATATTGGTGAATAAATGAAACTGACTAATCAGCGTAAGACTTGATTTTCATCAGGTTTTTAAATTAAAAGTTTCCAATGCATTTAATAAAAGAAGACCTTAAACTGAGGCTCTGGCTGTAATTTTCACTTGATCACATTTGACAAATATATTTTTTAGAGTTTCATCCAGCTACACTGGATTTGGCAGAAACATCTTTAGGAAGACTTTTCAACTATTTCAGGAGCAGTCACTGTGTCTCTTGTATCATTGTACTTGTTTAAATACAGTTAATGGAAAGGGCATCACAGGTCAGGATGGGGAGTAAGCAGCACAAGCCTCAATGTAAGTAAGGAACTCTGCAGCCATGAAATGCTGAAGTATAAACCATGTCAGCCATCACTAATGTGAGTAACATGGAGATCTCTTTTCTCCCCATAGATGTAGGCATACCACATTTTTCAGTTGTATTTTATGCAACAGCATATAAAGGCTTATGCACAGCTTTCTGAAAGATTAATTATTTCCTTGTCCTATTTCTGCTCACTGCAAGTCAGCTTTCCTTTATTCAGTATCTGTTCTCATTAAAGCCGCAAAAAAGACTTCAAGAAGTCATAAAAGGACTCAAATGTTACAGGACTTATTGTGTACACTGTCTGCTTGACAAAGCCTTCAGGAAATGAAAGGAACTAATAATATAAGTCACCTAATGATAACTTAACCTTTGTATCTTCACCTGTGCATGTGTATTGTGCCATTAACAGACTGATCTTACACCAAGATCATGCCCTGCAGGCCAAAGCCCTTCAGGATTACATCTTGCTTGCCTGTCTATATTCTCCTGCAAAACTAAGTAATATTAGGTTGGTGCAAAAGTAATTGCAGTTTTGGATTGTCAATTTTAAATCATTATATCTAGTTTCAAATACATCTTCATAAATCAAAATAGGAACCATTAGAATCAAGACATTTTTGACAATGAGAAATAAGTTTGTTTATTCCTGTAGAGTAAAAATCTGTGCTTCGGGATTCGACGAACTCTTGGAAAGCATTTTCTCCATCCTGTGGTTTGTGGAAGCCTTTTCCATGCAACAAGTTGTCGAGATGCTTGAATAAGTGGTAGTGGGTTGGCAAGAGGTCAGGCGACTGTGGTGGATAAAAAAAAACTTCATAGCCCAATTTGTTCAACTTTTTAAACATTGGTTGTGCAATGTGTGGTCGGGTGTTGTCATGGAGAAGAATCGAGCCCTTTCTGTTGACCAACGCTAGCTGCAGGTGTTGCAATTCTCAGTGCATCTTATTGATTTGCTGAGCAGACTTCTCGGATGTAATGATTCCACCAGGATCGAGAAAGCTGTAGCGGATAAGACTGGCAGCAGACCACCAGTGACCATGACCTTTCTTTGGTGCAAGTCTGGCTTTGGGAAGTGCTTTGGAGGTTCTTCTCAGTCCAACCACTGAGCTCGTGGTCACCAGTTGTCATATAAAATCCACTTTTCATTGCATATCACAATCCAATTGAGAAATGGTTCATTGTTGTTGCATAGAATAAGAGAAGATGACGCTTCAAAATGACAATGCTTTGGATTTTTGGTCAGCTCATGAGTCATCCACTTATCAAGCTTTTTCACCTTTCCAATTTGCTTCAAATACTGAATGACTGCAGAATGGTTAATGTTGAGTTCTTCAGGAGCTTCTCATGCAGTTGTAAGAGGATCAGCTTCGATGATTACTCTCAATTGGTTGTCAACTTCCGATGGTTGGCCACTACACTACTCTTCTTCAAGGCTTTTGTCTCCGTTGTGAACCATCACTGCACTGCATGTTTGTTAGCAGTTCCTGGGCCAACTGCATTGTTGACATTGCAAGTTGTCTTCACTGCTTTATGACCCATTTTGAACTCAAATAAGAGAATTTCTCAAATTTGCTTTTTGTCTAATATAATTTCCATAGTCTAAAGTAAATTTCAAATAAACAGCAAGTAAGAAGTCAGCATAAAAAAAAAAAGGTGAGAAAAGTGCATTCAAATTATGTATAGAATAACCATATTTGTTTAAGAATGTATTCCAATATCAAATGGCAAATTTCAACTATGTAAAAACCACAATTACTTTTGCACAAACCTAGTAGTGAATTATCTTCTTTGGAGAACATGCAAGTGCATGAGTTTCTCTGTTCACAAATTAATGTCATATATTTCAGATTTAAAACAGTACATAAAACCTCTGGCTAAATCTAAGCGGAAAGGCAGTGGAATTCAAACATTGATAAAGACCACTGTAGACCTTTGACTTTGCCTTTTCCCAACCTGCTTGAGGGGGAAATTTCATCTGCTTTTAGAAATCTGAATAGCAAAATGAGAAGTGAGCAGAGAAATACAACATGGCTGATCAAACTCCTTGTTAAACAGGCTGGACTGTATAATGTACCAACAAAACATAAAGCAGAATCTGAAAACACTTCATGTTTTGAACGAAAGTTTTCCAGAAGTAGTCGCTTAGTAAAAAATCCAAATGAGAAAGCATTTCTACATTTCCCCCAGAAACTACAGTGTTTTCCAGGGGTGCTTTCACCACTATTAAATTTGAGTAGGAAAAAAAAGCTCATGAGCAGTTCACTAAACTTTTTGAATTTACCTTTAAGATCTGTGTGCCCTTTATGCAGTTAATTTCCATAAATATACCCTACTAAACTATCAAAAATGAGGAATGTTAAGTAACAGATAAAGAACAAAGGCAATTAAGTTTTGTTGTTTGAAAACCTTTTCTGCATGCTTTCACAGTACATTGCTCATCCAGAGCATTGCAGCAGAGAGCTAGGGCAGAGACCCTGAGCTGTGGCAGTCTGATGGCTTCAGTGGTCAAGAGACTCACTTTAACAGAGGTGCAAGCTGACTAAGCTTCCATGAATGGTAGACAGATTTCTCCATTTCTGAAAAATGCAGTTGCTGGTTCTCCCAGAATTCAAGGTCAACTCACTCCTGCCAGTCCAAACTTTCTCAGGCCCCAGACCTCCAGAGGAACAGAGCAAAAGCAACAGTGTTGACATCTGGAAAGTTAGTGCTTCTGTCTTCTTCCTCAGACAAAAGATCATATTTGAGATTTCAGGTGGGCTTCCTCAAACTGGCTACTGTAGTTTCTCTCCTTTCTTTAGTGCCTTTGGTGAGCCAATGACCAAACCCATAGGAAGGAGACAATTCAAGCATCAACCTCCACAATGCCCCATGGAACCAACCAGCAACACAATGTGCAGATGCAAAGTAAGCCAAACTTCCATCTGTTACTGGAGGAGTAATTCATATTAGATGGAGTCATCCATATGAGATAAACTCACCTATGTGACACAAAGAAAAGCTTATAGACCCCATTGTGGTGCCTAGATTTCAAGAAGCACAGGTTCACAGACACTTTTCTTCAGACCTCTTCAAATCCCCCAGGGAATAGGAACATTCAATCCAGGGGTCCAGACAAGACCTTTTCTAAAGTAATCCTCTCCCTTCTCCGCCCTGTTATATGTATAGGTTAAACTGAAGTAGTCAGCTCCTGTGATCTACAAATGTGCTCCTACTGTGCCATGTTATCTGCTAACGTAGACATCACTAATGATGCGGCTGTTGGTGCAATTCCCTCTGAGTCACTACTAAAATGGCATCCTAGTAAGATGTAGTAAGGAATATAATGAAAATGTACCATTTATGTGACAACATGAATGACTACAGGATCCTATTACACTTTTGATAAGTTTGTGAATGTTAACCCAAATATTTTGGTCCAGTCCCAAATCTAGTATTTATATCCTGTTCACCCAGATTCCCTCCTCATTTCCAATTGGAAACATTACAGTTTGCTTCTTGCCCTATGGCATTATTGAATGCATTTAAATAACTCCCTCGTTTCATCCCATTTAATCTCCTACGAGGTTACATTTCTGGACTAAGCCAAAGAACTGTTTAATATAATTTATGTCAGTTGATGAAGTGCTCTGTAAAGAAAGACAAACTATGGCTAAGAATGTGTAAAATTGCCCCTGTAACACTAGCTTAAACCTGAACTCTACCCAATTTATGGGAGAGAGAGAGGGAAGAGATTGGGCAGCTGGGTAAAACTTTTCTACATGGCAATTAGGTAACAAATATATCTATTTAGAAGGCAAAATACTGTAGTAAATAGAGTGGAACCTTCAAGTGTGGCAAGCAACTTAAGTAAGATGAAGACCCTGCTTGGCCTAACACATTGTTCAAAATCAAGGTGAGGACAACATCTGCCACATTAGAGTAACATCTGGCCCATTAGAGACATTAATGAACATGACCATTTTTATTATATTACTAACAAAAATATGACACTTAAAACTCACCTGATGAAAGCAACATCGGTGGTATCCAATACTTTACTTCCACTTAAATATTGCCATGATGGCTTAAGTGACTCTGAAGCAGAACAAAAACCTGACCTGTACTGACACATTGACAAAAAACTCATTGGCAGCAGAATTTTTTTTGCATAGGAAAAGAATATAACACTATCTGTTTTGTTGGGGTGTTTTTTAGAAAAATATCCTCCCATAATGGTTCTGGTCTGACTTTAACTGTGTCCTTGAAAAAAAATACTTTGTAGAAGGCAGATGAAACTCTGAAGATTTTAAGTATTTTATAATGTTATTTGAAAATTACCTTGAAGATCTCAATCAAAAAGTAATGAGACAACATTCTCAGATGATACTTATATGCAGCACCATACTCTAGGATAGTTAAGTAACGGTTATATGGAATATGAAGAGCATAGAAAGCATCCATTTATATAGGATCATAGCATCACAGAATAGTTTAGGTTGGAAGGGACCTTCAAAGGTCATCTAGTCCAACCTCAACATGAACTGTGATTCAGCTGATGGATGTCAAAAGTATGCACAAAGATGTGCTTTTTCCAGGAAATGAAGAAATACAAACTTCTAGTGGCTGATTGCTGGATCTGTGATTTCACTGATTCTAATGTTATAATGAGTTTATATATCTGAGTTCAGGGCCACAAAAATTATCAGAGGGATGGAACACCTCTCCTATGAGGACTGGCTGAGAGAACTGGAATTGTTCAGCCAGCAGAAGAGAAGGTTCTGGGGAGACCTTATTGCATCTTTTCAGTACTTCCAAGGAGCCATAAGAAAGATGGGGACAGACTTTTTAGCAGGGCTTGTTGCAATAAGACAAAGGACTAAAGGACTAAACTAAAAGAGGGGAGATTCAGGCTAGACATGAACAAGAATGTTTTTTACAGTGAGGGTGGGGACACTGGAACAGGTTGCCCAGAGATGTGGTAGATGTCCCATCCATGGGGATTCAATAATCACATATGATTCTATAATTCTATGCATAATCATACAAATAGAAGATAAAATATTGCATTCCAACTTCACCGACATAGGCTCTTCACTTCTTCCTTTCATTTGCTCAATATATTTTCAAACAAATTAATTTGAGGAATCCACCTACTAACTTTGGTTTCTGTGAAGGAATGAACAGCTTTTTTCCTAATATTCAGCAGAATCTATTTCCTGATTTGGACATTTTTGTGCAGTTGGCACATGCTTCTGTCAACAAAAGAACCTCACTCAGAATCCACCAATAGCTGAACAGGCGATGCTCCACTTGCAGTAAAAGAAAAAATAGTACTGCCATCCACGGCTAGGGTACTTGTCATGCACCATCTTCCTGTTTCCTAATGTAAGAAGAACAGGTGCATTCATTTCACTAAAATAAACAATATGCATTGAACATGGATCTTACAGTCCTTACTCGCTCTATTAATTCCTCATGGAAAAAAAAAAATGGAATTAATTAATTCTGCATATGTACAAAGGATGCAAAATCAGTCTCTAGCCATTCAACAACCCTAAATAAATCTGGCACTCTCCTACAACCTTGCGTCTTCCCCATCTTGCCCTCTCACCATGCTCTAGCCACTGACTATACTAAAGACTTACAATTTATGAATGCTTCAAAAACCAAAATGCTGAAATTGTCAGTTAGTTATCTTCTACTACAACATCTGACTAAACATGCCTAGATAACAGACTATAGTCCATCCACTTGGAATCAGAGTTGCTGGCATTGAAAGGGGCCTCTGGGTCAGAGGAGACTTGTCTGGTTAGAGGAGAATGTTGCCCAGGACTACATCCAGCTGAGTTTTAAATCTTTCCAAAGATGCAAACTGCACAACTTTTCATTGCAACCTCGCCAGTATGGGACCACTCCGCATAAAATAACAACAACAACAACAACAACAACAATTTATATTTAAATTGAATTTCTTGTATTTCAGTTTGTACCCGTTTCCTCTTGTCCTGACACTGGAAACAACTGACAAAAGTTTAGCTTTGTCTTTTTTACACCCTCTCATCAGATATTTGTTTGCATTCATAAAATTCTCCCTGAGCTTTCTCTTCTCAAGGCTGAACAGTCCCAGTTCATTCCTTCCTTTTTAATTCAACTCCTTTTTTAAGTTTACATTATCATGACAGCAGCCAAAAAATTATAACATAAAAAGGGAACATGTTTAATTTCTAGTATTAAAAAAATTGAAACATTCAAAAAAGGAAAATTCAGACAGTTATATCACTACCTTATTTGTGTACTTGAAACACAGCACAACATTTAAAGATTAACGCTAGATTTAGAAGAGAATGAGAGTTTTCCAGGGAATTAGTAAAACCAAAAGACTTAGGAAAATGTGTACAAGGCCTGTATATGTAACTATGCTTCCAAAGGCCAAGGCTTCCTAATCAATGGAGTATCCATATACTGCTGGAAGAATGCACATATGTATAGTCTGCAGATTTAGGATATTCTGTCAGGATTTTATAGTATCATTTATTATAATAGATTACAAAGTCTATCTATCAATTTTACAAAGTTTACAATAATGATGAACTTGCATTGAATGACAGGGAGAGTATGTATTCATTTGCCCATCTCTTTATACTTTGAGATATTTTATAAATGAACTTATAAATAAAAACACATGGATTGAGATAGAAATGACAAGCAGTCTTCAATTGCTTTAAGTACTCTCATTTTTTTTCTATGCTTTCAAGTCCTCTGTAAAGAAAGCTCAGTGAATCCAGGGTCAAAGAAAAGTTTAAGGTTGATATCAAACAACAAAAATGTGTGGTCATGTCCACGTTCCCCTAAGGCATTAGCAGGGTTTGAACCACTAGTCATTACCTCCAGAGAGATAAACCTAACTTTCTTGAGTAAAACTTACAGTGAACTCTGTGAGAGGATCAAAATACACTCTTCTACAAAAACAAGACTTTCCAGAAAAAAAGCATAAATTTGATTTGGAAAAACAACTTCTTTTTTGTATATTTGTGCATAAATACCCTCACATGCAAATGGAAGACATAAAATATAAGATGTGGTAAAAACTTTATTAGGAACAAGAAAGAAGGTGAAATGTTCCAAACAAAAAATGCATAATTTGAACTGGTAAATCTTATGTTTGCTTATTTGATATATTTTTCTTTATTTAACTGTTTACTATTAATTTTTAAATTTAGATTACACTGTGGTCGATTCACCTTCACAGAGAAGGCATACAATGCAATTTTGCATTGTATACAATGCAAAATTTAGCAATTAGGTGAGGGGAAGCAGAACCTTGAGTCAACTCCATATTCCCAACAGTCCAGCTGACAAGAGAGAGAAAGAATAACTGGCTCACTCTCTCACATTCACATTTTTCACCTTGAGAAAATAATAATCAATGCAGAGCTCTCAAGCATAAAAAAAATATTTTGATCAGCAAAGTGAATTTCACGTTTTTGAAAAGCAAAATAAATTCAAGGATTAAACATGACATACAGAAATGACCACCAAAACAACCAACAAGCTATCATTTTGAGAATACAAACACATATACAAAATGCATACATCAGGACTGGCTTTGAATTTACATACTGGTGTGCAAAACAAGTGGTGTTTATCGCTGTAAAACAAGAAATTGAACTCCTTTCTTTGTGGCAAATGGCAATACGAATATTTCATTATTTCCCAGTAGATTTCTGTTCCCTAGTAAGTACATTTATGTGACTCTGCATACCCATATTTGTGCACTTTTTCCTCACAGTGATTAAATGGAGTGGAAAAATTGATGTCTAGAATGACCCCTCCTAAAATCAGTATCCTGTGACCTGAATGTAGCAGTGTGAATTGCTAGGTGGGCAGTGCTAGCAGACATTGGTGTTTTTCTGAGAACACACTTCCTGAATGCCACATAGAAGATGTAGCGCTCCTGTCTTGGGTTCACTGTCCACAGTACTTACGTGATGGTGTCAATCATATCTAGCCCCATTTCAACACAGCAGTGGGCATGATCTGTTTTGGGCTGGGTCAATCCTGATACACAGTAGTAACAGTCTCCTAGGATTTTTATTCTTCTGCAGTGGTTTTCCTTTAATAAAAACAGAATGGGAAAAGTTTTACAATTCAAATAAATATTCCAATATTTAGAAGATAAATTTTTCTCCAATACTATGCAATCATTGAGGGAATCTTCTTGTGGTCAAATGAAGTAATCGCACTTGCAGATCAGAAGATGCAGTCAGTTTGCATTACCATTGAATTTATCTCCTGTTTGCATACAGTTTAATTTCTACAGCCAAAGACATCGGGATAAATCCCTCCTATTTTGAAAAACCTATGACGGCATGTCATGATTGCTACATCTATCTGAGCAGAAAGTTCATTTCTAAACAAAGAGCACATAATAAAAGGCCTTTAACAAAGCTGTGACTTTAACTAACAAACTACGAGGAAACATGACAAGATGATACTATTCCTTGCAGCTAGACTATGGGGACTTGTACCCATCCAGAGTATGGCACAGAAAAGTAAATAACCTGATTTAATGAATCCAACTTTATAAGAGCCATGCAAAATCAGCATTGTGAATATAATGAGACAGGATTAACAAAAATCTGATTCCTTCCCCAGCAGTGTTCTATATAGACTTGACTTCAGTGGCACAGAAAGGAAGAAAGGAAAAAAAAAAATAAAAAAAGAGAGAGGGCTGTGGTGGGAAAATTTAAAATTTCTGCAAAAGAAATGACCTAATCATACTGGTCTTATACAGGCACATATTCTCATCCTGTCTCCTGTCTACAAGAATCAAAACCTTCCAGAGCTGACCACACTCTCCACATTATTAACCATATTCCAGCTCAGAAGTGACAGCTATATCTACAGCAATCCCATTCTCTGACATGTCAGACACCAGCATTTGGGGCTGGTTTTTACACTCTTTTTCAGCTGTAGACATTACTACACCTGTTGTCTTTAGAACTGTTTCTGAGTATTGAACAAATAGTATAAAATGAGAATTATCTCTATTCAGGCATGGAAGAAGGCATGCTAACACTGTTTGGAAAAATGGGTTTATCTATTTGTCTACTTGTTTTTATAAATTAAGCAGTAAATTCAGATCTTGAATCAAAGAAGGGAACAATCCTTTTGGCTATGCTTAAGTAGTAGAAAAGACTTTTCTAAGAGTGACTACTGAATATATCTTCTGCAGTACAGCAGGATTTAAAATATACTGCCATTTATCATTGCTAAGATATATTTTAATCAAGCATAATTATTCTAGAAGCATTATTACTGGGGCCTTAAAATATTCCCACAGCCTACAGTCACAAATGCCTCACCAATTTTGCTTAGAGTTTTAATTGTGTGCTTTGAGATCCTTGGCTAAATGGTATTATATTAATAAAATCATTATTGATGTACACAAAATAATATGCAGAGCTCCAAATCTATCCTGACACAAAGCACGCCTTCCAAATCAAGGTTTTGGGACAAAAATGACTAAGTTTTTTTAATAGAAAGCCCCAAATTTTTTAGTAGAAGCCACTAAATTATATTGCCAAAATAAGCCGTTAAAAAAAAAAAAAAAAGCAAATCTTAAAGCAGTAAAGGGTACTAAGTAGTTAAAGCTGGAACTCACTTTCCAAAATGAATCCAGTTTTGATTCACACCTTACAATCCTCTATAAAGCCCCTTTCATCTTCAAATTTCATGTGCATGATCTATGGCCAGGCAATGGCTATTTGACCCAGTTAAAAGTTATTCAGAAAAGCCTTTTCAGTAACCTGGGCTTGACAATACAACTGATCAGTGTTCCTATTCAGTGTCTACCTCCAAAATGGCTCATTTCTAATGACTTAGTTTTCTTAGAGAGCTTCCTGTGCTATAAAGCAGTGCTGCACATTTTATAACAGGATACACAAAATTACTGTCAGATTGGCACAGAAAAACTAGCAGTCTGGTAGATAGATTAAGAAAGGAAAAACAAACAAACAAAAACATAAAAAAGCTTGATCCATTACCACTTTTTCAAGTCAGTTTATTACTTGTGCAGGAGAAAAATAAAAGAAAATAAGGGCTACAGCATCTTCTAGAGAGAGATAATTTAAATGGAGGACATATGCCTAAATCATCTGCTGTTTTTGAAACCACCACTCCGTTCCTTATCAGATGTATCCTCACTGTCCTTATTTATAACAATCAATTAATATACAGTAATATCTAGAAAAAAATGTTTGTTTTCTTTTTCTTGACATGTGAAGCAGACTTCCAGGAAGGAGAGTCAGCACAGCTTTGTAATAGCAATCTTTTTAAGGATTGATATGCAAATTAACAAAACAAACCCTTTCCCTCTCTTTGTTTTGTTTCCTCAGCAACTTCCAAAGAAGCCCTCGACACAGCAATATTTTTCACATTTGTGACAGTGATGAATTCAAGTGTGATAGTTACAAATTCCAGTCACAGTTTATACAAGCAATGTCTGTTTAGTAACAGCTGATTATTTGGTTTTATGAACATGATAAAAAGCACCAGAGATTGCTAGCACTGCGTCAGCCAGGCAGCTTCCCCACCTGCAGTGCCTTACTGAGATTATTCCAAGCGGATCTGCAGAATTCTCTCTGGCACAACTGTCAGTCACAGGGCTTGTCAGTGTGAAGTGGAGACCCAGCTGGGAAAGCAGAGAATACTTCAAAGTTGCTAAGCGCTTTCTTTACACTTTCAGACAAGCACTTTATAAAGAAATTGATTCTACCTATGTGTTAGGTAGAATGGGGAGGGCCTTCTGTTTCAAACAAATCTGGGTTTTTGCTGTTGTAGGGTTTGTTTTTTGGTTTTGGTTTTTGTTTTGTTGTTGTTGTTGTTGTTTTGTTTTGGTTTTGTTTTTTAAATGTATTCTGCAGATAGAGTGAAGTCTGCCACCTTAGACAGCAAAACTGGAAATTTGGACCATTATCGCCATATTATTGTACTATACAAATCAAATAATGTTTAGTAAACTCACGATGAGGGTTCTTTTTTTAATAAAAAATAAAGTGAAAATAATTTTATCAAAAAAGGTTGTCTCAAAGAAATAACAAAGTGTAAGGAGCTTGAAGACCTCTCCCAGCTAGGTGTTCTCTTGAACAGAGGGACTGTACTGCATAAATGTAAAGTCTTTTAAAGGAAGATCTTCCTCAGATGTCGGATTGCAACAATTCTTACTGTTTCTGCTGGATTTTTTTTTAATAGACTATCCAAGTTAAGTATTTTTTACACAAATAGATCCAAAGTCAGGGATGCTCAGCACCTTATTTTTGTTTCTTGTAACACTGTCTGGTAGGAGAAGAGCCTCTTTAAAGCTTTTATTTATTTTAGAGATGGCAGATGCTAATCCAGGAAAGAGTCCCTGCTCTGTCTTCTGTCATTGAAACAATCTATGTATTTCTACATACTCATGTGTCTTCATGATATGTGAGTACCTATGAAAGTGAGCCAAAAAGGAAGGTCAGCCGTAAAACAATTTTAAAAGCTAAACACTGAACTTCTCTCTCTCACAAGTCCACTAACTGCAGTGGAATTACACCAAGGATGATTCTGACTCTGTTTGACTTATTTACAGTATCTTTTATGTTTATTGTACACATCTATTTATTTTTCTGCAAGCCTGCTAGCAACCTGATTTGCAGGTGTTCTCTTCAGACTTTTACTATCCTGCCCTCCTAGAATCAGTCTATGAGTAGGAGGGATTTTATTTATCCATAAGTTAGAAAGACACTTTTTTTACTGTTCCTACTAATAAAAACTGCATCAGCTAAGGTACATAATAAAGATTCTTTACCATATTCAGACAATTTGGATTTAGTTATGACGTGCAGAGTAAGAGAAAATATTAATAAGGACTACAAAAAGATGCAACTCGAACCCTACCAGTCTTACACTTTTCTAGAATGCTCTTGGATGTGAGCAGTAGTAACATTCAGTTTTGTTTAGGCTAGAAAAATGTGAACAGGAGTTTGGTCACTACCTATGATGCTTACTGGTTGCAAAGTTAGACTGTAAAAAAATTTTAAAAAAGACAAAAAAGAGAAAACCAAAACCTGGACATGTCCAGGTTCAGCTGCTTATATGTTGAGGTAAAAGGGAGGAGATTTATTAGGCCTGGACTTACACTGAAGGCTTTACTTTGTCAGGGGAAGGCTTTGGCATCCTCACCAAACCTCAGACTTCAGCGTTAGTGACATGTCTGGATATTGCCCCTGCACAGCTTCAAATTAGTACAAATTAGCACTGCATGAAGCAGAGGAGTGGCAGGAGGTGCACTGGCAGCACAGTGAACAGTTCTTGATCTCAAAAACCCTTCATGCCCCCTTCATCCATTCACTGTCTGAAACTGTTTGAATCTGTGGAGTAAAAAACATTACCTGGCTCCCTAAAAAATAAAATAAAATAAATGTGTTAGCTCAATGTTTTCTTCACACATTGAAGAGAAGTGTTGGGTAAAGGGAAACCATCCAAATGCAAATCTCTGATGGCTCAGTTTTCACTGAGAGTAGACTTAATTCTAGGGGGACAGTGGTGAACTATGAGGGTTGAAGAAGGAATATACAACACTCTCCTGGCCCTGTCACTGCTGTCAAGATCCTCATCACTGGAGCCAGGCAGTGCCACAGAGGGGCATCATCACTCTCCTTTACAGGAGTTCAATGAGACAAAAGGAAGATCACAGTGACCCTGAGGAAAGGACCCATCACAGAAATACTTTCATGTTGTTCTTCTTGTTTTCCTTTCTTGGTTTATCAGTCATTTTGGTTTGGAAAGCCCCATTCCAACAGCTTCCTATGAGCAGCCTGCTGTGTGCTCAGAGCTGAAATGTTTGCATCAGGCAGGCAGTTTATATTAATCAGCATGGCATCATGAGTTCAGAGGAAGTACACTAACTTATACCAGCTGTCCCTCTAATCCTCAGAGATCCAAGCCATGATTCAGTAATCCAGGTTAATAACATGACAGTTACAGTCCTTTCTTAGTTATTACAGTATAAAATGACTATTTGGGGAAAAAATGTGATAGCAATAAAATGCACTCCTTATTTATCTCTCTTTACAAACCCAGAACTTCATTCTACATTGTCCTGGGCTTGGCTGTGATAGAGTTAATTTTCACAGCAAGCTGGGAGCCAGGACACAGCCAGGACAGCTGACCCAAACTAGCCAAAGGGATATTCAATACCATATAACATTATGCTCAGTATACAAACAATCTCAATAGAAAATCGGCATAGAAAGCTTTGAATCACTCTAGAAATTAATCTAAATTTATCTATACTATATATGTGTACAAAGACACAAAAGAAACTGGCAGAAAGAATAGCATTTTCTACTGCATCCTCTAAAACTGGAATGATGTCTCTATTTGATTGCATTGAATTCATCCATTAGGCTGGAACAGAAGTGGAAAAAAACCTATATTTTGGGTATCATACTGTGTAAATATATGAACCCATAGATATATATGTGCATTTACAAGATGTACAAACACACAGTTCTGAAAACTTACCTACACTGTCTTGCATATATACACGACATATGTGATAAATGCAAATTTTTATAATTCATCCTCTGCACTATTGATATATTAACCAAGTTGATTCTGCCTGACAGTTATGGGTCAGATACCTGTTTTGAGCCCCCCTTTCAACAGATTTCAACACGGAAGATGCCTGGGTTTTGATGTCTGTTCCCAACATTACTAATCCACTCTTTCCTTTATAGAGAGAGAGAGCGAATGCCTTACTGTTCCAAGTACATTTGAAAGGGCATAATTCAGTGTTCTGCTGTTAAGGAAATGGTGAAGGACAAGCCATTCTCCTTCAGGATCATAGAAGAAAAGGCACTGAATTGGATGGAGTTAGTTGGAAAGCTGTACAGTACAACTAAGCAATACCATATTAAGTTATTTAAGTTCAGTGCACAGTGGGAGGAACAGGAACAGATTCTTTCTGAGATATCAGTTTGCATTTTTGATATTTGTACTTTCCTACTATACTTAATTTCCCTATAAAATTAGGGAACATAATAAAACATAAAAGATCTTGCTATTTTTTTTTCATTCAGCTGTATTATATCTCTTAGACTACAGCAGTATTTACAACAGTGCAGCTAGATACAGAAAAAGATGAAAAAAATGGGTTTAGATTCCCATGAAAAACACTCCTTAGAACCCTGCTTTGAAGCCCCTTTGAAAGGGCCCTCTTTCTGTGCTGATAAAATGTGAGCCTACTTAAGCTAAATTCTCACAGTTAAACTTGTGAAAATCAAAAAATCACAGAATCAGGATGGTTTGGGTTGGAAAGATCATCTAGTTCAAACTCCCCTGTCACACGTAGTGACATCTTCCACTAGATCAGGTTGCTCAAAGCTCAATCCAGCCTGACACTTCCAGGGATGAGGTATCTACATCATCCCTGAGAAACCTGTTCCAGTGTCTCATCACCCTAATCATAAATTATTTATTCCTTATATCTCCTCTAAATCTACTGTCTTTCGGTTTAAAACCTTTTCGCCTTGTCCTATCAATATAGACTCTGGAAAAAACCTCTCTCAAACTTTCTTAGAAGCTCCCTAAATAAAGGCCTAAATAACGTCTCCCTGGACCCTTCTCTTCTCCGAGTTGAACAAACCCAGTTCTCTCAGCCTTTCTTCATCAGGGAGGTGTTCTCTTTGTTACTCTCTTCTGGACCCTCTCCAACAGGTCCATGGCTGTCTTGTGTTGGGTTTCCCAGAGGTGGATGCAGAATTTACCCACACCATCTGCAGCCTTCATTAATGACAGACAATAATTTCACTTATCATTTTACACTGTTTTCAGTAAAACAAAAATATTTACCAGCATGGTTTCTCTGTCTAGTACCAAAATCTATTTTATAACTTGATGAATGTGGGCCAAAATGTGAGAGGTTATTTAAGCCATTTTATCAGATATACTTCATACTCCAATCCTGAGTGTAATAAAGTGACATGGAAATTACCAGCCGGTCCATTAAATTGCAGCATGCTAATAATGATAATACACTTTTGAAAACTGTCCAGCCCATTAGAAAATTTCATTGATTCTTGTCAATTACTGCATATACATTTTAACATTTCTTTTCACCCAGGTTTTGAACTGTCTGTTTAAAAACTGAAACAACTATTTTGATAACCTTTTAATGGAATGCCAGCAAATAGTAACTTTACTGACGTATATATGTGCATATCTGCCAGTCCCAGCATAAAAAACCTTGAGAATAGGCTAACTGCAATACTCCATAGAGTTCAATTTAGCAGGGTAATGGAGACATACTCATAGCAATAAGAACGAATACAGACTTAACAAGAAGAGCTTCTACTGAGGGGCAGAAATAATAGGAAAGGAAAACAAATCTGGTTATGACATAGGAAGTACTACAGAAAATTGCTTGATAAGCTCTGATTGAGGAAAGCTGACAATCTCCAGATGAGCATATGTAAGCTTGTAATTTAGAACTGTACTTGAGAAGTCATGACAAATTATCTGCCACCATGGGAGTCATATCATACATGAACCAATGTAAAATTAGTCAAGATAGCTATAAAAAGGAAGATATTTTTCTTCAATTTTATTGGTAGTTATATTTGCTGACTTGCAATAACCTACTGGTTCTTGGCCTACCTTTTCTGTGCATTCTCATTGCCACAATAAATTCCTTCCCTACTCCACATGGAGCATAATTTTACAAAACAAGGAGGTTAAATGTTTTTAGTACTGGAGAGTGAGAACATATTTAACAGTCATATATGTTCATTTACTTACAAATGAAAAAGGATTTTAGGAAGAATATTTTATGCAGTCATCATGACTAATATGCATGCTTGTCTCCTTTCCAGCTTTCACTAAGTATCCTTTAAGATGCCATCTTTTTATGAAGAGGAATATCCCAGGAGAAACAAGTCTAAACCAAATACACTCTAAATGTTGAAAAACTAAGCCCTAAATTTCAGGAAATGTATATTTTTCCAGATTCTTCTGGAAACAACACAACAGATTTAAAAGATATAAGATTTAAAAAAAACCCTGTCACGTTTGTGCACCAACAAAAGTATGAAATTCAGTTATTCTCCAAACAAAAAGCATGGGAAATCTTTAAGACCTAATCACTGGAAACAGGCATTCCTTTCCATTTGTCAGAATTACTGAAAAATGACAGCATGGAAAGAACTAGCAAGATATTGTATACAGCTGGCTATAAAGATAGTAGTTTCCAGAGAGATTTCCATAAGAGATAAAAAGCGTGGCTTGAGAAGAGCAAAGCTGACTGCTCTGAAGATAGGGCTTCTGGACTCCACTGTGGGAGACATGGTGACCTCGAGGCTGAGGAGAGGTTCTAATAACTGCTCTCCTGATGTACTGCCATGCCCCACATAATAGAACTGCACATAGGCAAAGGACTCCAGGTAGGATTGTGTATACAAAGTCCATTACACACACCTGACTTATCAGACAAACTGCCTCTACAACGATGAAGTGAAACAGGCACTTCTGGGGTGCAATTACACAGCCTCCTTGGATGACACATATTGGATTGAACAGGTTTACTCTTTCCTGGGTCAAAAACTGCCTGGATGGCCAGGCTGAAAGATTTATGGCAAATGGTGTTAAATGAGGTTGGTGGCTGCTTGCAAGTGGTGTTCCTCAGGGCTCAGTATTGTGGCAAGTTCTCTTTAATATCTTTATCAATAATCTGGATGAGAGGTTTGAGTCCACCCTTGGTAAATTTGCAGATGACATCAAATAGGAGAGTGTTGATCTGCTGGAGGGTAGGACAGCCATACTGAGGGATCTGGACTGGCTGGATTGATGGGCTGAGGCCAACTGTATGAGGTTCAACAAGGCCAAGTGCTGGGTCCTGCACTTGGGTTCCAACAACCCCAAGCACTACTACAGTCTTGGCGAAGAGTTGCTGGAAAGCTGCCTGACAGAAAAGGATCTGGGGGTGTTGGTCGACAGGCGGTTGAATATGAGACAGCAGTATGCCCAGGTAGTCAAGAAGGCCAACAGCATCCTAGTGTGTATCAAGAACAGTGTGGTCAACAGGACTAGAGAAGCGATCATCCCCCTGTACTTGGTACTGGTGAGGCCCCACCTTGAATATTATGTTCAGTTTTGGGCCCTGCACTACAGGAAAGACATTGAGGTTCTAGAGAGAGTTCCGAGAAGGGTCTGGAGCTCAAGTCTTACGAGGAGCAGCTGAAGGAACTAAGGTTGTTTAGCCTGGAGAAAAGAAGGCTGAGGGGGAGAACTTTTCGGATGTTGTAGCGAAGTGTTGTAACAAGGTGGGTGTTGGTCTCTTTTCCCAAGTAACAAGTAATAGGACGATAGGAAACAGTCTCAAGTTGCACCAGAGGAGGTTTAGATTGCATGTTAGGAAAAATTTCTTCATGGAAGCTGTTATCAAACATTGGAACAGGTTTCCTAGGGAAGTGGTTAGAGTCACCATCCCTGGAGGTGTTTAAAAGATGTGTAGATGTGGCACTTAGGCACATGGTTTAGTGGTGGATTTGGCAGTGTTTGGTTTGCTGTTGGACTGGATGATCTTAAAGGTCTTTTCTAATCTAAATGATTCTACGAACTCCAGAAATTCCTTTCTCTGTGATAACTGAATGAAGAATCAAAACAATTTGTTTCAGTACAAATGCCCACACTGCAAACATCTGAAGCTGATCAGAATAATTCAACACAGTCCTAGACAAAGATGCATATCTCGGATTTGTGGAATGCACACTCAGGAAGCATACATGACACAGAACTGGCACACCAAGCTCTGTATCCTCCTACCTAAAAAGTACCGTAAAGGAGATTAGGAAAGACCTAACATCTGTAGTACCTGCCCATTTAGATGTTCCTAAAATACTTAAAGCATGTAACATTGTCTTCCTCCCTTGAAAAGTGTTGCACAAACACTTACCTTAGCCATACACACATCATTTGTCCTTAATCCTATAGAGTCTCAGGCATATTCAATATGACTATTCTAATTAAAGCAAGCTTACTTCCTTAGGTCTCTCTAGAAGACCTCTCCAGACAGTTGTTCAGACTGAATTCAAGCTGACCTGCATGATCTGCCTCAGTGGCATCCTGTGTCTGCACTGGTTCTCAAAGGAACTAGGTAGACAAGTCTCCTTAAAATTAGCCTTTGTAAACATCTCCACCTAGTGCACACGAACCAATTTCCACAAAGAAGGATTACATGCTGCAAGTTTATGTTTTCCAGCACTAAATTTCCCATCTTAACCAGCCCACAAAACTTTGTTCATTTTATAGTTTAGAAATACATTTTAATTATCTTCTCATAAACTAAAAGCATTCTATATATTCAATAGAATCAATTTCTTAAAGTGTTGTTTTTTGCAGAAACAGCTAGTTTGAAGCACAGCAAAGGACTGACCTTGACACAGCTAAGAAAACAAAACAAAACAAAAACACAGAAGCTGATTAAAAATATTACTTACTGACCCTTTGCCTAAGGCTCAGCAGCAATGTACAAGACGAGCGTTTGAAAAACATTTTTTCTATAGAGGCGAATAAAAAAGAAAGGACGCAATAAAAATACAAATGATTTCTACTAGGGATTAAGAAGATCAGGATTTTTCTTCCCTGAAAGTTTTCTTCTCTGAACAGAATGCACAAGCAAACTTTCGAAAGAGTTGAATGACAATAAATTGAAACCTAAGGTTTGCTTTCAGAACTCTCTGTCATGAGCTGTAATTATATTGAAGATACTGTGATTTTAAAAATAAGGAGTAGCATTTCAAAAAGAGCAAAACTATTTGCCTTACCAAACAAACAAAAAAAAAATCAAAGAAACAGCATAGAGAAAGAAGGAAAAACCTAATGCTAAAAAGCATAAGCCAGCTTCTGAATGTCAGAAGAACAAACTTTAGGATTACATTGTCCTGGATCTCTCTACAAGAATTTTTTATGCTCATCGGAAGCACCTGTTTCTGGTCAGCTTCAGAACTACACTGTCAAAAAGCAGACTCATTATTCCTACAATATGTCAATGTTCCAAAATGCCAAAGCTCTTCCTAAGTGTCCCAGCAAATATGTTGCCTTACACTTATTAGACTTCCCACAGTAGCGACAGGGATTTTTTTTTAAGCATTACAATTTTAAGACAGGATAATTTTTTTAACATGGATTGCCATAAACTGCCCCTTTCAGTTGACCTTGCTTCCTAAGAAGCAGCAGCACACACCATGCACACTCACACATCACACCTTAGTAGTCACAGGGAATGTAACTATTGCCACTACATTTTTCTTTAAAGTCCCTGCAGTTTGCTCCTTCATCATGCTGAATGTTCAAGCACAGCACTGTTTTAAAATCAGCTTAGTTCTCTGTTTTGACCTAATAATTAATACCTAGAAGTTGATTTAACACAGAGATCATAATCCTTCTGAAAAATTGCACTTCTCAGCACATTTCTTCCAACTGCAGGAGACACAATAACAAGCGGCCCTTTACCACATCAGAAGGTGTCAAGGAAAGCTCCTGTGTTCTGTCCTTAATCACAGCCCAATACAGCATAATTTGAACTAGAGGGACATGTAAATAACAAATCTTCACATAGCTGAAAGAAACCATGAGGTTTATTTTCAAATGTGGAAGAAGAATGTAGAAAGTCTGAACAGAAAAGCCAAGGCTTTTTAGCTCTTCTGCTGTCTCTGATGTGCTTCTTTCCCTGACAAACTGACCTTGCACTAAAAGCTGGCATCTGCCTGTTACCCTGGCTTCAGGTGTCACTGAGATCTCCAGTTGACTGTACCTGGCCACTGCTAAGGGAGGAAGCATGGTGCAGTAGCCATCTCCCTGGCTTCAATGCCATGTCACATGTCACAGCCCATGTGCATTTGTGTGTGCACATGTGGCATCTCCTGTTATGTCACAGTACTTGGGTGTTATTACATTGCTTTATTTTTCACGGCAATGATGACTCCAAAAATTATAGCATTATAAGTTTTAAAAGAGCTTATTAGATGTCTGGTTGACATTTGGAGGATGAAATTCAGTAATGAAATGAAAGTAAGGAGACTATCTGAACTTTTAAAGCCATTTAAACTCTTGCCAATGATTATGGCAGTCTCTTTTATTTCTACGGTATACATCTCTGAAGTACTCTTGTCTGGGGACCTGTACTCTCTATGAGGCACTGCCAGTAGTTCCAGTCATGAATCAATTACACAAAGTGTGTTACAAATTCACACCAAACCAGCACCTCCATTGCATCTTTATTCAGCATTTAAGTTAATCTTCTGTTTTTCATGCAAAAAGGGAACACACAATAATCCCTCTCTGTTCAGATTTGAATAGAAGATCTAGTACAAATCAGGACAAAGCACTTGATCAAATGATAACCCATTTAACTAAGAACAGGTCTTCCTCAACCCTAGCATCTTGCGGAGCAGTAGACTTATTTCTTCTTGGGGTCCTTGACAGCTGTTTATCAAGAGGGAGTGTCTTGCTTTTGGCTGGGACAGAGTTGATTTTCTTCCTAGTAGCTGGTGTGGTGCTGTGTTTTGGATTTATAATATGAATAATGCTGATCATACACTACTGATTTAGTTGTTGCTAAGCAGTCAAGGACTTTTCAGCTTCTCATACTGGCCTGCCAACAAAAAAGCAGGGATTGCACAAGAAGTTGGGAGGGCACATAGGCAGGATAGTTGACCCAAACTGAGTCCACAGACTTCAGATCTCTCATGTTGAAGACTACATCAAGGAGAAGTGAGTTTGGACTGAAAAAATGTGGATGCTGTTTATGTTTGGGACCTGAAGAAATATGTCCTCTTGGCTGCTGTGCAGAGTTTGAAGACAAGATAGACAATGAAGAAGTATAACTTATGTGGAGGTGATAGTTCTCAGCAATGAAGGCTCTGAGGACATGGTTGGCAAACAAGATAGATTTGATGAAATTATGCTTTGTTCAAGAGGAAAACACATTTTCAGCATATTGTTAAATGAAATTTGAAACAAGATATGTGGCTTTTTCAGGTACATCCATTCCTCTCATTTCTTGTTAAATGCTTGTGGTACCATTAGACTGCTAGGAGTTATATGCTATGAACATTTCTCTCATTTTCCTTTTCCTTGGGGAATCTGGTACAATATAAGTGCAATGACCCAAAACATAAGCTTCAGTTATGATATGGATCCCATTTTGCCTACAATAGCCTATCTGAAAAACTAACATCATTTCTGTGACAAGGAGTGCTCTCTATCAAGAACTAATTTTACTCTGTAGCTTCTTATTATCACAGACAGTAGTTTTATGTCATACTGCCAATATTCATATTTTCCATTATCCTGTTTTTTTTCCATGCAGGACAGAAATGTAAATATTGAACTATTTTCTCTCTTTTGTGCAAACAAAACCAGTGACGAACACTGATGGCCTGCAAGGAGGGGGAAGAAAAGTATATTTAAAAATAGCAACTTAAGCTTCTTTCCTAAACAATTAAAATAGACTGTTTTCTCTCCAGAATATTAATTAAGAATGGAAGCTCTAGAAATTCATGATACATGGGGCTAAATCAATCTATTACAGATTTCTGACATATATAGCCCATGCATCATTTTTCAGAAGGGAATTTAAATTAAATTGAAATAAGGATGTTATACTTACTGTAGCTAATTCATCAAATTTGCCAAAGAGCTCATTCAGCAGCTTCACCAGCTCTTGGGCAGTACATTGTGATGCCAAACTTGTGAACCCCACAATATCTGCAAACAAAATGCTGTAAAGAAGGAAAAAGACAAAGAGATATCAGTACAGAAGACATATTGAAATTCTCATTACTTTTATAGCATGAATGTGATGCAAAGCACAAAATCCAAACAAGCCCTTAAATACTACCAATAAAGTGCTAGTTTGAACAAAAATGACAAAGAGTCAGACCAATACACATCAGCCTGGTGCTGTCAACTGTTGTAGAGAACCCTGGGACACTTTCAATGCCTATACACTTATCCAGTGTACATATGGCAAAGCACTTCATTCATGAGGTTGCCCCACCAGCACTCCAGGAGTACAGAGAACAATTGCTTTTCCTCCAGCTGGGATTTTCTCAGCTGGATTGGTTTCAAAGACAGTTTTTCACTAGCAGAGTTCCACTGCCAAATTGATAAACCTTGAACGAGGTTTACTAAGTACTGAAAAACAGGAGTTAGTTAATAACTTGTATACAGTAGCTCTGTGATGTGGTTTTACTGCTCCTTCTGAGGAGCTAGCATCCACAGGGTAAGGCCAGGCTTCTCTGTACTGTGCTGCATGTCTTGGGTAAGTGTCCAGCTTTCATCAGTGTTAGCAAGGTTTTAATGTCCAACAGTTTAATCTGCCTTAACAATTACTTATCATCTGTGATGATAAGGGGAGAGACCTGAAAAAGTGCATATACTATTGTGACAGAGTGAATAAAAATTATTGTGCAGATCCTGAACTTAACAGCATGGAGGTGTGATCCTTTTAATTATTCAGATCCCTTTAACTGTTGGCAGGGGCCCAGACACTGCTGCAGAAACCTAATGCATTTATCTCCTACACCCAGACTACAGATGTCAAACAAGTCTTTATTTATACAAATGCTAACAAACAGTCCCATGCTACATGTCTTAGGTATACTTGACATAGTGTAAAACTTAGCTTGCAAATTGTAAATTAAATTAAACATTACCTACTCCTCTTTCCCTCAACAAAGTTTCACCATATAGATAAAATAGCAGATGCTAGAAAAACAGGACTAATAAGTCTACTGTTTCCCGTTTAACATAACCAGGTCTGAGCTCTTCCATGAAGCTACAAAAAAGAGCAAACACAACTCATGAGCCAGCCCCGTTTCTATAATTTTATTTAACCCAGTCACTAAAATCTCTTGTTATTCAGCGCAGGTTAGGCAACATATTCCAGCACAAAACCAACTCATCTGAAGTTCAACCACTTTAGTCTACAAATAAAAGCTCTAAGTTATCATATTAATCCTTGGGGTGGTCTCTCCACTCTCTTCTCCTTTGAGCATGCTTTATGACAACATTGCTCAAGATGTCCCTGGTTCAGGGGAACAATAGCTATTATGAAACACTCTGCTGTTTAAGCACAACAAAAGGGCTTCTTAAAATATTCAGAATTTAGTAAATTTTACTGATTTGTGACTCTGCTACCACAAATGTGAACGAAGCAAGTGGTGATGGGTATGGTAAAAAGCATTAACAGACTGAAATAACACCAGCGAAGTTCTCTGCCCATTTGCTTCTGAGGATCTACTAATTCTCGTAAATCTGGACTCATATCCTTGTTGTTTGACAGCCCTAGGATGGTCTTTCTGGAAAACCATCAGTCAATATCAAATTATCCTCCTAAATTCCTTGAAGATTTTTCAAATGTATTTAAATGTGCATCAAGGTCTCTCACATGGTTTGCTTTATAACCCATTTGCTTTATGACCTAAATTCACATCAGAATTCATACAACTACAGTTGTTGTAGTTCAACATGTCATATAGTTTCCAGGTTTTAGTTAGTACGGAGGGGGAATGTAGATGCTATTTTATAACAACAGCTTCTGCTAGCTGCCATTTTACATCTCATCCTTTGCACATTCTACATTTTTATTCTTTTCATTTTTCTATTTAGATTTTAAATATGGCAGTTCACATTTTTGTGTGTGTGACCATATTTACAGTAACAGTAATATCTCCCGCAGCATCAACAACATCCACTTGAAAAAAATTAGCTTTTATGGTTGGTTAGGCCTTTGAGGTAATAGCAATGTTTATCTGTTTACCAAGGTCTTTAACAATGAAGAACACACACATACACACAAACCAGAAATGTCCAGTGTTTGTAGATAGTATATAACTATGTCTTAAGAGCAAACAGAGCAACCATTACACTGCTGACTTGTACACTTAAATCAAAACCTTGCAAGTAGTTAAGTACAAAGCACAGGAAATACATTCATGCAGAATTATTCAGTTAAAAGGAAAGTTATTTTATATACGACTACCTTAATAAGTCAGTCTGAGATCCTTGCTAATCCTTTAAACATGTTGAAAGAGTATCTATTAATGCTTAACCCTCAGAATTTGATTCAAAAATAGGTAATTATACAAAAAAGCTAAGTCCAGAAAAATACCCATGAAACATAACTGAACATGTAATTGCAACTTCAGGTAAAATACTTAATTACAGTGTTCTGAGACACAGCTGTAGTTCAGTTATGCTTGTGAATTACTTCATACAACAGTTAACTGCATATATATATCTTAAGGCTAATGGAATATGTTAGGTTACATAATTACTGATGCACTTTTTTAGCATAAGGATTGTTAAAAAAATTGTAATTGCTTTTTTTTTTTTTTTTACAAAATTTCTAACTGCTTTAGTACAATATTCTTAAAGTGTGCAAAGTATAACTCCCATGACTGGACATGGCACAGTAGATGCTGTGAGTACAAGCCTTGCTTTTTTTTTTTTTAGAGAAATTATTTATTTCTATCACCACAAAATATTACAACCATAGCAGCTGCTGCATTTCTTTTGAAGGTAGGCTGAAATAGAAATGACCAAAACTGATTTTTCAGCAGACATTACAGGAAACAGCCTTGCAGACACAAAGTGCAACTGGGACTGAGAACCTGCTGCTTCTGTGGTCAATTGCCATTCAGGGGTAGCAGTCCTGAGGAGGGTGACCCCCTCTCACACACATGGAGCTCTGATATTCTAAAAATGGCATTGAAACTCATTAGCCAGTTCATTTTATTTTAGCTACTGTGCTGACCGATACTGTCTCTTGCACTTCTTCACCTCTTCATGTCCATCTGTTGCCTCTTCCCTTACTACTCGGGCTGCAAGTGTTGTTGTGGCAGTGCCACTACTTACTCTTCATTGTATGATGTCCTTAACACAAATTTTGGCAGCATCTTGGTCTGTGACACAGAGTTTTGACTATGGAGTCAAATAACCCATCTTCACACGAAAATAATAAGACTCTCAAATGTAGGCCATGACTAATATTTATATATTTAGAAAAGCTAAGACAAAGCTACTACAAAAATTATGTCAGTTTTAAGGTGCATTAATCACTCCAGTAGGTGCACCCATTCAAAAGCAAAGTAGTCTTGCTTCACAGTAACTTAATCACTAATTGCCATGGAGGTTCAACATCCTCAGAGAGGATTAAAGCAGAGTAAACTAGGGCTACATTATTTTTACATGAGAGTCCTCGTAATGATATAGTGTAGAAAGGAACACTTCACAGTGATTGCCATTACAAAAACCCCATGCATTAGCATATATAGAAACAGCAAGTGAGAAGCTACTCATTAACAATTGTTTCTCTTAACAACCATTCAGGGATATGACTCTATCTGCTTTAATTCCACAGAAATCTTAACAATGCCATTAGGGCACTCTGGTGAAAAACAAAACAAAACAACAATCTCAATTAAACTGCAACTATTAAAGAAAGAAGAGAAATGAAAGTGGAAAGTGAAAACAAAGGGTATTTCTGTCCAGCAGCATAGCTTGCACATGATTCGAGCACCACTCTCTGTGACAAGTGGTGTGAATGTGAGGGTTAGGAAGGCTAAGTAGTTATCTCAGTGCTAAGCCTGGTGTTGCCTCATTGCCTAGAGACTCAGTAATGCTCTTACTCCTCCATTCCACAACTGAGCAAAAGGACCCCAAGGTTCTATCACTCTTTTTGCTTGTGGGCTACAGCAAAAATCCTGCAAGACTATGCTTTTTGAGATATTCAGCATTTCTCCTGTATTTTCAGTCATACCAAGGTTTTACCAACAAGTTCACAGGATCAGGAAGTTTGGCTAATTAGATAAAAACTTAAATCACTTCAGCTTTTAGACAGACAAGTTATTAGCATCATAAATTCCAACAGAATGTCAATATTCTAATTAAATCCTAGGGGAAAAAGTATCTAGTTATTGAGCAGAGCTTTGTCAAACTTCTGCTCTACTCTCGATTTTAAAGTCTGCTAGAGTGCTGTCCTGGGTATAGCAGTAGAAGGAGGCTAATTTGAAATCTTTCCTTGTGATGGCTTCATTTGAGATGCAAGGAATGCCTTTGCTACTGGTTTTCTCTCTCAGGGTAACAGCTACAATTACCCCGTCCATGACTTAAAACTCCCATTGTTCCTGTAACATCTTCTGATCATAGCTAACAACTGCTTGTAGTTGCAGCTGCACGTGCATTAGCATTGCCTTTCTTCTTGCAGCACTCTCAAAGCAAGGCAAAAACCCCGTTTTGATTCTAGCATTTCTGTGGCTATTTTCTGAAATTTTTGACCAGTCTTACTCTCATTTAGTAAAATAAGCTTAAAACTACTTGTGTTTTTGTATAATAATATTTTAGTTTTAACATTTTTTTAAATGTTGATTGCTAGAGTGAAGCTTAAATACTGTACAGTGTACAGCAATTGCATCTACAATTACCAATGAACAGTTCCTGCTAGATGTTCTATATACAGACAACATGCCTCAACTCTAAAATCCACATAAATTTGGTATAAGACTGTATGCCAGACCATTGCAACAGAGCATATATGGTAGATATCTGTATCTTAATGTGTAAATACAGATTTGTAAGCATTGAAGAGCAGTGTTTTTCTTTCGATTATTCATTTCCCTCCTTATTTATTACTGTCATAGACAGAGGGAAGGAGTGTGCTCTTAGCAAGATTGCTGATGATGCCAAGCTGAGTGGTGCAGTTGAAACACTACAAGCAAGGAACACCATTCAGAGGGACCTTGACACACTTGATGAGTAGACCCATGCAAATTTCATGAAGTTTAACAAGGTAAAGTGCAAGGTCCTGCACCTGGGTCGGGGCAATCCCAAACCTGGATACAGACTGAGAGATGAATAGATTGAGAGCAGCCCTGCGAGTAGGACTTGAGAGTACTGGTGGATGAAATATCAGACGAGTCAGCACAGTGCATCTGCAGCCCAGAAAGCCAATTATATCTCAAGATGTATAACATACTTGCATACCAGCACATTGAAGGAGATGATTTTTCCCTCTCTACTCCACTCTCATGAGTCCTCATCTGGATCACTGTATCCAGCTCTGTGGTCCTCAGCACAATAGACATGGACCTGTTAGAGTGGGTCCAGATGAGGGTCATGAAAATGATCAGAGGGCTGGAACACCTCTCCTATTAAGAAAGGCTGAGAAAGTTGGGGTCGTTCAGCCTGGAGAAAAGGTTCCAGGGAGACCTTATTGCTGCCTTTTAATATATGAAAAAGGCTTATAAGAAAGACAATGAGAGAGTTTTTACCAGAGTTTGTACTCACAGGACAAGGAGTAATGGTTTAAACTAAAAGAGGGTAGATTTAGATTAGATACAAGCAAGAAATTCTTTACTATGAGTGCAGAACAAGTTTCCCAGAGAAGCTGTGGATGTCTTATCCCTGGAAGTGTTCAGGGTCAGGCAGGTCAGGGTTTTGAGCAACTTGATCTAGTAAAACATGTCCTGGACCATGAGAGGGGGATTGGATTAGATGAACTTTAAAGGTCCCTTCCAACTCAAATCATTCTATGACTCCATGAGTCATACTTTTAATGGAGGTTTCCTAAGAATCTTTCTTAAAGTTACCTGGACTATTTGATTTGATATGCAAACAGCTGTTTTGAATTGCTTCTGATATAAAAATTCTGAACAAAATCAAAGCAACAATACAGTGTGCAACTGCAGGAAAGAAAACATAAAGAGACATTTCTCTCATCTCTGTCACAAACAAGGAGTTGAGCTGATTCAGCACAGGCATACAGGTTACATACATCATTATCTCATACTCCTTGACGATCTGGAGCACTTCTGTATTGGCAAGCACTGAGTCATCCCTCTATGACCCTCTGTATTCCTATTTTCTCCTCTGTGATCCCTGCACACCAGCATAGCCAGCACCTGCCCAGTGACTCTGCAGCCCTCCCACAGCACTGCAGGAAGCTGCTGCACCTATTTGGAAAGCCTATGGTTTGGTTTAAGAGATTTTAACTGCTTCCCAACTGCGAGTACTGATGGAGCAAGCCTTTTCTATTTTACTCTGTGGGGTGTTCACAAGCAGAATGCCTGTCAAGTTACACAAGACATTTAAGAGCTTGTTAGGTGGTAAATGTTCACTTTTAACAGCACTCATTCATGTGCTTTATGCACTTGAATAGTCCTGCCGGTTTCAATGGAGCCACTTGTATATAAACCAATACTCAGCAAAATAAGGAGGAGTTGAATGCCCTGTTTTTTCTTTCCTCTTGGGTCATTTGTTTAATTAGAGTACAACTAACAATAAGAATGATATTTTAATGGCACATGCTACCCCAGAAAGGAACCTGTAGGTCTTGGTTTTTGTTTTTGTTTTGGGGGTTTTTTTGTGGATTTTTTTTGTTTGGTTGGTTGGTTTTGGTTTGGTTTTTTGTTATTTTTTTTCTTAAAGATCAACCATAGGGGAAAATTATTAATAACTTTATCTATAACTCACTGTCACAATGAAGAAGCAAGTGCTCTCAAAAAATTAAAGAGGGCTATTAAAGTTAAAAACAAAGGGAGGGTTGTTTTTACAGAAAAATCATTAATGAAAACTAGTTAACTGGGAAGTCTCATGAGCTCAGAAAGCCTACATGCAAAAAGCCTGTTCATAGGTGTCATGATCATGGCTTTTTAAAATGTTGGAATAGGTAAGCTAAATCCCATTTTTTTTTTTTAATCCTGATGCTTTCTAGAAGACAGGACAGATCAGAAGGATTTGTATGTATATTTGTATGTATATTTGCTGCAGACTGTGCTCTGGCCTCAGACTGGGTCAACAACCTCTAAATGGCCATGAGGAATCTTTTTAGTGGTAGCTTTGAATCAGGAAGTATGTTGCCTGAAATTAACATATCTTCTTACAAAGCAACCAGTTCTATTTCACACTTGTAAAAATTAGGCTAAATGAAATTGCTGTAACAGAGGCTTAAGAAATTGGTAGCAGTTCAGTGTTCACTTTCTGTCTCTTGAACTTTTTTTGAATCATAGAATCACAGAATCATTTCAGTTGGAAGAGACACTTGATATCATCATGTCCAACCATAGCTTAACTCCAGCACTAAACCATGTCTGTAAGAACCTCATCTATAGATCTTTTAAAAACCTCCAGGGATGGTGACTCAACCACTTCCCTAGGCAGCCTGTTCTAATGTCTGACAAACCTCTCCATGAATATTTTTTTTCCTAATATCCAATCTGAATCTTCTCTGGCACAACTTGAGGCCATTTCCTCTTGTCCTGTCACTTGCTACTTGGGAGAAGAGACCAACACCTTCAACGCTATCATCTCCTTTCAGGTAGTTGTAGAGAGCAATAAGGTCTCCCTTCAGCCTCCTTTACTCCAGGCTAAACAGCCCCAGTTCCCTCAACTGCTCCTCATCAGTCCTGTGCTCCAGACCCCTCACCAGCTTTGTTGCCCTCTTCTGAACTCCCTCCAGCACCTCAATGTCTTTCCTATAGTGAGGGGCACAAAACTGGACACAGTATTCGAGGTGGGGTCACACCACACCAAACGCAGTAAAATGATCTCTCCTCTAGTCCTGCTGGTCACACTATTCCTGATAGAAACCAGAATGCTGTTGGCCTTTTTGGCCACCTGGGCACACTGCTGGCTCATGTTCAGTCAGCTGTCCATCAACATCCCCAGATGCTTTTCCTCCAGGCAGCTTTCCAGACACTCTTCCCCAAGCCTGTAGCATTTCATGGGGTTGTTGTGACCCAAGTGCAGGACTCGGCAATTGGCCTCAGCCCAACGATCCAGCTGACCCAGATCCCTCTAAGGAACCTTTCTACCCTCCAGCAGATCAACACTCCCACCTAACTAGCTGTCATCTGCAAACTTACTGAGTACTGAGGGTGCACTCAACCCCCTCATCCAGATCACTGATAAAGAATGGGCTGCAGTACTGAGCCCTGAGGAACACCAGTCGTAACCAGCCACCAACTGGATTTGACTCTGTTCATCACAACTCTTTGTGCCCGGCCATCCCGCCAGTTCTTTATCCATAGGAGAGGACACGCATCCAGGCCATGAGCTGCCAGCTTCTCCAGGAGAATGCTGTGGGATACGGTGTCAAAAGCTTTACTGAACTCTAAGTACACAACATCCACAGCCTTTCCCTCATCCACTAAGTGGGTCACCTTGTCATAGACAGAGATCAGGTGGGTCAAGCAGGACTTGCCCTTCATAAACCCATGCTGACTGGGCCTGATTGCTTGGTTGTTTTGTTTTGAGTTGCATGATGCTACTCAAAATGGTGTGTTCCATGATCTTCCCTAGCACCAAGGTCAGACTGACCGGCCTATAATCTTCCGGATCTTCCTTCCAACCCTTCTTGTAGATGGGCATCACATTCATCAGCTTCCAGTAAACTTTCCTGGACACAGGAAATAATAAAACTTCCCTGGGAAATATTTCTTGTTCCCCTTTTCTCATGCACAAATACATGGAGAGGGTTGGAATGGATAACAAAATTTTTTTGTACCATTATCTCGCTTTCAAAATGAGGTGAATTTGTGCCTACTGATCTTTCTTTTTTTTTTGATATGAAACTGCTACTAAATAGAGAGCTTTGATGCTCTTCAAAAATTAACAGTTAATTAAGGAAAAGAGCAGTTATTTCCTTATGTTTCACTTAATCTCCAAATATAGCTAAGACAAAAAAAAATTGCAGAACCACCACAAAACTGCACTAGGAGAAACCAAATAAAAGGAAGGGGAATCATGCAAATAAAGGTGATAAAAAGTTAACATAAACAAAATATTCAGAGCAATTAATTTGGAAATATAAAAGCTAAATAAAAAATAAAGAGTTACAGATCAAAGGGGCCAAACTACATTCCAGATGTGGACTGTCAGTATTTGTTTCTGCAAAGCTCAAGCAGTAAGCATAGGCATTGTGCAAAGGATCTGCTTCTACTGGAAGTAAATTATAGAAATTCAAGCTCTGGCATTGGAGGAACATGGAAGCTTCAGTCTTTCATCTTTCCTCTGCACTTCTGGCACTTTCAGTAAAGTTATATAATAGATTTTCCCTAAGGTACAAGCTTGCACATGTCTCTCTTAGCAGGAATTTTTCATTTGCTAAGTGTGAGCATTTTGGAGGAAAGAAGGGTTTTCCCCACAAACCACTACAGTTCCCAGTGCCCTTGCAAGTTACTTTGATGACACTGTAATTTGTTGTAGTAAGCCATCTATTCAGTGCTCATTTATGGGCTATATTCATTGATGCTCTTCGAAATGTCTCAAATTGAAATATAAAGTGAGTTTTAAACTGGCACCCTCTCCACACAGAAATTTTCAATTGATATTGAAGGGGTTTAATGCTTTGTACTGCAGAAATAAAAATAAAATCCTGGGTACTAAGGTGGTGGTCTGAAGTGATTTCTAACTGAAAAAAAGCTATCTGTAAGCAAAATAAAATCCTCTCTTTACTACAGATGTGGGAATAGCTTATTGAAGCATGACACAACACTGAGGGCTCTGACCTCAATATGGAGAGCCATGTTTGCATTCCCTTCCAGGGGTCTGGTCAGTTGCAGGCAGTCATTCAACAATTATTTGATAGTTGGTAAAATATTGATCAGCTAAATGATAAACCAGGGCTGTTGCCACATGTATTTGAAATATGCCAGTATCTTTTCCCAGTCCATTATTCAATTCTTGCAGGGGTGTATACATATATAAATATATATATGACCGTAATGTATCAGCCTGCGTTTTTCTGGGAGAAAGTGAGGAAGCTACCTGTGTGAATCTCTTATTTTTCACATGCAAGATCTAATACTTAAAGATTTGTTGTTGTTGCTGCTCTTTTATGGGGTTTGTTTGTTTGTTTTGGGTTTTTTTTCTTTCATGCAGCTATTTAGAAGACTGAAACAGATGGGTTTTGTTGCTGGTGAGGCTTTTCCTTTTCCTTCCTTTCCTTCTGTTCCTTCTTTTCCTTTTCCCTTTTTTCCTTTCCCCTTCTTTTTTTTTTTTTTTCTTTCTTTCTTTTATTTTATTGAAAAATCATGTAGTTTACTAACTGCATGCCTACCTCCTCCAGCCTATCCTTTCTGGAGGATAAGGCTCTGACACTTCCATCTATTTGCTGGGAGAAAAAGAGAGCATTGTAATAGTAAAGTTGAAAGTGCAGCTCATTTTGTATTTTCCACTGTGTAGCTCTAGTGTTAAAAACTCCAGAAGTTTAGAACAATAGTTTTTTTGTTAGTTTGTTTTAAAAGTCGCATTTTACAGAATGCTTCATGTGAAGAGGGCAGCTTATAACAATATGGGAATGGTCTCTTAGGTCTGCCCAGCATAGCACTAAACTGCCACTACTCAGAAGAAAAAAAGTTGTTTTCATCTCCTAAAAAGGTAAAGCCCACATCTTACTATTGGCACTCACACCCAGCAGCACTTCCTGGAGGGATGCTGCAGTGCTGTCACCCACACTGGTGTCAGGGTGGCACCTGTAGGGAGTTCCCTGGCATAATTCAGATCAGCAGAGTCACACAGCCCCTATGATGAAACTGGTTTATCAGGACCTGCTAGCTACATCTTGCTGGGTATTTACTCGGACACTATGCCCCCCCTTATCTTTTTTTTTTTTTTCTTTAATTAATATAGTAGTTCCATTACTGAAATATAATGTAATACAGTTTCTTAAAGTACAGATGGTGAGGAGAGGTCTCCTGTTTTCAGTTCTCTTCTCTGAGGGTCTTTCCTTTGACACTAAAATGAGACCATCTTTGCCTCCACTAGCCCCAAAAGTACCATCTTAATGTCAGAGAATGAATTCATCTCTCCAGATGGGGTATTCAGGTTCAAAATCTTTTATGAACTTCACATCAAGCAGTCAGGAAGCCATAGCAGCCTTAGTGGTTATGTGAAACATCATTTCATGTAGAAAACAAAAAGGGTACTCCTGAGGTTACATTTCAAAAAGATCTCGGTGAGGGAGCGGTCTCAGAAGCATTATAATCAACCAGTTCAGCTGCAAAGCAATACCTTTTAAGAAGACTACCCATACTGCAACCAATGTGCTAATCAGGATATAATTATCATTGGCTTGCCTTTAATCTGAATGTAAGTGCAACCAACAGTAGTATACATGTATTCCATAGCACTGTGACAGCATAGCTAGACACAATTTTTGTAAGTATATAAGCAATGTGATCACAAAAGGGACAAAGACAGTAGAAGGCACTCAAGCAACAGAAATCTGGCAGATAGAACACAAGATAAGCACAAGTGACTGAAAATAGACAGGACATCATCCAAAAGCAAAAGATTGGCAAGAAAAAGAAGAAGAAGAAAATGGTGTTGGAGGGGAGAACAACATAAAAGCATGAGGCATAAACAAGGAAAATTGGAGAAGGAGGAAGACAATCCACCTTGATTTTGAATTCTCTCCTTTAGGAGCTCTCAAGTCTGACTTTGGCATTTGAGAACCATCAAGGACCGTAACCAATAATACTAACTTTGCAGCATGAACTCTGGGGTACTGTACACTTAGATCTAACTTTAGATTGGATTGTTAAAGATGAAATGTTTTGTATACATAGTGGTGACGATGATAAAAATTACGTAAGGTTTAACCATTAGCAAGAAGTGAGCTTTTAATGAATAAATTGAGTAATGTTTAATTTTACAGTGTAATACTGACCTAATTTTTCTGTTTTCTAAACACCCCCGTTGCAGCCATCTCTGATTCCCTCAATGACACAAATGCCTTTAGTTGCAACAGCTTAGTCACTAAAAAGTGATCCTGGTAAATATTAGTCAGCTCAATGGTAGACTGAACTCCAAGAGAAGGAACTTAACAGTTGATGAGGGAGAGGAGGAGGTGCTAATGGAGTTTACTCCTTTGCCACATGAGTACACAGTGCAAATCAAAGTAGCTCTGCAGCACCACTTATTAAGCCTGCACCTTGCTTAGTGCTAGGGTGGCACCAAGTAAACCTTTCCGACACTGTTTTTAGTGTGGAAGCAAGGCACTTGGAGAAAAAGTCACTAGAAACAGTATGATAAAACAATACCATTCAGGCAAGACTTATAAGAAATTTGGTTTGGAGGGCAGAGAAGAATAGCAAATGAGAATGCACTTTAACAACAGCCAGTATAAATGAGGGCACTTGCACAACAGTCTGTTACTGAACAGAGCAAGAAGTAGAATGGAGCCTCAGCCAATAACCTCTGAGGAGAAATGGTCATATGATGGGGACAGACACACATTTTTTTTTAGTTTACATCCCACTTTCTTTACGCATCTCCATGCTGTTACACAGAAAATCTACTGCATTAGAAGTAACCCATCTTACTTTCAGGAAAATATAAATGTGTAAAAGTTACCATGTTAAATAAATACTCCTGTTCACCCAAAACATAATACAGTGCAAAAAGCATGAGTACTCATTCGATAATTATACCTGCCTCCCAGCACTGCTATTCTAAATCATTTATTGATTCACCATTATCTCCTGAGAAGACAATTAATTATTCCTGGTGGCCCATTCTCCTCCTCTGCATTAATGACCAATCTTCATTGTACTGCTTGTTTGTGGATTTTGAGGGAGTTTCTGTTTGTTCATTTGTTTGTGGTTTTTGTCTGTGTTGTTTTGTTTTGTTTTGTTTTTCTGTACGACCTGACTGCAATTGCATGTCACTGTATTTGTACTGAATATTCTTTTTTAAAAATTATTTCTTAGGAGATATCAATCCTACCTAACGTTGTCATGCCTTTGAATGTAAATCTTGTGGAAAATCCTTTCAGGAGGCTTCAGGAAATCTTCCTTCATTTCCATTGCAACATTCCTGGGCAAAAGACTCATCAAGAGGCGTTCCTAAAAGAAAACATAAACAACATCAGTTTTGTGGAGCAGTGTGTGACCATTTCCCTCCACCTTCTACAGCCTGTGTGGGTGTCTTTTTTAAGTCTTATGCACTATAAATAAATGAATAAATGAAATAAAACTATACAGAAAGGGGAGATACAGCTTCAAGAGCAGATAATTGTCCATAATTTTCATTAACATCACAATGCTAATAATAACGACTTACTTTATTGTTAGTAACATTTATCTGTCTGGGAAATACTGCCCAGAATCATTTGCTATGCTTTTGCGTGTCCTATTTCTGAATCTAGTGGATGTGTTACATTACAAGGACTATGACAGCTGCTTATTAAGCAGGGAGAGTGGATGACAGATCTATACACAGTCTGAATCAGCAGAGCAGTAATAAGGGTGCAGTTTTAATTGCATCTTATCCAGTGTGGCAATGTCTGTTCCAGCCAGCTCAGTAATGGAATGCATCAGTACAAACCCCTGGTTTAACACATCTCTTCTTGCTATACACTCAGAGAGATTTTAGGCATGGATCACCAACCTCACAAAAAGGACCTCTGATATTTTCGATCTTGTAAGTATTGACCATAAAGGCATACATAGTTTTTCCATATATTCATGGGTATCACCTGGAAAACTTGCAGCAGGTGTTCTTAGGTGTTGTGAGGTGTCCTTAGATACCTGCTTAAGTTTTGTTTTCACACAGAAAGCACTTGCCATTTAAAATGCAGTTCCAAGCTTATCCATCAGGTCTGCTGTCCTCAGCCATGGCAACAGTCTGAATGAATTCACATATATGCATCTGATCTGATTCAGGAATCCCAAGTTCCAGAGAACATGGTAAAAGACTAGATGGAGCAAGGAAAATGTACCCTTGGTGGAAGAGGATCAAGTCACTCAGTGTTCATTGTAGCTTCTATTTAAGTGATGACATTAAACAAGATCTTCGCCATTTTGCTGAAATGGATAAATAAATTCCAAAACTTTTATGGACAAAGAGTGGGGTTTCAGCTTTCCTAGAAAATCAGACTGAAAAAACAGACAAACAACCAAATGACTGACGGACTCTTACAAAGACCAGTGCTGACTGAATAGTTTTTCTATGGCTGTAAACACAATTACAATACAAGACGTGAATAAAAACCTCACAGATAACTTCTGCAGTGCATGGCAAATAGCGCAGAAGCCAGGGAAGTAATAACAATCATTATTACTAGGAAGGTAGCATTGGAGAGCTGCAAGATGCAGCACTTGACAACATTGAAACCTGCAGATGTCAGGTACTACTGTATTAAGGGAGGCTACAAAAAATGGTGATTCCTGTACATGTGAGCCTGACTATTACAACACCTGAAGCAAACTTATGAAAATACTACATCAAATTGTTGTTGCTTGCTTCTTCATTAGAGATGGGGGGGAAAAAAAAAAAAAGGTAGATTACTGAGGAACAAAGAGTTATAGTGTTTTTACAAAGAGGGTTAGCAACCTCAGATTCACCGAGCAAGGAAAGACTTAATTATGGCTTTCTCAAAGGGCAGCCACTGCTGACCTTTCAAGCCAAGAATGGAAGCAACATTATGGCTGTAAAGAATTGTCACTGGAAGAGAGACTGGAAAATGTAAGAAACAAGTCCACACTGGAAAGTATCGGAACACTGAAAATAAATGAAAGACAGCATCTAGCTCTCTAGAAAAAATATAAGAAAAGTCTCTTCTATTTTGGGCAAAATCTCATCTGTCAGTCAAAGCAGGATTGCCCTTCAGGTCAGCTTAAGGAATGATCAAGGACTCAGAGGCTGGAGCTGCAAGAGTATACCAAAACCGTTGGAAGGTTTGGGAAAGGTCTCTGCCTGGTTCTCTGTTCAGCAAGTCCTACCATCATTGTCTGTTTTTTTCATGTGCTCCTGTATGGTTGATCTGATTATAAAAATAGTCTGAAAACCAGGTTAAAGTGAAAACTAGAGGTGCATGACTTGCATAGTGTATTGAATGGAACAAGTGACAACACATTTGTGGTGACATTCATGCTTGAGTGGTTGTTGCCTCTGACAGGGATGGGTGATGACAGAAGAAAATTGAATGAGTGAGACAGGGAACACTAATCAATTGGCAACAACTCTGACTAGAATAAAACAATACTCATGGTGCAGATGTTCTTATTGGTGATAAATGATGTACTGAGGTAGACTCAACACGTGGCAGATTCCAAAACACAGGGAGAGAAAAATGTTTCCATATTTTCACCTTTCTCACTGTTTCACAATGCTGTTTAGGCTTATTACAGCTGGTTTCTACCCAGAAAATTAAAACTTGGCCCTATGACCAACTTATGTTATTTTAGAAATCTGTACTCTCTTACTCTCCTGCTGTAAATCCTCATTCAGCATTAATGTGGTGTAAAGTGAAACCACGTGCTGAAAAAAAAGTTTAGTTTCAGAGACTGCAATTGTCTGCCAATGATTTTGCATGCCCTGCACAAATCTCACTAACAAAATGACAGATGAGTATCTGTATTTCCTTCGTTCACTGCATTTTTCATTAAATTTGTATTTTAAATTGCCAGTCCTAGCTTGGGATTTGAAATGTCAAACTGGGCTGCCTCTGCCAGCCATTTTATCCTCACTAATGAGGATTTCTGCACCATTAATGAAGACTTAGTTAATTTTGAAAAGGACACTTGAATTAGAAAAAATCCAGATTTTTTTCTCCCACAGTAATGAAGCATTGCTAGAAATAAGAGAAGGAACAAACATTTATTTGACTCCAAGGCAAGTCAAAATGTGCATACCAAGCCAGTTAGGAAGTATTCAGTGCTACCTTGGCACTATTCAAAAACTAGGACGATTATGCACATGGTAAAGAAGGAAAATATGCAAAAACAGAGAAATTGAAATAAAACCAAATTGTTTCCCACTGTTAATGACCAAAAGGACCCTATATTACTACTTGTTTTTTGGAATGGTCTCAACCCTAATTGCAAGTACAAGCTCCTGTAATTCGATGCTCACTCCAAGTTGGACCTAGGGAAAAACTAAGTTTTGTAGTTATTCAAGACTTGGTTAGACAAAGCCACAGTTGACCAGACCTGATGTTGCTGGCAGTCCTGCTTTGAGAAGGTTGTTCGACTGGATGTTCTCCAGAAGTCCCTTCTAACCATTGTGTGCCAACAAGGGGGACAACAGCACAAGGATCAGGAGTGGAGGATGCCTGTGGCTTCCTGGCTGAAGCTATCCTGCCACCCTGACACATACAAGTGTGGCTTCTAAAACAGCAGTGAAGCTCAAGGCTCAGCACCCTTTAGCAGTAGTATGATTTCTCTTTCCTGAGAGGAGAAGCAGAAAGAAGCAAGCAGACAACTGAGACTGTTGAAACAACAGTTTCCATCATCTGCACACATTCTGCCCCAATGCTCTCTTCAGTTTTCACAAATTTGGAAGCTTCTCAGTACAACTCCTCCCATCCCCATTCCTGGCCTGCACAGCTTCTCCAACCTGCATCCTGACTCTGCTTTTATGCAAATGCCCAGTGCACGTTCCTAGTACATTTCTTCTGCCTGTCTCCAAATGAAGATGGCCTTCCCCTCCCATTTTGAAAAATCATTGTCTTTTTTATTTTACTGCTTCTTCCAAACACTTACAACTTTCTCAAAGTCCCTTTGAAATTTTCACCTTGATTTATAATATTTCATGCTGCTCACCAAACAATACTATCTAGTCCAATACCACATTGTATTCCTATTGTACAAAATGATTTATTTCAACATCCGTATGGGGAACGACTGTGAAATATTTTCGAATTCCTTCAGCAGGTTGTAAATAATTTATGAACCCACTCTCCCTTAATCAGAAAAGACTGAAATGCAGAAAAATGTTTTAATGCTTCCAGATAGCATCCTTTCCTTTCTTTCCCACTGCCTACTGTGTACTTGGATGACCCTTTACAAATTTCTGCCCATTAAATGGATGCACTTGCTGTGCTTCTCCATGCTAAATTGTATTCCTGTAGATTATCATATGAGATAAATAGAAAACAAAGTGGAAATCTTAGTTATAGTCAGTGCAGACTATTTTATCAAAGGAAATAGTTGTTGACATTTTTTTCTGAGATACAGAAGAGAAGCAACCAGAGGAACTGTAGCATGGCCTCAAAGCTGCAGGCTCTCTTGTGTCCCTGGTTCTTTGAATCTCATTACTCCTTGTCCTCCCACGCTACTGTATACACACATGGAGTGGAATTCAGGACATCCTGAAGGGCCATGCAGAAAAATTTACTGCACTTCATGCCTTTCAATCCCGTGAGAGCAGGACTGTAATGGAGGTAACTCAGTCTCTTTTAGTGAGGTTCACTAGGTTCCTTCTGAACTGCTGCTTACAGCCAGCCTGCTGGTACTGCTGCCGTTGCCCACCAAGGAGGAGCCTGAGCCCAATGCCTGTCTTGGCAGAGAGCTCTGCCTCTTGCAGCTTGCTCAAAATGAGACTCAGAGGCTTCCCAAGCTCATGCTGGGGAAAGCAGTAACTCTGGATAGCACGCCAGATCCTGGTCCTTTCTCATGCTCCCTGGCATCGAACCACATTATTCAGGTTAGACTGCATGCCCATGGGCCACTGTTTTCTGCATTTTCATAAGGACTTTTAAAAAAAAAAAAGAAAGAAGGAGAGAAGGAGGGACGGAAGGAGGAAGGGAGGGAGGAAAGAAAGAGAGAGAAAAAGAGAGATGGAAAGAGAGAGAGGGAAAGAGAGAGCAAGAGCAAGAGCAAGAGCAAGTGAAAGAGAAAGAGAAAGAGAAAGAGAAGAGAAGAGAAGAGAAGAGAAAGAGAAAGAGAGAGAGAAAGAGAGAGAGAGGAGGGAGAGGGAGGAGTGGGAGGGAGAGGGAGGAGGGAGAGGGGGAGGGGGAAGGGGAAAGGAAAAGGAAAAGGAAAAGGGAAGGGAAGGGAAGGGAAGGGAAGGGAAGGGAAGGGAAGGGAAGGGAAGGGAAGGAAAGGAAAGGAAAGGAAAGGAAAGGAAAGGAAAGGAAAGGAAAGGAAAGGAAAGGAAAGGAAAGGAAAGGAAAGGAAAGGAAAGGAAAGGAAAGGAAAGGAAAGGAGGAAGTATTTAACAAAACCAGGTTTGGCACCTTTGTACCTGGCTGATAAAATATGAATATTCTTGTTTGTTATAGTAACACTCCAACAATGATGACAAATAGGAACATGAGCTCACAAAAGAAAGGAGCATTTTGATCATCTGTTCTACAAGTTTTTTTTACAATACAAAACATGAAGTCTAACCCACCATGTTTTGCATTCTACCACAGATCTTCTTTTGTTATTGGTATACTTAAAAGGAGAGTGCCACCATAATTACAAAGGATTTTGTTCCTGGAGAAGACAAGCATTGGATATGCATAAAAATATTAATAAGACTGTTTCAGTGTCAACTCATCTATACAATTTTGAGATTCACTTTATACGTTCTACATCTGTGACTCCAAAGTACATCTTAAATATTACCACCTGCTACCTAATTATACTTTGATAAGTTCATTCTTGCATAATTTTAAAATCCACAGCTTAGTGGGTTTATGGTCTCTGTCATCCTTATATTACACTGCACAGCCATTTTAAATTCCCTGTAACGAAAATTTAAAAAATGAGAGAGAAATGAAGCCCAGTGCAATGCATGGAAGAAAATCTTTGTGTAAAACTATTAGGATTCATTTATACTTCCTGTAAGCTGGGAAAAAAGAGAGCAGATTTCATTAGTGAATTATTTTAAACTATGCTATGGCCTTTCTTCCAAGTAAACACAAAAAAAGCACTGTCAAAGATGGTGACATTAAAAGCCACAAGGTGGCAATGTTTCAGAGCGTTCCTGAGATTTCTTGAAAAATTATGCTTATCAGTAAGTCATTATTACAATCATAATCATAAAAGATCATTCAAAAAGCTGCCATATAATGCACAGGTTTTTGAGTAGTAAGAGGATGGCTAACAACATACAGGTATGGTAGATGATCAATATACTATGTATGAACTGCACAATGGATTCAGGATGAGTTAACAGATGGGTACCAGACCTATTTGACATATTTCTATGGTTAAAATTAAATGTATCCACAAAACCATTGCATAAAACTTAACAAGAAATGCATGATAATTCTTTCAGTTAATGGAAATCTTCCTACTAGAAGTGAACTTGAGTAGGAAGCTAAATTCACAAAACCAACCAGTGCCTTTATACTTAAGTCATCTTTATTTGCCTCACTATGGTGCTGATACTGCAGGCAAGTAGCTATACAGATATAATCAGATGTGTGGTTTAGCCCCTCCTTCCTTCTTCTTCCCCTAGCTTTATATGCTGAGCATGAAATCATATGGTAAAGAATATCCCTTTGGTCCGTTGGGGTCAACTGTCCCAGCTGTGTCTCCTCCCAAATTTTTGTGTACGACCAGCTTACTCACCAGTGGGGCGATCTACTAGGAAAACAAAACAAAACAAAACAAACAAACAAACAAAAATCAAATGGGAGTTTTCAAATTTTCTCATATTTATTGTTAGTTTAATAACTGCCCTTGTTTCTATCAAGCTCCAGTAGGATTTTAATTAATGGTATATCAATGAAGATGAAACTTTTTTTTGGCACAGAGCAGCCACTGAGCATATAATTCTAAATCTTCCCACATAGAAAGAAGATGATTTGCCCCTTCTATTGCAGAGTAAGGAAGACCAGGTTTCAGCTTTCAATGAAATGATCACCTCACAGTAGCACTGACAGCATGCATATGTTTTGAGTACATATGTTAAAAACAAAAAGACATACTTAAAGCACAATGTTCAAAAATTTAATCTCTTTATGAAAACACTTTTGTGATTTAAGTAAAGAGCATCCTTAAAAATGATCAGAAAGACTACCAATCATCTGCCAATGTTGATCAGAGGAAACACAGAAGTGTTATTGCAATTCATAGGCAGGCCTGCAGCCAAGACATGTGAGCTCAGGCTTGCTGGAGGCTGAAGCGCCGCACAGAGGGATCTGTTCCACCCCGAACAGGACTAGGATAACAATTCCATCATTGTACCTCACTCTCTTCTTTTCTTCTGAAGATGCTAGAAAGATGGGATCACAGGCAGCATCAGCTTCACCAACACTACTTCCTTCCGGGGAAAATGGAAGAGCAGATAGAGCTTCACTGGCTTAACCCTGCTGTACTAAGTTTGCTCTAGAGTTATACATTCACGTCTTTCCAGTCCACAGCTATGTCTGGTTTGTTCCATCAATGTAACACTGTATACTTGGGCTAGCATGTATGTATTCCTCGGGAAGTGGAAGTCACAGAGCTCAACCTTCAATAAGGCTGACACATACCCCTCTTCTGCCCTCACTAATCTTCCAGTCCCCAGCTAGTGGGACTTTTCTTGAACACACTACATGTTCCAGCTCAAGATGATACTGGGACTGTGGCCCTCTGTGCTTTTCCTCTGCCCCATGAGATATGACTTTCTTCCTCACCCCACTCCTTCTCCAAAAATCCATATATCTTCACCAGCTCCACACAGATACGTAGCAAACTTTCTGTGGTCTGCTCTGGCACCTTGCTAGGAAATGGGGTCAGCATAGAGGAGAGGGTGGAGAAAGGCCACAGACATCTCCAGTCTTCTTTCCTCGCTACTGGAGCAGACACTCTGTGCAGCTGAGGGTCCAGAATGGAGGAAGAACCAGAGGAATCTTAAGGTCACACTACTGTGCTAGCACCGGTGCTTTACAACATTCTTACTGTCTGACACAGCACATATTTAAAGCTGCACTAGCCACTCAGTATTAATACATGCCATTTCTTATTACAGATTTTTGCTGGCAGTGGAACAAGCAAGAACTCTTCAGTAAATATAAAGCTTTTGATTGCTAGTGATAGAAACATGAGCTTAGAAGTGGATGTAAGCAGACTAAGGATTTTAAAGAAAAAGGAACCTCAAATCAAAAGCAATACTTTTAGAACCTAAGACATACTAAGTGGTAAGCAGTTACCATTTTTTTTTTCAAAAACCACAGATGCCTTTGGTATAGCAATATGAAAGCAAATTATAGCAAAAACCAGTAAAACGGAATAGACACCAAAATCTCCAGGCACTAAGATAAAATACTTTGCTTTGAAAAATCCACCATTTTTCTAATCTAGATTAGAAAATTCTAAAAGCTTTTATCCTTTGCTGCTCATCCTCATTTTGTCTTCACAGAGCAGGGAAGTGAGCCTAACCCACCACCAGAAAATCACATTATCTTCCGAAGAGGAAAAAAATGAGGACCAGCCATGAACATGCTAAGGAAGCAATTAGTGTATGCACTCACTTGAATTGACAAGAGTGTTTCAGATTTAGTCCATTATTACCTTGTCAAACTGGGAAACTCCTAATCAAATGTACCTGAAGGGAAGCTAAACTCCACATAAAATCAGTTTATATTGAAGAGGTAATGAGGAACAGAAACTTTGGTAATAATCTAAATTATGTGACAAATGGAAGTTCATTCTAGAATGGCAGACCTGAAAAAAAATTACCTTAGAATGTATTTTTTTTCCAGTTAACAGGATGTGGTCTAATTCTTTTCCTTCACAGAAGATTGACCAAAAGAAACAGGAAATACATCTATGAAACTATGTGTGTGCAAACAGTGTATACTGTCCAACACTGGAATGAAAGCAAAGTGCTCTCCTCAGTACCCTGTTCATGGAGATAATCTGTGCTTAAGCAGTAACATAGCAACTCAGAAACCACTTGGCAAACTGCATGTGTGGCTACACCAGCTGCTGTAATGTGAAGCACCTATGTGGCACAGGTGCTGGTCTACGGTAGAAGCACCATTTGCATTTAAAGAGTGGCACGGCAAAAGTTGTGTCAGGCTTGTGTTAAAGCATTAGCCATCTTTTTGTTACAGTTAAGACACTTCTAGAAGTTAAAACAATTCTGTGGATAACAATAAAAACACATGTAAGGAAACTTTCCTAATGACATTTTAAAGCTCCTTATGAATTCCCTCTGCTGCGAGAAGAACATCAGGAATCAGTCCTGAGGTTGCATTACTTTATACCATGACATCCTACTAAAATACATAAAAGCATTGCATGAGTGTCCACATAGCACTGCTGTCATGGATATTTATCTAAATTTAGAAATCAGTCATAAGAAAGTGCTTTTGAAGTATCTTTCTTACTATTTAACTTGAGGATCTGATGCACTACAGCCAGAGTTGTTACCAATGACAATTTACCTTAGCAATTGTTATCCATGATGTTATCTGTTATAGATGTATGGTAGTGTATTTTTAATCATCTAATGACAGGTTTGTGTTCTCTTATTTTTCCCTCCTCCTCCATTCTCTCTAAGAGACAATACACAGAGCAAGCAGGAAAAATAAACTGAAAAGTTCAGAGTTAAACACCTCCAGCATATTTGACATTTCCCAATATTTATTTCAAAACTCCTAATAGCCAAAGTATTAACATGGTTTAGAATGATACAACTAGCTTTTAACTTATCTATTTATGTTTGTCTACTCTACTCAGTGTAAGCCAGCATCCACTACAACATAGAAGAGCTTAACATAGGTGGCATGAATATATGTCACACATAAATATATGAGAAAAAACAAACTGCAACAAACAGCAGTCCAAGGAATCCCCCTAGTATGAATGACTACATAGACTTATACTAAAAAGAAAAATTCACATGCCCTAATTTCTTCCTTAGAAATCTGTTCAGTTGCCATATTTCAAACCTTGTGTCCAAAAATGAAATGGTTGATGACTGATCTAATTGACATAGTAACATCAGGAAGCTTTCAGGGAGTGAAATAAAGTTAAAGCAAGTTGTTAAAGTACTCATCTGGCCTGCTGTTACAATTGTGTCTTTTTAAAGGGTTTTATTGATTTTTCTATAATATCATATGCTACATTTTGCAAATAAAATACTTGGGTAGAGTAACACAATTACAAGGAAATTAAAATACATGTACTTTGTATGATTTAGAAGAATATGTTTTTTCTTGTGTGTTACTGAGTTTATACAGTTTGCCATTTCAAGTCCAGTTGCAAGACAACTCTCTCTTACCATTCAGCTGTGTAGCCCTAAGCTTATGTGTCTACCTGATACCACTCCCAGGATAAAACCTCATCTCATCATCAGCAAGGATAGAAGGGATTAACTACCCTTGTTCGTGTCTATTACTACTGAGGATTACTACCTATATGTTAAAAAGTTAGACCACAAGTTTCACTTTCACTTGGTCAAAGTTAGGTAAGAAGAACAGCAATGGTATCCCAAACAATGCAGCTTCTGGCACCAACTGCATTCAGATGACATTGTTGTTCTGCATAAAAAGAGGTGAAACAGAGCTGTAAAACTAGAACACATTTATTGCAACCCCACCTTGCAAGCGGTAACAAGCAGTTCCTAATGACTCCAGGTTGAAGCTGAAGCCTTCCACCTGAAGGTTCACATTTAACCTCAGTAGCCCTCAGATTTATTATTTGCTGTATCAAGGATAGACATGTGCATGACTATTGCAGGACTGGGAACTACCTGATGCTAGTCAGTGGAAAGCTTCTGGGCAATTAGTACTGTGAGGGACAGAGAAATGTGCCTCTTCACAACTCTTTTTACTTGAGAAAGGTGGAAGACAGACCAAGGTTGCCACATAGGTTCATCCCAGCTCTGTGTAAGGATCTAAGCAGCCAAAGGTTGCAAACAAAGCACAGAGTAGGACAAGTTCCCATCACTGCTGCTGCGGTTATTTGGCTAAGAAGTATTGCTGGCCAGCCTGCATGAGTGGGCATGAAGCCGAGCAGTTCAAACTGAGAGCCTGGAATTGCAACATTCCTTATTTTCTCTTTTCCCTATCCTAGAAAAGAACAGATAGATTTTTGAAGGTGGACTTTCCTGTGTAAGATGTGGTTTGATGACAAAATAAATTCAATTTTAAGCATCCTCCTAACAGAACACAGTGCTAATGTGGTACAGGCTCAACCTGTTACCTAAAATTAGTCCACCTAAATTTTTCAAAGATTGCTCTGGCTAGCTTTTGCAGAGGATCAGGTATCACCTCTCACCCTGCAATTTGTGTACACTCAGGATCACCTCCCTGTTGCACACTAGGTAATTTTACAAGAACATTTTTTTGTGCCCACACATGATCCAGATGAAATGTTTGCTGCAGGGCAATTTGCTGATGCATATAGCCAGTATCAATGATTACAGACACAGGTCCAGTGTTTTAATGATAAATTTCATATTTTCTTCTCTGTGTAATATCAAGATTGTTTTGAAGGGGAATCTGAACTCAGCAGGGAATTTGAATCTAAAACACCCTAAGTGGCAGTTCAGAGTATTCTGCACTGAGACTCATGGTATCTTCTATTGAGGCTGGTTCATTTTCCATGAATAGGTATTAATCAAATCTCTGACTCTGAGATGTCCCAGTTACTATACGCAATATTAAGGATATTGCCCTAGAATGAAGCAGACACTTGGAATGCATAGACATATACACACAGACATTTGTTTGCATGATTTAGCATTGCATAAAGACAATTTAGTTAGCTTCAAATGACCTGGTGAACATCTATTGAAGCACTGAAGAGCAACAGCAAGGTGCTAGGCTGTCTCCCAGAACCATCATTACTCCACTAGCATGGTGTACTAGTAAAGGGAACAGTCTTACCTCACAGCAAAACCAATCAGACTAGCTGGAATGCTGTGCTTCCAACCCTGAAGCACAGAGCTGGCTGCCTCAGCCCAGTGCTTCCTAACTCCCTGTAGTTTTTAGTGCTTCCTTCAGCTTCTTATGTTGAAGCCTGCAATGAACTTAAATTTCATGCATGGTGGTGGAGTACATAACTATTTCATGAAAGACAGATGCCACCACTGAATACATTTCTCCAGTCCCAGTGGTTTGAAAGGCTAAATGTGAATTCATAAATAGTTTTTAAGATAGGCAACCCCCCATTCTGGAGACTTCGCTGTTCTCCTGTTGTTTTTCCACCATCATGTTCTAATTGTAAGCAAGTATAAAAGTAACACTTAGAAGTTAAGGAAAGGTATAAGAAGTTGCTTGAAAGATGGTCTTTATTTTGCAACCATATTTGCAGGTACTTATGCAATTAAGACCCAGTGATGATATCTAAGCTGTCTTTGTGGGCTTTGGAGGTTTGAATGATGTCAAACATTTTTCCAGCTTTCCTCGTACAAAAACAACATGCACTTTTCACATCAGCCTATGCTGCAGCAAGTGCAGCGATGGAAATTATAAAGTTTATCTCCAAATCCAATTCATGAATATGCATAAAAATATTCGTATTGTTGTGGAGGGGGAAGGAGATGAGTAAGATTCATTACAAAGTTGGCAAGATTGGGGTAGGAAATAGCTTCCATACATTGGAGACTAAACAGGCTACAATTCTTTAGTTTGGACAGGGAGCTGAGCAGGGCTATGAGAGAAGTCTACAGTATCGTGAATGGCATGGAGGAGGTTACTGTAGAATGACTACTCATAATTTATCACAAAATAAGAGCTGGAGAGCACCCAATCAAGTCATTAGACAGTAAGCCTATGACAAATAAAACGAAGTCATGTTTCACAGAGTGTATAATTAAAGTCAAATTAACCATCACAAAACTGTGGTGAGGACAAACCTATACAGACACTGAAAGAGAGACTAGAAAAATGGAAGATGGTAGTCTACAGGCCTGTAAACACAGTGGTCCAGTTGTACTTCAATTTCAGATAGCCTCAGAATTGCAATGCTACCATTTCCTTGGAGCATCGCACCACTTCAAGAGTTGCCACGCTGGGAATTAATAAGTGGTGATCTACAACTTCCTTTCTGGTTTCTCCTTTGAATCAGATGGCAAGCAGCCTCAGTCAGCAGCAGATTACTTCTTTCTCTATGCTGAACGCATCCCTCATTCCCCATTCCTGCTCACTCCTTTCTCACTCACTTGGGAAGGGGTGAAGCACTGCCTGGAGGCCACTCGCAGAATCGGTAGAGACATCTAATGCTGGGAGTCCTCCAGGGAGCAGGGTGACAATGCCTTGCATGAAGTGGACACAGAGAAAGTGTGCAGTGGGAGTAGAGGGGAAGGGCTCAGGTGCTCTGAAGGAGCAGGAACAGAACAAATGGAGTTCCAGGGAACAGGTTCCACCTCACAATATTTATTCTTAACTGCCTGTTCTGAAAAGGATCGTCTTCATGCTGAGATTTATAGACAATGAAAAACCTTATCCCAGGTGAATTATTATTATTATTTGCTCATGGTCTAAAACTCATTTGGTTCTTGGCCTTCACTCCTGGTGTTACTCTGGAACTGCAGTCTAACATTCAGCAATGTAACAAAAGTATGAAGCCACCATTGAGGCCAGTTATTTGTTGTGACCAAAGAGAACAGGTAACAGGATGAACATCAAACTTAAGTTTAAAAGAGTCCATCTGCTCCCCTTCTCCCCAGCAACGCCTCCAAAGCCTCCTTGCAAACTCCTACATGATAACTCCAAAAATGCTACATGAGATCTTTGCTCAAGCTCATAGAAATTGATTTATCAAAATCATCACATGGTGCTTTTACTACAAATGCATCCCATATAAGGAGAATTGCTGTAAGTAGGACACAGAGGAAGAAACCTCAGTTATGTTTTCAGCAGTAGTATCTGTGTCACAGAGTCAACACTTTAACTCCAGAAGGCTGTTTATGTTCAAAAGCCAAGACCATGTTCTTTCCTTTTCCATTAGAGACTTGCACAGAAATACCATGGAAAGGTGTTCACGTTTTGGATTACAATTGTCAGTGTAAAAGGTCTATGGTATTTAGGCCAAAGCATTTGAATAAGACATGAAAATCTAACCAAAAAAATCATTCCTTTTTATCATGTAATGTCGGTACTTCAAAGAACAAAAATACATGAATGAACACAGAAACTGAACTAGGTCAGCAACATCGCTTTTGCTCTCAAACACTTTTGAGTGTTGCCAGCTGGAAACTTGGGCTAAGTTATGCCACAGCAACTGCAGAATAATTTTGTAGCCTGTAATCACATCTTTATTGTTACGATGATTTTAGAGGTGTTCTAATACAGTGTGAGAGCTGTCATATAAAGTATTTTGTGGTACTTTTGACAGTTAATTAGTGTATTTCACACATGTATTCAGTTTTACACCGTGTTGCATAAGGTTAATTTCATAAGTGTAGGAGAAAATTGTCTTCTCTTCACTGACCTGTATACTGCATTGGAAAAACATTTGCAGGATTCTCTAGGTATACTATCAACAGTAATGGTACTTATAGATAATGTTTTTGCTTTCTTGTGTTTCTATATGCACGGATAAAATATAAAACAAGATAGATTGCTAATGTGCTAACTAGAGAAGCACAATAATCAATATTATTTTAATGTTGGATCCTAGAAGTGGGTTTTCAAAGGCACAAATGGCAGAGTTGCCTAAGTCCTGTGGAAATTCACTGCTGGCACATTTATGCCTTTGAAAATCTGCAGCTTTGGATTACAAAAGACCAGACTCAAACCTAAGGGCTTTGATCCTAATACCATTTTTACACAGTGAACAGAAAAATGCAGTTGTTCAAAGAAAATGTCTACTTATTATAGAGTACGTTCAGATCATAAAAATGCATTCAGTCAGTGAACAGAAAATACTTAATGACTCGCATTATTTCATGCATAGGAACAGACTTGCTAGAGAAAATGCAAGTGAAGGGAAGCAAAAGTGTATGAGGTATACAAGCTTTAAGGACTCTGACATCTTGTATCGCAAGGTTTGAATACCGCTGAAGTCTTTTATCAGCATAAGTTACCATCGTTCCACAGAGGTCAATGGAGTTGTATCTAATGGATTCCAGTGTGGTCCACTGCTATCACCTAGACAGAAAGAAAAATCTCATCCAAACCTTACTGATGAACAGACCTTATTAGGTTTAAGATTCAGATCTGTGAATAACAACACCAAGCTCCAAAATATAGCATTTTTTTGATTGCTTCCAAATCTGCTTGGAAGATTGCTTGATAAAACTGTGTGAAATAAACCATCAAACTACTAAGGTGGCTTTTGAAAAAAGGAATAGGTTGTTATCACAGTTATTGATGTATATCAGTGCAGCCCTCTCTCCTCAAAACGTTTACTTGTGTTTATAGGTCTCATGAATGCAAACAGGTTATAGCACACACAGCCAGACGAGAAGTATTTACAGCATAACACCCACCTAAAAACATCCATGCTGAAAACAAACAAACAAACAAATAAAAAAACCCACAACCAAACAACAGCATCTTAAGTTGCAATAGAATGTTATCTTTGCCTCAGCCCTAAAATGCAACCCCCCGTGGTACTGGAGCCGACAGCAGCTGTGGGATTAGCCTGCACCTCCTGTGTGTGATGCAGATGAAGAGTGAAGAGTGTGTTTGCACTGGGGAGGAAAAGCTGAAGCAGGCAGGGGGAAGCAGCACCCTTCCTTCACCATGGAAACACACACATACCCTATCATGCACTCAGCAGCAACGTCCTGACTTGTAGTTCACATAGCTACAGTCATCTCAGAAGAAACAGAGAAAAAGAAATAAGGCTTAGAAACTGACCTGTTTTTCATTTTCATCCTCCAGCCTCAGCCTGTCCTCAATGCAGTTCCTGGCCTGAAGGAATGCCTTCCTCTGAGCCCTTTCTGTCAAAATCCTCACAAAGACCCCATACAAATTTACACTGACAAAAAGGATTGCATTGGCCACAAGCTGTAAGAAAGAAAGAAAAGTAAATGAATATTTTAAAACACAGATTTTTATGTTACATTTCTGGTCAGCAAAATTTAAAACAAAAAAAAAGGAAAAAAAAGAAAATAATTTAAAAGTGCACCATCTTTAAAAATTCTGCCTTGCTAGCCATGTCACAGATATCCCTTCCCACAACCCAGCTGCAGCGAAACAATTATAGCAGCTACCACAAGTCCAGGCAAGCAAAACTGCAAAATACACAACTTTGCGTCTTCTGAAGTTAATTTCTCTTATGATGATCTGTAGCTTATCACTTTTATTTAGCATAGGTTCTTTCATCAGCCCATTGGCATATCTGTCAATCTAATAAAGAAAGCAGTATCTTCAGCATTTGTTCTATTGCAAGATGCCCAGAAGACTAAAATTATTTTACTATGCCTTTGCAAAGCAGGGAGACTACTGTCCCTTTCTTTATAGTTGAGATGCAAGGCATTGACAAAATCTGTGACTAAATCAAAATGTATGCTTGGGTACCCCAAGCTTCCATAATGTGCAATTTGCACTTGGAAAATCTGCTTTGCTTCCCATGTCTATACTGTTAGCAACCACACTGTATTTTTTGAGAAATCATCCAAAATATTGTTGATGCTATCCTGTAGCAGACCTCTCAGAAGGTGCTGAGTGCTTTCAATTGATGGCCCTTGGCACAAACCAAGCCTCATCACAATAATATAAACAGGAACAATTAATTACTTTGGAATGACTTCTATGAACAGTGCTTTGATGGAGACAGAAATGACCCAATTACCCTTCTGGGTTTTTACAGTATGTGATAAAGTTGTTAACTAACCTAAATAATTCAACAGTGGCTTGCATACAACCTCCCTAAGACAATACTGCCCAAGTTTCTCACCGCATCTCTAATGTCTGTAACCTGTCTTCAGATGGCAAATTCTGCAATGCAATGCAATGCAGTAGTTGATTAGAAAGGAGGCAATAAGACCTATTTACCCCATACATTTTAAGTCTCATTCTCCATATTTACTCTAGTTACTACCACAGCATCATGATAAGGGTTCATGGAACTCACAAATTCCAATATTTGAGAAATCAGCTGGCACATGAATTGGCCATGACTGGGTATAATAAGAGCAAAGAAAGGCATTACAGCAAGTAATATAATTCAAGTACAATTCCTGTTCACCTAAAATAGTTCATAAATACCATATACCTGACATTTATTTCTTAATTCAAGGTATACATTTCAAGCTAGCACATCTCTACTATTCTGTGATCTGCTACTGTAAATTGGAGACCACTGCCATTGTTAGCACTGCATAGTGAGTCCAGCTGTGCCAAAAACACAATAAAGTTTTAAGAAAAATAGAACCATTGACATCATTGTAGAGAATGTTCACTGACTAACAGGACTAGTGCTGAAGGCTTAAATCCAGCCAATATAGTAAGTAAAGATCCAAAATTACATCCAGAAACTCCTTGCTGATTTTGGAGAAACTTTGGGAAATGTTTCACCCTACAAAATCAAGAAGAAAGCTTCTGACGTGTATAACTAATAGCAGTATACATCTCCACTTCCTATGATCTCAGTATAGTGGGGAGAATTGAAAGATTCATTTTGGGTGGGTTCTCCTGACCTTCACGGATTCACAGCTCCTCTTTTACCTTCATACCTGGTTCATACTACTTAACAGGACATCAACAACAATTTCCCTGCAAACATTTTCACCAGCACAAAATCAAAAGATACCCTGTGATAATAAAGGGAGCTGTGCCCAGTGTTAGCATTTTCTTTCTCCTCAGATATTGAAAAAGAAAGAGTTATCTCACAGGAGCTAACACTAGTGAAGAATGGTGTTATGGCTTCCTGTTGAGAACTGTAAAATGTGGGTTCAGGTGTCATCAGTCAGATTAATTTCAACCTGAGGATCTCATATACCAGTTACTTACATGTCATTTCTCAGGTCTGTAGATGGTAAAACATTGAAGATGAGCAGTACATAAGCATGTTATTTCATGATATAGGCTGAGCATGAAGAGTGCAATTCCTATACTGCCTTATTTTGTGTTATCACAGAGAAATGTTTGAGGGATATAAATTTTCAGCGCAAGTTAAAGCCTACTAAAATAAAATTTCTGTATAAATTCCAGTAGAATCCTATGTTTAGAGATATGAATGTGGCCATACTCACCTTTATCCCTGCATTTTATCATGCTGCAATGTCAAGACAACAGTGTATTTTAAAGCTAATTCTTAGAAGTATAATGGAATAAAAATACAAAAGGATTTGTAAAGGCCATATTCAAAGGCAGTAGAAAGAACCCACAGAATAACCTGTTAAGACAGTTACACAGTGCAACTACTTGACTGTGTCCATATACAAACCAGCTCCTAATTATGCAGGGTGAAAAACTAATACTATCTTTATGTGTTGATATCACAGTGGCCCAAGACATAAATAATTACTTCCAGAGAGAATTAAAAAAAAAAAAAAAAGTCAACTCAGTTTCTGGACTTTAACTGGAAACAGTAAAAGACCGTATATTGTAACAATTTGCCAGCTGTTCTGGGACTATCATTATGATTTCACCCAAGTGATGGTGATCACCTGGACTGGGGGTAACCAGTAAGTGCGTTCCTGCAATCATCCAGCTGCTTTCAGACTCAGCAGGGTAAGTAATTTTCTGACATGCTTTGAACAGTTTAAGATAAAACAGAGGCTTAGCTGTCAGCTCTGGCCTGCAGGGAATCAGGAAAAGTGATAAAGCAAGTAAAATATTCATAGATTTCAAAATGTGAGAAAAGAAAGTAGGGCACATTGTCTCCTGAGGTATGAGTTCCTTCCCTCCACAACCCATTTTCTGCTTAATTACTGTTTTTTTCCCAATTGCAAACTACATACATCTCTCTCTTTAGGTTTCTCAAATGCATGCCATTTCTTGGTCCTTTTCATTTTAGTATGTAAATATGTAACACTATATATATACACACAGGCATACATATATAACTTAACATACATTATGTGCCATAACTCCGTAAGAGGTTGAGAGACTTGCTGTTAAAACTAAGAATCATTGAAGATGTACTGAGGCCTTCAGAACTGCTGAAATATCAAGGAATTAAATTTTAAATCCTTCCTACAATATTCACTATACTACTGCTTAGTAGCAGAGAGTGCTCTTCAGGTTTCATCATTGCCTTCTATTTACAGTACTACCAAAGAAACAATTTACTTAATGCAACACAAAGTGTCTCAAAGACATTTTTATGATGCAACCTCTTTCAAACACTGTTACTCTCACATTCCATAATGAGATTATAGGTCAGACAGAGTAAAACAAAAAGGAATCTGGGTCATTAAAGACTTTTTAAAAATTTATTTATAGTTGTCGCTGAATCTTATTGTGCATTCAGCATATGTGCTGCACTTCCGTACCGACATCCTGAGATTTAGGTTTCTCTAGTCTTTGGTTGGGTAGACTTTCTGCCACTGGATGAACTCTGGCATAGTTCCTTGTGCTGGCTCTAGAGGGTGTTACCAAAGGAAGACTTCCAACACAGAGAGCTAGTTCTTGTGGGCTGCCTAGTCAGTGAAGAGGGACTGGCAGCTCCAGCAGGTATTTTAACCAAATTTTTGTCTCTCCTGATTTTTTATCCGTTGAAGTTCCCACGTCTCAAGTTAGTTTTGGTAGGGAACTCCCATCAGGGAGTGAGCAAATAATTCTGGAGGTAAGAAGCATGTAACATTCACATGCATACACAGGGCTTGTGGAGTTCAATTAAAGATCTCCTTTTTTTTTTTTTTTAATTCCCCAGAATCATCTCCCACTTTTTGAGTGTCCCTTGGGATTAGCTGAGAGGCTCTTTGAAGAGTGTCTCAAAACTTTTCTCTCTATTCCAGATAGGATTTATTCTCCACTTCTTTTACCGTCAAAGAAGGAACCCTCATGTGTACACTCATGGCATGCACTTGTTTTCTCAAACAAATGGTGAAAGCTCCTGTTGAGACGCCTCTGTTTACTCAGCACACTAACTCTGCTATCAGGTAAACAGTTGCATAGTAGATGATTCAAACCTGAGGCTGATTTTCATTGTGGAATAGCTTTCTGCTTGACTCACAAAATTGCCTCATAGGAAGATGTGGCTATTTCGCAAACATGCAAATGACTTCTGGATCACTCCAAGACTACAAAGTGGCATTAATATTGATAGATATTGAAATACTCAACTGAAGTACACTAAATGAGAAATACAAATTCCCAGAAAACTTCAGGAGACTCCCTCAGAACTTCATTGTGATTTCTAAAACTTGTCACATGAATGGGACTGAGAAGGCATTTCAATAGCTACCACACCAAGGGTTATAATTTAGTGGCTAATATCAATATTTTATTTGTTCTCAGCAGCATGAGTTCTCCCGATATCCCATGAAGTAGAGTGGAACACGTAGGAAAAATGGCTGGCATTTCCAGGTGAAGGTTGAAATTTGAAGAAAAGACAAGATCAATGCAGTTCTTGTATGTCCTAACCCTCACAAAACTCATTAAGATGAGAGTTATGCAGGGGTCGGATTCTACTTCCGGTTTTCCCTGTTAAGTGAATTTTACTGCAAGTAATTTCTGTGCCACTATTGTTCCTGTTATGTAGACAATGTCACATTTACTCATTCTGTCAAAATGCTTTGAGATATGGCAATGAAATGTGTTTTTGTAAAACACGAATGTCTATTGTGAGGCATGCCTTTAAGGAGTGTCATGAGCAGCTTACCAAAATGAGTCAGTGCTTCCACCATTAAAACTCTTGAAGAGGAAAGCAAGACTGTGCTGTTCATGAAAATTATTGATATCATGAAGAAGACCTTTTAAAAGTTTAAACAAAAATCATTTATCTTTTTCCTGTTATGGAAAATGTTACCATTAAAGCAGTGTTTTATTTACAGCACAAGACTACATAAAAGAGAATGCATGATTGCCTCTTGATCCTGACATGATTTTGTCAAGTTTAGTAATTCACTCTATCAACTCACTTTGTAACCTTTTGAGAACACTTAATTACTGTATCTGCTCCCTCTGTTTGCTTCAAGTGACATAACATAGGAGCAGAACTTCTCCCTAGTTCCTCACTGCATCCCAGAAAACACATCATCCTACTAGAGAAGGCAGCTGAACTAATTTTCTCCAGATTAAATAAACGTATTCCCATTTTTAATAAATATCCTGTTTTAATTTTGTTAGTTTTGTCCTAACTGGTTTATGCCACGTACTAAGAAAATACTGTTCTGCTGTGCTATTCTCTGTGATGTTTGTCTTCATTTGCATCCCTCCTGAATCTACAGCATATTCTCAGAGGGAATTAGTGACTAATTATTTCAGTGATAACACGTTGAATGAGAGCAGATGTCACTGCTGAGGAAAATACAGGAGCACTGGAGTGTCTATAACCATACAAGTGAAGAGAGACTTTCAGGATACCCAGGATGCTATGTCTGTTAACCACAGCTAGTTTTTTTTAAATGTACAGGCACAATGTATAATTGCAGAAGTACACTCTGTGTCTCTCTCTCTGTTTGCATACGTTTGACTAAAGTACAAGACATAATTTATAGCCACTATTTAAAATACATGCCATAAACCTTTCTAATAAATGCCCCCTACAAAAACAAAGTCATTGAGCTCCTCAGTGTTAAAAGTTCATTTGTTGCACCTTTCTTTAAAGGCCATGTCCTTTTAACTTGGAAACATGCACTGGGAGGACCGTTAGTGCAAGGCAACAAACTCTTTCCAAAGCCAACAGAAGTGCTGAGGCTATCACAGACAGAAGAGAATATATGAAGAATATTGCATGTGAAGAAGTACAGTTTCCCAGTCATCCATACTAATCAGTCAAGTCTAGGTACAAAAGAGAACTGGCTGATCTCCAGTTTTTCACTATATGAGAGGCTATGAATGCCTCTCAGATAAGATATGAGAGAGATGATATCTCAGCTATTATATTGCTTTCTTTTGCTGTTACATTATGGTAGTGCACTCCAGACTGTGTAACAGGTTCACAGCAGAACATACACCTTAAATGTATTAATATAATCTCAGTCACTTCAATCTGTGGAAAGCTAACATAATGAGCTACCCAGTAAAAAGTCAAAATATTCACTGGCTTACATGCCACACCCCACTAATTTCTTTGTGCTGAGAGAGGCAAATGGGCAAACGTCACATGTCTTTCCTGATTTAGTTGTTGCATTCTTTTATGGTATATTGTAAGTCACGATCAAACAAATAAGACCTCAGTTCTTTTGTGCTTTTGGGGTGGGTTGTTATGGTTTGGAGGTTTTTGGACATTGCAATTGTTCCTAAGCATCTATCACAAAAATATTTTGCCAAAGCTATTTGAAATAATTTCTATAGAAATACTGGCCAATAGTTTTATTTATTTGTGCATGTTATTTACTTGCTTGACAGAGTCCAGGTGATCAGCCCTTGAAGATGTTCTATATCAAGCAAAAAAATGCAGCTTTCTCTCCTTTTCCTATTAGTTAGTATAATGACATGTTGTGCAATTAGAGAGTAGTACAGTAATCTCTTGTCCAAAATCTGTCTGCGTTTGCTGTATGCAACACATGGTTCCTTGCCAGTACTTGTTCCCCCACTAGAACCCATCTGAACATCTTAATACATTTTATTTTTAAAGCTGCAGTAATTAAATACATAAAGACTTGTGGGGATATACTATCCAAGATAGTTTGAAAGTTTTGGTGGGACTACAGTTGCTACGTGACAGGATCTTCAGATCTTAAATGCAATTTTTCTTCATTTGAATCCTGTACATGACTGAGAAATAACATGTAGCAGCCCTCGTCTTGTGCCTGGCTGCTGTAGACAGTTAGTGTTTCCTATCTAGTTTACAGCTCTCAGACTACAGAGACACAGAATGAGGCCCTGGCTTCAGTTCAGCAAGGGGCGACAGGTTTTCAGATTGCTCCTGTAACAACCCAGGAGGAAGATTGCCCAGTCAAAGAGGGACAGCCTCCTTTTGCAGCCCACTGTGAGCCATCAGTCAAGTGAACTAACTGTTGTCTCATGGTCCTGTGGCATGATTTGGTCATATCCATAAAACATAGTCCACAATGTGCCTCTTATGGGACCTGGCTTACTGAAGACTGATAGCTATGCTCTGAGCTCCTGCACATTCTGGCAGCAGGCACACAATTTCAGCTTTTCCCTGAGGACCTCTTACTCGTCAGCTTCAGTTGTCAAAGTGTTTTCTGTAAAAACTCAAAAGTGCTCTATAAAGCTTTGCCAATAAAGAGCGCCAGGGCGGAGGGCTCATTGGGTCAGCCAGTGATGGAGCTGCTGACAATGCATGGGTCTTCCCAAGTCCCAGCTCTGTTCTCCAAAGGTTCAAGCTAGGTCTTGTCAAGGCTAGGAACTGCTGCTGGGGACAAAGTACTATCCCCAGGGCTTATTTTACATGCTGCACAGACACTGCACCATCTATTTGGTACTGAAATGGCACTCTCCTGTGCTGTACACAGGCCACTTCTTGAATTTTCCTCCTGGAAGGCTGGGTGCATAAAACCTAGGAAATCCAGCACCCATCCTTAAAACCTCTAAATGCCTTTTTTAAATTTAGCTTCAGGGGACTTTCTCAAGATATGGGAGACAGACATGGATACAACCAGGTTCCCAAGTCAGTGTATGTCAGTTAGGTACAATCACAGGCATATAGCAGCTGAAAAAATAAAAAACAGCTCAAGCAACTGTCCAAATATTACACTGTAGTGAACTCACTATTAGGAAATCATGCTGAAATGCATTACTTAAATTTCTATATAGCAAATTCAATTTATTTTTGGTGATGCAAGCAGTGTCAGGTACACATTTTTCATATTGAGCATGGGGCCTCATATTTATTTTATGCCACTAAAAAGAGTCTGCCCCAACAATGTTAAGAAATATACAGAAGTCTTCTAGCAAGTCACCTGCAAACTATATCCAATTACTAAACTGTGAAGCGCTTGGTCTCTTTCCAGATGAATGAAGGCAGATGGAGATAAGGAGAGGAAAAAGTGCTCTGGCTGCCAGTGTACTGCTAAATGAAAACATGACTGCATTAGGACTAGAGTGATCTCAGCCCATTTCCCTCTCCACCAGAAGGATTGCCTGCTAGACCTGACGAATGTCCTCTTATATCTCTTTACTCTTTTTTCCTCTCCATGCACATATTTGAAGCAGTTGGTGCATGATGTCACTTCTGGTCAAATGTCTTGAAAAGATGAAAGTGTTTGCCTTGAGGAAACTATGTTCTATTACACAGACCCCATTTACTTTTCTCCTATTGTGCTTTACAACTTGCAAGAGCTGTCACTGCAGATAATAAGATTTTCGTTCTGCAGGGTCATTTAAGCTGTGGCATCTTCTGTCAGTGTTGGCACTTGAGAGCTTTCATACTGTCAAACTTGAAAGGAACAATTTAAGCAGAAGAGATAGAGAATGATAGCCATTTTCTTGTTCAACTTTGAAAATTATTTTTGCATAGAGAAACCAGCTATACAGTATGTAACTAAGCAATTGATCAATCAAGAAATGGATGGAAGATTGAAAAAAATATTTCCAGTCATAGTAGTACTTGAGAGACTTACTAGGAAAACAAGGGGATACACCTCTGCTTAATAATTCTATTTGACAATTGAATTAATCAGTCAATTATTTCAAAAGAAGACAAAGAAATTCTGAAGATTTAGGACCAAAGGACCAAACTCTATTCATTTTCAGTTAAGTGATCCTAAAAATCAACTTTGTTGTTAGAATCTCTACGCTGTCTGATTAAAAATAGTCTGAGTGTGCTAAAAAAAAATGGAAGCGTGATTCTGTAGTTGGGAATTTGGCTAGTGTTCCAAACTGATTCATACAAACCTCATTGCTGGATCAGGACCTTAGAAAGAACAATATGCTGATTTTATGAGCAACAGGATACTTTTAAAGACATATGAGAGCACATGACTAACAACTTCTTGTGTTATATGATCTTGTGTGTAGGTTTTCTGTTTCTGTTTTAATGTAACATCATTTGAATGCAAAAAAAGAAAAGATTTTGTAAAAAAAGTCACAATATTGTGAATGTCAAGCATTTAAAAAGAGAGTTGAACTGTAGAAATATATCAAACTATTAAATCATTAACCTGGAGGTGTGTAAGAGACAACAGAACATAAATGAAGTGTGGTTTTGAAAGAGGAAGAATAATTGAGGGTAAAGGGAAAATTTAAAAAAAAAGAAAGAAGGAAAATAATTATAAAAAGTGGAACTGAAACATGCTTACTCTGAGCAGAAAAGAGAAACTAATAAGGCAGCTAGAATTACAGATATGATGCCAAATTTAGATAAAATTTTTCACAATTTTGAAGACTGTGCTAATGCTTTTTTCTTTTTTTTTTTTTTTTTCCCCAATGTCACATTTTGTTCTATCTCATTAGAGGGAGGTATGCAAGGTTTTTGAAAGGTTTTTTTTTTATTTGGATGAAAGAGATGACAGGTAAGGATCATGAACTGCTATTCTTTGAATTGCGAATGAGGTAGCTTCCTGGGGTTTTTTTGCTCCTACAGCTACCAAAACACTCAGAAACTCATCCCAACTTTCATTTAAATGATGAAAGTCCTCCTTCCTAGAAACCATCTGGTAGGTCATTTTTCTGCTTTGAATACCTTGTCAGTTCTCATTAGCTTAAGGCTGTCCATCAAATTAAGAATATGCAATGCTAAGAGAAATAGTGCTATTTCCACTTACATATTATAAGAGATTGCAAACAGCAGAATTTTATGCCCTGAAAAAGACAAGAGTGGGATTTAAATGAGTTATGGAGAATCATGAAAATTACAGCGGAAAACTTTTGTAATTTCTTATTCTGCCTCAAAACAAACGAGACAGAGGAGACAGTACGTTAGGCCCCAAAGCAAGCTGTTCACTGGTAAAAACATAATAAGAGTCAATTGCAACTACTGTAATATGTCATATTATGTCATATTACATCTTTCTTAACAAATTCTCTCTTAAGGTTTTGCTGACTACACTTTTTTTTTTTCCTTTTCTTTTTTTTTTTCTTTGCACAAAGAAACAAAGCAATAACAAGTATGGAACAGGACATGTACTCTTCAGTGCTCCTGCATTTTTGCTTGCTTCTGACGCAGGCTCTGTATTTTCTTTAAGATGCAAGATAAATCAAGGACTGCATTTGACTACATCTCAAACAACAAGAAAAATGCCTGACAGGTGTGGACTTGCAGCTGGAAAGAGATGGTGCTAAAGCTACACACAGTATGTGCATTCTGGGAGAGGTTAATGTGGATCAGCTCCAGCTTGGTCTGGTGGACCAAACAATAGTTAGCCTACTTTCCACTGAAGTCTCTGTTCTTAAAGGCACAAGACGCATTACCTGAATACAGACAAGAGATTGAGGCTTTTTCTTTTTTTTCCCCCAATGCAGCAAAAAATAGAGATTACTTTTTTTAAACAACCCACTATCCCATAAGTCTCAAAGGGTTTGTATCATAAAGACTGCACAGGTACAGGAAAAGATGGCCCTGACAACATAAAGATATGTGCTGAATCATGCTAATCTTAAAAGTGTATAAAAGGGGCTCATAATAAAAGCAAATATAGCACTGTTGATTATACAATATGTATATTAGCAAGTGACAATATACACAAGTCTGGCAGATTAATAAATCCATGGCAAAGATTTGCTTACCTGCAGAAAGATTAGATTACAAATCACCTATTCAGTCAATAACTTGTAAATGATTTAAATATTTTCTAATACCTCCTGATAATAGTAGTCTTCTGAAATAAGTAGTTTCTAAATCATTACATGATTATGTTAGAAACAATCCTGGAAAATACAAGTCTATAAGAAAGGAATTAAAAATGAAATATGTGGTAAAGATAGAATCATAGAATCATTTTGGTTGGAAGAAACACTCAAGATCACCTAGTCCAACCATAACCTAAATCTACCACCAAAACATGTCCCTAGGAGCCTCATCTATAGACCTTTTAAATACCTCCTGGGATGGTGTCTCCACCACTTCCATGGGCAGCCTCCTCCACTGCTTCGCAACCCTTTCCATGAAGAATTTTTTTCCTAATATCCAATCTGAACCTTCCCTGGCACAACTTGAGGCCATTTCCTATCACTTGCTACTCAGCAGAAGAGACCAACACCCTCCACACTCCAACTTCCTTTCAGGTGGTTGTAGAGAGCGATAAGGTCTCCCCTCAGCCTCCTTTTCTCCAGGCTAAACAGCCTCAGTTCCCTCAGTGGCTCAATGTCAGACGTGTGCTCCAGACCCCTCACCAGCCTCATTGCCCTTCTCTGAACCCCCTCTGGCACCTCAATGTTTTTCCTATAGTGAGGGGCCCAAAACTGAATACAGCATTTGAGATGGGGCCTCACCAGTGCCAAGTGCAAGGGATTGATCACTTCCTTAGTCTTACTGGCCACACTATCCAACCCTTCTTGTAGATGGGCATCACATTTGCCAGCTTTGCGTGTTTCATGTGCTATATTGCTTTGCTTAGACATGTTAAAAAATATTCTTCAAAACAGGCAGCTTTTCATACTGAACAACTAAAGGCTCAATTTATATAGTCAGAATTAATTAAGCACAAGAACTGAGGCAAGAACTGAGATTAAAGCTTTAGAAAGAACTCTAAATAATTTTATACATGTTAATATATGTTTGTAATTGTGTTCAGATTCTATAAACTATATACAACACTACCCTTAGGGACCTGTGCTCAAAGGGACATTGAGTGAGACAATTTTCCAGTGAAAGGCAGAGCGTAATTAGTTCAGTGTAGGAAATATACCAAGTAATTACATTTTTGCCTGCCTAAATTACGCCTGTAGGTTCAGCTGATTATAGGAATCTGCCAGCTGTTAAGCAGCCACTGTGTTTCACCTCGAGTAGCAGCTTTTCAGCAACACAGTAGGCAAAATAACTCTTCTAAGTCTGTAAAGCACCACCATGCTTCCAAATGGGCCAATATATGTAAAATTCTTGCTTCTCCTCTGTACAACTGCAGAATTAATGAAATCCAGTAATACAACAGGTTGGAGTGTTAGAGCTCACCACTGCAGTCCTTTAAGGTGCTGACAGGGAACACCACTGGTTTTCCAGGGGTTAGTGACTAGTGCATGCACAATATGGCTTTTTGAGTAATGAAGACAAGACTACTGGTAGGAGTAGGATACAAGTGTAAGTGGATCAATAATTTGATTTAGCAATGCAACTGTTTGGCAGAAGACATGGCCTAATGAGTCAGTTTATTTAGGGTGTTAGACTTCTTTTCACAGTCCAAATAGAAAGCCAGTCACCTAATACCCTTCCAAGGCATATGTCCTAAGGCTGACCAGTAATTGTATGTCTTCCGAGCACAGCACAGTGCTGCAAAGGCATCACCAGCTGAGCTCTGAAAGCTGTTTGTCCACAACAGCACAGTCTCTCTGCCAGAAAGACTCAAAACCCTCTCTTAGGAGAGTTTATCCTCCTGGGTGCAATGCTGTGGTATTGTGGCCATAATATTTCTTGTTTCAGTGCTAGAATGGAGTCTGTAAGCTCTGCACTATGCTGCAGAGCTGCATTAGTGCTGCTGCATATGCATTAAATGAGAAGTGGGAGGCAAGGAGCAGCAAGGCAGCTTGACCTAGCTGAAAAGGACACTGCTCTGATGCTACTTGCCCTTGTGCTGACTCTTGTTCTTATCCTGTGCCAGCAGTCATGTTTAACTGGCTCCAGGAACTCACCTGGCCAAAAAATAACCCACACTTCACAAATAATCTTATTTTTCAAATTGTGCCCCTTGAGAGGTTGCATGTATTTCAAGAGTAAGCAACATGAGCTGCACCACTGCATGGAAACTTGTTCCAGTTAAACAAATTTAATAAAGAAAGATGCCACAGATATATGTATTAAGTCATAAAGTATTGGCCCTGGTTACTTCCACAAGGAGGTTAGTGACAATTATGGAGGTGCTGATTTTCAAGATGCATTGTACATTTAAGTTAGTTAGAGTGGAAAAATAATCTAGAAAAGTGGAACCAAAGAAAAATATTGAGGAAGGTGGTTCAAAAACTTCCTTCCCTGGTTAGGCCCTCAGATTATTATCCTCTACTAATTTTTCAAGTAGGTAGCAATGAGACTGAAAAGTGAAAAAGCGATTCAAGAGGGACTTCAAAGCCTTGGTACAACTGGTTAAGAGATCAGGAGCACAAGTAGCATTTTCCTCTGTCATCGCAGCTGCAGGGTATGATGAGGTAAGATACAGGAAGACCCAGCAGATCAATACCTGGCTGCATGCCTGGTGTCACTGGGAGAATTTTGGTTTTTTTTGATAATAGGTCGGTTTACACAACACCTGGCCTGCTAGTGACCAATGGGCCATGCCAGTCTCAAAGAAGGAAAAGGATCCTCGAGCAGGAGTTATCAGGGCTCACTGAAAGAGATTTAGACTTGATTTGAAGGGGGAAGGAGAGAAAATCATGTGCAGCAGAGGTGAACCCAAGGGCAGCATGCCATCATTTGAGGGATGGGGTGCTAGTGAGGCCCTTTGGTCTGCCGTCTCAGCAGAGATAGGGGATGAAGTGCCAAGTGGTAGAAGACACAAGGATTATACACATGCTATAAACTGTGGAAGCACCTAAGAATGGTCACATAGGAATCAGGGCTTCCCACCAGAAAAAGGGGGCTGGATCAATAGCCCAGCTGAAGTGCATCTATACAAATGCACTGTGCAGCAGAAAAGCTATGATGTAGTTCACATCAGAGAAACATGGTGTAATGACTCCCACAACTGGAGTGCTGCAATGGATGGCTATAAATTCCTCAGAGGGGACAGGCAAGGAAGGAAAGAAGGTGTATGTTAGAGAGTGTTTTGATTGTCTGGAGCTTAATGAGGGTGATGATAGGTTTGAGTGTCTATGGGTAAGAACCAAGGGGAAGGCCAACAAGGTGGATATCCTAGTGGGAGTCTGTTACAGACCAACCAACCAGGATGAAGACAGAGGTGAAGTATTCTGCAGAGAGCTGGGAGAAGTCTCATGATTGCTAGTCCTTGTGCTCATGGGGGACTTCAACTTAGCAGATGTCTGCTGGAAATACAACACAGCAGAGAAGAAACAGTCTAGGAGGCTCCTGGAGTGTATGGAAGACATCTTCCTGACACAGCCAACTAGGAAGGTGCCCCTCTGCACCTATAGTTTGTTAATAGAGATATACTCATGGGTAATGTGTCGTTTGGGGGTTGCCTTGGGCATAGCAATCATGAAATGATCAAGTTTTCTATTCTTGGAGAAGTAAGGAGGATGATCAGCAGAACTGCTACCTTGGATTTCCGAAGGGCAGACTTTGATCTGTTTAGGAGGCTGGTTGCAGAGTCCCTTGGGAGGCAGTCCTGAAGGACAAAGGAGTCCAGGAAGGCTGGTCTTTCTTTAAGAAGAAAATCTTAGAGGTGCAGGGTCAGGCTGTCACTTTGTGCCAAAAGACAAGCCAGCAGGGAAGAAGACTGGCCTGGCTGAATAGAGAGCTTTGTCTGGAACTTGGGAACAATTTATAACCTTTGGAAGAAGGAGCAGGCTACTCAGAAGGACTGCAAGGATGCTGTGAAGTTATGCATGGAGAAAATGGAAAGGGCCAAAGCCCAACTAGAGCTGAGCCTAGCTGCTGACATAAAAAGGAACAAAGAGACAAAGCTAACATTAAGTCCACCATCTGTGGCACTAAAATCATTGCACAAGCTATTATTTTGTCATGTGCAGTTGTAAGGAGTTGATGGGGCCTATGATGCAATATGACCAGAAATACATGCAAGAACGTTGTATTTCTGCCTTTATCCAAAACATGATTATGTATTTGAGATGGGATGAGGCAGTTTCTGTACCTTGGCTTCCAAGAAGCACAGCACTGATGACAAAACTGGCTGAATGATCTAGCAACAAAAGTGATAGGTCATCCTGTTTGGTTTTATCTGTTGCACAGCCCCTCCTCAGCAGTTCTTCTGAGTGAGAGAAAACAGACTGAACCAAACAGAGCCAGGCAGAGCACCCTCCAGGCTCTCACAGGCAATGGCTGGGAATAGCTGCATGCCATGTTCTGCACAATAATTAAGCTGGAAGAATAATCTGTGGAAAAATCCAAAGTCTCTTCTGTTTTCATCAGCTAAAAGAGAAGACTTTCACAAACGATGGGATATGGGAAAGAGACCTTGGCTAGTCTGGTGGTGTGAGAAGTGACTGATGCGCATCCCAGCCTGCGTGTCACTGCACAAAGCACTGCAATGGAGAAGTGTGACACTAGCTCTTGAGAAAAAACAGGTTTGGTATCACAGTGTTTTGTATAGCAACCCTGATATTTCACTGGGGAGATATTTTATTTATGTAAACAAATATATGAAAGAATCACAAATCTCCACTGTGAGACACCAAATACAAAGGGCCAGGACCAAAACCAAAAACAGATACATGAGGCTAGCCCTGCAACCCTGTCAAGAGATTCAAAATAGCACAGTAGGAACTCCATAGGAGAGCAAATCCCTTTCATCCCATACAGTTATCCCTTGTCACGTAGTTGGTTTTGGCTATCATCTCCTTTCAAGCTGTAAAGGCCTACATACTTCTCTGCAGAAATTAAAAGTTTGCTGGATATAACATGATAATTAATAATTCTGAGTTATCTAAAATGCAAATTAGGCCACCAGATAAGTTTCATTAATGATTCTTTTAAAGTTAGAACAGCATTTTTTTAAAAAATATTTCCCCACAAATGTAGGTCAGTGACTGAATTCCATTGATCAGATAACTGGAATATCTTAACCTACTTAAAGGAAACTTATAAAGTTATTTCCAAAATCATCCATTGCAAAATGATACATGTATATATATATGTGTGTGTGTGACATCTATATATATGTTTTATATATGTGTATGTATATATAAAAAATATGTTCCTAATTCCAGTTCAGAATGACTGAAAAGCTATCCCAAATATTATAATAAAATCAAAACATATAAAATATAAAACAGCAATTAAATAGTCCTTCATTATTTCTAATTACAGTTCAACACAAATATATAAGCTGCCCTGCCATATTGTCCACTCTCACTTCATGTAACCAATGTTTCACAGCTTTGCAGGTGAGCAAGAAATGCTAAGGCTCTGATGTAATTCCATACAAAATACCCTTTGACATGCTTTATTTGTTTTTCTAATTAAGTGCTTAGCCAACCCACACAGCAATATGGACACATATAACTCTATGAGTGTATATCATGCTCTCCACTCCTGCAAATGACTCCACCTTCCTGGAAACACGCATCCTACATCCCAAATGCAGATGGCATTAATTATCAGAAAGGACTTAAATGTTTACAACAGGGATTTAACCTTTTCATCAACATGCTTCTTTACCAAATATTGACCAAAAAAAAGGGTGGAATAAGGGCAGTGTTGGCCAAACTAGAACCAGAAGTAATGGTGAATTCACAGCTTTCATGCAATTCTGCCTGAAATAGTTACTCAAAGATACACCCATTCCCAAGTGATTTACGATGTACTTATAATAAAATAAAATAATTTTTATACAGCAATTATCCACTCACTCAAATGAATCACGACTCTAAGTTCTACCCATGCTTCTAACACTGGAAACCAGAGGACTTCTAGTCAGCCTGAAGAGCACAACATTGCGGCATCATCTGCAGTAGACTCTCCAGTTTGAGTTTGTTGCACTTAGGTGTTGGCCCTTCCAAGGACTTCTTGTGAATTTGAACAGAATATAATACACAGTGTAAAAAAAGTGAAGTTACAGCACATCAGAAGTATGATCTGGTTTATTAGTCCTTGAAGGTGAGTCACTGACCTCCATATGAGGGGGAACAACAACCATGGCAAACAACCTGGCACCTGGTCTGATGGTCACTCTCTGCCTCACTCTGCCCTGCTCACCTGCTGGTACCAGCACCAGTGTGGCCAGTCTGCAAGCAAAATGCCAGTTCATTTTAATTGCTGGACTAAATAGCCAGGTAGTGGTAACTGTGTGATGATGGGCAAGATTATCACTAAATCAGTGATTTCTCACTATTAGATATGCAGAACTGCAACTGCATCTAATTTTTATTAACGTTATAGAACACAGTGCATGATTTCCCACAGCCTGACATAATTCAAAGGCCTGAATTAATCTTACTGAGAGATTATCCCACTCTGTGGTAGAGAAAAGGAAAATAGAGGGAAAAAAATAAGGGAGAGGAAAGCAATTTCCAAAATCTGCTGCCAACAGCATGGGCATCAGTAAAATCTCTAAGACAAAACTCTACTGAGAACACCACTGAATGTGCCCCAGGCACTAGGTACAGTGAAGCAAGCGTGGAATTGTGAGTGGGTAATAGGCCATAGAATAAGAGTTTATTTTATAATTAAAGGCACCACACTCTTGACCATACTTTCCACAAAGGCAACTTTGATATGAAAGTCTAGATATCCAGATACGTATCCAGGGAGTAGCTACATTGACACCCAAAGCACAGAGAGATTCCCCATCCATAAGAGATGAGCAAAATGTCCCTTGGCTGCTGCACACGGAGGTGAGGCTCACTTCATCCCAAGCAGAACAAGAGCAGAGCACTAAAGTCCTCCTCTCATTCAGCTAATTTCTTGGGTGCTTCCCTTATACCACTCTCACTTGGAGCTCAGCTTTCCCTCTCTCTGCTACAATCCTTTTATACTCTATTTGGCCTCACTTTCTGTTGTATAAATGTCTGTATTTATGACAGGCAGCTGTGACCATTTTTCAAGCCAAAAACTCTTCCTGAAACAGATCAGTGCTGGAGACATACGCAGCAAACCCTTCAACAGGACTAGAAGTGCTCTGCTGGAGTGCTCACTACCAAAAGCAATATCTTCAGAGGAAGGTAAGGGACATGGTGTCATGGTGGCTAGCAACAAAGGCAGAAAGCATTATTTCCAGAAGACATAGGAAGATTTTGAACAGATGGGACAGGTCCTTACCTTCCCTGAAATCAGCTTTTTTATAAATGTATGCAGAGGTACCCCCAACATGGATGCATTAATGACATGATTACTACAATAATTTGTTATCCTACTGCAGTGCTTTAATATTTACTGTTCAATACCAAGCACAATAAGAAGACATTTATTTGAGAGGGGGCTGTGACCATATTTCTGCTTTGCACTAACAGAACAGGTAGTTCAACAAAACCCTGATGCACGCCTTTGCTGGGGGATTTTTTTTCTAATCTATTTTATTAAATTTAGTTTTCGTAGCGGAAGTGCTAAAGCAGTATTGAAGAAAGGGGAATGGAAGGTTTTTGGGGGTTGATTTGCCTGTCTGATTAAACTCTGCCTGACCCTCTTTCCCTTTTTATTTCTCTGCATGTCATTGATTTTCACAGAGGTTAATAATACAAGGGGTGGTGCTATATACTCTGACAGTCAAGTGGGAGGTGGCTAAGGAACAGCTTCTATTTTAAGATAACCTACATGGCATGCTGTTTTTCCTGTATCATAGCTTAAGAAACTTTCCTTTTTCAGCCTTATACAGGCCATAATACTGTTTAAGGGGAACCGAAGAAAATTCTAAGAATATTTTAAATTATTTTTCTAAAGGGAAAATATCTTCATACCAACTTAACTCATCCAGACCTTCAGTTCCCACAGATTTGTCAGTCTTCTTAGCATAAAAACTTAGCACATGCTTCTCATATGCCTTGTCTTCAGTGATTGCTAATGCTCTTGAAATCCCCAGCCCCGATGCTGTATTGCTTGTGCTCATCAGTGTGATTAAGAACAAAAATCTAAGCTGTGCAGTGTGCAGTTACAACCACGATAGCCCAGCCATGATCCCTCCTGGCAACACAGATAGCATTTATCTATTTGATTCTGTATGACCGTGTCTTTCTTTCTCTTCCATGTATGATCTCATAGCAAACTATATTCCTGTTACTGAGCATATGGCCACAAGAAAAGTCTTAAAATCCATCTTCTAAAATATTTTCAGAGTACTCATTCAATGATGGTAAATGTATTCTGTGGTTATTTGAAAATTAGTTATAATCAAGCATAGAATTAACAAAGCAAAAAACAGGAGGTGGTAGATTTTCAGTTTATATAAGCTAAAGTCACTGGAGCTATGGTGGTAAGTATACTCTGGATCAGGCAATAAAGTTCAATTTTTAATTGTGGAATATATAAATAAACCTGTCTCTCCTGTTTGAGTAGGCTGTCATAATTAATCAAGCATGTATCACTATGTTTTTAATGACAGTTCCTGAGCAAACAGTTGCACAATTACACTGGTACCATTTTAGTACACACTTTTGATTGTCTGTTTGGTACCAGTGGTTCTTATCTTGACCTTTGAAACACAACATCCTACTACAGTCTAATAATTAACCAAGGCCAATCACAAACTGACCAGTTGTGCAGTGCGCAGCCAGTGTTCATGTGCACATTTAGGGAATCACCAGCCTGTGGTGCTCATGGAGATGCCTGTGGGGACTACAATGTGACTCACATGGCCATGCAGCAGGAACTCAGTCCTGTGAAGCTGCCATAACTCCTGTGCAAAACAGGAGCGCAGGCTTATAAAGTTCTTTCTGCACCGCTCTATCCGGTTGCAAGTACTAATGTTTGGAGTTAGAGGCTGAATTCTACCAAGATCATGGAGAGTTGCATGACTAGGTACCTTTTGGGTGTTTCAGCACAAATTAAATTCAACAGCTAAGACATTTTCAGAATGCAATACTGCAGTGTGTTCCAGCACAGCTGGAGCATTATTGTAACATAACTTCTGTAGCACAAGTCATCCAGTGGTATCTACCTCAGGGCCAAGCTAGAAATCCAAGGTCTTCTGTCATTGAACAAAGAGAATTAGACCTCCTTCTGCAGAGGAAAGGCATTTAAAATCATTTATCAGAGTTCAATCACTTTTGCTTTGCTGTGCCCAGTAAATGCCCAAAGTAATAGGGACACACTGAACCATTTCTATCTGCATTCATTTGTACTTCACAGCTTGCATGTGTCCCTCCTGATGTGGAATCTGACAAATGGCAAGCGATTCCTGAGTCAATATTCATCAAACTAAGTCCTACTGGTAAAAAGAAGTTATTTCCTGCCTATTCTTAGGTCTTTCTTCCATGTGAATAAGAGCTTCCATCAGCAACCAGGGTTTTCATAGTGTCTGCTAAGTAAAAGTCTGGTTGTGGAGAAATTACTACGAGGCAGCTGAAAGCAGTCAACTATGGGTTGACTTGGGTGCAAAGATATTTGCACAGGTATTTAGGTTCCTAATTGTCTCTAAAATCAATCCAGAGACTGTGCAACATAAATATGTGTGAGGACCTTTGCCTCACAGTTCAAGTTTCATTGAATATATATGGATAATGTAGTATTTTATATATAATTTGGTCACCACCATGTCTTAATTTTTTTCCAAAGTGATACTTAGTCTTTGTAACAGCAAATAGAGGATACCTTTACAAAATTTATAGGTAAATGTCTTTACATTTACTGACCAGTTTGGTGATTAGACCTGAGCAGGTCACTGCTTCTCTGCGCAAAAAAAAAAAAAAAAAAAAAAAAGAAGAAGAAGAAAGAATATTTTCAAGCCTCAGAAGTTAAGATGCTTTAATCCATGAAATACTACAAGCAGCCAGAAAAGCAAATCTTGAAATCTGTACTTTACTCTTCCTTAGGCCATTTAGTCAAAATCCCCAGTGAAGTCAGACACAGAACACATTCCTACAGAAGGTCACAGGCACCTGTACACTTCTCCACAGATTTTCCAGTGTGCTTGTGTTGTGTTAATCATCATCTGAGCTGTCTGCATGAACACAGTGAAGTCAACATTTGTACCTGAGGGAATAACATAAAGGAAGAAAATACTGTTTACTTATTTTCTCCTATCACCTCACAGATAGAGAGAGAGTGAAAGAGATAAATATTAAAAGAGAAAACGAGGGAATCAAAGTAAGAGGGAATGAAAGTAAGAGGGAATGAAAGAAAGAGGGAACAACAGAAGCAAGCAAGAAGGAGAGAGGGAAAAGGAACAAAGGAAAAGGAAAAAAAGAGCATGAAGAAGAAAAAAAAGAGCAAAAAAGAAAGAACAAAAGAAAGAAAGAAATGGATGGACAGGCAAATAGATAAAAAATAGGAAATGATGGAGTCTCTGAACCTGTGTGAACTTCACTGGAGGTAAGATGTCTTAACAAATAGCCACAAGTTCACATGTGACTTCACATTCATAAAAAACCTGACTAACTTTAAAATGTACTAAATCGAGTATACATAATTAAAACAAACTTCTAATCTAGGTCATTGTTTTGTACAGTACTCAGATACGCATGAATGCATTTGGTGAAGAAATCAGGAAGGGTTATGCAAATATAGCTGAGGACAAGATCTGCTTCATTTTCCAAAATTACTGTGCCTAAACCACCTCTTTAGTTGCACAAGAAAACTAAATAATGATCCCACAGTATCTACTGTGTTCTCTAAATTTCACCAGACTAATCACTCTGCGTATACCGAAAATACACTACTCAAAGCACAATTAGAAAGGCATTCAAATACTTTTTTTTTTTATATTCGCTTCAGACTTTACTTTTAATCTATTGAGAAGTCATTTCAGTCTAGCCAAGTCAGTTAAATAGCTGTTCATATGCTACATTAATTACAGCAAGTAAGAAGGGTAGGGTTTACATACTGTCTGTTGGTCCTGCATTAATACTTAAATAGGACATGCAAAAGCTAAGCTTGTAATGCTGTGATCACATGAAGCAGTATATCACAAAAAAGCAGAACAACAACAAAGGATTTGATTCAGAGTCTAAATATGGAAAATGGTGCTGGTCATTGCAAATGACTAAATTATTCAAGGAGGATATTAGTCAAGTGGTATACGAGTGCATATGGAGTTTCTGAAACAAGCTCATTAACACAATCACTTTTTTTCACACAAAAAGTTCACATGTTGAAGTCAATAGCAAAGTAATACATTTTTTCATAGCTACACCCAAATATATTCTGCCAATTCAAAACATCACCCTTTCCACGACTGAACAGTAATAAAAGCCTCACCTGGGATTTAACAGTGGTATTCCAACAAACAGGAACAGCAAAGCACACCGCACTGAGAGGGGACTGCACATCAGCCCCTAGCTGGGTGGTAGAAAGGATACTGCTGCAGCACACAGGGAAACCTGCCACGTTTCTTATATCACACTAGTCGTATTTACAGCCCAAACCTCAGCTACAAGTGCAGCTGTACAATATATTTCCATGCCTTACTTTCTAAATAGTCCAGACTCAAATGAAGATGAGAGAGCTATTTTTTCACAGGGGGAATATCATTTTAAAATTAACATGCTTAAATGTAAAAGAATCCTCCAGCAGACAGACAAATACTTCTCCTTGAGAGCACAGTGTTTATGAAGCAGCAAGCCCTTTAGTTTCCCTGGAAACTGTATTTGTCAGGGGCCACAATTCATATTGTCCCAGAGGCTTTTAACATTTGCATCAAAGCTTCAGAAGATGAGAACTGTCAGTGAGTATTTATCCACCAAAAAAGCTAACTTCACTTTTAGAAGGTTGACGATTGACTGGTGTATTTTTTTTTCCCTGGCTGATGATAAATAATCTTTCAAGAAGGAAAAAAAAAAGAAAAAAAAGTTGTAAAGTTGTACTTCTGCATTGTGTTTATGCAAAGTCAAGAGCAACACACAGGATGTTACACTTGCTGGTCAGGGTTACACAGAGAGCTTCCAAGCAAATAGGAGAGCGAAAAAATAAAAAAAAAGAACACCAACAGTTTAAGTACTGTAAGCATTTTCTGTTTACATCTGTTCAGTAATGACCCTGAGAAATCTCCATCAGATCATGATCTACTTTGTAATCAGAGTAAAGGAGATCTTCTTAGAAAAAGTGTAAAATGTAGAAAGCTAAAATTAAGTAGGCAGAAAAACTTGAGTTTAGGTCAAATACTTAACTGACAAAATGTTCTTAATCTTAGAAGCTGAGAGAACTTTATTTTTTCCAAGAACTCAGCTACTATCAGAGGTTCACAAATTCAAGTTGTACAAAACCCCATGCAGAAAGAGCCTATACACTTCCTACTGTTTTCTGAACTTAGATACCGAACAATAGTCTATAGAGGAGTCTTGATGATCATACTCAAGCAAACCCACCACTGAAGTCATTGGGTGAATTGCTTACTCCAGGATGAAGCAGAACAGTCAAAAAGATATCCTTTGATTTTTCTCATTTCTGCCTCAATTTCTACTCTTGAAAACTTTAAGAAATGGAAGCTGCGCCAAGGTGGATTCCTCTTCTGAGAGTTTTACACAAGCAGGAGTTGAGGAATGCAGAATTTTCTATTAATCAGCTATGTAATAAAAGAAATCAGAAAATATATAAAAAACAGAGAATTCTCCTAGTCATACAGATGCTGAAGAGATGAGTTCAGGGAAAATCTTTGAGAGGTCTATGCAAGAACACTAACAAGGAAAAGAGACAGAATGAGAAATTAAGAGTCCTGTGACTCATTTCCTTTGGGAGGGGAAAACTTACTGAGAAAAGAGAAAAAATAGAAATCAGGCAGGATACTTCTTTCAATAACTTTCAGAATTAATCTGCTCTATCTTTGTGTAGGCGATTGTATACTTTAGACTAGCATTTGCAATATTCAAATGTAATATTCAAATAGCAAAAAATAAGCACAGTGAAAGTTTCACAAATGCAAGCAGACAAGAGGAGGGAAATAGTAATTTTCCACAATATTTTTTAAAACAAAGCCACTTACATTCCTCACACCATAAACTTTTAATCTATTCTTTCATCATTTTGATTAGTTCTGCTAAAGTATGCTCCATCCATGTTCTGTCAAACATACAGCAACAGGTAAAATTTCATCATGTGCATAGTAGGATTTTTCTAACTCAGAATATTTGTGAAGCTGCTCCTGGGAATTCCCATCAGCTAGCAATGGATGCAAGACAGCTTCCCTCTTCTTTTTGTTTGACTAACTACTGACTCCTTCAAGCTTCCTCTCAACTTGGCCAGGTACACATATCTTATTAATACATCTATGTCTTTTATGTCACGGAGCAAAAAGAAGCCAAAATCCTCTGCAGGTATACCAGTGTACTGCCTCCAAAAAGCCTGTTAATATTTCTTTAGAAATGCCAAACAGAAATTTAAAAAATCTTTGTAGAAAAAAGCATTTAAGGGCCATCCATTTTTCAGATTCTACATGCTTAGTGTTAGTTTATTAGCGTTATCAGAATGAAAATAAAATATGCTCTGGCATAACTCCATCCACCTTTATCTCAACATTATATCTGGGATACAGAATTATAATGAATAGCCATTAAAATGTAAAAATTACACCTTGTTTCTTCTAAAATGTGATGGAAAATTATTCAAAAATATATTTGTAGCCTCACTATGCCCAAGAGAGAAAAAATGAAGTGAAACAATTCCCACTACTATTGGAAAAATATATAGATAAATAGCTACACTTTGTTGTCTACATTCATTCTGGGTAAACAAAATGAACTTTTCATCTATATCTTGTGCAGTTGATAACCAAGTTACTGAGGAAAATACATCAAAAAAAATTTTAAGTGGCTCATAAACGTGCTCCAATTAACTGTAACATAAAACTCCTCACTCTTTTATGAACATCCTGCCTCAAGTCATGCAGACCAGAGGAAAAGGTTCATCTCAAATAAAGTGAACAGAAGAAACCATGGCAGTATGACTTAGCCCAGAGTAATTGGAAATATGTTAAACTGTTCCTTGCGGCTTTACGATGCTTAATATGAAGTCTTTACTTTATGAATTTCTTGTGCCCAGACAAGAGTACCTGGAGTAAGGAGACTCACAATCTATTCTGATTGACCTCTGAGTTTCAGAAACTCATCTTGCTTCTCTATCTCTACTCTTTTTCTGTTTTTTTGCCATGTCTTGCAGAGGACAACGGATTGCCTGTTATTTGTGCACTTGTACAGCAAGCAGAGAGTTGAGAAGCTAATCAAAGCTGACACCTGTAGGCATTACCATAGCTTCAATGGTAAATAAGACAAGCTGAATTTCAGCCAAGGATTTGATGCATAAGGTTTGTAAGCAATCCCTTGTTTGCTTTGAGTTACTATTTTCTCAGCTGCAATGAGAAAACAGTCATTGAAAAAGAAGCATCTTAAGCAAGCAGTTCATCCCTGCGACGCTACTGCAAAGTCAGACTGGTTTCAGGACAGAGTATTTTAAAGCATTCCATCATGAATTTTCAGCAAGTACTCTTTTGTGTTTTCCAATAATTTGCTGCAAGACATCTCTATTTGAATACATGCAACTACAGTACTATGCAAAGCCTCTTCCTGCAAAACAAATTTAAATATATTGTGAATCTCCTTCTGCACTTGACAAGGAGAAGAGGAAGGACAGGCACTGATCTCTTCTCTCTGGTGACCAATGACATAACCCAAGGGAATGGCAAGAAAATGTGCCAGGGAAAGTCTAGTTTGGACATTAGGAAAATGTTCTCCACCCAGATGGTAGTGAAGCACTGGAACAGACTCCTCAGGGAGGTGTCATGGCCCCAAGCCTGACAGTGTTCAAGAAGAAACTGGACAATGCCCTCAGACACATGGTGTGAACTGTGGGGTTGTCTTTTGCGGGGACAGGAGTTGGACATGATGATTCTTGTGGGTCCTTTCCAACTCAGGACATTCCATGATTCTATGGATGTAGCAGTGCTGAAAAGTACAGATTATTACAGGGTGTCATCTTACTATCAAAAATAAGATTGCCTTTTTTTTTTTTTTCCAAGTACCTGCTTTGTAACTCAGGTATTCAGATCCAAACACATCCAAAGTAATAATAGAAGATAGAAACTGCCTATTTTGTATGCAGCAAAGATAGTTTCTGTCCATTTTGAAAGAAATAACATATTCACACAAGATTTCCATGCTAGCATGCAAAGCCCATTGATTTCCCATATCAAAATCCCATACAGTATCTTCTACATTGGGCACCAGACACATTATTACCTGCTCCAGAACTAACGGGTTCTGCAATTCACTCACTGAGTCCACCATACTGGTTATAGATTAAAAAAAATATTTATGAGAATTTTTTTCTGTGCTGGCATGAAGAGGCTGGGCATTTAAATACATCTAATGTGTCATCTTGTAGGAATTCTAAATCTTTAAAAAAATTTATTTGCATCTAGCCATTTTAAAAACTCACCTCCCTCTTTTGGTACCATTTAACAAACTAGTCCCTCTATATAAATGGCTTAAGTGGGGATCTTTGAATTATTTTTAAAGGGTTTTTGAAATATAAGAAAATATGATTGTTGGTCCTTAACACTAATTTATGTTTGTAAGTTGCTTATAAATGTTTGGCACCTGAAAGCTGTTCTAGGATCCATTGATTAAAAACATTGTTTTAGTGGCTATATGAAATCAACACAACCTTTACTTATATCACCTGATTTACCTGTTTTCCAAACATCCATATCTAAACCAATGCATGTGTGATTAGCTATAAAGTTAAAAGTTTGGCTGCATTTACAAAATATGCCATCAGGCTACCACTATTCCACTGAAGTTCACATAGCAGTGAAGACAACACAGCTGCTCTTACAACACAAGGATATAAACTGACAGAATGGTAAAAACCAAACAAATAAACAAAAAAACACAAACAAAAAAACAACCAAACCAAAACAAAAAACCCACAACAAACACCAAAACATTTCTGCCCTCTTTTTCACATTGGTTACTCATTCATATTCCCAGACTCTTCATGCCAGCACAGAAGCCCATGCAGGTGTGAACAAGACTAGCTGGTTCTAACCTGCATTCACTCCCCGGCTCATTTAATGCAGGGCTTCAACTGTGTGTGAGTGGTGAAAATGGGTGAACAGGGATGCATATCCACATCGTCGGGACTACTTTTTTCAGTGGTAATAATGACTTAAAATATGGCTGAGAGTAAAACTAAGCCATTAATAGCTTCTTTAGGAAACTGAGAAAGAAATAGCTGGCCTTTTAATTATTTTTCAAGCCTTAATCACTCACCTATATTATTTCCTTCCCACTACGCTCTGGATATCTGATGTTCCTGGAGTCTGAACAAAGTCTAGGTGCTGTTTTTCAACACTAGAGATTCCTGATTCCTGTTCAGAGGGCATTACTTGAGTATCACATGTCATCACACCTGCTAATGGTTCCCAGGTTTACTATTCAGGACATAAACCGCTGATGTGATCATATCACCAGTTATCACCAGGCTTTGTTACCTCTCCTGTTATCTACCTGTGTGTTAGCACTTTTATGCCACTTTATGATTCACACAGAGAGACATTACAACAGAGAAGGCTGTATTGCCAAAATGAACCTGGCTGTGTGACAGTTTGTAGCTCACACAGCTAAGCCTAACAGACAGATTCCCAAAAGCATGCCTCAGGTGGAACAATGTGGAGCGCTACCTACTCTTACCAAAGGCACAGGCACGGCTGACCTAGTATAGAAGGAGTGACTCCATAGCACAGAAAGTGAATGCACCAAAACATGGTGCACCAAGGTGTACCACCAAGGCCCTCCTCCTCTGAATACAAAGATTTGTCTTCCAGTTTCATTGAGTCAGAGAAGAATACGTATTTGCTGGAGTTTCTGGTCTGTCTGCACACGTTATACAACTGGTATAAACATGAGTTAGGGTTTGTACATGGAGCACCCCATGCTGTAACATTGTGCTTCAGACCTTAAGGGTATCATCAACAAGCTAGCGCAAAGAGCAGTTTGCTTCTTGTCTTTGATATTATGTTAGAATAACACTGGCAGTCTTCTGTGTCCATCATTTTTAAAAGGACTAAGTCAATCCATAAACTGAAAGGTGGAACCAGACCTCTGATGTTTATTCATTATTAAAAGGAAATCTAGCATCTGTTTACATCTCAGTAATTTTGTCTCGAAAAAAAATTATATTCCTCCATTCTTCACTATGCCCAAGGAATTATGTGCTGGACTAGAAATTGTCCCCTGAAGAGAAGCCAGGAGAGATGTAAGACATAAAGTATTGTACCTACTGCACAAAGACTGAGAAAGGCAACTAGATCCTATTTTTCCTATGTTACTCCTTTGTCACATGAAACTCCTCAACAGAACTTAATTCAGAAACTGCTCAGTCTACAGACTGATAATACAAAGAAATATCTACAGAAAAAACCAAGAAAAACCCACAACCTCAGAATACTTTGCAGTACGTCACAGAACGAGCTCATGCGTAGCCAATGTCTGCTTACAATAGATGTTGCACTACTGTCATTTGCTCACAAGTCGAAGCCCTCAGTTCTCCCTTGCAACTGATTTACAGTCATTGTGACTTTTCCCACAGTAAGAATCATGGTATTTACCCAACAAGTTATAAGTCAAACACAGCAGCAGACTCTGTAATATGCTGAAAAGAGGTTTGCCCCACATTCTTCTGTCATACATGTTAATACCAGCGATGCAGAGGCCCTCTGAACTTTCATTATAATTCCATGTATGACATACATATTACCTCACAAACAATCTTAGCAAAACAACACTCATGTTTGCCCACTGACTAAGAAAACAACTTTAAGTTTACTGGGCTTGCTGAGTTGCCAACAGTGATGTTACATAAAAAAAAATTGCATTTGCATCTCAGAAACTGGACTGTCAGCATCAGTCTTTCTTATACATTTTAGTAGGTCATCCAAATATCTTTAGATAGTAGAGGAAAATGAACTTTAGTAACCTAAATTTGAACTGTGACTCTAAAGAAGAAAGGACCTTTTCCTCATACAGCTCCATTCTTGAACCTCTTAATTGCAATAAGGAGAAAAACATACATAAACCTCCTTTTCAAAGTTTGTACCATTGAATAAAATCATCCACATTTAAGACTGTGCACAGTAAGATTACAATAACTCAGCAGTGTCATCTTTAGGAATACTTTTTTTTTTTAATTACAACTTCAGAAAAAGGTTATCAGATATTTTTTACAAAGCAGTTCTAAGTCTTTGATTTTTCAGTCATGTCTTTTTTTTTATGAGTGGAATGGTAGCAACTATCATACACATGGGAAAAGAAGCCAATATAGCACCTGATATCTCCCTGTAAAGAAAATTTCTTTGAGAATGTTAGATAATGGATTATATACATGTCAAATCCTTACCTTTACAGAGGACCAGCAACTCTAAGCAAACTTCAAAATACAACTTCAGGAGCATATAAGAAATTTTGTAAGAAAGACAATTTCTCTCTATTTTGGATATTATATCTTTTGCCCAAGAGAAGGAAAAATCATTGTGATCAGTAGCCAAGCTCAGTTCTTCAGTACACTATTGTGCTGGAGAAATGGGGCTCTTGCAAATGACACCATAGAGATTTGGGACTAAGGTTCATGAGTGTAGGCTCATTAACCAATGAGAAAGATGAAGTCCTGGGCCTGAAAGTTGTGCACCCTCAGGGAAATTAGGAAAGATCAACCTCCTTTCCGCAGTCATCCCCATCCCAGGAGAATGTTCTCTCTTTTCTATGTGGTTGACGTTCTCTTTTGGGAGAAGTTCAGTAGAGGTCACTGCACCAAAAACTAGAACAGTCAGCACAAAACTGACAGGGACTGGTTGCACAAAAGCAGGAGAAGAAAAAGAAAAAAAGCAAATAAGCAAAACTTTTTAAAAAATTATTAGGTCCTCTGATGATAAACTAGTAATGCTACAAAAATATCCGTTAAGGATAGAGAATAAATAATTCATAGCTTTGCAAGTGGTTATTGCCCATTTCAATACTTTTATTCATCCTAACTGCAAAATACTAACTGTAAATTTTTTCAGCCTATTCTTCTAAAACCCAAGGGTAAGAAAGGTGCATTTTTCATGTTCCTTGCCCATGGGGAAGCTAAGAAAATTCTATAACTTACTCTATACATTGCCCACCAAATAAATACATTAACTACACATAAGATTTGCACTAAATAGTCAGCAGGTATTCAGGAACTCATTCATGATTCCCTTAATGTTCCTGTCAGGCAATAAATAAGGCTTAGAAATAGTGCTATTGAATTTTAAAAAAGCCATGCCAAACAATTTTGTCAATCACATTCTTCCAGATTTCTAATTTAGCAATACCAATGGAACTGACAGTCCAGCAAATTAAGCTTACTCTCTCCTATTAAACATCATCATCCTTTTCAGTGAAGGATGCTCCAGAATATCCTTATCAGTTTTAAGAACAGCATGCAGTCTCAGATAAAAAAGTACACTACCCTCCTACCAAAGCCATTTCAGCCACTGTATTAATATTAACTGATGTTGTAAAGTGCAGTTTAGAATAAGAACTCCCTCTTCAGGCTGTGATCTCCTCAAAGGAAAAAATCAGACTAATCTTTTTAACAGTGTAAGCAAGAAGTAATGGTGTATTGATAAAGCAGTTTATTTTAACTAACAGATGAAGCTGGACTGCAATATCTTCAATCTACTGCCACCCAAAAAAGAGAGAAGGCTGCATAGAGAAAGCCAAATAAGCTAATGTAAACTTTCCTTCTGGGGAGACTCAAACAGCTATCTTTCCCCACTCTCATTTACATAACTGGGGATACCAAGGGGAAACACACATATTGAACACTGAGGTAACACTCAGTTTGTTTCTCTGTTTCAAAAAGCATCATTATTCCTTATATTTCAAAGCATAGATGAATGACAGAGAGAGCACTCATTGTGGCTAATCCAACCACTGACTTAAACACCATGTTTCTTCAACTCCCACTGCCCCGCTACAGCTGATTTGCATTAAAGTAGCGCGGATCAGCATAGACATCAGTATGATGGCTGCAAATTACAGTACCAGGAATCACACAGGACACTGAAGAGGGGTCATCTCTAATCTCCGGAGCATAGCATCTAAACTCTGTGGCCCATAATCCCAAATGAAGAGTTAGCATCCAAATCTGAGATACTATGACAGCAGTGACCAGAAGTCTGCAGAGTAGACTCCAGAGGCAACCTGCAACAGCGAAAATTTGATCTTAATGTAGCTTCTCTCTCTTAGGGGCCTGTTTGCCCCTAAGGAGATGTTCCTTTCCATGATCATTACTACTTTAATGCCATGAGGTAAATAAACAGATCTTGACTTGCTACAGAGTTCATATTAAATGGTGTGCCCTTTTAGTTAAATCATTCTGGGATGAAATTATCACTGGCAAGAAGAATTCCTGGCACATTGTGTAAATCTCCCCAAAGCTATGTGAGATGATTTTTGGTGTTTAAAATGAGGCTCAGGCCTATATCCTTCACCTTTGAATTAACATTGATCAATTTACCGCAAAACTTCATTTTACCACATTGTATTTCACACAGATAAACTCTGTACAGAAAAACAAACAAACAAACAACAACCAAAAAAACCATTCTTTACTTAGAAGGCATAGGCCTATTCTCAGCTTCATATGACCAAATTTAACAAGTTCTGCTTAAGCACAGTATTATTTTTCAGGCTGTTGATACTTTAAATTAAAGATATATTTTATGTAAATCTCTTTTACAACTGAGTTTATTAGTGTATCCTAATGTTGTGTAGGTGGATAACTACTTTCATCTTCTAAGACAGAATCATAAGCAGGGTTTATGGAAACTGAAAAATATTTCTCTGCTATTGTATTGTATAAATGAGCAACCTATGAAAAAAGAAAAACTGTCAGGTTGGGTAGAAATACCCCTTAATTTTATGTGATAAGCACTGTAAAGAACAGTTAATTATGTTTACTTCTATAAAGTTGTACAGGAGGATACACAGCCACTTGTTACTGTATCCAATAATTAACATCTTGCTCCAGAACAAATATCTGAAAGTTGGTCTTATGGTGGAATATTGTTCTGTAATGTTTTTCACCTTAGCCACACTTAGATAATTTCTCGCAACATGTACCTCTGAATGACAAAGGACTTCTGTGGTTCCTGGACTATAACTTAAGAAATAACTATACTTCTTACAGCTTTGTCTCACTTTATTACCTGCCTTAGAGGCACACTAGATCCACATTTCTGGGATTTTTCACTGTTTCAAATCCTGCTGGAGAAAACCGTTTTTCTGTGTATACAATGTGTTTGGTGAATTTATTTCTTTCAGGAAAGAGCTCATGTGAAAAGTTCATATAGAATATTTATTCCTGTGTTATATTTATTGTACATTTATATGAATTAAAATGTACATTGTATTAACCTGCATTGAAGGGCAGTGCTTTGCCCAGATTACACTTCAGTAAATGAAAGGTAATAGTGTTAGTTTTAATTATTCCAAACACAGAACAAACAGGTGGACAGAGTAGTTAAATACGTTGTTTCCTGAAATTCCTCCAGGTACATATCATAAATATTTGAAGCAAAGACAATTTCTTCCATGAAAAGTTTCTGAGTGGAAGAAAGTAAGAAAGGAAATCACGTAATTCAGAAATTTAAAAACAAAGCATATGGATTATGTTATACTCTTTGATGGTCTCTCAGGCTCATCCATGATAGCATCCTCCCCTTCCCAACAGCAAGGGTCTTGCAGGACTTAATACTGCCTGATTTCTTCTTGTCAGCAATGTTCAAGAGTTTCAAATTACAAACATTTTAAGTCCTAGATCAAATTTTCTTGTAACATATTATGAATTAATGGGAACTTGAAACCTGCACAAAACCATGCCATCCCTTTGCCACAGTCATAAAAGACTTTGTAACAGTTATCCACTATTGACACAACCAAGAGCTTAGAAACAAGGAACCATGCTGTTCTGGCTCACCTCCACATGCTATCCACATTGTTATGTTTTGCACTACTTTATTCCTGTAGGGTAGACAAAAGTATATGGCCTTTTGAATCTAAGAAAGCACAAGATGATAACTAACCGTAACAAACAGAAAACATTATTTTACATTATTTTACGCTAGGTTATGTTTTCTAGCATGGCAACAGTAGAATTTAGCACGCAATGCAATGCACCTAAACAGACAAGGGCCATCTATTGTAGACATGAAGACATTCACAGCTGTGTTTAAAGTAGATGAAAATAAATTGAAACCTGCACTAGCTATACATTGTGTTACGTCGGTTCTGTCCAGCAAGACACTGCACTGTAATAATAACTGGGGAGAACAAGGTGATGAGAAAACAATAGAAGTTCGAATCCAGAAAAAGAAATGGCAGATCACATCAAGGAAAAGTATTGACTATTCTCAAAATTTTCCCATATGAGTTTAGCACTGAATATCCCTAAAATGCCTTCAAAGGGCCAAATGTAATTTTAGGACTGTATAAATGTAGCAGTAGTTACATTTATACAGTCCTAAAATTACATTCGGCTCTTTGAAGACAACCGCAAGGCTGATGTGGCCCTCGGTGAAAATTAGTTTGACACCCCTGGTCTAGACAATAAAATTTTACCATTTTGAACTGAAGCCACCATTTAACCCACTTTGTTGGCATTAAAATGAAAACAATAAGATACATGCAGGCAGTCTAAACCACGCACATATTAAGAAAGACTGCAACCATATAGACATATAATACTCTACTACTATTGCTCTTATTGTATTGCCATTGGTATATATAAAGCGATAAGCTTTGCAGCGAGTTTGCAAGACCTCTGAAGCATGTCAGTCTTGATCTGGGCTAAAAGTTTAGCTTCCAAGGCTACATTTTTTGACCTTCCTGCGCTTTGTTTTACTCAGTTTAGACCTAACAGCATTTTTTTTCTAATTGACCCAATGTCTGTAGGTGATTTGTGTTACTTTTGCTTACCTTTATATGTTAGCACAACAGTTTTATTACTATAACAGAATGATGTAGTGTGCAGAAATATAGGCCTATGGAAACATAGCAGAGGCCTTGAGAAGTGGAGACACAGGAGATGGTGTAGAGGAGTACAGGCATGAAATTACAAAAGATGGAGCACAGGCTTGATACTGAAGACAAAACCCATAGTTATAAAAAGACTCACCAATGGTCAATTAAGGAAATACGGACCCGAAGATGGACAAAACTGGGTTTAGGTGTAACAAAAAGAACAAAGAACAAGTCTCCAACATACATAAAAGAAACCATATGTAGTAAATTTAGAAGCAACATGGAGCTGTAGACCAATAAAGAACAAGGAATGCATGTTAGCAAACTTATAAATATGTCCCCAAGTGGACCCTAGTGCAAAGAAGAAGCCATTAACATGACCATCCCATTCCTTCCAGTGAAGGACTCCAGATGCTACCAACACAGGTAACACCACCAGAAGAATGAAGCCACCAACCACGAGACTTGGAGAAGCAGAGGAAGGGTGAGCATAACATCAAGGAAAGGGGGTAGAAATTAAGTGGGTGTGCAGCAATGTTAGCTGCTTTATTATCATTAAAACATTTTCTGCATAGAAGCCCTCTTTGGTAATAATGGGATCCTGTATGTTAATGATTCTTTGATTAGCTGGTTAAGATTTCAACTGCATGTAAATAAATAAATAAATAAATAAATAAATAAATAGATAAATTTGTAGCTTTATAGAAGTTGCATTTCCTCTTTGACCATAAACAAGATTTCAGGTATAACAAGAATAAGGTATGTTAGCTTGACAAGTCAGTCAGAGCTTACCATTAGCAAATTCAATTTACATTTCCATTGGAAGTTTTTTCCAAATGGAACAGAATGGGAGAGGAAGAGGTAGAGCCAAGGAGAAAGTCTGCCTTTCGTCATGTATTTCTTCACTGCACTAGTTAATAGGCATCTGGTCCATCACAGGGACCCACAAGTTTTATTGCAATACAAACAGTAATACACTAGCCACAGATGTCCATACAAAGGTCATATGACAAATCATTGCAAAGAACTGCTACCAAAAAAACTAATTCTTATAAGATCGTGAATATGGTGACATACATTGCAGGGAAGCTGCATTCTCCCTGAGCAAAAAGGAGAAAAAGAACTGAAGTTATCTAATAAATTGTTATCTATTATTTCTCCAAGTTTGTATGATTCTTGCCAGCTTCCTAAAGGCTTCTTGTTTCTCAAGCATGCAGAACCATCAGCATGCTGTTATTATTTGGAAACCCATGAAAAGTAGCAGTGTCAGCAGTTTGCAGGCTCAGGAAGTCAAAAGCATATTAATCTCCACATGGAAAAAGACACTGAGCTCTATATTCCACAGAAAATCCTATACTTCAGCCCCTAGGTGAAAGCACTGTGGTCAATACCTGGCAATCCCCATGCCACAAATGAAGATTAAAATCTCACTTTAGCTAGGAAAAAAAAAAAAAATTTCAATCTTTTAATATGGACAAAATGTCAGCTTGAAGTTAGAACTACACACAGATATTGAGAATCTCTAAGAACAGAGGTCCCAATCTTTGTAAAGAGACAAAACCAGTGAATTCAAACAGGATATTAGTGCATAGATATTTTTGCAATACTAGAGATATTCTTGACACTCATATTTTAAAAGTACCGCAGAGAATGAACTAGTACTGTCCGTCAGCAGTACTTCATATGCATGAAGGAGAAAACCTGATCTTTGCACCGAATAATAAAAACAACGTAGCTGAGCTGTCTTTGATTTGTAATCCTTTTTATTAGGCTGCTAGACCCTACCTTCTGTGTGAGACAAAGGTGTGGACATTAAGTTCTGTCAGTGATGTGTTCATTAATTACATTTTATACCCTAACAGAAACAGGATTAACTTTGGCATGATAATGATAATTCCTCGTGATATTCCAGACTGCTATCACCCTAACCAAGCAAAGAGTTAAGATAAAGTTGTAAGTATTATATAAATTATTTTAAACAACTGTCACCAGCTTCCTCCACATTATCCTTTTCATAGTCTACCCCATTCTCCACTACCATTTTGGTACTTGCTGAATAAATGAAAGTATGAATCATACAAATAAATAAATAAATGCATTAAATCAGTTTAAAATACAGCTAGAAAAATACTAAAATACTACAACATTTATTTCAACACACTGCTGGAAAACAAAAAATCACTAATTCATGATAGCGCCTTTCCTCTGCTCTTTGTTACTCCTGTTGGAACTTTGGCTTTCACAGAAGATTTGCTTTTTCACAAAGATTTCTGTGATATGTAAGGGCACTTTGCTGGTGTTGCTTTTGAATTTTCTGGAAATAAGTATATATTAAAAACAAACGAACAAACAAAAGAACAACCAAACAAACAAAAAAATGAAATAAAAAAATAAAAAAAAGGGAAAAAATATTTAGAGGGACCAAAAAAGTTATTTAACAGTAAGTCGTGAAACTGTGCACATGCCACCACTGAGTAATTTCTGTGAGCAGCCTTTGCCTTCCTCACCCCATCTGGCCTTAATACCTCTAACACCCACTCACTGCATCACAACAAAAATTAGACTAAGCTCCTTGGCGCAGGGTTTTATATTTCTGTAACTGCTCTGAAGCACCTAACTTATATCTGAAAGGTGCAGAGAAGAAAAAAATACTAGAGTCCAAGCTGTCAAATCTTCATTTGTAGGTTCAGCTGCTTGCAGATACCTTGCCAAATTACATGACAAGAGCACTTTGTTCCATGACTCCAAAAGAAGTGAAAGAATCCAACTAACATGACCAATACGCTATTGCTTATATATACTGTTTATATCATTATCACAGTATAAAATATGACATGTACAACCAGCTGTGAAGTCAGCATGCCTTTTGCCATGAACTTATTCCAAATGGCGTGACGGTTGCGCACAAGTACTTTGCATATTTTAAAATTCCTCTTATTTGTATTTACTTTTGTCTATCACAACATTTGTCTTGAGAAATTAGCAGGGCAGATTAACAGGTTGGAATCTTTTATTTGATGAAAAAACAGATAGTGAGTGGAAAGATTAATCTTAAATTCTGCCATGTTACTTCTCCAGCTGTCTTTGCTTCCCTGCACTTGTGTTCCTCCTCTGCTCTTTCTTTTACACACACCTGAGTCTCAAACCCAATGTGACGTGACATGACATGACATGACGTGACGTGACGTGACATCTAATGGTGGAGAAGAAGTGGAAGAAATGAACTTGTGATCTCTACCGACCACCCACAGATAACACTGTGCTGTCAGAAAACTATCACTTGCAAATTAAATGTGCTTTACCGTGTAGACCTCATAACAAACTTCCCTCGCAATGAGCTTGTCTATTGATTTTAATATGCTGAAGTGTTTGTACATTTATATACATATACATGGAAATTCTAAGCACACCGTAGGACCCACTCAGGGTCTGATTCAGCACTATTGAAGTCAGTGAGGCTCTCGGCATTCAATGATTTGCATATGGTGAGTCCTCACATAACATGGAATGGAAGATGTGCATCCAAAAGCCCGCTTCAGAACAAAATCCTTAACTTGGCTATGCCCATTTTTGAATGGTTTGAACTTGGAACAACAAGAAATGCTTGTTCTTGCTGACAATTTAACTTGTTAGTTTAACTTCAATGGAAGTTACTAGGTCTGTGCTCTCTTGAGGCTCAGACTAAACAAAAATAAAATTTATTCCCTGCCTGAATTGCCCAAAAATCAAAGGCCTCTTTAGCGGCACACTGACCTCAGTGGATGGTACAGGTGCTTCTGCATTTCTAGATACAGCAGATTTTTATTTAAAGATTTAAATTCACCCATTTGCCTGGAGTTGGGGATCAAGAGGTTGGGAGAAAGAACAGAGCCATTCATGCTACTGCAGCTCTGCATAGAGCAGTCCTGCCTCACTGACAGGCTGACTGCATGCTGTGTTTACAAGCACTGGGATAATCATGATAAAATTCAGTGGCTGGGAAGCAGATCCGGATTGCAAGCCAGCATCCATTCTAGCCTTTACAAAAAAGGCTGGGCTACTCTTAGGCTGCTCTCAGGCCAGGCAAATAAAATTCAGATTATGTGGCCCTTCCCTGGCTTTAAATTTATAACCATTGTGAAATTGTTCTTTAGAAAAGAAAAAAACTACTTCTGTGTAAGGGAAGAGTCCCTCCCATACACAGAGATAGTTTTCAAATCACAAGACTTCTTGCTTGCAAATATGCAACAAATCAATGTGCATTTCTGTGCAACACAAGTTCACAAACCAGTTATTTTGCTTGACTCAGAGCTGGTTTCTTCCGTTATCAGCAAAGCATACTGCTTTGGGGACTGCATACAAATTACTGAAATCACTTTGGTGGAGAGGAGAGGGCAATGAAGAAGAAACATACTTGTGTTACATCAGCCCCTAGTCAACCATTTTTATGTATTTTTAAGCTAGCTTCTTGCCTACTGAATAACTGAGTTACACTAGTGTGAAGAAAGCAGATTTCCACTCTTCAAAAGGTTTCACATTCAAGCCCTTGGCTAGACAATTCAGTGAGCAGACGTTATTGTCAGCTTCTTTATGTTGTTCGTCTAGAACAGGAGGTGCTACATTGAGCTGCAACTTGGCATCAAGAAAAATCTGCCTGCATGTCAGAACAGCCAGGATAGCCTGGACTCCCATAAGGACTAATTGGTACTCCAATAAAAAGAGCTATGTTCATCCTCACTCAAAGAGAAACATTCTAGAGTTTTTAACATCCTTTTGGATACTTTTAAGGAGGAGTCCATTCAGTGCTGCTGCATTTCAGCAGCTTTCCCTCTCATGGAAACTCTAAATCATGCATTTAAAAATAGACATCAGATTATCTGGGTAAATCATAAAGCTCAGCTTATCTCTCTCTTCCCCTTCAAAATATACAATTTATTGTCCACCAGCTAAGCAGCATGAAGCCTTGAATAATCCTGTTCATCTCAGTAACCCCACTCTTTTGATTGTCCCTGTGTATCTCCTTTATGTGCATGTATGTCATTCTGAATGTGTGTGTCTGTGCAAGAATGTAAGGAGGAAGAAAGAATTCAGAGTTCTGGGCACAAAGGTGTACAATTCTGCTTATGGCAGCGTTTATGTCCATGCCAACTGTGCGCATCCTAGCATCACAACACAGCCTTACACAGCTATGGAGATTGATGCCAGGATTAAGCAGAAGTAATGTACTAAGTACTTCAATTATGCATTAAACTGTTGTTTAACACCAATCTAGACCTCAGAACCCATGTGCTTCCCCTGAGGGCTGACATAATCAATGCAATGCGAGGGAGGACAAAAAATTTTTCCAATTTCTCTTTCCCAGTGGTTCAGACCTACCACATAACGGGGCCTTAAGCAGCAAACCCCGACTGCCAGTCCCAGCGTCTCCCATACGTCCATCACTCCACCCTCCTCCCCCTGCCAGTGCAGCCCATCAGGCCACGGGAGCAGGAGAAAGCCCTGCAGGGCTATAAATAGCTACTCGGGGGAGGGGACAGAGTGCAGCAGCAGAAGGAGGTTTTCCTGGATTAATTCAGAGGAGAAAGGGAACCGCTATGAAGTTCATTGACATGGCAGGTATTGCCTGTGGACGGGCAGGCAGCAGTTGCCCTGGGGAAACTGAAATGCGCTCGCTGGGAGAACAGCGAGGTTGGTTTCCCCGAGTGTCCCACCTCTTCCAGAGCTCTTCTGCAGAGCGTCGTCCCCACCCCCCGCCTTGAGATCGGCTGTAAGCACGACGGGTCCACAGCAGAGAGAGACGGCGAGGATACCAATCAACTTGATCGAAGTCTTATTAGCACACACAGCTTATTATCTATGCCAAGCTCTACTCAGTCAAGAGGTGTTATTTATACGCACTGAATGTGCACTGACCGTGGATGCGGTGCCCCTGAATCTGCCCCAGCATGGAAACAGTAGTGTTGGCTCCCCTACCCTGTCCCCGGTGTTCCTTCGAGAAAGAAAGCCCGTCTCCTAAGAGCCTTCCTATCCCACTCTGCCTCCCGGAAACTTCCGGGAGCTACAGACACTGCCTGAAGCACAGGTGCGTGCTCGTCCCTTCCACACCGGGAAAACACCGCCTGGCGCCGCCGCCACCCCGTCTGGCTGCTGGGGGTCGGCATGCAGCCTCTGCCGCTCCCCAGGCCGCTCATCGCGCCCCTTCGCGCCTTTCCGCCCTTCCTCGCCCGCTCGCCGGGCACGCACCGCGCGGTTGTGCTGTGCTGCAGTGCCCGGCCCGGCCCGGCCCTCTCTCACCGTCCTCCAGAGCCGCTGCCGGTTGGCACTGACGGAGGTGGCTGTGACGATAAGGTGGGAGACGGACACCACCAGCCCGAAGACGATGGCCAGCAGGGTCCGGACGGGCAGCAGCGAGTAGGAGACGAAGGTGACCAGCATGAGCTGCCACATGCCCTGCTCGGGGGCGCTGGGGGGCTCCATGCCATAGGCGCCGAGTGAGAAGGGGCAGCAGAGGAAAGAGAAGGTGAAGCTGAAGAGTAAGGTGAGCTTGACGATCTGCTGCAGCTGGGTGACCTGCAGGTACTTGACATTGGTGACGATGAAGAGGGAGAGGAAGATGATGCAGTGCACCGGGTGAGAGCCTTTGGAGATGGTCAGGCTGGGGCCGGAGAGCAACTCCACCAGGGCCAGGCTGGCGGTGAGCACGATGAGGACGGCCAGCGCCTTAAGGGTGGATGTCTGCTCCAGCTTTAGGTTGTAGCTCTGGAAGAGAGCCTCAAGCTCCTTGCAGTCAAATTCGTCCTCGCAAGCGATGGCATCCAGCAGCAGCAAGGGAGGGGGGTCCCCCAGCCCGGCTCCCGCTCCCGCCGCCGCGGCAGCCGGCGCGGAACAGCAGCAGTGGCAGCACTTCTTCCTCTTGGTCTTGACTTTCTGAAACGGTATTTCCTCCATGTCAGTGCCATTCATAAACCCCGGGGAAGAAATGCTCTTCCTGGTGTCCCGCGCTGCTGCTCCTCGCTGCTCATAAAAGAGATGGGGGCTGCGAGCAGGAGCCGCGGCCGCACGCCCGCCGGCAGCCCCCGCCGCGGCAGCTCCGAAGACGCGGGCACCGGCTGCAGCCCGCCGGCCGCAACCCGCGGCGCCGGCAAACGCCCCGCTCCGCTGCTACCAAGGAGCCGGCGATGGCTGGGACGGCGGGAGGAGAGCCTCACTTATGTTAATATGCCAACCTTCCTGCCTGCTGTCTCTCTCTCCCCTCCACCACCCTCCTCTTCCTCCTCCTCCTCCCCCGGTGCTTCAGGGATGTTAATCTCCTAATGACACCAAAACACCATCCAAAGGTTTGAAATCAAGCGGAGGGATGGTAGGTGGAAGCGAAGGGGAGTGGGGGATAATCAACAGGCGGGTCTCCCTTCAGATACCGCTATTTGGAGGAGCAGGAGCTACCGAGAGCGGGTGGCAAACAGCCTCTCCGGGGATGAGCGACATTGAGACAAAAAAAAAAAAAAAAAAAAAAAAGAAAACCCACAACAACAAGGAAAAAAAAAATAATAATGAAACCCAGCCAGGGAACTGGGCTAAGATGAGCAAACGTGAGGCAGAGGGGCCGGAGACAAAGCAGGAGGCAAGGAAAGGCAGGGCGATCCCCTTCTCACGTCCAAGAGCATCTCGCCGGGGCTGGGGTGTGAGAGGCGCCTGCGCGCCGCTCGCTTGGGAAGCCCGACACGTCCCCCGCCGGGGCACGGCGGCTGGGGAACCGCTGCCGGGCCCCTCGCTCCTGCGCAGCGTCCAGCGCTCACTGCGCGGAGTCCAGCGCTCCCCGCCCAGCGCCCTCCGGCTCTTCAGGTACACGCGCCTTCGGGCTGCGGTTGCTGTTTGACAGCCTTGTGTTGCCCACCTGCCTTACATCTATTTAAATATATATAAGTATACAAAATCTATATATAACGGTGTAGAAATACACGTAAATATACATACGTATGTAAAGATACTATACATATATATATATTTTTATATATATACAGATGTAGGTGAATCCTGCTTCCTTTGAGAAATAAAGTCTTATCTGCCTGAATAAACATGCTCGTTTTACTGGTTTTCCCTCCTAGATTCTGAAACAGTTGGAAAAAAGTGCAATGGATGAGAAAATTTTCAAGAAAACATGTTTCTGTGCATGCAAAACCAAATACAAATCAGTACAAGTCAGTCATTGACTGTGGAGAGATATTCTTGTGACAGGAGTTAATTATCATCTCACAAAAAATTGCATTTGGTCCCTGATCAAAAACTTGAGTTGGGAGTCTGTGTGTTGGTTTTGAAAAAACCTTCCCAATTCTGCCTATAGTGCTGCTATCGCATACCACTATTAACAAGTTGCTACCAAAGAATACAGGACAATATTGTTTTCTGTAACCATTGCATCTAATTTGTGGGTTACGAGACTGAATCCAAACTTACCAAGTACTAGAGAATGGACTCCAATGTTTCTTTTGGCTTTGTTTCAAGCATGTGTAACAGTCAGGGCTAGGAAAATGTCAAAATAGAAGACATTAATACATTAGGAACATTTGGCTTTTCAGTAGTAGCACAGGAATACTTTCCAGAATCGAAGCAGAATCCTACTATCATGGGTATGTTGAAGATCCAATTGTTGATTTTTGTATCAGTGATGTCAGATTCTGCGTTTGGATTTGGGCTGGAGGGCCTTAAGATCAACAGCAGTCAGTGATTCTTTAAGATTTGTTATAGCTGTGAATGATGTTGGTACTTCACTTCTGGATAGTAATGTAGCTCTTAAAAAAAATCTCTGATATATGATCTAAAGCAACATAGTTTTTACATTAATATTTTAGTATTTTAAGTTAGTCTTAGTGCTCCAGACTCAGTATCAAGTAGTTCTTACAAACTCATACAGACCTCATTAGAAGGGAATGAATCAACATTGCTGGAGTTTGTGTGTTACAGATTCAAAATATTTCACACTTGACACAGTGACTGTTGCTTTGTGTTCATGTGATGCCACTCATAGTGGTTTCCTAGAGTGCAACTTAGGCTCCTAAACACTGCAGAACTGTAAAAATAGCTGGTGTTTAGATTTATTTAAATTCCTTCAGGAAGAAATTAAAGGGGTTAGATTTGCTGACTGAAGTGCTGGAAACAGGAAGAGATGTTTAGCTGAAATTAAATTAAATCTAGGAAAAAAAAAATAGCTTCCTTTGTTTTTGCAGTATCTCTAGTGTGTTTGGAAAGATAATAAAATTCATCTCCTTGTTCCTTTGGTACGTGAATTCACTTAAGTGCATAGACTCACTTCTGTCACACACATAGTAGACAAATACACGTTCTATTTTCACCTGTCTTCAGCTTTCTTCTGAGCTCATATATCCTGAGGGATAAATCACATCTCACACTGCATAAGAGGTGGCATCTGGCTGCCCAGCCCTAGAAACAATCCACTGAAAGAGTTGTCATGCTAGCAGTTATCATTTCTTTTTTCTGGCTCTCTGCTTGCTGCTGGGAAAATGGAAAGTGAGTTACTCCCTACAAGGCACCCTGTGGTTTAGATTATTTTCATGCTTCTTAACAACCTCGGGTTGGGTTAGTTAGTACATACATACAGCAGAGAAGGCCCATTTGTATGAGACATACACATCTCCATTCTTATTAGGTCAAGGAAAAGCGGTGAACTGTGGAAGCTTCATCTTCCTTAGACATTGTAGGAATATGGAAGTGCCACACAGTGATTAATGAAACTCTTACATCCTTTATGCACTGTTACACAACACGAGGCAAATACCTCACCTTACCCTGCATAGTGAAGAGCTCAGTTTTTGCCATCACAAATATAAAGAAGGAACCTCAGAACCTTTGTCTGAAAACAGGCATCTTATTAAAATAAATAATCGGCTTTAAAACTGCTGGGATGCACTGACACAGTGCTGTGTTTTCTGACCAAACTTATTTGCTGCAGATGACAAAAGCCTTGTTGGGATTTTGTGAACTGTGAACAGCACTTTGTGGTCTGTAGTGCACTTCAGGTTCATTTCTAAGGAAGATATGTGGTTGGTTTTGATATACAATACCCTCAAAGTTCTGAATGTTGACCAGATCCAAGCCACCTCTTCCTGTTGAATGCCCTTGTGTTTATAACCCGAGACTGCTCTGGGAATAAATGTAGTATTGGCAGGAAAGGGCAATTAGGGACCAGGTTTATCACCTTTTGCATTGCAAAACCTATCTGTTTTTTTCAGATTTTTCCTAAGATGCAAGCTGACTTGGTTGGTTGAGTCACTGGAAGTGTAAAACATTTCTTCATGGAGAGTAGGGCAGTATATGGATCAGAGTTACACTAAGGAGAAGTCTCTGTACCTTTAATCAGACCTTAGGAGTAGTCTTGAATTAAAGGGCTACTCAGTTTCAGAACATCTGGTTTTATTTATTTTGTGCATGTAGATTATGCATTTAATTATTTATTTGTCATTGTCCATCTTGCTTTACCTTGCGGCGTACCAAGTACCAAGTACCTTGGTACTTGATTTTTGTATTTCTACACTTTTAACAGTCTCAAGCACTTGCTAACTGATGCATTGGCTGGAAATCATCTTTGGAAGCAATACTTTTTACAGCACTAGAGCTGATTTATGACAGTTTTAGAATTAAGCATTAGAAGTTTGGCATCAATATAATTTTGTCTTTGATTAATTTTTATCTGAGTAAGGATTGCAAAGATCTTAATCTTTTATCCATATTTAGTTTTGTCTGCTTATCATTTAAGACAGGGATAGAAATCTTTTTCCTCTCATCCCCTCTGACAGTAAGAGTAAGGGCGCTGCATAAAGCTACTGAGAAATTTCTGCAGACTCAAAACAACTTACTGGTTTAAAGTTTTCTTTTTTGCTGCTTCATACAGGAGCCATTTTTAAGAGATGAGCAGTTACTAAGGCACCCAGAACACAGCTGAGTCCTTCAAGGGTAAAATTAGGTTATAACACTAGTCACTCAGTGTCAAACCTGTCCCTTACCTTCTGCTTATGTCTAATAACAGCACTTTTGCTCACTCAGTTTTCTTTGCACCACACATTGTTTTTGCACTCAGACTATGTTAATCACAATTCTGTCTGTCTATTTAATTGTGTAATCTGTTGGAGAAAAATAAATCACATGAGAAGAAAATTACATTAAGGCCTTGACCTCAAGTGTCTTGTCAGATAAGACTGCTGATGAAGCAATTAGGAGATTTGACCAAAAACTGGTATGGTTAAAGTGGCTAATTTGCCAGCAGAGAATGGGGATGATTTTCTCCAGTCCTCTGCTAAGCAGAGAGTACAGACATTAAGAGCATTTGAATCCTTTACGTCTCTCTTCTATTCTAAGCCTTCCAGGAGACCATGAGACTTTTGTGACCTACTGAACTTCTATATTAATACTAATGAATATATCCAGTGAGCAAGCAACATGCTTTTCAGCCAGCATGGATTTATAGCAGGGCAGCTGGATTCTTACAGCTTTTGACAAGTCATTAATTTCCTTCATCAGTACTACATCAACTCTGATTTATCTATTCTTTATCTGAAATTAGAGACATCTAAATACTATTATATAGGCAGAATTTCAGGAAAGAGGGTTGGTGCATTTTTGTGAGGGATTCATTGATTTTTCTTTTATGATGTCTAGTAAGCCACTAGTTTTCAGGAGCTTTCCCAAATACCACACCGTATCTGGCTATGCTTCTGCCTCACCACTCCCTACTGCATACTCCTGGTTATCCCAGGGAAATGTCAGGGTTTTTCCTTCATGAGCCCATGGATGGGAACAGTAGAAATGACATGGGAAATGTTTCAAAGTTTCTTCAAACAGATTGCTGCATACTTTGCCAAGGGGTATAGAACAGTGATATATATTGATTAAAAAAAAAAAAAAGGGCAACAAAAACAAAACAAGAAATCACAAACCACCTGCAAAACCTAGACAGGACTTTCACTATCTACTTCTGTTATTTCATTTTAAATATGTCAGTTAGAGCCTACTCTTTTTTCAGTGGAGAATAGTGCTCAAGAGGGTATGCTGCATCTGCTCTCAATTGGCTACAAAAGTCTGCTACACCCTCATGATGCAATGAAGGTCCATGCAGAGGAAGGTAATTTACTGAAACCCATGTATCTGCACGTTATACAGCCTTGCGCTTGTGCTAGAGCTTGCCAGCTCAGGGTTCATACTAAGTTTACATGGTTGTGCAGTAGCCGCGTCTGAAGACAGCTTGTTCAGGGCTGCTTTGGGATCTTTATACTGCAATCTGAAGACTAGAAATATCATGTTAGCCAGCAGCAACTGGCAACCTTTCCCCTCCTTTCCTTTCACTAAGGCAGATCTTTCAATACATTGGTATCTTCAGAATCACATTCCCATCTAAGGCCAGGATATAGCCCAAGCAGTTGTGTGTGATTGTTTACTCCAATAAAGCTATTATTTTATCCTTCCTGGTCGGCTTGGTTAACAGACTTTTTCCGATCCAACTCCACAGTTGATATCTCACAAAAATCACAATTATTTAAAGTTGGATCAGTTCTCAGGCAAAATACAAATATTTTTGAGTTTCCACAAGTTTCCTTTTGCAAATTCTTTCAGAAAAAAAAAAGAGAGAGGAAAAAAGAAAATAAAACAAACCCAACCCTTTTCCCTCAACATCTCAGTACTTGTCCATGCAACAGAACAATGAAGATTTCTCAAACCAGATAGCAGATTTGGTAGCAATTTCTGTTATGCAGGTGATCTGATTGATGAGGGCATTCTTAAAAAATCCCTTAGCTGTAAAAACATACTCAGTAAAATTGAGACACTTGGAAGAATATATATTTTAATTCTCCTTGCTTCCATGGTAAGCATTCAATTCTCGTTTTAGGAGTTCTGCAAAGGCTTAGCATCAGGGCGATGTCAGTGTTTGACAACATTAAAAAGCTCTGATCCTGTCCATGAAATCAAGGGAAGTTTTGATATTCACTGAAGCTATATTTGACCTAATATTATAACCATGCTTATTTCCCAAGGAAGGTTTCTGTTCCTCCTTTTGTTCACATTGCCATTTTCAAATGTAAGAGCATGGCTTTGTTCAGAGCCTATAGTGTTCTTGTTTGCCTAGTGAAATGAGGTTTAGATATGTTTCAGAGTTCTGTAAGGACAAGCATTTTGGTTGGTGTAATCCCTTGAATCCTTTGAAAAAGAAAAGCCAAGAATATAAGCAAAAATAAAGATAGAAATCATAGCTGAATTCCACAGTTCACTCCTAGCCATATTTCTGATATATCTATTTTTAAAAAATATACATTAAATAGTAATACATATTCACCAGATCTGATCTCCTTCTGTTTTGGTCATGTCTAAATTAGATTGCAAATATGTTCTGGGATCAGTTATAATAAAGGGAAGTATTATCATTTATGAATTGAACATTTAGTAAACAGCTCCTTTTTTTTTTTTTTTTCTCTTTCTGTTTTAAACGAAGGCTACTAGTTGCTTAAGATTTTTTTTATCCCATATATGTTTTTGTTATGTCAAGTTTTCACTCTTAGTAATGTTCAGGACATGCTCTGCTATCAAAGTGCACTCATTAGCAGTTCTGTAAGTAACTTCTTCAAGTGCCAGATCTGAGGCTGTCTTCTGGACTTCTGATTTGGGTGGAACTCCACATTGATTTTATTTGGGAGTTTTTCTTGAGTAATTGTTCTGAAAACCTGCTTATAATCATTTTCAGAGCCTCCTGTCAAAGAGTGAAAAGTACACTAGCAATATGAATTTAATAACTACAAGGAGTAGTATATTTGCAAGCAGTTCCCACTGGAGGAAAACATTGATCTTTTATACTAATTTTAGTGTTTTCTAATGATAACTATGAAGCTAACAATAGTTTCAAGACATGACATACTACAGACAACCAGTGTCTTCCCTGTCAATTAGTACTTGCACTTCATCACTGAAGTGAATTCAGATAGAGTCCTTTTTTTTTTATTATTATTTTTAATAAACCAAAGGGAACAATCTCCTAAACCAGTGGAATTTTAAATTAAAAAAAATTAATGTTTTTGAAATAGAAAGATAAGCTTGTTACAGGAGGCTAAGTCACAGAAGACAATTACTAGAGATTCGCCTCCTCTAATACCCCCTTGCAAAGATCAAAGTACCCAGAAACAGCATGTATCAGATATTAAACTGCTGCTCCATTTGATCTCCACCAAGGGCCAAGATTCCCTCTATTTTGTATCTAATCTATGTAATGAGATTCTTCATGTAAGTCCTGTGACTAGCAACAACTAATTAGGTCAAATTAACAGCACGTATGCGACTGGATCTATTTTGAGTTTAAACCCTCAAGATGGAGCTACCCTTCTGTTTAAGGTAACAATTGCTGGATGTTCAAAGTACAAAGACAACTTTATGTTGTACTGTGTTTACTAAATCCTTTAGTCCTTTAGACCATTGCTCAACTTTAAGACAGATTTCTGGTGGCCTTCAATGCTATATTTATTTTCTCGTCACCTGTGCTCCCCTTTTATCCTAAACAATTTGCATAAACCTGTATAATGCTATTTAGCTTATGCTCCAGTGTTACTATAAATAGATGAACTGGAAATTCAGCTTAGTGAAGTAATTTAATTATTTTCTTGTCTCATTCTTTCTTCCTCTTTACACAGTGTGCATGTGTTTGTGTGCGTGAAGGTGTGAAAGAGAGACTGTGTACTCAAAAGGAGTTTTAAGGGAAAAGTGTTAGTGCTCTTATTAAAGATTAGAGGAAATACAAAATTTTCTGAACTGATGCAAAAGTAGGAGCCTTAAGAAAAACCACAGATATTACAGGATGTGCATGTGTGTATGTGCTCGTGAGTCTGTATGTTTGTAAATTTAGAGAAGGAGAGTTTTTTCTTTTTTTTTTTTTTAAGACAAAAAAGGCAAACATTTTACATTTTTCCTAATGTGAGGCAAGTTGAGAGTTATGTGGTCAGGTGGTGATGTTACTAACATCTCATACCTTTTTCTTCCTTTGTTTTTTTGTGTTTTAGTTGACTTGCTAAACAATCTGCTTGTCAGTCAAGGTTACAGTTGAAAACCAGGTTGTTTCTTTGAAAACCTATAGGTGCAATTAAAAATCTCATAGAATATAGACTATGTCTATTTGGAAGGGACTCATAGGAATGATCTCATTTTTTGAAACAAAATTTTATTTAAAAGTAGGTCTGCATGCCTAAAAACTTAATTGCATATTTGGTGCAGCTATTTTTATAGCACCTTAGCAGTTAATCCCTGAGAATGCTTCCCCTCCTCAGTGCTGATAGCACTTTAAAGCACAGACACGCATTACTCTAAGGAGAGCTTATCTTTGTTTTTAACTTCAGACTGAGTACGTACAAGCCTTACTACATCTATTATAGATTGAGTCTTATCCTCTAGTCCGAAATACATCTCACTTCTCTAAACAAGGGTAAGTGCTCTTTTTCTTCTCCTAATCCTGTTTAGCAAGACAACACAGTAGTCTGGGCAGTTAAAATAGTCCAGTTAAGTGAAAGGTCACTGCAAGATTACTGCAAAAGTATCAGGTGATGCTAAAGTGCAAATGTATTTTCTTAAGGATTTCCAAAGGATTGTAGGAAAGGAAAGGCAATACTAACATTAAAATTAAAAAGATCTATAAATATCATTGCAGTGATTAAATCTATGTTTATTTTGTTAGTAGACATTACAGTTTTGTCGAGCACCAGCATACCCTTCTGACCTTGCATCAAATTCACCAAAAGCTGGGGAGACCTTCCCCCTGCTTTAGCCCCAAGTGCTGCTCTGCAGTGCCAGTGATGACTTCTGCCTCATGGTGGTCAGCTCTGCTCATTGCACCACCTAAGAGAAATTCCTCTTATTTCAGTGGAAACTATCTTGCGGGCCTGATTCCAGAGGTTAAGGAAGTCGACTGGATATTTTCCATCAGCTCTGCGTGGTTTTCTGCCAGACTTGTAACTTTTGGGCCTCTATGCTCAAGATAAATGTGTGACTGATGGACCTCTTCAGTAAAATTTACAACAGCCCCTGCAGTCAGCAAGGTGCTTCCAGTCATCATATGCACAACACAGACTTACTCACGAAGCAAATACTGAGGAGAAATGCCCCATTGACTAAGTATTCAAAATTCTCACCTGTAGGTTTTGCTTTTTTTTTCCCTCAAGAGCCCCACAGGACCTTCTCCAAGGACTTGGTGGAAAACGATAGCAGCAATAATCCAAAAAGTGATGAAAGCACTTTCTGAGGATGTAGGAAGCTCAAGTACGATCCCTGTCATGCTACAGTATATGCTGGGGGCTGTCCACCTGGAAAGAAGCTTGTCAGAAATGGACATGGGGCTCCTGGTGGACACCAAGTTGAGCATAAAACAGTTATGTTGTCTTGTGGCAAAGAAGGCTACTGGTATCCTGGGCTTCATTGGGAGAAGTTCTGCCAGCAGATCAAGGGAGGTGATCCTTTCCCTCTGCTCAGCACTGGTGAGGCCACACTTAGAGCACTGCGTCCAGTGGGACTGGAGCATCCCTCCTATGAGGAAAGGCTGAGAGAGCTGGGACTGTTCAGCCTGGAGAACATCAGGAAACACTTTTTCACGCTGAGGGTGACTGAGCACTGGCACAGGTTGCCGAGAGAGGATGTGAAGTTGCCATCCTTAGAGACACAAAAGCCATGTGGACTTGGTCCTGGGTAACTGGCTCTAGGTGGCCATGTTTGAGCAGGGGGGTTGGATTAGATGGCCTCTGAAGTTCCCTTCTGATCTCAGCCCTTCTGTGATGCTCCAATTCTGTGATATATGTAGGGAGGGGGCTGCAAACCACTCTGGTGCAACCCCACTCCAAGTGGCAAGCTGTTTTATGTGCAGGAATTGTGTTCTCCATTTTCTACTTCATGTAAAAAAAAGAAAAATAAAAATCATCCAGCTTGCCAAAGAAAAACCAGATTGGATGATGCAAAATCTGCCCTATGAAACATGTATAATGATTGCAAAATACAAAAATATAACTGTATTTTCTAATACACTTGATCCTGCAGGTATTAGATGTATTATATTATAAGTTTCTCATGGGGTTACAGAACAATTGAAGGAACAGTTACTTTAGAGATGCTAGCTGGGCATACCCATGACTTGGGTAAAAGAGAAGATCCTTCAAACTCTGACAAAGCTGGAGTAGTTCTGAGAAAACAGGTGAAAACACCAGATCCCTAGAAAATACGCCAAAAGAGATATGGAAACATTATTTTAGCACTCCAGTTTTATGCAGCAGTTCAATGAGAGATTTGAGGAATGTGATTTGTGTTTAGGTTTTATTTAGTTGCCTAGATCACTCACGGGATCTGACTTGGAGTGTGCAAATTTGTGTACATGAGCAGAAACAGGTAAACTGTGCACTGTCAAGGTGACCTTTTTCACAGTCTTTGAAATATTCTACCTGGAAATGATTCCATAGCATAGCTTTCAAAAGTTACTATGTATAATGATCTCATTTTATAGCCTTTGCCTTTAGCACAGGCCTACTATTTCCTCTTTTAAATATATTGTGATTTATGGAACTTACAGATTCATAATATTATTTCTTCTCCCATTTTTCATCTTTCATACAATTAAACAAAACAAAACAAAATAATATAAAGGAAATGCAAACATCATGAGACACTATTCACTCATCATAACTGAACAGTATTTGCTGTGGTTCAGTAGTGTCCTTGTGTGTACCTCATGTTATTGTGTCTTTATGATTTCAGTGAAACTCTTCATAAACCCCTTTACATTTAATGTTTCTCTTCATCTTATGTAGTATTTCAGTTACACATAGTAGATGAAATACCCTTCTACAATTTCAGTACTTAAAATGGATCGGCCTGTCTTTTGAATAGATGTTTCAAAACCTATTTATCATCAAGAGGAACTTTTTTTAACCTGAGTTTTGTGCATACATTTATGGTAATGAATACAAGCTATTATGCCTGTCATAATACAAAGCATTTCAGCTGGCATTATTTTCATAAATATTTAAAAGCTGGCACACCTACAGCATAGGCTAGGGTATTTTAGTAGAATCTTTTAAAAAAGGCGAAAAGCTATGTGATCTTCATCTAGATGAACTTGGTTAAAATAGCAGTGAAGATGAGACACTTGGGCTTTATTCTGAGATAGCAGGTTAAACTCAGGTGTAGAGATAATTAGAATAAAAACATAAGACATCTTTTCTTCACTGCTTTTTTAACATAATTTGACTAGAACAGCTTAGTCACTTCTAGTTTGGAACAAGTTTTTCTCATACAGTGTAAACACAGCGTATGTGAGGATACATACATACCTCATCTCCTAGGAGACTGCAACTAAGGTGCAGTTTTGGACATGGCTTTGATCATCTTGATCTAGTGAAAGATGTTCCTGCCCATTCAGGGGGATAGATGATCTATGAAGGTCCCTTCCAACCCAAACTATTCTATGATTTTGTGATGCTATGTTACAGATTATGATTCTAATAAGCAAAGAAAATACCAGATTCTGAATCCTGTATCCAATGGTGAGAACAACAATAGGCATACCTGGAATACTGAACCATGCAGAATCGTGTATAGGGAAACATAAAATATCTACAGAAACACTAAGTCAAGTAGATTGCTCCAAAAGGACTTCATTTTCTATTTGTCCAAAAGTAGTGTTCAGTATTAGACCTTACTCTTCCTTTTTTTTCTTGTATTTGTAAACTTCAAGCTGGCTAGATTCATTGCTAAATATAATTTTTCCTCAGACAAAAATAGAGAACATGATTTGAGGAGCCTTTCAATTACCTTTTTAGGTATCTGCATTTATTGAACACCCAACTCCATGTAGCCTTGCACAGGAGCTGAATAACTGTTTTTTATCACAACGATATAACATGTCAATAAATGGAACAAAGCCATTTTTTCTACTTTTCCAATTGCTTTGGTATCATTGCTGTCTCCTGTAGGGAACTAGAAGAGTCTGTTGGGAGCTTTTCCAGAGGAACAACCTTATGTGTATTTGCTGTGGTTGCTAAATGGCATTGTGCTTATCATTTGTGAATCACTGAAGCTTGCATCTGTTTCTTGTAGCTGGGTTTTGGGCCTAAAGGCTTATTTTAATGGCCCATTAAACCCCCACCTGGCTATTTTGTTGCTTACACTAATGTATTTATGCATTCATTTGTAGATTTCCTACGGCAGCTAAAAGCATATAGTCCTTTCCATGATCTACTTTAAGGCACTGCGACTGTTACCCATTTAAAATACACCAAGGACTCAATGGCAATAAGCAACTAGTTCAAGGCAGTGAAAGGGTAGAATTCCTCTTCGTCCTTTTCTTCTAAAACTAATTAAATATAAGGATAACAAAAAGCCATACTTTCTTAGGAATGATGTGAAATACAAAATGCAGCAATAGTTCACTTTATTTTTTCAGTCTTGGAAAAAAAAAGGACTTTGAATGTTGTTCACTCATACAAAAATGTTAGCATTAAACTATGGCATTACTATATTATCCTTTAGGGTTAAGTACGTGTACTTCAGTAATACCAAAGATAATACCATATAATCAGAATTGTAGAATGGTTTGGGTTGGAAGGGACCTTTAAAGGTCATCTAGTTCACCTCCCCTGCAATAAACCAGGACATCATTAGATCAGGCTGCTCACAGCCTTTTTTTTTTTTTTTAACCTTAGAAGTTAGCTGTTCCACTGGAGATCAGCATTTCAGCAGCGTTTAAACTGAGAGAGTGTCAGTACTGGTTTGATAACTACATGGGCAGCAATGGTTGTGCTGACACCCTTGTCAGAAAAGAATACACTGAATCCATCGTATTCGGTTGCCCATAAATCCCCATCTCTGACACTTATATCTGTTGGTCTGCCATTTTAGTACAGAAAAGCATACATGCAAAGATCTAATTATCTTTAGAGAGATGAGCAAGGTCCTCATCCTTTAAACAACATGCAACTTGCTCAGAAACTATGAAGACTTCTCAATGTCAAATTTGGTAATACTAGCCAAACGAAAACCTAACACAGCCTAAAATACAGGTTAGAAGCATTCTTGAAGGCGCAGGCACAAGACGTGCAGAATTTATGCAAAATTTGAATTTTCATTAAGTTGTAAAGAAATCAGGAAGAACACAAACTTAGAAATTCAGTGTTTTAGAAAGGTTTTGGATCAGATCTAAAGAAACCATCAGGCTGATATTAATACCTTCTCAGGTGAATCACAGAATCACAGAATGTGAGGAATTGGAAGGGACCTCGAAAGATCATCCAGTTCAGTCCCCCTGCCGGAACAGGAACAGGTGAGGCTACACAGGAAGACGTCCAGGCAGGTTTTGAATGTCTCCAAAGAAGAAGACTCCACAACTTCCCTGGGCAGCCTGTTCCAATGCTCTGTTACGTTCAGTGATAAGAAGTTTTTTCTCATATTTAAGTGGAATATCTTGTGTTCCAGTTTGCACCCATTTCCCCTTGTCCTACCATTGATTGTCACTGAGAAGAGCCTGGCTCCATCCTCATGACACTCACCCTTCATATATTTATAAACATTAATGAGGTCACTCCTCAGTCTCCTCTTCTCCAAACTAAAGAGACCCAGCTCCCTCAGCCTTTCCTCATAAGGGAGATGCTCCACTCCCTTAATCACCTTTGTTGCCCTGCGCTGGACTCTCTCCAGCAGTTGCCTGTCCTTCTTGAACTGAGGGGCCCAGAACTGGACACAATATTCCAGATGTGGTCTCACCAGGGCAGAGTAGAGGGGGAGGAGAACCTCTCTTGACCTAAATCTTGAACATCAGAAGAAAACTGCCTAGGAAGCTAACCAAAAGGTTTCAGCATTAAGGGAGAACATAGGTACAGTCTAGGAAGTTTTCAAATGTATGAAAAGCACAGTAAACAACTGGAAATAATTGAAAAAAATCCCTCTCAGTTGGGAGAACAATTGGTTTGAAAGTGAAGGTAGGAAAAAAATACTGCTGAAAACAAAGAAATTTTAAAGAAAAAAATATGCTTGCTTTGTAAAAAATATATGAAACCATTGAAGAACAATCAAGGAGAGGTCACCGGTCACTTTCAGTAATTAACTGGATCTGTCATCAGATTTTAATTTGGAAACAGAAAGATTACACCTACACATATGAGAGGCTTAGCATGCATCAAAAGACCTACCCACAATGAACAAACTCATAGGATATAGCTGGGAGAGAGGTGATTCTGGAAAAAAAAATAGCCCCATTATAATCCAAAAATATTGTATACATTGACTGGAGGACACTATTTGTGCAGTGTGCTGATACTCTGTACACAGCAGAATTGCTGCATTTCTTTATCACAGACAAAACCAGCTCATTATGCTCTTTTTTTTCCATTCTGGTAGGTGAAATTCCAAGGACAAATACACAGGCTTTTGGAAGCATTTGTATATATATGGAACCAAAATTTTCAAACAGTTCCATCACTGAAAGTATTTTGATGACATCTTTTGGTTTTAACTAAAGCAGACTTCTGCTAGATGAAGAGTATTATAGCATTCAGGAATAACTGCTGGACCCTAGATGGTGGAATTTGAAGAAACAGGGAGAAGAAGGTCTATTTTGTCCCAAATTCCCAATCGTGATGTTTGCATTTCTTGCAAGGATGTAAGTAAAGATTTCTTTAGAAAAGACATAAATCTCCACACAATCATCACCCATGAGATAGAAAAATCTGTTTGATGTTACATAAAGTATATCTTGGGCCTTCTATTTACAACCCCCGGAAAAGAAACCTAAATTTTGGTTGCTCTATTACCTTCACATTCAGAACTCACTTCATTTCGATACAGGGGCCAACTTGGCCAAAGTCATAGAGCTGAGTCATCTCCACTGACTGAATTGCCATTCCTGTTGATAAGCACTTGTACCTCATAAAGAGGTTTTCTTGTCTAAATTTCAAACAGCTTGAATCTTCCACCACACCTCCTTACTGACTCAAGAAAAAGACAAGCAGCATGCTCAGGTCTCAAAGTTCACGTACAGATAGAAGCAAAGACATTTTCACTTTCAAAATCTCCTTGATATGCTAAATCATCATTTGGTAGTGGTGGCTAAATAGCTGGTGCATACTGGCACTTTTTCTTCTTTTCCCCTCCTAGAGACCATGCATATTGTGAATATGATGGCAGCACAGTCATAGAAACAGGTATTACCAATTGATATTTCACAGGTGTGAATGTGTGCATTATTCCTTTAAAAATTGTTTGGTTTGGACTTTGAACAAGTAGAGACAACTGACACTGTAAAGGTAGCAAATCTGGAAAACAACCAGGAAAGGTGTAATGAATATCCAAAAAGATTTGACCATGTTTGTTAAAAGAAGTAAACAAGCTAAACGTGTGATAAAGTAATTTAACTTTTCCAATTAGTAATGCAAAACCAACTACTTCACTGCGTATTATCTAAGGCAACTGTGTTTCAAAAAGGGACTTATTTTCAGGAAAAAACACAAAAGATGGAAGTTAGCAGATATAAATCACAATTAAGTGCATTAAGTTTTCACTGAATTTGAGGTGGTGGAAGCTATGCGTGGCCTCAGTGATACCACTTTTCTTTGCAGGATGTTGTCCCATAAAAGAATAGACTGTAAAGAAAAAAAAGAAAAGATAAAAATCAGCAACATGCTGTTTGTGTTATAGCTGGTAAATCGATGCTCCAGAGCCTAATGGCAGCAGACAGGGTCTATAAATCTTGTCACATATAATGAAAAGCAGGACTATAAAGACAGATGTGAACAACTGGTTAGAGTAGGCTTAGGTCATATATACTTTAATGTACTTCAAATAATGCTATCTAAATGTTGTTCCAAGAATATTTCCAGCTTAAGTTGCCTGTTATCAGTTTGCAATAGGTAATACATGTCTAAAAGGACATTCAGTTAAAAAACGGTTTTGTAAAAAAAGAAAAAAAGAGAGAAGAAAAAGGGATTTCAGACAACCTACCTTCCTATTTTTCCATGTCTGTACTGTTTAGAGTCATGTCCTGATGGTAAAATGGATGAAAAACATGGACTGGAATAACTGAGTAAGCAAGAGTTAGCACTTGCCATATAAATTGACACTGAATAATATCTTCAAGTCTGATTTCATTGCAGTCAATTGCTATGTGACTGAGGAAAGATTTAGTGAATATGGTTTTTTTCATACACTGAAGAATCAGAACTACAGGTAATTAAAAAAGCACAGTGGTTTTCAGTAAGATTGCCAATACCACTACTTCGCTCTTTATTCTTATAATAGAAGAATTTCTTATTCTTACATTCTTATAATTGCCATGATTTGGCACTTGTACTTTCTTCCTTATAAACTTTTCTTAAGAAGACAGGGCCAAACTGGAATATATCTTATACAGTGTTTTGAAAAGTAAACCAATCTCCACCTCTGATGGATAAACTAAGACACTGGGAGGGGATGACTTGCACAATAGCAACTACTAAATCCTGGAAAACCTGTGAATAAAAGAAGTCTTGTAATCTTGTCCCCCAAGTAACCTGACACAGGAAAAGCCTTTATTTCATGTATACCAAGGAAATAATTTACTTCAGTTCAAGTTTTGGAGGCACGGACAGGATTTTTTAGCTTCATGTGTGATTTCACAGGTAGTGGCTGGCCATTGCCTCATTTTTCTTTGCACTCCTGCAATAGAAAAAACTTTACAGTTTCAAACTGCTACAACATCCTCTTACCCCCATATCTCAGCTTGCATATCTCATTCAGTGTCACTTTCCTAGTTTCAAAAAATGCATCCTATTCCTTTTAATTCATATGCACCCATACCTTTCCCAGAAGTAGCCATCTAGAAACTACGTAGGTGAGGCAATACAAAGAAAGGGGTATAGATCTATGCTGGGATGTATCACAGGCAAGTAGAATAATGTGCAACATGATTTATGCAACTTTTACTGTGCGTTTTCACAAATGTACTATGAGCTATTTAGTGAAAGGCAGAAAAAATTAGAGTCCATTAATCTTTGGACACTTGTTTGACTCTGATATAATGACAATTCTTAAAATGCACTCACTGATATTTTTTTATCAGCAACAAAGAGATAGTTTAGCTTTGCTTTTTGTACATTCACACAATTACATGAAAACTATTATAGGGATGCGTGTATGCCTGTTACTCTAGTTCATCTCCAAAAATTTAGACAACAAAGCAGCCTCTTTTCAAAACAGCAGCTTTCTTTCCTTTGGCACAAATGTCATTATGCTATTGTTTTATCTCTAATTGGGTGGATCACTTAATTAAGAGCTGACATATTGGTTGTATTATTCTTTATGAATTTCTCAGAATTTAAAAGGCTGACAGCTTCATATTCAGGACTGCTGGCAAAGGCAACAAAGAGGCCAATGTTTGTTCCCCTCTAAAATTTTTTCCTCCTCTCTTTATGATGCTTTTTAAGAACAACCTTGTTCAGCAATCCCCCAACACTTTTTTTAATTCCTTCTTCCTTTCCTTCCTCCTACACATATTGGTTAGTGAACTAGAGAATGAAGTATTCTTTCCTCTGCTCACAACTGTTTACCTTTGACAGTGCTTTGAAGGTTTGTCTGCTCTGGGTACAACAGCTAGACTGTTGTGCTGGTCTTGCTGAAAACAAGGAGAGTTCTGCCATTTGCCAAGATACCACAATTTTGGATCCAGACTCTTTTCCTTAGAAACTGCCCTTAATTTTGTCCTAAGGCCAAACTAGAAAGAAGGTCTTAATTGGCTGATATCTTAACACATAATAAGCTAACCAAATGAGACTTCATTAAGCCTGAACCCCAAATATGCTAAACCTGAATCTGTTTGACAAAGTAGTAACATTACAACCAGGAGCAAGCTTTGCTGCCGGAAGACAATAGACTAACTTGCTCACAGTATTGGAAATAATTTGCCAAGCTGCAGATTCTGGGGTTACAGCAGAGACAGCAAAAATTACATGGCAATGGCCATTTTGACTTACTGATAACTACATCTTTCATACATTTGCCCTGGCTGGCACATATCCGTGTTAAAAATCTGGCACAGCCTCTCCTTTACAGTTTTTAAACAGAGTCAATAAAAGTGAAATATGTTCAGAATGTTATGATCTCTATAATTTTAATAGTTTATCTTGTAGGAAAGCAAACAAGTGAACCTTTAAAATGAGTCAATGACATCAGAAAAGAGCCAAATTATTGCAGTTTTAGTGTGCATATCAGAACAGCTATACTTGTTTGTCTCTTCATTTTCATTAATAAAAAATGCAACTTCTGAATCTTAAAAAGGTTCCCATTTTGCCCACCCAATCTCTTCAGAGCAGAGAAAAACATATTGTCTCACATCTGGGTTATTTAAATACAGTCTGGAGCAACAATGGAAGACTCTGCACAAGTTTTCAGTTAACAACATACTGACATAACTACAGCTGTCAGTAGTGTCCCTAACAAAATGGAGCTACACCACTTCATTTGATGATGATGAGTTAACCACTAGGTTGGAAGAGACCAATAAAATTTCCTACAGTTCATCTCTAAAAAGGATCAGAAAATCACAAGGCAACAAGTAAAAATTTACAAGTTATCTTCTAATGGTAACTGATACCCTCCTTCCACAACAGATTCACAGTGGCTTCTTGTTCTTTCAGTCTCATATGAGCTGAAGAGTATTTGATTTCCTATTCCTCGAGGTGGTGAGGCGTATGAAGTTCCTTTGAGAAATTCCATGACTTTGGGAGACAGAGCAGTTGGCATTAAAAAAAAAAAAAAAAAAAAAGACTGGGAGTTGCAGTTGCCCCAATGCTTTTCTCTATATCCTTCTGGTTATTTTTTTAGTTAAAATCCTTTCTATGTTCAGAATATGGATAATTTCTCAAGTGGGCTGTACCTCTAGCCTTACATACATAGACTGTGCCTGTGCTTTTCTCGCGTGCTGTATATACAGGTCTAAACACAGAAGCCTGTGGACAGGTTATATGGAAGTGCCTGAAGACATCTAAGGCCAAAGTTTGCTCAGGCTGCAGGGTTGCTGCAGATCTTAGAAAATAATTACTGCAAATTGCAAAGCAATTTGAGCTCAGGCATCCACAAATCCAGCACAGGTTGGAAACAGGCTGAGTAACCAAACATGGGTAACTTCTCTAGTCATGGAACTAAAGGCTTCTGGTCAGTCTCATATTACTTACTTACATCTAGCTTTCCAGAGCTTTCCTGCTTGCTCTGTTATCCCATCTAAAAGTGTATCTTCTATTTTTCTCAATCAACTCCTTTGGTGTTGTTCTCCCCTAATACCTCCATCTGTTTTACTGCTTGTTCTCCATTACGATTCAGGGACAGAATTTTGTTAGAATATTTATCATCATTACAAGTAGTGGGTATTTTGTAAATGTCTCCATTTGTTTGAAGTTTTATTTTGTCCTGGACATAAGGCCACATGCTTGCTTTATTTCTAAGGACATAAACAACTTGCCTCTTGTTGGGTAATAGAACAGATGTCATTTGCCCACATACTGATTATCAGCAGTCATCACATTCTGCAGAATCAAAGGCGCTATGAGATCTCTTTGCCCTCGGACTTTATTCTTCACAGCACAAGTACAGGTTAGGGGGTTATGTGGTGGGGGTTGTTTCCTCAGTGGTGGGGGGGTGGTGGGTGGAGCATATGTGTGTGTTTGATTTGGATTTGTCCTGGAGCACTACAGATTTGCATTTCCTGATGACTACCACATGATGACTTGCAGCATCAAGGCTGCTGAGGTTGTCTTCACTGGCATAACAGAGAGATGAAACCTAGATTAAAATAGTATCTGTAACGAACATCACACTGCTATCAAGAATATAGTTTGCACCTTGATTGTAGACAACAGAAATCAATGTGGCTACAAATGGAGGAATTTGGTCCAGTGTTTATTATGGTCAGAGGTACCAGAGTGGAAGCTACATCAACTCTATTTGTCTCAAACACACAGTCAGGAGTCAAGAGTATGCATTTGAGAATACTAGAAGCACTAAGGAGCCAGACTTGTCAGCAGTCAGATTTACTCAAGTGCTCACTTGGTTACACTCTGGTGTAACACACTGCTTAAGCTTCAGAAACACTCTGTTCACACTCAACATGCTTGGAGTGAGTTTATGGAAAGGGTGGCATTTTTACTTAAAAAAAAAGAAAAAGAAAATATTGGCTTTGACAAAAAATAAAAGTACTAGGAAAGGTTTTAATCTAATTTCCTAGTCAAGATACCATATAATCCTTATTTTTTCACATGCATGCTACTTAAGGTAACAGGCTATTACATAGAAAACATGCAGCAGTGTGCCTGTACTGTAAGTTTCACAGTATGAAGAATGTTTTGTCTTCTGACAAGAGCCAGGGAGACAGTAATGTACCTGGATCAAACAGTGAAAAGTGATATATGAGACAGGATAGGGAATGCCAGTCTTTCTCATACTGTCTCTGGAGAGTTAGAAAAAAATGAAAAAAATAGAAAGTAAGGGGAGCATTTCACTTACCAATTAATAATGATAGAAGAAATAGTTACTTAAAACCAACAGAATTAAACCCAAGGATGAGGATGATCCCAAATGAAAGTATGGTTAGGGCAGAGCATCAAAACACCGAGGGAAAGCCTGGCTCCCAGTTAAGGAAAGAGAGTGAAAGAAGTTGAAGGAAGGGTTTGAAGAAGTTTAGCTCTGAGGTTTCATTTTAGTGATAGGCTGTTAAAAAGTATGAAATGTTTTGCTAGTAAACAAACAATGTCATACATAAACTGCGCTGAAGTTGTTGGCCAGAATAGAAACTGTCATGGTTGAGACGGACAAACGACATGGACCAAATTCTTTCAAGATGAAAGTAATAGGTGCCATTTATTGCTACAAGTGCATTTTTATACAATTCTACCAGTTCATGTGGCTTTTAACTATTGGTTACAAGTTACAGCACTAACGTCTCATTGGTTAATTTTTCTGTCATCCATATTATTCTTCTATCCCCTTCTCTCTCATGGGTACATCTCTCCTCTCTCCAGATACTTCTTTACTCCCATCCTTCTCAAGGGTAAATCTTAATATCTCAAGGCTGATCTCCACTCTCTTATTTTCTGTCAAGGATTCCACAGACCCGCTGCAGTTTCCCACAAGAAACTCAGACAACTTCTGTGTTGCTGAGAATTTCCCCAGAAGTTTCACTTACTTGCAAAGTTTCCCTCTGCACAAATTCCCAAGCTCTTAAAAGCAGACTTTCCATGTCATATCATCTGATTCTCCACGATCCATGTTCCTTCTACAATGCTCAAATTTGGAGAAACAACATGTCATTTTTAATTCGCTTTGGAGTTACACCTGGTGTAGGCCAACACATAGAATCATCAAGAAAGATTTGGCTCCTCCACCTCCCATCCATTCCCCTCGGATACAGGTCTTGCATCCTTGTTTTTAGCATATGCTTCAGTAGAAGCAAAAAAATAACCAGTCTAGTTCATTGACATTACTAATCTACTATGACAGCACAAGCCAAGCAGACATTGGCAATATCTATTCACTCAGAATAAGAAAGAAGAGAGGAAGAGAATTTAAGAAGGAAAATTCTGTATAGCACAGTATTAAGTACTTCTCTTCCTTTTTCCACAACATAGTAAATAGAGTTGACATATCACTAAAATGTGTTTTCTTTTGAATACTAAACACCTTTCTCTCAATCTCTGGCCTGGAAAACAGGGTTCATTATATGCAAAGCATCTTTCCAGTGACTGGAACCTGAATAATGCATTCCAGCATGCCTGTTTGATGCAGGGAAGACTGTAATGAGTGACTCACATGAAGGAATCCACTGGGACCCTGCCAGCACTACAGGCTACAGTTAGTCCACATTAACCCCTTATTAGCTTCATTTTACAGGCTGGCTACATGTGGGTACTACAGAGCAGTACAATCTGCTAATAAAATATATCTAGGAGGAATCTACTTAAAAACCACACATTATATATAGTTCCAGGAAAGAGTGGACTAAAAGCTATCTGCTTCTCCCTGATTCATCTGCTTTAAAGCTGAAATAACAGAAAATAGGCTGAAAATTGTTTTTGCTGATTCTGTTGGATTAATAGAAGTAAATTCCCTAAACAGCAGGAATAAACCCTCTTCTGTGTTGTACTCTGTGCCATGCAGTATAAACAGTATGGCGGGGAAGAGAGCATAATCTTTGAATCCCAGCCCAGGCTGCCAGGATAAGTTTGAACTGATAATCTCATCTAAATTAGAGCTTTGTATATATTTCAGTTTACAGAGAAGACTAAGATAATTCAAACCAGAAAACAGGAGCCTCCAGGCAGTCAGAGATGTGATCCCTTCTTTACTGTACACACAAACTGTCCTGGTTTTGTTTAAAACAAGACCAGTTCTCTTTTAGTGACTTCTCCTTTCAGCTCAGTTCTTATAAGTATCTGCACTTTTCTGAATTTGGCTGCATGTTTTTCAGACACTATTTGCTCTGGAGCTGCTAATGGTAGCAATGGTGTGCAGAAGAGGCCCAGGTTTAGACTTATTGCTATGGCAGCCAAGGTTACTGTAAATTTTGCACATCCTGTAAGTGAGAGGAGCGTATTTGCAAGGAGGGGCAAACAGAACATGCGACTAAAATTGACCAACTAAGTATTCCATCCATACACCCTATAAAAGTGGGAGATCATGAGGGTCTTGCTCTCTTTGAACATGGCTGGCATCTGAAGAGGACCCTGCCTGTCGTGCCTGTGATCCGAGGCCTCGTTCCAGACCCTGCATCTCTGAATCCCGTTCCAGTTTACTGTGGAGTCCAGCCCAGGACTTTCGTGTGCCCACCCTGCAACCACTGGAGCAACGCCGGGCAATGCTGTGCTACCCTAGGAAATTCAGGATTGGTTTTGTGTATTTTTTTCTCTATTTATTAGTAGCATTAGTAAAGCATTTTTAACTTTACCAACTTGCAAGTCTCTCTCCCTTTTCTTTCTTTTGCCTTTCTTAGTGAGGAGGGCGGAGGGTTAACAGAGAGCATCTGCCACATTTTATTGTTGTCCTGCAGTAAATGGTGACACAAACCTACACTGAGCATTTGCGTGTGTGCAAAGCATGCCACAGATGCTCTTGTTTGACAGCATGATGTGGAATAATGTCACAGACCTGAACAAAAGGTTGATAAACCATAAATATATACACATCTTGTATATGTATCAAAACTTCTGTTTGTTTCACAGGGGGTTTAAGTACAGTTTCAGTGACATGATTACTTTTTAAAAGCTTTCTTTTTGCATTATTTTACCTTTTTACAGTACCAGACCATGTTCAGACAGGCCAGCACTTTTCCTTTTTTTCTGGGCTAATCTGACAGTGCAGTGCAGTGTGGTAGAGTAATCGAGAAAATAGACTTAGAACTAAAGGTGAAAGAACCAAAAATTCCTGTTGTTCTTGAAGTCAATATGCACATGAAATCATGTCATCAATATTTTCACATGTCAAATCATGACAAACCTCAAGCAAATTTGTTACCTTCACCTTGATCAGTAACTAAAGCCTCATCAATCAAGTATTTACCCTTGGGTACAACTTTAATGACAGTATCACATGCTTGCATTTGTATGTAATATCAGCATGTTGGATCTTCAGTAGCATCTAATTATTGCTACTAGTAATACTAGAGATAGTCCACCATGTGAGGCATAGAAATACAGTTGAAATTGGTAGCTGAAGAGCTGTAAAGAGACAAAATTTATCAGTGGTTTATAAAGATTATAGTTGGCTATCACTATAACTATTTCATTTGCCATCTTGCATCCCATTCAAGTGTGGGTACACATTTGACACTTTCATTTGGCCTGTTTTTAAATTCATCAGAATCTGCTTAATTAACATTAATTTTTTTCTTTTTTTTTTTTTTAATTTTAGAATGGCTTTGGAAACAAGGCATCTGTATTCACTGTCTCATTCATCTGCCTGTGTGCCCACAACCTGTAGTAATTTTGGACCATTTAACCATTTATCTTCATCTGGGTTAAAAGACTGAAAGCTATTAACTTTTTTATAGCTTTGTGGAAACAGGTTCCCTGATGGCAAGAGATACAGCTTATATAAAAGGTTTGACTGAGGAAAAAAACCTCAATGTAACTCACATTTTAGTAGACATCAAAAAATATACAGAAGAGAGAAGAAACTCAGGTAGCATTCACCCCTTCCTTGGTACACAAACTTCATTATTGCTTGCAGATGTGCTCAGAGTAAGCACTTTGTTCAGAATTTATAATTGAAATGCTTTATTAAAGTCTTCCTGTAGGTACCTTTATTAACAAAACAGTTGTAAGAATTAAATCAGGCTTCTTTTGCTTTCTACAGCTACCTGAAAGAAGGTTGTAGCATGAAGGGTGTTAGTCTCTTGTCCCAAGTAACAGGTGATAGGACAAGAAGAAATGGCTTCAAGTTGTGCCAGGAGAGGTTAGATTGGATATTAGGAATCTTTTTTTGTAGAAAGGGTTTTAAAGCTCTGGAACAGGCCGTCCAGGGAAATGGTGGAGTCACCATCCCTGGAGTTGTTTAAAAGACATGTAGATGATGCTCTTTAGGGCATGGTTTAGTGCCAGTGTTAGGTTAACAGTTGGACTCGATGATCTTGAGGGTGTCTTCCAAGCAAAATGATTCTATGATTCTTTGGCGAGACCTGTTTTCCATAAATTTATGTTGCTGGTTGCAGCTACAGTATGATCCCTTAATTCTTTATAAAGTTACTCCCATATCTGCTTTTCCACTGTTTTGCCTAACTTGGTGACAAGCTTTTATTTGCTGTATCATTTGCCTGCCCTTTTTTTTAGGATAACCACAGAATCTCTTTTCCAGTCTTTTAGAATTTACCAATTATTTTAAGATTTATAAATGTATTAAAGTATTTCCTCAAGAGGCCACAAAGCTGCTCAGCCAAGTCACATAAAAGTCTGAGGAACAAGCTACCCATCATTACCAAATGACCATCTTGGTCAGGCATTTTTTCTCTTTTTGGGATGCGCATTTTATCCCTTCCTGAATTGCAGGTGCATCACGATAATGTATGTCATCCTTACAGGACAAAAATATATTGTCCTGCTCATTTCAAACAGATATCTCTGTTTTCTTCAACACTGGACCACGGCTGATAAAGAAATTTCCGTTGTTCATAAGACTTCAAATAAATATTCTCCCCCAAATAATTGTCAGCTGTTTATGGTAGTACAATCAGTACTACCAACCATTAACTTTTTCCCCTCTCTGCCTCCACTGTTCATACACCCTTATCAAATTTTCTTCCAGAACAGTCCCATTCCCAGAAAAGGTCTCTACCTTGATCCTTTCAAGATACTTTAAGGAAGACACTCCCCACTTTCTTTGTGTTCTTGGCAGGTTATTCATAGTCTGCCTCTGATCCAAACTAAAATTCTGCATTTCCTGGAAGGATATTCTGAAGGGGTCTGGTGTTTCAGGTGAGGACTACCAAACTTACTGCAAATTCTTCAGCCCTCTCAGTCAACCTTTTGCAGTAGGGGGCTGAGCTCAAGAAAAACACATTGCTAATACTGACTTAAGTACAATGGGTTGAAGCTCAGCGTGAAACTTATGCATAGTGCTAACTTGACTGTACCAATCTGAAAACATGTTGCTTGTGTTTACTTGTACTTTAAGAGCATGCTGCTACCATATGTGTAAGAGCACAATCTGTTCCTGAAGGCAGTTTCTTATTTTTAAATTTTTATCCAAATTTACTCAACTACTGCTAGTACAGAATTAAAGAAAACATCCATACATAGAAAAGTGCACAGTAACTGCTTTCTGCTTGCCCTCTCCAAAGCCCAGCTCTTGCTTTTTTAGTACAGAAAGAAAAGTCTGTGATATTTTCTGCAGCAGAAGAGAAAATATGAGGAGCTCGGTCACAACTACCTGTTACTTACAGCAAACATTCTGCTCAAAGATTCTCTTATAATGTAAGTTTCTGTGACACTGCTTACCTACTGAAATTGGACAAAAGAACAAAATATGGAGGTCAGCTATTTTGTTGCATAGTCCAGCACACTTATTGCATAGTCTTGAATAAAACCTCAGAGAAAAAACAGCAAGAGTATTTTTTTTTTTCCTGTAGTTTCTTCCTTTAATTCCTAGGTGTGATAAAATTGAGATCTGGACCAAACACACACTGTAAATTCAACTCTGATTTTATTTGTAACATAGGAAATACATCAAGATTCTTATTTTCTAGCCTGACTCACAATCAGTCTCAGAAATTAAAGATGGAAGAAAAATATTTTCTTAAAGAGCACATAATTGCTATAACATTGCTTGCACTATGCTATGTAGGTATTGAATAGCACAGATTTGTGAAAGGCAAAGTTCCCCTGCTTATCCCTCTGCATTAATTTCTGTTTTCTAGCTGATACTAAAAGTTGGTGTGGAGAAAATTTGAAACAGTAGTTGTTGGCTGATCCAGGAAGTTGAGCAAAAGATCAAGCTGTTGTCGGATGTGTAGTGCTATCTGTGTATTACTAATTTCAGTGCTGTGAGGATTTCCCTTTCAGTTTGGACTACCTACCACAAAAGGGAGAAAACACAAAGGCAAAAATTTGTTTATTTCTCCTTTCAAGCTTTTATAGCCATTGTGCATTATCTGACATTTTTCTTAAAGCTACAGTTCCTGGAATTCAGTAGTTGTCTAAACATCTTCAGTTTCATTCAAAGCAAAAACCACCTGCCTTTGTAGTGTCAAAGGAAATTTGCAAACCTGCCCTAAAAGTTCTGCAAATGAAAGTAAGGAAAGTGGCAAGCAAATAAACAAAAACCAAAATGCATTACTCATTTGAGATGCAATTTATATTATCTGAATTATCCAGGTTGTAAATATCTCTTACAGCTTTCTTTTATACAAACAAGTGACAAGTAGTCTTTTTCCCCTTTCCTTCAATTCTATGACTGTGCAAGCTGCAGTTCCATTCTCCTTCTTGTGCTGATGGTAAGATGCAGCCACAGGCTGTGGTGTGGTCTGTGCAGCTCCTCATCCATCTTGTCTAACGTGGAATGGATGCCACAATTCCTGGTAGCAGTGAGAGACTGCATTGTGCTGGCTGACATGCCATACCAAGTATCCCAGCCTATCCTTCCACTTTGGTTTTCTCCCTCTTGTTCAATGTTGGTATCGGCTATTGCATTCTTCATATAGACAACCATGCACGAAGTGGCTGTATCAAATCAAACACTCGTTCAGCTCTGAGGATTATCAGGCAATCTAGCACCAGCAATACCAGGTGATATGTTGCCACGTGAAAGCCTGCAGAACAACCAGTTCAAACCAAATGACACAGAGAGAGTGAATGCATTAGTGTTGGCAGAGCCCACCACATTCTAAGAAAAGGGCAAGGAAAAATACCCATTTCCTAGTGGTCACCTACACAAAGGGAAAGAAGAAGTTATCTACCTCTCTTTGGATAATGATACACTTTTCTTGAAAGTTCATTTATATGCTGTCACAACAGAAGTGCAGATTAGGTGTCTTCTTCTTTCCTGTGGGCATCCAAAAAGTCATTGCTGGTATGCACATAATGAAGCAGTGTTTTATTAGCAATTCTATACTGGGTTTTATCCTTTTCTGGGGTGGGAAGGGGAGAAGCTAAGGAGATGACAGAAGCCAGGAAAGGCATGGGAAAGAAATGTCCAGATTTAATGTCCTTAAATTTATGTCTTTCAATAATTATGTATGATGTATAAATATAGTTACATATATTAATATAATTATGCCATTATATTCATAGGAACAAAAGTCCTTTATTGCATTCACATTAAATATCGTAAATTATTCTTTTAAGTTAGCATTACAATTTGGAGATTGGTCTTCTGAGTCATTGGTCTTATTAGAAAGAAATAATAGTCAGTAGGTTTATGGAGACACAGGGCTTTGTTAAGAATTAGTCTATTTCGGACTGTGTCTGCTGCATGCTTTCATTCCTTACTGTCTAAATAAGTTTTGTGGAATGTAAAGGTTCTGATATTGTTGACATAATATTAAAAATAAATAAAAATGAAAATGTTCTCAAACAGATGCTTGACTTAAAAAATGACCTTATCTGTTGCAGATACCTTATTATTATTCTGAATTAAGTTCCTAATTCTTCTCAGTATTCTTGACCTTTCCTAATTCTGAGTTGGGCCTCAGAATCTGCATAGAAACAGAATAATTTTGGTTGGAAAAGACCTTTCAGATCATTGAATCTAACACATGCATGGTTTCTAGCAAAAAAGCATATTAATTATGTGTATGAGCAGTCTCACAAGCCATTTCTGAAATATGGGCACTAGAAATACAGTTGTAAAGGCCTGATTTGAGCATTGTTATGCCCTCACTCAAGAACAGCTGCAATGGGAAACTTTCAGGTTTAGGCAATAAACTGGGCCTGCTCTGTTCTTCATGCACTTTTCTTTCCTTGTGGCAGCTTGGCAAGCTAGAAGGCTCAGTAACAATTTATATGACTAGATGGGTTTTGCTGGCTTCTGAAGAAGGGCATTAGGCATGAAAAACAGACAGTGCTCTTATCACTGTCACCAACAGTCAAAGCAATCCATTCACAGGACAATTTGCTGCCCATCTGCATCTTTTCTGTGAAAGCCTTGTATCAGCTTTGGTCCCAGAGACAATTTACCAGCAAGTCACAAAAACATATAGCCAGGTTGCACTTGACACCTTGAAGTAAAAATCTCCCACTGTTTCCTATAGCAGAGGTAGCTCCATTATACCATAATATGATATCAGTAACTACCTCAGAACCTAAAAGTTATATCCCACCTGGCTCTTTCACTAGAACAGGAGAAATAAAGAGAGAAAGAAAAATAATCAAAACAAACAGAAAATATAAACCAAATGAGCTGCACTGTAATGGACTGCAAAACCAAGAGTAACTATGTCCCCATATTTCCTCTTCATCACAGTAGATCACACTCACTACTGAAATGCCACAGAAACTAACAAGGCAACCTCTAAACAACCTTTGGGTTTTTCTTTTCCCTACAAATGCAGCATGTTGCAGACCACAAAGGTAGAAAGGTCATCCTGTGATTCTCTCTCTCAACTCTGTTGGTAACACTGTTTGGGGAACAGTGGGGGCAACATCTGTGCCTTTGTTTCAGCAGCTGCCACACACACAGCCATTACAGCTCCAGTCCAGTGTGTTTCCAGAACCATGCATCTTGTTTGCCTTCTCCACAGATGCTGCCAAACAGCAAACACTATATCGTTTAGGCATGGAGCAAAAGATCTGACTTGAACATTATTGTGCTGGGTGCACTGTTTCAATATTGGAAGACAAACCATGACATATGGGAGTCCAGCAGTAAGTACTGTTTTGTTTTGAGACCTCCAGTGAGGTTTTCCAGGGATATTCAAGTCCTTACTATTTCTTTTCTACCAGATACTTTCTTATCTATTATATAATGGATGAGCCTCAGTTTCTGGGTCCTGTTGACAAATGCTTGACCTACATGCTGGTAGTTATGTGCAGCTGGGCAGGATTATGAACCACTCTGCATTTGTCAGTACTCCAGTACCTTTGCTCAGCACAGCCAGTGTGCTGTTTTCTTTTTTCTCTTGTTTTGCATGACCTGATGGTTAAAAAAAAAAGAAAAAAAAAAAAAAAGGCTATATGTGGCTTAAGCCAGGGGTGTCAAACTCATTTTCAATGTAATTTTAGGACTGTATAAATGTAGGAGTAGTTACATTTATACAGTCCTAACATTACATTCGGCCTTTCCAAGGCAACCGCGAGGCTTATGTGGCCCCAGGTGAAAATTAGTTTGACACCCCTGGCTTGAGAGCACAATGAGTATCTTGATCTTCCCTGTTCCCTTTTTCTCCTGGTCAGTGTAATCTTAAAGAATTACATTATTTTTTTATCTATTTTCATAAATCACAGAATCACAGAATAGCTCAGGTTGAAAGATAATTTGATTCAACCTTTAATTTTAATTTGAAGTATCTCACTAGCATGATAGCTTAGTCATTACTTAGTACATCAGAATGTGGATATCAATTTTAGGTCACACTGAAAGCTTAGCAAAAGTCACCTTACATTTTGGCTTATAATGAATTGAAAGAATATGCTGAAATATCTACAGAAGCAGCTTCTTCTCCTGCCATCCCTGAATATACACTGTACTGCTTGCTGCTCAAAGAGGATTTCTGAAATTTTATTTCCATCTAAACTCTGCTCAGCCACTGAGAGATGACACATTTACAATGCAAGATAGAGATACACAGCGGATATCCTTGTTTAGATCCAAGTTTGTAACAGTTCACTATACTCTTAAATTGAAATACTGTAATGTTTGAGCTCTTCACTCTCTCTGTGTTATTGTTAATTGTGGTTCCTGTGAATCTTCAGCTATATAAATACAAGATGAGGCTAGGGAGTAGTTCTGAAAAAAAAAAAAGCAGCCAGTGTTTACAGTGGAACGGAAGCCCAACATGAATTAAGACTACAATATTTTCACCAAGTTTACCCCCAGAAACTGGAATTATAAACAAAAATTTTACACTTGAGGCACCTCTCGCCCATTTCAGCTAGAACAGTATCTACTTTAGGAAAACACATTTTTAAGGAAGACGTGGAAGAAGTGAAGAAACCCAGAGCAGGAAACTCAAAGGCCTAAGGAAGAGACACAAAACAGACCAAAACAAAAAGCCTGAAGAGTAAAATAGAGGAAATTCAGTCTTTCTGTGAGTGCTTCAAAAGGAAAAGGGAATAAGCCTCACACCAAATCCATGACAATGGATCAAGAAATAACAGACTTAAATCCATTTTTAAGTAGTACTTGTGGACTAGTATTATTAAACTGAAAATAGACACCTAACCATAATTAGAAAATATACAAAATGACAATTCCTCTTCTAAATGGTATGGGTTAGGGGAGAAAATTATGCATATGTACTATATTTAAATGCTCAGCCTCTTTTAAACAAAACTAATCAGTGAGTTTTCACTCTGAAAAAGTTTACATGACACCAACTCTACCACTAAAAATGCAACACATAAAGTGTTTTCCTTATCTTCAGAGTGCTCTGTGAGAGATCCAGATTCCCTCATTGCAAAAGGCTGATGATGGTGTGGAAAGTGAAATGCCAAATTTGAACACGATTGGTTGAAGAGACAATAGAAAGGAGTGGGAAATCAACAAATTATCTTTGTTTTGGAAATCTCAAAGTCTCATTTTAGGCTTATGGTAAAACACGTGTCTTAAACACAGGCACTGGGGAGGCTCAAATTAGAACTGCCTGCAGGCAGCTAGTCTTCCAGACGGAGATTACTTTGCCTCAGTGGTACTACAGTCTGCATCTGTCCCACCTGTCACATATTGCACTGCTAAGGAAGTATCATCTGCACTACAATTAGTCCCTTCTTTATTTTATTTCCTTTTCTCTTGAACAACCAATGAATGTCACTGGAAACCCCTGTCCCTTCCTTTGCTTTCCAACAAACCAAGTAACCGCAACTAAGCCCTGTGTACAGGGTTCAGGCATTGTGCTGGAAGGCACTTCGTGGATATCCAGGCATTTCAGCAGAATCATAGAACAGTCTAGGTTGGAAGGGACCTTCAAAGGTCATCTAGTCCAACCCCCCTGCAATGAACAGGGACATCTTCAACTAGATCAGGTTGCTCAGAGACCTGTCCAGCCTGGCCTTGAATGTTTCCAGGGACGGGGCATCTACCACCTCTGAGCAACCTGTTCCAGTATTTTACCACCCTCATTGTAAAAATTTCTTCCTCATGCCCAGCCTGAATCTCCCTTCTTTTAGTTTAAAACCATTGCCCCTTGTCATGTTGCAACAGGCCCTGCTGAAAAATCTCTCCCCATCTTTCTAATAAGCCTCTTTATATAATGGAAATCTGCAATAAGGTGTCCCTGGACCCTTCACTTCTCCAGGCTGAACAACCCCAACTCTTTGTCTTTTCTCATTAGGAGAGGTGTTCCATCCCTCTGATAATTTTTGTGGCCCCCATTTAGACTGTCTCCAACAGCTCCATGTCTTTCTGAGGGCTGACAAGCTAGATGCAGTACTTCAGGTGGGGTCTCACCAGAGCAGAGTAGAGGGTAGAATCACCTCCCTTGACCTGCTGACCATGCTTCTTTTAATGCAGCCTAAGATACAATTTACCTTCTGGGCTGCAAGTGCATATTGCCAGCTCATGTCCGAGCTTTCCTCTACCAGTACCCTCCAGTCCTTCTCTGCAGGACTGCTCTTAATCCCTTCATGCTCCAGCCTGTATGGATACTGGGGGTTGCCCCAACCCAGGTGCAGGACCTTGCACTTGGCGTTGCTGAACCTCATGAGGATCACGTGGACCCACTTCTCAAGCTTGCCCAGGTCCCTCTGGACGGCATCCCATCCCTTAGTCATGTCAACTGCACCACTCAGCTTGGTGTCATCCGCAAACTTGCTGAGGGTATGCTCAATCCCTCTGTTTATGTCATCGATGAAAATATTAAATAGTACTGGTCCCAGTACAGACCCTTGAGGGGATTGCACTTGTTACCAGTGTCCATCCAGACATGTTCATCCATAATGTTACTTTTAAGTTTGAGCTATCCAAACTAGTGGTTACAATGTAGAGACATTCCAGCACCAAAACATAGGTAGCAGGAGTTGAGGTTTACTTGTAAGGAAGAAGACAAATGAAAACAGGGTAACAGTTATAAGATGGCTTTTTGCAAGCTGTTTTTCCTTCAAGATTTATGGACATGGATAAGTTTCACATGTAAGTTTTTAAAGAAGCAATGAAAACTAGTAGATTTGTTAACCTATGATGATATTTTCCATTTGATAGTTAGATTGGCAGTGTCAATTCTATCAGTATTTGTGCCTGTATTTGAGGACAAGGTGGTCAAAAATCTCTTGTGAATGTGGCATCAGCTCATACATTTCTGAATGCAGCATAGCTTTCTGAAGAAAATAAACAATTAGGCTTGGAATTAATTCAGTTCGCTCATCTGAGCTCATCTTTCTGATGTTTCACCAGTCTCTTACAAAGTACAAAATAAACTCAAACCTGAGCAACTGAATTGAGGTGCCTTTGCCGAAGTGGACCATTTGATTAAGTTCAGGAAGCATGTCTGGTTTGTTTCTGGTATGCTTCTATACTTGTCAGCTAGAACAAATCAGACAGAATTAGGTTACATTTTTGTATTCTGAATTAATCTTCTAGTAGGTACTTATTACTCACCTGAAAAATTCAACAGCTTAAGTGAAAATACAATAAATAAAAGCAATGCAAGATATTCAAGAGGTGAGGCTGGATTTGAATTTTTTCCAATATATTTTGCCTATAAAACACCTTTAAGCCAGCAAAAATGTAATTGTTTTGTTAGTATTAAGCTCTCCTTGTAAAGCTTAGGAAAAAAAAAACACCAAGCAAGATGGACTAACCTGGAAAAAGGCTCAAGCCTAAGAAATACTGACACTCAGAAACTTCCCTCTGAATTATTGTTGTTTCTGGAAGGGAAATCTAATCCACATCCATTTTTTACAGTCATACATGCTGATTAAAATGGAAAGGATTCAGAGCTGTGGATGTCACTTAATGCACAGCTCCCTGATCACAGTGAAAAAGCCTCCGCTCTCCTGCATATCCCTGGAATTAGGGTTGTAACTTCCAGCACAACAGCAAGGCTTGTCACACTCAACAAGAGAACTATCAAACCACAGCAAGGTGGCTACTTTCAAGTTTATAATGATAAAAAGTCACTAGCATAATTGTAAACTGGTGACAATGCCCTTTTCTTCTTTCCTCCTCTATATAATTTGCTATAAAACACCAGCAAGTGTCTGTAAACCTTCCTCTGGATATCAAATAAGCTTTGTTGACAGGAGTCTTTGGCAGATGGTACACAAGTGAAATGGAAGATCTTATTAAGTTTTCTTGGATAACACTCTTTAAAACCAAACAGGTAGCATGGGACTATGCAAGTGGCCATCCCCTTTCCCTTATTATTTGATGTTTAGAGGAGCATGAGGAAAGGAGGGCAGTAAAACAGCCTTGTTTCAACAAAAGGGATGGAGGAGAGTAGGAAGCATGGTAAGAGGCACAGGGGCAGAAGGCATCTGCCAATGAGAACAAAAGTGCTAATGAAGAGCTTTCATACTTTATATATTAGTCAAGCAGACCCAGCGTGCCAGGCATTACTGTCCACAATCTATTTGATAAAAGTGATGTGAAAAAAAACACAAGGTATTTCACTTCATATCTCCTCCTTCCATCCTCAAAGACAACTTCTTATACTCTTTAAAGATGACTTGTGTTTCACTAATAGTTTAAGGGAAACCCAAGTGATGCCCCAATTTCTTCCATTCACCTGGGAAAGGAATTTCAAAGTCCCAGTCTGCAAGAAGCTAGCACCTGGGGAATGGTGTCCTTTAGCTCCCAAACTTCTTGCCACGCCTTTGTTGCATCTTTGCCATACCAGGAAATGTCATGCTAAGAACCCAGTAAGCAAAAATCAAAGCACCATGTTTATATAGTCATAAAAATTGCTCTGAAGCACCCTACAGGTATATCCGGAAACAGGACTGACACACTGACATGTGTCTCTGCTAGAGATTTCTCCTTTAAAAAAATTTTAGCCATGCAGAGAGAAAGCAAACAAGGGGACTAAAACCACCAAAGGAAAAGGTGGTTTTAGAACAAATTGTTTAAAACAAGATGTTTTATGGAAGAGACCATTCCACCATTTGAAAAGACCACTTATTGCCCTACTGGAGGTCAGGTTGTGAGGAGCATATCAGGACACCAAGGCAAGAGCAAAGTTTCTTGTTCAAATGTGCAGTTTCAGTCTGTCTGTCTCTCATCATCCTTTGCTGAGCCCAGCAATTGTACATGTAGTTCAGGTTCATTCTGTGAGGCAGGACATGCATTGCAGAACCTCACCAGTTCTTCCAAAGCAGTTCAACCAAAAGGAAATCCTAGATCCAAAGCATCTTCAACTTACATAAAAAACATGCCCATGTCATGGCTCAGTATTCTTTTCAGAACAGAAAAGTGTGGAGTTAACATTCTCATCAGGCTGTGGATCACATATTTGCTTCTGTGCTAAGTGATCATAATTGTTATTTCCTTCAATTAAGTGCCCATAATCAGCTGCTTTAATATTGTGCCAACAAGACAGCTGCATTAGAACAGTTTCGTTTCTTTTCGTATCTTTGCTTGCACTAATCACAAACTTTTATGTGAATGTCATTGAATTAGGCATCAAAAAATCCCCAGTGTCATGATTAAACATCTTCTCTAAGAAGGGAAATTGAGTCACAGAAAGGTCCTTTGCTTTGGCCATGGCAATCCATTTCAACTCTGGCAGCAGATAGAAAAAGACCTCCACAGTGCCAGCACATCAGACAGCATCCCCTTCACATAGGATCATGCTCTTCTGCATCTCATTCATACAGGGATAGTCTGTACAGAAGTTACACTTCTTCTAGCATCTGGGAGAGAAGGTGGGGCAAGGAAAAGAAAGATAGGAGGAGGTGAAGAGGGAGGGGACAGGGAGCAGTTGCTTCCAAAATAAATGTTTGTCTTTTTTATAACATAAGGAACAAGGTGTGGGGCAGCTGACATGGGAATATGAGTAAGGAGGCTGGGAATCTATTCACAGCTTCTGGCCTGTGTCTAACTGCATGGCTTCAAACAGTTAGTTTTCTCGGTTAGTTTTCTGTTTCTTTTGTATCTTTACCTGATTAATCCTCAGGTGATTTAACCTGGGGATTGAAAATCATGCCGGCATACTTTGGGTGGGGAATTAAAATACTGCTGTTCAGCGTCAAGCATGGTCAGGCAGGGCATCTCTTTGCAGGGCACTGCTGGCCTTGGTGCTACCACTGGAAGGAGGAGGTGGAAGGGATCCCTTATTGCCTGCTCGCAGTATGCTGGAAGGCAGTGGCAGCAGTGTCAAAGGTTGTTTGATGAAGTGGCAGTCAGAAAGCACATTTCAGGTTGCTGCCTCACTGTATTAAGGGCCTATTTTTATCCAGTAATTTAAGTTCAAGGACATCTCTCCTCCAGTTTTGGAGCTCTTTGTTAGCTCTTTGCTCTAAATTATTAAAAGACTGCACCTCCTTCTTACAGGCAAGTGCAGGAGGCTTAAACAAAAAGTGGAGCTGGTATGGTAAGCATATGTTTTTTTCAAGGACAGATGCCTAGGGGAATGGTCCCTTGTATCCAAACATTGCCCAAAAAAGGTCGTACCAAAGTGGCCATTTGCAACACAACACAGGGTGGCTTCACAGCTGCCTCTTCTACAATCTGTGCTGCCAGTGCCTTGCAGGGTATGTGCAGAGAACTGGAGACAGGTATAAAACACAATACAGGCAGCAAGCACTCCTGTATTGCTGCTGAAAGAGCTCTGAAAGGCACCCCATATTAGAAATCCAGTTCCTCCCCTTACACTCAAGGCTGCTACAGGCTGGAGGGAGAACCCTGAGTTTTCACATAAAGCATTATAGATACTGAGACCTACACAGAAACTGTCTTCCTGGACTCATACTTTATGCCACTCTAGTGGGTGGCTGGATGATTTGTTTCAAGCATTTTTAAATGCTCCTGAAGTAGTCTAGGGAAAAATCTACTCACTTTGATGTCTACAATTTTCCCCAGCTCCCACACTCTTCTTGGTTCCTCCAGGAGAGAGTATTCATTAAAGATCATATTTCCTTTTTGGTTTTGTAATTTGTAGACTCTCAAGAACAGAAGTTACCATGAACAGCAAGGCTACGGCCTTCCCTCATGCTGTGAAATATTAGTAGTAGTCATGCCTTCAATATATTTTGTAGAAAGCATCTTTAAAAGCATTCAGCACAAGCCTTGTTAAAAATTAACTCTTTCTTCCAAGGATTTGCCAGATGATCTCAAGCTACATCCAGCAAGGATAATTTTATAACATGTATGAAATGAGATACTTTTAATATTTTATCTAATTGAATATTGACTAATTAGTTTGCCATGAAGCTGGCACATTGAAAGGGCAAAAGGACATAGAACATATCCTTCCCTTTCCCTTTCTTTTTTCAGGGTGGTAGGTGTGAAAGGCCACCATCTTAGTTTTGAGGCAGAAAAGAATTTTTTTTTGTTACTGAAATAACATCAATACCAACTTATATCATTATAAACACACATGGGCACCACAAATGTGACCCAAGCAGTTTATCATCTAAGCAACATGTAGAAAGGGAGGAGCAGAATTAAAAATGAGCGATGAGTGAATATAGATAGAAAATTATGTATTCATATATTTCTCTTTTCTTGGTCAGGCAACACGTGGATCTCCAGACATTCACATCATCAAGTAATCTACTTTTCTGTATGCTAGTAGGCATGAGCATATGGGTAGATTTCATCTCAAGCAAACTAGGGTCAATAGTCAGGATGATCTCAAGGCAGAAGGTCATAGACTGCTGTGGTTAGTGATGACCTGAGAAGGTAAATATTCTGAGTTAAAAGAGAGAAAGACAGCAATTCTATCTGAAAACCAAAATGTCCTCCCTACTGCTATACAGAATATCTTTTGCAGATCATCCAATCCATGATTCATTTTACCCAAGCAGAGTATAAGGGAAACAAATACAGAGATGATCCCACAATAGGTGCAGAGTCAAGAAACAGCAGAAAGAGGAGAAAAGGGAGAAAAAGTTTTGTCTTTGTTAAGATTTAACATTCAGGCTAATGGTCACTTAAATTCTAAGAACACTGCACATTCAGTGCATCTCTGTTTATCCTCAAACAACAAACTTTGTGGAGATTACAGCATATAAAGCAAATAAAGCAAATACCTGAGAACCTATTAGATTGGTGCACAAATAGTTGCAATTTTTGCATTGTTGAAATTTGCCATTTGATGTTGGAATACATTCTTAAATAAATGTGGTTATACTACACAGCATTTGAATGTACTTTTTTTGCTTTATGATTTTTGCTACTGACATTACTTGTGGTTTATTTTATATTCATTTTAGATGATGGAAATTATGTTAGACAAAAAGCAAATTTGCGCAATTTTCTTATTAGAGTGCAAAATGCATTGTAAAGCAGCAGAGACAACTCACAACATCAACAGCGCATTTAGCCCAGGAACTGGTAATGAACATACATTGCAGTGGTGAAGAAGTTTCACAAAGGAGACAAGAGGTTTGAAGATGAGGAGCATAGTGGCTGGCCATCAGAAGTTGACAACGATCAATTGAGAGCAATCATCGAATCTGATCCTCTTGCAGCTACATGAGAAGTTGCTGAAGAACTCAGGGTTGACCACTCTATGGTCAGTCAGCATTCGAAGCAAATTTGAATGGAGAAAAAGCTTGATAAATGGGTGCCTCATGAGCTGACCAAAAATCCAAAGCATCGTCATTTTGAAGCGTCATCTTCTCTTATTCTATGCAACAACAAAGAATCATTTCTTGATTGGATTGTGACATGCAATGAAAAGTGGATTTTATATGACAACTGGTGACCACCAGCACAGCAGTTGGACTGAGAAGAACCTCCAAAGCACTTCCCAAAGCCAAACTTGCACCAAAAAAGGGTCACGGTCACCGGTGCTGTGCTGCAGGTCTGATCCACTACAGCTTTCTGAATCCCAGTGAAACCATTACATCTGAGAAGTCTGCTCAGCAAATCAATGAGCTGCACTGAAAGCTGCAGCTCCTCCAGCCAGCATTGTTCAACAGAAAGGGCCCAATTCTTCTCCATGACAATGCCCGACCACATATCACAAAACCAATGCTTAAAATGTTGAATGAATTCGGCTACAAAGTTTTATCTCATCTGCCAGATTCACCTGACCTCTTGCCAAGTGACTACCACTTCTTAAAGCATCTTAACAACTTTTTACAGGAAAAATGCTTCCACAGCCAGCAAGATGGAGAAAATGCTTTCCAAGAGTTTGTAAAATCCTGAAGCACTGATTCTTACACTTCAGGAACAAACTTATTTCTCATTGCCAAAATGTGTTGATTGTAATGGTTCCTATTTTGATTAATAGAGAAGTGTTCAAGCCTATTTATAATGATGTAAAATTCATTGTCCAGAGCCACAATTACTTTTGCACCAACCTAATACATCTGTACTGCTTGTCCTAAGGTAGAGTTCAATTGAAAACTAAACATTGAAGGGTTATGGAATACATCCTATTAGTATTATAACACCTGAGATTTTTAACCTCTCCTACCCTGTTTCAGTATTCCTGTATCACCATTAAATCTCACAGAACCCTTACACCTTTCTGATGGCACAATTCCCTGAAGAAAACATGGATTCCCAATATAAATAAATGTATACACCTTTTTTTTTTTTTTTTTTTCCCCTGGAAGAATGCTGCTTCTGCATCATTATAGTACTGGTGGGTTCTTCAGGATAAACAAGAAATTCTGCCACAAGTGTGGCAAAAGGGAGATGCTTAAGGCAAGAGAATTTGTCTAGATCTCTAGCCTGCCCAGATTTCTCAACATTTTTGGTACAGAATAATCAGTCTCATCCAAGTGCTATATCATCCAAGCCTCACAGCATAGAAATGAGGAAAGCTGGCATATCGTTTCTTTGGTCTCCTGATGTTCTGCAGCACAACCAAATTGACAGTTATTTCTGACAGCAAAATAGCCATGTTAGGAGTAGCCATTCTGCAGTACAATGAAGTTGACACATAACCATGAAAACATTTCTTCCAAGTCAGTATATCCCTGGTAAGATCTGTCTTTAGAAATTCAAATGTTACAGTTGGACAACAACTGTCAGATATGAGCACATATAAGACATTATTAGGTTGGTAGCTTTTGTTTCCTGAACATATCTGACTTGCAAGTGAAGATTCATTCTCCTTTCAATTAACGAGTCTTCACTAAATTCCTTCAACATTTTTTAGAAATAGAATGTCCTGAGCTGGAAGGGGCTGACAAGGATCATCAAGTCCAACTCTTGTTCCTGCATATGACAACCCCACAGTTCACACCATGTGTCTGAGGGCATTGTCTGGTTGCTTCTTGACTACTGTCAGGCTTGGGGCTACCTCCTTGGAGAGCCTGTTCCAGTGCTCCACCACCCTCTGGGTGAAGAACCTTTTCCCAAGGTCCAATCTAAACCTCCCCTGGCGCATCTTCCTGCCATTCCCTCAGATTCTGTCATTGGTCGCCAGAAAGAAGAGATTGGTGCCTGCTCCTCTTCCTCCCCTTGTGAGGAAGCTGTAGACCATGACAAGATCTCCCCTCAGTCTCCTGCTCTCCAGACTGAACAAACCAAGTGACTTTAGCTGCTCCTCATATGGCTTCCTCTCCAAACTCTTCACCAACTTTGTAGCCCGCTTCTGGACACTCTCCAGTAGCTTTATATCCTTTTTATCTTGTGGTGCCCAGAGCTGCACACAGTGCTCCAGGTGAGGCTGCACCACTGCAGAGCACAGAGGGACAGTCACCTCCCTCACCGAGCTGGCAATGCTGGGCTGGATGCACCCAGGACACAGTTGGGCCTCTTGCCTGCCAGGGCACACTGTTAGCTCATGTTCAACTTGCTGCTAACCAGAACCCCTGGATTCTTCATCATGGACTGGCTCAATCCATCACACTCCTGACATGACATGTGGCAATAAGAAAAAACATTGACATTTAAAATGTACATTGATGCTTTTCTATCTTAAAAAAAAAAAAAAAAAAGTTTTAAAATGCTGTTTACTGCACCAAATGTTAAATATTATCCTTAACATTGTTTAATGGTATTTATTCTGGAAGCATTGTTGAACTTCTAAGACTCTTCATACATTTTAAGGGGGATTATCTTCTCAGCTTAAATTTATGTTTTTCTCACCATGACAAGGTGTGGAGGATTAACTCAAGCAACTCTGAGTGCTTTCAAGTACACTTGCACATAGACATCTACTCTGAAAATAAAACTAGCATCATTTCAACTCAAAACTGTTGTGACCAGCTATTTCCTTTTGAAATAAGAGTAACTAAATGTTTTCATCTTATGAAATTATCAGTCTGTTTCTCATGAATGAAAACAGTTGAGGTCCTCTGGTTCTTGAGCTTGCTCTTGGGAGTCTGTGTTGTAGAATTAACTATGATTTCAGCAATACAGGAGAGGAACACTTATTATAATGGCACCTTGGGGCATTGTTTTGCATGATTGTAGAGCCCTGTTTTGCAATAGCCAAGGCAGATGACAATTTAACTTTAAAAGTTAATTCCTGAGTACCTTCAAATCACATTCTGTTTGGTCCATAGTGATATTTAGCCTGTCTCGGGAAGATACAGAGTATAGGGATCCAAATAATGTGTCAGTTGAGCAATGGTTTTCTGAAATTTTGTTTAAATAAAACATTTTTTTTTAAGCCATACTTTTATTTTCATAATTTTTTATTCCCCCTCACATTATAGGAAGTAGTTGCAACTCTCAGTGTGTCCAAGTTGGCCACAGTTGCTCAAACATTTACTTCAAGTAGATTCGGTAGGGCAGGGAGCTGAAAGAATGTCTCAGTGTTTAGGATTTACGCTATAGATGTGGCTATATATATATAAATATATAATAATAAAAAATAGATTATATATATAATTTAGGGAAGCAAAACTGAAGCATGCTCTAAAAAGATTTCACTGAGCATACATGATGTGAGTGGGATATTCTGGCAACACACATGACTGCCACTGAGCCCAGACCAGCCATCACCCACCAAACCTGGGTACAGTCAGCCGAAACGTGACTCAGGAAGAGAGTTGAACAGTGTCTGTGCTTTCCTGTTCAGTCTTCCTGTTCAGTTTTTAATGGTTCTGTCTTCATTTGGGGAATTATTTTTCTGCTGTTAGAGTACATTCAGAAGGCCTTTAGTCTATTTTCAAACAGGATAAAACTGCATGGGTAAATCACCACCAGAAAAAAAAAAAATTAAAAAGGTAAGCATCAAGTTCTGGGAGGTAAAAAATTACAGAGGGATCCTAAGCAGGGGGAGAAAGGGAGAAGAACAATCTGGGACTGTGAGCAGAGTGTGAGAAAAGGACAGTACGAACAGGGTGGGGCACTGGAAAGAGTGGGAAGGTGTGAGCATCAGTCAATGCTTATAAATATCTCAAGGGTGAGTGTCAAGAGGATGCAACCAGACTCTCTTCAGTGGTGCCCAATGATAGGATGAGGTGCAACAAGCACAGACTGAAGCATAGGAGGTTCTGTCTAAACATGAGGGGAAACTTTTTTACTTTGAGGATGCCAGAACACTGAAACAGGCTGTCCAGAGAGGTTGTGGAGTCTCCCTCCCTGGAGACATTCAAAACCCACCTGGAGGCACTCCTGTGCAATGTACTCCAGGTGAACCTGCCTTAGCAGGTGGATTGGACTAGATGATCTCCAGAGGTCCCTTCCAACCCCAACCATTCTGTGATTCTGAGAGAGACGATGAAAGGACACAGTGACATCTCATAAGCACACACTGCTTTCTACTTATCCTGGGATATGAAAGTTTTCCTCATCGGAAATTCTGATCCACATGAGCTTCCTGCTCTTCTGCTGGCACTTGCACAAGGATTTTGTACTAGCTTGAGAACAGAAAAAGGAGACATAGAAAGACAGACACTAGTTTCTGTTCATCTGCTTAAAATTACTGTAAATGCCTTCTGAAAAGCTACCAGTGTTTGGAGACACAGAAGCTTTTGGTTGGTTTCTTTCCTGTACCTATTAGCTATTATGCAATTCAAATATTACAAAGTATGTCAGTTATCCTCAGTAGAATATATATATGATGATGAATTAGTTTCTTTGTTCTTCTAAATTATGGTATATGTGAGAAAAACTAGCAAGGAGTCCTGTAGCACCCTTTATCTTGGTCATATTAGTGACACAGCTACACATGTACACAATTACTACAAGCACCTTTATCTAAAAAATAAAATCACAGAATCACACAGAATCACAGAATGTTAGGAATTGGAAGGGACCTCGAAAGATCATCTAGTCCAATCCCCCTGCTGGAACAGGAACACCTAGGTGAGGTTACACAGGTAGAGGTCCAGGCAGGTCTTGAATGCCTCTAGAGAAGGAGACTCCACAATCTCCCTGGGCAGCCTGTTCCAGTGTTCTGTTACCCTCACTGAGAAGAAGTTTCTTCTCAAATTTATGTGGAACCTTTTGTGTTCCAGTTTGTACCCATTAACCCTTGTCATATCATTGGCTGTCACTGAGAAGAGCCTTGCTCCATCCTTGTGACACTCACCCTTCATATATCTGTAAACATTAATGAGGTCACCCCTCAGTCTCCTCTTCTCCAAGCTAAAGAGACACAGCTCCCTCAGTCTTTCCTTGTAAGGGAGATGCTCCACTCCCTTAATCATCTTTGTTGCCCTGTGCTGGACTCTCTCCAGCAGTTCCCTGTCCTTCTTGAACTGAGGGGCCCAGAACTGGACACAATATTCCAGATGTGGTCTCACCAGGGCAGAGTAGAGGGGGAGGAGAACCTCTCTCGACCTACTAACCACCCCCCTTCTAATACACTCCAGGATGCCATTGGCCTTCCTGGCCACAAGGGCACAGCGCTGGCTCATGGTCATCATGCTGTTCACCAGGACCCCCAGGTCCCTTTCCCCTACACTGCTCTCTAATAGGTCATTCCCCAACTTATACTGGAACCTGGGGTTGTTCCTACCCAGATGCAAGACTCTACACTTGCCCTTGTTATATTTCATTAATTTTTTCCCTGCCCAACTCTCCAGCCTGTCCAGGTCTCTGGATGGCAGCACAGCCTTCTGGCATATCAGCCACTCTTCCCAGTTTGGTGTCATCAGCAAACTTGCTTATAGTACACTCTGTTCCCCCATCCAAATAATTGATGAATATATTGAATAATACTGACGCTAGCACTGACCCTTGAGGCACTCCTAGAGATACTAGACTCCAACTAGACTCTGCCTCATTTACCATGACTCTCTGGCTTCTTCTCTTCAGCCAGTTCGCAGTCCACCTCACTACTCAATCATCCAGACTGCACTCCCTCAATTTAGCTGTAAGGATGCTGTGGGAGACTGTGTCAAATGCCTTACTCAAGTCAAGGTAGACCACGTCCACCACTCTGCCATCATCTATCCATCTTGTTATGTCCTCATAAAAGTCAATGAGGGTGGTCAAGCTCAAGCATGACTTCCCTTTGGTGAAGCCATGTTGACTGCCCCTAATGACCTTTTTATCCCTGATATGCCTTGAGATGGCACCAAGGATAAGTCGTTCCATCAGTTTCCCAGGGATGGAGCTGAGGCTGACCGGTCTATAGTTACCGGGGTCCTCCTTCTTGCCCTCTCTGAAGACTGGAGTGACATTTGCTTTCCTCCAGTCCTCAGGCACCTCTCCCGTTTCCCAAGACTTGGCAAAGATGATGGAGAGTGGTCCAGCAATGACCTTAGCCAGCTCCCTCAGCACCTGTGGGTGCATCCCATCTGGACCCATGGATTTATGGATGTCCAGATTGGATTGCCTAACTGCTCCCTAATCCAGTCCTCATCAACCGAGGCAAACTCCTCCATTGTCCTGCCTTCCTCTGGGGCCCCAGCGGTACGGGGCTCCTCAGGACAGCTTCCGGCAGAGTAGATAGAGACAAAGAAGGCATTCAGTAACTCTGCCTTCTCTGTGTCTTCTGTCACCAGGGCACCCACCTCGTTCATTAATGGGCCTACATTGCCTCTGGTGTTAGATTTATCTGCCATGTATTTGAAAAAGCTCTTCCTGTTGTCATTGACCCCTCTTGCTAGGTTTAATTCTAAGGAGGCCTTAGCTTTCCTAGTTGCCTCCCTACACCCTCTGACAACAGCCTTGTATTCTCCCCAAGTGGCCAGCCCCTCCTTCCATGATCTATAAACTCTTCTCTTCCAGTTGAGCTTACCCAGCAGCTCCCTGTTTAACCACGCAGGTCTGGTAGAAACCTGTCTTTCCTGAAAAGGACATAGACATCCATGACCACATTCCAGTCATGTGAGCTGTTCCACCAAGTCTCTGTAATTGCCACCAGATTATAATCTTCTGCCCTAACACAGGTTTCTAACTCCTCCTGCTTATTCCCCATGCTGCACACATTGGTGTACAGGCATTTCAGAGAGCGAGCTGAGCACTCTGCATTCACCTCAGGGGTGTGGGGGCGCCTCTCAGCCCTCATGAACTCTGGAGTGATGCCCTCTTCACTTACTGAAGAAAAGCCCTACAAAAGTCAAAGAAATGGCCTTATTGACTGCTTAATAAGCTTGTTCTTTTCACATCTAGTGGAAGAAAGAGGAAGACAAAAATGGTCAGAATTTTAAGTACAAAGAGTCCCCTGAGACATGATAGAGGTATTGTGTTTATTTATGTAAAGCATTCTCAAGGCAATATTTATTCTAAATACTTTTCAAGGGACTTTTATCAATCCTCCTCCAAACTGAAGAAAGAGACAAATCCTAAACCAATGATTTTGTCCAATTAAATCAGTTATGAAATTTTACAAATTAAGCGATACATATCACAATCTTTCTTTATTTCTCATCATTTCAATGACAAAGACTCAGATTACTCAGATGGAAAGATGGCTTATATTATGAGAAGCATATCACATACAGCATGCTCTAGAAAGACCATTCACTGTGCTTCAGATTTCTTTTCTGTTGTTGTTTGGATAGTAAGACAATATTACACTGATCCTGAGTAATGGGCTCTCTTTCCCTCCCATATAGCTTTCTCTCTGAACTTTGCTAAGACATCTTCGAAAGTTTTTTCTGGTTTCATTAAGAAATTTCCATGTGAGCAGTCAGTCATTAGCTGTTCATTCCCACTCTTCCCCTAATCTAATCTTCAGTGGGAATTTCCTTGATATGGAGACACTTTATATCCACACTACTCAATAAAAATGAACCTGGGCTTCCATATTTGTATTCCTCAAATTATCACACATTTTATCAGTTTCACATTTTGTAGTTGATTTACTTTAGCATTTGATGTCTCCATACTATAGAATAATAGCTGTTGGAAATAGAAAAGAATTGCTGTAACATTCAGGTTAGTCTTGCATTAGAGCAAACAGGTCCCACAGGCTTATTCCTCCCAAGATTCTATTACAGCATTACACTCCTTACAACCCCTATAACTCTTAAACTGGATTTTATAGAGTTATCAAATGCCTGCTGTATGGAAATAATGAGCAAAAATAAAAGTTTGTACTTGTATAAGAAATATATTTTAATTTAGATAATTGTTTTATCTAAACATTAAACATTTATCTAAAAATTTTATCTAAACATTATATAATTATTAGATATTGTTTTATCAAAACAAATTGTTTTAGATGTCTTACTTGTATAAGAAAGATACCTATTTCTACTTTTCTGCTATTGTAGAGAAATAAATACTACTCACTGTATACTAGCTCTGGTGTTCCTTGGATCTGTCCATGAATCAAAACAGCTGACTAACTGAAAACCAATTACACAAAAACTAATACAGGTAAAAGGCGCCAAACCCTACAGATCATTTTCTGCTTGTTCAGTGATTTGAACTGGTTCATGATGAGAGCTGGACTTATTATATATCCAGTTGCAGATGGAATAAATTTAAATATCATAAGTTCTGAGATAACCTGGCTGTTAAAAAAAAATTAGTCTAAGTCTTGATTTCTGAGTAGACTGAAGCACAGAGAAATACTGCTCTTGTCTAGGAGCTGAATTAGACAAACATTTGCCTTTTCTCTAGTTCTCCCTTGGTCTAGATCCTCTGTCTTGGCCACATGGTCCCATCTGAGCAAATGTTTCAGTTCTCATGCTACTTAAGTCAATAAACAACAAGAATAAAATCTTATTTTCTCTTTTTCTCATATTTTATTTATTTATTTATTTTTACTTCTGAGTTAGCTTTCTATGGGGATAATCAGTTGAATTGTCTAACTAACTGAACTAACACCAGTTGATTAAATGCAACAACTCTGACAGATATGCAGGAGAATGAAAAAAAATTTCCCCAAAACATTTATGCTAAGCTCATCTCATTATAACTCAGGCCTAACAATGTTCTTAGATGACAAGTACAAGTCACAAATTGTTGGCTCTGTGGAGATGCATCACCTTGGTAAGAATAACATTCCATGTTTTTTGTTTTATCTACTCTCCTGTTTGCTAACTCATATCCAGAAACATTATCTGATTTTTAATACAAACTGACTCTGCTAGTCAGATGCATTTCAAACTACTTTGAAAAAACATTTTTAGTTCTTTACATTCAGCAATCTTATACTCCCCAGGGCGCTGAAAGACTACTTTGACTTGCAATAGGGACTCTCAACATTCTGGCTTGCAATAGACAGTGAAAATTCACAGAATGGCTATTCTGCTTCTATCTAAAGTTTGTACTTGGTTCACAAGTAGAAATGGCTCAGGTATCTGTTCCAAGAGCACTAAAAGAAACAGAAATGTTGTTTGATGTGCTACAAAATTTTTTACACCGTGTCAGAGTTGCTATCTAGGTGTAATATCAACGCTTCTCAGAGGAACTGCGAGTTTAACAGCCCAAATACCTACCTGTGCTGCAGTGAGAAGTGGGTGGAGGACTGCTCCAGACAGAGCAGTGCCTATCTCCTGCCTAAACACAGAAATGACGCCAAAGGCTTTGGGGAAAAAAACAGGTCATGCAGCTTGGTGTCATCCGTGAACTTGCTGAGGGTGCACTTGGTCCCACTGTCTACATCATTGATGAAGCTATCAAACAGTACTGGTCCCAGAACATACCCCTGAGAGCACTACTTGTCACCAGTGTCCATCCAGACATTGACCCATCGATAAACCACAGGAGCAATTGCAGGTAAAGGATTGTGAAGAAATACAATGAATGAAATGATGCTTTAAGGATGCAGATGCTTATCTTTCAAGATAAATGCAGAGGAAGGAGCAAAATGTCTGTGTAAGGAGATGGGGAAGATCAAAGATACACGACCATATCTCTGTAAATCAGTGTAGTTCTATTGACTTAAAAGGAGCTTCACAGATTCACTAGCTGAAGAGATTTGCCGTTAAGAACTGTCATTCCACTATAAAAGCTAGCTGTATCTTTGTGTGATTTTTGTTTCTCTTTCTACTCCTGTTAACACTGTATCAAAACCAGTTTAAATAATTATGTATTTTTTAAACTAATTACACACTAGCCACTACACACTTCACCATTACAGTCTTAAAAGGCTTCACTCCAATGTGAAATAAACCTCATATCAGTTTATATATATTCTATTATCATCCAGCATCATTATTCCTCTCCCCATGTCCTTTAAATTAACTGTTAAAGAGCTAGCAGTTTTTGCTTTGAAGGATAGCCACACTGAGTTGCCTACAGCAGCTTGGGAAATTCTATTTTCTAATGTTTCAAGATTAGTATTATTTCTTGAGAGCCAAGTAAATATAATTATGTATTTCTCCTATCAGTAAGTCATAGGAGGGGCAGGCGTACAACTCTGGGCTGCCACAGTTCCATAGTTATTTTAAGAAACTGATCTAACATCTACCACTTACTTGTTCTCATCTAACCTCTGGTCAAGTCTCACTGCAAAGGCAGAAAGTTTGGGGAATCTAGAAGGAGGAAAGCCTCTTCCAGCAGAACACACCTGCAGGGGCAGAGAGTACTTTTGCAAAAGGTCAAATGAAACCTTGCAAGGACTCTGCCTAAAAGCCCAAATGTCAAACTGTCCATTTTAATAAAATACTTCTTGTTGGGTTCCCTCAGAACTATTTGCTACAAGTTATCAATTCCAACAAACACAGTACCACACAATCCCTTGCAGCTTTAGGCTGAACACTTCTCAGTGAGGGCTCTCACCATTTGAAAATTCTAGTGCTTTGGTGCTTAAAGGAGGCACAGGAAGACGACTATTCAGTTACCTAGTGCACAGATACAAGTTAATGGAAACAGTGGAAAAACATAGGCACTCTTATATGTGGAGATTCTGCAAGGGTCGAGAGACCACTTTTTGTCTTCCTTCACACATTGCAGAAGATGAAAAAAATTTGCAACAATTATGCATGGGCAAAAATAAGATAATTGCATAATATTTCCCAAAGGTGACTGTAGAATGACCATTCTCATCATTATTATATAATTATGTTAGCTTGGTGCAAAAGTAATTGTGGTTTTGAACAATGAATTTTAAATCATTATAATTAGGCTTGAACACGTCTTTATTAATCAAAATAGGAACCATTACAATCAACACATTTTTGGCAATGAGAAATAAGTTTGTTTATTCCTGTAGCATAAGAATCAGTGCTTCAGGATTTTACAAACTCTTGGAAAGCATTTTCTCCATCCTGTTGGTTGTGGAAGCATTTTCCCTGTAAACAGTTATTGAGATGCTTGAAGAAGTGGTAGTCAGCTGGCAAGAAGTCAGGTGAATATGGTAGATGAAACAAAACTTCGTAGCCCAATTTGTACAACTTCTGAAGCACTGGTTGTGTGACACAACAAGCTGTTTGGCCTTTGTCATGAAGAATTGGGCCCTTTCTGTTAACCAATGCCAGCTGTAGGTGTTGCAGTTTTCGTTGCATCTCATTGTTTTGCTGAGCAGACTTCTCAGATGTAATGGTTTCACTGGGATTCAGAAAAGTGCAGTGGGTCAGACTGGCAGCAGATCACCAAACAGTGACTGTGACCCTTTTTGTGCAAGTTTGGCTTTGGGAAGTGCTTTGGAGGTTCTTCTCAGTCCAACTGCTGTGCTGGTGGTCACCGGTTGTCATATAAAATCCACTTTTCATTGCACATCGCAATCCAAACAAGAAATGATTATTTGTTGTTGCATAGAATAAGAAAAGATGACGCTTCAAAACGACGATGCTTAGGATTTTTGGTCAGCTCATGAGGCACTCACTTATCCATAACCTTGGCTGCCCTAGCAATAAGTCTAAACCTGAGGCTCTTCTGCATACCATTGCTACCGTTATCAGCTCTGAAGCAGTGTCCAAAAAACATGCAGCTAAATTCAGAAAAGTGCAGTTAGTTAGAAGAATTTAGGTGAAAGGAAAATTTACTAAAAGAGAACTGTTCTTGTTTTAAACAAAACCAGGACAGCTTGGCAAGATATCACCAAGTATTCCCTCAAGTATCTATCAACTGCTGTTTCCATATAACCACATAAACAAAATTGAGGTTTGCTGTATTTAAACCTGACTGTCTGATTTTTCAATGTTAGGTGTTCACTTGTGGGACCTACAGGAGCTGGCCTGAAATGTCTGTGAATGAACATCCAGCATCTGTTCTTTTTAAAGTATTGGCCTCATAAACAAATTTGAACTGCTAGCAGAAGTTTCATATACAAATATAATGCAGTAAGAGTTCCTGAGAATAAAAAAAAAATGCATATTATTTTTACTTTATTAAAATTGCCCTAGTTCTGAGTTTTAGGATGTGTATGCAGACTTTGCTAAAACACATTTTTTTAAAAGATTACCAGCTACAAATAGGTGGAGAGAACAAGATACAGATTGTCATTGTGGTACATATTTCCTATGCCTTTCTTTGAAAGGCTTTAGGATTTTTTGAAGATTAGTCATACTGAAATTTTCTTTCAATAACAGACAGTTCCTTCAGGTGTCCATTGCAGAAAGCTATTTAGAGTCTTTGGATGTGCTGCACGATTCATAGCTACAGATAATCATTACTTGTGGTGACCAACATAATCCACAGCCAACTAACTGTAAGGATACTTAGCACACAATATCAGAACAAGCAGCAAGACCCTTAAAATTGCTGGGGCTGATTTGCCACAATAACAGTTAATACTGTGTCATCGCAAACCTAAAAATATCCCCTTCCTACACACATCCCCAATGCAAGGTGTAATCGATCTGCTTTCTAATTGATGTTATTTTACACTTCAAAGGTGATAATTTTAAATCCAATACCATGCATACAGGATATCATTCCACATTCTGCAAAAGTAAATCAATAACAATTCTCATCCTGTTGTAGTATTAATATGTTACTTCCTGGTTTTTCTGTACACAGCACACCATGTGTGTCTGTCTGTGTGTGGAATTTGTTCATTAGCTCATCTTCATTTACTAGAGGCTGGAATGCTTACTGATAGGAAATGCATTCGAGCACACATCAGTTGACTTAATTAGTGTTTAACAGCCAGCCTATAGAATTGCAGATTAACTCATCTGTAACTAAAATCTTAGGCTTGCATGTTGTGTTCAGATCCACATACTTTGCAATGAACTTTATGGGAAAAACAACACACTAGAGTAACCATCAAAGAAACCGAAGAAACTTAACAGCCAAGAAAATAATTTCTACATCCAGCTATTTCCATAATCCATTTTGTTTCCTCTCTGAATAGGCTTTGTAGCCAATCTTAAACAGGAATGAATATATTGGAAGTCATGTAACCTTTAGATTTCAATCAGTCTCACTAACTTCATGTTGATGAAGACATTATAAAAAGGACTACAAGATATCTCAATTGCCTGTGTGGGTGCAACTGAGTAAAGGTAGAAAAGAAATTTAACAAGTAGAATTTATTAAACAATTTCCCTTTTGAAAATTATTACAGTTCTTTAAGATGTAAAAAAGTGTCAACTCATCCCCATAGTGACCTGCAAAGAAAGAAATGTCAGCTAAGGGTATGCTGTCAGCATAAAGTTGAGACAGTCAGTTATTCTCCAGTGTTTTTGAATATAACTCCTTTAATGTCTGAGAGACTTTTGGATCAACAACAGTGAAGCACTAGCAAAATTTTATGTGTGACTTTGTCTTACACGGAACCGTAAGGAAACATAATTATTACTTTATTTTCATTAATGTGTGAGTTCAGCTGATAACAACTATAACATTTATTTTGTGTAGTTGAATTCCTGTTACCAGGTGGGAGAAAAAAAGTGTTCATAAATTCCTACTAGAGCTTATAGAGCTATACAGGGCTGCTAATCTGGGAATACTGGAAAGCTGAGCCATTCTGCTGGTATCATGAGATGGAAAACAGTACTCAGTGAAACTCAGGAACCTAGTCCTACTTCTGAGCCTCAGGGTCTCATACTATCAAAGGGGCACAATATCTTCCTGTCTCAAAAATCTGTTCTGCTGACAATGCCTTGAAAGTATCTCTATACATTGCTGAAAAGCCCCACAGCCTGCACAACTGCCTGCCCCATCTATTTCCTCATCTCTTTCCCAGGATGGTCCTGCCCCGACACCAGCTCTGCTGTTTGCCTGGCTGCATAGTGAGGTGGTCCTCCTGGCAGAGAGATAGGTCTCTGGACCAGCACCAAAGTGTGACTCGATCATAACTGAGGACAATAGAGGTATCAGCAGAGAATATGGAGGTCACACCTATTAACCCATCATTATTCAGAAAGCCCTAAATATAAATTAAAAAATCTTAACAAATGCATAAATACTTCATTTTTTAGCTTGCTTTCTTTGTAACTAGAGAAGTTGCTTAAGTAATACTAGGAGAAGCAAACAATCCAAAAGGTAAGATGGTGAAAATGAGATGTTCCTTAGATAAAGGACAAATTTATTTTTGAGGAAATGCTTTGAGTTGTACATCCTGCCAGCCAAAGGTCATGACACAGGGGCCTAATGACAGAAATATCTGTCATACAGGAATAAGTAGTGCCTCTCGTCTCTTGTTGTAGTTAAAATAGCACAGGGCAATTAATTCTTCACTACCATCAGGCTACTACTGTACTGAGCATGTCACAGTTACAGTGCAAATCACTGTGGGGTGGGAAACAGTCCTACCAGTGAGATTAAAACAGAGTAGATTTGAGACATTTGAGGATGGCTTTGTCCTGAGTGTGGTGCATGAACACACTCTTCACCTATGACTACCAGTATAATGCCTGAATATTTTTATGTCTCTATTCTTCTTGTCCTCAGCTTATATTTGCTCAGGGCCAGAGAGCAGACACAGATCCAGGGTCTGGGATGAAGCCAGATAGCACTTCATTAATTCACTTACCTCTCACTATAGTGATTATCGTAATAAAGAGTAATACATTAATTAGCATTTGAGAAGATAAAAAGAATTGAGACATTCTTCAGTTCATTCTACAAAACAAATGCATGTTTAGTTTTAGCCTGCATCAGCTTGTGTGTTAGCCTATGTTTTAGCCAACCACTTTTGGTTTAAACAAATGCAATAGTACTGACACCCTTCTTTCTGGATGTATGTTTCTGTGCCACTGATTTAACAGCACAACAATGCAAGGTCATGCTTTCATTTTTATGTAAGAAACTTCTAAGATACATATTTAATCAATTTTAAGTGCTCCCTAGCATGTTGTAATACTGTTCTTAACAGGGCACGTATGCATGTATGGCAGGTAAGCATGTAAGCCTGCATTTGTGTGTAAAATAGAAAAAGAAATAAAAAAATCAAGAGATGTTTTGGCAAAATGTAGTTGAAAGAAAAGTGTTTAGTTCAATAACAGGCTGGTATAGAGCGAGATCATCATAAGGACAGAGATAAAGACATCTGGTACCCCACACATAAGGTGATTTACTGTGGATTTAGGCAGACCCTTCTGATACATTCCTAGAAATGCTAAACCCTTAAGCTGGCACACCCCACAGTAAAACAGCAAAAGGCTGAGGACCCAGAATCCTCTTTTCAATATTGCTTCACTGATATTTTTCAAAACCCTGCAGGTAGTGAATTGTGCAAGCAACCTTAGCAAAGCTGTTTGCTTCATTTTGCTGATTACCTGACGATGTTTTATTTAGCCTTATCAAAGAGAAGTCATTTTACCATAATACACATTCAGCACACATTCAGTTACCTATGACAACCAAGTTTATTTTTTTCCATAGTTACTGAAGTCAAGTTCCATGATAATGTTATTAAACAAAACCAACTTCCTAAAAGAATAAAAATAGCAAGCAGCTGAGGAAAGCAGAATAATCTGGGTCAACTTCATTGCACGACTAGAGACCTTGATTCTGTTAAGGTGACTTCTGTTTTTTAATATTTCCGTTTTTGTACTTCAGAGTTTAGTAAGAATAAACAGGCTGAGTCTGTTAGATTAATGTGGCATTACTTCATTAAAAATTTATAAGTAACCATTTCTCTGATATCCTGATGATCATAAATACTAAAAAGAAGCTTATGCAGTTGTGCTTCTCTCACAAGTTAGTTTCATTCAGAGAATCTCAAATACTAGTATGAATAAATATTCACAAGGTGAAAGCAGGATTCTTACCTTTTCTACAATTTACAACTTAGAGCTTTTTAGAAGTCAACCTTAGTAACTAATAGCAATACTTAGTAGTAAAGGTTGATTTTTAAATATATATATATATATATATTTTTTTTTTTTCTCATAAGAGTGTCATTTAAGATAAAAGTAGCACTTTCTTTCTACTTTAGAGGTAAGAAAACTGAAGGTGAGTGCAACAAAATGTGTTGTTAAACTGATCACAAGTGGTGTGTGGCTGCCCTTGGTGTACAACTTTGCTCTGGTTTCCTCATTCCTAACCCCATCCGTTCCATGATGAGGGCATCTCATGCTACTGAGGACCGTAAAGGTGAGCATGGCCCCTGAAGGATGCTGAGAGCCCAGTGCCAACTAGCAATCAGTGCACATTGGTTTTACTACAGGGCTGTCTCATATGCTACCTCCCCCCTCCTCCCCTGCACACCCTTTTAATCTAGTACTGTGGAGCCTTTATTTTCTTTGTTTAATAATTTCTAATCCAGAAGAAAGCAATTCATAACTGATCATGTCTGTGTTCTTTTTAATTATGAATATGTATACTATAAGCACGAGGAAATTTTTCTTGGCAATAACTACATAAATATGTGCTACACATTGTTGTGGTGGGAATCCTAATTGACTAATTGCCAGAAATTAATATTTGAATTCAAGCACCAATATTAATTTTATGTCAGCTGGAGATAGATGCCAGCTTTGTCAATACTAGTTGTAATGTACAGAAAATTAGAAACTGAGAATATTTGATTATCACTCTCGATGACTATTTGATTGTTCATCAGTAAAACGTCAGAGGCTAGTTGTTCTATTTTCCACCAAAAAGGCATTTTCACTGTCTTGACATGATTCCTCGCCCATGTTTAATAAAGGAACGTAAAATGAGTACAAAAGCTGTAAATATGTATATCCAGCAAAACTGGAATGTTACTTTGATATTTTTTTCAGTTTAAGGAGCCAGTTCTTTCAGAGAACTCTAGCTGAGTAGAAAGGCACCTTACTGACTAGCAGAAAGAAAAACAAATTGGACAGTGATATCTGTTTTGTGGCAGATTTCACCTACACTGCAGAAATTGCAGAATATCAGCGCTTTAAAATTACTAACACATGCCGCACCTGGTTCCTGAATAAACAAAGCACAACATGGGACTCTCCCTTGATGACTTATTTTTATGAGATCACTGAGCCAAGGCAGAAAGCTTGAATTACAAAAGCAGCAGCTTGAATAGACCTGCTTATTCCTGCTTCAATTACCTTTTCTCAGTGAAGACTGCTTATTTTATCAATAGCTCTGTCAACATTTTAAAACCCCCTCTGAGTAATTCAGATTGTTGAATGTAAATAAGCCACCTGCTTTCAAAGATCAAAACAAGATTTATTTATTTATTTATTTATTTATTTATTTATTGACTTACATATTTACCTATTTTGTTGAAGGCGGGGCCCTGCATACAAATAACAAAACACTCCCCATGTCTTTCTTTAATCTCTGATTTTGAGATGTGCAGATAATGCTCGAACTGAAAATTTTACTGTACAAATACGCAATAGGAAGGGAACTTAAAGAGGCATGTGCTTGGCTACACAACATCAGATGAACAGTGATGCAACCCAGAATTTGACGTTTTGTGCCCAAACAGTTCACTGTAGTGCAAGGGATCTCTAGGAAGGACGTGACAGGATCTTATCACAGAAGACGGCAAAATAAAAGACCCCTTTTCAGGCAATGCTGTCAATAGTACAAGGAAGGCATTGCCACTCATGATAGCCCATGGAGGACAGATCGATGTTTGATGTCATTGGTGTGCACTGAGTATCTACCTCTGTGTTCAGAAGGTTGGGAAACACGGGGTCCAGCATGGCAAACACAGCAACTTGTTCTAGAATGTAAAGCTATTTAGGTGACAGAAATGCTCACATATGTTTTGATTTATGGAAATTATACCAACCTCTTCTTTCCTTCCATCTCAACATTTTATGCTGCCACAAGAGTAAATATAGACTCTAACAGAGGGCAGAAGTTGAGTATGTATAGCATGACACACTCATTAGCATAAATATCCTTGTCATTTTAATCTTGTACTGTTAGAGCCTGTCAAGCCTTGTTTTCCTTCTGCCTCTTTTTTTTTTTTTTTTACTTTCTCCCATCTAGCATCATCTCCAGCTTTCCTGAGCGTGCAACAGGGATAGATTTTAGCACACATTTCATAAGCCAAAAATGCATTTTGAATTCCTTGGAGCTCTGCATATTATCTACAGATTCATGCTTTACTGTCATTTATCTGCAGAAGAGCTAAATATTTATTTTCACTTCTTGATATCTTAGGATGCACAGTATAACACAAATATATATGTATTTTAACTCTGAGACAATTCCTATTTGGCTTACTGTATCAGCAGTACACTTTGCAGAGTGAATATGAGGAATTTCATACAGTTGTAACAGTTCACAGTCTCAAAGCTGCTCTCACACTGTCAGTGGGAGCTTTGCCATTAGCTTCAACAGGGACAAGTTCAGTCTTCATATTTGAAATCCAGACATCCATAAGAAATAATTTACTGTATCTTTAAAAGCTCTTCTCTTACCTTTAGTGCAAATGAAATTACTTATATGGACTGTGTTCCATTATACTCTTTTAATTATCCTTCAGCCGCCAACATTTTCTCACTGTGTTTTAGGGTTTTTCTAAGAATACAACTCTCAGAGCATTCCTTTTAAAAACATTTCTCTTAAGTAGCAAGTTTTTGGTTTGAAGGCAAATAACTGCTGTTATTTATTCAGTTTTTCCATTGACATTGTCCAGCTTAAAGTCTGAGATTTGAGGTGACTGTCAAACATGTTTATTTCTCATATGCAGCACCATCGAAACTACACAATAATGACAGGCAAACAAGATTTTCAGGTTTCTCACAAGTGTTGGAAACATACAGACAACAATCCTACCACACCTACATCAGTGACTGTGATTTATCGTAAAATGGAGATTTTGATATTTCTAGCATTTCACATGCTTTGGATCATGTTCAAGCAATGTAGAAGCATCTTCCATAAGTTAAGCAGCAATGCTGTGAAAGATGACTGTAGTGTAACAGAAGCTCTATTTTATTATAGAAAACAGTTACAGATAAGATACTCTATGTAAAGGTTATGGATTTATCGATCAATTTAGGTAAACAGACCAGTCAATGCAGAAGAATCTCTTGAAAGAAAAAGAAGCAGATGGTTCACTGGCACATAATATATTTCCATCTTCTCATCTCATGATGGTGGGGGATGGAGAGAGGGAAATTTAGAAAAGAAAAAAATGTTTTGAAGAAAATCAAGGGCATATATGCCCCTGAAAACTATATGCAATCAGGTTCAAATTTTCCACTTGGTTCCAGCTTTTTGCAACGGAGATCTCTACCCCTAATATTGTTAACTAGATCATGACCTGCAGCATGCCAACAGTGAAAGAATGAGACAGGGAATTGATCTCTTTTTCTGATGTGACTTCCTATCTATTGAAATGTTGTTTTGAAGATAATAGCAAAGTCATGTCAAGACAATTAGGCCCATGCCATACAAGGAATCTGATCCATTTGTTAAATATCACAAAACCAGTCTGAGTTGCTGTCATCTCCAAGCACCAGGAAAGAGTGACTGAGGTAAAAATTTATGCCCTTTGAACTATTCATACAGTTCCTATAATATTTGCATGCGTATTACTTCCAGAGGCACATTAATAGGTTGACTATTGGTGTTACAAAGAAGCAGCAGCAGCAAGGGAAGAGAAGTGGTATGTGTATCATAAATATGCAATCTAGTCAATTTTAAAGCTGAAAATTTTAAAGACCGCATTGACATGCCTTGGTGAACTATTTGGCTGATGACCACAGCCTCTATTTGTCACAGTTTCCTTGAGTCATTACTGGTTTAATTTTTTTATTTTTTTATTTTTTTTTCCTCAACAGATATACTTAACTAGGCCAAATAGATAAAAAATTGTAACATTCTCCCATGAATGTGTAATGTTCCTAGGGATGAGAAACAACTCCAGAATCTCTGTTTTATTTGGAAACCATACTAGCAGATGTCGTTAACTACTTTTGGAACTAGTAGCACAGAAAGAGGAGCTTTGGATCCAAACCTTTTCTAGCAGGGCAAGCCCAAATATTTGGTGGCATCCAAATATTTTTTTAGAAACCAATGGAATTATGCTTAACAATTTTTTATCAATTTCCAAATCTTGAAATATTTCTTTCCATGGAGAGGTGGTATGCCTAAGAGGACTTATAGTAGTGGAGGTTTGGTACATATATGAAAAATTAAAGGCTTACTTGAAGTAGATCAAAACAGCAGCGTCCTGAGTCTTCAAATCAGGCCTCCAGCCTGAAATACAAAATCTCTTTGGAACGGATTAACAAAAAGATAATAAATAACTTTCTCTTTATATACCCAAATTCAAAATTTAAACTTTAACCCTCCTGTTCAGGCAATGCCCAGAAGCATTTAGATATATTTCCTGAGGGATAAGTTTTGTTAACACCTCGAGCCAGACATATTGCTCTCAGGGTGCAAGAATGTCTTCCTCCAAACACAATAAGCTGCCCTGCTCTTAAAGTTCAGACAGAATTCATCAATGAAGTGAGGAAGATCAATGGTCATCTGTGAATCATGAGCTGCTGTGCAAACTCTTGCAGGGTAACCAGATTTCCTGATCTCCTGACCTTCAGGCTAATGTTTTTGCATAGTCAAGAACCACAAAGTGGCTGACGGTAATACTTGAAGAATGGGAGCTCTGGAATGATCTCACTAGAGGAATCGATATTCCATTGCTGATAGAAATGGAAGGAGTAATGTGGGCTCTGCAGTCTTATGAGCCTGTTCTGAGCTTGGATTTTAGATTTACTGGTTCCTGAATTCCTAAACCCAAGTCTGCTTTTTGCTGTGGATATACAAGACTATCTGTCCTTTGAGTAGTTATTGCTCCTGGCTGAAGAACTGTAAAAGCTAATCTTACTTTCCACCATTGTTGTTCTATTGCCCTCAGTCTCTCTCCCACACACACAGAGCTAGGAAAAGCTGCTTGTGCAAAGCTCAGACATTACAGCACTCGTTGAGAACATACATCTCAAGATAGGGTTCAAAATTCCTTTTGGGCCATGGGTCTTAGAGAGAAAGTGCCAAAAATCATCAGGCTATCTAATATACAGCTGAAAACCAACGAGTTATTCTTTTCAGAAACAATCGAAGATTCATCAAAACATGAATTTGATTCACCCACATCAGCACTTAGCCGCCAAGTGAAAGTTTCTCTCTCTCTTTCTTTCTTTCTTTCTTTCTTTCTCTCTCTTTCTCTCTTTCTCACTTTCTCTCTTTCTCTCTCTCTCTCTTTCTCTCTCTTTCTTTCTCTCTTTCTTTCTCTCTTTCTTTCTTCCTTTCTCCCTCCTTTCCTTCCTTCCTTCCTTCCTTCCTTCCTTCCTTCCTTCCTTCCTTCCTTCCTTTTGGGGGGGATTTGGGCTTAGAATTTGTGTATAAGGTAAGAAACGGTAAGAAGAACAAAGAAGAACCATTCTGCAGTAAGGTGGTATCTGAACCAATAAGTAGGATCACCCTTAAAGCCATGAAAAAACTTGTATCTGCTGACCATCCATATTGACTTCACATCAGTGGCAAATCCTTGCACATAGTTCCTAGCCTGTCAAATCTGCCAGGGTGTTTTGAGCTTAATGATAGCATTGGCACCATGAAAAGACTTGTCAGCCAGCAGAAATCTTAACATTCCTTGCTTCTTTCGGCCCTTTCTTTCCCATTATTTCAGCAAGCCTTAAGAAGAGACTATAGCAAGTACTAAAAGATGACTGGTTCTCATGGAAGAAGGAAACTTGGAACAGCATTTAGCATTTCACCCAAGAAATAATAAGCCCAGGTAGAGTGCTTCCAATGGCAAATGCAAATGTAGGGTAGTAAAGCATATTTCACAGTTAATGGATGATACTAGTATAGGGACACACACTCAGATATGCAAGAAAAACTGACAACAGAAGCTCAGTTCCCAGGAAAATCAGCAGAAGCCTTCCATCAGATTCAGTATATAGGAGTGTTTTTTGTTGTTGTTGCTCAAGTAGCTTGTACTTTCTGCTTTTCATCTTTACTCATAAGGCCACAGCATTGTGTATGCAGATGGTGGCAGAGTATGGATGAGCCAAGACACAGTAACACTCCAGATTTTCTGCAGCCCACATTCTCCTTATCATACAACAACAAACGCAGTCTTTGCAGTATGTTCTCTATTATAATAATAAGAAAAAATTCTGATCCAATATTAGAAATTTTTTTTTTGCATCCAGGTGCACAAAACCTAACAGATAGACTAGCTATTCCCCAACCTTGAAATAGATGCTCTGCTGTCATCTGAAAAGGAAATGCTGGCACAGAAAATGAGATCCAGATTGATGAAATATCATTGAGATCTGAATCTTGATAAGAATCTTGATATAGACTGATGGTTCCTGAGGGTACTGTTCAGTTCCTGACATACTTAGAAGCATGACTTTAAACTGCCAAACAAAATACATCTCAAAATGTATACTGGTCATGCCCTACACATGTCATCATCTGTCTTTTACACAGATACTTTCATAATATATCATTTATTGTCAAAACCTCTCGCACAGGGGCAGTATACCTGCAACAGGAATACTTTATTGCTGCTCTGTCAGACTTCTGTCACAAAACTTCATAATATTTTGCAGACTTAGTAATATAGGAGATTGCATAATTTACCTGGCCTTCATTTTTCAAACAATAATATTCTGATGTAAACTAGAAAATTTAAAAAGATTCCTTATAAAAAGGTTTTGAAATATATCACAGAAGTTTCATTAAGACACCATGGATGCCTAGAGAAAAGGGTCAGCAAATAAAGGTAGACAAATGAATAGTCACGTGAGAAAGAACTTCCAATATCTTAAATTTCCCTTTCCTCCACATACAGCAGAAGCATTTTGTGGATATTAACTTGGCTGGCATGGTTTGTTTCCTCTCCATTGCCCCTTTGGGCTACTCTTTTTTAGACCCTTAGAGCTGTATGAGAACATAGATCTTTGGCTATATTTATATTGCAGGGTTAATGGGTAGTCTTAAGAGAACATTTAAGCACGCTAAGCCCCACAGTCACTGCCTATCTTATACTTATCTTATACTGATAAGATTAACTTGGATTTGTCTTCCTGCATCCCTGTTGTGCTTACAGAGATACAAGCTCAGAATACTAATTGACAGATTAAGTTATAATATAAAAAGCCATAATTGTGCCATTCTCAAATCCACCAGGACTCATTCTTGACTCAAAGCATGATTGAACCTTACCTGCCTTGTGCTTCTGAGCATGCACTAAAGACCTGTCTTTATATACAAGTATATAGAAATTTATGTGTGTAATTGTATGCATGTAAGTATCTATGTTTGTATATGTAACTGTTCATACATGTGGATAAATAATGGAGATAATAGCTCAAATAGACACTTGAAGACAGCACTAACACATCCTGTCTTTGACTGAACTCTACACATAATGAGAACATCTTACTTTGGAAAAGGCTGGCTTGAAAAATTAAACAGCAAGATGATCTTTCAACCTTTAGAAAAAAGATGGACAGAAGATCCTACTTCTGACTTGGATATTTTAAGCTTTAAAAATGTTTTCATTTTAGTTCCTTATTTCCAGAAACATGGAAGCTTTAGACAACATAGTTATTATGCTCTTGTAAAATGGACACATTTTACCATAGGGACTTAGAATCAGATTTTTGTAACAGTTTGACCCTTTTTTCCTCTTGTTGTAATATTTATTTGTGTAACAAATAGCACAGTTAAACCTGAGGTACGCAATACTTTCTTTGTCTCAGTCTTCACCAACAAAGTCTCCCAGGCCTTTTTGCCTAAAGTTCAGGGAAGAGACAATCTACCAGAAATGGAAAAGGATCAAGCTATGTAAGTCCATGGCACACGATGAGATGTATCTAGGCACGCTAAGAAAGCTGATCGATGTCACTGTGGCACTCTCTGTTGTCTTCAAAATGTAATTTAATTAGGGAAGACCCACAGCGGCTAAAGAAATACGAATGTGGCACTCATCCTCAAAAAAGGCGAGAAGGATGATTCAGGGACGTGCAGGTTGCTTTGCCTCACTTTGATGCCCAGAAAATCATAGAGTCCTCTTGACATCCATTTCTGGGCAGATGATGGAACAAAAAAGTAGCTAGAAATAACCAGCATGCATTTACCAAGGATGAAAGAGGCAAAAGCAACCTGATTGCTTTCTGTGATGAAATAACTAGATTTGTGCATGAGGAGTAAGCAGTAGATGTTGTTTACTATGACATTAGCAAGGCTTTCTGTATGGTTTCTCATAGTATCCTTAAGATCAAGTTAGAACACTACAATCAAGAGAGATAGATAACTAGACTGGTAAAAATGGTTAAAAATGGTATTGGTAAACAGTTTGTACTCCACTTGGACACTAGTAAAAAACAGAGTATAACAGAGCTTTATAGTAGTTTAACATCTTTATCAATTACCTGGCGGAAATGGAGTTTGTAGAGCATTCTGACTGAGATCAGTATTTTCTTCAAGGCGGAAATTCAGAGCTGGCAAGACAAGCTGGAGAAATGGGCCAACAGACACTGCAGGGAAGTCAACAAAGACAAACAACAATTTTGGCAACTTTGAGTGGATTAATCATGCACTAGTACAGGCTGGGAATGGTGTGGCTATGGAGCAACTCTGCTGCTGGTAGGAGATGAGAGACAACAGACATAAATTGAAACAAAAGTGATTCAGTTTGATAAAACTTTTGCCCTGTGAGGACAGTCAAGCAGTAGAACAGGCTTATGCAGTCTCCAACCTTAGAGGTTTGCAAGACTCAAGTGGATAAAGCACAGAACAACCCAATCTCTGGTCAGTGTTAGCCCTGCTCTGAGATGGAGGTTGGATTAGAGATAACCCGTGGTGCCTTTCAGCCTAATGAGTATTGTGTTTCTGTGGTTGTTGCATACACATGGCTGTGTAACCACCTGCACCCTTACACACACATACACATTTATTCTTTCTGCTTAAAAACATAAAATGCAGAGAGATTGTACAATCTCTGTGAACATCTATTGTCAAGTATAATCCATTGATTTATATAGTGCCATTGATTTATATAGAATATATAATAATATATTCTATATTATTATATAGAATAACGGCTGTCACTACTGAGCTGTTGGCCCCCTTTTAAAAAATTTCCTCTTTATGCAATAAACGGGTATAAATTTTACACCTAAATTCAGTTGTCATCCTGTCAAGGAAATACCAAAGAACACTGAAGTCTTTAGAACTGACAAAGAATTTGTGTTCAAATCAAAATGAATTTAATGAAGTTTTCTACTTTTAACGACTGGGATGCAGGAATTTTTACTGAATGTTCTATTGTACTCCACACAGATTGTGTCAGTCATCTAGTTCATAAATACAGTGAGCAGGTAAAAAGGGGGCATTTTGCCAGGCAGAGATGACCTAGGAATACAGAAATATAATTAGTTTCACTTTAAGAAATTAACAATAATGAGGTGGGTAAGAGACATTTATTAAATATTAATGACACATTTACTTAGCTAAAATCTCTTTCTACAGACCTACACAGCTCAAGGAGCCTACTCACTTGCTTCCCCACCCACTTTACTTGTGGCATCACCACTAATCTCAGTGGCATTTAAAGATAATGCTTCCTTTCAGTGTAAGACTGTATTTCGGTTAGAGTTAGTAATTTTTAAGTATGTGAGTGTAGGAGACTCTGGCCTTGGAAATTCACATACTTATTTGAGCCATCCAAACCTCTCAAGTGTGGGAGACTGGGCCAAAAAATCCCTCAAGCCTGCTGCTGTCATGAAATTGCTACAGTGAGCTCAAAAAAAAACCAACCAACCAACCAACCAACCAAACCCCCTCCCCCCAAAAAACCAACCAACCAAAAATTACAGGACAGGAACAGTATGGTTTTAGGCTCCATTTTTCTGAATTGCCCTCTTGGGAAGAGTGGGAATGTAAATGACTTCTATTCCATCTCTCACTGATAGTTAAAGCCACTGAGAAAGTAATGCCAGGCAAGCTACAACAAAACAGTACGACTGCCAAAATCCTGAAGCTTTTGCAATCAGGCTTTGGGCCAGGTCAGAGCATTTAGAAAGCAACAGCAGCACTAAAAGATTGTCTCCGCATGGCAATGTGGAGTGGCTCTTTCTCAGTGCTGAAATTATTCAAATTCACTGTAGCTTCTGGCAGTCAATCCCACAGGGTTGCTGTCCCACTTAAGTGACATTAATAAAGGCATATTTTATAGTTGTATGATGAATTACTGTTATGAGGATCCAAAGAGTAGTAATGGTAAATTGTTTCTTTATTAAGGACTAATGGAAAAGAAAATAAACAGGGTTACAGCTGCACTCCTTTTAAGAGATGTATGGGTTTATTTTGGACTATGAGAAATCCTGTTCTACACTGGTTTATGTTGCAACTGAATAGAAGTGACCTGCAAGCATGCAAGGACAATATCTATATCAGATCAGTTAGGAAGCCACCTGGCTGTCCTGGAAGCCCAGCAGGAGCAGAGCCCTGCCAACAGACTCCAGAAGCATGGGTGAAACACCTCATCCTCCTGGGCCTCAGGACACCATATGCAGTACTTGACTACAGCAGTTAAAGGCTGAAACTGAGACAAGGCCTAGCATTAGTCTTTCCTACCCTAGGTTAGTTAAATGCCAATGGATACATTTATAAAAGTTATTATGGAAATTCTTTGAAAGTCTGTTCCATTATACAAATTTTGTAGTTTTATTTGTGTCCTGATTCTATTGTTACTTGAGGATGTCCTAGCATTTCCAGCCGCAGTTTCTATTGTGACTTACCTGGCAGTCAAGTAACTCAAGGCAAAATTCTGGTTAGAAAAGCCCCTAGGAGAAATGCAGGTTTAATCATCATGCTAATTTGTTATCAGGGCTCGAGTTTTTTGAAGGAAAAAAGAGTCAGCTTATTTTTTGAAGTGAATAGAGAAAATAATGATATGTTCATATAGCTAACTCTCTGTAAGTAATGTTAGGCCTTATCTGTGCTAGAAGACAAAAAATAGAACAACAACAGAATACAAATAAAGTTAGCCTAGTTTAGACGTAAACACCATATGCAAAATAATCTGAATTAATGCAATTCAGACTTGATTTAAAAAAAACTCATTTCCAAAATTATTTCTGCTTTCCGAATTAAAGAGCATTTTCCATAAGACAATGTTAATTGGAGACTCCTATAAAGATTTTACTTACTCTTAATTTTAAGAACATGAAATTTCTGAAGATTTCTTTCTCTGTATAGTGTCTTATTTGGAAAAGCAGATGTCAACAGAACTTTTAATTTATGCATATCCCTGCTTTTCATATATAAATAAAAACTGTGGAAGTAGGAGATGCTCAGTATTTTAAGTATACCTTGAGATGTCACTGAAAAACCTGGGCTTGCCCTCTAGCCCTCTTGTATCATCACATGGCACTGTGATGTTTAACAGCTTAGATTAGCAAGTGATAGTTTTACTACTGCAACAGAATTACCTAGACTGATGTGATTTCAGTCCTAGAAAGGAAAAAGAAAAGTATCATTGAAATGTGGTGGACAGACACAGATATATTTTAGGGACCTCTGCTCTGGTCCAGAACTCCTAGGCAGTTAAAAGTATATTCCTTAACATATTTGTACTGCGGTTCTACATTTCTTCACCAGAAATGTTTTGTTTCCCTCTCTTCTTCTTTTTACACCTCATTTCTACATTTTCTGCCAAATCAAGAGAATTTTTGGTACTGAATCCTCTCAAAATCAGTTGAAGTATTTAGAGTGCACCGAACTAGATGTGTGAGTAAGGGCAGTTTTGTCTTAATGGTATTTTCTTGGTACAAATTTGCCAGTGCAAGAACTATAAAATAATTCATTCATGGCTTGAGTTTGAGTCTAACCTTGGACACATCTAGATATATCTATCCATCCATTTCTCTTCCGCCCCTCAACCTATTCTGCTGGTGCAAAAGCTGTCTAAACTTCATTTAATATTAGTTGGAATTGAAATTCTTTATTGTAATAGGAAATGGAAGATAATGTGATTTATTATTCTATATATAAAAGACATCTAGCATAACACAAATCATGGAATAGTCCACGTTTTTGGATACTTCCTTGATAAACAATATTCCTAATATAAAACATGGGCTATAGCAAGGTAAAATTATAGAACAGGAAAAGTAACAGCAGTGTTTTAAAACCCTAACAAAAGGGCCAAGTTTACTTTGAATACATCTCTGTATTCACAGACTGATTCTAAGGCCATGGAAGTTGACGAAAATACTGTCAGTTATTTTAAGGATCCATAGTGTAGGTCCTAATAAAATTCTAACATTTCAATCTGCTGTGTGATCTGGTTGATTCTAGATTTAATATCACCACGCAATTACTGAGTATATGAAAGGCTATTGTCAAGTACAAACATGATATTTAACAGCACAAATTTTCCCTAACCATTAAGCAATGATGTTGCTCTTCCTGTATGTATCACTCCCTTTATTTCTATTAACATTTTAATGCTCCCAAATGAAGACAATCTGATTAGATGGCTCCCAGAGTCTCAAGCCTGATGCCATTGTGCAAAACCTTTGTTTTATTAAAGGGATAGTGCTCTCTCCATGTTATTACTCTGTTCTGCTACTACAAGAACAGCTATAAAGTATCTAGTCTATTACTGAAGAATGCTTCTGTTAGGCCGTCTGTGAAAGGTTCATATAGAAATGGAAGTCACAAGATGATGTGCATTCCTAATTTTGATGGGAATGGTACACTAAAGCAATGTTAGAGACTTCTAGTAATAGACTTTAAGGTCCATAATGGGTTGTTGGACATTTTTCTAAGCCAAGGGCTCTTGGCAGGGAAAGTCTTGTGATTTCACTACTTATTTTGCTCACTGCATTGGACTAAGGCAACCACAAGTATAGAGGGATAAATATTGTTAGTGGGTTGCCACTAGTACATTGCTGATTTGGTGGACCTATATTATGGTCATTAGATTTAATATTCTTCAGGAAAATCAGAAGCTGATGTAAGCATTGAGTGTAATGTACCACAGTGAGGATGCCCTTACTCAGGTCCTGTTATTAACAAAGTCTCAAAAAGAGCATGTATCTCTTTAAAATCCGAAGTAGAGAATAAACTAATGAAAGCTATGTTGTGCAATGACCAGGGACCAGGACAAGAAGGTCATGACAGCTGGGTTTCCATCTACACTTTATAGGCTATCCATAGATTGACTGTGTAACAATTTGCTAATTTCTATGTGGATCAGTCTCCTTCGTTAAAATGTATATGCCTTGGGCCAAAAATCTACCAAGGGACCACCAAGTAAATTAAAGGTCCTTACAAACAACAAATGAATGACAAAAATCACACTTAACTGCCCTTGTATGTTCACATTGAAGTCCATCCAGAAGGCTGGAAAGGCACAGTGAAGGACAAGTTATTAACATTGGGATTTTGTAGTAGCACTTTTCTGTCTTATATTAAAAAAAGACTAGACTAAAATACCTGAATGACTAGATCTGATTTTGCATTTTGATATTACTTTGTTAAAATCCTTTTCATGTGCTGGGAGGTACCACTAAAATAGATAAATAAAATTTCAAGAAGTGAAATAAATTAGATTCAAGAAAGTATATTGGTCATAAAGTATATAATTCTTCATCCCTGGAAACACCAATCTCTCTCTTTCAAAAGACAAATTCTACCTTGGACAAAAACGTTAGCCAATGACAGAGTTTGTTCTTCAAAGAAAAAGGAAAATATTTGTGGAGATGTGAGGATTGTCTTTTGCCTACACGAACTCTAGGGTTTAACAAAAAAATGAAAGATAAGTTGCCTTGGAAAGTACACTGCCTCCTCTGCTCCTCATAGTACTAATTTTCCTTTTCCTTTTCCTTTTCCTTTTCCCTTTCCTCCTCCTCCTGTTCCTCCTCCTTCTTCTTCTCCTCCTTCTTCTTCTCCTCCTTCTTCTTGTTCTTCTTCTTTTCCTTTGTCTTGCTTTTGCTTTTGCCTTTTTTTTTAATAGCTTGTTGTGTCTTCTACAAATACTTATGGTAAAACAGGCACACATAAATAGTCTGTACTACTATTTTCAAACAGTTTGCACTCACACATCAGTCATTTGCAGTGTGGAAAATTTGATGCCTGACAAGAATAAAATAACACAGTGAAGAGGGTGGAGAATCATCTGCATAACTAAGCATGCAGTTGTATATCTTGTATTAATAGATACAGAGGACTGGCAAAACTTTTAATTATCTGGTTTCTCTTGGAAGCTGGAAACAGTGCTTATGAGAAGTTTTCTACACCGCTATAGTTGACTATGCAAGGTCTTCTGATAAGTTTGTGTGAAGTATGCCAAATTAGTTTAAAACAGAAAGGTTTAGTATTAACATGTTTTATTTTACTCTGAGATCTAGGGATTACTGAGTCAGATGCAGAAGTAAGAAGGTCTAAGATACTGGCATGTTCCTGTTTTCATTTACCCTCTCTCATCTGAGATGCTGAACAAGATTGTAACATTGTGAATGAGTTTAGTATGCTCGAGCATATCTAACATGGCCATAGATTTGGCACATCAGACAGGATGGAAAAAACAAACCTGGGAGGGAATAAAAAATTTAGTTTTATGCCACATTGCATAATTCCAGTTTAAAAAAAAATGTTCTGCAAACCTAAAAAAAAAATTCCTACAAACTAAGACCCTAATAGCCCTTGTTCTCCACGTCAGTTCTTGTCTACTTGTTAAAAAAACAAACAAGCAAACAAACCAACATCAGAGTCATAAAAATCAAACACTACAAACTTCAGAAATGCCAAAATTAGAGGCTTTTGTGCAGTCCTCTGTTCACTCATCCGTTTCTCACTTGTCCAACAGTGCTAGGAAACCATTCTTTAATCCTGTGCTATTTTCCTCACAGGGTCTCTGCTCCTCCCTGCAGTACCTGAGATGACATTCAGTACCTGAAATGACATTCAGTACAATTGACTTCTTCCCAATGATCAATGAGTAGGTACTGGTGGATGAATGATTGGACATGAGCCAGCAATGTGTGCTTCCAGCCCAGAAGGCCAATCATATCATTGGCTGCATCAAAAAGAGTGTGGCCAGCAGGTCAAGGGAGGTGATTCTGCACCTCTACTCTTCTATGATGCACAATCCAAAGAATAAAATTAAAACTCAACAGCTCTCACTACAAAGTCAGTCTGTACCCCCTTAGAATACTCACAGGAGGACATAGAGCTGTCCTTTCTTCTTCTCCTTCCTGTTCCTTCAGGCATCTTTCCATCTACTGCTTTTGACATCACAAGCTTTTTTGTGACCATATGGTAGACTGGCAATAAAAAAAAAAAAAAAAGAAAAAAAAGAAAAAAAAAAGAAAAAAAAAAGCAGTGGTGAGGTTTAGCTCTCCTTGTTTCCCTGTGTTTGTTGGTGCTGTCAGACAATCACAGAAGTAGTTCTGTTGCCACAAGGAAGAGAGACAGCACTAGGATTGGGGTGGGGAAAGATGAAATGGCAGAGCCAGTGTAAATTAGTTATGAAGTCATTATTGGTACTTTCACATAGACAATTAGCTGTAAATAACACGAAAATTGCCTTTCAAAGGCATAATCTGAGAAATAAGTTATAAAAAGTCTTAGCAAATGTGGAGAATATCAAAAGAGCAGTACCACATGCTTAGTGGCTGAAAGCATAATTCAGACATAACACTTCATAGTAACAAAGACATCCATTTAGTTTAGTACCATGTCATGACTTATCGTGTTCATGAGACAGAAAATGCAAGATAGAGTAGTATTTATAATTACCATATAATATAGCTCAAATGAAACTCAGCACTTTATTGGGTAAATATATTAAAAAAATCATACATATACATGGTCTATTTATCCAGTAATTAAAATTGAGGTGCTTAAAAAACAAACAAACAAATATATATATATGTATATATATATATATAAGGCAACAACCCACATAATGATATGCTCTCCTTCACTTCCCTCCAGTCTTCAGATTCATGCTTAAGAAGCAGAGAAGAGATGAGAAAAGAAAAAATATGCTTTTGACAGATAGGCAATAGAACTGGTAATGGTTCAACTCACTGTATCTTCCTGTCCTCAGCACAGGTTGCTTATATCTTACATATCAATACCTGCTAATACAGTTCTAGAGCTCTGAACAACTCTGGGCATGGTTCTGGGCAGCATGCTCTAGGTAGCCCTGCTTGAGCTGGTGGCTTTGACCAGATGACCTCCAGGCATCCCTTCCAACTTCAAATAGTCTGTCATCCTGTGATTTGATGATATGTTACTTTTTAACACAGTGCTTAATCTTGTATTGTGCTCTTGCATGAAAGCCAAAGTACATTGACTAAACATCTGAAGTCACGGTCCTCCTCAATGAGGTCAGCCATAGCACTCAATAAAGCTACAATTTCACCAAGAGCTAAATTCAGTATTTTATTGCAGAATTTTTCTAATTTGCCTAAAATATCAAGAAAGAATTTTCATATTTCCCACAGTGTAAGAGGAACAGATTCTCTTTGGAAAAGACTGGCAGCAGTAGTGACAAGACACTATCACGATTTCATGGTATTTTTAACATTTTCATTTACCTCTTGCCATTGACAAGAAATGCTAGCAAAGTCCCACTAGAGGCTGATCTTGTAGCATCTCAGTTAGAAGTATTACAGAAAGATTTTCAGTCTACTTTTGCTGAACCAGAAAATACAGTCAGTTCAGACAAACATAATCAATAGGCCAAGAAAAGCATCAAGCCCCATTAGTAAACATGTATTAAGGAAACACATGTACATACAGTTTGTGACAGGTATTGATGAAATGATCAGTCTAACACTAATGGTATCTGATGTAGTTTGTAAGGGGGGAGGATTAAGTATAATGTTAAGTGCTCTGTGAGGAACACATTTAATTTCTGGTAGTGCCTGTTGCTGAATCACAAAGTCTTTCAAAATTTTTTAGAATTTATTAGAATTTATAAAAGCAATGTTTTTAATTGACCTAAACATATTCCTATCTAGTTTTTTAATAGATAGGCTAGAAAGGTTTTTCATTATTTACATAATGGAAGCACATATCTACAGCTCCTAATCCATAAGACAATGGCATTGCCAGTATGATATTTAGCTTTCATTATAGAACATGGAATGAAGAAAAAAAAGTTAAAAAGCTGGAAACGAAATGCATCAAATTCTTTCATAGTTAAGCTAGTGTTGAGTTTAAAACCATGATAATTATTTTTCACTAATAAAACCAAATTTTCCATCACAGAAGAAGCATTTGTATATTGTGTTTTATTTAGATTACAGAAAGTTGTAGGCTATGATGTGTTGACCCATAAACTAGCCTAGTCTACCTGCTAAAAAAACCCCTAGTTTACTCTTATTTCACTCTCATTCATTATATTTTAAAATATTTTCAATAATAGTTAAATACAGAGTAAAAAATAGGGACCAATAGATTTCCATTTTATGGAAAAAATATATATATATATTTAATATATGACAACTGGACATTAGTTTGGCTTTGTGCTAAATTGTTCATGTCATTCACTGCACCCAAGGTTTTTTCCTGTGATACGATATTGTATTTCATGACATTGTGCAAAATAAATGTTATAAAGCCATTTATGATCTCACAATCATTTACCATACAGCATTACACAGCAAATCTGCTACTTAAGCATTTGCTGTAGGAACAGATTTCTCTACAGAATCTAAGTCTCATTGATGCTGCACCATAATTCTAATATATTGCAAATTCAGGATTATTTTATTTTTTCAAAAATGTTCTGTATTCTGACAAATAAAAAGCATTTCCATTCCCCAAAAATGATTTAGTGTTAATTTAAAAAGATCCATCTGAAAATGTACATAAGTTTTAAAGAGAAATTATGGGAAGACAAAGTAGAAAAGACAACAGACTTGAAGAAGAACATTTGTGAATGATATTCACTGATTGTGGTTTCCTAAGAGTTCTCTATTTCTACTTTACTCTGCTGATGTTACAACATTCTCACTGTTTTATGAATACAAGACAGGACAATGAAATTATATATAATGTATAGTTCATTACAGCTGAGTGCACTACTCTCAGTTTATCAAATGAATACTGCCCATTTTACTGTTTATTCCTGAATATATTTGATTTTCATAAGTTTATTTTTAAAAATTCATCTTTAATGCAAACAAAAGGCTATGTTATGTTCATATGGATATTATCTAATTCTGGTCATGCACTATTATTTTCTTTTCTTTGGTCTAATGAGCTAACACAAGCAGGCAGTGTTTATGATCAGATGTTGGGTTTTTTTAAAAATTCTTCAATGAGTGGATGAAAAAGTGGTAAGAAGATGGGAAAATGCAATTAATTTGTTTATCTGTTTTAAAATATTAAAGAGAGGAGGTGAATGTAGAACGAGATAAGGACTAAGCAAAACAAGTCAATTCAATGTGAATCACGCTAAGCCATTTATTACAGAAACAAGTCTCCTTATATACGTAACTATATTCTAATCATGCGTCCGCGCTCCAAGCATGGATTCGCTAAATGAGTATCGTGGGCTGTCCGTGCGCTGGAGTCTCACTGATGATACAGTCGATGATTCACGCCACGCCAGGACCCCGGTGATTGAGGAACGCCCCTCTTTCTCACAGCAGACTCTCTTCTCAAGGCAGCCTTGAGATTCCTTTGAGCCAGACTAATTCATCAACAAAGTCTTTATTTACCAAAACCCCCTCCACAGGTGAAGAAACCAGAAAAGAGGCAGGGAACTACTAAACAGAAAAATAAACCATAAAAGGAAAGAAACATCCAATTTTTATTTTACTTATCATTTCAATTGTTTTATCCAGCAGGAAATTTGATGCATAAAATTGTTGACTACTAATTCCTTTGGATAAAAATTAAGCCCTCTAACAGTCTGTCCATAAACTTTCTTATTTGAACTTGGAAATTAGACTTGCCCATTGCTTGTAAATGGCAAAATGAGAGCAGTCTCTTCTTCCACACATTGGTCCTTCTTACATATCAACTACTGCTGAGCTGACAAAAGGAATTGTGTTAATTTACACAATACACTACGTCTTTAATCTCCCCTCTTCATGAGATCTGGCTGTTTGCTTGTATAATTTCTTAAGTCAGGTGCTATCCCTTCCTTAAAAGGCACAAATATAAAGCATTACTTTTACTGCTATGATTTCATAGCACTGTCAATATTAATCTTATCAGTGAAAAATTAACTCTTGGATAATAAAAAAAGAAAAAAAAAGTTATTTTGAGTTCAGCTTTGAAAGAATAGCTGCTTGCAATTAAAAAAAAATACTACATAGTCAGGCTTGTAAACCAGATTTTAGAAGTCCCTTAGGCATTTGCACCATGGAAAACATAACATGCAAAGATTCACACACCAGTTCTTCCTTCTATAGTATCCTAAAAAATACATGTCCCTAGAGTTGGAAAGCAGTAGTCAAGGTTGTGACAACATCTGATCCTGTGAAGATCATGAGGGTCAAAAGTCATGCAAGGAGTATATTCTGAAATAAAAGCAATAGTCTGTGACAGCTCAGACTATGGGAAATGGGTACCAGCCTCGAAACAAACTGCCTTCATTTAAAACAGAAGGGAGTAATGCTGCAGGAAAAGTATTTCTTAAACAGTCTACTGTTTATGCATGATAATTCAGGCTTAGCAGCCCCTGAAGGTAACCTAGAGACAAATAACCTTTGTAGCCAGCACAGAAGAAAAAGTAAATTGATACTGCTACCAACCTACTCTCTGTCCCCACATAAAATCCCTTATTAAACTGTATATCTTGCTCTGATTCTCAGCTCTTTTCCATCCTAATATGGTCTCATAACATCTATGAAGTGTTTTCTGATTAAGACCTTACATTCTTGCTTGTTTTTTTTTAGAGTGTCCATTTAACTAAAACAACATATTAATATATAAATATTCTGATAAGGCACTCAGTCTTCATGGTCATTCATATCTAGCACTGTCACAGTTCAAGATTTTCAAGAATGTTTCCAGAAAGTGAATAATATTCAGGAAAAATATTGCAAAACTGGCTAGTATTATTAGCAATGCCTCCTTTATCTTGAAAAACGAATCTTTTAAGTTGTCCCATAACATTTAACAAAGAAGCATATTTTTGGATAGACATTATGAAATTCACAGTGTGCTTACAGTTGCATTGCTTAGCCTTTGTACAACTTTTTTTTTTTTTTTTTAATTATTTAATCAGTCAATATAACCTCCATTTCTATCATATCTGAGATCTTCATAATCCCAGTTCATATTTGGAATTTAGGACATAGAATCATTTCAGATGGAAGAGACTCTCAGGATCATTGAGTTCAACCATAACCTAACATAATTTTAGCACTAAACCATGTCCCTAAGAACTTAATCTACGTGTCTTTTAAACAAATCCCGGAATGGTGACACAACCACCTCCCTGGGCAGCCTGTTCCAATGCCTCACAACCCTTTCCAGGAAGAATTTTTTCCTAATATCCAATCTAAACCTCCCCTGGTGCAACTTGAGGCCATTTTTTCTTGTCCTATTGCTTGCTACTTGGGAGAAGAGACCAACAAACTCCATGGTACAACCTCCATTCAGGTAGTTGTAGAAAGCGGTAAGGTCTCCCCTCAGCCTCCTTTTCTACAGGCTAAACAGCCCCAGCTCCCTCAACCTCCCCTCATAAAAATTGTGCTCCAGGCCCCTCACCAGCTTCGTTGCCCTCCTCTGAACTCTCTCTAGTACTTCAATGTCCTTATGATGAGGGGCCCAAAACTGAACACAGTATTCAAGGTGGGGCCTCACCAGCACCGAGTACAGTGACAAAATCACTTTGCTAGTCCTGCTGGTCACACTGTTCCTGATACAAGCCAGGATGCTGTTGGCCTTTTGGGCCACCTGGGCACTCTGCTGGCTCATGTTCAGCCGGCTGTCAATCAACACCCTCAGATCCCTACCTGCCAGGCAGCTTTCCAGCCGCTCTTTCTGAGCCTGTAGCACTGCCTGGGGTTGTTGTGACCCAAGTGCAGGACCCAGCAGTTGGCCTTGTTAAACCTCATACAACTGGCCTCAGCCCAACGATCCAGCCAGTCCAGATCCCTCTGTATGGCCATCCTACCCTCAAGCAGATCAACATTCCCACCCAATTTGGTGTCATCTGCAAACTTACTAAGGGTTCACTCAATCCCTTCATCCAGATAATTAATAAAGAGATTAAACAGAGCTGGCCCCAATACTGAACCCTGGGGAACACCATTGGTGACCGGCCACCAGGAAAACTAATAGCATCTCTTGTTAAGGATGCCAAGAACTACAATATTATTGTTCAGATGCATGACAGTTAAAGTCTTTCTTCTCTTTTCTGTAGAAATGTCAACATTTGTCAAAACTGTTTACCAGTTACGCATTAAATGTTATAGGTAGAAGACTTTTATTTTTCACTGTGTCCTGTAGAGCATTTTTAGGGGTGCAGTTTTTGTACAATGAATAACTGAATCAGATATAAATATCAACTCCTTTGAAGCTAGTTATTTCCCATCAGCTAGCCTTTGTAACATGCAGAACACTTTTATCCATGCTTAATTCAGCAATATGCATATTTACACAGGAAATACACCTAGCTCTAGCTGTTTGATCTTTGTTTACAATATGTCCACTTCCTATTTACCTTGGCCTTTATTCCCAATACAAAGAAAAGAAACATTGGTGCAATTTCCTATTATAGCACAGAGTAAGAAAGGCAAAGTACTAAGATGTCACCAGACGTCTAGTTTGCACAGTTGCAGTTTTTCTGTAGGCTTGAGTTACACAAAAGCAGAATAAATTATGGCAGAAAGATAACCAGGAGAAATGTCTCTGATGCAAATTGGGTTGTATATACCATAACTAAATATCCGATGGGGAAAAACGGTGAATACTTTGACTGAAGGCAAAAAAAATGTGTTATAATACCAATTAAGAATGTTGAAACCGGAGCCACTCTTCTGATCTGGAAAGGAAGATTTTCAAAGACACCACGTTTAAAGAGTAGATGGGGGTTCAGTGCTAATAAAACCAATGGAGATGTAAACAACCAAAGGCCAAATCTGAAAATGCACTCACGTCATATTTACAATGCAGCTAGAAAAACATGGCTGCCAACACTATTTAAGTTGGTAGTTTAAATTTAACTTGTGGGTTTTTTTTACAGTATGTATCAGTAGTGCACTATAATAACTTTTCAAGACCATCGGTTGTTCTAGGGTCAGTCCTGCTTTCAGTTGTTCTGCAGAATAGATACACCTAGACCAGCTTTATATTAGTCACCTGAGGTGCAAGCAGCAAAAGAGAGGTCTAGATTTTTGCAGGTATGATAAAACCTGATTGTTTTTCTGAAGTTTGAGGAAGTCAGAACCCGCTTTATTCTGTGACAACTCATGATCCAAGATGCAGCTGGCCACCCATTCAGGGTGGGAGATGTGGATTTATGGAAATTGAGAAGCCTGGATGCTCTCAAGGTTGGGTGCTCAGTATCAGAATCCTGAGTGTGTGTGGGACACAAGGCTTAGAGAAATGTAGCCTAGTGCAAACTTTAGGGTCACAAACCAATAATTTTTGGGGATTAAGCAGTTAAAATTTTTGTTAGCTTGAATAATGGAAAAGAGGTATAAGATCTGAGTCTGGAATCTTGGAAGGAGGTCACATGTTAAATTAAAGGGTGAGGGCATGAATCAACAAATATGCTTTAAGTGTTAGTGTATAGTAGATAGCAAGTATTTAACATAGTTGTGAAGTCAGGCTTTGACGATGAAGGGCTAGGTGGCGATAAGCCTTCCACTACAGATGTAACATTGTGTAAGCTATTCCATATTGTATTTTCAAAGGCACACTTCTACTCAGAAATATATATGCAAACTGCACAGTTTTCAGAGGTAAAAAGGAGACACTTGAGGAGTTTGGTAATGCTTTTTTCTGCAGCAAGAGACTTGATATCTGTTTTTCATCTTCCTCCTGCCAAATTGAAACAGGTAGCAAGCAAGGTAAGAAAAAGCTAGAGGCTTTGCATTGTGTAGAAATAATTCTTTAATTTTTAGCACTGAAGAGTGTTAAATATTCATCATGTTTGTTTCTGCTGTTCAAAAACACAATGTGCTCTATAAAGACTCTAATAACTTTCAGGTGACTTTGTAGAAAGATAACCCTATTAAAGGAATAAACACATAGCCATATTTATCTAATACATATAACATGTAAAAATTCTGTTGAAGTCTCACTTCAGATACCTACTTCCTCTATTGAATCTGGTTCTCACTCCTAATGCCCTTTCGAATTTACCACCCTTAAGTTCAGAGATTTTTCCACTTCAGATTGCCAAGCCATAAAAGAAAAGACCTTCCACTGTATGTGATGCGCAGAAGCAATAGAGGCAAAAATAACTTCTCTTTGTTCAAAATGCAATGCAAATGAGCTGCCTGCTGCCTAGATTGAAGAATCACCTATATTCAATGAACGGCAATGACAAACAACCCAGATATGACCTGTTACACTTTCCAAACATGTACTCAGTATCTTTCACTCCGTAGTCATTTTCCCCTACAGTTCTATAAGCAGAACACTGAGACTTCAGAAACACTTTTTAATGATAAATTAAATTTTTTCTTCATGCTTTGTTTTACTTAGCTGAAGTATTTAATATTGATGATCTTTTTAAAAATACATGTTTTATCCAGATATAAGTTCAGACACAACACAGCAATATTTTGGTACGAGGACCAAGTGAAATAGGACTAAGGGAAGAAAAGGCAATTTCACCAAAAACAAAGCTGGAGAAGCCACAGCAAAGTTCAACATTTCTGAGAGATGCTTTTACTAAAAAAAAGTGCATTTGGACTTTTTCAGAACTGGTATTCAGTTCCTGATTTCTTCCTCTTCATCAGGAAATTCAGAAACATCCTTAAAATGAAAGCAGAAATTCTAAAATTATCATCTGATGCCAGAAATTTTGTTGTTGTTTCTTTAAAACTAAAAAAAAAAAAAAATATAGAACCTCCAAGCATCATACTGACAGGATAAAAGTTGATAGCAATACCAGCAATGCATGGGTTCTCCCTGATAAAAAATGTCAGATAGCGTATTCTGCCTAACCATTGCAACACAATGCAGATGTTCTTTAAAACTTTCAGAACAGGTATTTGACATTGTCCAGAGACACCAGGAGGGTAAAAAGTGTCTTTAGATAATTTAGGGTAAAATATTACATTATTGTCTTTGTCTTAACCAGGGATAATGACTACTCTCCTTAGAGTAATGATCTCCTGCTGATTTTCCTCATGGATTAATCAATATTATGCTCTTTTCTACTTTATTATGTACTATTATTTATCAGTGTTGCTTTATTTTATCAATTGTTTCCAAAGGTCCCAGAAGAGGCCAAGTTCCTGTTTCAGGCACTGAAAAAAAGAACACTTCAAAACCACTGTTACTTTGTGAAAGGACCCACACGCTGGCTAGTAAGGTTTCTGCTGGGAGTCCTAACAATATTTTATTGTCCTTATCCCTTCCTGACTTCCTCTTATGTCTTATTCTTGTTGCCAGTGTGAGCCATCAGGCTTCTAAGAACAACTCAGAAAACTTATGTAAAATTATGGACAGACCACTATAGTAAACAAAATTTAGATGTTGCTACTAATTTAAGGATAACAAAGATGGAAATATATAACATTACATACAACAACCAGTAACGGTCATTTTTATGCTTTCACCATTCAAGGTAAAAATTAATAGAGTTAAGGGATTAATAAATATCAAACCAATATCTGTCCATAACTAGGATGTTAGCTAATTATTTTGCCTACGCACATGATACCAAGATTTCTCCATTTGCATTGAATCTATGAGGAGAACTCTAGGATTCTTGGCATCCTTGTCACATTAGGCTCTTTGAAAAGTAGCACTGAAACTTCCTCTAAAATTTAATTCCTTAATATGATATAGATTTATTTCCATTTAAATTCAAAGTACACCCATACACCACTCCATTTTCCCTTTCCATTGTTCTAATACATGTCATACCTTGGCAGCTTTAAAAAACATTATACAACAGGTCGTATGCATTCACACCAAGCTGATGTTAAAGAGCTGTAAGTCCACTGCACATGATTCCTCAGTCTCAACACAGCTATTGGGAGGAAGGATCTCCAAAGCTTGGAGAGAGCATGTCTGTCTTCAGAGCTGTAGTCAGCTTTGTCCAGAATTTATTCTTCTGGCCTTTTTTGGAATGTACATGGCTCATCAATGTAGTGTGAGTTCCCATGAGCTGACTCAGTTGATTCACTCTGTAATAATGCTAGTGATTTCACTGTATCTTAAGGCTTTTTGCATTCAATGAGTATCTGCCTCCAGTTGGAGAAAGAAGAGCTCACAGATGGTTGTGTCTAAAGGTAGCACCTCTGCCTAGTAAAACACCAATGGAAAAAGTCCAATTTATTGCAAAGTAGCGTATCTGCCCTTTGTTTGGCAAGAAAAGAAAAAACTGCTCCACCAATGTAAACCTCTACAGAAAAATAAACAGTTCAAGAGAAACAACACCCCTGCCACCCCAGAATTGTGTGTAAAAATTTGCTTTTAGAACTATTCACATTTCTTTTCCTATAAGTTTCAGATCTGGAGGGGAGCAGGGGAAGAGGAGCAAAGACTTTCTTTGTACAATGTGATGAAATGTATTAATTAATGTTTGACTCAAATAGCCAGAGACTAATAATACAACTAAGAGGTAGGCTTTTACTGGTATGCACGTGTGTGCATGTGTTCATGCATATGAGTGGAGTTGGAGGTGCAAATACCTACCCTAAAATCTAGGAGGGCAAATAATAAAGGATGTGTATCTGGGCATCTCCTAGTGAAAACAATTATTAAACTTATGTAGCATCTGATGAGGAACAGAAAAAGATCTCCCACGGTCTTGATGCAGATAGGTAAGTGCCAAGGCTCTTCACTGAATTTTATTTTTGCAGATTGTCACTCAAATGCCTTTTAAGTGTAGCATTTTCAGTGCTGTATGCAATACTCTGGTGATTACAGGGCAGCTTTTTAAAAAGTGAAAATGAGTATGTACGTTTGCAAGTCAATATAGCTTCTCATTGGTGCACATCCTTAAGAACAACAGATGACCTATGGGTCAGATAAAAATCGAGCATTCAGAAACTCAAAGAAAAAAAATGAAAACGTTTTTGGGCATAAGTCTGAAAACATTGACCATGCAGCCAAGACATGAGTGTGAACATATACATTTGTTAACAATCAGCAAATCATCAACAACAACAACAACATCAACGTAATTGATTATAATTGTATTTGAGGGGTGATTCCTTTACTATCAGTTCTATCAAGTCACATTAAGTGGTCCATAAAGCAACATTAATCAATACACTCTGTGTTCTCAGTTAAGAAGTGAGTGTGAGAAGTGTTGAAGAGCAGAATTCACTGATCAAATATGCTTGGGAAGCAGTACATCAACATGATATACAATACAACCACATTTTGACAGGATTCTCATTTAGTTGCAATCAGCCCAAATAATGGTTTTCATTCTTGTCTAAATGAACAGGGTGTTTAGAAAGTGTAACAGCCCATTTAACTCTTGGGATTGGTGCACCATATGCCACTAGGACAAAATTCCTCCTGGCCCAAAATGATGGGAGTAACTCCTCTAAAAGCATGCTGTGGTGGCTACCAATGAAAGCTGAAGATCTTGTTCAGAAATAGACCCAGTTTTGTCTTTATCTCTTAGTCATTGTCTTTGATTGCAATAAACTGCTTCACTCTTTTCCTTTTATTTATTTTATTTTTCTTCTTATTTTTAAAGAGAGTGGGGAAAAGGAAGAGATGTAGTTAGAATTGTTGAAACTACTGTGAACATCTATTATTATTACTGTTACAGGTTTTTTTTTTACTGTGGCACCTTGTGATTTTCCTCAAATATCTGAATGAGTTTGGGCAGGTGCAGCTCCATGAAGTACAGTTAACCTATGTAATAGAAAAATTTATGCATCTATATTCTTTCATAATACTTTGAATTAAAGTTGAAAAAATCTCCAGTGAGCAGCTAACTGCAATATGAAGCTGAGTATCTTGCTTTTATACTTCATTGCTTTGTACTGTACTGCCAGAAAGCTATTTTTAGACCTCCTCTGCAGCTGCACAGTTGTTGCTTATATCTTTCTTGTCTAAAGGAAGTAAGATTGCACTACTGAGACTTTGCCCTTCTCTCAAGGGTAAACTAAAATCCATTAAACTTATATATATGCTACAAACTCTGCACATTAGTGGCTAGGATGGAAATATTATGTAGTTATTTATAACAAGATATCCATTTGCAGAAGATAAATGAATAGGCATATCTGAAAATTATTGCCTCTTCATTCTCCCCTAAAGTCATTGTCTTTGTGCCTAAAGCTTGAAAGTTTTGTTTGCTGGCACTGTGACAAAGTAATCAAATGTATCTCCATAGAACAGGCCAGTGCTGCCTACAGTTCCACAATAAATAACTTGTGAAACCTAGCACAAACATTCAAACAGATCCTGTATTGCTCCAAAGAAATCCACACAAATATTTCTGATGACAGGGGATGTTTTTCAAACACAGTCACTCAAATTACTGGGGGATAAGTAAATAGTAGAATCAGAGAAAAATATTCATTTAATCTACCTGAATATAGGTAGATAGGCATATATATATATAATGATAGAGATGAGCAAATGCCTATACATGCGCATGTACATGCACACACATGCTAAGTCATTGTAAAATTGACTATAGACACTGTGAAGGTGTCTTTTTGTAACTATACTCTTATGTATTACAAAGATTCAGATACATATTATTTAACCACCGGCTTTTGTAGTTGATGCTAAAACAGGGAACTGAAGATGGAAGAAATAGAAAGAGAGGACAAAGGAAATCTGAACAAGAGATTCCTTTGAGACATTCTTTCTGTAACATATCAGCCATGTTGTAAGATACAAGAGCCCCTGAACTAAAATAATATATGACTTAACACTAGTTCTAACATAAAATAATCATCTTCTCTGGTCTTCTTTTCTGAGTCTATGTTACGCACCAAAATATACTCAAGTTAAAGGGCAAAAGTTATATCCAAAAGCAACATCCAGGGACTTACAAAGACGACCTACCTAGCTGTGATTTCCCCTGCTATTCTTTGGAGGGATCTTTTATGGTCCTCATATTAAATCTACTTCGATGAAATTTATACACACACTAGATGCAAGAAGTAACCTTGTCAGTCTTTCAAATAAGTCATTCTGCCTTTCAAAGAACTTCATCAGTCTATGAAAATTTTCTTTATAGCTTGTGGAGAAAAGCAGAGAGATATTCTCTAGCAGACAGCTAGTTGATCTTACAAGATTGGATGAGGTCTACAGTCTCTTACAAAGTGCTAAGAAAAACAGCAATAGTAAAATTATTAGCAGGAAGAATTAAAGTTGTTATACTAAAATTCTGAACAAGATTAAGACTTCTCTGAAACAGAAGACAGACAGCAGCCACATCTAGGTTTCTGGGCTGGGAAGGTGAGCCTGGGTCTGTTACTTCATGCTTTACAAGGCAGACATGATGAGTCATTCAAAAAAGAATGTGTATGTATACATGTATGTGAAAACATGCTGTCTTTCTTCTTGTAATCCCCTATTGGTGATCTCCAGTCTACTTTAACCAAATCTGTGCACTATCTGCATTATATTCTCATACATTTAAACAAAAACAAATAAGAAGTCAACAAGAAGGAAAGGCTATATGATGAATGAATGAATGAATAGGATGGTGTTGCTCAGTATGAGAAAAATGACAAATCAAAGCAGGACATAGCATTTGACTGATTCCTGGGCAGCTCCTCCAGCCTTGTCTCCTAGCTTACCACTAATGTTTTGTGGGACTGGCACCACAAGTGAGTCTACTACTGTTTTAGCCATGGGAAGAAAAATCTAGGAGGTAACTTTATTCAGATAATTATGGGAACAAATAAAATGTATCCTTGAGGACATGTCTATCCAAAATTAATGACATTAAACACAGATAATCCAGAATTAGAATATCATGTTTAGGATATAGAATTGTTTACTAAGATTATATTGAACTTCTAGACTCAGAGAGGCCATGTGGGAAAATTAAAAGAGATGCTTTGAAGAATTTAAAACAGTTGTGATTTTACTAACACATGTCTATTCTGGCAGAGAAAAGCATGTATTGTATATATAAATGCCCAGGATATGTTTTATTGGAAGTTCAAAGCCCAAGCTGTCACATTTCCATGGCCATTTGCAGTGTCTGAAAAACAGAGTTCATGTGCAAAGAAACCTTGAGATGGGCACCTTGAAACAAGGCAGACAGGTAAGTAGGGACTAAGAGGAGTCTCTCAGATGCAACATCAAAATACTGAAAAAGTTTGTGTCAGCTTCTGTTCTACTTTACAAAGCATCCTGAGTTAAAACAAACTCATGTGCATAAACTGAAGAGAAACATTCTGCTGAAAAAAAAGCACCTTTCCAATCCTAAACCTAAGAACAGAAAAACCAATAATACTTCTGCTCCTTTGGCTATTTATCTCCTATTTAAACACACACTACAGACAGGGCTGTGATTACCATGATTTGTAAGACCTTCACACAGTCATCCCACCATCTTCCTCCTCAGTCTTGCTTCTAACACTAAACTCTGTTCAACACTTCCTTTGATGTAAGGGTGTATTTGTTTCAGTGTGACTCCTCCCATTGTTGGTGCACACCACGTCATTGCTCAACAGTTCCCACAAATCATCCTGTAGCTATCTGTACCTTATCTGATGTTTACATAGCAGTATTCCTGATATTGGACATAGGATATTCCCTTTTCTTTGTATCATCTATAATTTAGTAGAATGGAGGAGAAAAGGTACATAACACTTATATCCTCCAGCTTAATTTAAAAGTTTCTCTTGTTGTGTAACACAGAAATCTCTTCCCTTTCAACTTTGGAACATGGTTACTTTGCCTTGGCTGATGATCCATCAATTATTGAGAGATTCTATATCTACCCACAGCTAGGTCCAGTTCAGAACTGACAGGCATCCTGTCAGTGAGCCCCCAGCCTGCACTGGGGTTACCTACAGCTCCCAGCTTGGCCCCCTGTTTGTGCTGCTTTCTGATGGGATGGCGCCTGCTTTCCCCAGACAACTATTCATCGGAGTGGTAGCACTAGGGTTGCTTGACATGGAGCAGACATGAAAGAAGATGACCTACACTTCTACTCTTGTGGCTATGCTCACAGGCTGAGCATGTCCAGTGTGTCATCACTGTATTAAAAAACCAACCAACCGAAGAAAAAAGAGTATGGGGAAATAAAATACCAGACTGCAACAAACTAGTTCGGGAGGACACTTAGGATGAACGAATGCTATCACATTCTTTTTTACCCGTTTTGGTACTAAGGGAAGGTCTGGTGGAGCTCTCTTTGACCATGCTTCTATTGTTATGGTATTAGAATAAGGCATAAAATATTTCCCATAACTCACAGAAAATTTAAACATGTCCAAAAAATCCTTATTTGAAACTGGGGGGAGGGGAGTTTAGGGGGTGTGTGTGTGGGGAAATAGAAGTGAGAACAAAAGTGAGGTTCGGAAATCCATTCTTACATATCCATGGAAAATGAATTTTTTTTCTCAGTAACTCATAATGTTCTACTTAACAAAAACTGCTTTCCATTTTCGTTACCTTAAGGTTGAGATTAAACAAAAAAGAAAGCACTTTCTACTGCAGAACTAGAATTTTTTCAGTTTAGCAATGTCAAGCAGGAGTTTTACAAAACCAGAATGTTTATCCTGTGTTAAATTATTAATTTGTTTTCTGTGCTGGCAGTTGATGAAGCCTATTTTGTAGTACCAGACTTCCTCCAGACCCTGTAGATATAGGTTAAGGCACCCACCTCAACACTAACAACTCCAAGGTGGAATCAAGCATTTAAAAGCTAGATTGAAGGACAAGCATTACAGGTGCTGGAGACATGAGACTTGCACTGTAGACCTCAAATGACTACAACTAACCATCACAGGCACTTTACAGTGCCTCATTTCCTTTATGTAGAAATACAAAATTAATGTCATGTTTCTTGTGCAAAGAAATACCGCTTTGATCTTCTATTCTTTGACATTTATACAGCAGTATCTATCTGAATATTTAATAAATGTGCCAGTTTCTCTCCTGAGCAGAGTATACAACAGAATCCAGCAATGAACAGCATAGGTCAGGAAAACAAAATTAAAAACAAACAAACAAACAAGTCCCAATCAACATCCTGAGCAATCTTTTGAGTTAGAGGCCATACAAATCTTTAAAAAGAGAAATACTTATTTTTTAAACATATTTCCACCTTTGTTTGTGTGTTTTTTCCTCCTCTTCAGCACTCCATGTGACTGACCTCAGGTCAGCTTCCTTTTGCAAAACCTTTTGCCAAGGTTTCTTAGAGGTTTAGACAGAAATTGCAGCTTCTTGGCATCTTCTCTCAGTTGTCACTGGGGAAAAAAAAAAAAAAAAAAGTGTTTTGCAAGCTATATTTTTAATTACTAGCTTAGGTTTGTGGAGTTTTTGTTGTTGATTTTATTTTTTTCAATGTCATTTATTATTTAAAGCTCCCTTTTTCACTCCTGCTGTATTTGAGTTGGATTCAAGGGCTGTCAGTTAGGAATAAAAACGGGCAGCTTGAAGAGAGCCACTGTTAGCTTTTAGAGGTTTACCAATCTTTTACCTTCTTCTGTGAGAAAACGTAACACTCAGGAATTTGGGAGGTTAAGCCAACTGCACTCTTTACTCATTGTGACTGATATTTTGGCAGCTCGCTCTCACATGAGACAATGCTAGATCATTAATATAGAAGTGTGTTAACAAAAACAGAACCAAAATTTCACAACTGACACCACGAGAACTCCAACGGGGCAGGCTCTCATAAATCTAAGTGACTGTTTCAGGAACTAAATGCAGAGATAAAATATCAATTTACACAGTCATTCTCTAGAAAGACATAGTCATGTAATTCAAGAAGCATCAAGATTTACCGAAGAAGGAACAAGAATCAGGACTTCTGTAATAGTTATAAGGAAGCAGTTTGGTACAGTGATGCTGCTCTGGAGAAACATATACATCCAGCTTTCTCTGACATATGATCCCAATGCATTTGTTCTATACTTGGAAGATATATAAATGTAATTTCTATTGTGAATAGCATTAAAAAGTTTCCTTTCCTAAATAACCCAATAGCATTGTATACATAGATTTTTTAAAAAGCACTTAACATTTTATAGTAATACATGCCAGCTGTCATTAAGAGCAAAATCCCTGTAGTACCTGAGGGTTGGAAAGCACCCTTTGTTTTGTTACTTGCAATAACAGGTAGTAAACTGGCAATAATTGGAACTAGTTGTTCTTTTGTTTCTTTGTTAATGAAGCTTTATACTAGAAGGCTTCTTTGTGTGTGGTTCTAAAGAGAAAATAAGTAGGAAAACATGTCTGTCCTAATGACATTTTAGGAGGAACATGCTAGACTACATCATTGCTGGATGCTTTGATGAGATGACAGCAAAGAAGAAATTCTACTACCACCTTTTCTTTCTTTGTCAGAAGCATTAGCATAAAAATGGATCATCTGAGTTAAAAGGTTTGTTCTTATTACAATCGTTACCACTAAAATATACTCACGATACCATGAGCTTTCCCAAAATAATTTTCTTTGTTTCCTTCAAATATGTCATGATATATCTGTAATACAGGCTGCTGGTGAAACACATTGCAAACAAAATCCCCTTTTTTAGAAACCGGATCTTTATTTCACATACTATTGAGCACTTTCAGGATATAATATTTCATAAATAAGTAGGGGAGAGGAGACTAAATTTTATATCAAACTCTTCTGTGAAAATGCTGTGCGACTTCATAGTTTCTAGTCCTCCAGCTGACAGTGTTTCTTCATACGTGTGGGCTAGAGTTTTTATCAAATAACAGTTTTATGAAAACAGGTATTTCAAGCCTGGCAGTAAAATCAGCAGAAGTGGACAAGTGATAACAAGAATCACACACAAAAATGTACATGTAATGTTCAGAACAGTTACTACAGTTATGGTGTGTTTCATGATTTTTCTAAAAGAAACTAACCCTCATATAAAAAAAAATATAACCTTGTCTTGACTTGAAGCATTCAAAATTGCACATAATTGTCATTTCTCAATTTTTTAGCTGACCATGGAAACACCAAGTGGCTTGTAATCACAAAACCACTTTACTTTGCACTTGGCGTCACCATTCAGTTTGCTGGTGAACAAAGTCTTATAGACAGCTCATCTTGATGATGGCTGGTAGTTCATATGGAACACAATTGTCAACAGCTCATTTCTTTCATTTGAGGTCCTGGTCAAGCTCCTGAAATTTCCATTTATTTCCTATTTCAGACTGTAGTGTGCAGTGTAGTTCCCCACCTTGAAGGGAAAAAAGTGTTTCATGGAGCAGATGCACACAGGAATAGCTTGAGTCTACCATCGCCACCTAAGTCTGTTAGAAAATACTGAAGGGGATCTCTGTTTTAGTGACTTTACAAGTGTTGTGTCAAGATTAACAACTTTAGAATCCTTTCCTTCTTACCTAGCAAGACACACTTGCTAAACTTACAGTGAGATTCACTGGAGTTAGAAATATTTTTTTTCTGTAAATGTTTTCAAAATATGTCTAAAATAAAATGCTTTGATCAGGATACATTTTCCTGCAAATACCTGTGTAGTATAATTTCATCGGTATAAATATGTACACAGCCAAAACATAAAATATATGTTATCCCATTATTTTTCATGAATAATATTTTGCAGATCGCACAGTTCCAAAGTGCTCATTTGTGCTGTAAAGACTGATTTGTGTATGTGAGTGAAGGAAGTAAAGGAAGTAAAGATTCTACATGAAATCAAGTGTCTCTAGCTACTCTGGACATAAGGAGGCAGAAACAATGAGAATTTCACTGTGTTTACCTACCTCAGAGTCAAAGTTCAAGCATAGATAAGAGAACACTCAGTGAAGCTTATCACAGAAATTTGTCACAGAAACTTGCAAGTCCATTACCTGGCCATTTCCCAATACATTTATTTTTGCTCTATTCAGGTAGTACCACCTGTATCAACCAAAAAGAGGTTTGAGCATTAGAGTTAAAACACTTTTAGATTTTTCTTCATTATATATGAATGGTTTGTACTTTCATCTATGTCTTTGAATTATTTCAATTGTTTTGTGTATTGAAAATGAAAACAAAAAGCAGTAGTAGGCTGAAAACATGTTCACATGAACTCTGGAAGGCTGTGCTTTTCCTACAATGACTAAATCACAAACTTCAGTTTTGTAATAACTAATTGCCATCAGCATCGTGTTACATTCGTTGTATGTATTATTTGAATAATTTTGTTTTGTGTTAGGATGCTCATTCTAATTTATTCTTTTGCCAGCTTGACTACTGGTGCAATTTTATTCTCATTATCACAGTATGATTTTTATTGCTCAGAAATGCACAATATGAAATGTGATATTTATTTTTAAGAGAAAGTATTTTCTCCTTTACAGATTGATTAATAATGTAAGGAAATATATTAAAGAGAAGAAAAAAAAAATCTAACAACTTTCAAAAACTCTTAAGAAACTTCGTTCAACATTCATAGGGATAATGTGTATTGTAGGAAAAAATACAACAAGCCTGAAATTATTTGCACATAAGCAAATTTTACATTAAAATACCATATTTCTGTCTTCACTGTTCCAAGACAAAGAGACGATGTCTCACTGCCATCTTTAGGTATTTAAATAAAGCCCTAAAACTAGAAATGTAAGGTCACAAGATAAAAGAGAGAGGCAGATATCTACAGAGAGCACCACAGTTGCAAAAACAGCTGTTGTCTAACTCCAGCCCTCTAAATGGCTCCTTGGAGACACAGAACTCCCTCTGTGAAGTGCTGGAAGATACCCAGCAGGCAAAAAGTGCGAGAAGACAGGAATGGCAGAGAGAAACTATTATGGACTGACCAAAATCCCACATTAAGTATGCCCCTGTACTGTTCAGGGGTCAAGGGGTGGGGAGGAATTAGAGGAGTCAGGAATAAAGGAGTGAATTAAGCATGGGAAGAAGAGGACTGGGGGAATGTGTTTTAGTTTTGTCTTTGTTTCTCTGTTTGCCTTTGCCTGACTAATCTAGAGGGCTGCTATGATGGAGTGACTGTATTAGTGGACAAAGAAAGAGCAACTGATGTCATCTACTTGGACTTTTGCTAGGCTTTTTACACAGTCCCCCTTAACGTTCTTACATGTAAATTGAAGAGATGGATGGACTGTTCAATGGATAAGGAATTTGCTGAATCTCTGCATGCAAGAATTACAGTCAATGGCTCAAATGGAAATGAGTAATGAGTAGTGTCCCTCAAGGGGACCAACACTATTTAATATCTTTATTAATGGAATAGACAGTGGGACTGAGTACACACTCAGCAAGCTTGCTGAGTGGTGCACTTGATATATTTGAGGGAAAGCATGGCACCCAGAGAGGGACTTTGACAGCTTTAAGGAGTGGGCCCATGTGAACCTCATGAAGTTCAACAAGACCAAGTGCAAGGTCCTGTATGTGTGTCAGGAAAAACCCCGGTATCAATACAGATTGGGGATGAATGGATTGAGAGCAGTACTGTGGAGGACAACTTGAGGATAGTGGTGGATCAAAAATTGGACATCAGCTGGTAATGTGTGTTTGCAACTTAGAAAGCCAATTATCTCCTGGGCTGCATAAAAAGAAGCATGGCCAGTGGGTCAAGGGAGATGATTCTCCTCCTCTACTCCACTCTCATGAGACCCCACTTGGAGTACTGCACCCAGCTCTGGGGTCCCCAGCGTAAGAAAGATATGAACCTCTTAGATTGTGTCCAGAGGTGGGGCCACAAAAATGAACAGAAGGCTGGAACACCTCTCCTGTGATGAAAGGCTGATACAGATGGAGTTCTTCAGCCTAGAGGAGACTCTTTGGAGACCTTATTGTGGTTTTTCTTATAAAAGGCCATTGGGAAGACTTATAGAAAAGTTGAAAAGAGGCTTTTTATCAAGGCCTGTAGTGACAAGACAAAGGGAAACAGTTTTAAACTGCAAGAGGGTAGACTTAGGTCAGATATGAGGAAGAAAGTTTTTATGACAAGGGTGATGGGACAATGGACCACATTGCCCAGAGAAATGGTGGATGCCCTGTCATTGGGAGTCTTCAAGGTCAGGTTGGATGGGCTCTGAGCAACCTGTTCTAGTGAAATATGTCCCATGGCAGGGGAGTTGGACTAGGTGATCTTTGAAGGTCCCTTCCAGCCCAAGACTTTCTACGATTCTGTGATTCTCCTCATTCAGCTCTATTTTAATAGGCAATAAATTAAAATAATTTTCCCCAAGTTGAGTCTGATTTGCCCATGGTGGTAACTGGTACATATTCTGCTTGTCCTTATCTTGTCCCATGAGCTTTTTCATCTCATTTTCTCCCCCTGTTCTGTTCAGGAGGCAGAGTGAGACAGCAGCTGGGTTGGTATCTGGCAGACATCCAAAGTCAACCCACCACAGCGTATCTCTTGAAAACAGCTTAAGCTGACCTCAGCTGATCTATCTGGCATTATAAACCTCAAATAAAATCTTGTCAGAAAAATATCAATGTCAGTTTTGCTGTATTATTAATACATTTCTGCTACCCATCATGTCTCTGTTGTAACTAATAAATTGTGCCTTATTACTTGTTGTTAGAAAAGATTGCATCTTTTCTGCCTATAGGAAATTGTATGACCTATATTGACATTAACTAATATTGTCTACTATGAAGTAAATCATTAAGGAAATCATTAAGTGGTTGCCATTTGTTCCATGATGAAGCTGAGGAAAACTGTGTAACCACACGATTAAAGGCTGCATATATGCAATGTTACTCAACATGAAGAAACTTTATTAAGACTGGCACCAGGCATTTTAATTTAATTACCTCTAAGTGCCTCACTTTCCGACTATACTCTTCCAAAGTGCTCATTTGTGAAAAAAATTGTGAAAAAAAAAGAAAAAGAAAAAGAAAAAGCAACATCTATACTTCTATAAACAATTGGAAAAGAAGTCAGTGAAAATTCTGTAGAAATTTCAGAGAAAAGTCAGAGAATAATATTGTTTCATGGAAAGAGCTAAGGAAGCACTGCACCTTAGCAGAAATATAATAGTTTCAAGTGGTTGGGTGCCATGTAAACTTAATATCAACCTTGCATTTTATTGCGTTCCTTATGTCTCTGCTATATGCTTGTTTCCTCTCCTGAGGGCAATACTTCTGGGAAAGTTGTTTTATATGCAATTATATACACTCAGCTGTTTGTTCTGGGCACTTGTATTATCCTACAGATATTGGAGTCAGATGTGCAATTTTATTCATAATGTCTTATAGAAAGACACATGGAAACAAGCAAAAAGACTTCATATTGACTGTTTATGCTAAAACACACCCTTCAGGCATGTATTCAATATATATTAATACACTAATGATTACCCCACATTCCAGGAGTCAGTATATTTATACTAGGTATACTTATTCTTGCATTTTTCTACTGTAAAAAAAACCAACAAAACCAAAATGACTTAAAATCTACACAGAGGATTGCCTAATTTGAGCCCACAAATACCACCTGCTATTTATTCTAGGTTCTATATGAGTTGAAGTAAAGTGAATATAATCAAATGCATGATGACAGAACCATATTACTGAGTTAGACATATGATAGCAGGTGCTATGATAGTGTCTCAAGGAAGACATGAAACCTACATTCTCTCACATAGATTAGAAGGATGAGGAAATTAATATTATTTCTCTTATCTAATATTTTTTTCATAGCTGATTTGCAGGGCACCTTTCCAGGGAAATGAAGGCTTAGAAAAAACATATTGGCAAGGAGAGGACCAAAATGGATGTTTTCTGAGTAGTAGGACTGACACATATATATTAAATTCCAGATTTGCAATAGGCGAATACTAAAAGAATTGACTTAGATCTTCTCTTTTGCATTTAGGAACTGATTCAAATCTGTCTAAGCAAATTGAAAAAAGTCACTGTTTTGTGGTTCAGTTGTTTAAATAAAGCTTTCATATAAGAATCTTAACATAGTTTACTCTCAGTTTTTATTACCTACATTGGAGATAAGCACTAGGCCTTCAAAAATGAGAATGATCACAATGCAAATCATGATTTTTGATGCCCGTATTTTCAATTGATTCTCTGATCCAAAAACCTTAGAGTATGATTTTCAGAAGTATAATTCTAAGTTCTGTCATTTGAACAATTTCTAATTCTGTCATTTGTTGTCTTAACTTTGAAAAACACATTTTCCTTGAATTCCAGGCACCCAAATGCAGTATTGGCCTACAAAAAGTACAAAAGTACAGATAACATCTCTCAACCATCAAGCTAACAAGAATAGATACGCAAGTAGGTATGTGAATAACCTCAGTATACTTGCATGTTACAAAAGCACTAGTATAGGCCTAATTAAACAACTAATTCACCTCTGAAACCACAGTTTTTAAGATATTTCAATAAAGCATCCTCCCTTTATAGTTAAGAGATGTTAAATAGTTATTCCCAGTGTTGTTTGAAAAGATGGACACTTTCTTTAGCTACACGTAAGAGCAAAACCTTTGTAGCTTCTGAGTGGAAGCGAAGCATTGCCATCCCCTTTCTTAGCAGCCATAGTCCTGCATCTCTCCTGACCTGGAAAAAGGCAGAAAGTACTCTGAAAAGTTCAGCTTTCTCATGAAAACAGCTATGCTCTGTGTAGTAGGTGTGAGAAGAATTTGATTGCAGCAGATTCTATAAGGAGAGGGTAGTTGCTCTGCTTGGGAGGGAGGGCAGAATTTCACAAGGACTGTGAGAAAGCATTCCCAAATTAGTTCCTGCCTGGATAAGACCACACCAATATTAAGTACTTCATTTCAGAATATGTTTGTTCTTTCAGATTTCTCTTGGAAGAGCAAGACATCACAGTTCTTCATAGCCCATAAATTTTCTGCTTCAAGTCTAAGGGAATCAGGTGTTTCATCTGAGACTCAGATAAGTGATCCAAAAATCAAGGGAAACTGTTCCTTGTCTTCCTGTCCCTGTTTTTTCCTTCACATTCTCACACACCACTAACACATAATTTATCCTACAGACAATTTGAAGGCATAACTATTCCTTTGTTAACTGAAACAAAGTGAGTTTAAATAGAAACATAAATAAATAGCAAGCAAGTTTAGTTTTCTTTAATATATCAGAATCTAAGATTGCATTGCTCTACAACTTTTGATCCCTTTTGAATAAACACATTTGCCTTGCAGCTCCTTAGCAAGATTAGTCACTGAAGTAAAGTGAATTTTAATGGCCTCAGCAGATGTTTAAAGTTCTGCACATATAGGAACTGAATAAATACCTGAATATGGACAGTTGTAACCAAGAAGCTCCAAATCAAATTTTGGTCTCCCTGATAATATTGGTAAAGACAACAGGACTTTCAAGATATTCAAAAGCAGAAAAAAAAAAAAAAAAGAACTTTAAGAGATCTAGGAGTTACACAATCATAACAAATATGAATCTTTCAAATGAAGCAACTTTTAGATCTCATAGGGAGCCTGTAGAGGAAGTCACTTGAAGCAACAGTATTAGTTATCAGGCAACATGCAGGCAAATCTTGATTAGCCTGATGATGTATCATCCTACACTCACTTCACCTTGAAGTGCTGTTTTAAGCCATCTATTGTGAAAGGACAGAGTTGTCCAGAAATAAAGACAGAGATACTGCGTTGTTTCATGCCAAATTCTTCTCTGCCTGGCAGTCTACTGAGACCTGACAAGAGTAAGACAGCCAAATAAACAGTAAGACTGTTATATTTCATTATATCCATTACACCTCATGTATTTCTTTTGTTCTGCCACTGTCCACAGTCTTACAATTAGATTTTAATATCTCAAGTCTGAATGATACAATTCTGGCTGCAGCTGTGGCTTAGGCCTTTGAAATGTTCTCAGTTTTCATGCATTCCATCAACAGTGATGTTTTAGAGCAATGAACTATGGGACTCTACTACAGATGCTGCCATAATACTGATATTTCGTGGTCCTTTATATTAAATTCAGTCCACCAGTGGCTTAAGTTTTGATTGTGTCCATAGAGAAGCATGAAGGCAAAGCTATTTCTTAAAATAAATGGGTTATACAGTGTAAGTGGTCTTGTGCCAAAACCTTCCTGGCATGCAGCTAACTAAATACTACAGTTTCAAACAATTACCATTTATGACTAGCTCTAGTTTCACATAATATACCGTAGTGACCAAGGAGATTTTTCTACCCAAATTGCCAGACTTGAGCAACAGAAGACTATGAATTGTTTTGAAAAGCAGGGGTTCCTGAATGCTGTTTGAGAACTGTACATTCTTTGATTTGGATGGCTACTCATGCAGTCATAGCAAATGAGCTTAACATCCTTCACCGAGAGTACATATTACCATTTTAGTTCCAGGAGAAGCGGCAAAAGCAGTCCTATAACATATGTCATCACTAACTTACTGCTAAAGCCACTATCTATAGGTCCTGAGGTTTTCTTATTAGTTGTTTCTTTTTTTGCTAGACATTTTTGACATTCAGATTTATTATTCACAAGTTTCTTTTGTCTAGGAGCTGGGGGGATAGGTGTTAGCAACACCGACTGTGAAACAGTGAAAGGGAGAAAATGAGTTAGAAATTGAAATGACAGCTTTGGTGACAGCTTTTTGTTCATCTAGTCAGCTGTGCTATACTACAGTCAAATGAAATGTTTCCAGTGTACATAGAAAGAAATATGAAGGACCGATGAGTATATATTTCTTTCCTTCTTTTAGTATGGCAATTTGCAGAAATGAAATTGCTACCAAATGTTCCTTATAATGGAAGTTGTTACTGCATGTGAGATTTTAAAGTAGTAGCATATATAAAAACATAACTTAGCACTTAACCTTTCAGGAAACTGCAGGTAAGCTCAGGGAAAACTATCAGTATGAATAATTCCTGTCATGTCTTGTTCAACTCAGTTATTACACTATCTGTTCAACTGGATCAATACAGTATAAAATTAATTGTGTACATGTGTTGTAAGCTACTTTCCAAATACAGCTGTTGGTGTCTGATGTTTATGTTTAGGAGGATGTAGAGGGTATTTGATATGAGGGACATAGAGTCAAGCTGTCATGAATACAAAGAACTCAATAATAAACATATTAGATTTGCATTTCAACATTTGGGGATTTAAAGAAATCTTACTGCTAACAAGAACTTTGTGTGTGTGTCTCTGTCTGCATCCCTGTATACATTGTTCTCATTGCCTCACTATTCACCACAACTCTTTGGGCCCAGCCATCCCACTGGTTCTTTATCCAGTGAAGAGTATGCCCATCCAAGCCATGAGCTGCCAGCTTCTCCAGGAAAATGCTGTGGAAAACGGTATCCAAGGCTTTACTGAAGTCTAAGTACACAACATGCACAGCCTTTCCCTCATCTACTAAGTGGGTTACCTTGACATAGAAAGAGATCAGGTTGGTCAAGTAGAACCTGCCTTTCATAAACCCATGCTGACTGGGCCTGATCTCTTGGTTGTTTTGTTTGTGCCACATGATGGCACTCAGGATGATCTGTTCCACGTCCTTCCCTGGCACAGAGGTCAAACTGACATGCGTGTAGTTCCCCAGATCCTTGTTCTGACCTTTCCTGTAGATGAGCATCACATTTGCCAACTTCCAGTGAACTGAGACCTCTCCAGTTAGCCAGGACTGCTGATAAATAATTGAAAGTGGTTTGGTAATAACCTGCATCAGCTCCCTGAGTACCCTTGGATGGATCCCATCTGGCCCCATAGACTTGTGTGCGTCACCTGTATGGTGTAGCAGGTCACTAACCATTTCCCTTTGGATTATCTGGGCTTCATTCTACTCTCCATCCCTAACTTCTGGCTCAGGGGAGTGTGTACCAGAAGCACAACTGGTCTTACTCTTAAAGACTGAGGCAAAGAAGGCATTTAGTACCTCAGCCCTTCCCTTGTCCTCTGTCACTGTTTCCCTCTCACATCCACCAGAGGGTGGAGATTCTTCTTAGCCCTCCTTTTATTGCTCCTGTATTTATAGAAGCATTTTTTGTTCCTTTTCACAGCAGTAGCCAGGCTCTGCTCTAGTTGAGCTTTGGCCCTTTCAATTTTCTCTGTGCAAAAAGTTCTTCAATCAAAGCAGCTCTAAAGGGATTTATTGCTTCTTGGGTTTGGTGGGGTTTTTTGCATCATGTTTGACTGGTTGGATGGTAGTTGTTTGGGTGGGGTTGCTCGGTTTGTTGTTTTGTTTTTTGCTTTGTTTTTTAATTTTGCTTATTTGCTTTTTAAGAGTGGAAGCAGGCTTTGATTTTAAGAATCACAAATACAGTTCTTTTTGTTTCAACAAATCCTTCATTGCCAATTCCTTAAAATGATAAATTGATATTTTTGTAGTCTTAGAGGTATTAAGTATAAAATAAAATTCTAACAGAAAATACACTAGATTGATTCTTACATCTTACAGACATATTCCCTAATGATGAATAAGAGTTTACTGAAAATATGCTTATGTTGACATATGAATTACTTTGAAATTTTATTTTGATCAAATAATGGCACTGTCATTCTTGTCTCAGCAAGAATGCAGATCAGGTTTATTAACCAATTATTTAATCACTTGCATTTCTCTGAAAAAAAAAATAAGCAGGAGAATCAATTAATCTCAATAGTGCCTACAGAAAGAGAAAATCAAATTACAATAAGTACAAAACAGTTGAAGAAAGTACTCAAATTACAATGATGGAAAAATAAATTGTTTCTCATACACTGTTTTGAAAATATTCTTTCCCTGAGAGACAGACCACTTCCATGCCCAAAATTTAGCAATTCTCTCTTTTATTTAATAGAAGTTATCATTCATGTTGGCAGTTACTATGATACTTTTGTTTGGATGTAGTTCTTAGTGGAACCATTTTCAGAATAAATTACTGCATGTCAGTGATGAAAACATTAATTCAATACCTCAACACTGCAGACAAAAAACAGAAAGTCTTTTTTACTAGGGTAGGCAGCAGAGATCCTGGCCAAGGAGGAGTAGCAAGAATTATGTATCTCTTTGTATGCAAAAGCAAAACCTATTTGGGCTTGGTAATATGTGGAAACCAGTTCTGGATGCATGCAGCACTGTTCATCACATTATGCGTCTGTACAGACAAAATATGTGCTTTATATCCATGAATTTGAAAGTATTTTGTCTTGCTGTCCCTTCTCCTCAAATCCACTACAAAGTCACCTATTTGGTTTTATAGTTGTTTTCTCCAAGTCTCAAGACACTTTTAATTTTAGGAACACGCATCATAAAGGGCAAATAGTATTCCTTAGATATGGTGAATCTACATGTTTCCTTAGATGACCAGAAGACAGTGGTGTACTAGCGACTACACTAGTGGTGACTAGTGGCGTACTCCAGGGGTCAGTATTGGGTCTAGTCCTGCCTGACATCTTCATTAATAACCTGGATGATGGGGCAGAGTGTACCTTCAGCAAGTCTGCAGGTGACATAAAACTGGGAGGAGTGGCTTATATGCCAGTGGGTTGTGCTGCCATGCAGAGGGGCCTTGACAAGCTGGAGAAATGGGCTGACAGGAGACTCATGAACCTCAGCAAAGAGAAGTGCAAAGTCCTACACTGTTCCTGGGGAGGAACAACCCCGCACATCAGTACCTGTTGGGGGCTGCCCAGCTGGAAAGCAACTGGGCAGAAAAGGCCCTGGGGTACCTGGTTGACAGCAAGTTGAGCATGAGCCACTTATGTGCTTTTCTGTCACAGAAGGCTGCCAGTAACTTGGGATGCACTAGATAACATATTGCCAGCAGATCAAGGTAGGTGATCCTGCCCCTCTGCTCAGCACTGATGAGGCCACACCTGGAGTAATGTCTGCAATTCTGGGTCTTCCAGTACAAGAGAGACATGGACATGTTGGAGGAAGCCCAGCAAAGGGCCATAAAGATGTTTAGGGGACTGGAACATCTCTCCTGTGAGGAAAGGCTGAGACATCTAGGACTGTTGAGCCTGGAGACGACAAGACTTAGGGGGTAACTCACTGATTTCTATAAACACTTGAGGGGAAGATGCAAAGAAGACAGAGACAGGTTCTTTTAAATGGTGACAGGACCAGAGGCAATGAACAGAAATAGAAACACAGGAGGTTCCCCCTGAACACCAGGAAACACTTCTTTACTGTGAGGGTGAGTGAGCATTGTGACAAGTTGCCTGGAGAAGCTGTACAGTCTCCCTCTTTGGAGGTCTTCAAAAGCCATCTGGACATTTTCTTGGGCCACTGGTTTTCTGTGGCCCTGCTTGAGCAGGGATGTTGGACCAGATGACCTCCAGAGGTCCCTTCTAACCTCAGTCCTTCTTTGATTCTGTGATTGATTCTGTGACTATTTATGTAGCCCTAGGATATATAAATTTTACCACTCTCAAATAATTTTAGGTGATAAACATAGGTGTTGATTTAATATGGGATGTATGTTCCTCCACAAGCTTTTGTTCTTGAAAGTTCAATCTAAAAGTCTAAAAAGAGATGTAGTAACCAGATTAGTTGTGTCTGAGACTTTTCAAAAGGAGATAATTCCTTTCTCTCCATTTCAACAACTGTCTACCAGAAGATACACAAATATGTGCTATTTGACTTATTTCTAGTAGACTTGCTAATATCCTAAACTAAACAGAAAATTCCTAATAGCACCTGCTTCCAAAATGGTTTTGCAGTTTTTAGCACCTTACCAAAAACACTGCTGACCATGTTGACAGGTGACCAGCTTCAATATATTCACTGTCATACTGACTGTTCCAGTCCCTTGAAATCCTACTGCTAAACCATCAGCTAGCAGGGAAATTTTAGACTAGACTGAACAAAATATCAGCATTAAAAACAGGCTGTTGAGATATCTAAGCCCACACTCAAAACCAGACACTGTAAGTCCGTCTTTGTGGCCTCACTTTCTATCGGTATTTACAAGGTTTATGGGATGGAATTTGCTCGGTGTAGAGTCTAACAGACATAGAAATAATACATTTGGAAAAGTCATTTTGTATCATGGCAGATAATAGATAGTTTAGGATTCTTAAATGTCAATAGAAATTTCCTCCTACAGATATGATAAAAAGAGAACATTGGCTCTGTTCCAAGATAATCTCTCAGATTTTCTTCCTGTATAAACACAAATACCATCAAAATCAATAAAGAAACATACCTTGTTTTTGAGTTAAGCTTCTGAGAGGTCCAACTACTTAAGAATGATTAATTATACAGATTGCAAAAGTGTGGTTTAACCCTAGCGGGCAACAAGGATCACACAGCTGCTCACTCATTCCTCAAAAGGGAAGGGGGAAACTCATGGACTGAGAACAGTGTAATAGGATAGTAACAACAGTGTAATAAGATAGCAAAGGAAGAGAAAATAACAATAATAACAATAACAAAAATATAAATAAAATATGTGATGCAAAATGAAATCGCGGACCAGCTGATGATCAATACCCAGTCCATCCCTGAGCAGCATTCACAAACACCAGTCCTATACAGCTGATCCAGAAAGAGTGAAGACCCAAACAGCAGTTCAAGCTCTAACCTGATCATGTTTTGGATTTTTGCTGGAAACAGTGTTGATAATACACTGATGTTTTAGGTACTGCTAAACAGTGCATACACAGAGTCAAGGCCTTTGCTGCTTCTTATACCACCCTGCCAGAGAGTAAGCTGAGGGTGCACAAATAGTTGGGAGGAGACACAGCCTGGAAAGCTGACCTCAACTGACCAAAGGGGTATCCCATACCATATGATGTCATGCTCAGCAATAAAGCTAGGGGAAGAAGGAGGAAGTGGGGAACGCTCAGAGTGATGGCATTTCTATTCCCAAGTAACCATTACACATGATGGAGCCCAGCTTTCCTGCAGATGGCTGAATACTTGCCTGCAGATGTCTTTATCTCAAACCACTTTTACTCTTACCATTCTCTCCCAAATCCCACTGGAGGTGGGGAGTGGTGCTAAGTGAGCAGCTGTGTGGTGCTTAGTTGCTGGCTGGGATTAAACGACAACATGGGTGAAAAGAGAAAAATATAGAAACATAAGAAGGACTGCCATTGCACTTTTGCCTGAGAGAATTATAGTAGGCCCACTGATTTTACAAAAGATTAAAATGTAATTCAGGTACAATAAAAATAAATACCATGGTGAGAATTGTTGTGAGTACCCACTTCCATAAGAAGTGTAATGCAAATACAATGCCTGTTTCCATTTTACTGAGTACTTCTTGGAGGATCACATCCACAATTCAAGGAAGAGGTGGGTCAGAGTAATCTAGAAAAGAAATACAGAAAGAATCAGGACTATAGTTTAATAAGTGGAAAGCCTGACTAACAAGGAAGGAACTGAACTATCAGAGCTTTCATTTATAGAATCATATCCTAAAAAGGTTTGGGTTGGAAGGGACCTTAAAGATCATCTAGTTCCACGCCCCCTGCCATGGACAGGTACAATTTTCCCTCAACTAGGTTACTCAAACACCCACCCAAGCTGAGCTTGAACACTTATTGAGATGGGGTGTCCACAACTTCTCTGGGCACCATGTTTTAGTGCCTCACTATCCTCATGGTGAAAAATTTTTTCCTTATGTCTGATATAAAGCTACCCTCTTTCAGTTTAAAGCCATTACCTCTTGTCCTGTCACAACATGCCCTTGTAAAAAGTGTGTCTACAGCTTTCTTGAAGGCCCCTTTTAGGTATTGGAAGGCTGCCATGAGGTCTTCCCAAAGCCTTATTTTCTCCAGGCTGAACATTCTCAACTCTATTTTTAACTCTTATTTATGGGCTAAAACAATGAATGAACAAAAAAATCAGCTCTGGATGGAACTAAATGGTATCCTAAATTAATCTGATGTTACAAAACAGATTGCCCAAAGAACCAAAGTATGCTTTCCATTTAGCAACAGATATGAGCCTAGTTTTGCAGCACAGAATAAATAAACCCTATTTTCAGGACTGAGCTCCACTTCCCTTTTCGCAGTAAGAGTTAAATGCCATGAATGGAATTCCAGAAATTCTTTCAGAGCTTAAAAAAAAAAAAAAAAAAAGAAAAAAAAAAACCAACAAACCAAAACAAACCAAAACAAAACTTTCCAGACAAAAACTTGACTATCAATGTTTTTAAGCCAAACTAGCACCTGTGTAACAAAATCCCTGTCACAAACTTGTTGACATAACAAACCTAAATGTACTTACAAAAAAGCATTTCTCCCTTGCAGCTTAAACCTTGTATTCTCCCAGTGGACAAAATGTACTAAGTCTGGTCCACCAGTAGTCCACTTGATTTGCTATAAATTAATTCAACTATCAGTCAATATCTGCTCCACTCTTGCAAGCAGAAGCATAGAAATAGTAACCCTATACAGTTCATTGTACACAAAATCAATCATGGTTTTGGTTTTGTTTGGTTAGTTGTTGTTTTTTGAGTGGTTTTTTTTGTTTGGTTGGTTTGATTTTGGGTTTTTTTGTTTGGTTGGTTTTAAAATAACTTTTAAAAACAGAATCACATTTTAATAAAGTGGTCCCAGGTGAGACATCTTTGCTATATTTTATGTGACACTGCAGTTCTTATGTCCTCTCTGATATTGTCATGATAGGGTACTCTGCATCACACAGAAGCTTCATGATACAAAGTCTCAAAACTGCTTGTACTTTTACTCACCTTCACATGGTTTTCTCTATCCGGACTCTGAGACCACTGTGAAATGCAGGGTTAGTATGCTACTGTGAGCCACCATGAGGCTACGACTGTAAGCAGTCATTCTCTTGCTCCAGTTGCTTCTCTACCATGGTGGATTTTTTTAGGCAGCTGAGATTGGACATTCCCTGGTGACAAAAGTTGGTCACTTAAATCATATGGCTCAAATGATCATGGCAGGACTTTTAACCAGTGCTTTTTCATATGAAACATAAAAGGCACATTCAGTGTGGATTGTCGTCATCTATGAGCTTGTCTGACATTTTCTTCCAGCCTCAAGTGTAACAAATGCTGAAGCATACCTATAATAAGAACATGGCCGAAGATGCAAGGCAGGAAAAGTGAGCAAGATACTGACTAGTATTCCATGGAATTAGCATTCACAGAGATGGGTTTAGAGACTTCACATCCAATTTTAAATAAATAAATCACTGTCTTCCTTATTTCCAAATGAAGTCACAAAACTAACCTCTTCTAGAGACATGGAGTCACACCAGCAAGAACAGCAGGGCAAGATACTGATTAAGAGCTGCTACCAAGGTCACTGGTGTCATCTCTGCATTCCCACAGACTTACTGCTGGCTGCATCTTCTGTGCCACAAGCTAAATTGCAAGGCAGCATGTCACAGACAGCATCCAGCCAGGCAAAACTACCAGAGGTAGTACCTGACACTGTAAGCATGTACATACATAACCACACCACCATATACTGGAAGATTCAGCAGGGCTTGCTTGAGCACTGCTTGGAGATGGCATGCCAGTATTACTTTTTTTTTTTTCCATCCAGGCTATTCTCTACCTTGCTGATCCTACAGGGCCACTTTTTTAGAACAGACTTTTTAGTAAAGTTTAGATCAATGCTAATCAGTTCCATTCAAAAGTACAAAAGAAATAATACCTTTTTATAAAATGAAAAGATCCAAGGGAGAATTTACTGAGTTTTTCCTTCTCACATTGTATTCAGAGAGAGCGAATATTGCAACGGAGAAAAAAAAAAAAAAAGTTATTTTAGTAATTGAATTCATTATCTCTATTTCCAGCTATTTTTGACATTTTTATCTTTCTGAGCAGTTAACATTTGAAATTCTCAATTATTCTTTTTCATCTTACACTGTATGTGGTTTTTCACATAGCTTCTTTTATCACTCTATAAAATCTATGGTGCTATGTTATGAGATTTTAAGAAAAAAAGTCAAGCCATCACTGAGAGCATTCTTCCCACATTCTGCTACTGCTTGATAGGTGGGCAAAATACCTAGTAAGAAACAAATATAAATTGAAGAAAATACTTAAAATGCACTAGAAGTCTCAGTAAAGCTTTAAATATTTTACAAAAGCTGTGATCTGTAGGCTTTGCCTTCAGACAACATCCACTCAAAATGAAATAGGCCCCAAAAAAACCCTCTGCAATAAACAGATACCTCATGGGGATATTCTAGCCAGCAAGTCTCCAACTTCGCACTTTGAACAAAAGCTGCAGGAAAAGTTTGAAAAATCCTCCATGAAAGAGAGAAGAAAATGGGAAAAGATTTTTTTCCTGTTTCTGCAAGCAAAGATTTTCTACTGTGCTTCACAGAATATCTATTTTAATAGTGATGTCAGGCCAGTTTGATGTCTGCTCCGAGTTCTGAAGTACATGTTCTGAAGAGCTGCTTCACAATCCATTTCACATTAGTCTCATAAGAAGCACCTTGTCAGAGAAGCATAAATACTTCACTTATTCTAAAAACAATGACAATGAAATTTTGGGCAAAACCAGGATGCTAAGAAAATAAATGCATATATATTTATTTACATTTATATTTTTTGTATATACAAATTATGATATTTATACTAGCGGTAACTGTAAAGCTTAATACACTCATGTTGAAGGGGTCTCTGTTTCCTAGATGATTGGAAAAACCCTGGCATTTTCAATTTCAGATTGAACAGCAACACTTCAAAAAGAATCCAAGTCAGATGATGTACTATATGACTGGAGAACAGTAAAGGGCAAGAAGTGATATTTTCAGCTACAGATCTGCTATCTTCCTCTCAAGACAAGGTAAAGCCTCAGAATATTGGGAGATAAATGGCAGGTAAGCTAATTCAACATGACTCTACCAGAGAAAGATAATTCTGAGATGATGCACTTACTTTCTTCAATATGACATTTACTTTCATACAGGGAATTAGAAAAGATAACCTCTCTGGACATCTACAAATGCTTCTTATCATCCCAAATGTGAAATTATTGTAAAATCTGGCAGCTATAAGTGTCAGAATACCTATGAGGTAAATGAGTGACTGGCTGAAGGGAAAACCCAAAATGAGGTATACTGAAAAAGGAGTTTTGAGGCTGTAAGGCATTTACTCACTGCGTTTCTCGAGAACACAAGTTGGGGCTAATTTTATTTAATGACATTGACATACAAGTCAATATGTACTCATGAAATTTATTGGCACTGTGTAATTGGGAAGCAGTCATTACAAAGGAGTCTTGGAGAAGGAATAGCTGACTTTGAGGACTGAAGTAATAGAAATGGAACGGACTTCTTTATGATAAAATACAAACTCATGCTCTTTGGAAGAAATAATAAACTGAGACCTCACTAACTGGCAGCAGAAGAAGTGAAAAAAAGATATGGACTTCTTGACTGATCACAGGATGTAACTTGATGAAGGTCAACATGGCTATGGTTGCAAGAAAGACAAATACAATCCACCATATCTAGTAGCTCTAGGGAAGTAAAAGGAGAAGTATAAGAAAGATAAAAGTGAAAGAAAAAAGATAAAACATTCTCTATGCAGAAGAAATTCAGGACACCAAATGAAATTATCAACAAAAGTTCAATGAGAATGTATATTTTCACTGCATGCATAATTAATACTGTGGATTTTATTGCATGAATAAATTCTATGTGATATTGTAGATTTCTGAAATATAAAAGGGCTATAACATAGTTGAACTGGATCCATTATACCAAGGAAAGCTCCTTTTCTTATGCTCCTAAAGTCATGTATTTTTCATTACCTTCTCAGTGTTTGTGTCCATAACCCATTCCCATTCTGTATTTTAAAATAAAATTCTGGGCATATTAGTTTCAGTATTTCAGTTGTAATATAGTTACGTGTGTATGTATATATGCATACCTGTGTATACATCATATATGTTAAAATAAAATATCCATATGCTATTTCAAATCCAATCTTCCTGGAAGAAACTGAATCATCTGACTTTGCCAGACATTGCAATCTAAAAATCATATGCAGCATATTGTGGAGGAAGTAATCTGCAACTATAGATTATATTTAATAAATTTAAAACTAACTCTCATTAAACTAAAGACTTATTCTGATCTTGTCCCTTACAAAATAAATTAAATTGCGGTAACTAATACAGGGAAGACAAGTGTACAAAGTACAATAACAGTATACTGAATTGAGTACTAGAAAACTGAGTACTAAAACATTAAATGGAGTACTAGCATTTAAACTAGCAAGGTCTATAATTTACTATGTACAACTTTATTTCCTCCTTAACCACAGAGAATGTTTCAACAAATTTCCTACATAGTCTTTTTTATTTCTTTTTCTATACTCAACTAAAACAGCCCAGTCTTCTTATCCCACTTCTCTTTACAACATGGCTGTTTTAAAGAGTTAATAGGCTTTGTGTTATATATAATTGCAAATTGGCCCTCTAAATAAATTTCTACTACAGTCACAATACTTAGTTTAACCTAGTGACACATCCTCTGTGAGGACACGTACCCTTACTGCAGGCTTTAATATCTTGCTTTGAACAAATATGTCCATGGTAACACTTGCTTGCAGTATTTTGCTAAATGAGGTTGCAAATTTTCTTCCAAATTGCAGTGCTTGCAAGTACACCTACATGCTTATGCTGAGAAACAAAATGCTTGCAATATATGATAATTATGAACATTTTTATTCAGCCAAAACGTGGAGGAGGATCAAGCAGTTCTGCAAAACTTCAATACGTGTAACCGTTGCTGTCTCCAAATAATGCTATGAATTTGCTTTTTTGCACCGATCAAGGTAACAACAAACATGGTAAGACATCTCTTGCCCCTCCTGATCCAAGGGAGAGTTAAACTTAGAAGTGAAAAATTGACAGATTTTGGGCCAGAAAGTATAGGTCATGTCTAACAAGTAACATAGTTCTTCCACCATAAAATCCACACAGCTTCCTAAATCAAGGAGCAGGTGATACTTTACGTACCTCATAAACCTCAACCATTTTCATCCATAATATGTCTTTTTTATTTAAGACTCAGATAAAACCCAGTATTTCTTTTACAGAAATTTATAGCATTTTTGCCTCCTTATTCTAATGGAAAGCTTTTTTTGTGTGTGCATATTCTTTCATGAGTGCAATTTGTTTCAATCTCAGCTTACAGAAGTATATGCATGGTGACAAAGCAGAAACTCATCTGCCATAGGCAACAATTCTCTGTGTTAGAGAAAGGTAGGTATTTGCTTTTCTTTTGAGAGAGGTTTGGCTTCTTTTTGTTCTGAATAGAATATGGTAATGGAACTTTTGTTGTTGTTGTTTGCTTTGTTTCTACTGTTTTGGTTGTCATAGATCAGACTTCAATAGGTCAACAGGGCTTTCTGCAGTATCTTCTATGCCTTTGTCTATCTACTCACCACATCAAAAATGTCTGTTGGGGAACTGTTACCACCTGCATGCCTGGTACTATACCCCAGATGCTGGAAATTTACTGTTTTCTGCCTGAATGTTATATGAATCAGGACCCCAACAAGTGGAAGACAAGGATTCAAAGACAGGAAGAACATTAAAAACTGCTCACAAAAGAAGCTGTATTCCATGGGTTCCCTCCTATCATATGGCTGAATTAGTCTTGAGCAACAAGCCATCCCCAGGCTCCTGCCTTCCCAAAATCACATCACACCGACATTCATATTCATCTCTTGTCAGAAGCCTGGGTGAATTCAGCCATGATTTTAATGAATGGATAGGGACTGATGAAGTCTTTCCCTCTGAATACGATGCAGAACTGTACCAGGCTAATTGGAGAAAACAACAGTCCTCGTAGTCCCTCAGTAAATTCAAGCTTGTAAGGAGCTACATAACTTGCTATTTTTAATTTCAATATAATTAAAATACTCCCCACAGTCTTAGAGTTCCCCAGTGTCTCCCACAAGAAAAATAAAATAACCTTCCTTCTTTTTCATTTTTAAATGTCAGTTGTTACACTACAGGCCTAGATCTGATACATCAAGTAGAGTAACTAGGTCACTGCTGAGGACACAATGGAGGTTAACATCTTTGGAGTTAATCAGTATTGTAAAAAGCCTCACTGACAGTGACATTGTCCCACATCTACAGGGCATACTACGTTTGCTTATAAAGCAACTACTGATGCATAAAATAAATCATAAGGTTCACAGTGTTAAATGAGAGATTTTTTAAACTGATTACTTCTGAAACCCTCCAAATTTTATTTCTGCCAGCTGACTCTGAAGTATAGAAAGAAGGATTCTCTGCTCCTTCTAAATTTATTCTTAGGAACAAGTATAAACAAACACCATTTGAATTTTCCATATTGTCAAAATAAGTGCAGTTGAAATTGAGCGAAATATGATACTCCAGATTTTTAAATTTAGGAAAGCAAGTAATGTAAGGGAATAAATCAATCATTTTTCCTACTAATTTTAAGAACAATAGTACAACTATTAAGAAAAAATATTTGTCTTCAAGACGTTTACGTGTTCATGCCAACATCTTAAAACCGAGTGTTTGCGCATGTCTTATTCAATATTTCATAAAAATATTGAATAAAATTAAGTTCAAGTCTCACCTCTGAGGAACTCAATTTAGAATATCTTCATTTGATGCATAGGCTATTGATAACTTCTCTCCAAGAATACTTCTTCAATTGATTATGCACTCACTTTATCTCAGTTTTGCAGACTGTATTTCTCTAGCTTAAGGATACATCTAAGATTATGTTCTTATAAGCAAAGTTACACTGCAGTTTACCACCATTATCCTGCCAAAGAAAACAATTAGAAAAAAATATTCAGAATAAAATATATTCTGTAAAATAATGTCAAGATATTTTTCATATCTTGGGATCATAATTTTGTTAAAACCGAAGTCATTCCCAGCTAGTCTGTATTAGAGCATATCTGATGGTCTCCTGTGACACCAAACAAATACTGCATACTGCAATACTGGACCAATGAGCTTTAGATATTACTATAAAAATTACACATCTCTCACAAAACAAAACTGTGGTGACTATTTTCCATCTCAGTGGACAGAATACTTTTAAATTTTTGGGTCTGTGTTCTTCATAACAGATTAATGCAGGCTAGAATAGAGTTCACTTTTATATGCTTAAAGAAGCTGCTGTAGGTCCACAATACCTGTCAGCAGTTCCCCCTATGTATTTCCCTAGGCTGGAGTAAACCCAGACTCATTCCTGACTGAAGTCCCTGTCCTGTAGCAGTGGAGTACATTTATGATTCATCTCATGTAGTAGATCAAGTGTGATACTCTTGAGTAACTACTGAGTGACTGTAATAGCCCATAAAGGTAAGCATGTGTGTGAGTCTTTGCAGAATCAAGACCCAAGAGAAATTTACCTTTCTAGATGAAAAATTTGATAGCTATCAGATATTCATTTAGGATTTAGAAGCCCATCATTTCAGATGGATCAGTTTTTAATCTCAAATTCTCCCTAACCCAAATGGTTTCAAATATAGAAATTATTATTGGTCCACTTTCCACACTGTTATAAGTGCTAATTTTGTATCACACTTCATTAACTAAGTTTACAGACTTGGCAATAAAAATCTAACTGAATTTCTGATCTGCTTTGAAGCAAAACTACCAAAACAGGAACAAAAAACAACAATTTGAAAAATGGAAAACTGAGCATCTTAGCTACAAAAGCTGAGCAAAAAGATATTGATTCCAATAGATTAACATGAATTGAGAAGAAACACTTCTCCTCCAAATTTCCTGTCTCTTGTTAATACAGAGAAATAAAAAAAAGCATAAGACTTGTCCTAGTCTACTGAATAGCTAGTTTTTTTTTTTCTTTTATTGTCATTATCTTGAATATGTTTTCCCCTTAAATGCACTTATATAACATACATCAGATTCATTTAGTCTATCCAAAGACAACATTATAAATTGTATCATTTAAACTGAGTAATTTAAATTTAATACCCAGAAAGTATTACAATGGTGGGAAAACAGCAATTTTGACAGCCACTTTGAAATGTCTAGGAGGGGTCCGAGTGTTACCTTCAAGCACACGCCTTTTGAAATGCAGATTGATATTAAGGTGAAGTTCAAAATCCTACAAGGATAAATCGTAAATCACCAGTCACACTTGGAAGTCCGGTACATGAGATTCCTTCCCAGCCTCAGAACATCATTGTCCAGGAGCTGGTCCAGAAGAGAGTGCTGTGTCCCCCTGCTCTTTTCTCAAACACTTGCGATGATGTTATGGAACTGAAAACATGGAGTTTTTCACACTGAGCAGATTCCTTCTCATGACCCTACAAACTTAAGCTTTCAGAGAGTCTTCACAGAAAGTATTTCCTTGGTTGTCAAATCTTAATGGACCCTTTAGGCTTCTGATACACATTATAATCTACAATAAAAGGTGGTGTAAAAAAGGAAGAAATTAAAGCAATTAATCTCGCTAGATGCCTTGGAGTAACTTAGAGGGAAAATAACATTTCTTTCTAATAATCGGTTGTAGAGAGCAAAAAATCTAAAGTGAAATTCTTTGAAAACTAACAATACTGAGGAATATGTATGTTGTATTATTTTCCCCATTCCTGGTATACAGACTATAAAATTATCTATATTTCACTTCCTTCCTCAAATTATTTGAGAAGAATCTAACCCTCCCCTTTCTCATTCAATTATCTTAGCATAGGTGAGAGCATCCAAAACCAGAAATGGGTTGTATATGAGACAGTAGAAGGTTCCTATCTCATCTCATATTCCTGCATTTTGTTTTGGATGGATCACTTCACCTCTCAAGTGCTATTCTTACATTTTATGTCTATTTTGTCTCATATGGGGTCAAGACCATAAAGGTAGCATGGGAACTATTATGACTGGCGATATTTTCTAATTGAGCTTAAAAAGCTGAAAGATAAAAAGTCTGGTCTAGACTGTGTCAAGAAAGGCAGCAGAGGATTGCAAGTAAATTTGTATAGCCCTTAGCATAATATCACCCCAACCAAAACCATTTTTGTAGACAAAATAATATTATCTTGATTTGTCATGGTTTATTTTCGTCTGTTGGGGAGCCTACTCTTTCCATTCTTCCTGGGGATTAGGGAGAAAGACAGCTATTCAATTGAACCACATAATTGAAGAATATTCTTCAGGCCAATATTTCTTGCTGGCAAACCTAAGAATGTTACCAGACACATCAAATCTATTATGCTCAAGACACTAAGGTTCACCTATAAATAGCGAACGTACATCTTTAGAAATGAATTGTAGTTGTTTCTTTTGGTTTTGTGGGGATTTTTTTGTTTGTTTGTTTTTTTGTTGTTGCTGTTGTTGTTGTTGTTGTTGTTCTTGTTTTTACCTAAAGACTTCCACAAATTCGCTAGCCTGGTCACGGTTACTCTCTGCATATAACTAGCATTAAAGAAAGGCAAGAGGGAGCATGGAGGTCATCTGTGTGCGGTATCTATCTGCATATGCACTGAGTGAAGTCAGTTCTCTTAGAGAGTTATTTCGTTGTTCCATCCACCCATACTAGCACACCAAATATAACTACTGAGGTTCTTGAACCGATAAGGCACATTTCAAATTCATATGAGAGCCGCTTTAGGTCTGCATTTTAAAATATAACAGGAGTCAAGAACTACATAGTCAAGTGGTATGATATCCTGTTATACATAATGTTCATATTTACTTGAATGCAGAGGAATAGTAAGATGGAATTAAGGAAAAAGAGAACAGGCTTTAATGGAATAAAAGGCATATAGAAGATTAGGAAAAAAAAACCCAACAACTAAGTAAAGCTAGGAATATCAGTACTTTACCTGCTTTTTCCATATTTTTGAAAATTAAACTTTTTTTCAAGATGAGCTGCTAGAATTGCATATTATATTAATCAAATTCAAAGGCTTATTTCTCAGCATAAGTGAAGAAATGCTTCAGTGCACTTCTGTTATACACAACATTTAAAGGATCTATTGTTAACAATGTTTTCTGGTAGCATTGGGCACTGACAGTATTGCTTTTCAAACATTAGCAGTGGCCAGAATTTTCTATTGGAGATCCGAAGTTTTTAAAATATCCCCCACCACTTTTAGAATTTTTTAAAGTAACTTGTTTTAGATATCATGAAAACCATCAAGATAATTTACAAACTACTAGCTTATATCAGGACTGAAAATGTGGAAACGGAGAAAAATGTTCTGTAAAAGAGAATTCAAGCAAAGGAAGATGGGAAGAAAAGGCTTCTCAAAACAAAGGCAAGTGCTTGGAGAAATGAACAAGGGGTATGAGATAGCACTAGGAAAGTTGTCAAATTATTTGTTTGACATTAATTTATCTTCTAGTGATTCAGATGAAGTAATTATGTCTGGTAATTTCATCTACATTACTCCAACTTGAACTGAAGTAGTCTTGCAGTATGTAGTTTGCATGGAGTGCTAAATAGCAGAAAGGCTTGCATTTGGATGTGTTATTAAGCATCTACATGAATCAACAAATATGGATAAAAGGATGGATAAAAATGTGTTATTGTACAGGTACAGCTATAGTTTTAGAATACTTAAAAAAATTCAAAACATACTTCGAATTTGCTTGCAACTACATAACATGTTTTGACAAGACCACACAGTAAATTACAGATAGAACTGGAAATTATTTGTCGTTCGATGTGCTAAAAGATGAAAGACAGCACTGCACTATGTATGCCAAATCAATGTCCCCAATAGTTACACTAAATATTTATTTCAAGCTTCTTCCATATATACAGTATCTTGAGCATATTAAATGAAAAAATTCTTTTGTCTTCTGTGTTTCATCAGAAAATGTGATTTGTCTCATTTGTTTCATGAAGTTACATCAACTATTGAAGACTGGTCAAGAAAAAAAACTATTGAAACCTAGCTAAGATATAGAACATTAAATTTAGAAATTCAGCACAAATAAACTTTTGAAGATCCAGGTTTTTTGAAAAATGGAGAAAAATTTCTGTTGCTAGGCTTTTCTGTGAGTAAGGAATGTAGACAATTCAGAATAAAGAATAGAACTCGTAAATCACATTTGTGATAATGAAGAAGGAACTAATTGTAGCAGATGTGAAGTAAAAAACCTTATATATTTATCATTAATATTTTGGAAGGCACTCCACAGAAATAAAAAAATCAAAAATATAAATATTTTCTTGTTTATTTAATTTCTGCTAGGATAGAATGCCAATACAAGTGAAAGTACAGTAAAGCAAAAGACTGTAGTGGACACAGGCTATATATACATTACTCCACACTAGTAACATCTTTCACATTATAACATACACTCTTTGTTTACTGATGTTCAATGAAGAGATTGCACAAGTCAATTTCTGTTTATTAGATGTTTCAAAATGCTCATTTTGACTACTCAGAATTTATGACTGTTGAACTAAATTTCATAGTCACTATTTGAAATTAAGAAAAATAACATCTCCTCTGAAAAACTGAAGAAAAGAAAAAACAAAACAACAACAAAAATCCAGACAAACTCTATGTTTGCTTCTTTTCCTAAACAAATAACCTTTATGACCTGTGCTTATGATACTTGAACTAGGATGCAGTTTTCTTCTCCAAAAACATTTGGACAAAACAAGATAGCTGGTTGGGAAAAAAAATGCTTCTTAAGAGCTTAAACACAAATTTACTTTCATAATTGGGAGTAGGAATTGAACAGGTCAGAAAATATCATGTTCTTTTAGATATATTGGGTTCTAACATGAGTTGTCCACTGGGAAATTACAATGGATTCTATTCAGCTCTCTTAATATACTGACTCTCAAGCTACAGTACAAGCTGTTTGGGGCCAGTGAATGAACGAAATGCCACAAAGAAAGAACTGAACAACTCCAGACATCAGTTCCTGCACCACAGTAGGTATTTAAGGACATGAAGAGAGCCCCCTGCACTCCAGAAAGCTTGCTTCTTCCTTCTCCTCTATTATGTCAGCTGTAATAGAGTTTACAGAATTCCTGTGAGTCCCCTAAGTATCTCAAAATACTGCATCTCCCTGATATAAATTTTGTAATAGCCTAATTCACTTCAACCATCAGAAATTCCTCTGTTGCACCAAATTTGGATTGAACTTTTTTCACACTATAATTTTCAATATTCAGAGAATATTGAAAATTTCATCTAAAGGGATTTAATCATAAATATAGGGAAAGTTAGATTTTATACTGCAACAGTATTTCTATTAAGCAGTAAGAATACATGTTTAGATGGCTACCTTTGAAATTTTACCCTTGATGTAGCGGATATAAGACTGAAGCAATGCCAGTTCATAATACAAAATACTTAACTGTTTCATCATTTAAATTTTAAGTTCACTTGACAGATTATTATTTGTTACTGTAATTATCTTTGATGTACTTAGATAGACTTTATCTCAAACTACACTGCATTTGAAAGAAGAGAATAAAAGTAGCCATAAGAGGAGGCAGTGTTCAAGAATATATTACAGCAAATGTCTAGGTCACAGGAGCCAGTCATTGAAAACAGAGGTAACACGGGATTCTGAGATCACACACTTGAGTGTTACACACAGTTAAATTCACTGCAATACACCTCCTTTCAAATATATCACAACAGCTATAATTTTAGTCAGTCAACACACACACTGCATAACTGTGTATTTAAAAATAGCGGCCTGTTCAGTGAAATAGAGATTTGGACTTAGGCTATTTCTGTTTGAGTTTTTTTTCTGTTTTGTTTTTAAAGTGGGTCATAGAGCTTTCATAAGGGCATGAACTACTTAAGGGCTACATTGCTACCAACATTAGTGCATCATGCCAGCACAGAGTGTAGCACCGGCTAACATGGCTTGCTGTGTGTGTACACACACATTCATTATTATTTTATACTCTAAGTCAAACATCCAAATTCTGCTAGAGACCTCTAACAACCTTCTCTTCACCAGCAACTCTGAAAACATAAATAGAAAAGTAATATGTAATATATTTACCTGGGTTGATACCAGGAACACTAGTACAATGGTTTGCTGATGCTGAGTGAGGAGTATACGAGACTCTTCTGAAACTCACAGCAACACCAGCTTCTCCCACAGGGTGTTCCTGGGATCCAGGTCACAGATAGTCAAATATAGAGCAGGGTCAGTCATGAATCACTAAAACATCTTTCAAAGTCTTCATATAAGGTACACCTGCCCATTTCCCCTAAAGACCAATAATTCTCCCACATTTCAAGATCACCCCCTCTACTCTGCCCTGATGAGAAGGCTTCTAGAGTACTGCATCCAGTTAGGGGCTCCTCAGTTTAAGAAGGACAAAGAATTACTGGAGGGAGTCCAGCAGGAGGCTACAAAGACGATTATGGGCCTGGGGCATCTTTCTTATGAGGAGAGTCTGAGAGAGCTGGGGCTGTTCGGCCTGGAGAAGAGAGGGCTCAGAGGGGATCGTATCAATGCTTATAAATATCTCAAGGGTAACAGTCAAGAGGACAGGACCAGACTCTTTTCAGTGGTGCCCAACAATAGGATGATGGGCAACAGGCACAGACTAAAGCATAGAAATTCCATCTAAACATGAGGAGAAACTTCCCTGCAGCTGACAGGGCACTGTAACAGGTTGCCCAGAGAGGTTGTGGAGTCTCCTTCTCTGGAGACATTCAAAACCCACCAGAGAAAAGAGAGAGGAGGAGAGGACCTATTGGGGAATGACCTATTAGAGAGCAGTGTAGGGGAAAGGGACCTGGGGGTCCTGGTGGACGGCAGGATGACCATGAGCCAGCACTGTGCCCTTGTGGCCAGGAAGGCCAATTGCATCCTGGGGTGTATTAGAAGGGTGATAGTAGGTCAAGAGAGGTTCTCCTTTCCTTCTACTCTGCCCTGGTGGGACCACATCTGGAATATTGTGTTCAGTTCTGGGCCCTTCAGTTCAAGAAGGACAGGGAACTGCTGAAGAGAGTCCAGCACAGAGCCACAAAGATGATTAAGGGAGTAGAGCACCTCCCTTATGAGGAAAGGCTGAGGGAGCTGGGTCTCTTTAGTTCGGAGAAGAGCAGACTGAGGGGTGATCTCATTAATGTTTATAAATATGTAAAGGGTGAGTGTCACGAGGATGGAGCCAGGCTCTTCTTGGTAACAACCAATGATAGGACAAGGGGTAATGGGTACAAACTGGAACACAAAAGGTTCCACTTAAATTTGAGAAGAAACTTCTCAGTTAGGGTGACAGAACACTGGAACAGGCTGCTCAGGGATGTTGTGGAGTCTCTTACTCTGAAGGCATTCAAGACCTGCCTGGATGCCTTCCTGTGTAACCTCATCTAGGTGTTCCTGCTCCGGCAGGAGGATTGGACTAGATGATCTTTTGAGGTCCCTTCCAATCCCTAACATTCTGTGATCCTGTGTGAGAGGAGGAGAGGAGGAGAGGAGACGAGAGGAGAGAAGAGTTCTGCTCTGTTAACCAAACTACTGAAAACAACCTCAATGAAAACAACTGCAGGTACCCCACCTAAAACAATCAACGCAAAACAACTTCAACCAAAAAAATCACCTACATCAAGCAACCTAAACCCACCGGCCTTCAACAACCAGCTTCTCACAACCACCCTCAAAGAACCTGCCTCAAACAAACAACCTCCAACCACCTCAACAACCTCAACCAAGCTACCAAAACCAAAAACCTCAACTAAAACAGCCCCTGCTTGCAAGGGCTCAGGGCTGGCTGCACCATCCGCAGCTGCCACTTGTCAGCTCTCCCTGCGGGCAACACAAGCGCCTGGCAGGGATCAGAGCGCTTCTCACACATCCCTGGCCAAGAAGCACAGCAGCAAAACAAGTTGTGGAAGGCAAAAAGTCTGTTCATCACTGCTACATGTCACACTTTGGAAAAGATTCCACGGTACCACACATCTCTTCTTCTTCTTTTGTGCATGGTGAGTCCTATGCCTCATTCTCCAGGTTCTCCCTCTTCAGGAACCAGGGACAGCTTGGCCTCTATTCCTGCTGCTGCTCTCTGCAGCTCTTGGACTTGTCTTTGCCAGCCTGCAAGAGATGTTTTCTCATGCTCAACTGAAGAATGCATCAGCCAACTCCTGGCTACACTTGGGCTTGTGTTCATGTTTGTGAGCATCAGTTCTGAAACAGAGTCAGAAACAGAAATAAAATGCCATGAAATAACATAAAATAAAGGAAATCAATAAATTAACAACAAAATAAAACAAAAAATAATAATACAATACAATACAATAAAATAGAAACATCCATATTCATTGTGTTATATGTCCTTGAAACTGATTTTGGAACTGAAACCCCCATGTCCTTTTGGGCAAACAGTCTCTTTGTTATTGACTCACTGTGAAGGAAGAGAAGAGAGAAGAGGAGAAGAGCATAGGAGAGAACAGAATGCAGAGGAGGAGGAGAGGGAAAGGGAGAGGGAGAGGGAGAGGGAGAGGGAGAGGGAGAGGGAGAGGGAGAGGGGGAAGAGGAGGAAGAGGGGGAGGGGGACATGAGTTCTCTTCCATTGAGATCCTGAACAGAATTGCAACCCTGGATTTCATTAGGGCCAACATTGGCCTTTTTTTGAAGCAATTGCTAGGGAAAATCCTGTGGGACAGAATACTTGAATGTAAAGGGGCCCAAGATAGTTGATTAGCATTTAGGGACTGCTTCTTCCAAGCTCAAGATCAGAGCATCTCAACATGTAGGAAGTGAAGGAAGGGAGCCAGGAGACCTGCTTGGTTAAACAGGGAACTGCTGGGCAAGCTCAAGTGGAAGAGGAGAGTCTACAGATCATGGAAGGAGGGGCTGGGTAGTTGAGAAGAATATGAGACTATTGCCAGAAAATGTAGGGAGGCAACTAAGGCCTCCTTAGAATTAAACCTGGTGAGAGGGGTCATGGACAACAGAAAGAGCTTCTTTAAATACATGCAGAGGTATGGAAGGCCTTCTTTGTCTACACTGCTGGAGGCTGTCCTGAGGAGCTCCGTACCCCTGAGGTGATGGAACAAGTTATCATTGGTGCCATCTCAAGGCATATCAAGGATAAGAGGGTCATTAGCGGCAGTCAACATGGCTTCCCCAAGGGTAAGTCATGCTCAACCTCTCTCTAAGCCTTTTATGAAGACATAGCCAGGTGGATAGATGATAGTAAAGCAGTGGATGTGGTCTATCTTGATTTCAGCAAAGTATTTGACAGTATCTCCCACAGCATCAATGCAGCTAAAGTGAGGAAGTGTGCACTGGATGATCAGGTAGTGAGGTGGACAGTGAAGTGGCTGAAGGAAAGAAGCCAGAGAGTCATGGTCAATGGAACAGAGTCCAGTTGGAGGCCTGTATCTAGTGGAGTGCCTCAAGAGTCAGTTCTGGGACCAGTAGTATTCAATATATTGATCAACAGCTTGGATGAGGGAATAGAGTGCACTGTCAGCAAGTTTGCTGATGACACCAAGCTGGGAGGAGTGGCTGACATGCCAGAAGGCTGTGCTGTCATCCACTGAGACCGGGATGGGCTGGAGAGTTGGGCAGGGAAAAATTTAATGAAATACAACAAGGGCAAGTGTAGAGTCTTGCATCTGGGCAGGAAGAACCACAGGTACCAGCATAAGTTGGGGAACGACCTATTAGAGAACTGTGTAGGGGAACGAGACCTGGGGGTCCTGGTGGACAGCAGGATGACCATGAGCCAGCACTGTGCCCTTGTGGCCAGGAAGGCCAATGGCATCCTGGGCTGTATTAGAAGTGGGGTGGTTAGTAGGTCAAGAGAGGTTCTCCTTTCTCTCTACTCTGCCCTGGTGAGACCACATCTGGAATATTGTGTCCAGTTATGTGCCCCTCAGTTCAAGGACAGTGAACTGCTAGAGAGAGCCCAACGCAGGGCAACAAAGATGATTAAGGGAGTGGAGCATCTCCCTTATGAGGAAAAGCTGAGGGAGCTGCATCTCTTTAGCTTCGAGGAGACTGAGGGGGTGACCTCATTAACGTTTATAAATATGTAAAGGGTGAGTGTCACAAGGATGGCAGGCTCTTCTTGGCAAGGGGCAATGGGTACAAACTGGAACACAGGACGTTCCACTTATATTTGAGAAGAAACTTCTTCACAGTGATGGTAACAGAGCAGTGGAACAGGCTGCCCAGGGAGGTTGTGGAGTTTACTTCTCTGGAGACATTCAAACCCACCTGGACACATTCCTGTGTAACCTCATCTAGGTGTTCCTGCTCCAGCAAGGGGATTGGACTAGATGATCTTTTGAGGTCCCTTCCAATCCCTAGCATTCTGTGATTCTGTGATCTTCAAATATTTTCTCGATTTCCCTTAGTAACAGGAATTGCAATTACTGTGCTTTCCAACATAGAACTTGAAAATCACACATCGTCACCCTTCCTTAGCATTCTCTGGAAGCATCCTATAATCAGTACTGTGTGTTAGCAGGACAAGATATACCATGGGAAAAAAAAAAAAAATTGCTTCTGTTGGCATGAGAGGGAGAGAATGAGAAAGAAGGGGTAGAATTAATCCTTTTAAGTTCATGAACATGATAGTGGACTAGTTTCAAAGGAAAGACTAAACACTCCTCAAAGAATGGGAATAAATGCCTTTCACAGTTAAGATAACACGTAATTCAATTACAAATTACTTACACTGTCTACCATATTCAGTTGTCTCATTTGTAAATGTATGCTCTATTTACTCAGTTGTGAACTGCACAGTTTTAGATTTTTAATGACACATATCTTTGGTACAGGCAACGTATAAAAGGTCAGTGTGTGATTATTTTCTTCTGTTCATCCAAGAGAAGGAAGAGGAAAATAACAATATTGTAACGTTAAGAGATTTTTAAATATTCTTAATTATTCTGGTTTATTCTTTCTAGCCATCAGGCTAAGTTTTATTTTCCTGTCTCTTCCAGAGGGATCATAACACTATCTTTTAATCTTGAAGTTTTCTTTTTTGTACTTTCAGTTTTAGCTTACTTAAAGATGAACTAAAGAAAATCAACAGATTTCTTAAATGTACTAGCCTCTTTATTAGAGTTTATTTCTTGAAATTCTACCTTTATGGTAGCAGTATTAATACTACCAATAATAATAATACTACCAATAATAATAATAATACTACCAATAATAATAATAACAACAGCAAAACTACTCTTCTATGTTGGGGAATCCCCAAGATCTTTTTTTTTTTTCTTTAAAGAAAAGGCATTGGAGCATAAAATAAGTCTGAATATTTAATAAAAGTAAAGCAGGAAATGTATGTTCTGAAATGGCTGTCAAGCTCTCTTTCAGATACGGCACTCAAAGTGGCAAGTAAGTCTTTTATCAGGTTACATAATGAACTATGCTTACCTCAGCTGTGATCTACTTTTAGGCCAATATAAAGGAGGAGGGATGAAATGCAGATAATTCAACAACTTCCCTTGTCTGGAAAGGCTCTGCTCCTTATTAACTCCAGTCATTAACTACAACAGCAAATCCATCTTTCTGGTTTGCTCATTATGTTGCTGCAGTTGGATGACCAAGAGTTCAGGCAGATCCACCTACCTTGGGCCAGTAGACTCTGTCCTTTCTTTAAGCTCTAGATGGCATGTATGTTCACCATATAATGCATCAAATACTCCCAGTCCCACTATCCCTGTTAAAACATTGTTGTTCCTTTCAGATCTCACCTGTAGCTATTTTTAACCCTGGGCTATCGTACTCTACTATTAAAGTGGGAAAAAAAACAACCAACCAAACAAAGCCCCACAACTTTTTAAAGTGGCTTCCATGTAAAACTTGTTATTTTTATTCCTGCTTGCTGTTACTGACTGACTGTCAAAATCCTGTTATATCAGACATAGTCAACTCTATAGCTGTTGCACAATTTATTCCTGTTAAATTCTGTGAGAAAGTAATCCAGTGCTACTAAGGTCTTTACCCTTTGGTTAGCCCTCACCTTTTTTTTTGAAATATGAAGTTACGATTCTCAACAAATAGAATGGCTATTTTTTTGCTGTGAGGAAATGAATGGAACAGAAGGGAACGGAACAGGACAGGATAGGATATGATAGGATAGGATAGAATTGAATATTTCAGTTGGAAGGGTCCTACATGTAGTCCAACTGCCTGACCAATTCAAGGCTGACTAAAAGTTAAAGCATGTTTTTAAGTATGTTCTCCAAAAGCTTCTTAAACATTGACAGGCTAATCTTTACATGGCATAGAATTTATCTCACACAAGTCACATGGAAAAAACCCTATTGCAAGAGCTTCACAGCATGCAATATGCTTACTAAATAGTATGTCTGAAAACTGCAGTGTTTTGGACCTATTGCTGAAGGTCTGACTTTCCTTCTGATGAAACAAGATATATTCCAGCCCCAATACAGAACATTCATTAAATAAGTAGCTTTGATAGAAAAAGAAAATGCAAAATGCATCTGAAAGGAATAGGGTGTGCATGGTGAATTTTAGAGGGTTTTTCCAGCAAATTTTGGTCAACTCTTATTTTAGTTGAACACACCCATTCATAGATAAGACACCCGCAATACATGTGTCTCAATTGGAAAATGCCAAGTGGCATTTTCAATGGATAGACACTCAATAAAAACACATACCACCAGGTTCATCTTAGGAGTAAAAAACAGGAACATGCTTGTGCCTGTGACCAAGAATTGCTTTCACAACACTGACTTTACTGTCTAAACCATATATTCAGGTCTCAGTAACCACACATCAAGTTCTTGTGAACTCTCTACCTTCAGCTTCTTAAGGGTATTAAAACCTGGTTGCATTTTTTTAAAAAACCCTATGGCACAGATGAGTAATTTCACTTTACCATTATCCCTCAATGTTATGGAAAAATAATTTACAATTGATAGCCATTGAACAGTTCAAATTTCTTTGATGACTCATTAAGCCATTGCAGCTCTGCACTCTCATTTTCTAAAACTAGACTCCTCCTAAATGGATTCTAAAATGGTTTATATATAGTTTACCTTTCATGATATATTGAGACTGCTGGACACCAGACTCCATAAGCAACCTGTGCTTTCAGTCCAGCGCAAGTGAGAAGAAACATCACATCTGAAGAGCTTAAACTAATTTTAAGTCTTTCATATCTTTCATCTTTCTTTTCAGATCAATAGTCCAATATAATCCTTATTTTGCCTTTTACATGCTTCAAAAAAATGTTTACTGACTCTTTCTCATGTTTTCTGTAAAAACCATCAGCCATTTTCTCCAAAACCTACCAGTATCCAAACATTTCTCTTAGCCCTTTACCCTTAGAGCAATGTAAACGACAGCCAAGCTTGGTCAGTTCAAAGGTCCACCTAACTCAGTTTATTGTACCATGGCTGACAAAGGACATGTAAAATCTAGGAAAACAAATAACAATACCTGCTACTAATGCCATTTCAGTCTCAAGGTATTTCTACGTCAAGGTCCTCCCAAGGCTTCCTCATCCAGCAGCCCTCAATGGTCTCTTCTGTGGATTTCAGAGGGATATATAACAGCAAATGTGAGCAATTTCTATCATTTACAGCATCCAGCAGAAAGGAGGTAAGAGGCTACTGTCCTTACCTCTTTGGAACATGACCGCTGCCAGTTCCTTCTACCCTTTAGTGCTTCAACGGATTTGGAGACTGACCCCTCTCCAAACTTGATTGCAGACCCTGTAGGCAAAATATATACTGTGATATCTCATTTCAAGGACTTGATCTCACTAAGATGAGTACTTTTGTTATCTCATGGGGTGTCATCTGTTGCTCAGGAAGTTCATTATGGGGGCCTAATCTGGGACTGAGCACATGATTAATCAGGCCTACTCTTAATAACTTTTATGTTGTCAAGCTTTCGAATGAAAAACAAAAATTAAATAAACCGTAAGACAAAATAAGTAGTTTTGCCAATAAGAAGCCAAAGCCTTCCTGCCTGACCACATGAATTTGTCATTCCTCTGAAGGCTTATTCTATTCAAGTAGTAAGCCACATACTTTCAGAAGAGTAGGTGCTAAGTGAAAGACAAAGGCCTGACAGCTGCTGCTAGTGCTGTGAGCAGTATGTAGGAATCACAAACTAGCCAGCAAAGCTGGCCTTTTTCCTGACTTTTGCACCAGGTCATGTTCCTTTATCTTCACACATACAGAAAAGGACTCATTTCAACAAAAGCAAATTTTGTTCCCTCTCCTAGGACCCACCCCAGGCAAATAAAATGAAAGTGAACCTACTTTTTTTTTTTTTTTTGTCTGCGATTTGTTCTTAAACCTGCTTCAAACGTATCTATAAATGGCCACTGTATTACCATAGCACCGAGCTCAGAGGTAACCAATACTCGGTAGCATATTATGCCCATGGACAATCACACAGAATTAATAAATCCTAGTTAACTTCCTATTAATGCAACAAGGGAAGTCAGGCTACTTCTAATAATTTTAAGGCATCATAGGTATGATGGTGATGCTGATCACTGCACTGTCGAAGGGATATAAAGGAGACAACTTCTGATATTTCTTGGGGAATTCATGGATGCCCATGCTGTTGTACTCCTTTCCCCTCAGCAATCAGGTCACAAGAACTCCCAACTATAGGACTTAATGTAACTTCATCTTCTTTCATATCTGCATCGTCACTCTTCTTTTCTAAACATACATTTTCCCTCTCCAGAAGACCATGAAACAGCACCAAAGATAGTATATGACAAATAGACTGATAGATAAAAACTGTGGTTAGGAGATTTAACTAAGCTGCTTGCAATACTTTGTTTTCATCCTTTATCTTTGTTCCTTTAGGATGTTTTTCTTCTCTGTTTACTGGTTTCTTCAGTGATTAGGCTCTTCAAGTCTGATATGTTTTTCCATTTATTGCTATGTTGCACTCAGTGTATTTCAGACATGAACAAATCTAGGGACATGTGAAGATTTATTTAGTGACAATTCCATTCTCTCTATGCAATTTTTTTTTTCTGTACTTGTCAGGTTTAGTTCAAACAGTGGAGACAGCGAACAGGAAAACCAGCACAGGTTTAAATATTCTCACAAGGCTCTGCTCACCTCTTCTGAAGGTAGGAAGTGTTCTTTGTTTAGACTGCTGCTAAAAAGTGGGAAGTCTCCTACAGCCTCCCTGTTGCTTAGCAACATCATATGTAAGCTCTCATTTTCAATAGTAAAAGGAGATTCCCTTAGCGGAGGTCATTCTCCATCTGAAATAAATTTCAGTTATATTCTTTGTTTCAGATTACAGAACAGAGACTAATCCATTCCTGTGCTATGGAAAACATTTTCATAGCATGTTTTTGAATACAAGTAGGAAAACACAAGTAAATAACGCCTGGGGAAACAAGAAAAACACTCAGTTCTCGAGATCAGCTGATCGGAACCAGCTCGGCCGGAGCCGTTGGAGAAGATCTCGATATACAGAGATAGAGAGATACAGAGAACGGCCCTACGGTTTTCGTGGCTGCGCTTCGATTTCGCAACCCGGAAGCCCCCGGTGGCTGACGTAGCGTGGGCGTTACCACGGTGACGGTGATCACACCCCCGCCCCTCTCCTCGAAACAGCCTCAGCGAGGGCCGGGGCGCGTCGCTGCCCACCAGGCGCTGGGAGGGGCAAACAGATTGGTGGTGCGGGTGAGTGCCATCCACACTGCGCTGCAGCGGCGGCTGTGGGAGCTCGTGCAGCGGGTGCAAAGGTTCTGTCCCTCCTTGCTTGTTAGACCTTCTCGCCTGTTGGCAGTGTCGCAGACTGCTGTCGACCATTGTCTCCTCCAGACAGAGAGCTTGTCACAAAAAGGCTGCAGCAACTCAGACCAATGAGCTGCCCCAAACCGTGTCAGTTCAGTCTCTGGCTGCAGGGAGTGCCAGAGGCTGCTGCTGCCGGGTCAGGGAGGCAGCATTCCACCTGCGTGAGGTGTGAGCAGGTGGAAGATCTGCTCAGTGTGGTCACGAAACTTAAGGAGGAGATCGAGACACTGAGGTCCATCAGGGAGTGTGATAAGGAGATTGACTGGTAGAGAAACTTCCAGGCGTGCCACCCAGAAAGGCCCCAGGGGGATAACCCCCAAAAGGTGATGGACCCCCTGCCCTGTTGGGCAGAGGAGGGGAGACTTGAGACAGCCCCTGCCCTGTGCCTGTTGGGCAGAGGTGGGGGCCAAAAAGATGAGGAGGGTTGGAAGCAAGTTCCAGTTCGGCATCATGGGCAACCCCTCTCCCCACCTGCCTTGCTTCCCCAGGTGTCCCTCCATAATTGGTTTGAGGGCCTGGATCTTGAGGGAGAGGCAGGTCAGGATGTGGTGGAAGGCCCAACTGTGAGGTCACAAAGGAAGAGGCAGTTGACTCCATGCTTCAAGACTGCCTCTGGTAAGAAAGAAAGAAGGGTAATTGTAGTGGATGATTCCCTTCTGAGAGGGTCAGAGGGCCCAGTCTGCAGAGTTGACCTTCATCATATGGAAGTGTGCAGTCTACCTGGAGCCTGTATCAGGGACATCACCAGGATGCTCCCCAACCTGGTGCACTCGACAGACTATGACCCAATACTGATCTTCCAGATAGTTGGGAAGGAAGCTGCATCCCATAGTCTGAGGGGAATGAAGAAAGATTTCAAGGCATTGGGATGGTTGGTGAAAGAGTCTGGAGCTCAAGTGATTTTTCTCTTCCCTCCTTCCGTTTTCAGGTGATGACACAGGATGGAATAGAAAAATTCAGTCTGTAAACACTTGGCTACAAGACTGGTGCTCCAGACAGGGCTTTGGGTTTTTTGATAATGGCTGATTTTATAACACACCAGCCTGGACAGTAATAGGTGGGAAAGGTTTATCTCATAGGGGCAAAAGGATGCTGGGACAGGAATTAGCAGGGCTCATTTGGAGAGCTTTGAACTAGATTTGAAGTGGCATGGGGCTGTAGCTGGGCTTGCACCAGTGGGGCAGCAGCCTAGAGTTGATGAAGGCTGGGAGGCCTCCCACCCACCTAGGGCAAGGACTCTTGTTGGAGGCCTGTATCTAGTAGAGTGCCTCAAGTGTCAGTTCTGGGACCAGTAGTATTCAATATATTCATCAGTTACTTGGATGAGGGAATAGAGTGCACTGTCAGCAAGTTTGCTGATGACACCAAGCTGGGAGGAGTGGCTGACACGCCAGAAGGCTGTGCTGCCATCCAGTGGGATCTGGACAGGCTGGAGAGTTGGGTGGGGAGAAATTTAATGAAATATAACAAGGGCAAGTGTAGAGTCTTGCATCTGGGAAAGAACAACCCCACCTTCCATTATAAGTTGGGGAATGACCTATTAGAGAGCAGTGAAGAGGAAAGGGACCTGGGGGTCCTGGTGGACAGCAGCATGACCATGAGCCAACATTGTGCCCTTGGAGCATCTCCCTTATGAGGAAAGGCTGAGGGAACTGGGTCTCTTTAGCTTGGAGGAGACTGAGGGATGACCTCATTAATGTTTACAGATATATAAAGGGTGAGTGTCACGAGGATGGAGCCAGGCTCTTCTCAGTGACAACCAATGGTAGGAAAAGGGGTAATGGGTTCAGACTGGAACACAAGAGGTTCCACTTAAATTTGAGAACAAACTTCTTCACAGTGATGGTAACAGAGCACTGGAACAGGCTGCCCAGGGAGGCTGTGGAGTCTCCTTCTCTGGAGACATTCATAACCTGCCTGGACACATTCCTGTGTAACCTCATCTAGGTGTTCCTGCTCCGGCAGGGGGATTGGACTAGATGATCTTTTGAGGTCCCTTCCAACCCCGTACATTCTGTGATTCTGTGTGATTCTGTGAAAAAGGACAAACATTTTCAGTATTACTGTTGGAAAAAAAATCCTCTCAAGACCCACCCTAAAATTCTTAAAAAAAGTAACTGTAGAGGAATTAGTTCAGAGTAATCTGATTGCAGGCCAAGTATGCAGGTTTTCACCTAACTGGTTTAGTGTAATTATGTTCTCTGTCAGTAAATTTGCCTGTTGTTTTATCATCTAGGAATGAATAGCACTTCTGTGTTGTGGTTTGCTCAGTGATTGACATTGCAGGGTTAGAGAAGGAGATCTGCCAAGAATTATGACAAAATATCTGATTTTTTTCTAGAAGAACTGTTTCAGAATGTTTTTGAAAGGCAAAAGGAAAAATAAAAAATATCCAATCAGGATGACCATGTTTACAAGAACAGAAAAAATGTCAAAATAACATTTCAGGTGGTCTGAATTTCTGCTGCTTTTTATCTACTCATGTAAAATTATGGATTATGTGAAAAGCAGAGTTTGACTTTCATACTAACATGTCCAATTCCTCATTTCTTTTACCAGGTTTCCATCAAAGACTAACAAAACATAGGTTATGAAACAGGAAATATATCTATTACCAACTGCCAGGTAGAAATTCTAACACCTAATGAACATCTTGCTAGCTAATAAATACATAAAGATCATATAGCAGCAAAGTTCTGTTTGCAAGAGAGAGAGGAAGAAAGAACAAGCCACAAGTGATGAAGTGGCAAGTTTTTACCTACCATTACATTTTATTCTTGTCTTTGTCTGACTGCCAAAAATGTAAGAACAATAATTGCAAGACACTTCAGCTTTACATAACTGACACATCTGATTTAATCGTGTTTTGTTGTTGTTGTTTTGTTTCTTTGTTTTTCAGCAGGACAGCAGAAACTACAGAGGGGGATATGAGCGTGAAGAAAAACAAAATAAAAATATCCATGCTCTCATTTAATAACAGCAAAACCACTTCAAATAACATAATTTTTCTTCTAGAAAATGTTTCTTTTAGTGAAAAAAGCGAATAATAACTGATACCTAAAATAAGCAATTAGTAATAAAATAAGTCTATATGAGTCAGCGTCATAGATTTTAGGCATTTACTAAGTTAATAAGAAGAAAGTTCACAGATGTTAGGTGTTAGGCATTTGTTAGGTGTTAAGTCACAAGAATGGTGTTTGTTAAGATAAGCTGGAGATTAGAAGACAATGCCCTTGTTCTCAGAAGATAAGGTGGCAACACCAGTGCGGGCAGGTTACAAGCCACATGACAAAGGAATGTAATGCATATGCAAGTGATTTCTTGGAAATGTAACAAATATGTATGATCTGTGTGGATATAACCTGTGCCTGGGAATTGTTTGGGGCACCCACCAGGCAGAACAATCCCCATCGGATCTCACGCATCAATAAAGGATGCTTGCTTTTAAAACCACAAGTTTTTCAGGTTTCAGAGGTTTTTGGTTTTTTTTTTGATTTGTTGATTTATGGTATCATAACTGCAATCTCAAACAGTTTCACTATTGACACTAGGATTATTGATAATTTTTCACATTTAGTAGTACTGTATTTATGTGCCATTTCTCTAGAGGAAGAATAAGGACTTTAGTGACTGGTGTTAGAAGAATAGTCTACATGTACCTTTGTATCTTTTCCAAAGCAAATTCCTTCTTCTTGTACAATGTATGCAGTTGTGTTTCCAACAGTATTGTTCAGATGAGTAGAATACAAAAGCCAGTGATTGCTATGGATTTATTGGACCAGCTAGATACTTAGAAGAGCACCCTGACAATGTGGTGAAGCAAGTCGGATAGATTAAACTATTACAAATAAAACAGCAACAATCCATCACCACCTTCTGTATTAGAAAATTTGTTAGCCATTTCTACAGAAGGATTTAAAGAAATGAACAAAAAGCCACTCATACTTATCTGAGCTTCATATTTAAAAATGTTTACACTAAGCATCAAATACTGTGTTTAGGAAGCAACAATTACATAATGTATATTTGTTTTTCTGTTTAGTATCTGAAAGGCATAGACCAGCAGTGCCCATTTAGTAACCTATAGCTTTATGCTGGACTACACTTAGTTGAAACACAAGGCAGCAGTTCAAGAACCCCCCAGTAAATTCTCCGCTTCACTGACTTCAGTAGATTGATGATTTCATTTACAGTTTTCAGCTACTCTTTTTGAAAAGAGTATTAAATAAATATAAGAAGGGAATCAGTGACCAAATATGCTGAGTTCCAGATTCACCATAGCTAAATGTGCTAAATGTTTGATGAAGGATATAAATAATTAGTAACAAGCATATACATTTTAAAAGTTTCTTATGCTCAGGCATGCACGTATATGACAGCTGAGTTTGGAGTTGCTGTTTCTCTTCCCTAGCACTTTATGTGGCTAACCAGGGAGCCACGTTCTTTTCCTGTGCCTTTCAAAGAAGCAGTGGCCCATCACTTTATTGTGTGCTCTTTAATTCCCTCAGCTATAGCAGAGAGATACTGATGTTCATCAACTGCTCACTGGGAGTTGTATGTAGTGGAACATGACATAATCCATTCATTCACATCTCTATTAATGGCATTCTTTCATAGACACAACACCAGATACTTATTCCCCCAAGCTCTCTTCATTTGTTTACTCACTCTAAATCTTCTATGCCACATTTAATCATATCAGCCCTGACCTGGGAAAATTATTTTGATTATGAAATACATATATATGTATATATACACATACATACTTAAAAAATTTTATTAAAAATTCATTACAATATGGCACACAGATATCCTGACAAAAAGCATATTTTAAGGAGTTAAATAGTAGAGAACTGTAGACATGAAAATATTAAAGGTACACTGGAGTGAGAGCACAAGTGCATGCGTAAAATAGGGAATCTACCCTGTATTTAGTCTAGCAAACTTCACATTCTACTTGCTATACTGTAATAATCTTTCTAACATTGAAAGACTATAAAAGAGCTGCATGTTTACTCTAGGTTACTATCACCTAGAGCTGGCAATTATTTTTTTAAAGACAAAACCTTCTTGAAAAACCTGTTGGTTTTGTTTTGTTTGGTTTTGTCTGTTTGTAGTTTCGTTGTTGTTTTTAAATATAACTATTCCAGAAATGCACTTGAAAATAACTTTAAGAGTTACAATAAACCTGGCTTAAGAAAAGGACACTTAACCAATCTCTGTGCATTGAAATTCACTTAAAGTTCCCAAAATACACGCCCCCTCATCCAGAAGACAGGGACAGGGAGCAAAATGAAGCCCAAATAATCCAAGGTGAAATGGCTAGTGACCTGCTACACCACTTAGACACACACAAGTCTATGGGGCCAGATGGGATCCACCCAAGGGTTCTGAGGGAGATGGTGGTGCAGGTGATCACCAAGCCACTTTCAATTATTTATCAACAGTCCTGGCTAAGTGGAGAGGTCCCAGTTAACTGGAAGTTGGCAAGTGTGACACCCATCTACAAGAAGGGTTGGAAGGAGGATTGGGGGAAATTACAGGCATGTCAGTCTGACCTCAGTGTCAGGGAAGGTCATGGAACAGAGCATCTTGAGTGCCATCCCAGGACAACCAAGTGATCAGGCCCAGTCAGTGTGGGCTTATCAAAGGCAGGTCCTGCTTGACCAAGCTGATCTTCTATGACAGACTGACCTGTTTAGTGGATGAGGGAGAGGGCCTGTGGATATTGTGTACTTAGACTTCAGTAAAGCCTTTGACATAATTTTCCACAGCATTCTCCTGGAGAAACTGTCTGCTCATGGCTTGGACAGGTGTGCATTTTGATGGGTAAAGACCTGGCTGGATGGCTGGTGCCAAAGAGTCGTGGTGAATGGCGGTCAAATCCAATTGGCAACTGGTCACGAGTGGTGTTCCCCAGGTCTCGGTACTGGGGTCAGTTCTGTTTAATATCTTTATTCATTTTCTAGATGAGGGGATTAAGTGCAGCCTTGGTAAGTTTGCAGATGACACCAAGTCAGGTGGGAGTGTTGATCTGCTTGAGGGTGGAAAGGATCTTCAGAGGGATCTAGACCAGCTGAATTGATGGACTAAGGCCAACTGTATGAGGTTCAACAAGGCCAAGTGCCAGGTCCTGCAGCTGGGTCACAACAACCCCAAGCTAGAGGCTTGGGGAAGAGTGCCTATAAAGCTACTTGGTGGAAAAGGGTTGTGAGTGTTAATTGACAGCCAGCTGAACATGTAACAGCAGTGTGCCCAGGTGACAAAAGAAGGCCAGCAGTACCCTGGCATGTGACCAGTAGGACTAGGGAAGTGATCATACCCTTGTACTCAGTTCTGGCGAGGCCCCACCTTGAATACTGTTTTCTGTTTGGGGCCCTCACTACAGGAAAGGCACTGAGGTACTGGAGTGAGTTCAGAGAAGGGCAACAAAGCTGGTGAGGGGTCTGGAGAACAAGTCTGATGAGAAGCAGCTGAGGGAACTAGGATTGTTTAGCCTGGAGAAAAGGAAGCTGAGGGGAGACCTTATCACTTTCTACAACTACCCGAAAGAAGATTGTAACATGGAGGTTGTTGGTCTCTTCTCCCAAGTAGCAAGTGATAGGACAAGAGGAAATGGCCTCAGGTTGCACCAGGGAAGGTTCAGATTGGATATTAGGACATTTCTGGCTAAAAGACAAAGTAATAAGGAAATAGAAAGGAGGTGTGATTGTTACCAAGAATGCTTGTTACTTTTCAATTTATTTTGCTTGCCTACAGCTGAAGTAAGTTCCTTTATGTGAGTTAGACCACTCTAAGTGGTCCTCTGAACAGCCAGGGAGGTTTTCTCTATAGGTAAAAACACACCTCTGCATCCCGAATGCTAAGGAATACTTTTTACTTCTACAAGGACCATGATTAGAGACGTATCACCACAGTATCGTTCTGTAGCAATGAAATTTGATACCAATAAGGTTAGTGGGTCAGAATTACTCTTTATGCATTTCCCAACCGCAGAAAACGATTGCAGGTATTGGTCAGTCTATTAGGGGACAAAAGTGAACTGAAAGAAATATGATTAGTTCTGTAAGTACTTTTGCACTTGGAAAAAGATAAAACAAATATTTTTTTTTCTTCTGCCTGAGCTCAAACAAAACAGTCTAAATAAACAAACATAGCTAATGAAAAGCCTTTGGATGCACCATGCTAACAGTTCCTTTATTAAATAAGATAATGAAGATTAATACTGGAGACTTTTTACCTCATTTGGTGAAGAACTCGTTTTTCAATATGCAAAAAAAAAAGCAAGAGTAACCTGCACTAAAATAGCAATTCCATAAAGAGTGCTAAGATGTAGTAGCGGGGGAGGAGCGGACGGGCAGGGTGGGGAAGAGTACCACTGAACTGTTTTGGTATTAACAGAGTACCTATTTTCTCATCCAGGTCAGGTTAGCTCAGTCATGGAGTTTGCTCATTCCTTAGGGACGCCATTTCACATGTGAAGGACATTTGTGAAGATCTGAGGTGAATAAAGGACAAAATATATCTATTTCTAGTCAGCCAGAACATATCATAAGTAAACAGCAAAATTTCACATGAAAACTACTGAAAAAGAAAAACATTGGGAGAAAGCAAAGAGTGGCATGTGCAAATATATATAAGCATCGAACTACCAAATTCTAGCTTTCTTCTGTTTCTCACAGTGCGATATCCCCAAAGTATTTCTTTCTTCCCAACTCAAGAAGTGTCCAAGTTAACACAAAGAAATCAAAATGACAGGAATAATTTATAAATATAGCCAACTGTGTCTGCAATTGTCTCTGCCCTCTGGAGAGAACACACTGGATAATTTTTCCTTATTTATCTTAATCCGACCCTCCCTGATCCATGCCAACTGGCCTGGGACCAGCTTGAAGGAAATCTCAGCCATTACTAGCACGAAGTTTAATACCATGAATGAAGCACCTTATTTACACCAGGATGGCCACTCTGAGGCCTGGACATTCACACAGTACAAACGTGTCTCTTGGCTTCCAGACGTCTTGAACAGTAACAGGCTACAAAAAGCCCTGAAGTGTACATCCAACCAGTAACATATGACATTACAGATGAGAGTGTCAGAAACTTTCTAAGTCTTGATATTAATTCAAAAAAGATACCAATACCTTCAGCAGTCATAAAATATTTTCTTCAAACCTTCCGAGAAATTAGTCAGTGAAAGGGAGTGAAATAATTTTTATTGTTTTTTTCTCTGTCAAGTACACATTAAAAACCAGAAAAGCTGTCAGATAAAAGTATGCCACACATGCTAAAGAAAGGTATTTAGTATGCACATGGTACAAAATTTTGCCCCAACTTGGCAGACAGGTGTGCTCTCTTCTGACAATGTTTTAGCAGTAGTTCTCTGACACATTCCATCCATTTGAATAAGCTTCATCAGTTTCATGTGATAAATTCAGTGATCATCTCATCTGAACATGTTTCTAAAAATATCTGAAGAACAGGCTGTTAGGTGTATCTCAAATCACTATCTTGAAATTTCTTATAGTGGGTATGCAGTACACGCATAGTAGTTAAAAACTACTGGATATTTTATGATATCTCACTGACACTACTATCTTGGAGATTTTTCCTCCTAATCCTTTGAAATAGTAACTCCATCCTTTCCCAGGACAGTGCCTTTGAAACACAGAAGTTAATTTTTCCTCCCTTAATTAGCATTCTAATTGCAACATATGCAATTAGAATGAGTTATGTGGCCTGACATCCTGCCTTCTGATAACATCAGAAGAACTCAAAGAGGAAAACAGGATGCATACTTGAAGAAATTAATGTAATTCTCCATCTAAGGATTTTTAAATAGATTGAAATGTATGCTTGAGTGATCACTTGAAGCCCCTGGAACAATACTGAATGTATCTTGAGCACAATTTGTTCAAATGGACTCAAATGTTATGCGTCTGGTATCTGTTTTCCTCTTCTTTCTCCCACTTTGAAACCCAAGACTTATTTCAGCTGTTTCTCATATGAACAAAGCAAGCAATAAAGAAACTAACATTACTCATGAACACTGGATATATGAAACTGTGACTCATTGCTGTGTGAAAGCAACTATATAGATTTTCCATTTATCTTTCAGGTGTGTTAAAATACTGAGGTCTTAAAGAATATAAGCCAATCAGATTGCATGGGGAAATTTGGGAGCTGAAGCAGCCCCCTTTGATTCAAGTTTAAACCTTCTGTTTAAGACCCTGAACAACAGAAATAAAAAGCAGAAGCAACAAAACGTACTAAGACAAGTTCCTGTACTACTAGTTGTGCTGTTAAGAATATAGTATCTACCTCAACTTCATGAATATAGACAAAAATATGGACTTCAACTTCCACAGTACTTATGCTTGGATCAACATATTTTGGGTTATTTTTAAAAAGGCTTGACATTTGCTTATTTTCTTCTGACATTCGTTCCAGTACTATTCATCCCACAGAACTTCGTAAGGGGAATGCAAACTTAATTTCCTATTAAATTAATTGCATTGTAATGTATCACTTATTCAGGTACTTAGAGCCCGGAGTTGCATTTCCAAAAGTAAAGAAGTTTCACCTTCCATTGGCTTCACAGATTTGCCCTCTACAGTCTTTTATTATCTATTCATAATTCATTAAGTTAATTTTTACCAGCACTACATTTTCTATCTCATATTACGACTTCTATGTTCTCATTTCTTTTCATGACCTTTTTTTCATTCCTTTCAAGTCAGCATAGCTAGTCTAGGTAAATATTCCCCTATGCACATTTATTCCATGCTCTTCACTTTTTACTGGTTTCTAAAGTGCCCAAATTAACAACCCATGACAAGGCAATTCTTTTGCACCATTAGCTTCTGCAGGAGTTCCATGCATGTTCTAGAGATTACTTGCCAAAACAAATAAGGCAAATAACGTGTGGTACACCCACACGTGCATGCCTGCAGTGAGAGCTTAAGTCCTCAGCTCTAAGTAGTTCTGGACAAGAACGCGTGCCAAAAATCAAAGCTGTTGCTTCTCTGCAGCTTTTTTGTAAATCAGAATTTAACTTCCTCTTTATTCTGTCCAAGAGTGTTTTCACAACTACAGTAACTGAAAACCCCAGGCATTTTAGAGCCACCTTACTGCCTCCCCTTCCAACCCTCCCCCCAGCCCCATCAACTATCACAAAACCCAGAGAACTGAAACACTTCCCCGATCTTTGGAGCTGTCAGCAGGCTACAGTTGAATAAGAAACTGCCTTTGCATAACTGTTTTGTAAATTAAGCTGTGCTACTTATCACAAACACAGCTTCAGGAAGTGGTATGTACTGAAATTACTACTGTGACCAGAAAAGAAATACTGTACACTACTTTTTACAGTTCTTACTTCTATTTTCCAACTGCTGTTCCCCAATCAGGGTTTAGGTCTATGCCCAGTCTGCAGGAGTCAATGTGTACAGAGAGTCCAGTTCTGTACTGAAGGGAGTGCCAGGCAATAGCTGGCAAAGCTAGCACCCCTCCTTGGAGAAACTGTCAGCTTTTATACAGGTTAAAACAAAGAAGATGTTGCACAATACTTGTTCGTTGGTCACCTTTTGATAAGGTAACTTATGCACTTCAACACATGGTCCTATTTATGGTCAGCTCATTATACAAAGGCAGTCTGACATTACCATGTAAGGTTCCTCTCAGGAGTGTGATTTTTACCATGCTAATTAGTCCTAGCTTACTTCAGGCAACCTTATTTCTTTCTCCTCCATCCCCCTATTCAGGACGTGATTCATCTTTGTAGGCATTAGCATATTCTTTGTCATTCTGGTGTTAACTTGCTGTGGTTCTTTGAGGACAACACATCTTCACAGTGACATAACCTTCTTACTTGTCTTTCTTTTGCATTTAAACAATGATTTATTGTATGTTCTTCCTTGTTTCCTTCTCTTATACTCTCTCCTTCAACGGTTCTTAATGTGGGTTTCCTGATCTATGTAAACGTTATGTCAGCAGGGAACATCAGCTTGAGGGTTAAAGTCAGCTACAATACCGGTCAGTCACTTGTCCAAAGCACAAGCATCTTGATTCTTGCCTTGCTTTTTCCTCCTAGTGTTTTTTCCACTATAGCTGTCTCAGTTAGTAGCAACATTAGAACACTGCTGTTTCTCAAAGGCCATAAAAATACCTCTTTCTGGAGACAGGGCAATGAAAAGAAGTGATGAAGGAGAAGTCACATTCTATTTGTGGCTAAAAATGGAAATATAAAAAATGTAAACCATACTATGTGTTTTGTATCACAATACTGAAACATAATTGCCAAGACAAAGAGATCAGAAGAAAGTAATTTTCACATAGTTTCTCACATAGTGTCCTTTTGTTATAGAAGAAGGGTTAGCTTTTGGCCATTTCACAATATTGCCATTACTGCTACCCTGTGTGTGCCAGTATTTGCCATGTAAAGTTCTTTACTGTCATACTGTCACTATATTTGATGAGTTATCTCAAGAGTGGAAAGGATCCATTCTTTATTTCCCTTCATTCTTGCCGTGCTTATTAAATCATAGCAACTGCAACAGAGAAATTTCAGATGTTTTCCACTATCATGATACAAAACATTTGTTTCTGTGCATTGCCATAATGAGGAAACTTAGTTCTCATTTTTACAGACAGAAAACAGCTTATAGCCCCAAACCCACCAATTAACAGAGAAAATCAAGACCATTTATTGTATAAATTCAGTAATTCTGCTGACTGATACCTCCAAGATATTTTAGAGGCTCTGCTCTTTCCATTATATGAAAATACAGGATTTAATTATACTTCTAAGTGAGATGTGATAATACAATATAAATCTCACACCAGGTACTAAGTAGAAAGATTGCATAAGAGACAATTCCAGCTACATTTTTTTTTGCAGGGCAGGAAGGAGGATGGTCTTGAAAAACACAGAAGTAATTACTTCTTTGAGTATTAATGTAGGGGGTTATATCATATGAAGGAATGACAGAAGTTTGAGGAAATACGATGGCAGCAATTTTTAGGTCTCTGAATATTGATAGTCTTATTTTCAATTCATTGTCACTGTCACATTATGTAATTCTGGAGACAGATTCTACCATCTACATCAAACAGGCATATGCTGTCTTTACCAGAAAAGCAAAGTCCAGATGTGTAATGACAGAGCTGGGAATAGTGTGTGTTTAAACAGGGCAGGAAAGAGAAAGGGAAATCAATTTCTTTAGCTGTGCCATTTGAGTATCACAACGTTCTCTGTGAACTTCCCCTTCACTGAGGAACTTTCTCAGACCTTTGCATGTGCCCTGGCATACATTTAAACTGCAATCCAGACTGCAGTTAAACAGTATTAAGATGCCACAGACAGAGAATAGATGTCACCAGCAGATCATTTCCTGATATCCTTTCTATAATAGCACTTGACATCAAATCAGGGCACAGCCACTTTGCTGATGTTGCTTTACAGTGAACTGTAAGGTGTTGCTAAAATAATGCTGCAGTCAAATAAAAATATGACAGTCATATTTCACAGACTCTGGTCTGCAGCATTAGCAACTTATTAACCTAAGACTACAGAAAAATAGTTGAATACACATATACATAAAGCAAAGAAGAAGAGAACATAATTAATAATTTTTGTTTTGGTTTATAGTATTCTAAAATATGTGCAATTTTGAGTTCTTATTCGTGAAAATGAACTGCTTATGTGTGTACTTTTTTCTACAGTTTCAGGATAACTCATTATCCAGTATTTCATTCATAGGCTGTTACTGTTGTGCATTTAATGAGGAAATAAAAGTTTTCAGTGACCCCAGTAGAAACAAAATTTGCAAATCATGTGGCCAGAAGATGCTCTTTGTGACTTGAAGGATAATCTTTAATATTTTGTGAAAGAGATATTGACACTGTTTAGAACATCAAACTCATAAACCACTGACTAGGTTATAATAGGCTGATGTTATAATAGGCTGTTTCATACTGGCAGTATTGAATTTCTAAAACTTTTTGTTAGGACTGCAGCCAATATATCACAGAAAGACAACAATTAGAAAATTGATAAAATGGAGAATAAATGGCTGATTTGGCCTGAGATTCCAGTCAAGAGAGACACACCTAGCTTCCTAGGTTGGTTGGTTAGCACTCAGTTTACCTCTTTATCACTTATAGCTTTTACCAAGGATGTGATATTCTAAGTACAAAAGCAAAGCCAGACCAATTAATAAATGCAGAATCAAAAGAAGCATAAGAGATATCTACATCCTCTAAAACTGGCATGAAACTCCTTGACAGTCTGAATTTCCTAGATCAAATCTTGACCTGATTCTTACAGACAAAAATGGGTGAGCTCCTGTGCAGCTACAGGGATTTGCCGATTATGACCCAGTTTACAACTGGGGACTTCAGTTTACCATGGTCTATCTTACATGTTCCATACAGAAAATCTTAAAGCAACTAATCTTGATCGAAGTGAACAAGATTTACTTAGACCAGGATTCATCTTCAAAGACGATATACTGGTAGCTCTTTTTCTGGAAGAAACTTCTTTTTTGGTTTATCAATTTCTCTTTTAGAAAAGGAATTATGCTGAAAACTGTAATTATCTGCATGCTGTAAGAAAATGTCTGAGCTAGTAATTTCAGCATTACTAATAAGCAATATCTGAACAGCTGTCTACCTCATATGAATAATTAAATGACAACTATGGGCAGGGGTGTTTGCCATCTACCCAAATTCACTTAAGTTTCTCCCTTCATATGAAACAGGGTGCTCATAACTCCTGTAAGACTGCTGCATGTTTACTTTTAGGACTTTGAAAATCGTTCTCTTAAAAAAGTGTGCCCAACGCAGAATCCAAATTCATACTTGGCAACATGTTATTGGTCAGTTATTTGTATAACTGTGGCATCCAAAAGTGACATTCAGGGTCATAACATCACACATTTGAGGTGTCATATGAACAGATTAGCGTATCTTCCCTCAACAACTGAATCCACAAATTATTGTCAAAAGACTAAGATACCTCAGTATATGATGACAAAAATAGAAGGCAGGCAAATCAGCCCCATCAAACCCATTAAAACTACACATGTAAGCCAAAAAGAAGGGTAGTTGTCATAGGTGATTCCCTTATGAAGGGAACAGAGGGCCCAATATCCGGACCTGACCCGACCAACCCACAGGTAAGTTTGCCTGAGGCCAGCTCAACAACTCCCCAGGCTGGTTAGGTCCTCTGACTGTTATCTGCTATTGGTCCTTAATGTAGGCAGAGAGGAAGTAGGAAAAGAAGTATTAAGGCAATCAAAAGGGATTTCAGAGCTTTGGGGTGATTGGTCGATGGTTCAGGTGCTCAGGTGTTTTTTTCCTCCGTCCTTTCAGTGGGCAGGAATTCAGAATGGAACAGGCAGGCACAACTGATCATGGCTCCGTGACTGGTGTCATCAATTGAACTTTGGATTTTTTGACCATGGGATGGCTTGTTCTGTTGGAATGATAAAGGACTCAGCATTTTGATTCAATGTGAATCATGCAAAGCCATTTATTACAGAAACAAGCCTCCTCATATATGCAACTATTCTCTGATCATGCATCCACGCTTCAAGCATGCATTCGCTATTTGGATATCATCTATGTTCATGAGCTGTCCACACGTTGAAGTCTCACTGCTGATAGGTCCGTTGATTTACACCACGTTGGGGCCATGTTATTTCAGAGTTGCTTCTCTCCCATGGCAGGTCCTGTTCCCAGCCTTGAAATTCCTGGCTGGTTCAGTAACAAATCTCCATCTAACAGCAACCTCTCCACACTGTTCTTCTCCAGGTCTTCTGACACCTGATGGAATGCAGCTCTTGCAGAAGGGGAAAAGGGTGTTTACTCAGGGGCTAGCAAGGCTGATTGACAGGGCTTTAAACTAGATTGGAAGGAGGAAGAGGGCAGTACCAGGCCAGTCAGTGATGAGCAGTGGGATGACACACCAAAGCTTGAGGAGATGCTTGGCAATGAGATACCTCAGACTGCACCACGAGGTGAAGGGCACAATCAACCACACTTGAAGTGCTTCTAAACTAATGCACGTGGCATGAGGAAAAAGCAAGATGAGCTAGAAGCCTTGGCCTGTTCCCAGGGATATGATATAATTAACTGGGAATATCATACAGCTGGCACAAACAGACAAAGCTGAGTCTTCTAATGCTTTCTTCACCTCAGTCTTCAACACCAAAGATGGACTTGGGGGCCCCCGTAGCCCTGAGCTAGAAAACCATGGCTGCAAGAACAATAAACTCTCAGTCAATCCAGAACTTGTATGGGATTTGCTAATCCAGCTAGATCCTTACAGGTTGATGGGACCTGATGGAATTCATCCAACAGTACTTAAAGAGCTGGCTGATTTCATAGCAAGACCTCTCTCTGTGATTTTTGAACACTGCTGGGAATCTAGAGAGGCCCCAGATGATTGGAAGCTGGCAAACGCTGTCCCGATCTACTAGAAGGGCAACAGGTTTGGCCCTGGCAACTACAGGCCTGTCAGCCTCACTTCTGTTCCTGGCAAAATCATGGAGGAGAGTGTTATGGGAGTTATTGAAAATCATCTGAATGACAACGCAGCCATTGGTCCCTGCCAGCACAGGTTCATGAGGGGAAAGTCGTACCTGACTAACTTGGATTTCATTCTACGACAACGTTACCCACCTAGTTGATCAAGGGAGGCCTGTCTATGTGATGGTTTTGGATTTCAGTAATGCCTTTGATTCTGTCTCTCACAGTATCCTTCTGAACAAGATGTTCAGCATACAGCTGGATAAACACACAATGCAGTGAGTGACTAATTGGCTGACAGGACGGGCACAAAGGGTTATGTTGCACTGGTGACCAGTCACTAGCAGGGTTCTGCAGGGATCCTTCTTAGGGCCAGTAGTCTTCAATGTCTTCATAAGTTACTTCGGTTCAGGACTTGAGCAAATACTTAATAATTTTGCTAATGGCACAAAACTGGGAGGAGCTGTTGACACTCTCGAGGTCAGAGAGGCCCTGCAGAGGGATCTGGACAAATTGGAGAACTGGGCAATCACCAGTGACATGAAGTTTAACAAGGGCAAGTGCCCGAGTTTGCACCTGGGACATGGCAACCTGGGCTGTCCATACAGACTGAGGAACAAGATGCTGGAGAACAGCCCCACAGAGATGGATCTGGGGGTTCTGGTCGGTGGCAAGTTGAACATGAGCCAACAGTGTGCCCTGGCAGCCAAGAGGGCCAACCGTGTCCTGGGTGCATCAAGCACAGCATTGCCAGCCAGGCAAAGGAGGTGATTATCCTGCTCTACTAAGTCCTGGTGTGGCCTCACCTGGAGCACTCTGTGCAGTTCTGGGTGCCACAGTATCAAAAGTGTATTAAGCTACTGGCAAGTGTCCAGAAGAGAGCTACAAAGTTGGTGAAGGGCTTGAAGGGGAAGTTGTATGGCTAAAGTCACTTGGTTTGTTCAGACTGGAGGTGCCTAAGGGGAAACCTCATCACGCGTTACAGCTTCCTCACAAGAGGAGGAGGAGGAGGGGCAGGCACCTCTCTCTCTGGTGACCAATGACAGAACCTGAGGGAATGGCAGGAAGATGTGCCAGGAGAGGTTTAGGTTGGACATTACGAAAAGGTTCTTCCCCCAGAAGGTGGTGAAGCACTGGAACAGGCCCCCCAGGGAGACAGTCGTGGCCTCAAGCTTAACAGTGTTCAAGAAGAGACTGGACAATGCCCTCAGACACATGGTGTGAACTAAGGAGTTGTTCTATGCAGAGGCAGGAGTTGGACTCAATGATCCTTGTGGTTCCCTTCCAACTGAGGGCATTCTATGATTCGATGATGCTATAAATTTTTGCTTTTTGGAAAGGTTTTTCTTATTCTCTGTCCCTACAGGCAGAAGAAGAGAGAGACGATATGGAGAGAGTCAAGCTGGATAATAAAAGAATTCTCTTCAACCTGTTGCCAGCACATGTTGCACAGCACTTTCTTATGTCTAATCCAAGAAATATGGTAAATCAAGATAAAATTTAAATACATGGTGATGTTGTATGGGTGTGACCCTGTGTAGCTTGCATCACATTTCAACTGTATGTTTTTGTGTTAAAAGGGATAGTTTTGTAAAAACTTGCATTCAGTAACTAGATTTGGATTATTTCTTTCACTATAGTGTCCTCATTTTCTGAAGAATTTTCATAAAAAGCAGGATAAGGGAATGTTGTGTCATTCAACATTAATGCAGTCAAGTGTCTGCATGCAAATCACTATTTTTTTTTTTTCAATCAGTTTTGAATATTGGAATTTGTCATAGTATTTCAGGAGGTCAGTTTGGTTCTGAATGGTGTTCATCCATTCCTCACTCATACATAGATGTCAACATATAATGGTTTGCAAATGCAAGCACAAAAACCTCCAATAGAGAGGGAAGGAACACTGAGAAGTTCATAAACTATTGGCAATATTGGCAGAGATTGGTTTTCAGATTTAATCTTAAATATGACTTTGTTCACAGAGGCATCAAGACAAGCAAAAAACATATTAATCTTAATTTAAGTAGCAAAATCTGAAGGAAAAAAAAAAAATTCTTCAGCCTCAATGGAGAGTGGGGTAGAGCATCCAATAAAAATGTTATCCCTGGCTGATATGCATTGGAGAGTATCACATAATGTTTTGTCAAAACCATCCTTACTGCCAGTCTCCTTTTTCACTGCAATTTAAGATACTTAAGGAAGCACATGGAAAATTTAAGGTTTGGGTTTTTTTGTTTTTTGTAAAAAGTCTTATGTCTTTAAAACATGTTCAAACATATCATTCTAATAATTTTGCTACACGACCACATCCTAGAGCTCTAATACCATGTTTCCTGAAGAAACAAAAAGGCAGCCAGAAACTCCCATTCATTGCAATGAATAGAAGATGAGAACCTTCAAGAACATTAACAAAAGATGTATTGGTACAATATACCACATAATAAATTCATATTAATTGGAACTGAAGTGTATTTACATTGTTCAATCAATTACTTTGTAATTAAAATTACTCATTTAACTAGAAGCAAGAATTAAATGCTCAATTATGAAACAGAATGGAAAGGACTATTATATTCATTACTTACTAACAATCCAAGACAATAAATTTAAAATTTAAGCATATCTTAAGATGTACTTGCATACATGCAGCTGATGCAATTAAAATACTCAGATTAATTATTTATGTCTAAGCTTGTAGCCATTCTTCTACCCACTGTGACCTGCTGTCACTTTTTTCATGTAATTACATAGCATTTTCAGATCAGTACTTCAGTGTCATAGACATTTATATAGACTTCCATTTAATTACAGGGACAGAAATAATTTGCATAACAAACTCAAAATTTGGTTCAGACCAGGCCTTTGAGACAGGAGGAAGTGGAGACTTCTCAAACAGTGGGAATCGTTATTAAAGTCTAAGTCTAACATTGACAGGAAGAAGTGGAAACAACCATGTCTCATTTCAGAACCATTGAAAACATATACACTGGATCCAAGTACAGTTCCTTCATTATTATTGTACCAGCAATCATTTCAAAACAGTATTTATAAGGCATTTATAAGACACAAAGACTTCCCTGTCATTGCACAGGTCTATGAGTGGTAAACAGGTGAGTAATTCCCAGAAGCAGCATTGAAGACACCAGGACAATAAATAAAGAATCTGAAGGTGAGACTGGGTTTTGAGGGAGGGTTTATTTGGGATTTAGCTTCAGGCTTTTACTTTCATTTCAGGTATATCTTGTTAAGTTTCATTTCAGGTGTCATTTTCAAAGGTTTTCAGATGTCCAAAGTACAGATTTCTTGCTAAGCTTCCAAGAATAATGTGAGTGTTGGGTACCTACCTTAAGGGCTTTACATTCCAATTCTTTGTGATAAACTCACTAATTCAGAGCATTTTCACAAAGCAAATACAGGGCAATTTTATTAGCTTAGCAGATCATGCAGAGGTAGCAACAGACTGCAAACTCCTCTTGAACTCTTTTAAGGTTCAATAGAGGCAAAATACTGAAAATTCCACCACTTGATAAGAGAGCTAAGAAATAGTGTTCACATCAGAAACTGTCAGACCTTCAGAGAGCGAAAGCAAGTGCCTGCAGTGGGCATCAGTGCCCAGTCTGGATTGGGATGCTTGGAGTCGCAGGTGGAAGTTAAGCCAGCCAGCCTGCTGGTGTTGCCAGGAACAGAGATTCTGGAAGATTAAGAAAATGGCACCACAGCAGTCCAAGGCTACTGAAAAATATCTTTATACAGTAGTAATTCAGGTCATTAACCATTCAGATTTTTCTCATGAAGACCTGTATTCAAGTGAGGCATGTGAAGATTTAAATCCAAAACTGTAAGTCCACTCAGCCATCAACTTAGCTTCTAAATACTAAATTTTTACAGATACGCTAGTTTGAAAACAAAACAAAACAAAACAACAACAAATAAACAACAAAAAAAATTAAGATTCCTAAATAGGGAATGTGATGCTGTTGTGCTGAGGTGGAAAACCCCTTCAGGGAGGAGAGCCACCCCTTGCTGGGACAATGGGAAAGGTGGCCCAGCTCCCTGTGGGCATGGCACCAAGGCTGCTGCCGTTTGGCATCTCCAAGAGCCTTAGCGGCACATGTGAGGAAAGGGGAACAGCTGGGCGCCAGGTCACATGGGTGGTGGAGGGTGGCTGCCAGGCAGGGAAGGCTAGAATCTTGTGACTGCTGGCAATGGGAGAAATCCACCTGCTTCACGATGGGTATAGTGCATTGAGTACAGATGAGCATGAACAAGACCCTTTAGGAAAATTGCCAGAGCTGAGACAAAACCATGTGTCTCCATGAAGGAGAAAAGTGATATTTATAGGAGGTTCCTCAATGCATGGGGTGGAGGAACCATCTGATGACCTAAGATGTCAAGCCACGGTATTTGTTACTTGCCAGGGGCCAAAATGTTGCAGAGGGACTGCCAAGGCTTGCCAGGAATACCATTGGGATTACCCAAAGCATATCAATAGTGACTTCAGAGCTATGGGAATAAATGTGAAGGTTCTGAGAACCTAGGTAGTACCTCCTGCACCCTGCCAGGCTGAGGGAGAGACTGGAGAAGTGGACTCATCCAGTAAGTCAATAACTAATCCCATGGCTGATTTTTCAGGCAGGGCTGCAGCTTCACTGATCACAGGACCTTCCCTGAGGAGCAAGGGCTGTTGAGCAGGGATGGGGCACATCTTACAGTAGGCCATGTGTGTCTTCACAAACAGATTTGCCTGTCTATTGAGAACAGAGTTTAACTACATATGCTAGAGGAAGTTTATCATAAGGGAAGTGAGGACACAAGGAATAGAGCACGTATGTCTGAGAGACAGCGTAAGAGGGGAGTTCTCACACTTCCCTGTGAGAACACAACTTGGCCTGCACATCAACATATATAGCATGGGGAAAAAGCACAGGAAATAGAAATCTGCAGTTGCAGAGCTGTAAATTTATTGAAATTACAGAGGCAGGGTGTGATAGCCCTCATGATTGGAGTGTTGCGATGGGCGGATGCAGACTTGTTAGGAAAGATAGTGGGAAGTTGGGGTGAGGTTGCACACCCTTGAATGCATGGAGCTATGCATTGAGGCAAGTGACAAAACAGTTGAGAGTTTGTGGGGAAAGGATTACAGGATAGACCAGCAGACACAATGTGGTATTTGATGTCTACTGCAGATTTCTTGATCAAGAAGAGGAGACAGATGAAGCCTTCTTTAAGCAGCTGAAAAAGTGCCACACTCAGAAGTACTCATTAGAAACTTTATCCACCCCATTATCTGCTGAAAGGGCAATACAGCTGATTAGAAGCAATCCAAGAGACTTCTAGAATGTATTAAAGGTAATTCCTTGATACAGGTAATCACTGAATGGAGTAGAGGAGATGCTGTATTGGACTTGTTACCACCAAGGAAGAACTATGTTGGGCGATCAAGGGAAGCATCAACAGCAGTGACTGTGAGACTGTGGAGCTCAAGGTCCTGAGTGGAAGAAAGCTAAAGAGCAAAATAAATCCCCTAGACTTTAGAAGAGATTTCTTTAAGGATCTGCTTAGCAGAATCCCACATGAAAATGCTATAGAGGCCAAAGGGGTCCAGACTCAGCTATCTAATCAAGGACAGCATCCTTGGAGCACAAAACAGTCAATTCCCATGTGCAGGAAGTCGAGTAAGCATGGCAGAAGGCCAGCATGGATTAACACATTGCTTTTGACAGGGTTCAAATACAAAAAAGAAGTTAACAGAAGGCTGGAGCAGGGACATACTGCTTCAGAGGGATACACAGATGTTGTCAGTACATGTAGGAATGTGCAAGAAAAGTTTCAAAGTTGAAACTAGCAAGGGAGATGAATAGCAACAACAAAAGTCAAGTGCATCCAAGTGCATGGGTGGTTAAAGGAAAGTTAACGAGAATGTGAGCTCATTGCTTAGTGGGGCAGGCAACCTATTGAAAATCCATAGGGAAAAAGCTGAGGTTCTGATGGAACAGCAACAGAGGTGACCAGCTGACCATACTGACAAAGCAAGGTATCTCCTCAGTCAGGAGCCCTGAGTCATCTCTGATAAGCTCAGCCAAAACCTCCTTTGAAGGGAAGTAGTTGGCAAGACGAAGAAACTTTCATGAGTGCAGGGCAAAGAAACTGTGAGAAGAAACTGACCTGCCAGGAAAAGAGAAATCAGCAACAACTATTCCAGAAAATGTTGTCCTATGCCTACTTAATATGTCTACACCAAAAGTAACTTGCTACCTACCTAAATTTAGCTTCTCTGAAAGAATTTCCATGTGTGAGATCTCCCAGACAGGCTGGACCCTTGCTAGGGACACCTGGCTGACTTAGGATTCTGTGACACCCATCACCTTTGAAGTGAGACTTTTCAGTCATCAATTAGCCCCAGTTCTGGGAGTGGTTTGGTGAGTGTAGTACCAGTAACACCTCACAAAATATATTTATTGGCAGGTGCACAGGTAAAAGTTCATAATTATATACTTGCTTCACTAGTTGGAATTCTGCACTAACTTGCAACATACATATATTTTCTTTACTCTTTAATATATACTTGCTTTCCTAGTGGTAATTTTGTAGTGACATGTAATATATTTACTACTATTAGTAGTTTGTATGTGTATATATATATTTGGTTTTACTAATGGTAAAAAAGTAGTTTCATAGAAATTTGTAATACAGAAATTCTCAGAAACCCAGACTTTCATGTCTTTGTGTACTGCAGGATGCTGGGAAACCTACAGTCACAATCTATACTCACCAGTCAGGTAGCTCTCATAGGTCATGACTCTGACCACTACAGGTACTTAAAGCTTTCTTTTCCTTCAGTTTTCAATGGCAAGGTGTCTTCAAGCAATGAAGCATTACCTCTTAATCCACTTGGACATACAGCTGTCTGTGGGACCAGATGGGATGAACCTGAGGGTCCTGAAGGAACTGGCCACTGTTTATAATCTTTGAAAGGTCATGGGAGTTGGGAATTCTGTGGGAATAGCACAAGAAATGTGAGGAGGAGAACTGTAAATATGCTCAAGGAACTGCATCTCAGGTGTAGAAAAACACATAAATCACAAGTAGAACCTCTGTGTTTAGATAACAGGCCTGTGAAAAAGATGCAAAGGCACCTTATCATACATCCTTGAGATTTCTGAAGGCAAAGATCAAAGCAGTGTGGTAAACTGCACCTTTGCAAATCCCTAAATACAGGCTGAAAGGAGAAGGCTCGTTGATCTTCAGTCAGGGCTGAATTCTGCAGCACCTGCATCTCTGCTTTTGTGCCTTGGAGCTCACATGCTGTTTTGGAGACGCCCCAGTAGTGACATAACAAATATAAATTTGCTCTTTGTGTTGCATCTGTGGCCTCTGGTTCTTCCTGCGACCTGACTGCATTGGCTCACATGGGGGTGTTCCTGATGACTGGAGAAGGCCAGATGTCACACCCATCTTCAGGAAGGGCAAGATAGGGAATTCATGGAACTATGGGCTACTCAGGTTCACCTTAATCTTTGGGGAGATTATCAAGCAAATCCTGTTAGAAGCTATTTCTTAAACATATGAATAACAAATAAAAAAAGATAGAGGTAGCATGGGTTTAACAAGAGAAAATCATGCTTGACCAACGCTGTCCAATCGGGTTTGTAACACACACGCTGTCTAATGGGGTTTGGTGCACACAGGCTGTCCAGTGGGGTTTTTGACATACACACAAGGCAACTGGTGGTGTGGATAAGGGGAAGAAGGTGCATGTTGTATACCTTGACTTAGCAAGGCATTTTGACACATTCTTCCGTAACATCTATCACCAAATTTCTGCAATATGGATTGGTTAAGTGGACAATGAATGAAAGACTGGCTGCACTGCCAAGTTCAAAGAGTGATCAGTGGTTCAAAGTCCAGCAGCCAATAATTAGTAGGGGTCCTCAAATCAGTCCTGGGACTTCTGCTATTAGTGTCTTCATTAACAACTTCATGACCTTAGTGTTTCAATGAAGGGATACAGGCTCTTTAGGAAGAAAAGGATGAGACAATGGGAAGTGGGAGTTGCCTTTTATGTGAAAAAAAAAAAACAAACAACAGTTGGGTGCCTGGCAGCTTCAGTACAATTAAGTTTAACACTGATTCCAGTGTTGTCTAGTTAGGGATATCACAACTACAGCATGTATTTGAGTACTTGAAGGAGTATTTTTGAAGGGTCTAATATTTTGTAATATTTTAAACCTTGGATAAATGACAATTGCCTGAGTTAATACAACAATAATTAATAGATCTGGAGGATCACTATTTGCTTTAACTTGAATGTAAGGTCAACAGAAGAACTCCTCACGGTTCTCACAGATTTTGGATAAGGCCTTGAGAGTGGATTGTTGCAATGTCCTTGAATTTCCTGCTGCTTATCCTAAAAGGTTTCTCAAACTACATTTGGTCTTTGTGGGTTTTAACAGTAAGTAGGACTTTATTTGTCCTCAGTTTTAGAGACAGCAGAAAGGTCTCTTAATAGTTCATTATATATTAAGTGATTTTTTCCATCTAACATGAGAGATCTTTTCCAGTTCCACATCAGTGAAGAACCTTTCCACTCTTTTCTCTTGAAAAGGTTCAAATTCATCCACAATTATTCTGAATTCCTCATCAACATTTCAGAGTAATGACAGCTTAAGAAGGTTTTGATACCTTAAAAGCAGTAAGTCCCATTCTCAACTTGCTGCTATTTTTTTTGAAAAAGTTTAACACAGTTTACTTTGAATATATTAATCATATGTGTTCTGTTGAGAATACAAAGGTAGCTCATGGAGAGGAAATGTCAAATGAAGTGAGAAATTGATGTTACTCTCAGAAGAATTTTGCTAAGACAGTTTTCTCTGAAAGATGCAAGCTTGGTTCTTGGATTGTATGTTTAGAATATTTTTTTTTAATCTTTTTAAACCTGCATTTTATTAAAAATACTCAGAGTATTTTACAGAAAATATCTGATTATTTCATTGTCAGGAAAAAGCAGAGTTTTCCTGCTTTTTCAAGGAAAAAGATCTGTAAGTTTTTTCCATGTCTGCCTTGAGAAGTCAGTTGTTTTTGTACAGGAATATCTTTAGCTTGCAATGCCAACCTGTTCCTCTTAGCAAAAAGGGGCTTCCTACACTCAGTTGAAGACTACTGCTCTTCAGATATCTCAACTGATTGGTGGTTGTACAGGTGCAACATACAAGACTGCAGATGGAGACTCACAAATTGTAATAAGTTTTTTCATAGAATTTTAGAACTGTAGAACAAGCCAGGTTAGAAGGGACCTTGAAATATCATCTGGTCCAGCCCTTTGTGGGAGAGGAACCCTGGATGAGATTATCTAGAATTCTGTCCAATCACATCTGGAAAACCTCCAGTGATGAGGACTCTACCACATCTCCAGGGAGGTTGTTCCAGTGAAAAATTGTTCTCAATGTAAAAAATAAATCTTTCTTATACCAAGATGAAACCTCTCCCGGGTTTTGGAAAAGCAAGTATATTTCTAACAGACATGAGTGTGCAGGAAAATAGTAGTAAACATGTAAGACAGGATGGAATTGAAGAGCCTCATGGAAAAAACACACGTGTGTTGATAGTCCATATTTCTTAAAACGAGAGGCTACTAAATAGGCTACTAACAATCTAGCACCATTTATGGATAATATTATCAGAGTGCTGATGAAAATAAAACATATATTCTGTCATGGTTATTAATTTCCCCCACATTTCCCTATGAATATACATTAAAAAACCAAATGAACCTGCGTTAATCATTTCCTGCCAGCCTTGAAGGCAACCCTGACTCAGAACACTGAAGACTAAGTCTTCCTCCTCTGTGACTCTTCATTTACACAGTGACATTAATTATCTTCAATGGCCATTATTAGACAATATTTTTTTTTCCTCAGAATGAAAATGGTAGAGATTATGTTTGAAGACACTAACATATTCAACTCATAATGGCAATGAAGATAAAGACTACCTGGAGGTTATGTATTTTGAGATAGACCCTAGTGGGTTTAATGTTGAGCAGCCATCACTGGGACCCACAGAACTATAAGAGGAGGAATATATTTTTTGATCAGTGAAAAGCAGTCATTTTGGGGACAGTAAGGAAGGGTGGAAAAAGCCACAAAGTATCACAGTATCACAGTATGTTTGGGATTGGAAGGGACCTCAAAAGATCATCTAGTCCAATCCTCCTGCTGGAGCAGGAATGCCTAGGTGAGGTCGCACAGGAGCATGTCCAGGTGGGTCTTGAATGTCTCCAGAGAAGGAGACTCCACAACCCCCCTGGGCAGCCTGTTCCAGTGCTCTGTCACCCTTACTGAGAAGAAGTTTTTTCTCAAATTTAAGTGGAACCTCTTGTGTTCCAGCTTGATCCCATTACCCCTTGTCCTATCATTGTTTGCCACCAAGAAGAGCCTGGCTCCATCCTTGTGGCACTCACCTCAAGTAGTTGAAGATCTCTTAAGCCTGTGTTACCTATGATGCATTATGCATCCTGACTGAGAAACTGAAATGCTACTCATGGGGACATCTTTTCTTAGATGCATATCTACATTTTATATCTGTACTGCCACAAGATAGAGCAAAATTGAAATCTAGCAATGTATTTGTAGACATATGTCATGGTGCCTTTTTTAAATCTCAGAAGAAAAACATCGTTTAGTGCCAGAATTAGATTAATGGTTAGACTTGATGATCTGTCAGTTGACTAAAGAAACAGAAACCAAGTGTTGTGCTTACTACAGTTTGAAGATGAAGTTCTTTACAATTCACATGATGAACTCATAAGTGCAGCTTGCAATGAAAGCAGTGAAACATAGGACTGAAAGATACACTTATTAATGGCTATTTGCAACATTCAGAAACCAAGACTTGTTCTCTTTTCTTTTATCTGCTTCAGGAAAAAAAATACAGTAGTGAAAGACCTCATCATTAACTTCTTAGCTTTTAATCACAGCACATAATACAGGACAGACTGTGAGACTGAAATTTAAAATTCATAATAAATTAATATTTTTGAGGTACCAATAAAAGTGGAATATGCATTTTATGTTAAAACATATACAGAAAATATAAGCACAAACATAGGTCACACCACTAATTATAGTTTGCTTCTCAGTCACTCTCTTCAACTCAAATCTCTTTCTTTAATTTAAAAATAAAAGTCAATATATTACCACCCTGGTTTACCATGATAATCCACTTACTCATGAGTTTATGACAAGTCATCACAAAGTTACTAAAAAAGGGACAAACCACAAAAGATTTTTTAAATTATTATTATTTTCAGTCAGTCAACTTAATTTACTTCTTCAAGCTGGTCATCTGAGCTAATAATAGTAAAAAAGTCATTTCATAGCAAATAAAAAGCACCACTCTGATTTACTTTCCTTCAAAGTAGCTCTAAAAAGGGAATTCTCTAGCTCACTCCAACCAAGTTTTTAAGATCTGTTCACACAACCCACTCATCACAGCTGCTATCAGCTTTTTACTTTTAAACACTCCCTCCAGCTGCAATCTGAGTGGAGCTGTGATACTCCAATTCTGGCTAAACCTAATGCAGCACGTTAAAGATCTTGTAGACAATCTGAGCTTTGTGCATCCCAGTAACACTTTCCTATTTAACTACTAGTACTGCTTCTACCCTTTGTCATCAGCAGTGCATTTTCCTACCTGTTCTGTCATATTCTCTACAACAAAGCCATGTTTTTCAGTTTTCTGCAGCTTTCATAGTGTTTTGCTTTTGTAATGATGCCAAGACCTAGGCTCAGGATAATAAAACCCTGAGGAGGTGATAGCAAAGTTTATTTATGCTGTCTGTCACAAGTGAGTCTTCCTTCTCAAGTACAAGCTAAAATCATATCCCTTTGGATGTCACGGTTTCTAGCCCTGTAAATCATACTCAAAAACACTGTTGCCTTATTGTGAGATAATTACATCTATCAAGTCCAAATATATGCAAGGGAATGACTGGTTGAGATTTTTGTTCAGCTTTCCGCTCACTAGGTTATCCCTAATATTTAACAGCTACTCTTGGCTCAGCTCTCCTTCTATCTAGTGTTAAGGTCTCACTGGCAGTTTTCCTCCTATTAGCAAAACTTTTGAACCTGACTGCTTGTGGTCGCTGTGGTCAAGGGAGCCACCAGCTGCCACTTCTCCCATGAGACCCACTCCGTTAGTGAGAATCAAATCTAGGAAGGCACATTTCCTGTTTGGTTCCCTTAGTACCTGTACCAAAAAGTTATCATCCAGATGCTTTGGAATCTTCTGGACCTGTTGGTGCCAGCTGTGTGATACTCTCAGTTGACATCTGGCAAGTTGAAGTCCCCCATAAGGACAAGGGTAGATGACTTGGAGGCTTCACTTAGTTCCTTAAAGAATAACTCCTCAGTGTCATCATCCTGACTGGGTGGCCTGTAGTAGACACCCACAACAACATCCATTTTCTTTCTCTGACCCTTAATCCTTACCCAAAGGTTCTCAACTTTGCCATCACCAACTTCCAACTCCTTGCATTCCAGCCCATCTTCTACATACAATGCCATCCCCCTGGCCTCTCCCACCCTGCCTATCCCTTCTGAATAGCCTGTAGCCATCCATTATGGTACACCAGTCATAGGACTCATTCCACCAGGTTTCACTAATGTTGATTATATCATATCCCTGGGAACAGGCCAACACTTCTCGTTCATCTTGCTTTTTCCTCATGCTGCATACATTAGTGTAGAAGCACTTCAAGTGTGGTTGATTGTGCCCTTCACCTCGTGGTGCAGTCTGAGGTATCTCATTGCCAAGCATCTCCTCAAGCTTTGGTGTGCCATCCCACTGCTCATCACTGACTGGCCTGGTACTGCCCTCTTCCTCCTTCCAATCTAGTTTAAAGCCCTGTCAATCAGCCTTGCTAGCCCCTGAGCAAATACCCTTTTCCCCTTCTGCAAGAGGTGCATTCCATCAGGTGTCAGAAGACCTGGAGAAGAACAGGCCATCCCATGGTCAAAAAATCCAAAGTTCCATTGATGACACCAGTCACGGAGCCATGTATTGATCAGTTGTGCCTGCCTGTTCCATTCTGAATTCCTGCCCACTGAAAGGACGGAGGAAAAAAACACCTGAGCACCTGAACCATTGACCAACCAAAGCTCTGAAATCCCTTTTAATTTGCTAATACTTTTTTTCCTATCTCTTCCCTGCCAATGTTAAAAACGCATAGCAGGTAATAGTCAGAGGACTTTACCACCTTTGGAGTTGTTGAGCCACATCTGTTGCCTAGAGGACCCCTCCTTCCCAGAAGGATCTTCATAAGCAGCATCAGCTCCTTGCCTGTCTCATTTCAGGGCCTCATACCTGTTGTATACAGGCACCTGGGAAGGTGGGGCAGGCTAAGGGTGTGTTCGCCTGCTGCCCTGAGCGGTAACTCATTTCTATTCTCCCCCATCTGCTGTGTCGCCCCTTTCAGCCTGGTGGCAAGAGGGTAGGGGGTTCTTTGTATCTGGTGCCATGGTTTGCTTTTGCTCTTGCCTTAAGGATGGTAGACTGTGAGTCCAGCAGTCAATCTCCTTTTCTGACTCCCTGATGCTTCTCAGCCTGGACACCTTCTCTTGAAGCTCTATCACAAGGCTGAGCAGCTCCTTCACTTGGGCACATGACCCACAGGTGAGCTCACTGCTGCTGTCCATTCCCAAGCAGAAACTCAGGCACGCTCTGCAGCCTGGGACCTGGACAGCTGCATCTTCCCTCCCAAGCTCAGTTTGGGTGGCTGCCTCAGTTCTTGCAGCCAGAGGGATCATGAGGGACGCTGAAGGCACTGCTCTTTTCCAGGTGGATACCATGCCTCCTGCTGTACTTAACTCCCTGCTAGCGGGTCACAGCCTCTGTTCGAAGTGGCAGGGTCCTCCCTGCTTGTCTTTGCTGCCCACCATTCTGCTCAAACTGCCATGCTAACTGCCTTTCCCCTGTTTGCTGGCCCTGTTCACTGCGCTCCTGGTTGCCTGCACTCCTGAGGCAACATTTAAATCTCCTGGCAATACTACTGCCATGTCAGCCTCTCGCATGAGGTCAACTGGTTTCCAGGCAGTCTCTCTGCCCGTACGCATATTTGCCTGGCTCCAGGTCTGCCCCTCTTGTCTCCTTGATCCATGCTCTGCAGCAGAACTTAATATAACTGCTGCTGTGCTACTCGCTCGCTCATCACTGAATAAGGGATGTAAACAATCTGCTGGTCAGTTCTCTTGCCTAGCCAGTTGTATCCTGGACTGTGTAAAAACAAGGATGTCCAGCAGTTTGATGGAGGCACTTCACCCTCTCCTGCTCTCATGAGACCCCACTTGGAGTACTGCATCCAGCTCTGGGGTATTCAGTACAAGAAAGACATAAACCTCTTAAAGCAGGTCCAGAAGTGGGTAAAGAAAATGATCAGAGGACTGGAACACGTCTTCTATGAAGAAAGAGTGAGAGAGTTGGAGTTGTTCAGCCTGGAGAAGGCTAAGTACTTAAAGGAGACCTTCAGTACTTAAAGGAGGCTTATAAGAAAGATGGAGAGAAACTTTTTACCAAAGCCTATAGTGACAGGACAAGGGGCAACTGTTTTAAACTGAAAGAGGGTAGCTCTAGGTTGGATAGAAGAATGAATTCTTTACTATGAGGGTGTTGAGACTCTAAACTAGGTTACCCAGAGAAGTTGTGGATGCCCCATCATTAGAACTATTCAAGGTCAGGCTGGACAGAACTTTGAGCAATCTGACCAAGTGAAAGATGTTCCTGGTCACGGCAGGGAGGCTGGAACTAGATGAACTTTAAAGCTCCCTTCCGACGCAAAACACTTCGTGATTCTGTGATTATATATCCCTATATTGTATATGAGAACTTTGTGTGTGCACCTACAGGGAATACCTGCTCAACCCTTCCAGTGGTTGGACCTGGGGGTAAGTAGCCACAGGAGCTCTCTTGGTCTACTAGATCTGGCCCAATTCCCCTAACAGTTTCATAATTTAGAAATTACACCAAAATTTATGACAGCTCTTCTTACAATCACAAGCTTCATTAGGGGGACTGTGATATAGAGAGAAGACATTTAAGAGATTATGGAAGTCATTATACAATATAAATATGCAGATGTACAGAATCACTATAGTATTCTGAAGTGGAATAAATCAAAGTTAATAATATCTCTGATGAAAATTGTCTTTAAATAGCCAGAGTGTTTTAGCATCATTTTTATAGTAGTAATCAATGTCAAGAGTGTGGAATCAGATAGAAAAGAAGACAGCTACTGAAGTAACTGGGATAGGCCTGGAATAGCTCTTAACATGATCTAAAAAGGAGCACCCCATGTCTGTTGGGCCACAGTTTTGACACAGTGTGTTGTCTTTTCTTCCTTTTGCGGGGAGGGAAGGGGGCATGTGTTTTTCTTTGATTTTTTTTCTGTTTTTTTGTTTGGTTGTTGGTTTTGTGAGTTTTCGGTGGGGGGGTTTTGTTGTTGTTGAGGGTTTTGTTTGTATTTTTTTGTGGAAATGAACATGTTGAAAGTTTTTCTTTCTTTTTCTTTTTTTCTTTTTTTTTTTTTTTTTTTTTTTAATAGTGAGTTCACTGTTTCCATGATTCCATTAGCAGCAAATGATATATAAAACATGAGGTTACACTTGGCTTAATTTCTAACATAAATACTGTACATATTCAATAGGCAAGGCTAGATTGTCACAGAATACTTGCTGTCAGCCAAGAGGAGAAAACAAGAGAGGAGGGAAATACTGTATGTATGATTATTCCAGAAAGGCTTTGTTTAAGCAAGAGTTGGAAGTTCCAGCTTTGAGAAGTGAGAGGTAATATGGAAAAATTTACCTTGCTTATTCTTACTGCTTAAATTTGCAAGATACCAAGCAAGGCCTGGTAAACAACTTCAGCTGCCACCACTCTGCATTTTTCAGAGTGAAGCCTCAACAAATAGGAAGGTGTGAACTCGTGGTGTGTCATTCTGACACTTTCATGAGCACTACATTCGATATGAGCAACCAGCTAGCTAAGAAAAGCAGAAAGCTATCCCTTTTGACAGTCTCTTGTGTATGGCCTCTCTTGCTCAAGGTACGGTAACCATTCTTGTGCTCCAAGGTAGACTTACATTTCACAATCAGTGTAATGAAAAATATGCTTCAGATATCAAGCCCCAAGAGTTTCCCTTGCTGTGTGACCCTAAGCAATGTCTCATGACAATCTCATGACAAGCTTCTAATGACTATCTTCGAAATTCATACGCTTCCTCAATGTAGTTTGTGACTGAAGAACTGGAGAGCTGTCCATTTAGATTTTCATATCAAAATCTAAAATAGTTTGATCTCTAATGCTTAACAATACCAGCAAAGGTGGAAACATGTCAGTAATGTCTTAAAGACCAATGGACTTGCCACATAAGCTCACCTGCAGGATCTTTCCTAAGCTACTGCTACCTTTTGTGTCTGATACTTCTTTGAAATTGGTATCAAACCTGAATCAGCTACTCAGGTAATAGATTTCACTAACTTTTGCATCTGTGATTGGAAACTATACAAAGTGTCATCTGAAAACAGCATACATAAAGCTAAAACATTTGTAAATGACATTCACTCACAGACTGTGACACTTCTACTTAATAGCTCCACAAAATGTACATCATGTCTCACCTAACAGTGCTGTTTCTCATGTATTTTCATTTTCTAGATGAATTTAGACTATCAAGGCACATACCTAATGGGTGTGAATGCAAAAAGTTCTCTTCTTGTTGGAGAAATAATATACTATGATTGTGATAAAGATGAAGATCTGTATTTCTGGTGGTTATTTCAACACTGTATGTAGGTAGGCAGAATCCCCTTCAATACAATAAAATAGCTACTGGCTTTTTATGTCACATTTGAATAATGCTTCTAAAAGCAACAACTATAGATATCACAATTTACATTTTCCAGCTAACAGATTTTGTAGCCAGAAGAGGTCATAGACAGATCTTTTCTCACCTTCTAGGTGATGCAAAGGTGTGCTTGACAGCTTATGCTGAAAGCTCCTAAATTCTGTTTAAGCCATTAGAAATATTTTAGAAAGAGATTCTTCAGCAGTTAAAGGCTTTCTGTCATCAAGAATACACCATGCTTTCACTATTAAAAGTCAGTTTAAAAACGATGAGTATATCAGCAATGTATCAGAAGCATCAGGCAAGAAAGCTGAGCATGAGACTATTTTACAATTGCGCCTATATTTTCAGTATTAGAAAACTCTTGCACTCCAAACCATGACTCATACTTCCTTCTTCCTCCCCCTCCACCCCAACTTGAAATAATGAGCCTCATTTAAAAATTATTACATTTAAAAAAATAATATAGTTTAGCTTTTTTTTGTTATGATTAATGTTTTATAACCCTGAGGCTTTTTCTCTACAACTGTGAAATCTTAGTGTTCACATTTTTCATAATGAAGCTAAGATTGCTCGTCAATCTCACAAATTCAGGAGCTGAGGCTTTAAGAAAAAGCAGCAAGTGCTGCAAAGTGCATGTCAAAGTCACAGGAGATGGCAACACTATTTTAGTCACTATGTATCAATAAAAGCATATTGAAAAATAGGTTTATTTACAGTAGATGCAAACATGAGTATTTACAGAAAGATAATTAAGTTTACAGCAATATAAATAAACAAATATCCATTCTGTGACTTTCCTAATCAGATGGATTCTGTCTCTCAGGTGCTATGTATACAGCAACCTGTGAGCAATTAAGCTTGTATTCTGTATTACTGAATGCAAATGAATTTTGATTTTGCTCACATTACCACATGTCATTCCAGTTGTGACTCATATCAAGGCAGTGATATACTGAGAAAAGAAATGTTCTTAACTGACTTGGTTTTGAGTTCATGCAGGACAGTTTTCTGTATAAAAAAATATTTCTTTACAGATATAACACTCCTTGTCACATTCTGGTTTTAAACCAACTAGTATAAATCCTCTTTGGCCAGCTAAATTTACTGCATCTAAAAAAAATGCTTGAGACATCATGAAGTCTTTATCAAAAGAAATGTGTAAATGCACACTGACTGAAATATGCAATTAGGAGCACTGCAATAAACTGTTCTCATGAAGATAATGTATCAATGATTGTGAAAGGTCTTTATCGCTAATATGCTTAGAGAGTATTGTGGGGCTGATACACATAAAATCTTAGTTCAAATAGCTGAATGTTCCAAGGAAGAAGAATACCCTTTGTATCAACTTTCTGATGTTAAACTTCAGCAGAACAAAGGCTGCTTGAGAACAATAGTAAGTGGCAGTACATTTTTAAGGAAGCAATGGTGTTAAGCATGAGAATGTGAAAAGCAGCTTTATTTTTTCCTAAATATAAAGTCAGTCTGCAAGCTGTCAAAGCTCCTTAGCTCTCAGTAGCTTCATATTTAAAACATTGGGGCAGGGGGGTTATTTGAAATAAAATGTGTGGACAAAACAAAGAAAGAGACAAATAAACAAAAACCACTGAATCCCATAAGAGGAAAATGAAAGAAGCTAACCAAAACTAAAACATGGTGCAGGAAATGTAAGGTGAGATTGTTCTCCCTGATTATTACCCTTTGGAAGTCCTAAAATGAACAAGATCACAATGGATCCAATCAGCAGATTTGCTTGTGTTTGTCTTTTCCCCCATTGGACAGTTTCTCTGCATGGTGGAAAGAAATGGATTTGACCATTTGCCAAAGTTTTTCAAAATTCCCTTGTGTTCTGACAGCCTGGTGTGTTGAAACTGCAGACAAGTCCCCTGAAACTGTTGAGATTAAATGCAACTTCTATGCAGAAGACATATTTCTCCTACAAACTTATTGTTGACAAATAGAGAAGGACTTCTGCATGATATGATGGCTGGAGACCATCTTGGGCATAGTAATCAAGAAATCATAGAGTTTTCAATTCTTGGAGAAGGAGGGAGGTCAGCAAAACCTCTACTTTGGACTTGCAGAGGGCAGATTTTGGCTTGTTTAGGAAACTTGTTGACAGAGTGCCTTGGGAGCCAGTCCTGAAGGGCAAAGAAGTCTAGGAAGGCTGGACATTCTTCAAGAAGGAAGTCTTAAAGTGGCAGGAACACGCTGTCCTCATGTGTGGAAAGATGGGCTGGTGGGGAAAAAGACAGGCCTGGCTGAACAGAGAGCTTTGGCTGGAACTCAGGAATAAAAGGAGAGTTTATGAACTTTGGAAGAAGGGGCAGACGACTCAGGAGGATTACAAGAATGTTGTGAGGCTATTCAGGGGGAAAATATGAATGGCCAAAGCCCATCTAGAGCTGAATCTGACTACTGTTGTAAAAGACAAAAAAAAAGTTTCTATAAATACATGAGTAACAAAGGGAGGGCCAAGAAGAATCTCCGTCCTTTAGTAGACGTGGGGGTAAACATAGTTAAAGAGGATGAGGAAAAGGCTGAAGTACTTAATGTCTTCTTTGCCTCAGCCCTTACTAGAAGGACCAGTTGTGCTCCAAGCACCCAGCTCCCTGAGCTGGAAAACAGGGACATGGACAGAATGAAGCCCCCATAATCCAAAATGAAATGTTTAGAGATCTGTTACACCACTTAGACATTCACAAGTCTATGGAACCAGATGGGATCCACCCAAGAGTCCTGAGACAGCAGCAGAAAAGCTCACCAAGCTGCCTTCCATCATTTATCAGCAGTCCTGCCTAACCAGGGAGGTACCAGTAGACTGGAGGTTAGCAAATGTGACACTGACCTGACATTGGTGCCAGGGCAGGTTATGGAGCAGATCAGTTTGAGTGCCATCATGTAGCACATGCAGGACAACCAAGCCATCAGGCCCAGTCAGCACAGATTTATGAAACACAGGTCACATTTAATCACAGAATGCTAGCAATTGGAAGGGACCTCAAAAGATCATCTAGTCCAATCCTCCTGCTGGAGTAGGAACACCTAGATGAGGTTACACAAGAATGTGTCCAGGCAGGTTTTGAATGTCTCCAGGGAAGAAGACTCCACACCCGCCCTGGGCAGCCTGTTCCAGTGCTCTGTCACCCTCACTGAGAAGTTTCTTCTCATATTTAAATGGAATGTCCTGTGTTCCAGTTTGCATCCATTGCCACTAGCCTGGCGCCATCCTCCTGACATGCACCCTTTACATATTTATAAACATTAGGGAGGTCACTCCTCAGTCTCTTCTCCAAGCTAAAGACACCCAGCTGCCTCAGCTTTTCCTCATAATGGAGATGCTCCACTCCCTTAATCATCTTTGTGGCTCTGTGCTGGACTCTCACAAGCAGTTCTCTGTCCTTCATGAGCTGAGGGGCCCAGAAATGGACACAACATTCCAGATGTGGTCTCACCAGGGCAGGGTAGAGGGGAAAGAGAACCTCTCTGGACCTACTAACCACACCCCTTCTAATACAGCCCAGGATGTCATTGGCCTCCTTGGCCACAAGGGCACAGTGCTGGCTCATGGTCATCCTGCTGTCCACCAGCACCTCCAGGTCACTTTCCCCTAAGCTGCTCTCCAACAGGTCATTCCACAACTGGTACCTGGAGTTATTCTTGCCAGATGCAAGATTCTACACTTGCCCTTGATATATTTCATTCTATTTCTCCTTGCCCAACTCTCCAGCCGGTCCAGATCCCACTGGATGGCAGCACAGCCTTCTGGTGTGTCAGCCACTCCTCTCAGTTTTGTGCCATCAGCAAACTTGCTGACGGTGCACTCTATTCCCTCATCCAAGTCATGATGAATATATTGAACAGTACTGGTCCCAGTACCGGCCCTTGAAGCACTCCACTAGATACAGGCCTCCAACTAGACTCCATCCATTGACCACAACTCTCTGGCTTCTTTCCTTCAGCCAGTTCACAGTCCACCTCACTACCTGACTGTCCAGACCACACTTCCTCAGTTTAGCTGTGAGGATGCTATGGGAGACGCTGTCAAATGCTTTTCTGAAATCAAGATAGACCATATCCACTGCTTTAGCATCCTCTATCCACCTGGCTATGTCTTCATAAAAAGCTATGAGGTTGGTTAAAGATGACTTGCCCTTCATGAAGACATGTTGACTGCCCCTAATGACCCTATTCTCCTTTATATGCCTTGAAACGGTGCCAAGGATAAGTTGTTCCATCACCTTTCCAGGGATGGAGGTGGGGCTGACTGGTCTATAGTTACCCATGTCCTCCTTCTTGCCCTTTTTGAAGACTGGAAAGACATTTGCTTTCCTCCAGTCCTCAGGAAACCTCTCCCGTTCCCCAAAACTTACCAAAGAAGATGGAGTGTAGCCTAGCAATAACTTCAGCCAGCTCCTTCAGGACTCGTGGGTGCATACCATCTGGACTCGTGGTTTTATGGATGTCTAGATTGCTTAATTGGTCCCAGTTCTCATCAACTAAGGAAAACTCCTCCATTGTCCTGACTTCCTCTGGGGCCTCAGCAGTACAGGGCTCCTCAGGACAGCCTCTGGCAGTACAGACAAAGACAAAGAAGGCATTGAGTAACTCTGCCTTCTCTGTAACCTGTCACCAGGGCATCCACCCCATTCATCAGCGGGCCTACATTGCCTCTACTGTTAGTTTTATCTGACATGTATTTGAAGAAGCTCTTTCTGTTGTCCTTGACCCCTCTTGCAAGGTTTAATTTTAAGGAGCCCTTAGCTTTCCTGGTTGCCTCCCTACATCCTCTGACAACAGCCTTATATTTTTCTCAAGTGGCCAGCCCCTCCTTCCATAATCTGTAGACTCTCCTCTTCCACTTGAGTTTGCCCAGCAGTTCCCTGTTTAACCAAACAGGTCTCCTGGCTCCCTTCCCTGACTTCCTACATGTCGGGATGCTCTGATCTTAAGTTGGAAGAAGCAGTCCATCAATGCTAACCAACTATGTTGGCCCCTTTACCTTCAAGTACACTGTCCCATGGGATTTCCCCTAGCAATTGCTTGAAAAGGCCAAAGTTGGCCCTACTGAAGTCCAGGGCTGCCATTCTGCTTGGTATTCTGTTCCTGCCACATGAGATCCTGAACTCCACCATCTCATGATCTCTGCAGCCAAGGCAGCCCTCAACCTTTACTGCTTCAACCAGACCCTCCTTGTTAGTGAGAATGAGATCCAGCAGTGCTCCTCTCCTAGTTGGCTCATCCACCATTTGTATCTGGAAGTTATCATCAATGCACTGAAGGAACCTCCTGGACTGTGGATGGCTGGCTGAGTAGTCCTTCCAGCAAATATCAGGGTAGTTAAAATCCCCCATGATAACCGGGGCCTGTGACTGTGTGGCTGCTCTCATCTGCTTATAGAAGACCTCATCACCTTCCTCATCCTGATCTAGTGATCTGTAATAGACACGCACAACAGTATCACCCCTGCCAGCCTGCCCCTTAATTCTTACTGCCAGACTCTCAACTCGCTCCTCATCTGCCCCTGGACAGTACTCAATACATTGTAGTTGCTCTCTCACTTAAAAAGCAACTCCACCACTTCACCTGGCTAGCCTGTCTTTCCTGATAAGGACATAGCCATCCATGATCACATTCCAGTCATGTGAGCTGTCCCACCATGTCTCTGTAATTGCCGCCAGATCATAATCTCCTGACTGAACACAGGTTTCTAACTCCTCCTGCTTATTCCCTATGTGCATGCATAGGTGTACAGGCATTCCAGGGAGCAAGCTGAGCACAGCGATTTCACCCGAGGGTGGTGGGAGGCCTCCCAGTCTTCATCAACTCTAGAGTGCTGCTCCACTGGTGCAAGCCCACCTACAGCCCCATCCCCATTCAAACCTAGTTTAATGCTCTCCAAACGAGCCCTGCTAATTCCTGTCCCAGCATCCTTTTGCCCCTGTGAGATAAAACTTTCCCATGTATTACTGTCCAGACTGGTGTCTTATACAACCAGCCATTATCAAAGAACCCAAAGCCCTGCCTGGAGCACCACTCTCATAGCCAAGGATTTATGGACTGAATACTTCTATTGCATCCATCCAATGTCATCACCCAAAAATGGAAGGACGGAAGAGAAAATCACTTGTGCCCCAGACTCTCACCAACTGTCCCAAGGCTGTGAAGTCTTTCTTCATTTCCCTCAGACTATGGGATGCAGCTTCCTCCCCACCTGTCTGGAAGATCAGTATTGGGTCATAGTCTGTTGGGTGCACCAGGTTGGGAAGTGACCTGGTGATGTCCCTGATCCGCGCTCCAGGTAGACTGCACACTTCCCTATGATGAGGGTCAACTCTGCATATTGGGGCCTCTGTCCCTCTCAGAAGGGAACTGCCTACTACAATTACCCTTCTTTCTTCTCTTATCAGGAGCAGTCTGGAGGCATGGAGTGAACGGCCTCTTCCTTTGTGACCTCACAGTTGGGCCTTCCATCACATCCTCACCTACCTCTCCTTCAAGATCCAGGCCCTCAAACCTATTACGGAGGGGCACCTGGGGAATCAAAGCAGGTAGGGAGGGGGGTTGCCTGTGATGCTGAACTGGGACTTCATTTCAGCCCTCCTCATCTTTTTGTTCTCCTGCCTCTGCTCAACAGTGACAGGGCAGGGGCTGTCCCAGGTCTCCCTCCTCTGCCTGATGGGGCAGGGGGTCCATCACCTTATGTAGGGTATCATCTCCATGGCATGCCAAGGAGTTACTCCACCAGTCAGCCTCCCCCTCGCACTCCCTGATGGTCCTCAGTCTCTTGACCTCTTCCTTCAGTTCCACCACCATGCTGAGCAGATCTCACACCTGCTCACACCTCACGCAGGTGGAATGCTGCCTCTCTCCCCCAGCAGCAGCCTCTGACACTCCCTGCAGCCAGAGACTGAAGAGACACAGATCGGGGCAGGGCCTCCGTCTGTGTTGCCACAGTCCTTTTTTGGGACAAGCTCTCTCTCTGGAGGAGACCATGGTAAGCTGCAGTCTGGGAGACTGCCAACGGGTGAGATGGTCTACGGAGCAAGGAGGGACAGAACCTCTGCACCTGCCGCACGAGCTCCCACAGCCGCTGCTGCAGCACAGTGTGGGTGGCACTCACAGCTTCACACGCTGGTCTCACCTCCCAGCGCCTGGTGGGCAGCGACGTGTCCCTGCCCCCCCTGAGGCTGTTTCAGGGCTGGGGGCGGGGCTGTGATTGTTGTTACCCTGGCAACGCCCACGCCGCGTCAGCCGCTGTCACAAGAGCTGCCGGGGTGCACCACTCTCACGGGGTTCCCCTGGCAAAGGAACCTCCCGAAACCAAAACTCCCCTGTACCTCAAGATCTGCCGCTGGGGCTCTGGCTGCGCCAGCTCCAACCAGCTCACCTCAGGGACTGAGTCCTGTTTGTGAACCACTTAGTAGATGAGGTAAAGGCTGTGGATGTTGTCTTTCTAGAGCATAGTAAAGCTTTTGACACTATTTCCCACATCATTCTCCTGGAGAAACTGATTGCTCATAGCTTGGACAGCTGTACTCTTTGCTGGGTAAAAAACTGGCTCGATGGACAGGCTCAAAGAGTTGTAGTGAATAGAGTTAAATCCAGTTGGCAGCCGATCACAAGTGGTGTTCCCCAGGACTCAGCATCGGTGCCAGTTCTGTTTGAGATCTTTATCAATAATCTGGATGAGTGGATCAAGTGTACTCTCAGAAAGTTTGCAGATGACGCTAAATTGGGTGGGAGTGTTGATCTGCTCGAGGGTAGGAAGGATCTACAAAGGATTCTGAAGAGGCCGGATTGATGTGCCAAGGCCAATTGCACAAAGTTCAACAAGTACAAGTTTTGGGTCCTTGGGTCACAACAACCCTGTTCAGTGTTACAGGCTTGGGGAAGACGACCTGGGGTTGTTGATCAACAGTCAGATGAATATGAGCCAGCTGTGTACTCAGGTACCCCATTAACCATCACCTCCTTGAGCCCAAGAGGAATTACAACTATTAGTATGCTGAAGTTCTTTTCTAAGTGTGGTAATAAAACATCTATAAACCAAGTCTGGATTCCTCCTTCCTGCTTACATTGAGTTTGAATATGTTTCCCAGTACTCATAAAGGCAAAAATATCTTCCTTCTTTACCTTCTTATCAAATTTGAGCAATCACTGAGGTCAAACTAAAAGACATCCTTCAGATCCCTTTCCACCTTCTGCTAAAATACACATACTATAATCAGTTGGTATGTACCCAGCCTTAGTTTGCCATGACTGGAACTAGAGGTACTAAACCGATTTGCTACTGGGTACCTATCCTAGCTGCTGTTATTCTCATATTCGTTATATTTAAAATATTCTTCCACCCAGTTTGAATACAATAAAGTCTCAGTTTTGTTTTGTCTTTTGGTATGGCAGTTTTAATTTCAGAATCTTCTTTTCAAGTAATCATCCCACCTTTGGTCTTTTGAATGCTTATCAAAATTCATCCAAAGCCATGCAGATATTTAGAGAGTAGATGCAAAGAACAAAACAAGTACTGAACCACTGTACCTTTTAAGATCAAAGTAAAGAATCAGTTACAGCTGTGGAGAAGCTGATCATGGAGACAAAAGAGTACACAGCCATGTGGTCAGAATTCAGAATTTTCTTTCTAGGAAAAAAAAAAATCAAAACTATTATTGAGAAAGATAACTGAGAAATATATTACTAAAATATTTTCCACAAAAGAGAAAGCCCCAAATATCTCATTCTGTAAAAAAAATCAAGCTATTTCTTTTGGAAAATTTCAATATAATACTGATCCTAGGAGTCCAAAATTCAAATCTTCCAGGTAAGTTTAGCAAGTTGTGGCAAAGCGAAATTCCTAGATTTCTGAGAACAAGGTGTTGAACAACTCACAGGCTTCTTCTTCAAAAAACAGAAATAGGAAACCCCAGGATTTTTGCACAAATCTGTGATTCATCAAAGGTCTCAGGTGGGGAAACTGCTTTTGGAGAGTTCAGATCCAAGTCCCAGTTGTGACAGTAACTGTTAAGATTCCCTTGAGTGGGTGGCTGCCAGCCATCGCCCCAGCTGGTAACAAGGAATGGGCCTTTCCTTCAACTTTTGACATCAAAAGAAGTAAATCATAAACAGAAAAATATTTTTTTCAACTGATATTTATTCCCTTATTGGTAGAATCATCAACTTTAATTACATTTGTAATACTGTGCAATAAGAATTATTTGGGTTGAAAACTAATATATCTATTTTATGTATATTTTCTATGCATATATATAAAATATATATGCATTTATATATATGTATGTATATAATTGTATATAGAATTAATATATATTTTTCATATGCATATGTGAAACACAGGGAAAATAAAAAGCAGATGCAGTCCAGACAGTGTCTAATTTTTGCCATCCTTAGTCTGAGTTATGGATGTTCTGATCATTTTTAAAAACTGATGCACGTCAGGAAATTAAAAGTTGCAGCAAAAAGACATAGCTTCATAAAAGTATCTTAAAAATAATTACTCAAAAAAGGAAAATAAAATTAAGGAAAGAAAATTATAGGAAAAGAAGGTGAAAAGAGACACTAAGAGATATAGATGGTAGGATTCACAGATAAAGCAAAGGTGGAATAAATGGACAAAGGTGAATAGAACAGGAAGATACATCATTTATATATTAAAGTTCTAATTTTGGTAGAAATTATTCATTCTTATCTAATCTTTTTCAGTATTTTTTACAACTCAACTGGTGAAAGAAAAAATCCATCTAAATTGTTAACTTTTTTCCTCACAAACATTGCATATCATGTTTTAGACTGAAAAATGCAAAACCTGATGTTACTTTATGGCTATATTTTCATTTTATGCTTTGTTTTCCAGCTGTAATGGAGCTTTTTTTTTTTTTCCTCTTTGAACACTTCTTCTGGTAGGTAGGATGGAAAGTATCTTTTCCTTCCTAAACAACTAATTTCAAATACTTATGCTGTATCCCTCTGTGACAGCCTGGAAGGGACACCCTCTAAAACGTGTGCTTAGATTTTACTGTGTGGTAGAAAAAGAGGCACCAGACTTCTTGATTAGAGTAAGAATTGGTTAAACTATCTTTATCTCAATGCTGTAATTTTGCTTTGTTTTCGTTTTGTTTTAATTTTCTCCCCCATCACACTGTGGTAGTGGAGAGAGTGAATGGCTCTGTGGTTTTTAACTGCCTGTCAGGTTAAACCACACCACAATGTTATAATTTTTCGTCCTTTTCTACTTTTTTCTGCACCACGCAGCATGAAAGACCTCAAAGCCTTTAACAATTACTTAATGAAATATGGTGCATATTGTCTCCTTGAGGCGTTTGTATCAAGGGAGAAATTAGTCCTGTGATAGCTAGACAAGAAAGCTACACAAGTAATAAAAAACTAGGACTTCATGTAGAGCACATTCTAATTTTACAGAGGTGAAAAATCATATAATTTTCTATTATATTAGTCATGATTTATGCTGCAATAACTGCAAGGAAAATTCAATCTAATTTTGATTTAGAAGCAATCTAGTGAAAATTGTCATTGCACAATAATGGCTAGCTGCTCATTCAGGGACAGGCACCTGAGAACCAAGCATGGAAATGTGAACGTGAGGACATAGGCGAAACAAGCAAACTCAGGGTGAAACAAGAAAGAAAGGTCCAAGGGTGGCAGCCAGGGTGGTCCAAGGGTGGCAGTCAGGGTTGTCCAAGAATAGAGATCACCAGACAAGTTTGTAGTGACAGGGCACAGCTGAGATCAAGCTGGGTCAGCAGTCTTCTGGTCAGGGCTGAGATCACAGAGGCTGAGGCTGTGGCTGAGCTAGATACCAGCATTCCTATAGTGTCACTGGTGCAGGGACTAAGAGCCACAGGCTGAGTGAGGCTGAAATGGGCTCCTTGGCCTGTTGATATGCGTGGGAAGAGGCCCTAGGTGGGGCTGGTCAGGGCCAGAAGGCATACTGATACACTCAGTGCCCTGACAAAAGCCATAAACGCTGCATATGGTATTTTAGCTTATGAGGCTGCAGGAAGTTAGATTAGATGGTCATAATGGTGACTTCTGGATCTAAAATCTGTGGCAAGAACACACCTTCAAATGACTGCCAAAACGCTCTCAGCTATAACAGAGGAAATACTGAAGCAATTTCAGTCTTTCTCTGGCAAGTGGTCATAATACATGGGTCTAGTTCAAACTGTGTAATTTTCCAAACTAATTATAGCATCTAATTAAGATTTTCATCAGTAATCCCAAATATTAATTTAAAAGAATGCAAAGGGGTCTAATTTTACTCTATTGAATTTCCTTGCCTACTTTATTTTTAATAAGAAATTTCAGGGGCATATGTATTAGATCAGGCAGAGATTTTTGAACATATGAGCTATAAGAAAATCTACTCTTCGGTCTTCAATAGTTAACATTGGTCTTCTGAGCCCAGTCATTTCCCAGTAGCTGAGAGCATGATTAGGCCTTCACTGCTCAACTAGGTCACCTTATATCTTCCTCTTCCAGGTGGTAAATGAAAGAACATGGTATACATTCACATGGTTAAACTTTCTTCTCACCCACAGAAGGGAAACCTCATCCTTGTTGCCTATTAGAAGCACAGTCTTTGAACCCCAGTATCCTTTGAATATTGGTTGAGACTGTGCTAGATGGCACAGATCAAATCATGCCAGGGAGAGCAAGAGCAATAGTAATTAAGCAACATAGCTATTTCTATGAAGTTCTTCAGATCATGCCATGGCCTTTTTCAGTTGATTAGTGTAGATATAAACTTTGGGACCACAGAAAGCTTTCAATTTTCTCTGAGGCCTGGTGTTTCACTTTGCTACCTGCTTCCACCATACTGAAGGGTGCCCAAGCCTGGCAGGTTTCTTCCTCATCTCTTGAAGCTCCTTTCAGCCACACACATTGAGAGACTCTCAGGTCGCACAATCCTTTCTCTCCTCCCTTCCTTCCTTCCTTCCTTCCTTCCTTCCTTCCTTCCTTCCTTCCTTCCTTCCTCTTTCTTCTGAAATGTTTAATCTGTTTTCTTCAGTTATTCTCTTCATCTGAACCCACTAGAAACTGAAGGGCCTTTATCAAAGACACTTCTATAGTTTTTATCACTAATAACAGGAGTTGCTGTAAGCCTTGCATGCTCTCTATCCCATTTGTTGGAGTTCTCCTGTGCAGAATACATGCAGAGGCCTATATACTCTACTTGAGTCTGGACAGCTCTGAGCTACTTGTCTGATTTTTCAGAGCATTCTTGTTGCTGCTATGTAGCTGTAGTTATGGGGTTAGATTTTTCCCCTATAGCAATGGGAGGGTAAATCTAGAGAGCTGTGAGAGTCTTAGTAGTGTTTAAGTTGTAAAGGAATGGTGGAGAGCAGATTTCTCCACATACTTCAAAGCTATGCATGGGATAAGAAACTATGTTAACATCCTAGGTAGGCTCAACTGACCTCAGGTGGTCAGTAGCAAAATGGCATATTACACATGCAAATCCCTCTTCATCCTGAGGATTTACTGCTGCTATAACCTCCCTGCAGCAGACAAACTGGCCTTTTCCCAGCAATTCCTGGTGGATCACAGTCATGTCTCTCCTCAAACATCATCTTTTATCGTGGCTACTCTGGGGAAATAAAACTTACTTGCTCCCTATTTGAGCTGAACTATTAACTGTACCAAGAAAATGTACTTTTAAAATGGAAATCTCAAGATTTGATCCTCGTTGATGAGACGAATATTGGGTAGGCAAACTTCTTTCACTAATTTTACAATGAGGAATCGACACAAACCGGCATATGGAAAATACAGGTGGTGAATTGAAAAATACCATGAACAGTGGGTTTTCTTGGTACACTAAGATAACAAAAATAGTGCAATTTATCCCTCCATAATATGCTATCTGACATATTCTGACCAAAGCTTTCAGAAAACATCCTCCTCTCTATGATTTTACATGTTTTCATAGTCACACAAAACTTAGCACTTCCAGGTCTGCCTCTAAACCACATCCCTACGAACCTCATCTACATTTCTTTTAAATACCTCCAGGGATGGTGACTCAATCACTTCCCTGGGCAGCTTGTTCCAATGTCTGGCAACCCTTTCTATGAAGAGGCTTTCCTAATATCCAATCTAAATGTCTCCTGGTGCAACCTGAGGCCATTTTCTCTTGTCCTATTTCTTGCTACTTGGGAGAAGAGACCAACACCCACCTCACCACAACCTCCTTTCAGGTAGTTGTAGAGAGCAAAAAGGTCTCCCCTCAGCCTCCTTTACTCCAGGCTAAAGAAGTCCAGTTGCCTCAGGTGCTCCTCATAAGACTTGTGCTCCAGACCCTTCACCAGCTTTGTTGTCCTCCTCTGAATTCTCTCCAGCACCTCAATGTCTTTCTTGTAGTAAGGGCCCCAAAACTGAACACAGTATTCAAGGTGCAGCTTCACCAGTGCAGAGTACAGAGGGGCAATCACCTCCATAGTCCTGCTGGCCACACTATTTCCAATACAAACCAGGATGCTATTGGCCTTTGGCCACCTTGGCACACTGCTGGCTCAGACTCAGTTGGCTGTCAACCAATACCCCCAGGTCCTTTTTGTCATTTGTCCATCTCAGCCACGACATATTCCTAGTAATTTTAATTAGGCATCTGAATCTCTTAAATGTTTTGAAAATCAAAGCAAATTTGATCAGTTTGGCAATAGAGGTAGCTTCCCATTTCTCATTAGAAATGTGATGTATTGTGTTTATATGTAAATGAGAGATTTTCAAATAAAAGCTTGCATGATGCTTTAATTATGGGAAGTAACAAGCAATTTAATATGATATCTGTTATAGTTTCTTCCTGCAGTCAAAGTCTATTTGTTCTTTTTCACTCAATTTTCTCCTATTTTTTTAGATTATTTCTATGTATTTACTAGAAAAATTTTGCAGAAAAAATGATTTAAAAAATGTTTTATTTTAACAGTGTGTCAGCTTGTTAATGGAGGCACCTCCCAAATTTCATTCATTATCATGTCAATTATATGTTAAAGGTCATCACCTGTGAGCCAATATTAAGGGATAACCAGATCCTCTGACTGTCCTTTTCCCCTCTACACCTTTGTTCATTGTGCCAGTCAGCATCTAGTGCTGTTCACCTTAGTCTGGACCAGATAAAACTGTTGTCTTTAGTCAGCTGCTGAGCCAGCCTTTAAGGAACAAGAGAATATTTCTTATAAGACCAGTCTGGTGGATCATGTCTGGCCAGAAGTTTGCTCTAGCAAGAGAACAGACCAAAGAAGTGTTATGCAGAATCTATTTTGATGCTTCAAGAGCAAGATTACAAGAAATAGCCATGTAAGGCATTGCTGTTACACCAATGTGCCACAATCCAAGAGATCTACCTTGAAATTCCAGCTAAACTCCAGATTGAGGCATTCCTTGATTTTGTTTATGTCTGATATCAGTTCACAACATTCCTAAGTCTGATCCCAGCTCATTTCTGAAGGGGAATGTTTCTTTGCTGTTCCAGATACTTGCCAGTTTTTTTCAGGTTGCTTACTTTTAGTTGCTGCTGTCTCTGGTTTAGCAGAGAACTGAACTGTTATGAGTGCAATGATTGACTACATAGATTTGTGCTACTAAGACATCTACTTGAAGTTCTGTTTCTGGACCTTACCCAGTTTCTCAGACAGTTAACAGCTGCCTTTTTGATATCAGACAAGACTATATCTCTTCTCCACTTTCCTTCAGCAGCTCAGTCACTATAAAATACTGTCCTACAAGTTGTAATCCTAATGAGGGAAACCATTTTCTGGTCTGTCAATATTTTTTGTCATAACATTTGTTCACAAGCCTTACTCCAGACTGCTGAAAAGGCAAAGTAAGTAAGAGGGCTACTAAATGCAAGAACTGAACTGTGAAAATTTGGCTAAAGGACACAGCAGGCACCATTGATCTTCTACAGCACGTAGGACTACTTTGAAGATGGCTATTGTGCATTAGTAGCACAACAATGTTTTGTACTAAGCCATTCTGTAGCCCCACTGCAAAATGCATGAGGCAGGTAATACGTGCATCTGGTTTTTTTCTACCTACTGAGCAGGCCTGAAAACATCAGCCACAGTCAGTACTATAAAATTATATTGGGTTATGCTATGTAGTCATACACATGTAGTGCAGGAAGCCTATGTAGCACACTTATGCCTGTGCTTATATGCACCATATGCTACATTTAGTGCATGCCACGCTATACAAATAAAAAAAAAAAAATCAAGAAGGGGGATCACTGTCTTAAGAAAAAAAGGATTCTGAAATACAGATTAAGGTGGTAAATTTTTTACCATGCACAGGATTCTTCCTGCCTGTTTTTTTTCTCTTAATTTTTCCATTATTTGCAGTAGGTGTTGAAATTTGGGAGAAGGCATGCATTCTTTTGTCTTATGAAATTCTGTTAGTAATTTATAAAGAGGCAAAATGCCAGGAATGACTTTCCAGAAATTACTTTAAGATTCTGAGCAATATGTATTTATTTTTAAGTTAGTTCATTTAAAAGGATACATTACTAGCCTAAATTAAGGATATAACTGTAAGATTGCATAACATACTGCACTGACTTAAAGCTAAATGTAAGAACACAATTTATAATGCACACAATTCTAGAGGTTGTGTGAAATGGAGCCTACTCCTCCAAGAGTATTATAAGGAAAATCATAGCATGAATGAGAAAAAAATGCAAATATACATTGAATGTTTCCTCAAATACAGGTGCAAAATCTTCCACAAACCACTGGAGGAGTGATTCTCATTGGTTCTGAAAAAGAAGTCAAGATTAACTTATGCTAGAGGAGACAGGTGGAACATGGTTGAGATTTTTCATCAGACAGAAGGGAAACGCAAATGGTGTGCATATGAAATTCTTACTTACTCACTTTTAAATGGTATGTTGAGAAAAAGAGTTGTGAAATGCCAGAATCTGGCTCTAGACAACATGAGTTCCAGAGTCACTCTTTTCAGTTGTGAAGATCCAAGAGTAAAGGTCTGATAACAAAATAAAATAAATACGTAGGTATGACAACGATTTGAAATCTGAAACTCATTCTAAAACAGAAAGTATAAAGAATATGTTATTTACCCTCAAAAGAAAAACAAAAACAATAAAAAAAACCCCAAACAAAACAGAAATACATTTAAAAAGTCATGTAAATAAGAAATAGTTTATTATGGTGATGTGGAGCCTGAGACAGATTGGGAACTGGGAGAGAAGGGTTAAAAGGATGAAATTTTGGGCACAAGACAGGCTGGAGGATGGCAACATGGGGTATGAGGTCTCTGAAAAATCATGAGGACAAATTAAGAGCTATTGGACTGTGGCACACCTGAAGAAGCAGGGGGAAGACATCCACATGCACCTGATTTGTTGGGGGAAATCAGAATAAATGAAAGCTGTGGTGGTGGTAAAGTCTTTGAAGGAGAGAGAGAAGATACAGTTAAGGAAAATGCAGATCTCATCCTTATCCTTCTTTCTTTCAACTCTTCCATTATACCTTTTCTCAATAGATGCATTCATTGATACTAAATTTATGGATTATAAATTAATGCATGTTAAATTGAACACACACTTACAGGTGCTTTTCCCCAAGAAAGACAAGCAATATGTGTTCAAGAAGCTCAGAAAAAAAAAAATATTTTTTTGCATGGCAGCATACTGAATTTCAGCTAACTACCAGCAAAAAGCTACCAGCTGCTGATTTATGAGGCTAATGCCCATATGTGGCAGTGCTATTTTGGCATTACAGCCATCTCAGTTCTAACCCTCTTGAAGCTCTTTGTCTATATTTCATTTATCAGATAATGTCAACGGTTTGAATTATGCAAATGTATTTTTCACAGCATCTCTCAGCTTCCCCTGGCTCTGGAAGTCTGTCTGCAAGACACAGTGGAAAGATGCCTAAATTGCTTTTACTCATAATGTCTGAAGTAGTTCACTGATAGACAGCTTAAGCATCTATGCAGGCCCATGTCACAAGCCTTCCTGAGCCACTTTGCTATTTGGATTTACTGGCCTACTTCTGCACCAAAGTGAAATGGTAACAGGAAAAAGAGGACATTCACAAGGTTTATAAATATTGCTCAACACACAGTAATAAAGGCAATGAAATGAAAGCAGTTACTACAAAATATTTTCTAGATACCATTTGAGGGTTGCTTGCTGTGTTTCTGATGGACAACAGCAGTGGCTTTTGGCCTGAAGTGTTGAAAAACTGTGTGGCCTAATCCACCTCCCTACTCCTTGCTCACTTCTCATGGCACCAGGAATAAATCAACTGATATCTAGATTAACTAAAGACTTGCTCTTTTTGTCTCAACCTATTCCATTTTCCCACGTTGGTTTAAAAATTGTGCCCTTTCCAAAAGTGTGATACACAGCTTTGCCGAATGTTGCACCAGCAACATTTTTGCTGATGTTTGATGTTTTGCTGAGTATTGCGTCATAAAATAGTTGCAACCAAGCTATGCAAATAATGACTAATGTTACTCTCAAGGCTGATGATCATGATAAAGAGAAGTATGTAAAAAGATGATAGACATGCAGGCTATATTCCCTTTGCACAAGTCCCCATCAGACTCCTGTTTATACAGGAATTGTTTAGCAAGCATGTCTTGACCTACAACCTCAGCCAGGACTCCTGGCTTATCTTTCCACCTTTTCCTTTGATTTGATCTTTTGCTTCTGTTGAGAATCCAGTTAAGATCAGTGGATATGGAAGAACCCTTTGTGTTACTAGTAGTATAGAACCACACATTTCTGCACAAGCTGCCTATGGAGTGCTGTTTGTTTCCACTGGCCCATTAGTAAAATGGACTTTCCAGGCACATGTACATATATAGACACATATACTTTTCACTCCTGAAAGAAAGTCTTCAACTGCCAACAGGTTAAAAGCAACTTCTCTTCATGCTACTTTTCACAGGTAGAAACTTCCTCCCCTCTGCCTCCCTACTCTGCGACTGCAGTTTGTCTATCCGAGACTGCAGCAGTTTTATGGAGACAGTTCTTCCCATGAATTAGCAACAACCATATGAAGAAAAACATTGCTAATTTTTTGGACCTACTGAAATGAGGTTCTTCACTTTTAAGGCTGATAAACTGTTTCCAAATATTTTTTATATTCAAATGTGTGTTTGAAGCCCTGCTATTTGTCTACTATGTTCGTCTTAAAGTTACTATGGGTTAATATACACACAAATACACACACACTCATATACAGACATACAAATGTAAAAAGCAAGAAAAAGGTTCCTGGTTCAGTTGCAATAACTGGCACCTATTTATTGCTCTTTAGTTTCCAAAACCATAATTCTTACATCTTCTAAACTTACAGAAAAAGGTGGGCAGTAGGAAGGAAAGAGAAGAGGGAAAACCAAACAAACAAAAAATGGAAAAGCATGCAACATGAGACCTTGAGACCTTGACTTCTGACTACCGTTAGTGTATCAGCTGTCCTTTTTGCGGTGATGAGGAACGACGCACACAGACGCAGACAGAAAGGCACAGACACAGAGTTCTTCTTAGCAGCAAGAGCAGAGCCAAGCAGAACTGACTTTTATTAACAGTTCCCAATTTATCGTTTTTCAGATACAGGCCTGGACCAAGAGGTTAGACAGGATGTTTTTTCAATAATTGTTATTCCAAACACACCACACTCAATGTTGTGTCTGTTTTCAGTCACGTTTCTATGCATATCTTGTGGGTGGAGTTCAGCCCACTTATTCATATGCCCGCGTCCAACATTCACATATATGTACGGGAACAGTTTTCTGGCCCAAGATGTCATTTTCACTGGCCTGGGCTATCACTCCTTATACTCATAAAAAACATACATCTGTATAACCTGTCCAAGGCCATTTAGCTGTCCGTTTAGCACATCCTGTCATTTTCACACCTTTTCCCTCCTGATTGTCCATTTTTCAAATAGAAAATCCAGATAATTAAATGGATGGATCTTACAGTATAAAATGGAGGTCATCAATTCAGTTTTTGAGATGTCAAGAAGGGAAGAGATTTCCTCAGCTAACAGTTCTTCAGCTTTTATACTGTAATGGACACATCTCTATTTAAAAATTAACCGAGTAATTTAAATACAACAGAAGATCCAGATTTGCTAGAATGGCTCACAGATCATTGCCAGAACAGATTTAGAAAGCTTACAACTCTTCCTCTATATGCAGATCTCTGCTGCCTAGTTTTTGGTTTTCCTGCCTAATCACATTAGCAACAAATACTGAGAAATCTTTCTTGAAGTGCAGTAAACAAACAACCTTTCAACCAGAGTCACACAGCAGATCCAATGAAATGCTCTGTAGAAACATATTTTATTTTGAACTACTAGACACTGTGACAATCCCAGTCACTTGGAGACAGAGAAGGACATCTTTGCACTCTCAGTCTGAAGTTTGATATGTCTCATCTCTATATGATGATTGCTGACCATATTATTCAGTCCTGATGGATTTAAATACGCTTTACAATGTCCTGAGAATTTTCAAGCTGCTGAGCAAGTTGCCAGTGGATGCTAGACTTCAGCAGTAAGCAATAAGAGTTAGTGGGGGTGTGTGGTAGGTGTGGAGACTTCAATGGTAACAGCATGTACTAAATTTGGGAAGCTAATGCTAACAAGCAGCACAATCCACTTTGCCTAAGAAAGTTATTCTTAAATATTTCAAAAATACTCTAAAAATGGAAAAGTTAATCTCCTTAATATAGAAAGCATCTTATTTATAATAGATGCTGCAAACACTTTAAAAATGGAAAGGTGCTATGGCTTTGTTTCTTGGCAGAGTGCTTATTACAGATTACTCCTGGGTAGGAACTCAGCCATTTAACTGGACAACTTAGATCAAAGAGCATTTGATATTTAAATTAAGGGCAATTGCCTATTTTTATGTTCCATCAAAAAGAGAGAAGACATTGAATAATAGTGAGTAATCATGTAACTTAAATGCAGCTTTACACTTGTGTCTAAACTTAAGAGAGACTAGCTATTTGATCAATCATTGTAGCTTTTTCTACAGTCTGTTGGAGAAAGACAACTCTAGCAGCCTGTTCACAACAACCGTGAGTAGTTCCTGCACCAAGCAGACTCCTGGAAAGACCTCTCCCTGACCGCAACCTTCTAAATGGGAACATTGACAAACCATCTTGCACGTCATTGTCAGCAGAAGGGTATGATGATTACCTGTCTGTTCATAAAAGGTACTACTGGTAGACTTTATGGACTCCAGGGAACAAGCAGCGTTGTGTGTTCTTTGGAGCACATTACCTAATGTGCTCCATTCAACCAGTGCCAAGCCTCACTCCCAAATTGCCCAGAATTAACCCTCCCACACTCCAGAGTGATGGGCATTCTTTGTGCATGGGCACTAAGCGGTTCTCTGTAGGTCTCAGTTAGATTACATCTTGTGATGACATTACATTTTTTAGAGATTTCTGTATTTGGCTTCTTCCATTGCTTTATCATGTGTTTAAAAACAAAACCAAAAGTTATAAATACTATGATCATTCCCATAACGCACAGTAAATGAACACCATTGTATGCATTTTTTTAGACTACATATAATAAATACACAATGTACACAGGCCTGTTGATACACACACAAAATTACATTTTCACCTTATGCTATATGCATAGTGAATGAGAGCCTTTACGAGGAATTTGCATTACTGAGAAAACTTTTTCCATTGATCATGTATGTGAAACTACAAATGTGATGTTATCTCCTAGTTCCTCTGCAGATACCAGTCTTCTTTATCAGACATTGCTACAAACATTCAAATACAAAAAACAAATCTCCTTCCAAATAATAAACACCTTGTTTTGGGAATCACAGAATCATTAGGGTAGAAAGGGCCCTCTGGAGGTCATCTAGTCCAATCCATCTGCTAAAGTAGGTACACCTAAAGTATATTGCAAAGGAAGCAGGTACACCTAGAGTAGATTGCACAGGAGAATGTCACCTTTAAATCGAGATTAGAGATGCTAAAATAAGGGCAAAGTCATTTTTTTGCTGTAATTTTTCCCCTTTTCTCTGATAACCTATAACCAGTTGCACTGTATACTACACTAGAAGAGTTCAGTAAAATGAAATTCAGCCTTTTGGTACTGTAAAACATGCTAGCACCAGAATGCAACCAAGCCTCTGCATGAATGCACCTGTATCCATGTCAGATGCATTAAACATAATATATCCTCATTGTACACATGATCCTTTGGCAGTGAAGAGGTAGAATCGGCTGTCAAATCAAAATTAAGTTTCAAACAAACAGGATGAGGCATTTTAAGTCTCTGAAAGCTTTTTTTTCTCTTGGTGAGCTTTTGTATAGTATGTCAGACCACCTTAAAGTCGCAATTAGGAGTATTTTAACAGAACTGTTAAAATATTTAGAAAACACCAGAAGCCAAATCCTAAAGTTTTTCTGTTTTGTATTGTTGGTGATTTTGTTTGTTTGTTTGTTTGTTTTTTAACTTTACTTGATACTTCTTCAGGGAAAAAAAAACAAGAACAAACAAACTGCCTTCAGTGAAAGATTTATCTGAGGCAGAAAGACAGAAGCGTGAGTCTGGACATCAAGCCTAGGGACCATAACAACAGACAGGGAGGAAGACATTATTGTGGCCTTTCAGTACTTAAAAGATGCCTATAAAAATGATGGGGACAGACTTCTTAGCAGGCCCTCTTGAGATAGGTGTAGGGTCCCAGTTCAATTTTGGGCTTGGGAAGGTTTTGAAATTACCCCAAGAGTGAGATTAAGATGCAAATGACGTCAGATGGCACCAAACAATCTATTTTATTTTTACGCCTGAAGACAGAGTGATAGAATAAGTGGGAAAAATTAGGAGGAAAATTAAGCAAGTATTCAAGAATATAAGCAAGAGATAGACACCACCTGTATCCAATCACCGTCTTCTGTTGGCCAGCTCTCAGTTCCTGGTGGCGCTGGTAGCTTTGGGCTCTCAAGTCCCGCCAGTCTCAGAGTTCAGGTCCCGGTAGTGCTGGCAAATCTCAGGTCCCCAAAGTACTGGCGGTTCACAGGTTTCAGGTCCCAGTGGTGGGTGGCCACACACAGGTCTTTTCCTGGGGCTTTTTATTGCAGTTGGTGCTGGGTGTTGCCTGAACAAACTGCCAGCCTGGTCCCAGATGTTGGTGGCTGATGTCACTTGAGCTTCACTTCAGCTTACACAAGTTTTAAGCATTTTCTTAATTTTAGCAGTTCACAGTGATCAAGCATTTTCTGCTTTCTCCACAAGCAGTGAGCATAACAAGCCACCGCTCTGAGAACAACCAGACATCAAGACAATAATTCATATCATTTCAGCAAACAAGCTTTGAGACAATAATTCACAATACTTCAGCCTCCCACACTCACAGCATGTGCTAAAAACCACCATGTCTCACAATAGGACAAGGAGTAATAGTTTTAAAGTAAAAGAGGGGAGATTCAGGCTAGACATGAGGAAGAAATTTTTTTACAATGAGAGTGGTGAAACACTGGAACATGGTGCCCAGAGAGGTGGTAGATGCCCCATACCTAGAAACATTGAAGACCAGGTTGGATGGGGCTCTGAGCAACCTGATCTAGTTGAAGATGTCCCTGATCATCGCATGAGGACTGGACTAGATGATCTTTGAAGGTCCCTTCCAACCCAAACTATCCTATGACTGTATGATTCTATTCATATGATTAGAGGCAGACTGAAGAACAGATCCTTGCTTCTTCACACTATTTCCACTGCTCTGACGGGACTATTCTCTGTACAAGCACAGTACCAAGTAGTCCTTGGGGCTATTTAAAAACAACAGACAAAACCATGTGGATTTATTTCTTGCAAGTTGTGTTTATTTTTATGCAATGCCTTTTCTGCATGAGGCCAACATAAATGTCTATGTATCACAAATATTGCAGGAATTTTACAAGCAATGTAGGATGCTTAAGAACCACCTGCCCAATACTGAAATTCCCAAGTTAACATAAACTGGTAACTATACACAACAGATACTTGAGAAAGTAAATAGTGGCAATAGTTTACATATTTCTGCTTAGCCAGTTTAGTTATATAATTCTGTGTCTATTCTTACTTGAGCATAAATTTGCCATTGTTAAGTACTACTTTGGGAAACCTGACTCTGATGTACTAGAAATAGATGACTTTTTCACAAATAGTAAAACTGTTGAAAAATGGAATTTTGGACAGAGATTCTGTCAGAAATCAAATAAAACACTGCAAATATTCTTGGACAAACAATTCAAAGATGTCAAAATATTTGATTTCATCATGTGTTTAGCAATGCTTTGTTCTGTAGGTCATTTGGGACCAAATGAAGCCCCACATTTTCAGCCTACTATTTCAGAAATACTGGCTTTTATTTCAAACTTGTCTTGCAATTTAATGAATGGAAATGCTTCTCAAAACAAAATAATTTACCAAAAAATTAAGGTGTATTTAATACCAAGTTGGAATTATTTTTAAATAGATCCAAGCACATGCATGTTCACATTATTAAAATTCCGCTTAGTTCAGCTTAAATTTTATCACAAATTCCCTGCAAATTCTCAACATGGTCACAATGACTCATCTCTAATATATACCAAAAAAGCACCCCATTTAATCAGTATTCACAGAAATTAAATGGGCTATAGATAAAACTCAGCAAGCTGTTAGTTTTGGATGGTGGATACCAGTGGATGGTATTTGCCCACAAACTTGTTTAACTGGGCTCATGGGATTCCAAATAAACTTTCTCAGTTAATATCTGCTTCTTGTCGTGACTAATAATTGCATTTTATAGGGGCCCCAAACAAATTCCTGAACAAAAAATCAACCTCTGGAGAACTTACACTATACATACAACAGCCTTCAAAAAATAAAAATACTGTGATTCTTACTGTGAATTAAAATATCTTCTACCTTTTCTTATCCTTGACATTAAAATACCTTGGATTTTCATAGTTTAATAGCACAGATGAATACTGGTGTCAGTAACAACATAACAAAATTTATGGGAGTCTCAGACAGGCCCTTGAAGACATATTCTCTGCAAGTATTGCAGCTTTGAGAAAGACAATTGCACCCTGAGGCAACTTCAGCAGACCTATCTATTTTCTTACCTGGAGGGATCTCTGGAAATTCTTCCTTTTGACAGTCCATCATAATCCCTGCATATATGAGACTTGTGAACAAATTATAGTAATTTTTGTGTGTGTGTTGCATAAAGCATCTTAGTAAATGTTGCTAGCAGATTTGTTTAAATATTCATTGGGTTAGGGGTGGCTCTGGAGCCATTAAGGTTGGTCTAAACTTTATTAACCTCAGTCCTCAGTACAAGTTTGACCTACAAAGAAACCTGGGGGAAAAGAAAATTTTTTTTTAAAAAAAAGGTTATAAATATTTTACCTTTACAAGCTATTAATGATTTAACACATGTTCTAATGCTGGTTTGGTTTTTTTTTTTCATGTGGACAAAAGCTATTCTACATCTCATATGTATACCACAAAGCCTTAACAGTCTCAGGTGGAACCCACATGAAGGAAAGACATATTACCTTGCAAGCTTTGCTTTATCTAGGCTTCTCCCAAAGATGCTCAGAAAGGAGACAGAAGTTGAATGTCAGCAAAAAGAGGGCTCCAGCCTTTTGTCACCAATGTGCCTAACCCTAAGGAGGCAGAGACAGGTGGAGTGCCTCCACAAAGCGTTGCAATATAACTTAGTGGAGGTGGTCATGATGGTGGGGAAGTGATTGCAAAGTACAGATGGATTTGTGGGGCATGAAATCTTACTATACCCACAGAGCAGTAACAGTATCTGCTCTTTGTGCAAACTGGAAATAAAAGTTATTGGAAATAACAATTACAGGTTTTTCCATTTACATCAGTGGAAACTAAGCATACTTCCAAAGTAAACAATCATAATCAGTGTCATCAAGGTACATAAGTGATTATAGGACTTAAGGCTGACCTTAAATGTCTACTTTGATTTACATTTTTTTAATTAAGTAATATGATAGTGATGTTATTCTGCATAATTAGGAATCTATTGTAAGTTGTTAGTGGAGAGATTCTTAATGGTTTTCAATGAGATAAAAAAACCCAAAAACCTCAAAATGCATGCTTACAAATAACTCCTTGCCTTCAGTTACTAATTAATTAAATAATTCTAAATGACCATTGATACAAATATAGAAAAAATGCATTCAGGAAAATGTTAAAGGAGGAGGTGTTAGTGGAGATGAGGAGATTATACTGTTTCCTTTGCTTGTATTATATGAGAATAAGAAACAGAAGCTTTTCTAAAATCTGTGAAAGTATAGGGAGGATCAGGGCATCACGGAACAGTGCGCTAATCCTGAGTCACTTGTCAACTCAGAGTTCCCAAAGGTCCTTTTGTTTTGGGCTACCATTAAATTCGATGTGGTATCTTCTGATTCTGATTTAGCTCTCCAAAGTCACAAAGATTCTGTCTTATTTTGCCGGCATCAGTCAGGATTGTGTCTAAGCAGTGTTAAAAGAGAAAGGTATGGAACAAAGTCATAGTCTTTAAAAAAATACTACAAAGTAACACCTGAACCAGGGTCTGGAATGTAGCTTGTCAGAAATGGACTAGTTAGTCAATATGGAATCCAAGACCAGATTGTATAGGAAAGATGGAAAACTGGTGGAATAACAGGCACATAACAAAAGCAAGCAAACAAACAAACAAAAAAAGACAAACAAACAAATTATAAACAAACAAACCACAAAGACTTTTGTAAAACTCTTTTTCAGAAAATGTTTCTCTACATCATGTATCTCAATATTTCTAATACTGGATTTTTTTTCAATAATGTCATCATTTAGTCACTAGAATCTTTGTGCCTTTAAATGTACCTGTATAAAATTATCTCATCTGAGAAAAGACAGGAGAAACCAATACACACTTCCACAAGGACAAGCAGATAGAGTTTTAAAACTTCATCTAAATTAAGGATAATATTGTGGCAGTAGCTAAACCAATACAGCAATCTAAGCTGATTTAAGTGTCCTATTATGCAAAATTGTACCCATTACAAAAGAGAAATCAAAGGCAGTTGCTAACATGATTAAGCTATGGTTCTGTAGAGTCAGAAAATAGTGATGCATGAGCAGTTTTCAAATTATAATTAAACAGGCAGGATGTGTAAAGACACTATTGAATTGAATTTAAAGTACCTAGCACTAGAATTGTAGTGACATAGGTACTGATCCCAAACTGCTCAATCTATTCCTCAACAGCAACTTGCAAACACCATTCTATGCACCATGCATCTGATGCAGCAAAGAATTTGCTTAATTTCAAATATGTGGTTATCTTCCCTGAGGTCAATAGACTACTCACTTCATAAGTTCTTTTCTAAATGAGTGCTAGAGTACTGGGCCCTTGCATGAACAATCTAAAAGTTTCCCTAACAGTTCCTCGCTAGTCAACAAAGCTCTGTTCACTTTCCTAATAACAATTACACTTATAAAATTGTCTAGTACTGAGGATGCAATCTTGATTACATTGCCTGAATTCAGACCTTTTCTCCTGTATATAACTGGTTATCTATACATGCTGTGTAAATATGGTAAAATGCTTTTTTGGCTACAAATCAGAAAGTAAAAAATTTAAACACTGTGGTTCATTGCTTGAAGTGAAATTAATATCTGATCTAGAAAACGAAGCCCAACTTTAAGGTCTAAATTTTCAAATTTATTCAGTATTGATCCAATTCTGCTTACTCTTTAAAAAAAAAAAAAAATAGGAAAACTATTGAAAGAATTGTGATTTTCCCAATACTTTGAATAACTACATAAAATTAGCTTACAGTATATCCCATGTTGAATGCTCTCTGGATGGAGAAGATGCCTGATTAAGTTGATGCTTTTTAGAAACAGAGCATTGAAAGTAGAAAAATAAAATCTACATTTCGATTCTACTGCCATGATTCTAGATTGTCTCCTCCATGTGTTTCTCAGTCTTACTCTGCCATGCCCCATTCTTAACTGTCCAGAGAAAGAGTTTAAATGTAATTAAAAGGACATGAAAAGGGTGGTTATCTCCTTCTTAGAAACCTTTAGCAATTCCGTAAATTAAAGCTTCCAGACCGTACTGTTTGACTAGATTCTTCAAAATTCGTCAACAGTTTGGAGGCTGAATTCACATTTGTTACAGTCTTACTTAAGGACCAAACCTTGCTCATTCCTCAAGGTGACCTTCTGCTCTGCTCAGTCATGGCCCTCAAACATTATGAACCTCTGTAACAGGTTACTTCGGAAAATACTGTGGAACAAAGACAGTGATACTATATTTCTCTTAAGCATGTGTTCTGAAAACCTGGACAATATATGACATCCATAAAAAATATCTGTGTCAGACAGAGAACAGCTGACAGGGGGATAGCTAATAAAGGTTAATATTATGAGACACATAATAATGAAGCTTATAATTTGGTCAATTTTGTCTTTCATCTTTGACACGCTTAAAGGTTTTATTTTTATCCTGAGTACACAACATCTGTAACACACAGCCAACATCAAAACAATATGAAATTCCTTAAGGGGTAAATCTGTAATTCTTTCATTTCTTCTTCTTTTTTTTTTTTTTCATTCAAAGCTGGCACTACTCAAGTTTGGCAAAGCATTCAGAATCCATAAATCCCAATGAAAGTTAAACTTGAGAAAGGACTTTTAAAGCCTTGCGGATGCAATTACATGAGCATGCCTACATGAGACAACGTGGTGTTATTCATAATGAACTGGTTTTTGCATCAGAAAAAAATAATGGAATGATTTGGATTGGAAGGGACCTTTGAAGATCATCTAGTCCAATGCCCTGCCATGGGCAGGGACATCTCTCACTAAACCAGGTTGCTCAAAGCCCCATCCAACCTGACCTTGAATACTGTCAATTATGAGGTATTCACAGCTTCCACAACAGGGCAACCTGTTCTAGCACCTCACCACCCTCATTGTAAAAGTATTCTTCCTTTTGCTTAATTTAAATCTACCCTCTTTCAGTTTAAAACAGTTGCTCCTTATCCTGTCACTACAGGCCTTGGTAAAAATTCTTTATGTTTCTCATTAGCCTCTTTTATATATTGAAAGTCTACAACAAAATAATCATACTAGCTCCACGCAAGTATTCCCCTGGCAGGTGTCGCTCATCTACTCCTTGGGGACGAGCCTTCAGTTGTGCTTATTGAAGGGTTTCTTGTGGAGGGGTCTTGATAGATAAAGATTTGTTGCTGAATTAGTCAAGCTCAAAGGAATCTCAAGGCCTCTTTGAGAAGCTGAGAACAGAATCTGCTGTGAGAAAGAGGGGCATTCCTCAATCAGCGGGGTCCTGGCGTGGCGTGAATCATCGGTCATATCATCAGTGAGACTCCAGTGCATGGACAGCCCATGATACTCATTTAGCGAATCCATGCTTGGAGCGTGGACGCGTGATTAGAATATAGTTGCATATATAAGGAGGCTTGTTTCTGTAATAAATGGCTTTAGCGTGATTCACATTGAATCGAATTGTTTGCTGAGTCCTTTATCGCTCCAACAGTCTCTGTCTCCAGAGCTGCTGGAAGAACTCCAACCCCACTATCCTGCAAACTGACAAGAAACACTCTCCAGTGCCTGAGCACCTTAAACACATGCAGAAGTCTCAGGAGTCTCCCTGGAGACTTTTATGTTCTGATTCACCATTTCCATGCAAGCAGTATATGCTAAGTTCACCCAGTTCACACTCTGACTCTGTCATCTGATAGATGTGAACAGCAGAAGAATGAAAAGACTTCTTCATGTTGTTAATATTGTCCTGGTTTTGTTTAAAACAAGACCAGTTCTCTTTCAGTGATAATCAGCTTGGCTGAATTTTTAATCTCAGTTATATTCCCTTCACATTTTTCTTATCTTTTCTTATCTTTATTATCAAATTAACTGCTAATGTATCAAAACTTTTACTTGGACACTATTACAGTCATAATTTCCTCTGTAGTCTGCCCTGCCATTCACCTACTAACCTGCCTGGGAAAGTACATTTAACAGGTTTAGAACTTTTTGAAGGTTAAAATATTTTATATATCATAAAAAGTAGCCAATGCATTGAACAGTATTGATTGTACATATGTTGTATTCAACTTATGTTCTCCAGTGCATTCTTAGCTTTTGACAAATACTATATGTGGCTTAAATATAAACTCTTTGCATAGACCTTGCTCAGCACTGTGTTATATAGATATGTCCTGTGTGCAGTGAGACACAAAGAGACTGCTGTTTTCTTATTAGGCAAACTCAGGCTTGCAGCATTCTAGTGTGGTGTTCTGTGGTGAACTTCCTGAAATATCATCTCTGTTAACATACTTAGCAGCTGACTATGTGTATCCCTTTGAATTAGCCATAATACCTTTGCTTCTATTTCACTAGGACCTTGCTAGTATTTCTGACAGAAGCTCAGATGTCAATGATGTTGCATGTGACAACATTTTCATTTTTCTTCCTACAGTAACAGACTACAAGTCTGTTCCCTTATATAACAGGGCTGCATTTTATGAGGTCTAGCATAATTTTCTCAATTAATATATTATAGCCGAAGTGGACAGCCTTGCAAACAAGGCTGGTGTGGTAGACAGAGTAGCCTTTTGAGTGCAATTTTTGAAGCAGTCTGTTAGAAATCAACAGGAGAAAGGCACGGGCTGTTATTACAGCTATATTAAACATTATGAGAGATTGAAAACTCTTAATGATAATCTGATGATTTTATAATTTTGTTACTGGTCAGTAATTGCTGTACAAGACCCAAGGATCCAATTTAGTACAAGTAATACAGAAGCATTATCATCTGGAGGCACCTCTGTAACTCTCTGAGTTTCTAATAAACATACCATATCTAGAAAGAGAGACTATAGCTCCCAGAAGGCAGGTAATCAATTACTGCAGACAGTAAGGAGGACAAAATGTATTGTTTTCATAACATCTTTTTTTTTACAAAGCAGAACTTTTAACAAAAGACAAGGCTGAATATTATTTCACCTCATGCAGTCTGATATGAAGATATACCCAGGCCCAGGTTAGCAAGCAGTTATCAAATGGAACAGAAGTATAGTTTTAAAATAAAACAGACCCAACTTATGGAGTTAGGTAAGAACAAGAACACAATATACTGAACTTATGTGTCGTGAATTCTAACCTTAAACTGAAGTGTACATACCTCCACTGATTTTCAAAACCCTAATTGCATGCAGCTATAAAAGACTTTCCAGTCAGGTGCACTGAAAGGAAAGACCCATAGTTCCTTCTAAATAGCTGTTAATGCGATACAGGAACATGTATCACATTGTTAAAATGCAGTCATAGTGTTTGCATACCATAGATGTAACACCTCTCCGCAGTGCTGGGTCATGAGAGGACTTGGACCAGGCCATAGCATTTCAGTTTGTGAGAGGTCTTAATCCAGGGTGCTTGTGCAAAACTAGTACCACTGGTGTTCATACCACAGAAACGAGTCTTTTCTAAGAGTCCCGGGAACACCAATTACTTCAGTGCTATGTGGAAGCAGAAGATGAAGACTAAGGCTCTCCTATCTTGACATCACCTAGTAGCTGAACTCCACCTATACACCTTAGTACATGTATTACAGCAACACGAAGACAGGCATTAGGTTTGCCGCAAGCACTCTTTCTATATTTTATATAAAAGTGAGATTGAATAAACATAGAATGACTTTGGGGAAAAGCCACCAGAACCAAATTCCTCTTTCTGCAAGAGATGGTTCTCATCATTGTCTGAAAAAAACATACTACCATGCTAATGGCTTTCTAATTCTTTTCTGATGTGATCTTGGGGCAGGACAAAAATCTTACTACTGAAACTAGACTCAAAACTCTCATGATGCCACAGGAAAATGCAACCTCCTCTCCAACAAACCCACCGCATTGCCCCTCTCTGGCTCTACTTTTGGGTGAAAGTGCTACTATTTCACACCAATCAACCCGCCAACTGGAGCTCTTTAGGCACAGCACTGTCTTATTTCCAGAACCAGAATGGGTACAAGCAAGAGCTAGGCATGAAGATGACTCACAAGACTTCTGAGGACAGCCAGAATGGGAGAGTTCAGAGAAATCCGGAATTTCTCTGTGTACTTCTGCTTTGGTCAGAAACCAAAAATTCATATTCCTTTCATTTTTGACAGAGACTTTGGTCAGGAAATACAATGAAAAAAAACGGATTCGAACAACAGGCCCAAGAAATTGTTAGTGAGTAGAAATACTCACAGCAATGCACTACTAGTAACATCCTTTGTCAATACATATATATTAAATTGCCTGCATATATTTTGATGTCTATGCATGCACACACAGTCACACTACTTACATAATTAACCATGTCCTTGTCTTACTTCTTTTTTAAAAAAATGTTCTTAATGAAATGCCACGAATTATTAGTCATAAGTACTCTGTCACCTCAAGATAGTAATGTTTACTAAGATGGCTATCTGGCTGGGAAGACAGGAACTATGTGTATTGGGTCATTATAAGGCAGTAGACATTGAAGGTCAAAACTGAACTAGAATTCTAGAAGGTAAGATTTCTGCCTTGATTATTAAATTAGGATATAATTTGGTGGCAGTCAATTATATTATCTGTGCTCAGCTTCCCTATCTGCAAACCCAGGATAATAACACTGTTAAAAAACTGTCAGAGTGTCAATTCCTGTTAACCTTAGTGAGATCCAGGACCTGAACAGCCAACAATCAACCATGAATCAAAAATCTGCAACTAATTATGATTTCTGTAAGACTGTCAACACCACATAAATGCTACAAGTAGCTCACACAAATAATAGCCAATATGTCACAAAATTTCAAAAGCTTTCCTCTTTATAATTCTTATTTCAGACAAAAAGGTATTGAGCAGAGAAGCATATCAAAGCCATGGAGTGATAAAGTGATTTTAGGTAGTCATAAACAAAATTATAAAAAAATAGCCTACAAGTAGAGCAAGCCTTGAGATAGTAAGAGTTTAAGTAGGGGTATAGTGATTGATTGCTTTAATTTCTGCTGACATGTTAACTCCATGATATAAGCAAGAAAACAAAATAAAAAACGTATCTTCAAGATAAATATTCAGCTATTCATAGAAGCATAGCCAGAAGGGGTTGGTCTACTCTAAGGATAACAGAAAACAGATTAATATCTTTTTTATGTTGAATGTTCCTGCTGCAGTTTTATAAGCTTATAAAAGGCTTTATTTAAGCATTGTCTTAACATAAGAGTGATTAGTATGGGACCCAGAAAGCATAAAAATCTAAACACATGCTGATCAGTTTGTAAAAACTTTACCTGGTTTAGACACATTTTACTTGTACCAATACTGTGACTGTTATATACAGGCATCACTTTATGGTCATAACAGGTGATGCATTGGATTAATCATATATTTATGTTTTCATCCTTGGTTACCCTTTCTCTGCTACTCACAAGTTACCAAAATCTGTATAGCTGGAAAAATCTTCCAATTTTCCTTCTGCAAAATTACATATCTGGGAGTCCAAGAACCCAATTTATACTTACTTTCTCTGTATGGTCTTTTAAATGGATGCAAAAAAACAAACCAAAAAAAAACCCCAAAGCAACCAACCAAATAAAAAATCTCCTTTTCCAGTGGATGTATAATGTGTGTTGATCTACTTAAGAGTAGGAGAGCTAGAAAGTCTGGATTGATGGCCTAGGTTCAGTTGCATGAGATTCATCAAGGCCAAGCGCCAGGTCCTGCACTTAGGTCACAACAGCTCCATTCAGTGCTACAAGCCTGCAGAAGAGTACCTGGAAAGCTGGCTGGCAGAAAAGGCCCTGGGGGTTTTAGTCAACAACCAGCTGAATTTGACCCAGCAGTGTGCCCAGGTGTCCAAGGAGGCCAACAGCACCCTGGATTGTATCAGAAATAGTGTGGCCAGCAGGACTAGGGAAATGATCATCCCCCTGTATTCATCACTGGTAAAGCTGCATCTTGAATACTATGTTCAGTTTTGGAGCTCTTACTACAAGAAAGACATCGAGGTGCTGGAGCAAGTTCAAAGAAGGGCAATGAAGCTGATGAAGGGTCAGGAGCACAAGTCTTATGAGTAGCACCTGAGGGAACTGGGCTTCTTTAGCCTGGAGAAAAGGAGACTGAGGGGAGACTTTTTCACTTATTACAACTACGTGAAAGGAGGTTGTAGCATGGAGGGGATTGGTCTCTTCTCCCAAGTAGCAAGTGATAGAATGAGAGGAAATGGCCTCAGGTTGCACCAGGAGAGGTTTGCACTGGATATTAGGAAAAAATTCCTTGTAGAAAGGGTTGTCAGGCATTGGAACAGGCTGCCCAGGGAAGTGGTTGAGTCACCATCCCTGGAGTTGTTTAAAAAATGCATGGGTGAGTTTCTTAGGGACATGGTTTAGAGGTGAACTTGACAGTGCTAGGTTAGCAGTTGAACTCAATGATCTTAAAGATCTTTTCCAACCAAAATTATTCCATGATTCTATGAAACAAGGAAAAATACAAGACAATGGAGGTTATTTGGAATTTTTACCCCACAAAAATCTATGTTTTTTCAAGGCAGATATTTTAATATTAAGATTTTAGCATGAAAAAAATAGTCTCTCTTGAACACTCTTTGTAAAATAAGCTTATTGTAAGTGAAAGTTGATTAGGTAGAAAGCAGTCACTACAGTAAGTTGGGTTTTGGCCCAGCCACCCTACATTTGGGAAAAGTTAAGAGAACTGAATTGAAAGCCCAGATTAATTTTCAGGGTACTTCCTTCTTTGACAATGTAATAAATATGAAGCTGTTTCTGAAAACAGACAGCATTCTTATATTTGCTGTCTCTCAGTTTGGAGCACATGTTCCCTCCAGCAAGCTGCAGTTGTAATGCTGTATAACAATTTATGATAGAGGAACCTCAAAGAGATTTGGTTCAGATAAATTCATATGCAATGGTGAAAATTCAGACTTCTCTGATCCAGACAGCAGGTTGATAATGCATTTCCTTCACAAGATTTACAGCATGCCCTGGGTTTAAATGGCTCATAAATTTCTGTTAATGCATTTCCCACAGTCCATGCAGAGACCCACAGCTTTGATTCTGACCCTACACAGTTCAGGTACAGTGTTCAGGGGCTGTACACAAACTCCTTTGAGAAACCTGTAAAGCACCTATTGAACCTGATGACAAAAGGTCTTGCCCTCCCGGAAGGCAGAAATGTAATTTTAATGAGTTCTTAGCCCAAACAGAATATGACACAAAATTATTTCCAACTGCAAATATTCAAAATTTTCACATTTTGAAAGGATGAAAAGAAATTTACTCTTTAAAAATACTAATCAGGCCAGTTTTCAGGTTAAGTGTCCTGGGAAATTTGAGAAGTGATTCTGTTTCCAAAAGTATTTATACCTGCCTTCCTTTGAACTAAATATTTTCTAAATACTATAGGAGTGTTACTGTCCACTGGGGAGCAGGCTAAGATTGTCTAATTAATTTCTCTAGTAATCTAAACTAAATCTGGGTCCTTAGAGACACAAGAATATCAAAGTCAAACAATGTGATCTCTCTCCTTCTCTCTCTCTCCAACTGCTTTTTTAGATAAATTGTTTAAATTACATAAGACTACTTTAGGTCACTGATGGAAAGCTAAATTTGATCTTCACAGCTAAGAATCCTTCTTTTGATCTCCTCTACAAGGCATGTTTTTAGGTTTTCAGGTTGTTTTTAGGTTGTTTCTCTTTTTTTTTTTTTTTTTTTTTTTTTTTTTTTTTTTTAATGAAAAAGGGCCTATAATTGCTAACTTACACAGATGTTCTGCAGTCCAAGTTTGGTATAGATTTTGTTAAAAATTTGTTCACCAAAAGGGTTGTCAGCGTGGCTGAGGGAAGTTGTTGAGTTACCGTCCCTGGAGGTGTTTAAAAGACGCATAGATGAGATAGTGTTGGACTTGACAGTGTTTGGTTAATGGTTGGACTCAATCTTAAAGGTCTTTTCTAACCTAAATGATTTTATAATTTTATGATACTGAGATTATACTGTGATGAAAATGAAAGGGGTAATGAAAGTTATACGTGAAATTATCTTTTAAGAATTGTTAGGTTCCTATCACATAAAGCTGAGCAACTGTTTACTCCAGTAATGGTTCCATTACAAAAAAGAAACATTCTCAAATCATCAAAGAAATCAGACAGTTCTAACCAAGAGTTCTACTCCAGAAGCAACCCTTGCTTTTCTGTCAGTACTGCTGTAGCAGTAAGACTAACAGAGGTGTTACTCAGCTTTTACAGTCCATGATGCTGCAGCTATTCCTCCTCTCCAAGAAAAAGAGAGATGACTAGAAACATGTTGCAAAACGTGTCTATTTTTTGCAGATTATTGCAACATCCTACTCACCACACTTTCTGAACAAATGGGTAAGCAGTATGAATAGAATTTTTCACATATCTATTTTTCACATATATATTTTTCACATATTTTGAATGTTTTTTTCTCCCAGCCAGTATGCAAAGAGTCATATCTATGCAAAACGAGTTACCATTGGTTTGCTCTTCTATATGTATATTCATGTTATGATATACAAAATTAGATCTACTAGATTTCTTCCCAGAGAAAAATACAATAGGGCTACTCGTGATTTTCAGTTCCTGAGAGGAATCAATTTCTACATTAATGTCTACATCCTACAAACTAGGAAACAGCAACATAATTGTTGCAAGAATGCAAATGAGACTGAAATTACAATTGCACAAAGATTTCTTCCTCGTAACATAAAAAATAGCTATTTTGAATCTAACTAAGGTCCGCTTTCAGACATTCTACATGTGATAGCCCAAATAAGATTTGTAGGAGGAAAAAAAAAAAAAAGAAAAATAAAAAGATGTGAAAACAAGCCAAGCATAGAGCAATCATTTTTCCTCTGCCTTCCTAGTATCAATGGATTGGAAACTCCTGAGCCACAGTGATACTGCACCATTGCTTCTCATGGAGAAGAATATGAAGAATTTAATCTTCTAAGAACTTGTCATGCTCCTTTTCCAACCAATTGATAATTTTAGTCTCCATGATGAATGAACTCAAGAAATAAATTATTATATAACTTGTATGGAAAAGTTGCTTCTCTCTGTCTGTCGCAAAATTTATGAGAATTTTCTGAAAGTATCCTACTTCCTTTGATCTGTGGGAAATTTTAAAAAAGCATTTCCTTTTTATTTTTTCAATGCCATTCATTACTCATGAGGGGTAGTAATTCATCTAGAAATGATTTCCAAATACCTCTGTTGGTATTTTTCTATATTTATAACTATGCCTTTTCCATTAGTTCCTAAAATAGAGGTGTACAGCACCACTGGAGATGCTTTGCCTCCAGCTGCCTGTTTGGAATGATACAGAGCTCCCAAAAGTCATGTGGAAAATGTACCAGCTGCATGCAGATGTCTCAGATATATGAGGGAGCCTCAAATGGCACAAGACATCCATGTTTTGGCAACTGAACTCGGTCACTACTACCATGCAAAGCTGCTGCCACTCCCCAGTCTTGGTTTCAGCTCTAACTATGTAAACATGTATTGTCAGCAAAATTTGTTACCCAACTGATCAGCTCCCTTACTGCTGACCATCAGAAGTCCCAGAGTGGATGAGCCATGAGGGAGTTTGCTCCCTGGCTGCCCTGCTCCTGACTGGGGCAGTGGGATAGACTCTGGCTGTCAGACCCTGTCCTGCCAGCACCTGGCTCCTGAGGTCCTCCCATGCCTTGCAGCACCCTGACACCTGCAGTCAGGAGGGAATTAGACCATGCAACTTCCTTAAGAGCCCTCAGTCACTCTGCAACTCATTTTCAGTTGCTCATGGCTTTTCCCTAGCCATCCTCTGAGGCATCAGCTTGCCCTTCCAGAGTTGGTCTAACACACCATCATAGGGAAAAAAAATATAAATACCTTAAACTCACAATTCCACATTTGATGGATAGATTATGAATAAGATGCTGTCATCACTCCCTCTTATAATTACATTTTTAGCTACTCGTGTTCAGTACAGTAATGTCAACAGATGGCTTGCTAGCAGCACAGCTTGTTCAGGCTCTTCTGTTGCTGACAATCAGGTCAAAATCTCTTCTTACTCTTCAGTTTTGCAAGTGTTCCTCAATACTTCCTAGATGATTTGAAAAGGAATTTAGTTAACTTATTGGAAACCTATAGCACTCCAGCTGCCATGCTGGATTTCATCTAGAAAAATGTGTGTGCTTCTGGCTAGTTTAAAATGTAAAGTTGACCTACTGCAAAGATTTCCTCAATAGTGAAAATGCAGAAATCTTCTTCCTGAACATGCATTTTGTGGCTCTATAGTGAACAAGGAAATACAGATAGTATCTAAAGATAAGGGTACCATAAGGCTGATGTGATGTTCTTGCAGGGATGTCCCACTTACTACAGTCAATACACATATTGCTGTGAGAGTTAAAGGTTTTACACACACATACAAAAAAAACAAGAATAACTGAAGGTCTAAACATCATCTCATAAATTACATTTATGATATTGTGATGTAATTTGAAATGTTTGCAACCAAACTAAAACATAATCAACTGTACAATTCAAGTTCTTTTTTTCTTTTTTTTTCACCCTATGCCAGCAAATGCATTCTAGTGTCAGTGCACAGTAAAAAAATTCACAGGATGTCTTCTCCTCTTTCATTACACAAAGTACTCCATATTGCTTTATTTCTGAGTGGTTGTCAAAGATCAGTTGAAACGCTGGCAAACATGAAAATGGATTGCAGAGTATCCAGCTTCAGATTGTGTCCTACTTCACCAGCCTGAAATGGGATGCAGTATGGAAGATAAGGCACAGCCTTGGAAGGGTATTGAGAGAGTTATCATGCTTTGTTGGTCTGAGTCTTTCATTTGGTGTTGGAAATGGCTCAAGAGTGAAAATGCAGACTATTAAAAGTGATTAATCAGACTAACAGTACAAGATCAATCATAATAATATGCAACAACAGTAATTAACTTTTACATAGCTCTGACAGTTGATTTCAAAGCATATTACAAAAGAAGTCAGATTCATATTCCCCTTCAGCAAACAGAGAAATTGAAGGAAGGTATGTGTCTAGTATCAGAATCAATAATAAAATCATGTTTCATAGCACCCACACCCTGAGACACTCTTCCCCATGGACAGGGGAGACACCCCTTCAAATCCCACAGGATTCCAGAAAAATCTGTGCTTCTATGTATTTATTAAAGATTTAATGTATTCATAATCACTTCATGTTAAAGTTACTTTCTGAATATATGTAATTCTAAAACCAAGAATTGTCAACCACAAAGAAAATCTCATCCTTCTGTACAGGATTTGTTGTACTAGAAAGGACTAGCAGGGTAATGGGAATGAGGACAAAACTTGAGCGTTGCCATGCTAGATAAACTGCCTGGAAAAAAAATGTACCAAAATTCAGTAAGGACGAGAACAAGATTCCATAATAAGCACCACACCAAAACAGATAGCGTGGTTGGATAACTGTTCTGCGGTTCTCTTCAATATTGTGCTTCAGAAAAGATGTGCAACAACCGTAAGAAATCTAGAGAGAACAGGAATGGCTGTGTATGAGAAATGGCTGAAGAACCAGAGTTGCTTAGCCTAGTCTGTTACACTCTTGAAATCCTTATATCTTAAGTTGTTCTTCTTTTAGCACTCTCCTTAATGGAAACAGAGAAAACCACCATTTTTTCTGTGCCTATATGGGTGGGAAACGGTGAGTTTAAAGTGCAGGATGTTCTGATATTATGAAGACACTTTATAACAGCAAGAACAATGAAGCAATTGAATAAGCTGTCTGTAAGAATAATTTCTGCAGAATTTTCCATCACTGTAGAAATGCTTGGAAAAAGGCTTTCACTGGAAAAAAAAACTTAGATGTATGCCATGATGTCATAGGTATGCATCTCTGAAAATGAGTAGTGCTGAAGTTAGTAAGTTACCAGTACACCTGAAGCTGACAGGTTGCAAAGTCAACCAAAATATCATTGAAACTAATCAATAACTGTAGTTTTTCTCAAGCCACCTCCAGACCATTCTAGAAGAGGAAAGCTGACTGCTTCTGAATCTTCACTGATACTTTTCATAGACTGTAGAACTCTTATGATTTAAAATTTATTTAGAAAGAGTACAACTAGCTACGGTTATATTTAACACAAGAGTAAATATAATGAAATTGGCGAGAAATGATTAAACATAAATAGAAGGAGGAATCAGGGCTATAACACAGAAGAGACTGTAAATTAAATACCAAATAAAGAAGCTTTATAAAACACATCTTCACAACTAAAGAAGCTAGAATGGAAAGCAGTGAATAGTGGGCTTATTTACAGACCCTGCAGAGCTCTCTGTATGACCTCTGATAACTTCTTCTCCAGTTTGAATTTTTTTTTTAATGCACTGCTTCATGCAAGTGTGCCTGACTGGGTTTGCTGTGTTCAGATTATTAATTTAACTAAATCAGATTGTACAGAGTGTTGCAGCTGGCTTCCTCAGCCACCTGACCTACTTAAGACTCATCAATTTGTAAAGAAGAGGGAACAGTAAATGTGGGATGAAATGAAGAGGTGTCTAGAGCAAATGTTTAATTTATTGGGCATGAGTGAAGTGATATATGTCTCTGTTTTCAATCCTACCTTAGAATTTTTGAAAAATAATTCAACACTGTAACACAGCAGCTTTAATTCCACTGATTGGATATAAAGCTCCACATTATCTGACAGTTTTTTTCATCTCTGCTTTGTCCATTCCTATTCAGTAGTTCACCTGCTGTTCAAAGTTGGACTGCTAAATGAAGGCCTTAAACAAGATGCCAGAGGAGTGTTTTGTTCATTGGTGTTTCTCTCCACCTGACCAAAAAAAAAAAAAAAGACACATAAAAGATCCTCTGATGTATAGTTTTGCCTGAAGGAATAGAAAACACCACTTTAAGGAGTCTTGCAGATTACCAGTACAACAATAGATGGATCTGGCTCACTGTATTTGAATTTTCTTTCTCAGTTCAAAATGTCCATCCATATTTTTCTTGCTAAAGTACAGACAGCTACCAGGAAGGCAATTTATAATGGTGTCTTTAGCCGCCCCAAGGAAGATTGCCCTGAACAGATGGTTATCCATCTGTAAAATTAGTCATAAAATATAAGTGATGAACAATGGGTTTAAGACTTAAAACAGCATTCTTCTGTGGGGAATGCTCACCACAGGATGAAGAAGATCAGAAATCATTGGCATGACAAAGGAAAACATATTGAAAGACTATGATGTATGCTTTTGTTACACTCAAAATCTTATGAGTGAAAGAGAAACATATGTCATATATAAAGGCAAAACTTATTGTTACTGTAATTGCAAACTCAGCAGTCCAATAAAATTCTTCTTCTTTTTCTCTAAAGGCTGAGGTTGTTCACCTGGAGAAGGCCCAGATGAGACCTTATTGTGGTCTTTCGGTACTTAAAAGGGGCCTGTAAGAAAGATGGGGACAGACTTTATTAGCAGAGCCTTTTGTGATAGGACAAGGGAAAATAATTTTAAATTAAAGGAGGAGAGATTCAGGCTAAACATAAGGAAGAATTTTTTTTTACAATAAGGGTGGCAAAATACTGGCACAGGTTACCCAGAGAGGTGGTAGATGCCCCATCCCTGGCAACATTCAAGGCCAGGCTGGATGGAGCTCTGATCTAGTTGAAGATGTTTGTTGACATTGCAGGGGATTAGACTAGATGACCTTTGAAGACAGGTACCATCCAATCCAAATTATCTTATGAATCTGTGAATCTATTATTCTATTACTCTTGTTGTTGTTGTTATTATTATTGCAGGTCTAGTTATTACAGAAAGTGAATACAAAAGATAATGAACATCACTATACATAACAATTCTTAATCATAATAAACTTCTTATACCTGCACCTCACAGTATTTTCCCTTTCATTTAGTGTCAGTTAAATTAATCATCTCAACACAGCAAAGCCTGCCATTCCCCTTGCTTGTGAGGTCAAGAGCACTAGTCTCAGTAGGGCTGGAAGCACAGCTTCAGTCTGAGCAGGTGGAGGGTACAGCAAGTTGACAGCATCTCGAGTCTTTTGCTGGGGATGCTGACAGTAGCATGATGATGGCTTCTTCTTCCTCAGTGTGCTTAGGGTCACTTAAATATGTCTGGCAGCATGCTTCTAGACCTTGCTCTTTCTTTTTTGGTTTGCAAGTACACATCACATATGAATTTACTATTTATGATACATTTTATGTGGATGAGATGTTTCTGTTTTTTTCACTTTGGTACCCCAGAAAATGGTTTTGCTCAGCTCCAGGTCTGTGTTTCTTTCACTTACTATTGGTGAGTTGTTTGTAGCTGTGAGGCCCCCAATGTCAGCCTGTGACTCATTTTTTATCACCTCACCTGTACTCCTCTGCTCTGCATCTGGTGTCACCACATATTAAGGCTTCTGCTTTCATATCAAACCTGTATTTCTCTTCATTGCATTGTTATGCTAGAGTCATCATTACCTCTATGGACCTCTATAGCTTTGGGTTTACATTCACATTTTTATGTGATAGGTGTCGTGGTTTAACCCGAACTAGCAATACAACCACAACAGCCACTCACTCCCCGCCATCCCCGCCCCGCTCCCCGTCAATAGGGGAGAGAATCGAAAGGGAAAGGAGAAACTTGGATTGAGATAAACAAAGTTTAAAAAAATAACAAAATACTAATACACTACTAGTAAATAAATACATATATATATAAAATAGAAATAGAATATAAAATAAAAGATACTCAATGCAATTCCCCACAAAATCTGTCCACACCAAGCAGCCAGTGCCAGGAAGAAACACCCAGTCCCAACAACTGATCCCAAAGAGAGAAGAGAAAAAAGGCAGAAAGGCTCAGAGGCCTTTGTAAAATGGCAAAAGGCCGAACTAAATGTCCCAAACCGAAACTCCCCGGGCTCAGGAGAGAAGGTGCTTGAGAGCAAGCAAGAGCAGGGATGCCTGGGAGAGAGAGAGAAAGAGTGTAAGATCCCCCCACCTCCTTAAATATGAAGTATGACACTCATGGGATGGAACACTCTTATTGATCAGTCTGGATGTCAGTCAAGCTCTGTCCCATCCATGCCCCCCTTCCTCAATGCCTCACACCTGTGGGCAGAGCACTCAGAACATCCTTGGCTCTCAGACCAGAGCAATTAAAAACATTAACTCTGTGCTTGGGTGTTATCTCTTTTCCTCAAACTAAGTCCAAATAATTACTGTGCTAGCTACAAAAAAATAAAGGTTTCTGAGTGCACAAAGAAAATTAACTAATTTTCAGTTAAAAGAGCACAATAGGGAACCAGAGTATTTTACCATTTCATTATTTTAGGATTAAGAAAAATAGTGATTAATTTAAACAAAAGGAACAATTGCTGTTAGTTCCTGCACCAACTGCAAGAAATATTCTAGGTTTTTAGAAATAAATCAGATCTTCAAATAAACAAAGTATATTCCCAAGGAGCATTCCAGGTCAGAGCATTTTTTGGTCTTTGCATGTCTTACAGCAATTACCAGGAGGTAAAATAGCTTACAGCAATTACCAGGAGGTAAAATAGCTTACTCTAATTCTCTTGTACCACTCTGTAAACACAAATGCTGCAACTAAAATAAATTATTATTGCATCTTGATTTACAAGTCCACTAACCAATCTTTGTGAGAAAGTCATCACAAATTGTAATTTTCAACAAACTTAGTGTGTTCCATTACTGAGAATAGCCTCCTCACAGCTTTTATGTGTGTGGAATATATTCAAGAACATGTGTTGTGGCTAGAGTGAAAAAAAGGTTTTATTTGTTGGGGTGTTGGTTGGTTGGTTTTCTTTTTTTTTTTTTTTGGTTTGTTCAGTTAGGGTTTTTTTTGGGGGGCCCACTTCTATCAACCAAGGAACTGACTGGACAGACATTTCAGTAAATATAGGAGGAGTATCGTACTATGCTATCACCTACTGTGCATTTTCACTACCATCACAACCTGTAAAGAGACACATTTTCTGTACATCATCTGAATGTCATTTTTATGAACTAGGAAGGTAACTTTTGCACTGCATATATTTTCTGCTTGTAAAAACACACCAAACCTCATTAAAAGGGTATTTTTTAAAAGTACCTTGACAAATCTTAATGTCATCAGAAGTGCTTAAAATTAGACAACAACCATAGTGCTTTTCCAAGTAAAGTCCTGATGTTGGTCTTTATTTGAACATAAAGCAAACATAACAAGTTACATTACAGTATATATAAACCCACTGCAGAATAGATGCAATAAAATGTGAACCACCCAAGACATAAACTAATCCTTTCTTGCAATTCAGATAACACTGTCATTTTTATTTTTATTAGCTTAATTGATTAGCTTAATTTGGGCCATGAGCAGTGCTGGGACTTAAAAGGATTCTTTTTTAGGTTCAAAAAGGTTAGTTCGAAATTAAAGGTGTTTTCACAGTTACCTTCTCACTTCTCTCCTTCATTCAAATACACACACACTGATGAATATGTATCTATATTTATAAATATTTTGGCTCATGAAAGAAGGCTAAGTGGAGGCAAGTTTGCAAATGTGGAAAGGCTGAAGAGATTTTCTAGAGATTTCAAAGATTTAATCAGAGAAGAAAAAACGAGGTAGGAAACCTTGTGTAAAGTCAGTGAAATAATTACAACCAGAGATAAGAAAAATCTCATCTAATAAAAGACAGCAGAAAAGCAAAAAGAGTACAATCTTTGGAAGTCCTACTTGCAAACAATATAATTTGTTTCTTCCCTTGATATTTGGCTAGGAACACTGATGTGCAATTTATGCATGTAGAAGATGTCTGGCTGTGGCAGTTCAAGTCTGATCCTTCACATGGTTTTCTTAGTAAAACTTGATGAAAACACATATCCTAGAGGCAAATTAATCACTAATACCCACTTTATCTTGAAAAAGTCATTTTATGATACACTGTGTTGCATGCCTGACTAATCCCAGGGGCTGAATTCACGGCCGTTATGAGATGGATCCTTTTAAGCTCCTGGAGCTCTACATTGGCATCAAGCATCACAGCAGCTTCACAGATAATTTTGTTCAGCTAGAAATAATCTGGTGTTATGTCTTCAAAGTAAGGTGTTTTTATTTGTATCAAAGTGCACGTGATTCCATCTATTGAAACCTAGCATTATAGCTCAGCTAGACATTTTCATTTAGCCAAGGTAATTTTTGAAATAACAAAGCTTAACTGGAGAAAATAGTCCTGCCACTTCAGCTTCTCTGAAACCTTAAAAATCTCTATTCTTCAGTGCTGTGACACTTAACAGTAACGTGTTAACCAGAAGGTACGAACTCTGTCACCTACAGAGTTTGTAGCCATCCATGGGTAATATTCTTCTCCATTTGGAAGCTGTAATAGCTGAAGATACATTAGCATAAGCAAAACTGAAAGGGGTAATTGGGAGGCAAAGATAGATCAATTGAAAATTCCTTCATTTAGCATGAAGGACCCTAAGAAATTAGATGTAGACAAAGATTGTTATATTGTTCATTCATTTCCCTCCCGTGTAACATTCTCTAACGAAATGACCAGCCAAATTTTAATGAATAACCAAAACTCTTTTTCATATTGAAAAAAAAATCTTGATAGAAATTTTCCACAGAATCAAGATATATTATCTTCTTAATTGTATCCCCTTATTCCTGCTCTTACTGCTGTAGAGTAGCATAAAGCTCTCCATTCTTGGGATCAGTTTCTGAAATATTTATTTATAGAGAATAGCCCATTACCTTACATAGAGTTCTATTAAAATAAATAGAACTAATTCTGAAGTAAGACAATCTCATAATTAGATCTTTACTGAGTGCTTAAAATCCTATTTTTAATATTAAAAAGCAAGAACACAAACCTGGAGAAAAGAGCCAGAAGCATCTGGCTGCCATGCAAACACTGATGTTTTTTCCCCATACTTATTTCTCCCAACTCCTCATGCATCCAGTTTCTTCTGTTTCTTCACAGTGAACATGCCAGCACACTATTCAACAATAATACCTTGTGCTCTGTACATTTGAGGACTTTGCAGATTAACTCTTCCTGGGGTAATAGGTAATTCCAGATTCCACAAGAGTTAAACTTAGTAAAAAAAAGAAAAATACTAAGCAGCTAGAGCAGGCAATGTCAGACAACCTTAATAACAGGAAGGCTTATTAATCATATCCATTTGTTTTATTTTTGCCTAATGACAGGTCTTATCAATATGTTTTATCTGCTTCAGTATAAACAATGCATACTCCTAAATTACAATAGAAGTGATATAAAGAATCTAAGAGACTAGATTAAAAATGTAAGTTCTAGGGAATCTTATAATAGTATTGACTACATTTAATGCAGTTTATGGCATTGACCTGACTCTTATTACATTTTTAATTGTAATCAATCACTAATTTTTCAGAGACAGGACTTGATATCTTGCAGCACTCTAAATAATCTGCCAAATCCAGTGAGGATGGCTTTGGGAATAAAATGTTATTTCTGATGACTAAAGTCTACATATTCTGACTTATATTGATAACACACTGTAACGGTCTCAAAATACATTAATTAAAGTTTTTATTCACTTGATAAATTGAAAGCCTGTTTTGACTTCTCAATTATAGTTGTCATCACTAAAGACCTTTGGTGAGGATAAAATAAGGTACAGTTAACATCTAGAAGTACACTTATCTGCCAGTAGCATGTTTGATTCTTAAGCAAATTCAATTATTTTAATTTTTTTTCCTATTAATAAATTTTGCCTCTAATTTTGCACAGCTGAATATCCTTTCCATACAAATCAATAGCAACCATGGATCCTGTGATGCTGGACAGCTCACTATATAGAATTCAAGCTAAAGCTGAATTATTTATAAACCAAAAAACATGATTTGTTACAGCCACATTCCTAACAATACATCTCAAGATCAGATGGGTACTCTCACAATACATGCTAAAAGAATATGAAGAAAACCAGTTTTTGTAGTTCTGTATCTTTAGAAAAATGTAGTGATCCATCTCTATTATGAAATAGTCCCCCAGTCTCTATCTGGATTTACATCTTTCTGTTTCTTAAGCCAAGAATCAGAAGGCACTCATACCCTAAGTGGTGCAACCCACCTTTGAAGCCCAGAGCGAGGATACAAGAATTAGAGGCAGAAACCAATTAGTATCAAACCTGTATATGCATGCACAGGATCATGTACACTGGGGGAAAAAAAAAAAAAAAAAAATCAGTGTAACAAAAACTAACCAGAGGATGTCCTTAAATCCATAATGAGTAGGAGAAAATGGCAAGTTGATGGTTAACTGTCTATGGCAGATCTGATAAAACTGTGAGCAGATAAAAGAAATAAAGTTATCTGCATAGCATCTTAGAGACTATGAGGAATGACTGGTGAGGTGGGGGAGTGAAGAGAATAAAATAATGAAAGGTCATATCTACCTTCATCAAGGAGCAGCATGGCATCATGAAACATCAGGGAATCACTAGAATTAAGGAGGTCCTACAAGGAGGTTTAAGTTCCAGTCATATCTTGCTTGGCAGTGGCTTAGTGTATGGTACCAGGCATATTTAATTGATAGATCTTGTACCTGTTTATAACAAATCCACATATTGAGTGATAAAGCCTGTTGTTCTGTTCATCACTTGAAGTAGCATGTATTTCATTGTCCACCTCCTTGAAGAAGAAACTATTACGGAGATTGAATGTAGTCCTTCAAGGCACCAGCTGGACATGTGGGAGTGGGAGCACTATCAATACATGAGAGCCTACAATTAGAAGCTGGCAGTTTGGTCTCTGTCATAACATCCTTTGGTAAATTCATTAGAATAATATGAAAAGAAGTTTTGCCTCTCTTTGTAAGATTAAACATTTTGCAAAATGTTTTTAAGAAGAGTTACCCATTCAAAATAGATCTTATTGAATCTTGTTAAATTTTAAAACAACATTATTCTGACTACAAATGGAAATTATTGAAATGACAGTTCATTTTTTAATGTTTACGATTAAAACAAAAAAAGTTATATTTTTACATTGTAAAGCTAAACCTTAATTGTTTTTCAAAATTCTGTCATCCTAATTCTTTAGTCAGATACCTTTTGGAAAATTCTACATTTGAGAATAGTTTCAGTGGTGTAAATCTGATTATCAATATGTATTTTTCCATTTTTACTTTCTTCTCCTCTTCTCTGATCAGTACTTTGGCATTTGTATGCCACAATCATGTTCTCTTGATCTTTATGGTTTTATTAATATTCTGAAAGATAAATGCTCCCTATTGAATTTCCAAACATTATTGATAATTTATAGATATTTAATTTGTCCCTTGGGTTAGTGACATCAAGTTTCCAGAGAAGTTATTTCCACTTAAAAATAAATATGCCTTACACTCCTCTTTAGCATGAATGGTTTGATTTTCTGAAGAAAATCTTTGCCACTACATTTTTTCATATACATAACTGAAATGGATCTTTGAAGTAGCAGATGTTGGAAAATGCACATCTCCCATTAAACTCTCTTAACCTCTTCATTTAAATTAGTTAGCAAAAACATATATCAATTCTCTACGGCATGCTGCTATTTCCATCTTGTTTCTACAAGTTTCCAGCCTGCTATTATCAGTCCTTTGAATAATAGCTAGCATGACCCATGACTGGACCAACATGTGCTGCGAAACATCAAGCATTAGGCTGGAAAATAGAAGATAGTAAATAAGTCTGCAAATAGATGTAAATAGTAGACATCTAGTAAACAGATGACTAGGCTGCCTTTCCCATGAAAGTTGGACCAGATATCTTCTGAAGTCCTTTCCAGCTTGGGCTGTTATATAGTTCTGTGATAATGCAGTGAACACATAGAGTGTCTTTTTCATCACACAGAGACAGGTTTTTAACTGGTGTGCTTACACTGACTTCCAGTGGAGATTAAGGCACAAAGTAAGCTTTTTGGGAATAAGAAATGCTTCATGTATACAGTGACTACTGGATCCTGCTGCATGACTATGACTCAAAAGCCCAATTTCAATACAGACAATAGTCACAGCAATCACTAGTGTTATTGTTACTGTATGAGAACAGAGGCAAAAGAAAAACGCGTGTACTATGAATAAGTATCTCCCTTTTATGACTTCTGCATCCCTTTAGCTCGTCATCCTTTTTTGTTAAAAAAAAAAAAAAAAAATCATTGAGGTAGACAACTAGTTAATTCTCTGGAGTAAAGAGTACTTCAAACACTTTTATAATTGATTTCACTCATGCTTAAATCCCTGATACAGCATATCTGTATTTATGTACAATTATACTCTCTATTTCTTTAGAATTAATTTTCAGTTGAATTTTGCCTTACCACTCAACTGTATCATAGAGTTGTCCTTGAGTATGTCAGTAAAGATTAAAAATAAAGCTGACTATGGAAAACAAAAAGATAATGGCAGTTCAGCGATTTCTTCTTTTTTCAATTTTGCTTTATCTTTTTTCCCCAAAATAAACATTGACAATTAAAGCAGAACACTGAGAAAAATTTTTGAAAACATGTCAGAGCTTTTCAGATTTGGTTTTAATTTCAAAATAGGATTACATTTTTAAACAAGGTCTAGTAGAAATCTTCAGCTCTAAGGAAATCAAATCACTAGCTTACATTAAGTAGCGGCTAGCGGGGTCTTGATCAGTTAAAGGCTTAATGCTCTGAACTGAACAAATTAAAGTAAGTAAGTGCTATCCAAGTGCAGATAAGTATTATTTAAATCATGGTTATTAGTCTCAGCTTTCTGCTATTTTTCCAACATTTGAAACTGGTCCCTATGTCAACAATTTCCAGACAATAAATAAATGCATATCCAGGGGTGTGTCAGCAAGCCTACCTGACTAAGAAAAGGCTAAATTTATTACCCTTAACCCCTTTTACTTCCAGGAGAAAGTTTAACAAATGCCTTGAGTAAGATCACACTGCAATATTTCTTTTTTGCTAACACCATTTGTGACAGTAACTGTCAATTTACTACAGTGAGTTTGCAGATTATCTAGAAATTGCTCTCTTTCTCTGCCCCCACCCCTCACCAAATTAAAATTGGTCACATCAATCAAGCTTATTTTTATTGGTTGGAATTAAGGCAGAAGAAGGTTAAAGAGCTTAAAAAGGACAAAAATAGAAAAGATTTTCGTGGTGGAAAAATGCTCCTTTCCATTTGCAGCTTAGCACATAGAGAAGCTGGGTGGTTGGGCAGCATAAACAGCTGGGTCAGAGCACTGTTATTGTGCTCTTCAGAGAAAACACTAATAACTGTTATACAAATAACCTAGGGTAATATGATTTTGAGAACCCTTTACATCCTAAAATATTACAGTAATTCCAAAATTGATTTGTTACAATGATTTAATTCCATTAAAACCCATGCATCTGCCTAGTTTTAGAATAGTTATTTTTCAGAATAGAAAACACTCTACAATCTGGACTTGGTTTTAAGATTTTAAAAATATCTTTCTATATATATCATAAGCTGTTGATATTCATATTTATCTGGCATAGTCTTTCAAGATGTGGTTGCTCTATTTTTGTTGCTCTGTATTGACTATACTTGCTGCAAGCTTGCCAATGAATGAGAAATTTTAGTGCATGAGGTTATCATTTTTCTATCTGATCTTTGCTAGAAGTTGCATAAAACAAAAATACATTAACATGCTACGAGATTAAATAAGAAGACTAAAGTGCCATCAAGAGGTGACAGAAAAGTGGCTCATGCTTAGCAGTACTGATAAAAGATTACATTGAGCCACCATCCAGATTTTTAGTTCAGATCGCTAGAGCATTTAGAATAGGAATAAATCTGTCAAAGTGTGCATTTGATGATTGGATGTGACATCAAAGTGCCTTTCTTTTCTGTCATTTTTAACATCAGAGCTACATCATGTGGAATAAAATTAGATAATGAAACTAGATAAACAAGGTAAACAAGCAGACCAAATGCATAGATGTGCATCTCAGACGCAGTTCCCGGAATTAAATACGGTGTAAATCCCACATTTTCTAAGAGATCAGTCATGACTGCCAAGACATTAGAAATTCTTTGATACGTTCTTCTTCCATCACAAAAAATATGTTTTCTTAATCAGTTAATTAGTATACAACAATATTCTTATAAGAGAACAAAAGATTGAGCAAGAGATGATACATTATCATTTAAATCAATATTAAGCACACTAATATTTGACATAACACAGTATTTTCCTGTGTGAAGAGTAGAAAAAAAAGTCACACTACACACATTTCTGTAGTACCACTGAACATCTCTTAACAGATATTGAGAATTACAATAGCTGTTCTTGGAATTTTTCATAGGCACTACACTTATGTAAGGTTGATATATGGAAGGAGCAAGAGTTACTGACTTCAGATCACATGGTCTTTCTTCTAGGCCATGATATCTTAGTTACAAGCCAAATGTGTATTCACAATGGCATGATATTGCTGTCTGTTTTTTCTGTTTATCTCATTCAAATGCAGTCATACCATTCACTTTCATTGGATCGGGGCTAGGACAATCCCAGGCACAAATACGGGGTAGACAAGGAATGGATTGAGAGTAGCTCTGAGGAGAAAACCTTGGGAGTGTTTGTTGATGAGAAGCTCAACATGACCCGGCAACGTGCACTTGCAGCCCAGAAAGCAAACATATCCTGGGCTATATCAAAAGAAGTGTGACCAGGAGGTTGAGGGAGGTGATTCTCCCCCTCTCCTGCACTCTCTTAAAACTCCACCTGGAGTAATTAGTCCAGCTTTGAGGCCTCCAACATAAGAAATATGGGTCTGTCGGAGCAAGTCCAGAGGAGGGTGATGAAAACAGTCAGAGGGCTGGAGCACCTCTCCTGTGAGAACAGGCTAAGAGAGTTGGTGTTGTTCAGCCTGAAGAAGAGAAGGCTCCAGAAAGACCTCTCAGCATCCTTCCTGTACCTAAGGGGGACCTACAAGAAAGCTGGAGACTTTTTACAAGGGTGTGTAGTGATAGGACAAGGAGCAGTGGCTTTAAACACAAAGAGAGTGGATTTATATTAGATATAAGAAGAAATTATTCTCTGTGAGGGTGGTGAGGCACTGGAACAAGCTGTCCAGAGAAGATGTGGATGCCCCATCCCTGGAAGTGTTCAAGGCCAGGTTGGAAGGGACTTTGAGAAACCTGGTCTAGTGGAAGCTGCGCCAGCCCATGGCATGGAGGTTGGAACTAGGTGATCTTTAAGGTCACTTTCAACCCAAACCATTCTATGATTCTGTGATCATTCACTCCCTGGACAGAGAAGCATGGGGGCCAAGGCTCCAGGAGGCAGAGGTGTCCACTCAGCTTCTTCAAGAGTGTTATGAAGAACTGCAAGTAGGAAAACACTGAAAAAAGAAGAAATGGTTCACTAAAAATGCTCTTCCCTTCTCTTTCCTAGCTCAGGAGCTTTTCTAGACATCAATAGCATTAGTATAATATGAAATTATCCTTAATTTGGCAAGTGTTACTAAACCAGTCAGTACAAGAAACCAAAGTCACTTCATGAAAAAAAAAAAACAAATCTCATACTTATTTTCCCTGTAAGAGATGATGTGATATGAAACTTTCTAAGTCTATGTAGAAGATTTTATGGGTGTTTGAGGTAATAGTTTTAATAGCACTGATTATAGATTCCTGAAATGTTCAAAATAGGTACTGTAGAACATCTCTACTTTTCCTCTCCCTCACAGTCCTAAGACAGGAATACATTTTGCATAGTTTTCATATAGTCACACATACAAACATACTCCTATTCTTCCTACATGTATGTATGTACCAAACTGTATGTCACAGTCTGATAATGTCCATCAGTCGATTATAGATGTGAATATAATGACAAACCATAGGTTCAATAACAGATTCAGTGAATTGTGAGCGAAGCAGTTTTCTACTACTTGTGTCACCAAGAAGAGCCTGGCTTCATCCTCCTGACACTCAGCCTTTACACATTTATAATCACTAATGAGGTCACCCCTCAGTCACCTCTTCTCCAAGCTGAAGACACACAGCTCCCTCAGCCTTTCATCATAAGGGAGATGCTCCACTCCCTTAATCATTTTTGTGGCTCGGTGCTGGACTCTATCCAGCAGTTCCCTGTCCTTCTTCAACTGAGGGGCCCAGAACTGGACACAATATTCCAGATGTGGTCTCAAAAAGACAGAGTAGAGGGGAGGAAAAGCTCTTTTGACCCCAAGATGCTATTGGCCTTCTTGTCCACGAGGACACAATGTTGGCTCATGGTCATCCTGCTGTCCACCAGCACCCCCAGGTCCCTTTCCCCTACACTGCTCTCCAAGCTTCGGCTTGGTATTCTGTTCCTGCCACATGAGATCCTGAACTCCACCATCTCATGGTCGCTGCAACCGAGGCAACCCTCAACCTGTACTGCTTTAACTAGACCCTCCTTGTTAGTGAGAATGAGATCCAGCAGGGCTCCTCTCCTAGTTGGCTCATCCACCATTTTCATCAGGAAGTTATCATCAATGCACTGGAGAAACCTCCTGGACTGTGTATGGCTGGCTGAGTAGTCCTTCCAGCAAATATCAGGGTAGTTAAAATCCCCCACAAAAACCAGGGCCTGTAATTGTAAGGCTGCTCTCAGTTGCCTGTAGAAGGCCTCATCACCTTCCTCATCCTGATCTGGTGGCCTGTAATAGACACCCACAACAGTATCACCCATGCCAGCCTGCCCCTTAATTCTCACCCACAGACCCTCAACTCGCTCCTCATCTGCCCCTGGACAGTACTCAATACATTGCAGTTGCTCTCTCACGTAAAGAGCAACTCCACCACCTCTTCTTGCTGGCCTGTCTTTCCTGAGAAGGACATAGTCATCCATGACCACATTCCAGTCATGTGAGCTGTCCCACCACGTCTCTGTAATTGCCACCAGATCATAATCTCCTGACTGAACACAGGTTTCTAACTCCTCCTGCTGATTCCCCATGTGCATGCATTGGTGTACAGGCATTTCAGGGAGCGAGCTGAGCACTCTGATTTCACCCTAGGGGGGTGGGAGGCCTTCTGGTCTTCATCAATACTAGAGTGCTGCCCCACTGGTGCAAGCCCAACTACAACCCGTCCACCTGGGAATCTACTTTAATGCTCTCCAAATGAGCCCTGCTAATTCCTGCCCCAGCATCCTTTTACCCCTGTGAGACAAACCTTTCCCATGTATTACTGTCTGGACTGGTGTCTTATACAACCAGCCATTATCAAAGAACCCAAAGCCCTGCCTGGAGCACCACTCTCATAGCCAAGCATTTATGGATTGGATTCTTCTAGTCTGCCCCATATCATCATCCAAAAATGGAAGGAGGGAAAAAAATAGCTTGCTCCCCAGACTCTTTCACCAACTGTCCTTTGAAGTCTTTCTTCATTGCCCTCAGACTACGGGATGCAGCTTCCTCCCCACCTGTCTGGAAGATCAGCAGTGGGTCATAGTCTGTCGAGTGCACCAGGTCGGGGAGTGCCCTGGTGATGTCCCTGATCCGGGCTCCAGGTAGACTGCACACTTCCCTATGATGAAGGTCAGCTCTACATATTGGGCCCTCTGTTCCTCTCAGAAGGGAATCACCCACTACAATTACCCTTCTTTCTCTCTTATCGGAGGCAGTCTTGAGCTGTGGAGTCAACGGCCTCTTCCTTTGTGACTTCACAGTTGGGCCTTCCACCACATCCTCACCTACCTCCCCTTCAAGATCCAGGGCCTCAAACCTATTACGGAGGGGCACCTGGGGAAGCAAGGCAGGTAGGGAGGGGGGTTGCCTGTGACACCAAACTAGGACTTACTTCCAACTCTCCTCGTCTTTTTGGTCCCCTAACTCTGCCCAACAGCGACAGGGCAGGGGCTGTCCCAGGTCTCCCCACTCTTCCCAACAGGACGGGGAGTCCATCACCTTTTGGGGGGTATCCCCCTGGGGCCTTTCTGGCCAGAACGCCAGGGAGTTACTCCACCAGTCAGTCTCCTCCTCACACTCCCTGATGGTCCTCAGTCTCTCAACCTCCTCCTTGAGTTCCACCACCATGCTGAGCAGATCTCACACCTGCTCACACCTCACGCAGGTGGAATGCTGCCTCCCTGCCCTGGCAGCAGCAGCCTCTGGCACTCCCTGCAGCCAGAGACCTGAACAGACACAGATCGGGGCAAGGCCTCCACCTGGGTCCCCACAGTGTTTTTGGGACAAGCTCTCTCTCTGGAGGAGACCATGGTAAGCTGCGGTCTGGGAGACTGCCAACAGGTGAGAAGGTCTATGGAGCAAGGAGGGACAGAACCTCTGCACCTGCCGCACGAGCTCCCACAGCCGCTGCTGCAGCACAGTGTGGGTGGCACTCACAGCTTCACACGCTGGTCTCACCTCCCAGCGCCTGGTGGGCAGCGACGTGTCCCTGCCCCCCCTGAGGCTGTTTCAGGGCTGGGGGCGGGGCTGTGATTGTTGTTACCCTGGCAACCTCCATGCCACCTGCTCTGCTCTGCTCTCCCAGAACCCCTCTGTACATCAAGATCTGCCGTTGCAGCTCTGGCTGCACTGGCTCTAATCAGCTGGCCTCAGGGACAGGGAAGTGGTGGATTCCCAGACCTTGGGCACTTTTACGATTCAGCTGGACAGGGTGCTGGGCTGTCTTGTTTAGACTGTGCTTTTGCCAAGAAAGACTGGACTAGATGATGCTTGTGGTTCATTCCAACCTGGTATTCTATGACTCTATGAATTCTTGTACTATCAGTTTTCTCTCTTGGCCCAAAACATTTTATTTGGAAAGAATTTTCATCTTTGTTTTACAGACTGAGACATAAAGCCAGCAGATGAATTGTATGGCCAAGATTTTGAGGATCACAATCTTTGGTTCAGAGTGATCCAGTGTGCATTCAATGAAGAGTAGCTATGAATAGCAAAGGAAGGAAGGGAAACAGACATACCAGCCAATATACATTCATATGGATTTCCTCCTCCTACATGTTTTTTGTCCAGAGTCTCTCATGCAGTTTGTTCAGTGTCCCACCAACACCTTAAGTATATTCATTCATACCTTCCAGCAGAGGAGACAGGCAACTTTCAAGATCTACTTTTCTCCTTTAATCTCACAAGGAAAAAGCCCTTAGGAATGAACTCCAAAACTGAGAATGCTTATTTTAGCAGACTAAAAAAAATTGTTAGGATTAAAGAATACATAAAATAGCATTTGCTATTACAGATTTGACTCTCTGCTACTCACTACAGCCTGGGGACTACCACAGGGAAGAGAATTGTAAGTGCAAAGACAAAAACAGCTGTAAGACAATTCTTTTTCCCAGTTAGTACTGAGGATTAACTAGTAACTATACCCAGAGCATGTTCTTCTTTTTCTCCTATTAGAGCAAAAAGAAATAACATGTCACTTGGGTCTCTCTTCCAAAACATTTCTGTATAAGAGAGGAATACTGGCCATAGTTCTCTAAAGAGAACAAAAAAATTTTGAGTTATTGTTGGTACAGATCCCAAGGGCTCAGTTTCCAGCATATATTATTGGAATTATCTCATTTTAGCTGGTATAATTTAGCAAAACAAAATAATGTTTGAAGGTGATATTTCTTTTAACAAAAATAAATCCATGGAGAAGAACCACAAACAAACCCACTTTTTTTGTCTCTTAAACTTCCCCCTCCTCCTCAAAAAGCAAGAGTAAAATCTTTGTATTAGCAGGACAAGTCACGCATCTGTGTCAATGTTGGTGAAGACATTCCTGGAGATTTCTGTGTCACAAGTTTGATTTCAACAGCTTCAAAAATCCTAGATCAAGCAATTCCATATTGGTAGGTAAAAAAATAAAGCAACACAAATCAAAACCCAAAGCAACTGACCACACAAATACATACACTGCCATCAGAACTCCATTTACCTACTTTTCTTTGCACATGAATCACACTGCCAGCATGAACTGTGGACAATTAAAACAGTAGCTCCTACTGCAAAGAGGATCAAATCCTCTTAAACTTGCATATGGCCTTTTAATCTAAGTGCTCCGTACAGAGGACTTAGTTCTAGTGCTCACCCCACATGAATCAGCTCGAACTCTGTAACTGACCTCATTTGGCATCTGTCAGAAACTAAAAACAATAGCACCCAGCTGTTCACTTTGGTAAAACATACAATTGCATAAATAAATATAAAACTACACATTTAACTCTAATCCTTTGTAAACTCAGCACTACTCAGTGGCAAATATTCAATTGTTAGACTTTTTAGGTCTGGCATTTTAATAGCTTCTGAACAAACCCGTTTTGGTTCCAATTCCAGTCCCAAAGATTTTCTGCTATGTTTTCTCATTCTGTGCTAAGACTCTGTTGTGGCACATGGGATTCTTTTCTACCCTAAAATAGAGTCCTTTTCTCAGGGTGAAAGAGCATTTTCAATGTCACTTATCATCACTGAGAAAAGCATTCAGCAAGCTGTTTACCAGGGATTAGAAAAGGGACTTCAGCCCTTTATACCATTTCTTAAAAGCTGCAGTTCCTCTAACCTCCCTTGCTTCCTACCAGGAATGGTACTTGTCTTCATTGATTACAGGAAGCACTGGTTAAGAAAAAATGTCAATCAGTCCTCAAGGTCAGCTGATCAGAGTGCAGGAGTATGGGGGGATTTTCATTTTGGTTTAGTGACCCGGCAGCATCCAGAAGGCCTTGCGAGAGCAGCGGACGTGCAGTGGGCGTTACTACAGTGATGGCAATCACACCCCCACCCCTTGCCTTGAAACAGCCTCAGGGAGGGCAGGGACACGTCGCTGCGCACCAGGCGCTGGGAGGGGTGACCAGCTTGTGAAGCTGTGAGTACCACCCACACTGTGCTGCAGCAGCGGCTGTGGGAGCTTGTGTAGCAGGTGCAGAGGTTGTCACTCCTTGCTTGTTAAGACCCTCTCACTTATTGTCAGTGTCCCAGACCCCTGCAGAACATTGTCTCCTCCAAACAGAGAGCTTGTCACAAAAAGATTGCAGCTACTCAGACCAAGGTCCTGCCCTGAACCGTGTCTGTTCATGTTTCTGGCTGCAGGGAGTGCCAGAGGCTGCTGCTGCCAGGGGAGGGAGGCAGCATTCCACCTGCGTGAGGTGCAAGATCTGCTCAGCATGGTCAAGAAATTTAAGGAGGAGGTTGAGAGACTGAGATCTATCAGTGAGTGTGAAAAGGAGATTGACTGGTGGAGTAACTCAGTAGGGTTCTGACCAGAAAGGCCCCAGGGGGATACCCCCCAAAAGGTGATGGACTCTCTGTCCTGTTGGGCAGAGTGAGGAGACCTGGGACAGCCCCTGCCCTGTTGCTGTTGGGCAGAGTTAGGGGACCAAAAAGACGAGGAGGGTTGGAAGTAAGTCCTAGTTTGGTGTCACAGGCAACCCCTCTCCCTACCTGCCTTGCTTCCCCAGGTGCCCCTCCGTAATAGGTTTGAGGCCCTGGATCTTGAAGGGGAGGTAGATGAGGATGTAGTGGAAGGCCCAACTATGAGGTCACAAAGGAAGAGGCCATTGACTCCACAGCTCAAGACTGCCTCCGATAAAAGAGAAAGAAGGATAATTGTAGGAGGCGATTCCCTTCTGAGAGGAACAGAGGGCCCAATATGTAGAGTTGACCCTCATCATAGGGAAGTGTGCAGTCTACCTGGAGCCCGGATCAGGGACATCACCAGGGCACTTCCCAACCTGGTGCACTCAACAGACTACGACCCACTGCTGATCTTCCAGACAGGTGGGGAGGAAGCTGCATCCCGTAGTCTGAGGGGAATGAAGAAAGACTTCAAAGGACAGTTGGTGAAAGAGTCTGGGGAGCAAGCTATTTTTTTCCCTCCTTCCATTTTTGGATGATGATATGGGGCAGACTAGAAGAATCCAATCCATAAATGCTTGGCTATGAGAGTGGTGCTCCAGGCAGGGCTTTGGGTTCTTTGATAATGGCTGGTTGTATAAGACACCAGTCCAGACAGTAATACATGGGAAAGGTTTGTCTCACAGGGGTAAAAGGATGCTGGGGCAGGAATTAGCAGGGCTCATTTGGAGAGCATTAAAGTAGATTCCCAGGTGGACAGGGTTGTAGCTGGGCTTGCACCAGTGAGGCAGCACTCTAGAACTGATGAAGACCAGAAGGCCTCCCACCCCCCTAGGGTGAAATCAGAGTGCTCAGCTCGCTCCCTGAAATGCCTGCACACCAATGCACACAGCATGGGGAATCAGCAGGAGGAGTTAGAAACCTGTGTTCAGTCAGGAGACTGTGATCTGGTGGCAATTACAGAGACATGGTGGGACAGCTCACATGACTGGAATGTGGTCATGGATGACTATGTCCTTCTCAGGAAAGTCAGGCCAGCAAGAAGAGGTGGTGGAGTTGCTCTTTACGTGAGAGAGCAACTACAATGTATTGAGTACTGTCCAGGGCGGATGAGAAGCGAGTTGAGGGTCTGGGGGTGAGAATTAAGGGGCAGGCTGGCATGGGTGATACTGTTGTGGGTGTCTATTACAGGCCACCAGATCAGGATGAGGAAGGTGACGAGGCCTTCTACACACAGCTGAGAGTGGCCTCACAATTACAGGCCCTGGTTTTTGTGGGGGATTTTAACTACCCTGATATTTGCTGGAAGGACTACTCAGCCAGCCAGCCACTGTCCAGGAGGTTTCTCCAGTGCATTGATGAGAACTTCCAGATACAAATGGTGGATGAGCCAACTAGGAGAGGAGCCCTGCTGGATCTCATTCTCACTAACAAGGAGGGTCTAGTTGAAGCAGTAAAGGTTGAGGGGTGTATTGGCTGCAGCGACCATGAGATGGTGGAGTTCAGGATCTCATGTGGCAGGAACAGAATATCAAGCAGAATGGCAGCCCTGGACTTCAGTAGGGCCAACTTTGGCCTTTTCAAGCAATTGCTAGGGAAAATCCAATCAGACAGTGTACTTGAAGGTAAAGGGGGCCCAAGATAGTTGTTTAGCATTGATGGACTGCTTCTTCCAAGCTCAAGATCAGAGCATCCTGACATGTAGGAAGTCAAGGAAGGGAGCCAGAAGACCTGCTTGGTTAAAGAGGGAACTGCTGGGCAAACTCAAGTGGAAGAAGAGAGTCCACAGATCATGGAAGGAGGGGCTGGCCACTTGGGAAGAATATAAGGCTGTTGTCAGAGGATGTAGGGAGGCAACTAGGAAAGCTAAGGCCTCCTTAGAATTAAACCTTGCAAGAGGGGTCAAGGACAACAGAAAGAGCTTCTTCAAATTCATGGCAGATAAAACTGTAGGTTGGTGCCCTGAATGAGGTGGGTGCCCTGGTGACAGAAGATGTAGTCGATGGGATGGAGTCTAGTTGGAGGCCTGTATCTAGTGAAGTCCCTCAAGGGTTGGTACTGGGACCAGTAGTATTCAATATATTCATCAATTACTTGGATGAGAGGTGACCTCATTAATGGTTATAAATATGTAAAGAGTCAGTGTCACAAGGATGGAGCCAGGCAAGGGGCAATGGCTATAAACTGGAACACAGGAGATTCCATTAAAATCTGAGAAAAAACTTCTTCACAGTGAGGGTGCCAGAGCACTGGAACAGGCTGCCCAGGGAGATTATGGAGACTCCTTCTCTGGAGACATTCAAAATCCGCCTGGACACATTCCTGTGTAACCTTACCTGGGTGTTCCTGCTCCAGCAGGAGGATTGGACTAGATGATCTTTCGAGGTCCCTTCTGACCCCTCACACTCTGTGATTCTGTGTAATTCTGTGTGTTCCACTCCTGCCCTACTCCTTGGTAACTCACCTTAGAAGGAGACTTCATAGTTTCAGAAAGGAGACGGATGTTTCCCTCTGCAATAGAGGCAACAGACAACACTATCAAAATGTGCATTTTGGAGCTTTGAGAGAGGAGACTATATCAGAAGAAAAGAAAATATTAGAGAGGAGATAGTGAGGGGTGCCATGATTGTACTGAGGAGAAGAATACTTAACAGATGATCATACTGCTGAGGGAAGTGTTGGCCCTTCTTTGCAATGGCTGTACCTGGCCGCTTCTGACTGTAAAGGAATTAGATCACTCTATTGGTACTCAGACAGGTCCACAGAAAGAAGTCACATATTTCAAATAGTAGGAGAGGACTAAGGGTGTTGTACAAACAGGCTGGTGGTGGGAGAAATAAAAAAGGGCTGAGAGATTCATGGAGGGAAAGCTGCTAGGTAGAAGCATAGGAAGGAGCTCACTGCTGACCAGACATCAGAGATTGATGGGGCAAGACGGATGAGAAAGGGGGAAGCCAGTAACAAGGAACCAAGGTTTTAAAAGGGAGGAGAATTAATAAGGCCCTGAATGATAATTAAGAAGAAAATTAGGAATGATATGGCAAGCCCACAAAATGTACTTCAAAAAATAAATGGGTTAAGAGGCCAGTAGTAGGATAAAGGCAGGACTGAGGCAGAAAAGCCTTTGGTAAGAAATGGCAGAACAAAAAAAATCTAGAGCTCACCACTTACTCTTCAGGTTGGGGGGGGGGGAAAAAAAAAAAAATCAGAATTTCCTACATCTCCTGTCCTGTCCACAAATCTCTCTGAAACCACTGGTGACCTGTGCTGTTTATCATTAGTCCACATGGAGAATTGATATTAGCTGTTGCTAAACGCTATATACTCAGCTCCAGTAGCAGGAATTTGTTGATTCAGTTTAAGGGCACCAAATCTTCTGAAAAACTATGAAGTAATAATTCCTTAGTAATATATAATGGAAAAAATAGAGAGTGTTAAATTGCTTTTTCCCTATGTAGAAAATGATACACTAAAATGAATATTTATCTTCTAGTACACTTAAATAACATAACCACAATTGTAGAGATGAATGCTTCTGAAGACTGCAAAAGGCTAGAACCACTAAAGCAATCTCTGTTAAAATTATGTCATTGTACATCGTATTTTTCTATAGGGTTCCCACCAATGTATTGCACAGACTGGGCTCCCTCACTCTTCTGATACTGCTGTAGTATCTTGGCAAGTTTAATAAGTGGTGTCTTTATCTTTTCTATGTACACATACACATTTATTTTTAGTTAATAAGCTATTGTTATAGGGGAGTACAACATGATAAAACATTTATTTTACATATTAGAAGTTACGGATACCTACACTTGAAATATCTCTGCAACTAATTTCTGACATTACATATCAGATTTTATACTTTATTTTTAGTGTTCCTTGTGCAAAAATCAAATAAAATTTGAAGCACAAAAAGTGAAATAAAAATGTTATCTCCAGGTTCTGATAAAATCAAACGTTACTCATAAATGATTAAGAAATATTTTACTTGGGAAATCCCCCAAAATAATGAAGATAAATTGACATCATTAGTTTAATTTACCCATGCTGTTTTGATATATTTTTTTTAACCATGATGTGGCTAACAATATAAAATATCGAGTTATACTTTCATTATCCAACTTTGTTGTTGGATAATCAAAGTGGCACTGTGAGCACAGAGATACCCACAGAGTGGTTTCCCTAGCAACAGGGAACAGGAATGTGCTGACAACTTTCCATTCTTTCATGAAATTACTGGTAGCTCACAACCACATTCCGTAGATGAGAAACCTATTACACTTAGACTTGTTTAAAATGTTGCTGATGTTGTTTCCCAGACATATTTTCTTTCTCAAATCTTTAAGAAAACAGCCTTTGAGAAAGGTGACGTATCTGGTTGAAGATGCTTCAAGGGGCAAAATATTTCAGAAAAATTCTGGGTGATTTACTTGCAGAAAGTTGGACCTTGCCTAAGCTTCCAGCTTGGTGGTCAAAATTTCTGGAGCTGTCACGCATCACTTACTGAGGTTCTCCATGGCATAAGACTGACAGATCTGAAGGCACTCCACATTGGTCACAATGGAGACAAAGTGCATCAACTGTACTGAGCGAAATGCAAAGCTTGAACAAGTATTGTTCAAATTCCAGATGCATTGGCTTGGTCTCTGTGTCTCTTTAAAGACAACTCTGTAGTTTTTAAATCAGAGATGGCTTGCACAATGCCAGACTGGATTGAAAAATCCTCCTCACAAGGAAATAATTTTTTCTTTGTAAGGTATTAAGTTGTCCCAGTGAATTTTCCTTACCCTTTCTGTGTACATCTACAAAGGAGACAACACTTCCGTGTTGTATGTATCCATCTATTAAATTACGTTGTTCCCGTCACTGTTTCATGAGACCCTCACAACATCTAGGATCTAGAGAGGTCTTATCCTAAAGAATCTGCAGAAAATGGACACAAAACCAAAGTACTCATCAGAAACACTCATCTATTGCCAAACATTTCTTGCATTTTGCACTGCAAAACACAAACCTGATCTGTTGCATCTCCTGTGTGCTTACTTATGTTACTGATTCTAGATGCGGAAAGTAAATGCCATACAGCAGTATAATCTCCTGGGAAAAAATCTACAAATCATTAAAGAGTCTTCCCCTGAAACCACAGCCATCATGATCAAGTGCCTGACTAACTGCAAAAGGCAGTGCCTCTGCACTGCAGTCAAGATGCTCACCTGGAGTAAATTCACGGAGAGCCACTTGGACCTCAACCCAAATAAAACTGAGTTTGAAGTCAGTAGAAACAAATAAGGTTTTGATACCATTCCAGGAATTTAATCTCTTCTATTTGCTATTGTAAAAACAGAGTGCATTTTAAGTCAGCACAAATTAAAAAGGGAGGAAAGAATGATGAAGAAAGGCTATTCAAAAATGCGGTGTCATAATAGTAAGGATCACAGAATAAAATTCCTCCTTCCCTCATGGGATAGACTTTCCAATCTGGACCTGCCCCATACAGGTTTTGGCACCTCAATAACGAATATTCCTTAATTTCCTGTGCAATTGGAAGTGAGACATGCTTTTTAGGTAATTCAATATTTCAGATAAGCTGAATCATCTTCTGGAGAGGTCCTTCCCTTCAAACTCTCAGCAAACTGAGAAAGTCACTCATACAGATATATAGGTTCAATATTGCCACCACCATTACATGCCTTTCTAAACCTCCATAGAGCTAGAAACAATGTAGCTCATAGCATTTATGAAATTGATAAATGTTGAATTGTTTGCGTTTGTATCATTTTTATAGAGAGGCAGAATGTGAAGAGAAAGTAATATAAGAGACAAGAGAACAATTGCTGTGTTTGAATCCTAATTTAGTTCTGGAATCTGTTACCTTGAAAGTGGAAGCTGGTGGCATTCAAGGCAATTATCCCATCAACATATTATCTTCTCTGATTGTGACAGCAACACAATGATGGCATTACATTTGCAGGGCTGATCTCAGGATGACAGATGGCATCTCCATTTCATAATGTCCCCAAAGAGATTCAAAAACCAAATGAGTAGCTTTCAAAGAAGATAGTGTTAAAGAATAAAAAGTGATTATTATTCATACAATTTATACAGTGTTAAGCTGCAGTTCATAACAGCCAAAATTCACTTGAGCTCAATCTCAGTCCTTGAAATCCCTGAGTGACATCTTTATTTTTAAGATGAATAATGACCATGAGGAGCACCAATATCAGTGCAGCAAATCTGTGAAGGTGTAATAACAGCAAACTGAGATGTTTGCTCAGCCCCTTCTGCTCACCAGAAAATCTGCACTTACTGAAAGGCTTTTAAAATCTGTAATGCCTTGGGAAAAAAGCAAAGCATAAGAAGAACTAGTGGAGAAATAAATCTGAAAAATAATTATTAGGTTTTTTTGTAAGTTTAAGAAACGCTTAACCTCATTGCTGTAGAGTAACTATATCTTTTCTACCCATCCATTCCTTGGTACACTCAAGACTCTCCTGACTGAAATTGTCCCACATTTATTCAGTCATCTAAAGGAGATATCTGAATTAGAAATAGAATCTGCTTTCATTTCCTTGACAGCTAGTGGTGAGTGATATGCCCTTCAGCTGATACTGGTTTTCATTATTAAAAAGCTCCCTGAAATTAAAAATGCTTGTCGCAACCCTGTCTAATGTCATCTTCATTATTACGAAGTAGCACTGATAATTTTAAGCTAATTCAAAAGAAATTTAGAGCATGTAATCAATAGATTTTATGGGCAAAATCATTCTGTCTTCCAGAGCAGCCAGTAATGTTCAATAAATGCAGCCTATATCCCACTCAGTGATGACACAGAGAATCAGAGAAATTAGAAAACAATTATGACAAGTTATCAAATGAAGCGTCAGGGAAGAAATTATATTTTGAAAAAATATTTTCCATTAATTAAGGAAACACTTTTTATTAAGAACCTAAGAATCCACCTTAATTCATTCTTCATTTCACCTTCATTCTAGCTTATTCTTACCGAACCTCACAAAACACATTAACTTCTACTGGATTATTTGAGATGCCTTAGCAGCCTAGTAGCCAAGCAGTGATGTTGAAGCCATTCAGTTGGAAGCAGTAATAATCTAATGAAAATGTGTTTTCCATTGGACTTTCTAAAGGATACGGCTGTGTCGAGGGTTAAGATTGCGGGGTGACAATAAAACCCTGGCAGATGTATTGTTAACCCCCTCTTCCCCCCCACTTCCCCCTTTTGCCCCTCCCTCTCCCCCCTTCCACTCAGGACAGGCGATCGGAAGGGAAAAAGAAGAACAAAGAGAAGAGAGTTGGAAAAAATTAAAGATGTTTTACTAATGCTACTAATAAGAATAGAGAAAATAATACAAAATATACAAAACCAATCTTGAAAGTCTCAGCAACTGCAGAGCCAGCACCCAAAGTCCTGGATTAGACTCCACAGCCAACCAGAGCTGGATTCAGTCTGTCACTAGGCCTCAGTTCGCAGGGACGACTAGCAAGGTCCTCTCCTAATGTCGGCCATAGGGAAAAGGGACGAGATCCTCGTGATCTCCCATTTTATATGAAGTATTCACGTGAATGGTATGTTATACACAGTTGGTCAGTTGTTTCTCGTCGCCCCTCTCGCGAGATGTCCATCCATGCTTATCAATAAGTTTGCATTCCATTGCTAGATTTTACCAAAACATGTGTCTGGTTCTCCAGGAAAATGCAGTTAATATGAAGGCTTTAGCTGACAGGCAAAATTCACTGAAAGAGAAACAAAACCAGGACAGGCTGTGTTTGTTTAAAACTGAAGGAGTTCAGTAAAACGTAGCAGTGAGTAGCTAATAAGACACTCACTCATATGAATGGAGAAAAAAAGCATCATTATGACTCTGCAATTAATTTCTTTTTATATGCAAGAATATTTTTTTAAAAATAATCGTCCCATTGCCACATCTTATGTGAGTCCTACATCTCATCACATTTGACAACATATACTGAGAAAAACCTGTCAGTGGAAAACCATCAGAAAATGTAACTGGGCTGTGTCCCTGGATTACTTAACAGTTCTCTGCTGTATGAGCTATGAAGGTTTGATTACATTGATCTTGATCCTGAGTCAGCTGATGGGTTCCAGAAGCCACTTAATGTCCTGTGAAAAGAAATAGTACACGTCAAAGGAAGGGGATGGATGAGTGGATGGACGGACGGACGGATGGATGGATGGATGATAGCACCTCTGTGTGCGTATGCCCTTCCCATATTCCCAACAGTAAATATTCCTCTCAGAGCCCCAAACTGATCTTTTCCCTGAGATGAATATTCTGCATTTTCAGACCATGCTGGTAAGTTTCTACCCATCAACTTTCTTGAATACATAATGAACATACAATGGTATGTGGAACTACACAGCTGAGGTTTTGTATGCTTGTTGCTTTCATAAATAAGCTCTAAGCATTATTATTGTTATTTATTTTAACCTCGGTACATGTAAAAAAAAGGTACAAAAAAAGGGTAAACTGTCATGATTCTTTCTTGCCTTAAAATCTGTGGAGAAGTGTTTGGCTTGTTCTCCCCATTGACCCCCAAATAATAATACATAGAGAGTTACCAAGCTATGGTATGTTCACCACATACAGACACTAGTATATCTTTTAAAACCACTATATCATTGTGGAGAATTTTGGGCGTATGCTGTGAACAAGCCAGGGCTTGTTGTGGCTGTGGTGCACTAGGACCATGTGGAGATATACAGAAGCTGGTCTGCTCATATCATGAGCTTTGCTATAACTAAATTTGAAAACCTTTCTTTTTGTTGAAAAGTTGGGGTTTTTTACTAAGTACTATCAAATCCACATCCTTATTTAGATTGCTCTGAAGTTTGGACATACCTCCTAAGGCTGCAAAACTGTGTTTGTTAGTGTTTCAAATTGGTGGGAAGTTTCCTTCAGGGTGAGTTAGCCTTTCCTTCTTGGGGAAAAGGAGAGGGACTCCACTATCCTCCCCAGTCCTCTTCTTGTACTTTCCTCAAGCAGAGCTCCTCTTCCAAACTTTACCTGGCTACTCTGTCTTCTGCTGTTTCAAAACAGCAGAAAAAACCCAAGTGTTCAGTACCAGGTATCGAATCTATAGCAAAGATAGAATAATTATTCAGCTGAGTAAGCAGAACACATGGTACTGACCTGACATGAATTATGTTTCACACTTGACATTTTCTTCTATAACATTTGCATGAAACAAAAGATGTTTGCATGGGCTGAAATCCCAGACAATTTTTTGTTTCATTTGAGTCAGTGAGACCCACAAGAACACCTATGTTCCCAAATTGGGAACTTTCCACCATATCTACTCCTAAGGTTTCTGACAAAAAGGAATATGAGAGAAGGCTTCTGTAAGAAAAATATTGAAAACATGCCAGGCACATAATAAATAGCTGGAGAATCATAAAGCTTCAAAGAGTCAAATTATTAGTTGTGAACAGTGATGTACCTTCTTAACATTTACAAAGAATTTTCTCACACAAATAGATGATGTCTAATATCTCATTATCTTATTTTAAGACACAGTGCAGCTTTTCACAGTGTAATAAACATCTGAAGTACAGAATGTTTCCTCAGACTTCCACACCTCTAGTTGCCAGCTTATCCACTAATACAGTAAGCTATATTTAAGGATGACCAGAATTGCAATTACACAGAAAGGTGTGATATAAAAATCACAAGACTGAAGAATGTATCAGTTCCTCTGGATGTATTTCAATAGTACAATAAAAATGTGTTTTATGAAAAGTAATTGAAATATATATTTATAATTGCATGTTGAATCCTTCTTTAACATTTTTATTGTATTATTTCACTTCCATGTTTACTGAAAAAAATTGTGATTTTCCTTATGATAGACAAAGGATACAATTTTAAATGTATTTTTAATTGCCTAGAAAAACTAGCTTTGGTTTTGACAGATGTAGATTCCCTGCTGGTTGCCTGACCCTGGGAGACATATTTGAAATAAAATCATGTTCTGCTATACAAGGAACATCAGTCACATTCTTTTTATGCATGCTGCTAGAAAACGTTTTCTGTAGATTTATCATAATTTTGGTTCAAAGCCATTGTTTCTCTTCAGTTCTTACTTAGAGAATATTATTTATAAAGTAGTCTGTTAGTTTAGTTCATTTATCTAAAGAAAAAAAAATACTCCTATAGCTAGCTGCATGAAGCAAACTATTTTTACTAAAAGTGCATTTTAATAAAATGTTCATCAGGATATCTTCAGAGTTTTCAAGCAGGCTTTCAAAGCAGTGGTGTGTGAGACTTGATTAAATGCCTTTTATGTGCTACATGTCCATAGTGTTAAGGTCAATTGAATTGTCCTTAGCAAAAGCTGGCAACTCAGATGAAATTCAGTAGTATTTAAGCAACAGCTATTTGGGCATTGAAAGTTTACCAAATTCTGCTGGCTTTTTCCCCCGCTACAGGGATACGTAGCAAGACACAGTAAACAACCTGAACTAAAATCACCAAGCATTAAACAGAAGGAGATTAATATGCAGGACCTATTGCCAAACAACATTACTTACTCTGAGATAATCAATTAAACCTGACTACATGTTAGCACCTACAAGATGCAATGCAAGCCAATGCAGAAATATTAATCCAGGTTAGAAAAATCCGTATGCTACATTAACACTGCAATTATCCTAGCCTAACAAGCCTTGTTTCTGCACAATTGTAGTTAGCTTTTACAGCCCCGTGTCATTAGCATTTTGTTCCTATGCAGATTGGATACCCGACACTCAGCAATGTCTTGTACGGCTTGAACCCGCAAGCCTTAGTGTCAGCTGTCAGATAAGCTTCACTGGTCTCTGCTGTTCAATAGACACATCCAAAGCTTAGTATTTCTTCAAGGAAGGATTAGAAACAATGGACTGAACCAAAAGTCACTCTAAGTGGCAAAGAACAGATCCAGGTCAATAATGGGATTTTTAATGAATAGCCCTTTCATCTTTTAAGGAAACGTCTGCAGAAGGGGTTGCCCAAGTTTGTCACCATTATTTTCAGCAATGTTATAAGGCAGAGAACAGTAGAAGTGAACTAAGAATCCACACTGACACCTTGTGGACACAGAGCTAGCAAAGTATTTCTAAGGACTTGAACCCTGTTGTGTATTATTTAATCAAAGAGCTAAACTTCAATAGTACAGGGAAAGGGAGACCATTTTCTGAGACCTCTTAAACCAGACACTTTATGGCATGTACAAAGCCTGTGCACAATGGTGTTTCATGCAGTAAATATGAGAATCTGAATCTTCATAAAAACATGTGCTAAAATGATTTTAATATTTTTATTCCCAATGACCAAAATTGAAAACAAAACAAACAAATGAATAAACAAACACCTAGCACATTAGTATTTTAGAATACAGAAGTGATGTAGCTAGGAATGTAAAATCTATAGTTACATATAAATAATAAAAATCCCATATAAATTAACATATATATTGATGTGCAAAGTTTTCTGTTGCACAAACATTTGCAGAATAGCAGCCAAGCACCACTGATTGAATCAGACCTATTGTTAAATTAGGAAGTTTTTCTATTCCACCTATTATCTTAGAATAAAACAGAAATCTCAGAGTCATCTTGGGAAAAGCAAAAATTACTGTCTATAGAAAGCATATTTACAGAGTTTATTTTTAAAAATATTCCCAGGATCTGTTCCACAGACAGCACAGGAAAATGTCTTTCTTCCTGCTTTTGGAAGGAACAACATAAAGGGTAACATTTTTAATCTCGGCTTTAGGAAAAAGCAATAGTAATTCTCCCCTGTTTCTTCCAGTGCTTCTCAATGAAGCTCATTTTAGACAAGGTGTACAGACTACAGAGATGAAAGGAAGCTTAAACACTGTTTTCTGCAGGACATGCCCTTAAAGAATTGCCTCAGAGAATTATGAACACAGATTCCAGAAAGAAGTTGCTAGCAGGAGAAAACCACACATTGGTAGAGAACATGCCTCAGAGATAATTTTTAAGGGATGATGCTCAATACTGAGTCCAATAAGCCCTCTAATATGGTTCAGCTTTATAAGAATTGCCTCATTTTATGACTGTAGATGCAGAAAAATTTTATGAAGGAGAACATTCCAGGGAGGCGCCAATTTTTAGCATCACTGAAGGCTTCACTCCAAATGTAAGCATTTAATTAACTTTCAGCAACCCATTTTGGAAGCTGTGTGGTTCTGGTAATATTCATCTGGATCCCAAAAGACTGCTTTTGCCCAGGAGATTTGTATCAAATATGGGACTTGCTTTTTCCTTTTAAAGATATTTGCTCTTTACCTTGGTATTACCCAGGGGATCTGAGACAAAACTAGATCACTGTCTGTTTGCACCATATTTAGACTATGTTAATCCTATGCTTTTCTTTCTCCTGCATCATTCAGAAAAGATCCTTCCTATAATCTCCCTTTGACGTGTAATTTGTAGAATTTTGGGGTGGGAAGGGGCTTTTCCGATGAGATCACACATAGCTAGAGACCAGATTTAAGATGGTAGATCTGTCAGAGGCTTAGCCAATAGATCAGGCTCACCATCTCAGGCTTGACCCAATCATGACATTTGGTATTTGAAGTGTCAAATTTCCTTGCTATTCAGTTGAAAACTGAACTCTCTTATTCTCTTATTCTGGCACACTTCAAGTGTGGCTATGGTTTCTTATTGCTTAATTTAGCATTCTGTATCTGTGCTATGTCAGGACATGAAGATGGGATGTTCCAAGGATCTTTCTTGACTAAAGCTATATTACATGTTTACCTGTGGCTGACCAAAGCTGGACGGCAGGTGCTCTTCAGTTTCTTGTGCCTGTATTGATAAGAATCTCAGCTCTTCTCATGGTTAGCATCAGTTCATTTAGCATCGGTATGCATTGCTCCTGCTGAAAATAACAACAACAAAACCAAACAAACAGAAATGCAAAATACAAAAATACAAAAAAAAAAAAAAAAAGCACTTTTGGTTTTCAACCTCTCAACAATGTAGAATGAGAAAGGAATGGCAGCATTTAGCCTCAGATTATTGACTCATAGGGAAATAAAATTGTATGGTATTAAACACGGCAACCATTCAGTCCACTGGGGAAAAAGAATGTAGCACTTGTCTTCCACATACAGGAATTACAGCTGACAGGGATCTTCATTTTGCATCACACGGAAGGACAGATTTAGCTTGTGTGTATCATAAACCACAAACAAGTAATGAAGGTCTTCATTTATAAATGGATGAAATCACATTTCTTATTTATAGCTCTACAAAGAAAAATAGCGAACTAAGTTCTGCTCACAGTGATGCTTCTCTGCATTTAAAAGTGCAATGGAACAGATTTGGCTTCAGTTTATCTCAGTTTTTAATAATTTAAGAGCCTGTGCTGCAAATAATTAATCTTTGGACTCAACAGTTTTAAATACAACAATCTGGTCAATAATATGAAAGGATTCTGTGACTTCATGACTAAATCTAGCATTTTCTTCAGATTAAATTATAGAATCATACCACTGCAGCTGGTTTTGCAACCTCAAAAACACTTAATTAGAGGTCCTGTGTTTTGTATTTTTCCTTTTTTTCATTCTGAATGTTGCCTTTAAATTTCTAAACAAGTAGTTCTCTAAGTGCCATCTTGATCCTCGGAAAACTTAAACATTCACTAAACTTAAAGGACAAAAGCATTCCTATCTGGTCCAATGGGATTACTGCAGTATTTAAAGCTGGACACATGCTGAGAAATGGATATATGAGAAGATTAATTGAAATTATGGAAACAAAAGTAGCAACACTGAAAGGTTCAGTTAGGCCAAGATATTACCTCCAAAAGCAGATGACTAGGGAAGGGTAAGACAGTACAAGTAAGCTCCTCAGTATAATAACCCACCTTTCATCTACTGCAGTTCATTTATGGCAGTTTTCCCTGCCTCTTTCAACATTCCAGACATTCTGTTTTGTTTTGTTTTGTTTAATTTAAAAGATAGTTGTAGATATGAATAATCTGGTTCATTACAGTCTTTAAGGAATCCACAAATAAAACATTTAAAAAAAATGTATGGCACCACTATTACCTTTTTATGCTTTATTTTTCTTAGTTCATTAAAGATAAACATGAACATATAATATATATGAGACAGCAGAAATTGGATTTCTCTCTGAATTGTCATCTCTCACAATTTTTGGATTTATTTTAAAGTTATACTTTTATTTTTACAGAGGAGCCAATCTTCCATAGACTTCATAAACAAATAATTAAGCTTGAAATTGTGATGTTTCATGTGTGATAGCAAGTGTAAGCAGTATCTTTTCCAAGTGCTGCATACACTGAACACACAGAACAGCATCATATTTTGAAGTATATAACATGTCATCTATGTATAAAGAAATTCTGCTCATTCAACAATGATAACTGCATGGGAGCAGTGGTAATAAAAGAAGTGCTTCAGATTTCTGAATAGACCACTGACTGCCTGCTTCAGCCTTTCCCTGAACTTTAAGTCCTTCAGTCAAATCTCCTCCTTCACCATGTCTGATTTTCTAAACAGATGAGGCTACGGGTTATTTGAGAACTTATTTTCATAAAGCCCTTATTTTAAGGTAATACAGACCATCAGAGACAGAGGACACAGGAAGCTAAGGTAAGAACATCAAGAAGGTTGGAAAAGAGGTAGGTTTCCTCTGGCATTTTCCAGCACCCCTGCATTGGACATGAAGTATTTCCATTAAAAAGGTTATCTGTAAGAGTCTGGATCAGAAAAACAGCTGTAATTACATTGCTTCATTAGAGCAACCATCCTACATGAAGAAAATAAAACAAATAAATCCCCTTTCAGCCTTTTGCTGGTAGCAAAGCAGCAACAATGTGCTTGTGTTTGTGTGATTAATCTCAAACTCAGAAGTGACAGACAACCACCAGGGTTGTAAGGTTACCTGTGACCAAAGGCATAAGACTGAGGTTTTCATTTGCTTAGCAAGAAATATTTGCTAAGATACAAATGGGACTGAAATGCTTGCTTTTCCCTATTTAAACCTTATTTGGGGCCTAAACTAGTCTAAGGAGCTTGGATTTTCGAGACCCTCCATGCTTGGTTTGAAAGCATCCTGCAAATCTGCTGGCCTCTAATGCTAGAAAGCTAGTATTTAAAGAGATATCAGAAGTTTCAAAAATGAGATTATTGCAGTCATTCCGAACTTTGCGTACAAGTGAGCAGGCGTTTAAGAACAGTCATCCCTTCTGCCCCCTCAAAAAAAAGAAAAAAAAAGGTGGAGTAAACAACAGTAAATTTTAATGTATTTCACAAATATATTTCACAAGTTACAATGACAGTCTTTTTCAAAGAACAAGAAAGGTAGCATATCTATATAGTAACATACAGTTCCAGCCTCAGATTTCAGAAAAGATGAAATGCAAATCTGTGATATAAAATAGCTTAACATTTAATGGCAAGTCTCCACCTTCTTTGACAAGCAATGCATTCAATTAAATACTGGCTACAAAGTCAGCCAGCTAATTTATACTGAATGCATGGGAAAATATAAGGCAGTTTAAACAGTAAAAATCTCCAGATATAAACACAAACATAAACACAAAGGTGATACAGCTCATCTCAAAAGACATAGACACTAAGAAAGAAACCAAACAAACAAAAAGTAAGAAAGCACCTACAGACTAAGGAAAAAAATTATATCTAAGATATTATTGCCTTCCAGAAACTTTCAACAAATTCAGATTGATTTGAATCTTGAACACAGGATCTGCGAGAAGCAGTAAAGAGAAAACTTGCAATTTACAACCACGGTTGTTAGGAAAAGCTCTGTTTCTCAAAACATTGTTATGCATTGCCTGGGAAAAGAAAACCTGTGCCCTATTTTTTATTTTTCTTTTTTTAATTAAATTTGACAGAATAGAAATAGAAAACCACAACACAATGCAAGCCAGTCTCTCCTTTAAATATCTTAGAAGAGGAAAGGATGACTTACAATAATTCCAATGTGGTTTTAGAGCTTATTAAAAGCTTACAAGGAACAGCAGAGGCTCATTAGACCATGAAATAACATGTCAGATTCTTTAGAAAAATCTATTTCTTAAATCCTCCTGTTTCTAAATCATAACGTAAAATTTCACTTCAGTGAATTAAGATGGTGAGCAGCCCTGATTGAGATCCTAACAAATATAATTGGCCTTTTTTCATTCAGTCTGATTCTAATATTTTTTATTTGTGACATATACCCAGATAAATTAAATCTTTCAGGAGTGAAACAGACATTTGCTAGTGTGCTGCGGCTGTCGAGATGTGGTTAATTTGTACACTCCAGGACATCTTGGTATTCAATACCATTAAAGATCATGCTCAGTTACAAAGGTAATCAGCCAGGGGGGTTGTCTACTTCTTGCTTTGGGTGGGGCGGGTTCCCTCTCGATCATGCAGTTTGGTGCTTTTGTGTTTTGGGTTTGTGGTTTGGGGCCGGGGGAGGGAAGGGTGGTTTCTGTGCACGCTGTGGCAGGGGTGACAGGAGAGTTCTAACGTGACCTGAGGGCGGGATTTCACTTGTCCCTTCAGGGGCGGGAGAGGCTGTCAGGGCACGACTGCCATGTGCTGGGAGCACTGCCTGGGCCAGGTTGCACTGTGTGCCCAGCGCTTTTGTTGGTTCTTTCATAACTGTTGTTAATACTACTTGTCCATTTTTTCCTTTGCTGCTCTGTTAAACTGTTCTTATCCCAACCCACAAGTATTGCCTTTGTTTCCTAATTTTCCTCCTACTCCCACCGAGTATGGACATCATTTTATCTGCCAGCAGAGGCAGTGTTTGGGGGATGCTGGGACTAAACTATGAAATACCAGGTTCATTCTCCCAGGAAGAAACATTAAATCTTACATAAGCACTTTAAACTACATTATTATGTTACTATTGCTGATATCCTCACTTCAAGTTAATCAGATGTTTAAGAACTGTAGAAGCTGAACCTACGGGGCAGGTTCTTTATCGAACAAGTGATCAGCAGAGTACGTGGGGAAAAATATTAGTCTGAAACACCTTTGCAGCCTATGAAATCTTCCAGGGATTGATGTGGGCTGGTGTCAATTGATTATTTCCAAAGGTATTTGTGCAAAGTAGCTTTAATATTAATTTTTGGATACTGAAGCATTGGACAGTGAAGAGAAAAAGAGTTTTAACTAGAATTTTTACCTCCGTAGGTCTTTCTGAGGCAAAGAGAAGCCTAGCAATCTTATGGATTCCTTTGCCAACTCAGAACACAGAGGCTGGGTTCAGACGTTCTGATTCAGCTCCAAATCACCACACTTCTGCTGGGTGAGTTTTATAGCAATCATGCAGACAAAGGGATAAAGTCTAGCTTGGTCTTCGTTGCAGGAGCACTGTACCTCTGGTTTTGTCACAGACCTTCTGAACTGCCAACCCCTTCATGATCTCTCTCTCTGTTCCCATAAAAAGTTTCCACGGCAACTCTGGAAATGTGCCTGAAACTCTGAGATAAGCCTTTTCTCTGACTTTCTCCTAGCTATGTGATTCCCTTCATAAGATCAGAAATTCAGCTCTTCTAATGCTAGCATAATTAGGAGTAGTATGGCCTTTCTGATAACTGGAAACAGACCATAGTTAAGGAAGTTGAAAAAACTCCTTGGCAATAGCCAAAACATTAGTAAATTCTCACATTCTGTGGTTTCTTGTCTTCAGATATACCGTTCCATTTTTTATATCCAGGAATGCAGCTTCTGTGGATGAACAAAGCTCACTTGTCTTCTGGTTTGAACTGACTCTGGGGCCCTTCTTTACTAAATTAGGCAGAAACTTCAGAAGTTCACAGCTTGCAGCCTAAAGCTAATTTATGCTAAGAGAGTTATGCTAATCAGGTTCTATGTGACCACTTTGTAAGTGAGTTCTATAAGAATCAGTCTACCAAATAGTTCAAGAAGCTAAGGCCTCAACATAGTCTAAGACAGTCTATATTTCCCAACACTTTCTTATGCTAAAGCTATTAGTTTTATTATTTCATGTCAATTATTTACTACAGAGACAGTAACACAGGAAGGAAAAGGAATTTGGCTCTAGATCCACATAAAATCCTGAAATAAGATATTGCCAGACATCAGAGTCTTCTCTGCAAGAGTATGACCCAAAGTATCTTCAGCCAGCAGCCATGTTACACTCAGTAGGTGCTTCTCCTTCCCTACCTCCACTAAGGAAAATAGGTATTAAGCATTTGTTTCAGGGGATAGCTGAGTAATTCAGGAATAAATTATTGAGCACAGGTTGCCTTTGAAGAGCCTTTCTACCAGAAGGTTCCAACACCAGTCTTGAATCAATGATTGTACAGCCACCTTCTGAAGGAAGAAAGGAAGTTCCAATAGGAAGTAGAAATCTCTTTAAATGCTTTCAAATTGGAAAAGTTGGTCCACTATTATTTTTTAAAGCAGTCATTCAACAAATTATTATTTTGGAAACATGCAGAATGCATGTGACATTAGCAATCTCAGGATATCACCCAATATAAAATGTATATATATTCATTGCTTAAATTGAAACACCTACAGTTCTTTCACTGGTATATAGGGAGCCTAGACACCTAGATCTGAGAGATGGCTTCTAACCTCAAAGCCAGGCACCTAATTTGTATTCATATGCATCCTTTATTATATTTTGCCCTTCAGCCCAAACTTTACCTTCTTCCCCTGACAAGAGACAGTTTTATCTTCTTTGCATGTATTCCTTATGGGGGCAGGAGGGAAGAGAGAGAACACTTGGCAAAAGGAAGGATTACAAAGGCTGTTTAACTTATGTCCTATCCTTTATGAATGAAATTAGCAGTGGCAAATGCAGATGCTCAAGTCGCTGAGACAGCTTCCAGAAGAAATAATTTTACAGTCAAAGTTATTTTTGTAGCCTGGACATACATACAGACATTTCATAATTTCCTCCATAATTTCCAAACTAACACTCTACCGTCCAAACTAGAATTAAGGCTGAGAACATACATCAATAATTAAGCAGTTTAAAATTACAACTGGAAAAATTGGAACTTATCTGAAAATGGAGAACCTAGGAAACTGGAAATTATTTTGAAAGGTGCCATTGCTCATGGCCAGAGTGTGGCAGTGAATGCCAAAATAATTGCCTAATTTTCAGCTATTTTGCAATAGCAAAAGTAATTTCAGATTCTCTTGACATGTGGTAAAAGCACACACATAATCAGAATCCACTCTATGATTTTCATAATTGCACACATTTCATTTGAAGGACCATAGGTCTTAACATAAAAATGTATGTACCTACACCTAGCAAGCACAAAGCTTTAGTTCATAATAGAGACCCCATGCTATAAACTATGCTGTTCAGAGGACTTCTGCAGCACCACATTTTTCCCCAGTCTCTGTACTCTTTGCCTTCCCCCTGTGACATTTCCCTCTCTTTGAGCTTTTCACCAGTCTTCTCAGAACCACCACTTGCCACAAGGTCTCAGTTTGACTCTAATCACTGGAAGTTTTGTCAGGAGTTTCAGTTTTGACAGGGTCATGTTCCTAAACTTTATTTGATATTCAGACAGCCTTAGAGGATCTCAGAGGCTTTATCCTTCAATGTAAGCATGATTTGCCATTCACAGGCTCTTGTCTTACACCATTACCCTTCACTTAGTCATTACCATGTAGCACTTAATATTATACCTCTTCTTCAAATGCAATATTTTATCTGTGATCATGGAGGCTTAAATTAATTTGATTTTACTTTACATTTCAACAGAACAAGACTGTAAGCATGATCACCTATGAGGTCCAACAAAGAAGGCATCAAAATGCTGACTGAGAGGTGGTTACTAGATATAAGCCACTTACTTAACCCACTCTAAAATGATCACTAGTATTCACGTGATCACACCTTTATTAGTATTCACAAAATATGCACACTTAGGAAATGAGGGTTTTATACCTTCAGGTTACTAAGTCGCCTATATGCACAAAATATTGCCTCAGTGTTAAAGCTAGAGAAATTACTAAATGAGGGAGAGTGTAAGTAAATTCAGGAAAAATCTGATTGTGATGTATGTCCCATAACATACTTACCTAACCTCTTTCACTTTAAGCAAAAAGATGATTGCAAAGAAGTTAGTATTTTGGTAGGTGAATTTCTCAGTTCTGTGGGGAATTCAAAACCGAAACACCCAGACAAACAAAAAACCTCCTGATATAATTATGTTATTTTAATTAGGTTAAGCACTACACATTTCATTAAAATAAATGGGAGAAGGACAGCTCTGTCCTGGGACAGAGGGATAAGGGCAGATAGATATTCAAAATCTAGTTGATGTCAGCCTTGTAATTTAATGTAAACAAGCTTTGACTACTGGTCAGCAGAAAGTATAGGAAACCTAAACAGTTTTTGCTTTCAGCTTGCAAAAGGAACAAATAAGTGAAATCACACACAATAGGAAGTATTCTTTGTAAAGCAAGGTGCTGCACTGCCTACTGAGACATTACCTATCATATGTTTACACTCCCTGAGGATTCAGACTCCTGAAGACTGATTTTCCCAGTAAAGACTTATTCAGCTTATTCCATGTCCTTCTGCCTGCCCTCAAGGTCCTGCACTCCAGCATCTCATAATCACTGCAGGCAAGGTTGCCTTTGATCTTCACAGCCCCAGTGAGTCCCTCCTTGCTGGTGAGTATGAGGTCCAGCAGAGCACATCTCCTCACTGGCTTCTCTATGACTTGGAAGATGAAGTTATCATCAATGCACTTCAGGAACCTCCTCGATAGCTTATGTTTTGCTCTGTTGTCCCTCCAGAAAATATCAGGGCAGTTGAGGTTACCTATAAGGACCAGGGCCTGCAAACATGAGGCTATTGCTATCAGTCTGTAGAGGACCTCATCCATTTCTTAGTCAGGTGGCCTGCAGCAGACACCCTGTCCTTTCCTAACACATAAGCTCTTAGTTGGCTCATCATCCGACCTCCATACAAAGGACACCCACCTCCCCCAGTCTTTCCATACTGTCCTTCCTCAGGAGCCTGTATCCTGCCTATATCCCAGTCCGGTACTCATGGGAGCCATTCCACCGTGTCTTGGTTGGTAACTGTGATGGATGCACTTGGACACCCTCACCAACCAAACCATCCATAGTTAGATACAGGCTCCAAAGGAGGTAAAGGCCTGAGCTGCAGCCAGGCCAAGAACTTCTTTCAGAAAAGCCAAAAGGAAGCAAAATGGCACACTGAGCACTGATAAGTTGTGGATACAAGGAGTCTCATGCATACATTTCCCACTGTATGCAATTTGACTGTGAGCCAACCACTTTATTCCATAAGTATGACAGCCTGGGTGAGCCTACTTCGAGCTCTCTCTGCTAACCAAGATGGCTATATAGCAATGATCTTACTGATCACTGGATGAGCCAAATTTAAGTTTCATATAAACATTTAGCTTAAGTAAATGCATATTAAATAGAATCAATCACTTAGAACTATAAGGTCATGTGATTTTTAATATACTGTCTGCCTCACATTACTTAATAAGCTAAATCTGCTGAAATCTGAGGCTGTGTGCTGTAAAGTTCTGCTCATGTTCATCAAACTTGGAAACAAAAGCAGCTGCAAACCATTATGGACACCTGTAAAATATGACCTGTTTTGCACTTCGCTGAAGGCTGGCACAAAGTGGTTATGGACTGTAAACAGTATCTACAGCTAAAAAAACAAAGGTCTGTTTGAGGTCAGTGCAAGAATCTAAAGAGAAGTAAGAAGACCCCAGACTCAAATATTGCTATTGGACTGAATCATGGTATGAGGTGCGGTGTGACAGCTTTGAAGAGCCCCCCCACATCCTTTGCGAAACAAAGCAATATGTTATGCCTTAAACATCTGGTTTTTGCAACTTTGGACAGAAAAGATAGGTGGCTGTGGAGGCAGACAATCTGTCTTCTCTTTCCCAAGGTTTCTGTGAAATGAATGCATAAACTTTTGAGACAGAGACAATTAACAGTGTTGTTGTCCAGGCCTCCTGATCTGATTGGGAAGATCAAAGATGCACCTGGCAGACTATGAACTACTAGGAGAAACCACAAACCCACAGCTACTCCCAATAGACAAAACAACTCACTTCTGGTCAGTACTGCAACCATTCCTCTAATTTGTCAACCTCTGACTGATTTCCAGAAAGATCTTCTTAAATAGCATGTAGAGCGAGCAGAGGGAAAAGCCGCCCCTCTCCTCTCTTGCATGCAAATGGACTGGGTTATGAAACTGCTGCGTAGCATTAACAAAGTTTTTAATGCATCCACCCCCACTCCAGAGGACGTTGTCCTGTAGAGTTATATCTTATTTTCATTCTGATATCTTAATCTCTTTTCTTTTCCTCTCTTTCTCTCTTCCTAACCTTATTTCTGGGCATATAAGAGTAATATTGTTGTGGGTTCTGCTGTCTAAGTCTTCCTAAGTTTCATGATATAATTACAAACTTTTGTCAAGTCACTATTCGCTGTAGTTTGTAATTCCACTGAATACTTTTAGTAAATTCATGACTGAACTGGACCTCCCAGGTGATTGTCTGTTGTCACTTTCTGCAAGGGTATAAAACCCCAGTGATTTCTGTGCTTGACTGGGACCTCTGCAAAGACACCCATCTTGAGCCCACACTGCCGCTATACTACTCCATTAAATTATTTCTATGAACTTTGATGCCTGAGAGTTTTCTTTGAGAGACCTAGGATCCAGACTCATTACCAATGAACTTTGATTCCTGAAAGCTTGCTTCAAGAGACCTAGGATACATACTTTGAAACAACCTGACACCAGGCTCCTAGAGGAGAGGTTATCAGGTTGAAAGGCAGAAGGATGAAACTTTGAAATCCTAACCAAGTGATATAACAATGAGGTGTGCACATATAATCGTTTGGCCATAAATACATATGATTCCTTACCCCTTTTGCCTTACCGTCTGTGTCTCTTAGACATGAACCATTGATCAAGTTAGGGGCTGTTTGGATCCAGATGCACTTAAACTCCTCTTACAGAAGGAGTTTAGAATGCAAGGGTGTCCATCCTGAACCTTGTGACTCAATGGGAGGGCCTCTCTCTGCTCTTTTGCATCTCCTGTCCCCACAGAAATCACTCTAAAAAAAGTCTTACCCAATGCTGCATGAAATATTTCCTCCATGTAGTAAATAATAGAGTGAACCTTGCCATGAAACTCTGTTAAGCCGCACTTCAAGAAGTGATCTAAACACTGCTTTCTGGCAAGCAGCACCCGAAATCACTCATCCACAACTATTCCAAAAAGAGATCATAGACCTGTGACTGCATACAGTTCTAGAATTTATCATGCTTATTCCACATCCTGTGTACATTTTTATACAGTCAGTTTCGAGAGGCATTCCAGAACCCTAGTGGCCTGGAGAGAGTTGGGGGGATTTCTCCATAATGGAGCGCTGTGGACACTTCTTTACCTTCATTCTCTCAGTCCCCAAGGTCAGGAGGTTGGAGCCAGCGCAGCCAGAGCAGCAGCGGCACATCTTGAGGTGCAGGGCGGGTCTGGGAGGTTCCTTTGCCAGGGGTACCCTGTGAGAGCAGTGCGACGCTACAGCACACGGCAGCTCTTGTGACAGCGGCTGACGCGGCGTGGGCGTTGCCAGGGTAACAACAATCACAGCCCCGCCCCCAGCCCTGAAACAGCCTCAGGGGGGGCAGGGACACGTCGCTGCCCACCAGGCGCTGGGAGGTGAGACCAGCGTGTGAAGCTGTGAGTGCCACCCACACTGCGCTGCAGCAGCGGCTGTGGGAGCTCGTGCGGCAGGTGCAGAGGTTCTGTCCCTCCTTGCTCCACAGACCTTCTCACCTGTTGGCAGTCTCCCAGACCGCAGCTTACCATGGTCTCGTCCAGATAGAGAGCTTGTCCCAAAAACGCTGTGGGGACCCAGACGGAGGCCTTGCCCTGATCTGTGTCAGTTCAGGTCTCTGGCTGCAGGGAGTGCCAGAGGCTGCTGCTGCCAGGGCAGGGAGGCAGCATTCCACCTGCGTGAGGTGTGAGCAGGTGTGAGATCTGCTCAGCATGGTGGTGGAACTCAAGGAGGAGGTTGAGAGACTGAGGACCATCAGGGAGTGTGAGAAGGAGACCGACTGGTGGAGAAACTACCTGAAATTCCGGCCAGAAAGGTGCCAGGGAGATATCCCCCAAAAGGTAATGGACCCCCTGCCCTGTCAGGCAGAGTGGGGAGACCTGGGACAGCCCCTGCCCTGTTGCTGTTGGGCAGAGTTAGGGGACCAAAAAGACGAGGAGGGTTGGAAGTAAGTCCTAGTTTGGTGTCGCAGGCAACCCCCCTCCCTACCTGCCTTGCTTCCCCAGGTGCCCCTCTGTAATAGGTTTGAGGGCCTGGATCTTGAAGGAGAGGTAGATGAGGATGTGGTGCAAGGCCCAACTATGAGGTCACAAAGGAAGAGGCCGTTGACTCCACAGCTCAAGACTGCCTCAAATAAGAGAGAAAGAAGGATAATTGTAGGAGGTGATTCCCTTCTGAGAGGAACAGAGGGCCCAATATGCAGAGCTGACCTTCATCATAGGGAAGTGTGCAGTCTGCCTGGAGCCCGGATCAGGGACATCACCGGGGCACTCCCCAACCTGGTGCACTCAACAGACTATGACCTGCTACTGATCTTCCAGACAGGTGGGGGGAAAGTTTCATCCCATAGTCCGAGGGGAATGAAGAAAGACTCGAGGGACCTGGGATGGTTGGTGAACGAGTCTGGGGCACAAGTGATTTTCTCTTCCGTCCTTCCATTTTCGGGTGTTGATGTGGGAGGGAACAGAAGAATCCAGTCCATAAATGCTTGACTAGGAGACTGGTGCTCCAGACAGGGACTTGGGTTCTTTGATAATGGCTGGTTTTACAGGACACCAATCCAGACAGTAATACATGGGAAAGGTTTATCTCACAGGGGTAAAAGGACACTGGGGCAGGAATTAGCAGGGAGAGCTTCAAACAAGATTCAAAGGGGATGAGGTTGTAGCTGGGCTTGCAGCAGTGGGGCCTCACTCTAGTATTGATGAAGACCGGAGGGCTCCCAACCCCCTACGGTGAAATCGGTGTGCTCAGCTCACTCCCTGAGATGCCTGTACACCAATGCATGCACATGGGGAATAAGCAGGAGGAGTTAGTAACCTTTGTTTGGTCAGAAGATTATGATCTGGTGGCAATTACAGAGACATGGTGAGACAGCTCACATGACTGGAATGTGGTCATGCATGGCTATGTCCTTCTCAGGAAAGATAGGCCAGCAAGAAGAGGTGGTGGAGTTGCTCTTTACATGAGAAAGCAACTATGATTTATTGAGTACCGTCCAGGAGCGGATGAGGAGCAAGTTGAGAGTGGGCGGGTGAGTGGCAATTAAGGGGCAGACTGGCATGGGTGATGATGGTGAATGAGCCAACTAGGAGAGGAACATTGATGGATCTCATTCTCACCAACAAGGAAGGTCTGGTTGAAGCCATAAATGTTGAGAGCTGCCTTGGTTGCAGCGACCATGAGATGGTGGAGTTCAGGATTTCCTGTGGCAGGAACAGAATACTAAGCAGAATCACAACCCTGAACTTCAGTAGGGCCAACTTTGGCTTTTTCAAGCAATTGCTAGGGGAAATCCCATGGGATTCAAGTACCCAAGGGTATTTGAAGGTAAAGGGGCCTAAGATAGTTGTTTTTTAATGTTCAAGAACTGCTTTTTCCAAGCTCAAGATCAAAGTATCCCAACAGGTAGGAAGTGAAGAAAGGAAGCCAGGAGACCTTTTTGGTAAGATTGAGGGATGTATTGGCTGCAGCGACCATGAGATGGTGGAGTTCAGGATCTCATGTGGCAGGAACAGAATACCAAGCAGAATAGCAGCCCTGGACTTCAGTAGGGCCAACTTTGGCCTTTTCAAGCAATTGCTAGGGAAAATCCAATCGGACAGTGTACTTGAAGGTAAAGGGGCCCAAGATAGTTGTTTAGCATTGATGGACTGCTTCTTCCAAGCTCAAGATCAGAGCATCCTGACATGTAGGAAGTCAAGGAAGGGAGCCGGAAGACCTGCTTGGTTAAAGAGGGAACTGCTGGGCAAACTCAAGTGGAAGAAGAGAGTCCACAGATCATGGAAGGAGGGGCTGGCCACTTGGGAAGAATATAAGGTTGTTGTCAGAGGATGTAGAGAGTCAACTAGGAAAGCTAAGGCCTCCTTAGAATTAAACCTTGCAAGAGGGGTCAAGGACAACAGAAAGAGCTTCTTCAAATTCATGTCAGACAAAACTAACACTAGAGGCAATGCAGGCGGGTGCCCTGAATGAGGTGGGTGCCCTGGTGACAGAAGATGTGGTCGATGGGATGGAGTCTAGTTGGAGGCCTGTATCTAGTGGAGTCCCTCAAGGATTGGTACTGGGACCAGTAGTATTCAATATATTCATCAGTGATTTGGATGAGGGAATAGAATGCACTGTCAGCAAGTTTGCTGATGACACTAAGCTGGAAGGAGTCTCTGACATGCCAGAAGGCTGTGCTGCCATCCAGTGGGACCTGGACAGGCTGGAGAGTTGGGCGGGGAAAAATTTAATGAAATATAACGAGGGCAAGTGTAGAGTCTTGCATCTGGGTAGGAACAACCCCAGGTTCCAGTATAAGTTGTGGTACGACTGTTTGGAGAGCAGCATAGGGAAAAAGGAGCTGTGGGTCCTGGTGGACAGCAGGATGGCCGTGAGCCAGCACTGTGCCCTGGTGGCCAGGAAGGCCAATGGCGTCCTGAGGTGTATTAGAAGGGGGGTGGTTAGCAGGTCCAGAGAGGTTCTCCTCCTCCTCTACTCAGCCCTGGTGAGACCACATCTGGAATATTGTGTCCAGTTCTCGGCCCCTCAGCTGAAGGACAGGGAGCTGCTGGAGAGAGTCCAGCACAGGGCAACAAAGATGATTAAGAGTGTGGAGCATCTCCCTTATGAGGAAAGGCTGAGGGAGCTGGGTCTCTTTAGCTTGGACAAGAGGTGACTGAGGGGTGACCTCATTAATGTTTATAAATACGTAAAGGGTGAGTGTCACAAGGATGGAGCCAGGCTCTTCTCAGTGACAACCTATGATAGGACAAGAGGCAATGGGTACAAACTGGAACATAGGAGGTTCCATTTAAATATGAGAAGAAATATCTTCACAGTGAGGGTAACAGAACACTGGAACATGCTGCTCAGGGAGGTCCCTTGCTCTGGAGACATTCAAAACCTGCCTGGACACATTTCTGTGTAACCTCATCTAGGTGTTCCTGTTCCGGCAGGGGGATTGGACTAGATGATCTTTTGAGGTCCCTTCCAATCCCTAACATTCTGTGATTCTTTGATACATGCAAGTGCTGGACGTGACCCCACTTAAGACCCATTTTGTTGATTTTGTGATCCCTGCCTATAAAATCACCCTTTGCCATTTGCTCATCACTCTCACAGGACTGCGATTTACTCTCTCCATGCTCCCTCCTTATGATGTCAGCCATCCTATTAGTGAATATAGCTTTGTCCTGCTTATTGAGATGAATGCCACCTCTCACAAGCAGATGATCTGCAAACAGAGACCAATGGTCACAAAACCCTAAGCCATCTCACCAGTTCTGCAGCCATTTACTGACCTGTCATATTAGTGCCTTTCTCCTTACACTCTTGCCCCTCACTGGCAGAATTGATGAAAACACCACCTGGGTCCCCTGTGTCCTTGACTACCACCTCGAGAGCTCTGTAGTCACTTTTGATACTGTCTGGGTTTCCCCTGGCAGTATCATTTGTGCCCTCACAGAATAACAGCAGGGGGTTGAGTCAGAGGGGCAGGTGACCTTCAGCAGTCTCTCCACAACATCCCATAACCTGGACCCTGCCCAGACTCTGAATGATTGGTTGGGTCAACACATGGGTGCCTGTGTCTCCTGCAGCAGGAAGGCACCTGTTAACATGACTCATTGCTTCTTTCTGATAGTCTTGCATGGTTTAGTGTTAGGTGGGTCAGGTTCTTTGCTTTTAGGCACATCTGGATTCCCTTCAACTTTGAGGGCAGTCAAATCTATTTTGCAGTTGTAAGCCCTTAGGTGGGGCAGGATCCTTTCTCTTGGTGTCAGAAGTCATCAGCCTCCACCCTTCTCCTTCTCCAAAGTTTTCACTTCAGTGATGAGGTTAAACACTGCCTGCTTCTCACTATTCAAACCTGTTTTAACTGGCATTAAATTCAATTAATTTTTCTCAAATCAAATCTGTTTTGCCCATGATGGTAATCGGTAACTAATCTTTGCCTTTAGCTCAACCCAAAAGCTTTCTTACCCATTTTGTCCACACGATCTATTGAGGAGGAGAAGTGAGAGAGCAGCTGGGTGGGTGTCTGGCAGCCAGACAAGGTCGACCCACCACAATGGTACCTGCAGAAATTGAATCTGATCATCTTTCTTTTCTTCTCATTACTTCAAAGTCAAAACAAGTTCACACAAGGAAGGGGGAATTTATCAAATACAGAGCTGGCCTGTCAGCACCTAGGTGTAATTCGCATTTGCAGTTTTTCACCAGTGATACCTTATAGGTGACAAGATGCAAATGTTTTAAGCTTAATTTCCACCTCTGGATCAAGTTTGTAAATCCTGGAATTTCAGGTCTGACAGTCAAGTTACTCACTGCAAAATGAGAGGATCTTGTTGTCACCTCAGCTCTCCAGACCCTGCATAGGTCAACTCCACAGTTCACACTGTGTGTCTGAGGGTGTTGTCCAATTATTTCTGGAATACTGTCAGACTTCCTGGGGAGCCTGTTCCAGTGCTCCACCACCCTCTGGGTGAAGAACCTTTTCCTAATGTCCAACCTAAACCTCCTCTGGCACATCTTCCTGCCATTCCCTCAGGTTCTGTCACTGGTCACTAAAGAGAAGAGTTCAGCATCTGTCCCTCCTCCTCCCCTTGTAAGGAAGCTGTAGATCTTGATGAGATCTCCCCTCAGTCTCCTCTTCTCCAGGCTGAACAAAACAAGTGACTTTAGTCGCTCCTCATCCGGCTTCCCCTCCAAACCCTTCACCGACTTTGTAGCCCTCTTCTGGACATTGTCCAGTAGCTTTCTTTCCTGTGGCACCCAGAACTGCACACTGTGTTCCAAGTGAGGCCGCACCAGTGCAGAGCAGAGCAGGACAATCATCTCCCTCATCTGGCTGGCAATGCTGTGCTTGGTACACCCAGGACATGGACAATATACTCAGGTGAGATTAACTGTATCTTGAACCAAGAGGTACCCATTAGACATCATCACTGGGAATAGGCACTCTGAAAATATCAGATCATCCATTGAATCGCTGTTGGCATTTTCAAGCACTCTTGCACCTGTTGAGAGAACATTTTCAGGGAAAAATTACATCTTGTCTAAGACTGAAAGCAGACTGTTGAACTGCAGTGCAAAATTGGTGATCAATTTTAAACCACACTCCATTAACTCAAAAAGATGTCTTAATAAATTGAATCTGAAGAAGGAGAGAGCTGCTCCACACTAGACACACCCCACACAACTGTGATTTCTATAGGAAGTGGCAGTTACCTCTACAATAAATGAACTAAACCCCCGTAGACCCCATTAGCTGTCAAACAAGAAAGAAAGCTGTTATCCTGTGGCTCATCTTTTGCATGAAACTTACCAGCAGACGCCAGTCTTACACCAGAAAAATATAGTTGCGACGAGCTGGTAACTATTTTGGGTAAGATTTAAAGCATTATTTTTTATTCAAATTGGTAGATTTGAATGTAAGGTAAATAAAATCTTGAATAATCGTTAACAAAGTATTCCAAATTCTTCAAAGATAACTTGGAACACGTGGGTTGTTTTGTTTGTTTGTTTCCTCTATTGCTATTATAATTATTAGCTACTGCATCTCCAGGCCCACCACTATACAGTTCCTCTGCTCACTGCAGCTGAACCAGCTGTGGGAGAAACTCAGTAGGAAGCAACTCCCAGCTGGACGCATACCTGAGCTAATTTCTATCATTAAATAATTATATTCCAGTGTATAGAATGCCTTTATTTGCATGTGAACAGCCAATAGTATCAAATCTGCCTGGAATCTAAAAACAACTATAAATATATCATTATGCTTTAAAGAGACTTACTGCTATATATATAAATGCAGAATTTAGTTAGAGACATACCAGAGGATAAATGTAATATAGGAAATAAACAACATTGAACTTCAACTCCATATACTATCAAGACAGACAGAGAGAGACATTTATCTGGGAAACATCATTTTGCACCCAAGCTGGAGTCAGGCTCTAAAGTGCCCTTTGAAGGAGTTTTCACTATTTTTGATTGAGCATAGAAAGCCCAGCTCACTAACTTGGGAATTTTTGTGCTATGTTTCTAAAATGAGACAATTCACATTTTCCTTTTGTCACCATCAGTAAAGTGATCTCTTCATCCACTTCTGTTTGGTAGATACCCTTGGGAGGAAACAAGGCAATTTGTAATAAATTTTCAGACCAATTTTTTAAAAGAAGACATGAATTAATTTTGAATAAGGCTAGAGCAGCCAAGGAATGCTTGACAAAGAGACTAGATATCCAGGGGTGGAACTCAACCACTCAGTCAATCTGCAGCTTTTTGAAGCCATCCTTATTCAAGAAAACACTTTAAACAAACTTCAATTAATTAAGTATGTGAATTACATATCAGTGAAATACACACTGAAACACCTTTGTAATTCTAATACATTGCTACTTTGTGATTCAAAGGTTTCTTTTCTTTATAAATAAAAATATAAGAATTCTTATATGGAATAAAATTTATACAGCTGATGCTGGATGCTGCATCATTAGGGAGTTTTGAGATAATCTCATTCAGCTTAAAGAACATGGCACAAAACACGTGGTGTTCTTAATCAGAAGAGTACTTTCATAACCTAATTTTCAAATTACATTGTGCATATTTACCATGGATTAATTTATTTCCCTGGGAAATTTAGTTTAAGCTTTTTCAAAATTGAAATAGGATAAATAGACATGTGACAGTTTTGTTGTTTTGTTTTGGTTTGGTTTTTTTGTGGGTTTGGTTTTGTTGTTTTTTTTGGTTGGTTGGTTTGGTTTTGGTTTTATTTTTGTTTTGTTGTTGTTTGTTTGTTTTGTTAAAATTGAAAGTTAATCTTTCAGTGATTTAATCTTGGAGAAATTTCTAACTAAGCAATAGTATATGAAGATGACTAGTGCAAAATGCCCATAACGAGAACGTGTGTAGATATAGCACACTTGGTGAAAACTTACTTGAAAATAACTTGATACAGTTATGTGGTATTCTATTAAATTACACACACAATGAATAGTATCAATTTCTCTTTCTTAACGGAAGTTATTGTTCAAGTGACAGTTTGTGCTCAGGGGTCTTCTTGATGCAAACTGTATACGGGATGGCAAATTAGTATCAATCTAATTAAAAAAAAAAAAAAACAAACTCATGCAACACACACACAAAATAGTATTATTCCTTTGCTTAATCAACCCAGCAAAATTATCTTCATTTCAAAATTTTGTGTTATAACAATTAGCTCTGTGGTGGGAGAGAGACTCAGTGTAAATTGCAAAAACAGCAGAGCTATAGCAATTTACATCTGGATTTATCCTAGCTGAAGATTCAGCTTTCGGTGTCAAGATGGCAGCTTGCTGCATTTAAGTACCGTAATCTTCCCAATGTCCTCAGATACTTGTACATATTTGTACGGTGATACATTTGAAACTCCTTCTTTCCATATTAAATATGCAAGTTGCAGAATTTGGCCTCTGAGATGTAACAGCTCATGTTTTGAGCCATAAAAAGTAATTACAGAGAGAGAAAATAAATACTCTTGGTACAGGGATATTCATGGAAATTTTTACCAAAAGTGCAGTCAGCATGTTGGCAACCATAATCTGCTCCTTTATATTTTGAATGCACGTGATTATATATGAGAAGGTATAGCTTACAACTGATAAATCATAACATCAATGATACACTATATTAATTTTATGCCGTTTGGTCTAAAGCAATCATAAATACAATTACAACATTAGTTTCACTGAATAAAACAAGATTTAGAGCAGGGAGCTAAAAAATTTTATTTCTTTAGGGTTTGATTAACATAAGTAGCATCTCCTGTGATATGCATAAACTTTTGCAAATTTGGTCAGTGAGGAATGTGGTACAGGGAACAGGTTTCATGAGCAGAGTTGATTAATGTTAACATGGTCACATTAGGAGACTAATTTGATATCATTCTGGTCGTGGAACATAGTAATTTCAATAGCTTAGGCATTTAATTATTGCTTTCTTTTATTCCTTCCCTATTTAATGACATTTCTATACATTCTGCACAAGCCAATGTTTTGTCCAGGCCAAAACCATTCAATTTGGATCACAGGCACACAAATTAAAAAAACAAAAACAAACAAAAAACCCCAAAACAAAACAAAACAAAATACACACAAAAAACAACATCTAAGCATAGTAATTGTGCTTAGAAATTTTGTTGAGCCCTGCGGGATTGTACTGTTCCTAATAGAAGGCCCTACACCCTATCACAGCATATTGCAATAATGGTCAGTGGCAAAACTCCCATTAACTGCAGAACTAAAGTGTCACCATCAAACATAAACCAACTACAAGCAGTAATAAAATAGAAGGAATAACTTATGCACTTTTACACAGAAGAAAGAACAAATGCTAGATGGAGATATTGCAGTTTGCTTCTAAATAGGCATACAGGTATAAAAAAAACCTTTAAAAAACCTATTAGAGATCTCCCATGTCTGTGCTGGGAAGAAGAAATTTTACAAATAGGAAAAATTCTTGAACCAGACTAAAGACATACACAATTAGTCAAGGTATACTTGCTTTGTTTGCTATTCCTTTGTTAAAATTCAGTTCTTCAGTAAATGAAAATTTTACTTTTAATGACTAGAAAGAAAGAAAAATTGCAACCCTGCTTCATGTCCACTGAAGAGTCAGCTAGACCACAAGGGGTTTTTTAATTCCAAGCACTGGGGTGAAGGGTTATGTGAGGTAACCAGCAGAGAACACTTGGTCATAGAATAGTTTGGGTTTGAAAGGGACCTTTAAAGGTCATCTCATCTAACCCCCCTGGAATGAGCAGGGGCACCTGCTCCAACTAGATCAGGTTGTTCAGACCCCCATCCAACCTGACCTTGAATGTCTCCAGTGATGGGGTATCTACCACCACTCTGGGCAACCTGTCTTAGCGTTTCACCACCCTCAACGTAAAAAATTTCTTCCTCGCAATAATATCTAATCTAAACCTCCCTTCTTTTAGTTTAAAAATGTTTCCCCTTGTCCTGTTGCAACAGGCCTTGCTAAAAAGTTGGTCCCCATCAAACTCTGATGAACAGACTCACCCTCAGCTCAGTTCACAAGGTAAGTGTTGACTGGCTGTATGTACATCAGCCACTGTAGTAACCCTCTCTGTCAGGGATGTGAAGTGGAACTGGGTCAAGCCTGCTAGCCGTGAGTAAAGCTGGAGGAAGGCTTGAGCTAGCAAAACTCCCAGATTCAAAGAAGAACCTTCTTTTCTTTGCCTCTGGCTTTCATCCTCGCTGCAACAGATATGTAGGTACAACTTTTACAAGGGGCATGAAAGCACCATACGTATTTTTCAAAACACTAAAATTAGAACAAAAAGATGTAGTACACTATATTCCACAATATTCAGGGTAGCAGGAGTAGCCCTGAATAATTCTCCTGGGTTTTCTTAATTATGTCTTTGGAGGATATACAATTTAAATGTGCAGCATAAATGTAGACCCTCTCAAATTCTGTTGACTTCAATGACTCACATTTCCAGGTGTCTTCCCTTTATTGAAAAGTTCTACCAGTTGTGTTTGATTCAACTCAGGTTTTGAATTGTTGACTTCATGTCAACAAAGGTGTGGTAAAAAGACTCAGACATGTCTCTAAAAGTTGAATTTCAGTAAAAAGAAATCTAACATCCTAAACTGTTTCTGAGGAAATGAAGTCAGAGAACTAACCTTCAGCCTGCTGAGTATCACATAGTATTTTCCCTTCTGCATCGTGCTTCTCAAAACAGTTTTATTCTCATTAGAGAAAGAATCTGAAACACAATTTAACATAGTATTTTTCTCACAGATCTGTGAACATATACATTTTATGTATTTTATTATTAGAGATGTACTTATATGCACCTACTATCTAATATTTAATCTTTAAGTCCATTAATTACTATTATCATAATGAAAATAATTCAGAAATACTCAGATTAACTTCCTAGAACAAATTTGATTGTTTTCCCCAGAACAAAATATATGATTCATATGTGACAATATGTAGTGTCAGATTTTTATTTCAGTCTCAAAAAGTTTTACATTCATTTTTAATATGTGAAAAAAGGAATGTTGCTTAAATTTGCAATTAAATAATAGCATGCAATCAAACCTAAGCTTTAGAATAGTAATTCTGAATTCTAACATCACCATAATTTCATGGCAAATCAGTATAATACAAGTGAATCCAGAAAAATCTCACAGAAAAAGCATAAGAACATGAACTAAAGAAAAAAATTATTTTCAAGTAGTCCTGCTGTATATAGAGAGATAATATCATATTGTTTAAAACAATTATATACTGATGTTTAAAAATCATAAACCAGAGCTGTAGTTGTGTGAGGGACCTGTCCAATGACTATGAAAGTTCAGGCAACATGGAAATGCTGAATAGAAGTGTTTGGAAGAGAAAGAAGCACTCAAGAAACAGCAGGAACCATGAAAGCCTTTCTGAAAGCAGATTTGAGCTTTGCTATACATGCACCAGGGCTATCTGCTTTTTGTCATACCTCAGCACTGTTGTCACTGTTGTTGACAGAATAGCAGGTCTATAAGCTTTTGACTCCCCTTTCGCTTATAAAAATGAGGTGGCTACAGCTCATTTAGATATTACAATGTATTCCATATCCCACAATCACCACAGTACACAGGCTTAACACATCTCTTTTCTTACTGGCGAGATGACTTGTTCTCACTAATAATATTGTACAGGTTTTCCTACTTTGTGAAAAATGCAGGGCCATTGTATTACCAGGATTACTAGGAGATACCAACTGGGAAAATCATCAGTCATATTTGCTGCCCTGCTGAATATAAGCCAAGCAGCTGTATTTTAATAGATGCCTGATTACTATTAACTTTTTAAAAGCTGCTTTTTTTCTTTTTTTTTCTTTATTTCTTTTGTTTTGTTTTGTTTTGTTTTATACATAGCGTGTGCAGATTGTTCTAATATGGCCCAGTTACAACACAGAGCTGTGTAATCGGTCATAAATGTTCATCATCTGAGGATTTTTTGCAATAAGACTTTTTTGGGCAAACCTGTACTGCAAATCTCAGGGTCAATGACATTAGACACCATTGCAGGGACCACAGTGCATCGTATGTAACCTCATTGTGAACTGGTAAGAAAGACCTTTCCCAATCTGAACCAGCTGAAATTAGACCTCTGGTTTCTCTGGCTGTGGAAGATAAAAAAGGCTACTAGGCACGGTATCCCTTTCTGAGACTCTGTCTTCCCAAAGTGCTGTTCCTAAAGTACAATAGGCCTGATGTCATCAGCAGTCATGTGGACTTTAGACTAGACCTCTGCCTACTTTTTCAAAAAAACTGGAATTGCTGATTCTTCTGCTTTGGTTTGGTTTCTAACTGGTGCTTCCTTAATTTTTCAGACTGCAAGTTTCTTCTACAATTACTATTTCAGTAACGGTTTCATGTTGTTTTCTGACTAATGCTACATGTATCAACTGTGTATTGATGTGCAGTTCAGCCTTATATACACCTTGCCTTGGAGCATAAGGTTGCACAGTCTCCAACAGCTGCACTTCCAAATGTGACAAATACACATGATTTTAAGCAAGAGGCTGGCTACATAAAGTTTCTTCATAACCAGGTATGTAAGAATACACACCTCAGGTCCAGGGTGATAGCGGAGACTACCAGTGCCACAAGCAACTAGTTTTGGCCTAGTAATTATTTGGTTAAATGTTTATGATTTCAGCTACGTTAACATAAATTTCTTGGCTTTGATAACGAGATGTGTGCACTTTTTGCCCACAGAAGACTTTAAGCATAAGGAACAATCTGCATACCTGATTATCACAGGTTGGAACAGCTAAAGTTGTTCATCTTGGATGCTAAGGAAAGCAATGAGGAATAAATTCAAGACATCTATATGTTATCTATTTTGCAGTAAATCTCTAAGGACAAATTATAATTTAATATAAAATATGTTTCATAATTTGGTTGCCGTAGTAATGCAAAGCTGCTAAATACTTTTTCAGGTCTGATGTTAATGAAGAATCCACAAAGACAAACCAAACCGCTTGAACTCATTTTATGTCTGAGACCATTTTTTGTTGGCAAGATAGACTGCAAATCACTATAATAATAATTGTAGCACTTTAAAATTCAATATGCAGTAGATTGCTTGGCAAGGATGAAGGGGAAGCCAAGTTCAGAAGATAATTGCTGTTATTTTTTTCTCACCTGCTTTGCTCTAAGCAGTATTATAACAGAGGTAGTTAGTTTGTAATAACATTTAAAATCATATGAATTTTTTTTAACTTTCTGTCATAAAATACAAGAGCCCTTTTATGCTTCACTTCAGATAATGTCTCACAAGTTTCATTCTGGTTTGATTATTGGGTCTTAGCCTTAAAATACTTTTTAGTCCTTTCCTGGTATATCATCACCATGAATGGGACTAACTCAAAGAGTAACAGCTACCTGGAGGGACTGTGATAGTTTTAAATCTTGTTAAATAATGACTCAAAGCTAAGTATGTAACTGCAGTTTGCTTTGTTCATTGTGTGACCTCCAGCTGCTCAGCACTGTATAGCATTTTTTTTTAATTTCAGGACACAGAACAACATTCATCCCATGAACTTTACCCTTCTTGAGTATCGATTTGCAGGGCATGTGGGTAGAAACCTAGAAAAGAGGAAGCAACTAATAACTTAAATTCAGCAATATTCAAAAGACAATTATTGAAAAAAATTTCAACAGGTACCATAGTGTCAAATCTAACATATTTGCCAAAAGTGAAAAAATTACTGAAGTGAGGTTTAGCTCAGTGAAGATGAATTCTAAGATGAGGAAATCATGTAAATGAAAATTCAAGGGAACAGCTAAAATAGTAAACTCCGTTGCAAAGAGACAGCCAGTGTCTAGCCACAAATATGTTCTTCATATTCTCTGCATCACATCTGTACTATATTAAATGAAACATCACCGGACAATAGTTTTGTTTATGCTAAAACCTGTCATTCAGAACATATAACCATTTTCTAACTATAGTATTTTTTCTCTATTCAGATCTCAAAAACTAACAAGGGCACAAAACCAACTCTATATCTGAAGTTCCAACTAGTGGAAAAATTAAATCAAAACACATCATTCAAAAATAAAAATCCTAAATTAGAGAACTAACTGAAATAGAAAAAGCGAGGGTTCACCTTTGCTGTGTCTGTTGGAACAAAGCTTACTTTTTGAAGCATGGCCTGCAATACCCATCTTACTTTCACACTTGGAAATGATTAGTGCTGCAACATCTTGGATGAAACTCTGGCTTGAACTAAAAACATGGCAAATTGCTGCTGGGGTCCATGTTTCACTTCAGATGTTATAACTACTATTAAACTACACCAAATAGACTTAAGTCAAACTCTCAATGTAAAAGCCTATGTAAGAAGCACACTCAAAGCCTCTGTCCAAGCTTGACCCAAAAGCTGTCAATGTTGGTGGGATTTTCTGCCTTTATAGCATTGGATTTTGGATCGGACACTCGAATAGCTATGCAATTAAGTTGTACTATGTCAAAGTAAAATGCTTACTCTGTAAACATGCAGAACCTTATTCACAGAAATAATTCAAATAAACATGTTTTGTGTAAACAGATAAAATTTTAAAATAACCTTAATTTAGATTCAGGCAAAAAGGGATGGTACTGCTATTATCTATGCTGATATATACAAGTCTAGGATTTATCATTTGTGACAGAGACATGGGAAGAAAAGAGTAAGGACTAATCATCACATTATTCCATTATACTTTCTCAGTGAAACTATAAGCCCAGCATACCTCTCACAAAAGTCAGAAGAGTCAGTTTTCAGCTAGGACTAAAACGCATACTTATGCCTATTGCATTGATTAACACATCAGCATAATATTACTGCAGCAGTGCGTCCTACAACAACATGTATCCCTGCAGGTACAGAGAAATATACACATTCAAATCTTGCATTCTTCTCTACCCACTATGCTCTTTTGTATTTTGCATTAAAGTCATGTATAAATTAAGCTTAGATCTCAACCTCAGCTGGCAAATAAGCATGACACAGCTGCTTGCTTACTTCCCCCTCCCCTCTGTAAGGGATGGAAAGGAGAATTGGAAAAAAAAAAAAAAAGAAAAAAAAAAGAAGTAAAACTCATGTGTTGAGATACAGTTCAATAGGACAATAAAGGAAACTTATAACAACAACAATAATAATATAATATACAAAACAAGTTATGCACAGTTGCTTTCCTACAGGCTAATCTCTCCAGCCTGTCCCTGAGCAGTGATTCCCTGGCTAACATTTTTCCTAGTTTATATACTGAGCATTTTGTCATATGATATAGAATATCCCTTTGGACAGTTTGGATCATCTGTCCTGGCCCTGTCCCCTCCCAGCTTCTTGTGTATCTCCAACTTTCTCACTGAACAGTTCTTGACTTGGTATACACATTGCTTAGCAACAACCAAGGCATCAGTGTATTATCAACATTCTTTTCATACTAAATCCAAAACACAGCACTAGACCAGCTACTAGGAAGAAAATTAATTCTATCCCAGCCAAAACCAGGACAATCTTGTGTTCCTTTTGATTCCATTTTTAACCTTCTCAGGTACAACATTTGGATATAAGTTTGCTGTGCTATGTAAATAAAATTGCAAATACAAAGAAACAGCCATAAAAAAGATTTTCAGCATTCCAAAATGTCTCCTTCATAACCTTCACACAAAAGTTTTCAGGAATTTCAGAATTATGGAAATTGTGCTAATATTGTTTTTTTTTCATACTTAGATTCAAAGCTGCTAAGATCTTACTCAAAGAGTAGGGCTTTTCTGAGAGAGACCATTCCCTCATCTAACATAATTGTTTCTATGTTACTACTAGTATTTAGCTTTATTAGACAATATGCAGAGCATTGAAATATTTCTGAATAATGTCTGTTTATGAAGTTCATTACTCATAGTAATTTTGCCAATGTTTTGTGAAAATCTTGTACAGAATTGGCAAATGAATAGTTGCCTTTCTGTTCTTCTGTACACTTTCATTTTTGGTTGTAAAGAAAGTTACAGGGGAGTTTTCCTTGATACATGTATATTCTTTTTTGTCCAGTAGAAATATTAAACATAGAATCCTTTTATTCTGTATCTTAGTCTAAAGAGTATAGGTAGACAACTCTCATAGATTGACAAGATTCAGGTTACTAAAAAAACCTGTACTCTTAAACATCTTAGTCTTCAAAACTCAAGTTGAAGAGTGATGCCAACAGTAAAACATTAACCTTTTAGAAGCCACAGTCTTTGGAAAGACTTAATTAATGCCTGCTAGGATTTTTCATTCTAAAATTCTAAAAATATATGACAGATACATTGAGATGTTGTCCCTACTGAAAAAAGTCCACCACAGAATATGTTTCTATGTTCACACACAGCAGTATGAGGGAAAAAAACATTTTCCAGATCTCTAAAAATATATCCTTTCCACTGGGGGAAAACAAAACAAAACAAAACAAAACAAAACAAACAAACAAACAAACAAACGGTAAAAAATATTTTGCATTGTTATAAGATCTGGAAATATTTAAGAACAATCAAATTAGCATGGTGTATAGTTTTGAGAATTTAAAATTAGGTAAGTCAGATTAGTCCTTGTAGAATTTGGAGCTTGACATAAACAGGACGTGTAGTTGAAAGTTTTCAAAAGTACTTCAGTGCTTGTATATAATACACGCCATTGACTTCCAGTGAAACTTAGATCTCAAGTATCTCATTTACTACTGTGAAACTAAATTTCATTTCTGAAGTCACATGAGCATTTTTACATAGTTTTATCCCCTTAATGTGGGCTGTTTGAGTCATGCTGTGGAAACAGACCAATGTAAATCCTTGAAACACAGTCTTGGATTTCAGCAATAAAATATTAGTATATTACTTTATAACCACAAAGAATATATATTTATATAAAAGGAGAAATCTAAGTACACACAAATATAAAAATCAAAATAACATTCCCAGAGCGCATTTAAAGTAAGGATTGAAGGTAAAGTTACATTGGATATACATACAATTAGTCAGATTCAAGAAATATACTCAGCCCAAATTCATTGCTTGAAAATAAAATTATTGGGATTTCCAGACAATGGCTGTGAATTATAACCAGCACTTCCATGCATTATAATTAATAATCTTGAGGCTTTTTTTCAACAAGTACAGGTTCCTTTGTAGTGTTCATACGTGGCAGTCTTTCAAAAGGCCAACCAAAGTTGACTTATATGTGTAAAAATATTCTCAATACATGTGGTAACCAGAATACACTTTACAATGAACAGTGGGACTGTCAGTCACATGGAGGCAAGAATTAAGTCTGTTTTAATTAATATATAGGGAGGAAATGACTAGGGAGAAACCTGGAGGGAAAAACAAACAAACAAAACCAAACAAACCAGCCAACCATGAGCCTCCAAAGAGTAACTTGGGAGAAGCACAAAACAGCTCATCCTTTTTTATTCCTACTTTTAACCTTCTGGATTCTGAAAGTAATATTTAAACATTAGATCCTGAAATGATCATATAGAAATTATCTCTTTTAAATTAACCGTAGGAATATGGAAGTCAATATATACCCACATTGAACAAGAGATACGGTTGATATGCATACAGGCCAACACTTGCAGGAATAAGAAAGATAGCATTCTGCACAATCCAGAGTTTGCATCAAAAGAATTAGATAAAAACAAATGAAAAAAATTCAGGAGAAGTAAATGAGAGAGTGAGAATAGAGAGGAAAGAACCCAGATATCTGTGTCCCAAAAATTTACTAATGACTGTGCTGATTTACCTGTAAATTGGGGAAATTATCTCACTGTGAAGTCTACAGTCTCTATTCAACAGTTTCAGACACTCAGATATGCAAAATCACTTTTAACTTTCTTGGCACAAAGTTTTTCAAATGTACAAGATTTTTATTTTATATTTTTATTTTTGCCCTTGTCTTAAATTCCCATTACATTCAAATGGGTTAATAAAAATATCGATTATGACTTCCACATAAATCTAAGAATCAAAAGGAAAAGTACTAGGACATCAAAATATTTGATGACAGTTCATTTGCTAGTATTTGTACAAATACAACCACTGAAAACTTGTGCATTACTTAAGATTCACAGTATTACAAGTTGCAAGAGGCTAAGGGCAAACACTGTGTAACTTTAGCTAATTTAATTGACAGAGGCTCATTATTAGTTCAGTAGCTAGATCTGTTAATTCTGAGAGGACAGTACAAAAGGAATATCTATATATTAGCCACACAATCCAAAAGACTGCAATTCCTTAAAAAAAAGAATGTATTTTACTAGCAAAGGAAAGTCAGTGCTGGGCAAAAAGCAGAATTTTTTCTGCACTATACTGGAGGCCGGGGAGATGAAAGGAATCAGGAGACAATAGAAATGGCTGATTTTGCTAATAACCATCCCAGACACTAGATGGGGTTGGACACCAAAACATGAATACTGCTTTCAAAATTTACTTTTGCAGCTAAGAATCTGTCTGATATTATACGTAAGTTATGAACTGGGGCCAATTTCTAAGTTCCCTGTGATTCCCAGTTTCTTTGTATTCATATCTAGAAATATTCTAAGTTGGTAAAAATGTACATTTTTCCTCCTTTTTTTTCTTTTTTTTTTTTTTTTTTAGTACACAGCCTCTACTTCATTCATTCCACACACAAAGGAAGAGGTTAAATAAAAAGTTTGCCGACTTCCAACAACAACTCACCACAAAATACTAAAAAGAGCTCCTCCATTTCAGTTAGACCACATTGCCTAGTACTTATGCTTGAGGCTTTTTCTGACCAAAACCAGTATCATCTCAAGCCAGTGTTTTTACACTTGAAACTTAAGGAAGCTTTAAAGAAAGCAGACTAGAAAGCTGTATTCGTGGCTGTTTAGGCAGAATGTGAGGCTTGTCACATGGAGGTATGGGTTAATCTACTAACTTTTTTTGAGAAGTACAAAGGGTGTTTAAAGAAAAATTTTGAAACATGGTAGCAGGCCAGCTCCTTGTGGCAGGGTCTTGAGATTTCTTTGTGGATGTTTTCCTTGATTCCTCTGAATATTTGGTATACCAGCTCAAGCAAACAACTCATAGTACAAGACTCCACTGCGCTCCATTGCCAATGTACTTCCAGAGCTGTATGAGGGAACGGGAAAGAGAAGGTGGCTCCCCTTTGGGAAAGGTCCAAGTGGAGAATTCAGGGGAAAAGCACAGGACTTTGTCTGATCCTATGGTAATTGTTTTAAATCTAAGCCTGTCTGCTTGAAGTTGGAAAAAACAGATGAGCTGAAACAAAGTTCGAGAACAACTGTGTGAAGTATGTCACCTTGCATCCAAAATCTCAAAACCCCCTTTCTCTCTGAAATTGTCTACATCCACAATAGACTATAATAGATTGGTGCAACACCTTTAGAGCAGTGGATCTTGGATCTCTCTGCACACATCGTGCAGAAATAACATCAAGCACTGCTGACATGAAAAAGTATGAAAATTATTTCCAACATAATTTTAGTATGCGTGCAGGTAGGATAGTTATCACAACATAAATTATTTGGAATTTAAATATTTTTTGCTTATATTCATCCTGAACAAGATACTGACTAGTGTCTGACGTCCAATGGCCTAAAACAAAAGCAGAGAACTGAGCTAATTATTTCGATAAATTAAATCTCTGTTCAGATGTTCAGCACAACAGTCACTGCAATGTTGCCAGTGATCCACGCCACATCCCATATAGAAAATATACAAATTCTTGTCAGCAGAAGCAGCTTGTGCAGCTGTTTCTCCCCCAGGCAGCCATCCACACACCTCAGATGTGCCATATAGGTGGGATCGTATAGGCAACAACAGAGAAAGTGGTCTAGATTAAAAATCACACTGAGAAGCACCCAAGGAAGATGTTTTCCATAAACAAGCTCTGCAGCCAAAAAAGTCAACATTTATTAAATTCTGTGGGAAAAACTCAGGATATGCTGTTTTAACAGACGTCACATGTAAACAGAGCAGATCATTAAAATCGTTCCAGCGTAACCTCTTGGACCGTAAAAAACATGAAATGTATTTTATTGCTGAGAAGAGTGAGAAGACAGACAGATAATAAGCTGGCAGCTTCAGAAGCAACAAAGCAGTTTGCCACTGCAGTATGGCTTAATTTTCAAAGGGAGATTTGCAAGGAAATCTTGACAAATTATTTGCCTTAAACAGAGCTCATCTGAATCACATCATGGCAAACTAGGAAGAAAAAAAAAAAAAAAAAATTTAAAAAAAGAGACATACAAAGGAATTTTACTCTGTGATATGCTTTACCCCTCAAACAGCAGAATTTGACATTTTTTTCTATTTCAGAAAACAAGTTAACATTCATCTGTTTTCACCCCTGCTATGCATTTCCAAGTTTACATCAGCTTTCCAAGCAGGAATAAACCTCGGGGAAGAGTGAAACACCTAAATATAGAATTGTATGTGAAAATAATTAGTACTAAGAGAGAAAGTAGAAAGTATATTCTTTTCCCAAGTGTCTGCATTAGAAAATATTTTAATATTTCCTTTTCCTAGTTCCATTCAGACTGTCATTCTTTGGATTGTTGTAATGTATTATCTTCAGTAATGATTCAAACACATATTAATGGTGTTTTTCCCAAACAGATAGACTTGGAGGGTTTCCTAACCCTCCTAAATGTGGTGGATTTTTGTTTGTTTGTGGTTTGGAGTTTTTTGTTGTTGTTGGTTTTGGTTTTGCTTGTTTCTTTTGGGTTTTAGTTTGGTTCTTTATTTGCTAAGGGAGTTAGTATTCTCCATCTGCTGTTCCTAAAAACTACATTTTTACCCTTTTTGTGTGCTTGCAAGTATTGGGACTCTGTCTCTTAAAAGATGGAGAAAAAGAACCAGCACAGATAGATAGTTAAGAACTCCTGTTTAAATCCTACTCCAGAAAAAACATTTTTTAAAAAGGAGTTGGATGCCACTTAAAAAAATTCAACCTTATTTTTAACAAACTATTCACTGGTAAAGCAGTTCCTAGAGCCTCTTATTGGTAGTTTAATATATATGTGAAAACACAGCAAGAACTGAACTCATGATTATTCAGCATGAAAGATCAACCTTGGAAAGTTTTCATATATAGCACTGCAGTTTTTCACAGCTTTAAACATCAACAACAACAATATAAGTATGACCTCAAATTGAAAGGCATTATGTTTTTTTCAAAGGAGAGCTTCTGCTGTTCTCAGTGCTACTTGTTTCCCATTCCCCCATGGAGGTCAGGGTAACACCCAGTTTTCAGATTCATAAATATTCCATTTTGTTTGCATTTTTCAAAAGCTCTTTGCACCATCTGGCATAGTTGCATCAGCTTGACTGGAAGGCCTATGTGTGTTAGTAATCTTCAGTTATCACTCATTACTGGAAGTAGCTTGCCTTACTTTCAGCCTGCTAAATGATGTTGCTTGCCCACAGCTTTCTTCCTCTGAGATTACAGTTTTCTGAAAACTGTATTTATTTATTTGCTGTTATTGAAAGTGAGTTAATGTGGTCTCAAAAATCAGACTGATGTTTAAAACCTATTCTTAATCTAAAGAACCAAGTTATAACCTTACAATTCTTCAAGTTTCACAGATCTCATCTGTGTTATTCTCTCTTGAGACACGGTAGCAGTGGAAATATCTTCCTGTTTTGAAACTTCAAGATTATTATTAAAAGAAAAAAATCCATTCTCTACTGAGGCAATTTTCAGAACAGGGAAAAGAGAGAAATGTAGGCAAGCCAGTCAACCTAAGGATCCTTCTCCCTGGTTTTGAGTGGTTTCCATTCTATAGCTGAGAATCTTTCCCTCAAAAATACTTAATTAAAAGCTGGAAAGTTGATTCTGAAGTGTTGTACTTCCAGCTGAGAATATGTTCTAGTATGCAAGTGTCTCATCAAAAAGTTCCCTATCTAGTTTTTCCTAGACATCTAACATATAGGTCACTCATTGGCTAAATTCTGTCCTCAAATATGCACATGGCTATCATTGCATCACTGATTTTCTGTCCTTCAGTAAAAACGTGTATTTCTTGGTCCTACCCGTTAATATAAATCTGGTACCAGTATCACTGGCAGCTGCAGTTTCAATAGCTAAACACAAATCAGAGTACAATTTAGGTCTTGAGCTACATTTTGCACCACTGCTATACTTTTCTCTGTTTATTTTCAGAACTTCCAGCTACACAGTGGACAACTCATTGTCTGATGTATGTGTTCATTACAGCACTTTATAATATCATTCCAAATTAGTCTTTTACATCTAGATAAATGCCTGTAGATTATCTGACTTTTTTTTGCAACAGCAACTGTACTAGTTGAGAGAATCGTATTAGTGCCAAAAAAATCAAGGAGGATCATTTAAAGTGAGACAACATGAACAGGTCTGATTCTCTTTGTAGTCACAACAGTGAGAATTGAGAGTAATGCCAATGAAGCAGAGTTAGTTTATATAAAACTAAACAAGACCCAGCGTATTGAGTTTCAGCTGAAGAAAAACAATTCAGAAGAGATGTTTTGGCTATTTTTTCCTAGACAGTTTACAATGGTGTAAGTCAGAGGAATGCTACTACAGTAACAGATACAGACTGATACGCATCTGTGGAGGAGCTGGCTAGAAACACTCTCTGTGTTAAACATTGTTAGTTTTAAGGATTTTGCAGCTGTTCTTTTGCTCAAATAATTCAGACATCCGCTGTTTTCCAGCAGCTTCGGCTGCTGCCCTTTACCATTTCCTGTGCCACTCAAGGCCAATTGCTCACAGTTCAAGGGAAAAAAACATTCAGGATCTAAAATTAGGATATTTCCCTAAAGACAGCAGGACTCTTGGAAATAATTTTCCCATAATAAGATGTGATGAAATAATTATCCGAATTTAATTTACCCTTCAACATTAATAATATAACATCCTGTATTTACTTCATGTATTCGTAGAGTACTTCAATGACTGTCCTGGTGTCTCTGCTATTTCTATGCCTCCTACCTGGGCTGAGCAGTGACCAGTGATTTTAGCTGGCTCCAAGCCTCACTCCTGATGTAAAGTAATTGCAATTGAGTTAGTCTGATGAACCATAGCTCTTTATCTATCCCAGGTTGTCTATTACTGACAGTTATTTATCCAAAAATAAAAACAATGTGAATAGTCTTTAGCTCTAATCCTTTTTTTTTTAAGAGACTACACAGGACTTAAAAAATTATAGAAGCTGTGCTTGTGGGAGATTACAGGGTATCCCAGACAGTATATGTTTTTATACAATAAAGATTTTTCCTCCAGAATCTGCAGAGACAAATATTAGAAAACTCCAAACCATGACCTATGAAGACTCCACTGAGAAAAAATAGTAATAATATAAAAATTTTCCTCTTATTTACAATCGAACAATATTATCAAAGACAGTGGAACTAGAGATGTATAAGTGAAGGCAGAACATGAAGATTAAGAAGCTTACAAAGATTTATCATTTTTGTGTGGAATTTTTGAAACTGTGGGCTCTCTGCAACTAATTTAATATGCTTGCATCACCTTTTTGTGTACTATCCTTGCAGTATTTGTCTGGAAAGCTATAAGGTTGTTTTTCAGGCCATGTTTTCCATGTGGCAGTGAAGTCTGCAATAGCATTTAAATTTCAGAATTCTGAACTCCTGTGCTTTCAGCATTAACAACAATTATCTACTAGTATTAATTTAACTAAACCTATTTTTCCACTTTAAAATGTTTACCTGTAGAAGAAAAAACCTTGCTTCCTAGGGGATAAGCAAACTTTATCTCCATTTTACAGCTCAGTAGACTGTGGCTCAAAATTGATGAAGACGCACAAGGTCGAGACATATTTTATTACAAGAATTAACTTCCGTAATCTGTGGCATGACAAGCACCACTTTTGATTCAACAAAGTTCCTCATGCTTTGGCATATCCTGGGATGCAGAGTAGCGAACTTCTAGAGTGGCAGCTGATCACATAACGCTCCCCAGCATCTCATGGAAACCTGCTAGAACAGCACTGGATGTGTGTGCAGGTATATTATGTGTATAGATATGGTGTATGCATAACCTGTTAGGCAAAATGGCACAATTTCATATGTTTTTGTAACTCAGCTGTGCCTGCTTTACACACAACCTTCTGCTTATCTCTTGAGTTGGTTTTCATGGGATATGCATAAATTTTAACCCAAGCATTCAGCTCCAAAACCTCTTTAGTCAGAATCAATCACTCCCAGTGATTGGACTTGAGATTCATTCCACATACAGCTTTCCAGGAGCTAACCCTATAGGATTACACCTCTAATGCATCCTCAGGTCTTTCACCCTTGTGCCACAGACAGCAGGTCAAGGAGGAAGGACCGAGGAAATCACCCCGTAGGTGTGGAATATGAGTCCAGCATTAGAGGAGGTCCAAGGTAGGTATCAAAACCAACAGGACTGTGAACGCAATCAGGGCTCACCGGTACCCCAGGACTCTCTTGCAGAGGCATCCCATTCATTGGCACACTCCCTGCCTGCTCTCCAGCGATCTAATCCCTTCTCAGAACATGACTGCAGGGGCAAAAAGACTAAAATGCCTCTTTTATGCTTTGAATGATCTCTTTACCTCAGAAATGAGGTGGTTTAGTGAGGCTCCGAAGGAAATAATGATGTGTGGTTGCCTAGTGTTCCTGTTCTATGAGTGTATCTAAGGCTTCAAAGACCACTTCAGTTCCATGGCACTAATGCATGGTTTTAAAAAAATGAGCAAAACTCCAACCTTAGCAAGGTTGCACAAAAGAACATATGATGTGAATGTGAGGCCCATCCCTGGAAACTTAGCAACTCACAGAACATCCAAATCTGACTTGATTAAAGCTACAGCAGGAAACACAGGTCTTACTAAACCAAAAATAACCCCAAGCCCCAGATATTTTTCTTAGCTCAAATTCAAGCCATTTGTATCAAAAAGCTCTAACTCACGTAAGTACCCATACATAAGCAATTTGTATGCCACTATTCTATGTGCAAGGTAAGAGATGAGTTTTGAATAGGTTCTTGACAAATTGGAGATAATTATTCATCTGTCTTTGGCTAGTCTCGAACACTTCATGCAAAGTCTCAAGTCTTCCCAGTGAGATAAGAGCAAATTGTACAGTTGATGAACACCATAGGCTGTGGTAAGTTGTACTGATGCATCTCTCCTTGCACCCTGCAGGCATTTTTTCTTGAGGAGGGAAAGTCTCTGACTAGTTCAGTCTCTCTGAACACTCTTTTTCTCATCTGAAATGTTAAGAATTTCTCAATTGATGCATCAAGCTGTTTCTCAGAGGCGGATTACATTTTTGTTAGCTTGTTTTGTAAAATAGCGGAATGCTTAATTTTGTCTGGTGGTTGTTGTTGTTTTGTTTGTTTGGGTTTTTGGGGGTTCTTTTTGTTCTTTTTGTTTGGTTTGTGATTTTAGTTGGTTGGTTGGTTTTGATTTTGTTTTTATAACAAGCCTACCAGGAGCTGTGTACCATAATGAGCTTTGTTTCTTTTTTGGTGGTGTAAAATAGTAGAACAGAATATTTCATTACTCAGAGAACTGAAGAGGTGGATATATAAATATTACATTTATGTTAATATAAATACTTTTGCTGCCTGTCTAGTTTGGATGTATTATTGTTAAGTAGCAAGTTGCCATTATAAAAGTGAAGCTTTCAAATACCACCTATAAATATATTCAGAAAAATCCTATTACTGCTGATACAGGAGTATAAAAAAGTCCTGCTACGATGATCTCCAATTTTGCAGCACTAAGAAATAATAGAACTACTATATTAACCTAAAAAACACAAAAAATGAACCTTTCTCTATTTCTGTCTTTGGACATGACACATTCATTTAAGTACCCACCAGAAATCAGATCTATAAACAGATCTAACAAAAAAAAAAAAAGAAAAAAAAAAAGAAAAAAAAAAGAAAAAAAAAAGAAAACACCTTCAACTCTGCAGAAATACTAAAATTAAAATATTTTTTGAAAAAAAATATTTAGCTCTTTATTAACTCTTTACAGAAACAAAAATATTTTTCAAATATTTTCTCACTCTAAGACATAAGATGTTACTGTGTTTATTACTGATCCTGACATACACTTTGAAAAGGGGAACTAATTTAGGAAGATAAATATTTGAAATACTGATATTTGATGAGTTGAAGAATATATTTATTTGCCTTTTCTTGCCTGAAGAATGTCCTTCCAAAAGGTGTTTCAACTAGGAACTCTTAGAACAATTGCATTTATATACGGACTATAAAAGCTATCAATAAAATATATTATGTTAACGTTAAAATGAAACGGGAAATTTGAGTTCTACCCTTGAACAGTCATGCTGTACTCAGGATAAATAGCTCTAAGCCCAGACAAAACCAAGAAATAATAAGTACATGAGGGACTGATACTATAATGATAGCCAGGAATAAATCCAAAGTTGCTATTCGGGAGCATTCCTTATTCATTATTTTCAAATTTACTGCCTAAATTAGGATCTTGTGAAAATTAAACAACATGTGTAGCACCCCTCATGGCTGATAAAAGAACTAAGTTAAAATATCAGGTGAAAGTACAGCACATTTTATTCATTAGAGACATAAAAATCAGTTTACTTAGCTCTTTTGTTCTCCTAGATCCTCTGATTCTAAACATTAATTTCAATAGAAGATCTTATTTCTGGGATCAAGTTTCTATACTAGATACTCAGCCTCCACTAAAATTAGTTTTTTATTTCCCAGGACTATAGAGAAGGTTGTTGCTAGATTCAGACTGTGCATTCAAGAACATCAAGCTTATTGTAGCAAATCTAGTTTGATATGCTCAATTGGGTAGCTATTTCTTCTTTAATCCAATGTTGCTAATACTGTGGAATGACTTCATTGCAGAAATTCACTTTCTAGCTCCCAGTATTAAGAGTAAAATTCATTTATTCTATAAAAGGGAGAAACTAGTATTATTTCATACTATTTTTAGTTCAAAAAAGCTGAACTGGATTTACCCGTCTTTTCAAAAATATTTCTCTTTAGGAAAAGACCAAGTATTTTCAGTTTAGAATATCTAAGGACATAGTGGAAGACATTACCCGCACCATTTTAGTGGTAAGTGTGATGAAAATTTAGTATAAATACATTAGAAATGTGCTCAGAGACCTTTCACAGAATTTTTAAGTCTGAAGAAACCAAGCTGTGTGAACTTTTTATTACCAATAATCAGAAAATTGGACTCAGATCATTAATGAAGTGAGTTATGAATTCCAAACTGAGTTGGGTATATGAGCAAGTCAATTATTGTATTAATACATGCAAAAAGTTATTTGATGCTCAAATATATATTATATGTAACTCCAAAACAAGTAAATACAATGTACAATCTTCTGTCAAAGTTGTGTATTAAATGTAAAAAAAAATGAGAAATTTCTCACTTTTTTACTTTTTTTTTTTTTTTAACATGTTTAGGAAATCTAGATAAAATGCAGAGTTCTGGTCAAATGTCACTTAATATATGAAAAACAAAACAAAAACAAACAAAAAACAAACACAAACCCCTAAAACTCTCTGCTGCATATTTTTTATTTAACTAATCCAGATGCTTATATTTTAGATACAGAGGTTATATTAAACAGACATTGAAATGTATCTAGTTTTCTTGCAAACAGCAAGAATACAAACTGTGAGACTATATGTGTGAATTTCTACCGAAAGTTCACAGAATATAACAGCCACAAACAACAACACATTTCTTTGGAAGTTTTTAGAAAACATGGAGGAAAAAATAATAATTCATATTAACTGCCTTTAGGATAAGCTTCAAGAGGCTGAAGTACACTCAAATTCCAAGAAAAGCAAAAATCTTAACAAAGAATGAGGAAGTTTTGAAAAGTATAGTGTCTAGTGTCTCCAATTTGGAAAATGCGTCAACCTTTGATTTTGTTCCTCCATGGGATGAATCTAACAGAGATTGCGGATATGACAATTTAGTGCCAGTCCCCAGACTTGACTTGTGTTTCTCACAAGTCAGATGTAGTTTTATAACTGTGGTTGGCTATGGATTGCATTGCTACAGTACCATTAGGTATTAGGATTTTCTAAATTCCTATGAATGATCAAATGGTTTAAGATATTCAAATAAAAATATGAATTATGCCTCAAATATAACTTGTTAAAACAATTACCACAAATGGTAATCAGATAAAATTTAAGATTCAACTATTAAAATTAATTTCACAAGGACTGCCAACATCAGAAACAGCAGCAATAACAGAATCCAGTAATCCTAATTCCAGTCTTCCAACCTAAGTATTAGAAGATACACTGTATTCCAAATAATCCATTAAAAGCGCAAGAAGAGAGATACTGCGTATGACAATACTGTTATTGTTCTTCATCCTAGAGATTAGGTGATGCTCTAAATGTCGTTTAATGTTAGATCATTTTATTATTGTCAAGATAAAAGGAAAATTCTGTCTATACACACAGAGATATAGTCATGCCTACAATGCACATTAATTCTTGTGGAAAATTTACAGGAAACTGGCTCTCACTAACGCTGATTTAAGTGACTACTTTTTCACTGTCCAGGAGCCATTCTTCCCTCTTATACAGAAAATAACATCACATGTAGGAAAATACTACTAATAAACAAGACTTTACTTTCAAAGTTAAGTAATGACAAAAAAAGTTACAAGTTGTATTTTCTCAACTTCCTGTCTGTGCAGAAAGATAACATTGGTGCTTAGGAAAGGTGTGTACATAGTGTAAGAATTTTAAATGATGGTTTAATTACTGAGCAACTACAGTACTGTAATTCTCATTCTACTCCAAAATATATGAATGGGAAGAAAATATAATCAGTTCCTCTTGAGAAATACCAACAATATATCTTCCCTGTTATAAGAATACACAAATTCCTGCGAAATAATAACCAACATTTCAAGAAACACAAAATTTACACATTGAAACATAGGCATTTATGAGATTTTTCTGCACCCCAATCATAATGATTTGAAATTTTGTGGGAACTCTCGAGGAAGGTGTCTAATCTTTCACAATTCTAAAAAGGAACCTAAACGTCTCACACATCTGCTGGATCCTGTGCCTCAAGCATGAAATATATAAGTATCACCTTATCCCTCTTGTAGTGTAGGATGAAATGAAAGGAGGAAGTCCAAAATGGATTGTCATGACAAGGAAAATACCCCATATGCACATTCCTGTCTGAACCCACCCAAATTATGTGAAAAACTGTCCAATCCAAGAGAGTCTTTCCAGCCCTATATCCAGTGTAACTTCGTTTTGAAACACTTTAGTACTGGAAAATACCTTAGGAGTAAGGAGGCTGGGGGTTTTTGTTGTTGTTTTGGGTTTGGGTTTGGGTGAGTTTTTTTAAACAAAGGACAACATTCTAGAAAACAGTGTATAAACAAAGCAAAACCATTCCTGAGCTAACTACCTTTCATATTAAGGCATATATATTTGATTGGACAAGATGATCTTTCGAGGTCCCTTCCAAACCCTAACATTCTGTGATTCTGTGTGATTCTCCCTTTCTTTCAGTAAGATTAACCCAGCCCTACTATAATTTTGAGTAAGATTACAGAAAACGACAAATTTCAGAAAGACTAATTCAGCTCTATTTTGATTTCCAAACACCAGCATGACATAACAAAATAGTTTGACTTTAAATTTCCTTTTCCTAAGGCAGGTAATACAGGCCAGTTTGATATTTCAGGACTGAAGTTTCAGATCTGTGAGAAAGTCACCAAGTACCTCCTGTTTTGGGATGATGGTCATGCTGTATGGAGGTAACGGGACTATTACCGGAGGTCCCACAGCCAGGTATTAATTTGAAAAAGAACAAAAGGCAACTGTTTTGTTGCTGTGATGCTGTAGCTCTGTAGATTAATACATACATAATTATCTTCCATTTTTTTTTAATAACACATAATCTTCTGTGCTTCTCCTACAGTGAAAATTAACAGTGGTTTGTTCTCTTTTTTAACTTAAACAGGCCTAGAATGGAACCAGCCCAAAAAATCCCCAATGCAAGTCCTAAGTGGCAAGCAAAATCAATATATACTTTCTTATAAATGTAAAATAATGGTTTTATCTTTATGGATGTCATTTATTGCTCAAAAAAAAAAAAAAGAACAGGTGACTAGAAGTAGATATTAACATGATGTATATAAATAAAATACAATGCTGTTGAAAATAATAGTGCTTTAGTTGACATTATTATAAAATGTCATTTTGCCAATGACAAACACTTATTCAGGAGTTTGCAAAGTGAAAAAAAAAAAAAAATGATCTTGCTCTTTCAAAAGATACAGAAATTACTTAGGATATTAGACAAATTAAAATAACACATGGTGATGTATTTGTTGAACAAAATGATCCGACACTGAAACTGCTATCGCTGGTAACAAGCTTGAACCAAATAATGTAGCAGTTCACTGTCTCATCCAGTAAATCTTGTGTTTTTCTCTCATGCTATGTAACACTAAACCAAATGTTTGGATAATGGTGTGATCACATTCATTAAAAACAGAAAAAACACACCCCCAAACAAATATGATACAAGTTCTGAGCAGTCTTCTTATAGGTCTTCTCAAGGCCCACTAAAGGGAATAACTATTTTGACAATTTTTGATCAGAGGAACTTGGATCAGCAACACATTAAGTTTCACCATTTACTCCAGTGCCTTCTTTTGGGCTTTCACCCCACTAGTGTGGTGTAAGTACAGCTTTTCGTGGAACAGTGTTAAAGCAAGTAATGTACACTTCATTTACCATGTTAGCAAGAGAACAGGGAGCTCACTCCAAACATGGGATGAGGAAAAGGAGAGAGAATGATATTTTTTTCAGAGAGACAGTTTTCTTTAATCCATTTACATAAAAAGTAGTCATATTTGGTTTTGCATTTGTAAATCTGCCTTTTAAATACTTGCCAATCAACAAGTGATCATTTTATCCCAAGCCAGCATGAACATTTCTCCAAAGCCAGGACGACTTTGCAGGTTCACATCTTGTAAAATTACAGATAACTTTCAGCTGGAGCTTTTCCACACATACTAATTGATCAAAATGAAAGAGATGAAACAGATCTTAATTCTGATTTGACTCCTGAAGAAAATTTGTCATAATGCTTGCCTTCCATTGTAACTAGGGAGAGCACTAGGTCTGGTTCAAATAGACTTGAGTTTAAATAATTGACAAAACTCCCACATGTCCACTGGGAGTGTGATTAAATTCAAATAGAAATGTTCCAAATAATTCTACAGTGACTTACATTTATGTGTCTTTGATTTCCACTGAAGCTGATGGGAAAAGAGAAAATCTTGAGGTTTTTTACTATGCTGCTTGCATTAAAAAAAAAAAAAAAATTCCTCTCAGAGCTCGTATTCATTTGTTGGTTTGGTGCAATATATTCTATATCTGCCATGGTTTTTGGTAGGAATTATAAATGTGCAGTCTACAATAGAGAAGAACTATACTCATACGCTTGATACTGATTTGACTCAGAAATTTAACGATATTTAGGGACAGTTCCAGAGGTTTGATGGTGTCTGGGCATTACTCTGGTTGAATCAGTCCCATTCTACCATACCAGCCCTGTCCATATTTATATTCAGATGTATGGGTGTCTCCTTTTAGTTTTGAAGAGAAAAACTTATGTAGTTATGATATTTATATAAATCTGCATAAGTAGATCAGAAAGGTGATAATTAAGCTACTCTAATGCTGGCAGATATTATGCGCACTACAAGGTCTGACATACAGAAATTAGAGCCCCTTTAAATTCAATTCTGTGTGATGTAAAACCAGCCGAAGTAAACCACATTTCCATTTGTTTCTCTTCAAAACAAAGACTTGGCAGTTGAGAAAAACATCAGCTCACTCTGCTCTTATTCCCAGTCCTCCAAAGTTGATTCTGGCATGTATCTGTCATCACTTTTCCCTCTGAAGAAAAAGCAAGACAATTCAAGGATCATGAGTGACAATTTAGGCTACTTAAGGGTGACAATAACCAACACCTGCATCATCAGAGCTCTGGGCAGATGAATGATCAGAAGTAGCTCTGGTAAATGTCAAGATGATGCTGCTATTCACAGGGCCCTGCCTTATGAGGTTATCGTTGCTGGGGAACAGGAGAGACCATCACCAAGGCTCTGATGCACCGCACCATAGACAGGTCTTCTAATGCACACTCATTTTTTCCACTTATTTAAAACTGGGGTGCCCAGCTGAATAATATACTCTTTCCCGTAGCTCTTCTCTTTGTATAATCTCTGGCAGAAGAACTTGGTCGAAAGCCAGTGGTTATAACACCTGAATGCATCAAATCTGGACTTCATCATTCCAAGCCCCTTGCCAACACTTAAACTGTGACACTTTATCCCATGTGGTTAATATCAGTAAGAAGGGATGTTCTAGGTTTATCACCACAAAACCTGCAGTTCACCTTGGAGCATGGCTTTAATGAACAGATCTTTAGGAGGAAAGCGGAAAACAAGAATACTATTGCTTCATTTAAATCTCTTCTCTTTCCATGTCATGAGGAAGCTCATTTTTTTTTCCTCCATGACCATTTAAGCCCTCCAGTAACCACTCCTTATTACCAAAAGCTATGGTGCTCTCTGAGTATGTTATCTGAACTCTGCTCTGGACCCAAAATTCTTATCTGACAAGTGAGAAAGCTTGCATTCAATTTCTTCCCATGGTGCACTGGCTTTGGCTGAATGTTTGGGCAGCGCCACTTTCTTCTATTTACACAAGCCAACATTTTTAGATGTTCAGATACAATACCATTTTGCTAGAATTTAACAGCTATCATCAGTTCTTGATATTTTGTTTATGCTTTCACACTGCTTCTGAGAAGGCTTTCCTTTTATAGTTCTATTTCTTATTCCACCTCCTGCATTCTATTCATGATGCAGAAACCATATCTGTAACATTATACTCCTGACTTTTATACTTTATTTACTCTGCAGAAAATACTTGAACCATAGTGCTCATTTGCAAGAAGATCCTTGAGGGAACACCTTGCAAAGAAACAAACATTAACTCATATTGTTCTGCTAATTACTGAGTTCAACATGAGAACTGCAGTGAGTGGAAAGCCACTGTATGGGTGAGCCTCATTGAGATACAGCATTCCTGATTAATTGTTGAATTAGTTGAGTTCAGATGGAAGAAGAGATCACTTTCTGGGGAAGAATGAAGAACTCGTAGGAATAATTAGATAAAGTGGAAAAAAATAACATTATTAGTTTATTTAGGTTCTATTCTTATCACTTTCATTTGGATGTGCTACTTGAAGGACATTCAAGCAAATACTGAAAATCAAGAAAATTTTACAGAATGCCAGTAATCAGTTTCACACTTTCAATGCTACTGTTAGAGTCACATTTCTCATACTAATACTATTATGCAAATACAGTCAAAGGAGGAGATGGCACTGTGTGCAAAACAACACCAGCTTTGGAACTGAGCATTTACCGTGGACTACACATCAAAACTCAATCGTAAAAGTCTTTCCTCTACTAATTCTTACTCATTAACAAGTTCACAAAGTGTGCTGATCACAGACTGTGCAAGACAAAAAGCTTTTAATTTTATAAATCATCCAGGATGGATTAGTTCCCTAGCTTTATATAGCAATTATATAGCAATTTATATAGCAATACAGTCAATTATAGCCCAGTGGGGTGTTTACCTCTTGTAACTGAAGATACAAGTGAAGAGAGTAAACCAACCTAATTTCAGTTAGGAGAGCTCCGTAGTGCAATGGTTGAGCAAGCAGCATGGTGTCCTGCTAACTTGGATTGCTACAGCTTCACTGTTTTTTGTATCTATATCAACTGGATATGCTTACTTCAGATATAAGATGTCACATCTTCAGTCATCTTTTCAACTTATATTTAGATCTAGCCTTAGAGCTAAGTTTTAACATTATCATAATAGTGAGGTTTGGGCAGTAAGCACCATTTTATCCTACTGTAAAATTCAAAGTGCTTATTTCAGTGTAATTTCATTCAATGAGAAGAAAAATAAGAGCTTGCATTAAACAGAATTTGGAAAGAGCATAAATGAGAAGGCAAAACTTTCACCACAACAGGACTGATTCAGTTTCTTCCATGAAACATAAAGATGTTGGATCTCAACAACCAATTTCCATTACGGCTTTTGGAAGCCTCACATCTTACCAGCTATGATATAGGAAAGCAAGATCTTTCTCCCAAAGATTTTAACTCTTACATAAATAAACAATATAGACCATCTCTAATTGTGTTTTCCTTTGCTCTTAAAACAGTATTGTCAACAGTTTTACAAGAAGATAAAGAGAAGACACATTTATTCTCTGTCCATTTCATAGTCTATGTCTCTGAACATTACCTGGATGAAGTAAATGTTACACTGCTTTTGCAATCTCATACAGAATCCAGGAACCTCTTAACCTCAAATTAAGATCTCTGTACTACTGTGAAGTTTACCTCCAAAAACAAAAGAAAAAACAAAAAGTCGATAGTCTAGAAAGTGAAAATTTCTTTTTTGACAAAGGGAGTATCCAAAAATACTGTATGATCTGTCCATACTGGTGATAATGAAATCCCTCAAAAGTTCATTTTTCTGAAACCACTATCAGCTGCTTAGCTCCTGTTCTTAGTGGTTCTGTATTGAAATTCTGGTGATAGAACTGGCTACAGTTACACCACTGCCTGGAGAATCAGTTAGTTTCATAAACATCACAAGAAACAGCCTGTTTTATAACTTCAAGGTTCCAAATACCCACAAAATGTTAAATGCACATTTTCAGCTCTTTGGCAGAAAAGCTGAACACCTCTGACTGGTTGTCAAATTGATCATCAAACCATAAGCATATGGTGCCAAAAACGAGCTCCTTAGAGATACTGTGCTCTGTGAAAACAATTGCAGTAGTCTTATTTAAAGAAGTTTTGAAATTACTATTACTGGCAAGTGGTAACAGTACTGTCAAAAATGTAGGTGGTATGTTAACACATTTAGCTGAATCTAAAGCCATCTGAAAGACAGTATTTGCAACAGCAAATGTGGTTTTGCAACCACAGTGAGAGAATATGGAGCAGAAACAAGCTTTTCTCTTACTCTCAATTCAGCTCAGATTCAGTTGCATGTGTCACCATGCAAGATAGAATACCATGTGGCAATTTTTCTCAGATCCCCATATGAAATCCTATTAAGTGAGAAATTCAGTGGCTAAACTCAAATCAATAAATGTTTTGTAGTGTATAAAAAATTATTGGCATTCAATAGTATTAGTTTTAATAAATAGTTACAAACTTAATAATTGAGAGTGACTGAATTTCAGATAGGAAAATGTGACCTATGTTGCAAGGAACATTTTATCTTTAAAGTACAGAATTACATACCTGTAGCTGAAGTCTGAGTACTTTCACGTACTCATTTACCAATGTAAGGAAACTGATTCTCTAATTTTATTGTTAGAACAATCACACAGAAGAGGAGAAACAAGCTTAAAATCCTTTTTCTTTCTTACTTGAACTACAGATATGATTCTAGAGTTTCCACATCCCAAGTATATGTAATAATACTCTTCTCAAGTGTGTCAACAGTTTTAGGAGGTCTGGTTTTCATTCTACAGCTATTTAGTAACAAGTGAAATAGTCAACAAAAACCATCAACCAGGCATAAAAAGGCAGTCTAACTATATTTGGCTGCCTTTTTTTTGCAGTGATAGAGTCATCCCCAAGACTTGTGGAACTGCAGTCACAATATATGACGCAAAACCAAAGTACATATAGTTTGCAATTAGGAAGATGGGCTATCACATTCCATTATCTCCAAAAAGGTTCAAGTCTTTTGTACATCGGAATCTTTAATTTAAATAACAATCATGAAGTAAATCACAAACATTGCATGCTTGAGACCCTAAATTACACTCCTTGAATTTTCTGCTACTTCTGATAAAATATTTGTTTCTTCCTATGTTTCTTACAACAGGTCACCTACCTGCTTCTCACAGGAACTGAACACACAGCACATATACCATTGTATCTGTCACACTTTATTATTAATTAAGAAAATATATCTAATTATATACACTTATTCCATATTCAGATGACGGAAGAGGAGGATAGGATAGGATAGGATAGGATAGGATAGGATAGGATAGGATAGGACAGAATAGACTATGATACGATACGATACGATACGATACGATACGATACGATACGATACGATACGATACGATACGATACGATACAATACAATAGTTGGAAGGGATCTACATCAACTACCTAGCCCAACTGCCTCACTACTTCAGGTCTGATCAAAGTTAAAGCATGGTATTCAGGCACAGATCACTGACTACCTCCCCAGGAAGCCTGTTCCAGGGTTTGACTACCCTCTTAGTAAGGAAATGCTTCCTCATGTCTAACTTTGAGCCATTCCCACATGTGCTGGCACAGATCCCAGGGAGAAGAGATCAGCACCTCCCTCTCCGCTTCACCTCCTCAGGAAGCTCAAGAGAGCAGTGAGGTCACCCCTCAGCCTCCTTCTCTCCAAACCAGACAAAACACAAGAGTCCTCAGCTGCCCCTCACAGGACGTGCCTTTCAGCCCCTTCCCTATCTTTGGTGCCCTCCTTGGGATACATCCAAGTACGTCAACATCCCTTTTAAATGCTGGGGCCCAGAAACACACACAGTACTCAAGGTGAGGCCATACCAGCATTAAATACAGTGGGACAAGTACTTCTTTGGACCAGCTGGTTATGCTGTATTTGATGTACCCCAGAATGTGGTTTGCCCTCTTAGCTACCAGGGCACATACTGCTGACTCTTGTTGAGGCTCCAACCAGCATCCCAAGCCCCTTTTGCAGGGCTGCTCTCCAGCCACTCCTCTCCCTGTTTAAACTTGTGCCCAGCATTACTCCGTCCCAGGTGCAGAATCTGGCATCTGGTCTTGTTCAGTTTCATGCCAATGGTGATTGCCTAGTGCTCGAATCTATCCAGATCCCTCTGCAAGACCTCTTGTCCCTCAAGAAAGTCAACAGCTCCCAGTTTGCTATCATCAGCAAACTTGCTAACGGTGCATTCAACTCCTGCATGCAGATCCTTGAGACAGATATTGAACAGAACTGACCCTAGAATTGAACTGTGAGGAACACTGCTGGTGACCAGACACCAGCCAGATGTGGCCACATTCACTGCAACTCTTTGAGGTCTGCCAGTTCTTCAGTCAGACCATTGTCCAGCTGCTCATCTCACAGCTGGACAACTTGTCCAGAAAGATGTAGTGAGAGTACCAAAAGCCTTACTAAAAGCCAGAAAAAATACATCCACCATCTGCTATGCAGGTAACCTTACTGTACAAGGACATCAAATCAGTTAGGCAGGGCTTTCCCTTTGTGAACCCATGTTGCCTGTGTCTGATGATTGCATTGTTCTTTAAAAGTCTTTCAATGGCACCCTGCATGACCTTCTCCATAACTTCTCCAGGTACTGAATCAGTTTTGTACATAGAGTTGCATACTGGCTTTACATCTTCACAATAAAGGAGCTGGTATAATTAATTAGGTGAGGCCTAATGTTTCTACCAGATGCCATAGATTTCTGCAGTGTAATTCAGGGCTTTGTGTTCAGTGGATTGTTTAACATAAATTGAAATTATTGACCTGAAATAAAAAAAATTCAGATAAGTATTAAGTCTTAATATTTCAGAAAAGCATATGTTGGTGAAATCATAGTCACATAAAGAAAACCTCTTTGCATAACTAAGAAATAGTACTTTTATTAAGTAATTCATTTTGGCTTATATGAGCTGGGTTGCACTCTGTGTTTTCATTTAATCTCCATTTATTTGACTAATTGAAATAAACATATACCTGTAAAGCTAGAAAGGAGACATTTTTCACCAGGACAGGGAAAGCAATCACCTTACATACTGAACGTTTAAACTCAATACTCCAATTGTTATACTAAGCCATAAATCCTGTTTAGGCAGTAAAATCAGACATTTGGGGGACAAACAGCATCTCACCTTGTTGTCACAGACATTCTGCTATTGTTGCAGGACCATTATCAGGTTTTACTGAGCAGCATTTCAGATTATTCTGTATGATTCCACGTGACAGCAAAATCTGTTGTATCTGATTAATGTTCTGGATGCTATTGGTAAACATTTTTTTGGCAAGGCACAGTATGGTTCGTTTCTACTAAGTGCATATGCTGGAATTCAGAATTTTGTATTTGGCAACCAACCCATTCCATAATTGCAATATAAAATCCGACAAAGAAATAGGCCAGTGCAACTCCACAGATGAGGAAATTTAAGGAGGAAGATACGTGAGACATATGTAAAGATGAATAAAGAGGATTTGCTTCCTTAAGTGATACCTAAAATCAGCAATTAGTAATAAAATAAGTCTGTATGAATAAGGGTCCTAGATTTTAGGCATTTACTAAGTTAATAACATCCAGTCTTGAAGACATCAAGGAAATGGTCAAAAAAATGGCAAGAAAAATTCATAACACTTACCAGTTAAAAACTAGAAGACAGATAGAAACACTATTTATGGTCTCAGTTTTTTGTGTGTAATAGATAATACATTAATTTCAGCCATCCAGAACCTATGGAGGTTCCATTGCAGTAATAAAAGGATTTCCCAGATACTTTCAGAGAAAGAGAAAGCACACTTTAGGCCACAGAAATCAGTTATTTCAGAAACAAAAATATCAGAAAGTTTGAGCTGAGGTAGTTCAACAAGCTTTAAACTAACAAGTTCCATAATTTACAGTTATCTTAGAACAAGACTACTGCCTTTTGTCATGGATCCTATGTATTTACCTTAGAACTGTTTATGAAGTAAAAAATATAATCTTCTGTTATATTTGCAGCCAAGCCCATTTGTGAACAAGTTCCAGCATCAAATGCAAGATGAGTTCAGGATATTTCCTAGACATTCTACAATGTGACTAAGTGTATGACTAATCTGCTAAGGTTACATCTGTTCTATATTAAAAATATACTATATATAAACCATTCTATATATGAACCATTCTTTATTGTTTTCAGAATACTCACTGAAGCAATAGTTCATGTTTGAGTTGGCTGCAGCTACCTATTTGAGAGTAGGGAGGTGTGCAGACAATTTCACAACTCAGAGGCTATTCAGTGAGCGGTTGTGTTTCTTTTTTTAATCCCTAAATCAAGTAGAAATGGAAAAAGATAAAAATCTCCTTATGCATTTTGTTTCTTTATAGTCAACATTCCTGCTTCCTGTTCAGCATATCTCCCTATCTTGATGTAGATATCAAGACTAGTATAATTAAGCATGACATGAAGATAGCACTGAGTTTTGTATTTTGATTATCTGGGTATTTTCCTGTCTCCTAAAATATATGACAGACCAAAGATCCTTACCCTGTTATTATAAAAAAGAGCAACATTCAAAAGCCCTTGATTTCTTGCATCTAGGGTCCTGTATTGGGTTCAGCTGGGACAGTTAATTTTCACTGGAAGCTGGGAGGAGACACAGCCAGGACAGCTGACCCAAACTAGCCAAAGGAATATTCAATACCATATGATGTCATGCTCAGTATACAGCCTGTAGGAGCTGGCCAGGGGAGGGAATCAATGCTCAGAGTGTGCTGGACATCTTTTTCTGCGTAGTGAGAGATTTTGTTGTGTATCCTTTATTTTGTATTTTTTTTTATCATTAGTATTTATCTCTTCCTTTACTGTCCTGTTAAACTGTTTTTATCCCAACCCATGAGTTTTACCTTTTTTTCCCTATTATCCTCCCCATCCCTCTGGGGCAGGGAGGATTGAGGGAGCAGCCATGTGATGATAGTTACATGTTGACTTGGGCTAAACCACAACAGGCTCCTCTTAGGAAACAAAATCTCACTATTCTGTTTCCATCTTATAATTATCAATGGTCAGTTTGTAACCATTTTTCCTCACACCAGCTCTCTTGCTTTAATTAATTTTTTCCCTTCCTATTGGTTATTTCCCAGCTGTATTTATACAGAACAGTGACATGTCTTCACCATACACTTTCCAGAATAAACAACCCAAGTTCCTTTAGTTTTTTGTCTCTTCCTTCACCTGATCATTGCAACAGCCCATCTCTTTAAGTCCCTATTTTGTTTCTTTCTTGTTTGGACCCCACTATATCCACATAACTATAGAGGCCCATAAGTCACTCCATGAATACACAACCAGAATACATTCCACTAGTATGCTTTATGGAACATGAGTACAGTTACATGAAGATGCATCAGGCAGAGGAAACAGAATTAACCATCTCCTTTCAAAAGAAACGCATCTCCTCCACAGACACCGGAAGAGAGAGAATGCAAAACAGAATCAGATTCTTCCTGTAGCTGAGGCTAATGTCAAAATTCAAAGTAACTTGTCTGTCTATGACAGTTTAGCGTGGTACTGCACAGACCTGGGGGATGTCAAGGGTATTAACATCCCAGTTTCATGTTCTCTGAATGGTAATTCAAACAGCAGAATTTTTGTTCCAATAGTGCAGTGAAATTAAAGAACACTCTCGGGGCTCCAACCTAAGCCACGGCACCAGACTGATGCGATAGGTATGAAAGCTGTGTTATCCAACCTACTTACATTCAAAAATCCACAAAAGTCGACAGAAGACTATTAGTGTCTTCAACAAGCTTCAATTAATTCCTATGTAGAAATGAGTTTTTTTACCTCATACGTCCTGGCTGGAGTGACATTCGTTCAGTGCTATCAAATATCTTGATCTCAGCCCACGTTCCTGATTCCCCATGAAACTAGTCCTCACTTCCTGATTAGCAAGTGCAAAAGCTAATTTTCAAGCCAGAGAGCCAAGCTCAGAGCCTGTCTTCTGCACTGGACCACATGGTATAAAAAGTAGCTTTGCTACAGAGGATATGCCAGCCTCCACCAGACTGCTGTTTTCTGTCTTAGATTTCATGTAGGTTAGCTTTAGCTTCTTAAATTTGTCCCAACATCTAAGTGATCATGTCATTGTAGGTCCTCATAGTGACTACAAATTTCACAGGTAATCCAGCCACAACCACCTCTTCCTCGACTCCTACTCTCTCCATGCTTGAAGTTTTTCAAGAGGCACAAAAACACAGCTGACCTGATATAATGGTGGCAATAGTCCTCTGTTGTTGTGGAAGTTGGACTATATGACCTTCAGAGTTCTCTTTCAACAAGCATTTCTACCATTAAATGAACCAGTTTCCTGCCTGCCTAATATAGCCTTGCTGTGCCTTTCTGCTAGAAACCAGTACTCATTCAAGTAAAGAGAAAAATAATAAAGCAGCAGTTCTGAAGTTTGTTGGTGTTTTATTCGGGTTGTTTGTTTTGTTTGCTTTTGGTTTTTTTGGGGGGGATTGGTTGGTTGGTTGGGTTTTGTTTGTTTTTTTTTTCTTTTTTTTGGGGGGGGCATGTGTTTGTTTGCTTGTTTTTTCCAGTGTGTCCTAATCCATATCCAATGCAGCCTACAGTGAGCTGTGGAAGGCTATCTGCGGGCAGAAGAACTGGGGGAATTGTATTGGACAGGGTGCAACAAGCACATCCAACCTGGGCTGGACTTTCCCTTGGGAGTTTTCTGGAAATGCATTACTTGATGTAAACAAAAGGCATACCCAGGCTATTCTCATAGCTTAATACTCGGCAGTGGGCCTGAATCAGGCTCTGCTAAGTATAAAAGTAGCCATTAAGTCCAGTTCCTTCAATAAATCTGTTCATGCTAAGCTTCAAATATATCTTCCTCCACAGGTGTAATGTGTTTCGGGTGTATTCCAGTGAGACTGACTAGCCAAGTTTGTTTTCCAGCTGAGCTGGAACTATTGCTGTACAGTCTTCAGCACAATTATTCACAATGTTCTTATGTTCTTTCCCCCTCTCAGCATGTTGCTTCCTGTGACATTTTCCATAACATCTTCAACTAGGTCCTTAGCCTTGTGGGAAACAGAAGCAAATAATTTCTCTGAACTCAGACCACACAAACAGAAAGTCTGAAAGTATTACAATTAAATGCATTTCTGAGCAAAGGCCGTTCAACATAAACATACTGCCATTCAGTTCCAGGCACAAAAAAAAAATAACCAAACAGCTTCTCTTGCTCTTTTTCTTCTGTCCTTCCATCATCTGCGGGGAAAAAAAACAAGAACGAAAACAAAAACAAAAAACAAAACACACACACACACCCCCCAACAAAAAAAACACACACTCCCCTCCCCCCCCACGCCCCACTGTTATTTCTGGAGGAAAAAAGGGAAACAAACAAACAAAAAGACATATTTGACATATTTGGGTTGAAGACATAAGAAAATAAGAATAGGATTTCACCCAAAGATCTGCACATGTGGGAAACACAAATTACATTAGTACACATAATGGAAACACACATATTGTAAATGTTACTACTTGGAGACACGTAGTCCTTGGAGCTGGGTGCCAGCTGGTGTTAATTATCAAAACTCTAACAGTTCCAGCAGAGATCTACCCACTTGCAGCAGCTGAGGCTCCAGTCCTTGGCCACTGAACTTCTGAAATGCTGCTCAGCTACATTAGATACAGCGCTCTCAACCATGATTTTGAAGCGATACACTTTTGTCTCTAAGCTGGTCAAGATAGTCATGTGTTCTGGGGAAAGCAGCAAGATAGAAGAGACATGAGCACCCAGTGACGTACACACAAACAGTAAAGTGAAAGTAATTATAAAATGTCATTTCCCATAGCATGATACTGACCTTTGGAGACCAACTTGCCTTACTACTCATAAAGCACTTATGAGAAACATGGTACTATCACAAGTGAGCCTAAAGCTGTACAATTATTTCCCGCAAAGTCGGGCAAGGTTTTCAACCAGGCATTTTTGGAACTGTTAAGGAATTTTGCCACTGTTAGCTTTTGTTCAAAAATATGTTCTCAATACTTGAAGTATAAAGAAAAAAATCAGTTCTGCCAGTGGTAATTAGCTGTTTGCATGCATCAGCCAATTTTTATAGGTTATGCAAGTAATTATTACTAAGTGAATTATGCAGAAAGATGAGCCTACAGAAGGCAAGACTGAGGGTCATTGCCCTTCAGGGTAATCGCCACCAGTGCTGTGCAATGAACCAGTCATGCTGCCAGGCTTAAAAGCACCGTAAGTCCAAATGTGAATGTCCAAATGCACTTCTTCTGTTGCATCATGTAAACTCCATCTAACTGAAAGTTAACAAGCATGATTTCAGGAATTACTAAAAAAATCCGGCAGTTCCCAATTTACCTTCAGTCAGAGAGAGGAAAATTCATTTCACATTCATTTCTCATCACAAAAATTCTGAGGTGGAAGGAAAATATTGTTAGAAGTAAAATTCATAGGAGGCATCCCAAAAGATATTTTAAGATCTCATTTGTAAACTTGAAACAAATATTTAAAACCCTGCCATAAAAAAAAATGCTGTCTATAAGACAAAGTCTTAGAAATTCACTGGCAAAAACCCTTCTCTCACAATACCTGTTTTGATAGAAGAGTTAGGACATCTGCAGCCATATGATTGTCACAACAATTCTATACTATGGTGAATATGGAAACTGCTCAGAATATGTTATCGAGACAACTGACACTCAAAACCATATCTTATAAGCCTACAAGCATGAAAGTTATTTGTGCAGAGTATGACCAGACCAAATTAATAAGTATAGCCTGCATCCAAGCAGCAAGATTTCTGAGAGAGTAATCTGTTATCATTTTTATTGGAACCTATATGATACAGAATAGAAGATTTTGAGAAAATAAAACAATCTGCAAAGTTAACCTTTTTCTTCTATGCTCAAACTAGATTTTGCTTAATCCTGTCAAAGGATTCATTATAATGTGCCACAAACTCAGGTTTGTACCCAGGGGACCTGAGGAAGTCACTGGTCAGGCTCAGCATAGTCAAGGCATAGACAGCTGTACAACCATACATTCCAAATTGCATGACCTGATATACATACAGAAGCAAGCACTGATACTGAAAAGAAAATCCACCTATCCTTCTAGCATTCACATGTTAACTCCTCATGTTATGCAACTAATTCTGAAGCAAAAGCATTTAATTATGGACTTTCAGGTATCCAAGTCATTATACAGTTGATTGCGCTTGTGTTTCTGAATATCTGGATCTGTATGGGTTTGGTATTTTTTTCCTGCCTTTGATCTGACTCCTTTGCCGAATCACTTGCTTTGAATAAAGTTCTGTCAGTTTTGGTTCACAATCTTGATTGTAGGTTTTAGCGATTTAAACGTAATCTGAAATTTTCATCATTTGATAGAAGTTATTAATATGTGCTTGAGTCACTCTTCCACAGCATCTGCTGATAAATTCTATTATGGTTTTGCATGCATTTCTAGTTAAATATTTAAGCTTTTCACTAGGCTTAGCAAAGGAAGTACACCTACAGTAAAAATTATGTTCACTTTTAAAGAAATTCCTGCTACACATTTGTACTTGTAGTTAGTGGAGTAAGTAAGATTCACTCTTACATTTTAGAAAAACAAGCAAATGAGCAAACAAAAACTCACCCAAACCCCAACACATAAACAAACAAACAGGCAAAAACAGAAGAAAGAAAAGGTGTTTTGTACCACATAAACTTGAAGAGACAGAATTAATTTGAGAAAATAGAACCCAGATTTTTAGTAGGGAGTGATTTTTGATTCATATCTATTTCTGAATCTAAAACTAGAACTTTTCTTATTTGCAGTAACTGTACTTACATTTTGGTTTAGAGTGTTTTGTTTGACAAGCCACAACACTTATACCCTAATCCTGTAAGCAATAAATTCCTCAGGACAAGGTTTACTGTGAGGGGTAGATTTATATCTTGCTTTTTCTTGATGACAGATAACCTTTGGGAGGACCAGGTAAACCTATGCGATGCAAAACTTAATACTGTGTTCTACTGACACTTTCTGTATTAATGTAAACCAAAAATGTTTATATTATCATGTCATTAGTGTTAAAGGTTCCCGTTGTTTTTTGACACACACAAGGTTGTATTTAGATATAGTCATTGATCTCCAGAAACAATAAATATGATCTCCAGAAACAAGAAATATGTGAAATATTGAAACACTGTGTTTATTCTTAACAACCTTCTTCTGAAACTGGAAATTTCTTTTAACAGCTGTGGATTTGCAGCCTGCTCTGTGTGGTGACTGACTTTATCTATTGAAGTAATAGAGGGGCTGAAGTAGTTCACAGTATGCTCAAACTTCCACCTGAGTAGAAAGAAAAAGTTCTGAAAAGTTTCTTTCACTGGTTTCATGAATGGACATCCCCACTCTCCAGTGGGAGAATTTTCTGTCTTCTTTTATGATGGTTATGATCTCCACAAAGTACCTGTATCTGTGAATATGGGTTGTGAGGCAGGAAGACAGGGGCAGAACAGTCAAACATTGCATGTGAAAAGGCTTGGGGAAGCTATTTCGGAGTCAAAGAGGAGGGCAAGAGTGTTTGAATGGATTGGGAACTGGGCACTGATACTTGCTTGTCCTCCCAAGTATCTATTCATATTGTTCCATTTTCTCAGACACCAGAGCCTCAATTCTATCCTGGTTTGGAGGAGCACTTAAACCACTCACAGGCAACATGGAGCTCAAAAGGCTGATCATCTCTAGTCCTTAAAACACACACAACATGGAATACTCTAGACCTGAGTAACAAAGAGTTGATATAAAACATGCTATTAAAATGACACACACAAACAAACAATCAAAAAAAAAAAAATAAAAGGAAAACTTGCTTTCATCACAAGTATGAAAATTTGGGGTTTAATCTCTGCCTTATAAAAGATGGAAAGATTACTGATGCAAATAAGCTTCATGCATTTTTACCTTGAAAATCCACTTAAGAAATAATTTGTAATGGAAAATGAGGGTTAAATTTTTTTAATTGAAGAAAAAATATCCATGAGACTGAAGAATATTAGTAATCTCAATCTTAAAATACCCATGAAAATAAAACAGTGGGATGGGTATTGTTTACTTTAAAAACAATTTATTTTCAAGAAATACTTTCTGGAATTAATTTACCAAAACAATGTGACCTTCTATCATTTTTTCCTTTTTAGAAAAAAAAAAAAAAAAGAATTCTCAAATGGGAAAAACATGGGCTACTAGACTAGGGGACAAGACATGAGGATTAAAAAGAGCAATATTCTCCTGCATAATTTATGATGTTAAATATTTTCCAAGACCTAAACCCAAAGTTAACCAAATCCAGTCCTTAGGCCTGTGCAATAATCTACTAGCTCAAACAAATGCTTGCAGACAGTTGAAGGTGTTTGGCTAACATCTTACAAAAACAAGTTTTCGTGTAAACTTTCTGCTTACCCACATTTCATAGTTTTCAGCCAAAAAGAGGCAAAGAGACATTTTAAGTCTCCCCTCCTTTGCAACATAAAACAAAACATCCATCCTTTTATTTCTTGGGTGGTTTGGGGTTTTTTTTCAGATTATATAATGTATCTTGTTTTTTATCCCATCTTGACTTAAAAAAACCCAAAACATAGGGATGGAGTAGATTCTCAGTTGCCTTTGACTTATTAAGGACCTTGAGGATTAAACATTTACTTTTGTTTTCCAGTCTGGATTTGGTTTTGTTTTTTTGAGGTTTTGTTTGTTTGGTTTGGTTGATTGGTTTGTTTTTTGTTGGAGGGGGTGGTTAGTTTTGGGAACATTGTACCCTGTCAGACCTTTTCTGCTATGTTGAAATTCATTTCAGTTCAAAAATCTCTTATGCACACAGGTGTGCCTCATTTTTTCCCTCTTGATCAAACTAAATTGGGCCGTAAGACCTACTTCTCAAATCCCCAATTGGAGATGCCATTCTCTCCTGAACCCTCCTCATGTTGACCTTTTGACCTGATATTATCCATAATGACAAGGCCATAACAACATAGACGGATATAATATACTTTCATATTCATAGTGGAGGTATTTTCAGCTATCACTTGAAGACCGTTCTGGTTCATGTGGACTACAGGACATTGCTTTCAATACTTTACACATAATCTACATTATTTGCTGTAAGACCACCCCTCTATTCAACTACATAAAAGTTGTTTGTTTGTTTGTTTGTTTTCAGATAGGTCCACCTGATAAAATGCTACAATGAGAATGCCCTACAGAAACAAAATACCCAGAATTTTCTGACATTTGTGTCTCTTGAAAATTTAATCATTCATATACACAATTAATTAGCAAGAAAATATTGACACTAAAATGTGCCTACAAGCATCTGCATAGAAGTTGCCTCTATTTACCTAACATAGGTGATTAACTGTAAATCCATTTAACCAGTTCCAAATTGACTGAACATGGTGCTATTTCAGTATCACACTATGTGGTTCTAATATTTGGGGAGGGGAAATTGATTTCCACATCTCTTCCTAACTGCATTGTCATAATATAATCATGCTTGGGATTTAAAAACAACAACAAAATCACGTTTGTTTGACATGGCATAAATTCATTGAGTATTTAAAGCTTACGCTATCATCATCCCACAAGCTTGTATTAATTAGGTCCTATACTGGCCTTTGCAGGATTTTGACCATTAAAGTAATATGTAAAAACTTTATTCAAACTTCCTATTATCCAAATTTGGCAAACTGTAACAACACAGTAGTAGTTAATTCAAGTTATGAACTAAATTCTGACTTCCTACTTATATGAAACACCTGTTTGTCGTTATACTTCCAAACCTTTTATACATTACCAATAATATCAGTGAAATTTCTCTCAATGAAAGTACAATTATTTCTGGGCATATTTGTAGCTTCAGGGATTACCATTAAGTTTGCCTGTTTAAAAACTGTTAATTGAACTAGTACAATTTCTATTGTATGGACCTTTTGGACAGAATCACTGTGAGCAGCACAGAAGGCCCATTATTTCATCAGAAGTTTTAGACTGAGATTGTCTAACAGCTCTTAAAGTGTCTTTGACTTTGAAGCTAGCCAACATGATGCTGACTGCCTAGCCATGTCTTATTACTCAGAAACACTCTCTTATTTTCTTGACTTTTTTTTTTTTTTAATGCCAAGAGATCCCATTTGAAGTGTCATTTACCCAAAGAATTCTTCCTACTTTGCAACGAGCCCAGACAGTGCATTTCCATATATATTCAGAGGTGAGGAACTGAACAGAACTTCATGCAGTGCTTGAGTACTAATTGAGAAATACCATCTAAGGAATACAGATCACATTACAATTTTTCCCTAACTGACAAAACCCCAATCAATGTTAACACAACACAGGATATCAAGCACACAAACAAAATATACTGAAGCTACACATCGTGTCTCAGGAATGTCTTGTGTTGATATACAGATGTTTGGAGACTCTTAATCATGGCCTTCTATTCTAAAGCTCTGCATTACTTCAAGGCTGTCAAACCCAATTTTCAAGTGAAATACTTGAGATGATAACCACAATATACATAGTGTTTGTGAAAACCATGTCTTACATAAACAGTACTGTATGTGAATATAAGCACATTCTTTCTTTATGGCACAGCTGATCAGATTACAGCAAACACCAGGCATAATAATATATTTAAGATTTCTTTTATTGCAAGTAATTATTTCTTCTGCCATCAGTTTAAAGTGGAGTTTAGTTCTGTAGAAGAGGTCTTGAATTTACAGCAACAACTCAAATAGAAATAGAAAGTGTGTATATTTTGTCACTGCTGAATATTTCAAAATCGGTGTTCAAATACAAAAACCTATTACTATCATGAAAACTTATGCAAATGAAAAGCTTGAGGCTCAGAGTAGAATTTTCTCTTAAAAAACCTCCTGTGATTAAAAGAAATTAAATGTTACAAAGAGAATTATTAAACATAAGGCATTTAATTTGAAGATATTAATTAATCCCATGACAAATAGACCATACTTCATGTGCTGTACCTGTGATATATATCATGCTGGCATGTCTGAGCTGCATTGAGGAGTCATGCTGTCAGAAACAGGCAGCAATTTATTGGTATAACAGGTTTTCCTGCAACTTCAATGAAAAAATTATGTTTCTGTCCTGTTTTTATGAAGCAAGGACTTAGCAGAACCATTACGAACCAAAAAAAATTCTAACTTTTTATTACATTTAAAAAACCAAACAAACAAACTGAAGTCTCAGAGAACTCCCACACAATAATCAAATGAACAGTGTAACCCTATCTATGAACAGAACTTAGTGGAACACTCCTGCTGCTTCAATGGAATCAAAAAAATTTTACAACAACTCTGGTAAATCTCATCAAGGTACTGATCACTTTCATGGTGTAAATACATTTTCCTAGTATCTAAACGTGATTTCTGATATCCTACCTTGCATCTGTTGCTGCTGCCCTATCACTGGATACTTCAATAAATGTTTGACTCTGTCTGTTGTGAGCCTGACCAGTAGGCAGTTGAAGAAAGAAATTATTAGGTTGGTGTAAAAGGAATTGCAGTTTTTGCTTTGTTGAAATTTGCTGTTTGATATTGAAATACATTCTTAAATAGATGTTATGTTAAACATTGTTTTAATGCACTTTGCTCACTTGATGTTTTTTTGCTACTGACTTCTTATTTGCTTTTTATTTGATATTTATTCTATACTATGGACATGATGTTAGACAAAAAACAAATTCAAGTGATTTTCTTATTTGAGTTCAAAATGGGTCATAAAGCAGTGGAGACAACTTGCAACGTCAGAAATGCATTTGACCCAGGAACTGCTAACAAACATACAGTGCAGTGGTGGTTAAAGAAGTTTTACAGTGACAGAACCCGAGGGAATGGCAGGAAGATGTGCCAAGGGAGGTTTAGGTTGGACATTAGGAAGAGGTTCTTCACGCAGAGGCTGGTGGAGCACTGGAACAGGCTTCCCAGGAAGGTGTCACAGCCCCAAACCTGACAGTGTTCAAGAAGAGGCTGGACAGCACCCTCAGACACGTGGTGTGAACTGTGGAGTTGTCATATGCAGGGACAGGAGTGGACTCAGTGATCCTTGCGGGTCCTTTCCAACTCAGGACAATCTATGATTCTATGATTCTATGTGTGATTCATTCAGTCAGTTGCTTTTCGAAAGTTGCATAAAGTTGTATTTCCTTTGCTAAGTCAACAAATTAATCAGTAGAAACTTTGAGACCTAAATAGATACTCTCTTTTCAGATGCTGAAATTTTTTGAAAACAATACAGTATATAACGTTTGAAGACCTGCAGAATTGAAAAATAGATTAAACAGGTCAATAGGAACTACACTTCACCAAAAAACTACCTGTAGTCTCCTTTTCTTTGTATGTAGATGAAAAGGTTTCTTTTATTTGTTGGAAAAAGAGCTAAATGCAGCAAAAATAAATGCCGAAATTGTTGTTATGATCAACAAATGAATAGCAATTCTCCTTGAACATTGTGAATGTCTCAAATACTAATCCTGAACTAGCACAACAGTGTTCTAAATTACCTGTTTCTCATGAAACATGTGATCAAAATCTACATCAAAGACTTTAAACATTTCCAGCTTCACAACTGAAAATTTAATTTTGAAAAAGAAAGCAAAAGGAAAATATTGAATATTTATTAAAACCTCTATAGATTTTTTGTGAAAAATCCATTGCTTTTCTTAAGTAAGTAATCCACATTTTAATCCTTTTGCCTCTCTTTTCTTGTAAGAATAGGTTTAAAGAAGTAATTTTAATTGAGTAAAAGTTGTTTGGGACAACAAAAAAAATGATTTTTGAAATCCAGGGAAGCCCTACAGTTGATTAGAGTAAAAACGAAAAAAAAAAAAAAAAAAAAAAAAAAAGAGCTGGGAAACATTTGCCTTAGAAGAAGAAAAAAAAACAAAAACAAAAAAACACCAAAGCCTTAGTAGCAACAATGCCAGTAGCTTTACAACTGTTTGTTGCCTCATTATTTTATCTTTTTTTTTTTTCATAAATTTTTAATCTCCCATGCAGGCAATTTTATTCTCATTGCTATATGTAATTTTGCACAAGTAATAATGTCCTCTTTTTAGTCTGTCCAGCTGTCTAAACAGGGTGTACTCCGAGATGGATAAAAAACTGGCTGGATGGATGGGCCCAAAGAGTTGTGGTGAACGGAGCCCAATCCAGTTGGTGTCCAGCCACAAGTGGTGTTCTCTGTGCTCAGTTTTGGGGGCAGTTCTGTTTAATCTCTTTATCAATGATCTGGATGAATGGATTGAGTGCACTCTTAGTAAGTTTGCAGATGGCAACAATTTGAGTGGAAATGTTGACCTGCTGGAGGGTCAGAAGGCTCTACAGAGGGATCTGGACTGGCTTGATAACAAGCTGAGGTCAGTTGTATGAGGTTCAACAAGACCAAGTGTCAGGTCTGGCACTTGGGTCATAACAACCCCAGGCAACACTAGAGGCTCAGGGATGAGTAGCTGGAAAGCTGCCTGGAGGAAATGGATCTGGGGATGCTGACTGACAGCCAGCTGAATATGAGCCAGTAGTGTGCCCAGGTGGCCAAAAAGACCAACAGCATTCTGGCTTGTATCAGGAATAGTGTAGGCAGTAGAACTACAGAAGTGATTGTGCCCCTGTACTCAGCACTGATGAGGCCACACCTTGAACACTGTGTTCAGTTTTGGACCCCTCATCATACGAAAGACATGGAGGTACTAGAAGGAGTGCAGAGGAGAGCATTGAAGCTGGTGAGGGGTCTGGAGCACAAGTCTTATGAGGAGAGGCTGAGGGAGCTGGGGTTGTTTAACCTGGAGAAAAGGAAGTTCAGGGGAGACCTTATTGCTGTCTACAACTACCTGAAAGGGGGTTGTAGCATGGAGGGTGTTGGTCTCTTCTCCCATGTAGTAAGTGATAGGACAAGAGGAAATGGCCTCAAGTTGCACCAGGGGAGGTTTAGATTGGATATTAGGAAAAAAATATTCATGGAAAGAGTTGTCAGGCATTAGAACAGGCTGACCAGGGAAGTGGTGGAGTCACCATCCCTGGAGGTGTTTAAAAAGTGTTTAGAGAAGGTTCTTAGGGACATGGTTTAGTGTTGGAGTTAGGTTAGGTTATGGTTGGACTCGATGCACCTGAGGGTCTCTTCCAGCTGAAATGATTCTATGATTCAATGGTCTTCCACTGATCACATGCAAAAGATGCTGAACATGTCTCTCACATAACTTTTTTTTTTTTTTTTTAATCAACCATAATAGCAGCACTAGCTTTTTCCACTGTTGTATTTCCCAGATTTAACATTAGTTCTTTTCTAATAGGAAGATTCGGAAACAAATTGCTTGATAAATCAGGTATTTGACAACCAAAGTAGCCTTTGAAGATCATGAAGAAAAAATGTTTTCAAGAGAAATAAATCACTCAGGCACTGAGTAATTAGATCTGCTGTTATCTAATTAGAATGCAGCAGGAAAAGTTAAGAAAAGGGGTTTGGAGCTCTTGAGCAGAGAAAGGAAGCAGCTGGTGTTGTGTATCAAGAAACTACAGCCACTAAAATTGTGGGAATGTGTTTATTTGCTTTGACTAAGACATGCTTACCTTAAACCTCAGAACTGTCCTGTTGAGGCTGCTGGAGAAGAGGGCCACAGCATTTAAACCATGTAGTCTGACACACTGATGAGGTTTCTCAGATATTAGCCAAGACCACCTGAACAAGGAGCTTCACTAATCCGAAAGGAGCCCATCTTTCACCCTCACTATTTAGAGATCTAATTTTGGCCAGCTTTTAGTCTGTAACACCTCCCTAAGCAGTAAAGAATAGGAGGACAAAGAACTTAACAAAACACCCATTCCTAATTTAGTTTCTGGCCTGTGAATAGGATTACCAAAATCTCAGGTAATAGCTACTATTAGCGAACTTATTACAGTACAAAAAATAGTATATCCTCGTCTCACAAGACCAACCAAAAAGCTGGACTTGTGTGTGATAACATAAACAAATAACAAGCAATATTAATATAGTTTTAATGAAGACATATGTCAAGCTGATAAAGCTTCAACAGAAGTCTTTATAGACATGGAAGTAAAACAACTCCTTCCATTTCAGTTCAGGTCATTTTCCATCCATTTTTCTTTGGCAAATTAGTTCTGTCTTGCTGGTTGTTTCGCATAGCTTCCAAGCCAGTTTTCATGCAACATACTGTTGTACTTTTTAGTATGTACAGTGACTTAAAGAACTAATATCTGGCAAAATATGTAGTACCAAAACAGAGTTTTGATCATCTGACTGAAAGCAAATTCAACATAAATTCATTTATCATTCTCAGGAGATGGATATTGTGGCCAATAAGTCACTCAAGCAACTTTGGTTCCGTTTTAAGCTCAGACCAAATCTTCCTTTTGCTATATTTTTTAAAATACAGTTTTATGTTCACAGAGGTATATTCCAGCTGTTCCTGAATCTTTCTCCATCTTACCCTTCACACACAAGTCTGCATTAGGCAGAATAAAGCTGCAAGTTAGTAATTTCTGCTTGTACAAAACAGCCTAAATTTTGGATCAATATTAATAATATGATATGAAGTATAAGGCTAACATTATAGAGATTAATAATGCAATATAAAACATGTTTCTGAGCACAGCTACTGGTACTGGTAAAGGACAGAAATTCAGAGCAAGGGTGATTAAAATTTCCATATAATATATCTTCTTATAATACTAGAAGGAAATTTCTCCTTATGTTGATTGAATAGGAAACCAGATTTTATCTATTCACAACAATACATCATGTTTAGTTTGGACAGGTCTGGTATTTTCATGTTTTATTAAGGTTGCCTGACACTTTCTTGCTGAAACCACCTTTTGAGTTATTTATAATTTTCCCCAACCACAACCATCTGAGCTGAAATCTTCCTGAGAAAATGTCTGCCTCAGGCTAACTCGTTTGGAAAATGTCAATCATAAACACTAGGAGTGTCCAAAGAATGGGCTGAGGAAGGAAAGTATCATTTACCCCATGTCTGAAAAATTGTTACAGATCTGAAGATTCCCAGAACTCTGAAAACATTTTCAGAGCACCAGTCTTTGAAGGAGAACAGATCAGAATAATGATAGTGTGTCAAGGATATACTTTGTGCTAGCTCTACAATAGAGATGAGGTTAACCAAATTAGGAATTCAGAAAAGAAAAATTCATCCTGTGCTCTGCCTGGATGCTTGCTAAAATTAATTTATTTTTGAAGTGTTCTATTTTCCAGTTCTCCCGAGTAAATGTCATGTTTAGATTTTAATTACTTTATCAAAAGTGCTTTTGTCACCTTCAGCACTCATAGTTCCTACAACATACATGGAACTTATTCTACAGCCAAATTCCTTTACTGCCAAACATGAAAGGTGTATGGCATATAATTCCCATAAAACTGCTGTTGCTTTTATTATGTCAGTGACAAAGAATAATTAGATCATTCGTGTATTTTACATTTCCTTCCACATGTGAGCACTTGCCATTCCTTGTATATCTGGACATCAGCTCTGTACATGCTTCTTATCCTCAAAAGAGTGCAGCCCTGCAGACATCTACAGAAAAATGGCAATGAATGTCCAGCCAGAAGTTCAGAATAAACAGATAACATTTAAGACATGTAACAGAGAAAAGCAGTATAGTCTATGCTGTTCTGGAAGAATGGTTTAATCTAATGAAACAAGCCTATTTTTATTGCATTTGTCTTCCATGGTATTTCTACTGCCTTTATTTTCTAAACATTTAAATAAGCTTAACTGAAAGCTTCATCAAGATATTCCTCTGTATGCATCAAAAATTGACAAATGAGAGGTTCCATATGCATTGTCAGATCTGTCTAGAAATTAGTCAGCCTCACCACTGCTCAAACTTCTCAATTTCACCTGTTCAAATATCAGGTTCAAAATATCATATTCTCATGTTATTTCTGTTTTGGTTTGTTGGTTTTTTGTTTGTTTGGTTTTTTTTTTTCAGCTGTCCAACAGCCGAACAAGATATTATAAACAATGGAAATTTGTGGGCAACCTGAGAATTGAACGCAGACCCTCAAAGATGTTTAAAATTATTCACTTAAATGTCACCAAATATTTCCATGTAACCAGGCTGGAGAACACGTAGCTGATTCTTTTGCAGCAGGGAAGATGCAAGGACTACCACTTCCTAATAATTTTATTCCACTCAAGAAGGTAAAAAAGTCTCAATCATTCACACACATACAGAGGAAGACAAACAAAAAAAACCCAGCTTGCTTGTCTTAATGTCTTACAGGGTCCTACACACATGAGAAGGAAGAATAAAAGGTAACTAAACTTTGATGACTGTACAACTGCAAAATAACTATTTTGTAAGTGCATATATGTTATTGCTTCTTCTAAATAGTGGATGGCAAGACTGTAGACTAAGTATTCTTGAATCAGATCCACTTCAGTGTTTCTGGACTCAGGAAATTAATATTCCCTCACTAGTAAGACAAGTGTTGTCAGCAGCAGCAACTGAATTTCAAAACATAGCATCTGGTTTTCCTACTGATAAGGGCCCAGCCTGCTACAGTCCTAAGGTGAAGATGGGATTGACAAAGTCCTTTTCCTTATCCAAATAATATGACTGTGTCCATTCATCACACCTTCCAACGACAGTTAGTCAGGGTGCTGACAACTCCAGTGAGCAAACTGACTATTTCAACAGCACACATCTGAACTACAAGAGAGTTAACAGCACAGGACATCATTCTTCTTCGATTCTAGACTTAACTGGCCTATTTGATTTTATTACAGTAGAACTATTAATGCAACATTTTGTGCTCTTCCTTTCCCAGAGGTAAAGAATTCTCATTACATGCTGTCCTTCCACCCACCCCAGAGGGAGAGGTTATTGGGTTTGTGAAGAGAGTTTGTTGTTCAGTCTGCTCACTCAGTGCTCACAGCTTTGTGCGATTCTCCAAGAGTCATGCTCTCTCTGCAATGCTAAGCCAGCAGAGTTCTTCTGTGTGCATCACCGTTCAGAAAAGAGGAAGGTAAGAGATGAAAGGCTTGCAAATTTCCCTGGCACCCTGATGTTATTTGTAAGAGTCATCTTAGGAGCAACCACTGCACATCAGGCATAAGAACTGACAAACAAGAAGTAGACACTGTACCAGTACTAGTTTCCATAGCAACAGTAATGAAAAATTGCACTTTTTGCAGTCTCAGGAAAACATTCCCTGTTTCTTCCCAACCTGATAGTGCCATTAGAAAGGACAAAACACTTTTTCAGTATCATTCTGTTTTTTACAAACATTTCTTTACAATCATAAGTAGATAGTGTGGAGACTGTCTTATTTGACAAGGTTACTCTGTGGTCAGTCTTGAGACACAAAAAGAAAACTGTTTGAAAATGCAATGAGCAGACAACCCAGACAGAATTATTGTCATACACCAGCCCTGCAGCAAGCCTACAGGGACAATCATATCATTCTTCTATTATTTTCAGAGGCAGAAGTGAAGGGCTGATTTGCCTTGCAACACTGTACTGAACTCATCCATTTGAATTCTAGAAATATAATGAATAAGTGAAACTCTACACATGGCATTTTGTGTACTTCTGAAAGTGAGGCTGGAAAAGTAATTGTTCTAAATACAGAGGTTTATGCTTGAAGTCACAATAATACTGATAAAAACCAATAAATTTTTTATTGTTCAAGAACCATTTTGGGAAAATGTCTGAAGTACACAATCATTGCACCACTGAAAAACACCTGAATACCAGCTGATATTTAAGCATACCTGCTAGCATTTTGGGATCTTGTAAGCCCCAAGCAGGCCTAACGCATGGATGGAAGGGCATTTGTTATAGTAATGTTAGAAGGTATTTCATGGAGGTCACTCCTGGAAGTGATTACTATTTGAAGCCCTCAAGAAAGCACACATCTTTTAGGCCAAAGGAGGGATTTAGCCAGTAACTGTACCTGAAAAGGTACTCAAAGGTACTTCTTAGAGGCTATTCTGGTTGTCTTCTTAAAGAAAGGAACTCTGCTTCCTCAGGAAGATCTCCATTGTTGCTTTTTTGGTTTTTTTGTTGTTGTTGTTTTGTTTTGTTTTACTGCTGTTTGTCACAGACATCAAAACATGTCCAAGATCTCTGCATATAAAATAAAAAATCAAAAGGTTTTTAAAAAGTTTTTGAAAGCAGGATGCATAATCAGAACTTTACCCTTTTTCATGCAGATGCATCTGGATAGTCTTTATTGCAATATCAAGTTACATTCTGGGTATGACACTTCTATCCCCTTATCCCCTTCCACCCAAATGTTTCTTGCTATATAGTAACTCTTATTTAGATAAGATATGTATTATTATCTTCTTTCCCCTGGCCCAGACTAATAAGACAATCAACTGAAAAATACAGGTGAGTCTGAGTCACTTAGGTCAGTTCAAGGCAAGCTCAGGAAAAGTTTGAAGTTATCTGAGCTCTTATCTTTAGCAACAACTGGACATCTCTTAGAAGGCAAATATCTGAATGCATAAGCAAAATTATAATTGTACTGACATGAAAAAATACACAGATCCAATTTCCAGCTCCTTAGCATAATTAAGCACTTAGATCAACCCACCTGGGATTTCCAAACCTGAAGAAGATTAAAAAAAAAATAAAATCAAAATAAAAAACAAACAAACAAACAGAACCAAACCAAACAACAGCAGAAGGAAGTAAGTCTTGCTGTACTTTCCCCATATATACACAATATATATCTACAAGTGGTGTCATTTGTATGACACTGCTGATATCAGATGACTACCAGTAAACATGTGGGGTGAAGTATTGTCTGACATTCACAAGTCAGTTCAGTCTTCCTGAGAAGAATTCTCAAGTTTTGCCATTGCAACTCCAAATACATAAATGCATATTTAAATACAATACAATCAAATTAGAAAAGAAAACATTTATTCTATTTCAACTGTTTAATACAAAGGGACACTTGCAAGTATCAAAAGATACTGCTGCATTCAACATTCATAACAGGCAACAAAACAAAGACACACCTACCCTAAGCAGCTAGGATATGTCCTACCACTGAAAATAATTGCTACACCTCTCTATGTGGTCAGACTCAGACTGTTCCAGACTAAATCTGAAATGCAGTGCTCCTGTTCAGTAGTACAATTCCTTGGTACCTTGGTAAAATTCCTAGTACAAGCCCTGGTGGCATTTTCTATAACAGCTGCATATTCAATTGAATGCAGAATGTACTGTGTGGTTTATACAGGTTTATGAATCAAAGAACCGAAGTGCCATGAGTGTACACATATATGAATCATTACAGGACTGTCCAAACTAAAGCTAAGACTTTTTATTCCTTCACATCTGTCACACGACAGTGAAGCCTTCAGAAATTTCTCTGAACAAACTGTGGTTTACTCAGACTGGGTAGGAAGGATTTTGCATAAATGAGCCTCTTATTTTAAGCCAAGCAATATAATGACCATCACAAACCTAACAGAAAATTTAAGAATTGAAAAGATCTTACAAGCAAGCTCTGGTTCTTCTAGGTCATTTTGGTGAGGTGGTTTGAAACAGTATCTTCTCCAAAACCAGAAATCCAGACTTACTTTGTGGATTTTGAGGTTATGGACCATAGACCAAAAAAAACAATCCAAGTTTTGTCAAAGAAATGATGTCAGTTTTGTCACTGGAGCTGGACAGAACAAAGTCAGAAATAGTGAGAGTTTCATACTCCATGGTATTTGAAAACCTGTACATGGCATATGCTAAACTGCAGGCACAATGAGAGATGAAGAAAGTGGTTTTTCTTTCTTAAGTGAAACAAATGGCAACATTGTTTTGATGTGTAGATGCCTAATCAGTTCCTGAGGAAGAGAAGAACAGCCTATGCAACACAACCCACTTATAGAATCATATAGTCATCATACCATTTTTAAAAGAATGCTTTGTTACCATCAGCTAATTGGTAAGAACATAATATCTTATTTCATTGTTTTTCCATAGGCAGTAGACATGCAAATTGGTTACTGGACCCCAGCACATATCAACTGAAAAAGAAATCAGACTTCAGAAACGTTTGCAAGATGACAAAATAGATTAGACCATAAGTTCACTGTCCTCACAGTAGTCTAGAGAGCAGCTGAGATACCAGTATTTAAACACATTATGTTTTTACATTTGTTACAGTTTTACAGATTATTACAGTTAGGCTATGAAATGAAATTATTTCAAAGTTAGATACAGTGACCACCGACAGAATAGCTCCCCTACCATCCACCCTATTGGTGCCCAATTCTTCATCATTTATCACCGTGCTTCCACTAACTTGTGTCAGCAGCCTGTACTTCTGTCATTCAGCCTTCATCTTCATTAATCTAAGGAAAACAATAATAACAAAAGTGTGGGTTTTCAGGATGAGGCAGCCCTTTCATGTCTTTCATGTCCCCTATCTGAGAGATGGTCAGGGTACATTTTTAAATAAATAAAAAAGCTATTTGAACATATTTCAGTGACTGTTGTGATGAAAATATTCCAATATTCTGATCTCAGATAATTCTTCCTTGGTCTTCTGTAAGAAGTATTTTGCACTCCTGATGATAAGAAAAGAAGACACAAGGAGTTGTGAAGTTTGCATTACTGAGTTACAGACAGAAAATAACGTAAGAAAATGAATTATTGAGGATTACAACAAGCAAAGAGTCATCTAATCTTCTGTTCAGCCACTCTTCTGTCCTTCAACTCACTGTAATTTTGCATAATGAGACAATGACAGATTCTTACAGTTAAAAAACAAAACAAAACAAAACAAACAAAAAAAAAACCGAAACAAAACAAAACAAAACCAACACCAAACCAGCACACAACAAATGGCACCAATGTAAGTGTGACACATAATTTGTCAAGGATGGCACCAACTACACAAACAAGTATGCTGAGTAATTCTTATATTTTCTTTATTTTACATGAAATTGCACCTGACTTTAAGAAGAGAAACACTTTTCCAAGAACAAAAAGAACGACACATGCTATATATTGTTTCACATACCACATGGTATAACATTATGCTAGGATAGAAACAAAGTTTAAAATACTGTCTTTAAAAGTAAAATGGGCACTGATAATAAGCGTACATTTATGCATATATTATCCAAATAGCATCCATTAACTAATCTTGAGTAGAGTGGATGTAAAAATTAAGTTTAACTGCTTACAGTAGTTTCCATTTGACTGAAGAAAGGTCAGATTAATTAGATCTTTCCTCTGATTTCTGCATCTTTGAATCACACTTTTTAAGAAGATGGAAGAAACAAGAACGAAAGCATTTACCCATTGTTGAAACCTTACTCCAACACCTGTGATTTAGTGCTGTGACAAAATTGTCTATACTCCTCTACATTTAGAACCCATCTACACTTCCATCATTTCAGAAAGGCACCAATTAAAAAAAGGTTATTGAAAGTTTATTTTCCTCAGTCTGAGACGTGTCATAATATTTTTTTAGTAATATATACTAAATTGAAAAAAAAAAAAAGTTTCTATTTATCTGTACTAGGCCCAAAACAAAGATTCAAAAGATAAGATGATTGGCATTCTATTTCTTTTAGCCCAATAGTTTAATTGTATGTTTCCAGGTCTTCAATTCTAAACTGATTTTAATCTGCCACTTCCAAGGACCACATAGCACTTTAAAATCATAGAGTCATTTTAGTTTAAGATCATTGAGTCAAACTGTTAACCTAACACTGTCAAGTCCACCTCTAAACCATGTCCCTAAGAACCTTATCTACCCATCTTTTAAACACTTCCAGGGATGGTGACTCAACGACTTCCCTGGGCAGCCTGTTCCACTGCTTCACAACCATTTCTGTGAAGAAATTTTTCAAGCTAGACCTCACCTGGTGCAACTTGAGGCCATTTCCTCTTGTCCTATCACTTGCTACTTGGGAGAAGAGACCAACACCCTCCATACTACAACCTCCTTTCAAGTAAGTGTAGAGAGTGATATGGTCTCCCCTCAGCGTCCTCTTCTCCAGGCTTATTTTATAGCAGAGCACATCTAGTGGGACTCAACTGCTGTTTGCAGGCACATTGCAAAATGTCTTTTACAAATAATATAGAAAGTGCAACAGTATGACTGAAGTACATTCAAATTTATAGCTCTTAGCAGTCATATCCTGTGTGCATTTTTGCTCCATAAACACTCAGGCAGGAAAGGGTGTTCTGGTTTTATCTGGCATAGAGTTAATTTTCATCCTAGTAGCTGGTATAGTGTTGTGTTTGTGTTTTGGATTTAGAATAACATTGCTAACATACTGATCTTTCAGTTGCTGCTAAGCAGTCAAGGACTTTTCAGCTTCTCTTATGGGCCTGCCAATGAGAAGGCAGAGAGTGCACAAAAGGCTGGGAGAAGACACAGCCGGGATAGCTGACTCCAGCTGACCAAAGGGATATTCCATACCATATGATGCCATGCTTAGCATATAAAGCAGATAGAAGAAGATGGAAACAGGGGACTTTCAGAGTGATGGCGTTTGTATTCCCAAGTAACTTTTAAACACGATAGAGGCCAGCTTTCCTGGAGATGGCTGAACACCTGCCTGTCAATGGGAAGCAGTGAATGAATTCCTTGTTTTGCTCCACTTCCATGCATGGCCTTTGCTTTACTTATTAAATTGTCTTTTTCTCAACCCATGAGTTTTCTCACTTTTCTGATCCTGTCCCCCATCCCACCATGGGGGACTGAGCGAGTGGCTGTGTGGTGCTTAGTTGATGGCTGGGGTTAAACCACAACAAGGGGGAAGAGAAAATAACAGCAAGATGGAAATGCTAATAAACAGCATCATTAATGTCATCACTAAAAAAACCCAGGTGAGATTCACTGAATCTTCAATGTAAAATAGCAAGATCCATGAATGGGTTAAAAGAAGATTCATGCCAACTCAAAAGAAACCACATAAATTATATCCTGAACGTAATTCAGCTGTGTGAGGATATGTCTGACAGGGCCACACTGCAAAGTGCTTCAAAGCAAGATAATATTACAGTACACATTTTATTAATATTTAATCACTTAAATAATGTGTTTTGAATAAAAGGAAAATAATGAAAAGGACTACTCCCTTATTATCAAATGGAATGTTTTACTCTTGTTTTTAAGATAACCACAAGTCCTACTAAGATTCATGAAATGGACGGTGCCTCTCAGGCATATGCTTCCTATTTTCTTTTTTTAAAAAAAAACAACAGCACCAATGTAAGTGTGACACATAATTTGTCAAGGATGTCACCAAAATAATTAAAATACACCAAAAATGAGGTTATTCATTAAAATCACATTTAGATTTCACAAACATAATAAACAACCTTGTCATTCTTTGTTTTGGAGTAACTGAACACAGGAAATGCATTTCCAGGTTTCTCATGTACAAACACAACAGTTCTGACTATCTTTGGGTTGAAAACTCTAGTCTGAGTCTATAAACACTGATGCTCAGTGTGTTCTTTGTGAAAATCTAACTCCTAGAATTTCCTTTGCTCACACATGTGAATAAGACTAGAAGTTGGGATGCATCTGTTAGTCAAGAAGATATTCAATTAGAGTGCATCTTCCCTTAATTTGTCCTCATGAGTTTTCTGCTTTTGCAATCTAAAGTTATACTGTTTATGTTTTTTCATGGAAAAGTTTACTGTTTATTATAATATTCACAGAAGTGTCACCTTTCTTACTAAACCAGAAAGAGCAATTTGTAAAGCATAGAAACTGAGCTGCAGTGCTCACTTTAATAAATCAGTATGTGAAGATGGCTCAGTTATATAATCAAGCTTGCATTACTGGTTTAAAAGTCAGACACAAAAAAGGAATTTTTATGCATCTTCAAAACACAAGAATACACTGTTCAATAATGAGAAAGAGATATTTCCTTTGAAAACCTTGTTTGCAAAGAACCAGAAGTCACACTGGGAATTTACAAATGAAAAGCAGAGGTGTAGTGTTTCGGTTATTTTCTTAAGGTATCTGCTGTTAAGGTATACAATTGCTAACCATTTCATGAAAAAGATATTTGGTTGTATTTCCTTATGAGGAAAAAAATGCCTTAGAGCTAAATTATTGTGTGATCATCAAACTAACTACTAAGAATCATTATTTTGCTGTTTATAAATAATGGACAATAAAGTAGAGATTTGCAGACTATTAAAGTGCCTAAAACTTTCATCAGAGAAACAAGTGAGAGGAAAACTTAAACCAATCTGTTCTAGAAAAAAAGAAAAACACAACAAAACAAAACAAAACAAACAAACAAAAAAACCTCGTAGCTGTGGTAAAAATGCTTATAAACAGATCATAGGAAAATTGTTTTCAAAGGTGATTTGGACAAAGGTTTAGCACTTCTGTTTCAAATAGACATAACAACCAAATAAAAAGTAGAGGGATAAAGAGTTCAAAATCATACTTCGCTGTGATTTTGGTTTAGGAGAGATGCTCCAGTTCCTTTACTGGACTCTCTCTGGTATGTCCATGTTGTTCTTGTACTCAGGCACCAGAACTGGACACAGTACTCCAAGTGTGGCCTCACCAGTGCTGAGCAGAGGGGAAGAATCACCTCCCACAGACTACTGGCAATATTTTGTGTAATGAAGCCCAGGGTACCCGTAGCCTTCTTTTCTCTAAGGTCACATTTTTGGCTCATGGTCAACCTGGTGTCGACCAGGACCCCCAGGTCCTTTTCTGCCAAGCTGCTTTCAAGCTGAGTGGCCCCCTGCATATATTGGTGAATGGTAATAAACTGCTGGTCCTAACACTATATTGGTGCATAAACTGCTGGTCCTAAGCAAGACACAACACTAACCTCAGCAGCACACTGCTGGACGGCCCTTTGCTCACCCTGATTGTTGGCAGCTGTGGGGGTGCCATGAAGCACAACTTCAATCTTGATTCCAGCAGGAGGGAAACCACTGAAATTGCGGGAGTGACAAGGTAAAGGGCATAATAGAAGCCTTCAGGTAAAGATGGAAGGCGAATTCACAACAGAAAGTAGCTCTTCAGCAGACTAAATCATTAATGTAGATACGCTATTAGTATCACAGCTAGTACAGAAGTTACTGGTTTATTCCTGAGTTTGATACAGCAGTGATACCAGTGCTTTCACATTTGCCCACGTTCATTAAATCAGTGATTCAGTGCATCAAAATTATTTCTACAAAACACGAGTTTAGGGATGCAGCTTTCTTTCAAAAAGGAGCTCTTTTTACATTCTCTCTTTTTTCCAGGGTTCTGTATATCAGTTCAACGAAAAAACATTGAAGGTGTGATTGAGTTTACACTACATCTGTTTAGTTTCCAACTGAGAAAGTTTGATGACAGCAGTTTATTTCCAAGTGCTGAATAACTAGAAAGAGAAAAAAAGTTTTGACCAAGAAAGCTCAGCAAGAAGACTCAATATGTAGCACAATAATTGGAATAGAATCTTCCATTAGTTTTAGAGCAAAAGTAACAACTGAAACTGGCATGAAGTGATATCCTTTGACATCCAGTCATCATTACTTGCTTCAAAAAGCTGTACTTGAACAACACGGTTTTGTGTTCTAAATTACATTTGAAAGTCTCTGTACATAAACCTGCTTTTGACATGTTTCATCTCTTAGCTGAGCAGATGATGATTGGCAGGAACAGAGATGCAAATTCTTCTTTGCACACAGGAATGGTACTGTGCTAAAATACCAATCGTCTAAAAAAAATCATATTTGCAAAAGAAAAAAAAAGGACAGAAAGAAAGAAAACGTAAAGATTTGAGCTCATGTTCTGCTTTCTCTAGAAAGTTGTTTCATTATACTCCTGGCTTTTGGATTAGGAACAAAGAAACAAAAAAAATGTCTGGAATTCTACAAGGAAAATATAATGCCTTGCATAGTTCTGGAAAAACTGGAGGTACAGAGTGATCCCAATGATTATGCAATAACATGAAATTATATTTCGTGAACTCATTCATGCTTGTGCACTAGTTCAGAAATTTTAACAATAAATTACAAAGAAAGGCAATTCATTTAAAAAACATACATTAAAAAATAATTTCTCAGTTTCAAAAGAATCACTACCCTAGAAATGGAAGCAAAGGCATGAGCTGTCCAGCCATCATGAGACATTGCAGAACTCCCAGCAATTCAAATAAAGAATTTCAGAATCCACCACATTTCCATTTTTAGGTTATAGACATCATCAGCATCATCCCTTTACAACTTCACTGACAATTTCTAACCCCGCCATATGCATTTGCAAACATGTTTGCAAACAACTCCACAATCAACTTCATATTCCTCTCTGCATTTGTAGTCAATATCTGAAAACTCCCCCTTCACTCTCTTATATTTTTTCCTGTCCCACCACAGTCTCCCAAGTCTCTCTCCCATACAATCTGTACATTGCTTTATCTTCTGGCTAGCACTTAAATATCAGCACAAGATACAAAAGATAGACTAAGACTTGTTGAGGACTCCCTCGGTATCAGAAAAATACAAAGAAAAACAGGTTTTTCCTTCATAATTAAGGACTGAAGAAGCATTCCCAAAGTCTCACAGATACAACTTCTCATTTATCATTAAGATTTTAACAGTTTGTTTGTGTATTCTTAGCAAAACTCTCAATGATGTTACACACTTTAATTAGTTTACTTAGTATTCTTCTCACTCCCCACCTGAAACAGCTCACTATTTTACTCCTAAATCATGAGGTAATCAAGACACTTTCTTAAATAAAGCTTTTCTTATGACCATAAAGACAACCCTTCCTTGCTAACATGTTACCCTAACATATCACACACTAATCTACAGAAGCATCTGTATTCCTCTAAGCTATTTTACTGTCGTTTTCACATTGTGAAGTCAGAATTAATACATCTGGAATTTTATCATAGTGCGTTAATATAACTCAAGGATATTTTATTTTCTTCTAATAATCTCAGAGGAAGAGAAAGCAGCCCCTTCAGGGTTCAAGGAGACCTGGGCTTGCTTTCCTTCCTAATTTACTCCCTGATGAAGATAGATACATTAAGCTTCAATTTCACTAACAAAAAGTTACTTAGCCAAAATTGTACCTACAGTCAACTGAAAACCTTGTCTATTTATCTTATATTTTTATTTTTAAAAAGTATTAAATTTATTTCCATTCACATTCCAATTTCACCAGTATTCTTAAAGGGAATAATGAAATTGCATATCTGCATTTTATTGAAAGTAAAGTTGCAGTAGCTAATTTTAAGGAATCAGTAAATCATGCCATCCTGTTAGGAATTTGCAAAGCAGAAGAGAGCAATCATGCTGAGTAAGGCTCTTTCACTTGTCATGAAAATCTCATTTTGTAAGGACTATAAAAACGATTCTAAGATGTTTCCATGTTCAAATTACCTAAACACAAAGTAATTGTCATTTAAGTTGACCCTCAGTTTTATCACATATCATAGCCATTTTTTATTTCACACTCGTGAAATTCTTGTAGAAAAGATCACTTGCTATGGTATCAAATGCAAGACAATGCAAACAAGGCACTCTTAGAAGATGACCTTATTCACCATGGCTTTCAGGCTGCATCCACCCCAGTTTCCAAATTACTGTACACTGCTTTAATTTGTTATACAGTGCTGCAAAATAACAAAATTATAAACAATAATGGCTGGAAATACATTTTCTTAAAGGATGAAAAATCTAAGGAATCTACATTATATCATGGTTAGGCTTGTCAGAAAGTTTTAGAGCAGTATTTCAAACAAAATTTGTTTTAAAAATAATTAGATTCAAGTGTAAGCATAGCATGTAAGCTGACAATTACTGTGATTGTCTAATATGTTTTATGACAGAAAGTTTCTTAGAGATAGGTGCTATAAAAACATATAACAAGATGGTTTCTGACCTAAACAGAAATTAATATGTATGATCTGTGAGGATGTAACCTGTGTCTGGGAATTATTCGGTGCCCTCACTAGGTAGAGTTACTATGAGTGAGCCTGGCGCAGCAATAAAGGAATACTGCTTCTAAAATCTCAAACTCTGGTTTTAGAAGCTTCTTCAATTTGCTGATTTTACAGTGTCAATATATTTGAAGGGAGTCGGGAATAAAGGAGCGAAGGTGAGCCTGGAAGGAATGGCGGAAGGTGCCATTTCAATTTTGTGGTTTGTTTCTCACCATTAGCTCCATGATTCATTGATAAATCAAACTGATTTTCCCCAACTTGTGTCTGTTTTGCACTAGACCATGACTAGCAAGACTTTATCTTGACCCACGAGTTTTCCCACTATATTTTCTCCCTTGTCCTATAGAGGAGGGGGAGTGAGAGAGAGGTTGGGGTGGACATTTGGCAGCTGGCCAAGGTCAACCCACGGCAAGCCAAAATCATGAGAGAAATGCAGTCCATGCTCACATATAGCTCCGTTCATGTGAGTCTATGAATAAACATACCAAAAGCATGCACTCTTTTGCCTGGAATTTTTTCACTGAAGTCCTGTCATCCCCACTTAGGACGTTAAAGTTGAAAATCCAGAGATAAATATAATACAAAATTAGAATAATATTATGGTACTGCATCAATTAATGAGTATCACAGGTCAATAAAGCTAAATAGATCTACTACATTACACTAGCATTCGTGGCTTAATAAAAGCTACACTGGTAATACTTACTGTGAATTTCTCTTAGTTCACATCAATTTCATCATAGGGAAGAAAATGTCCAGAAATGGTGAATGTAACACAACAGAAATCAGCCTAAGAAGAGATTGTAGCTAGTGACCTACAAGCAGAAAAAGAAGACAATCAGATAAAGACCTTCAGAATTAAAAGTACTGAACAGAATGAGTTGCTTGTTTTCTGTAAGAGAAAAAGTGTTTCTTTTAAACACAGTGTCATTGCTTGTTAACCCTGATAATCGTGGGCTCCCTTTTTCCAAAAGGAGCCAGGAGTAGTGAAAATCTAAATGCAGCTTCACTTTCACAAGTTGTTTAAATTTTTCATGGTATTTGGGACATTTTAAAATTACTATTGTAGCAGCATTGTTCAGAAAGCTTCTAATTCCTCCAGTGGGAACGCTGCCAAGATGAAAAACAAATTCCTAAGATGTATTAAGACTTAAAATACAGCTACTTTTATTAAAGTATTTTGAAAAGCCCTTGAGCTTTCTGTGTATCCACACAAAACCAGAAGTTTCAAATCTCAGCAAAGTTTAAAACTCAAATTTTGGTGAAGTAAAATGGAAGTTCTGGTTTGAGAGTCTTCTGTCAGATTAAAATTTTCCAGAAGCCTCTTAAGGAGGAAAATATACTTTCTAGGAAAGTGAAACATGGTCCGTAACTCACCTATGGTGAAGCACTTGTTTGTCCACAGAAAGGAGTCTCATTAGTAAAACTGAAAAACACCAGAATCACAAAACCAATTCTAGGACAAATAAATTATAAATTCACTGTAAGTAAATAATATATAAGACAGTTAAATAAAGAAGAGGTATTGAAAAGCAAAATATTGAACCAGAGGAAATCTCACCTGCCATTTTCACTACAGCCCTGCTAAAATAATAGTCAAGTACTATTCACATGGAAGTGAAAAATCACTGATAACACAGAGGAAGATCAGAGCAGTGTAAGAATTAAATGGCCTTAAGAAGAGGAGCAAGGCCTGTTGAACATTCAATTATAAGAAGTGTGAGGCTTTTTATTAACAGATTAGTATAAAGAGATTTGCTACCATAAAGGGTAATTTGTCAATGAGACATGACTGAAGAGGTGTCACAAATGTACCCCAAAAGTCAATTTTAGGCAGACAACAAGTTCCTAAACAGACTTTATTCTAGCTGGAAAAGTATAGCCAACAAAACTAATAGACACAGGGTTTATACAATTATTTAGCACTCTGACAACACAAAATGCAAGTTCAGATATCAGTTGAGAAGGTTATTGGGGTATGACAACATAAGAATAATGAGGATCCACAGCGTGCATGCATATATTGACAAGAAACCAGAGCCCTCTAATTCCAGGATACCCAGAAGAAATAATCACTTGCCTGGATTAGCTGAGGACTCCCACTTGCCTGGGTTAGGCAAGGAGTCATTCAAGCATATATCCAGCAAATAACCACTCACCCCAGGAGGTGAGGTGCTCTCAATCCCAGGAAGTCTCCTTTGACAGCATCCCAGTCTAAGGAGAGGGCTCCAGTTCACAGACCTGCTGCTCTGAGAAGATCACTCAAAGGGGGTCTTCAGCAGGGAGAAGCCTGGTCAGATTTGGCTGTGGGCATTACAACATGGTCCAGGAGATTCTCAGCTACTCTGGGCACCTCCTTTGTTAAGGACCCTGTCAATTGATTGAGGGTCCACTCCTCCTGTGCCCCCCTCACCCTAGGTGTGTGGGGACAGGCACAGTGGGGCACAAAAAATGCTAAGGAGCCATCAACTTTCCTACTGAAGACTCCAGATCTTAGAGGGATGTTCAACTGCCACAAGAGGATATGGATTTGCATATATTGGTTATCCAAGATTAAGTATGAGCGACCAGAATAACACGGTCATGAAAAAGACAAATAGAATGCTAGAATGTATCACAAGAAGTCTTACTGGTAGAGATAAGGTGTTGTATACATACCCACAAGCAAAAGCTCTTTGGTATTTTTGAAGGTTGAGTTAGTATCATTGTAGCATATACTATCCAAAGGATTTCAGTATACAACAAACTGAAGGAAATATTCCTTGTCTTTTCTCATCTCAAGGTGAAAAGGACACAATTCATTGAGACTTTTTTTAAAAAAACACAGATGGAACTAACATGTATTTAATATCCTACTTCAGCTCTTGAAAGACAGGAAAAAACTAGTGCCCTATGTCAGAGGGAGCAGTGACATGCTTGTGGTCAAGCACAAAGCCACAGGCACAGTTTTACAGGCACATTTTTGTTATCTGCCCTTCTCTAACCTTTTACTTCTTCTCTGCTTCAGTGATTTCCTAGTGTTTTTGTCATGGTGTAAATAAAATTGTAACCCAGCAGCACCCGGCAGTTCTTGAGAGAGCGTGAGTACCACCCACACTGTGCTGCAGCAGCGGCTGTGGGAGCTCGTGCGGCAGGTGCAGAGGTTCTGTCCCTCCTTGCTCTGTAGACCATCTCACCTATTGTCAGTCTACCAGACCGCAGCTCACCATGGTCTCCTCCAGACAGAGAGCTTGTCCCAAAAAGACTGTGGTGGTGCAGACAGGAGGTCCTGCCCCGATCTATGTCTCTTCAAGTCTCTGGCTGCAGGGAGTGCCAGAGGCTGCTGCTGCCAGGGCAGGGAGGCAGCATTCCACCTGCGTGAGGTGTGAGCAGGTACAAGATCTGCTCAGCATGGTGGTGGAACTTCAGGAGGAGGTCAAGAGACTGAGGACCATCAAGGAGTGTGAGAAGGAGATGGCCTGGGGGATTAACTCCCTAGTGCTCCAGCCAGAAAGGTGCCAGGGAGATACCCCCGAAAAGGTGATGGACCCCCTGCCCTGTCAGGGGATGAGGGGAGACCTGAGACAGCCTCTGCCCTGTGCCTGTTGGGCAGAGTTAGGGAACCAAAGAGACAAGGAGGGTTGGAAGCAAGTCCCAGTTTGGTGCCATGGGCAACCCCCCTCCCTACCTGCTTTGCTTCCCCAGGTGCCCCTCTGTAATAGGTTTGAGGCCCTGGATCTTGAAGGAGAGGTAGGTGAGGATGTGGTGGAAGGCCCAACTATGAGGTCACAAAGGAAGGGGCCGTTGACTCCACACCTCAAGTCTGCCTCAAATAAGAGAGAAAGAAGGGTAATTGTAGTGGGTGATTCCCTTCTGAGAGGAACAGAGGGCCCAATATGCAGAGTTGACCTTCATCATAGGGAAGTGTGCAGTCTACCTGGAGCCCGGATCAGGAACATCACCAGGGCACTTCCCAACCTGGTGTACTTGACAGACTACGACCCAATACTGATCTTCCAGACAGGTGGGAAGGAAGCTTCATCCCATAGTCTGAGGGGAATGAAGAAAGATTTCAAGGCATTGGGATGGTTGGTGAAGGAGTCTGAGGTGCAAGTTATTTTCTCTTCCCTCTTTCCATTTTTGGGTGACGATGTGGGACGGAATAGGAGGATTCAGAGTGGCTGACACCAGAAAGCTGTGCTGCTATCCAGAGAGACCTGGACAGACTGGAGAGTTGGGCAGGGAGAAATTTAATGAAATATAACAATGGCAAGTGTAGGGTCTTGCATCTGGGCAAGAACAACCCCAGGTACCAGTATAAGTTGGGGAATGACCTGTTGGAGAGCAGTGCAGGGGAAAGGGACCTGGGGGTCCTGGTGGACAACAGGATGACCATGAGCCAGCACTGTGCCCTTGTGGCCAAGAAGGCCAATGGCATCCTGGGGTGTATTACAAGAGGAGTGGTTAGTAGGTCAAGAGAGGTTCTCCTGCCCCTCTACTCTGCCCTGGTGAGACCACATTTGGAATATTGTGTCCAGTTCTGGGCCCCTCAGTTCAAGAAGGACAGGGAACTGCTGGAGAGAGTCCAGCGCAGGGCAACAAAGATGATTAAGGGAGTGGAGCATCTCCCTTATGAGGAAAGGCTGAGGGAGCTGGGTCTCTTTAGCTTGGAGAAGAGGAGACTGAGGGGTGACCTCATTAATGTTTATAAATATGTAAAGGGTGAGTGTCAGGAGCATGGAGCCAGGCTCTTCTCAGTGACAACCAGTGATAAGAAAAGGGGCAATGGGTGCAAACAGGAACATAGGAGGTGCCATTTAAATATGAGAAGAAACTTTTTCTCAGTGAGGGTGACAGAGCACTGGAACAGGCTGCCCAAGGAGGTTGTGGAGTCTCCTTCTCTGGAGACATTCAAAACCTGCCTGGACACATTCCTGTGTAACCTCATCTAGGTGTTTCTGCTCCAGCAGAGGGATTGGACTAGATGATTTTTCGACATCCCTTCCTATCCCTAACATTCTGTGATTCTGTGAAACATTGCAGATCTATGAGAGCCCTGCTTTGTGATATCCATTTAGAGCTTCTTAAACAAGGCTATATAACGACACATGACATAGTTCAAAAACAGGCTCTTCAGCCATGCCATTTCAGCCTAAAAGTCATATTTAGAGATCCAAATTTCTACTAGTTTCAAAGCCTACTTACCACCTTTAAACTATGATGGGGCTTAGCTAGAAATGTTCTTTCTTCTCTTGTTACACAAAAGCCCTTTTATTGACTCAGGCTCAGAAACTGCCTATCCCCTACCATCCAAGTCTTACAAAGTTTATGAACAAGGATGCCCTCTTCTCCCTAAGAATCACAGTTAATTTCAGATACTAACTAGTAAACATCTTGGTTATCATTGTATTTCCCCACTTAACATTATTAAATGTCGCACATAATATGATATTGCCACAGTGAAAACATGTCTGAAATATTAGCCTGGTGCAAAAGTAATTGCTGTTTTGGACGATGAATTTTAAATCATTATAACTAGGCTCAAACACATCTTTATTAATCAAAATAGGAAACACTACAATCAACACTTTTCTGCCAATGAGAAATAAGTTTGTTTATTCCTGTAGCATAAAAATCTGTGTCTCAGTATTCGATGAACTCTTGGAAAGCATTTTCTGCATCCTGCTGGTTGTGGAAGCATTTTCCCAGCAAAAAGTTGTCGAGATGCTTGTATAAATGGTAGTCAGTTGGCAAGAGGTCAGGTGAATACAGTGGATGAGGCAAAACTTCATAGCCCAATTAATTCGTATTTTGAAGCGTTCATTGGTTGTGCTACGTGTGGTCAGGTGTTGTGATGCAGAAAAATAGGGCCCTTTCTGTTGACCAATGTCAGCTGCACGTGTTGCAATTCTTGATGCATCTCATCGATTTGTCGAGCAGACTTCTCAGAGGTAATGGTTTCACCAGGATTCAGAAAGTTGCAGTGGATCAGACCGGCAACACAGCACCAAACAGTGACCATGACCTTTTTTTGGTGCAAGTTTGGCTTTGGGAAGTACTTTGGAGGTTCTTCTCAGTCCAGTCAGTGAGCTGGTCGTTGTCAGCTGTTGTACACAATCCACTTTTTTTTGCACGTCACAATCCAATTGAGAAATGGTTTGTTGATCTTGCATAGAATAAAAGATGACACTTCCAAAAAAGAATTTTTTTATATTCAGTCAGCTCATGAGGCACCCACTTTCTTCTGGGCAGTTCTACTCTATGATAAGAGATACTTTCCAAATCAAATAAGCATTCCTCTGGTGCATACAAATGACAACTCCTCTAAGAACAGATAGATGCACTTAACATTTTTAAAGTATAACCAAATACACCGTGATGCATTTGATGCACAAACATTAAATACCCAAAGAACAGCAGAAAAATATTTTCAGCAGCAGCCTACTTCTGTGACTTTCAATAGATCACACAAAATTATAGATTAACTGCTGCTATCAGTCAATAAAAATTGAAATTAATGCAATGCATGCAGCAGCATTTTAAGACATTTTAGGACAGCCCAGAACCACGTGGTGAATAAGTGAAAATAAAGCAAGATTTTAAAAAAATATATCATTAAGACTTTAAATGCGCTGATTGAACCTAAATGTTCTCTTACAGGATGCAGAAAAACATAATTCAGCTACATTTGAAGGACAAGCTACTCAAAAACAATGCTCTGTTTGCTGAGGAACATAGAATAAATTGTTTCTATTTTTCACATTTCGAAAGAAAAATGCATTAGATCAGCAGCAGGAGTCTGAAAATTGCCTTCCACACCTTTTCAAGACAGATTCACCCAGCAAGCATCCAGGAAGCTGAAAGCTTGTTAACTTACTGCTTAATTTGCAAGGTCATTTTTTTAGCAAGGTGTTCTATAGGAAAAGAGAAGCTTCCAAATAGTAGGGTTATTGTCAAATAAGACAGTATCATTAATAAAGTGACCTGTTTCATTTTTCTTTTTGGACAGCTGAAAAAACATTGATTCTCACAGGTGCTGAGCTGAGAGGCTGAACATCAAATGCACAGGAAAGACACACTACTGACAGTGTTCAAAATTCTCTACTGCCCAAGTATATGCTCACATGAGTAGGATCATAGTGGTAGTAGAAAACTCCACAGTCCAGCTCAGCTAGTGATCTGCCTTGAGACACCATACCACTTATGCTTTAGTGAATTCTAGAGCTACTAGGTGCATCACATTTTTTAGTCTGAAAGAAAAGCAACACAGCTATTTTATCAAAGCATGAAAAAAGTCACTCCTCTTCAACACATCTTATGCCAGTCTTCATCTTTGTAGCCTCTCTTTAAATACTGGAACATTTTTAAGACACTATTATAGTGCTTGCATGGTAGTAAGATAAGAGTTCTAGAAGACTGACTAATATAGTCAAAGAGATAACTTGTGGAGCCTCGGAAGCAATTTAAGATAAAGTTCAGCTTGAGTGACAGTCCATTTGTTGGGTCCTTTTAACCATATCAGTTTTGTATGATAAAGGATATTGCCTTTCTCCATAATGTTATTTTTTGGCAGTAGATCATAATGACTGGAGAAATCCATCTGTACTATTTTATTTTCATATTTAAATGCTCATTCACAGTGGTGTACAACCACCTGTGCACCAAAGAGACCTAGCCTAAGCAGCATGTGGGTTCTACAGCTTCCCAGAGAATGGTTACAGACTTGCATTTGCACCTGTTTCTGATAAACCAAACAACAAGCTTTATTACAGACTAATCTCTTTTATCAAAATCTGGTGTCTGTCAAAGGGAATTTTTTTCCACCCTTACTTAATATTTTGAAAGGAAAAAAAAAAACCACAAACATGAAACACAAGCATCTCCAGACACACCCACCCATATGCCCCAAAAAGGAGACTCCTTTAAAAAAATTAAGATTCTCAGCAAAATCTTCTACACTGGTTGAAAGCCAAGAACATCTTCTTGTGATTTAAGTAGATATAAACTAAAAACTGGCATTTGAAAATAAAATTGCCTTGCTGCTTCTGTGAATGTTAGTACAACTAAACAAAATAAGAGCAATGAGTTTATTTTAAAGTTTATTTCACTAACATCACATTTAGTTACGAGATCTCTGAGGAAAAAAAACTCTGAACCAGCTCCACTGCAAATACTTCATTCTTATGTTAATTTTCATTAGTTATGATGAAGAACAAATTACTGTCTTTGCTGAATGAAAGCCGGCTGCAGTTCTTCCTAGTAACCCCCACTGAAGAGCAACAGTTGCTTAAATCCCTCAAGTTTCAGTTTGTTCTGGCTCATTAAAGCTACTTCAGCCCCTTCACTACCACAATGTATTTAATAACGAAGATGAGACAAATTTTCTGTGTTTCAGGCTTGTGAAAATTATGTATTAAAGCGTTTTAAAATAAGCTAGATGTTTTCATAATTTGGAGTATAGATATAAAAAATGGTGCAGTAAATAACTTATTTTTAACTAATGGAAGCTGGCCTTACTCCTGATAAACAGCATTTTTCAGGAAGTCTGTTACAGCACCACAGAGTTAACGTGTCACAGAGTGAATGACACTAAGTGCTGGATGACACTATAAAACAAGGGCACTTAGTGCTGAAAGAGGATGTATCCAGAAAGAACATTGTGTTATACTCAAAAGTACATGATCCATCAACTGCCAGAAAGAGCTGCAAAGGTCCAGCGTTTTGCTACTGAACACCCATTTATCTCAGAAACTCTATTTACCATTGACCTAGGAAAATAACCTTTCTCTCCCATTTCTGAATTAGCCAAGACAACCTCATAAATGTTGTTACCACTTAGTATGGGAGTTCAGGGCCAGCAATAATCATTTACTCTTAAAGGTGAGCAAAAAACATTTCACCTCCAGGAACTGTATAATGAAGGAAACTAGCCTAGCATGTTGTGAGACAGTGTGAGGAGACAGCATTAAAGATCCCTTATGATTAATGAATGATCACTCATGCATCCCCACTGCATGATACAGTGTGTAGGAGAGCTCAGCTACAGTCTACATTTAGCAGAGAGGTTTAGAGATTTTGAAGCACTTATCAGTGCTTCCCCAGCTGCATAGCTCAGATTATCAGGGCAATCACACTACAAGTGCACTTTCTGTCCTATGAGAAGGGAGACAATGCCTCAAACATTGTGGTATGTGTATCTGATGTTTTTCTGCAGTCACAGTGCATAAGTATCAGGACTTCCACAAACGTGGCAGGTACTGAAGAAGATACCAAAATATACCATGCAAGCTGCAAACTGTAGTGCTGAGATGTTCCATCAGGGAAGGGCAATTGCATACCCAAGAGATGCAGAGGAATGTGGCAGTTCTGCAGACCTCTAAGATTTCCAAACAGAAACATGCATATCAAGTATTTTCTAGCTGTTTAGTATGCTTGGCAAAAACTGCTCACAAATAATTGGCTATTAAGATAAAAGAACTACACTATGTAGTGTGTTTCCTATTAAAAAAAAAAAAAATTCCAGAAATGGCACAGTGAGACAATTTGTGCTAGCAGAAGAAGATCTTGTTCTGTCCCTGGTCTTTCTAGTACCTCTGCTTCACCATCACCACCTGCCATCTGTCAGGATCTGATCTGGCAGTTACTGCAATTACCATCCTTTTCCAAGAGCAATTAGCAGCACTCAATATGCTCACTTGCATTAGCATTCACCTGCTGGCCTCCTTATGTTTTCTCAAGAAGAAAGCTTATGAAATAAATACTGTCCACACACTGTGTTCACGGTGACAACATAGCCCGTATCACTTTAGGGTTAGACTATGGAAGGAAGATAAGTTCTGGATCCTGCTCATAGGCTAGCTCAGCCACAGCAAACACTGGGAAGCCAGCTGGTGGTAGCTCTCAGAAGAGGAAAGGCAGAAACCTGTGAACCTGCATGTACCAGGTTTTCTCATCTTAACAGAGTCCAAAACCTAAGTGCCAGAGGGCAGGAGCTCTCTATCAATGCAGGCTGGTAGCATGTTGCTCATACAGGAGACATAGCAGATGATGACTGGATGTATCTGGGCATGCAGCCTGCATGAGGCCTTGCCCCACTGCTCTGCAGGAGATCAAGTCCTCATGTCTCTTAATCACAAAATTTGAGTGATTCAACCTGAAAGGTTTGAAGCAACTGGCTAGCCTAGCTCTTACCTCATCACAAAGGCAAAAAAAAAAAAAACCACACCAACAAACAAACAAAATAAAAACAAAACAAAACAAAACACAAAAAACAACCCAAAACAACAAGAAGAAACAACAGTGAAAGACAAGCTTCTCACAATAGTGGAGCAGTTGTGAGTAACTTTGAAATGGAGCAATCAGTGACTGCATTTTAGCCTGTTTACATTCCCATCATTCTTTTGCTTGCTTTCTTCAGTAAGACACTCTCTTCAACCACTTCATCTTTTGCAAATGAGCGTAAGTAGAAATACTGGGCACTGGAGAGATTAGTTAATTTTTCTGTTCTGGATTGGAATTTGATTTATTGGTAGCCTGTGAAATTTACACCTGGCCCTTTGAGCTACCTGGCAGAAGGGTTCCATGAATGGAAGCCAGGATGTAAGCACACAGGCTTAAGGTGGAGGCTTTTTTATTTCTTTTGCATGTGTAAGTATATAATTTATTAAAATATAAGTCATGCCTTTCCCTTCCACTCTTTTCCCAAGAAATATGAGGGCTATTGGGGAGCTATTTCTACTTTCTTAGCCCACAACTGATATTTCTCTTTGTCTTAATTATTAATCATACTTCCACGTGACAAATGCTGCATGTGTAGTGTTACATAGGTCTATCTTTGGTAGATCATGCCGAATAAAAATTAATTGATTGTGTTATGTTGCAAGTGAATCTTTATTTCTACTCCCCATCTAATATTTTATTCTGTATGTGTGAAGCTAGTTAAAGCATTACACGTTCCTCCACAATAATTACACCATTCTTTATGATATTTTAGCCTCAAGCCTGTTCACTCACCGTCTCTGACTCCACTGAACTTTCAAGCCAAAAAAGTTATCTGTCAATAATAGAACAAAATGGACGAGTATCTTGAAAACATTTTTAATATCTTGATTAGCTTATATTTTGGAAAAAACAAACAAACAAACACCAAAATACCACAATCCCTTCCTTTGTTTAAAAAAAAAAATAATAATTTCAATGTCAAGATAAGAAACTCACTGACATCCCTCCTTTTCTGCACAAAGTCTATGTGGGCAAATAAATCATAGAATCATTTCAGTTGGAAGAGACCCTCAGGATCATCTAGTCCAACCATAACCTAATCTTACTCTAGCACTAAATTATGTCCCTAAGAACCTTGTCTAAACAACTTTTAAACACCTCCAGGGATGGTCACTCCACCGCTTCCCTGGGTAGCCTGTTCCAATGCCTGACAAGCCTTTCCCTAAATAATTTTTTCCTAATATCCAATCTAAACCTCCTTTGGAGCAATTTGAGGCCATTTCTTCTTGTCCTATAACTTGCCACTTGGGAGAAAAGACCAACACCCTCCATGCTACAACCTCCTTTCAGGTAGTTGTAGAGAGTGATAAGATCTCCCCTCAGCCTCCTTTTCGCCAGGCTAAACAGCCCCAGTTCCCTCAACCACTCCTCAGACTTGTGCTCCAGGCCCCTCATGAGCTTTGTCACCCTTCTCTGCACTCTCTCAAAATGTTTTCAAATATCGTGATCTCCATGATAAAAAAAGTCTCTTGGATCTGTAACATTCACAAGTCAAAAGTTATGGGCTTTGTTATGCTGCACTGATTTCCTTCACGTTATTCATTTGACTGATTGTGGGAGCGCTTCCCATTGTGTGAAACATCACTGGTCAGATTTTTCTCTCTGTTCTTTCCTGTACACTCTTCTTTAACTCCAATATATTTTCCAAGCCACATTTAAATTTTTAGTACCTGGTCAATTTCACCAAATATTTAAGTTCAGCTAAAGGCTTTTTCAAAGCAGAAAAACTGATATGGATATTTCTTTTTTTGGGGTAAATTATGCAGATCTATGGCTCAATAAAACACAAGTCTCACTTAAGCCATCTAGCACGTGCAAACATGCTTAAAAAATAAACATAGGACTCTGTTCAGCTGAGCTGTACACTGCTATTTTATTTTCACTGGCTTGCCTTGTATCCTTGTGCAACTGGAGATTCTTGCAGGGGTGACAACTTGCTGTCCCAAGAGAAGCAACCACCTTTACCTCTCTTTCTTATGGGACAAAATATAACACTAAGTGACAGGAAGTTGAAAAAAAAGCAGAAGAATACGTTTTTGCTCTGTAGAGGACTTTGTATACAAACCTGTTTAAAGACACAGAAAAAACAGATTTGCAGAGGTCTTTATGAGAGAGATTCAGCTTGCCCATTCACAGGCACACAGTGCTTTTTAACACTGCCTATAGCATCCCAGCCACCCACATGGGCTGGCAAATGCATGTGACACAAGGCTTCCTGGCTGTCTATACCCTTCTGGAGTGGTAGCCAGAGGCCAACACAGGCTACTCCATAATGCCTGAGATGACATCAGGTATCTTAAACAGTTGGACTCTGACTTTTTGCAGTTTGGTTCTGCCCTAGCCATTCTTGATTCCTGAATGTAAAACACAGATTCTACCTGAAAAAGAAAAAAAAAAGAAAAAAGGAAAAGTGTCTTAGTGAATGATAGTAATTTCCTCTGTGAGAAGCTCTCTGGATCTAACCATGAGGCAGAGTGAAATGCATTGCATGAGCAGGTCCTTTTTCTTTCACAGCAAAATTATTTTAAGTATGTGGGATCTATAGAGCTTTTCTAAAGATCAGTGCCCCTGATTTTTGTCTCAAAAGCCATATAGGTTCACCTAAAAAAATGCAGCTGGGTGAGAGTGGATAATAGTCACGCTTCCCTTTGATAGCTAACCACTCTGTGACACAGCTACTGTCCATACCTAGGGTTTGGGCCAGGGCTTGAGACAACTTGTGCTCAGTTTCTGCTTGTGATTACTTACCCTCCGAAGTCTCATGAACATCTTATTCTCTCATGTATAATGTGTGTATGTACACATATATGGCAAGGGGCTCAGTGACTGAGATGGCTGACATTTAGGGTCTCTTGTTTACTTCTCCACAGGATTACTTTAGTATTTTCTTCTCTCTCTCTTCTTACAAAGAAAAAGAGATGATGTGGCAAAGCCACTAGGTGAATCTCTCCCTGTCTGTACCCCCATCAAAAGAATGGGGAGCCTCATTTGGGAAAGAAAGAGGACACACAGCTAAGACTAGGCAGTTCAGGAGATTAACAGGAAGAAAGGAGTTAGCGTGGCTGAGAAGTTTTGCAGGACAAGCGTAAGGGAATTTGGGCCCTGTGTTTTGCCCCTGAGCAGAGTCATAGCAGGGAGGGAAGGTGTCTGCTAGAGATGGGAAGATGGGAAGTTACAATTTGTGCAGAGAGGAAGGAAGCAAGGAAGGAAGGAAGCTTCTTTCCCAAGCAAAGCTGCAGCCCTGGGCAGAAACACTCCTGCCCAGCCAGGCTGGGGTATGGTATGCAGCATGCTTCCCAGGCAAGTGTGAAGGTTACACAGAGAATTGAATCTGGGTCTCTCACATCTTCTAAGTTTTTTTACAAAAAGCTTTGAACTCTGCTTCCTTCCCCACTGCTTAGAAAAAAAGATGGGGAAGGAGGAGAGGAAAGCACCTCCATCTTGTCCAGGAGAATGCTTTTTGCCTGTATTTCTCAACTGACATTTAGAAAGGAAAACCATTTCTAAATCCAGATCAGACTTAGTCAAGAACTATGCAAGGAACAGCTCCAAATCAAGCCTCCACACAAACTCAGAAAAACAACTTCTCACACAGAATACAAAGACCAAACCTTGAAATACAAACAGCATATTTCTGGCAGCAAAGTGAGATATTCATGATCACAATTTAGGGTTCAAATAGAACACAGATGCTCAGATGCCTTCTGTGCAACTATTACTAGAGGCTGTGAAAACAGCTAATTGGGTTAAATGCCTGTCTCATGTGAATGACTGTAAAATTTATCAGACATTTATCTGCATCTTTCAGCAATTTAACTACTTATTGAATCTTACTTCATTTATTTAAGGAGAAGAAGGAGTAAGAACATAACTATGCTTCATTTTGTTACTGAAGTGATCTGAAAATAAGTATCTTAAGGATTAAAAAAAGCTATATAAATAAATATGAAAGGTTAGATGAAATTTATTTCCCTATAGAAGATACTCGCCCTATGAACCAATATGATTATTTGATAATATAGTTAGAAACTCAGTTCTAATTGTTTAACCTTTCAATCAATAATTGACTATATTAGTCAAAATTCATTAAATCTCTGATAAAGGTTTTACCACAGAAAATACCAACAAAGTTCTTACTGGGAATAGCCTTCAAAAAGTAACAGACATCTTCTTATACCATCAGTTATAAAAGGAAACATAAAAGTCCCTGCATTAAATCAGCGGCCAAAAAAAAGCATGAAGTGGAAAAGACTGCTATAATCATTCTTCAGAAAATGTCACTCTTTCTCACTAATTTCTCCACTTGCATTTATGGGCTTTTATTGCACAAGTATACAAGCTGTTTCACTCAGGCATCTTTGTTTCCCAAACTGTCATCTTCTTCTCTGTTCCTGGCTGGAAAGCAGTGAAATGATTTTCTACAAGCTCACAAGACCCAGCTGAGCTAACTCAATTTTTACAAATCTATTTAATACAGCAGTATGATAACTTAATTACTGTTCTCACTGTGCTCCAAGAAGCTTCTGGAGAAAGACTGACAGGTTACAGCTCACCTGGGTGGATGGAGTTTTGTCGTTGTTGTTAAAGAGAAATCTAACAACTGAAATTATTTGGAATGTCTTTGCTCCATTTTTGCTCCCTCTGAAAAGAAATCTTCTACATCTTCCTCAGGTTATATTAAAGAAAAAAAAATATTCTAATAATTAGATCAGAGAGATCAGGTGCACATACAGTGGAGAGAGGCAGATTTTTAAGGGTTCTAGATGAAATGTATTTAGGAAAGAACTTGTAAATACTGTGGTAATCGATAGCTAAATCTTGTCTGATAGAAACGTAATGTAGCACTATTAATTTAATTTTATCCCAAGAGTATAATGCAGGCCAAAAATCCTTCCCTGCTCCATGCAATTGTTCAGTGAGCTGGAATTAAAACTTATTTATTAATGACCAAAATAAAATAAAGCCAAATATTTTTTTAAGAACTGGAAAAATAATATAGTACCATTCTTTTCTATGACTAAAACCACAAATAAGAAACTCAACTATGCAATTAACATCCTTCAAATGCAGAGTCAAATGCTTAGCAGTAGTGCAAGTAATTAAAAAAAATAAAAGTATTAATAAAACAAAAGATGTACAGATATAATAAAACTGCAAGGAATCTGACACTGCAAGTAATAGCTAACATGCCTTTAAGAATAACTACTGCTAGAACACACCTCTTGATCAAATTGTAGTACAAGTAGAATAACAACATATCCCTTGAAAGATAGAATTTGTTTGCAAGGGGACAAAGAATTTCTTGTGTTTCTTATAACACGTTACTGAAAAATTAGCTCCAACTAACAATAGTATGTATTTTGCCATGTGAGCTGTAAAACCTCTAGAAATCTCATCGATGCTTTAAAAGACTGATAAATCACACTTCGAGTTGCAGGTGAAAAATTCCTGCAAAGTGTCGTAAAATATGTTACCAGCATTTCTAGAAGTCATTTTATAGAGACAATCATAAGAAGCAACTTAAATTCACAGATGGTAATCTGTTTGTCTTGGATTGAAAAATAATGCAAAATGCCTGAGGACAGACATATAAACACGAAATAAAATAAAATTCTATTTAGAAACCCTGTCTAGCTCAAAGAAACTGTATACTTGAGGATAGACAAGTACCTACTTGAATAATGGTAACACACAGCAGTCTGCGTGGTTTAAGGTACTATAAAGATAATGAGTGAAATGAGCATCTCAGCACCAAGCAAGGAAGACAGGTGAGAGCAGAAAGAACTTAGAACTCATTGAGGACCAAATTTTCAATCATCTCTTCACTACAACAAGGATAAGAGAGGCACTATTATGTTTACTTGGTAAACAGCAGCTTTTTGTTTTTCAGTCTGGCCTTGCAGAGCAGCATAAATATTGACTTAAACCCTTCAGAAAACCTTAGTTTGAGGTCTGGGCTTTGGTCTCTGTGACACCTGTTAGCACTGACAACACACTCAAGCTAATAGTGCCATTGCCCAGCAGACACTAGAGAGGCTGCCTCTGCCTCCTGAGGAGATGCCCTGAGCCCAGTAGTGGGACAATCATCTGTTTCATCAAAGCTGAAATCAGAGCCTCAGCTCCTGGACTTGGAAAAAGAACACTCCTGGACTTGGAAAAAGAACACTCCAGGAAAAGAAAGTGAACTCTGAACCCAGACACACACATGTTCCTTTTCTAGTCTGTTCCTGGGAGGTATTAATGAACAACATCCCCCCTTGCTTCAGTTGAAGCCTACAGTTTCCCAGGAGCTGGGGGGAGAGAGCCAGCAGTGAGCTCCACTCAGCTGAAAAGCAGTAAGCAGGAGCTTGCATCTGTCCAAGAAATGCAGCTTCTCCTTCAGCTAGGATTTTTCAGCCACAGCTTGCTCCTGTCCAAACTGAATGTTGTTCTGAATATGGATTCACTACAAATACAGAGCTCTCAAGGTTATAACCTCAGTTTAGGATCCAACAGTCCCGCATCTGGGATTTTACTGTGAGAAAACCGTGAGTTAGGATCTAACCTGAGCTCTGATGTACCACAGTTTTTGCTCAGCTGTAAGTTATCCCCAAAAGATCATTCTCCGAAAGCAAAAATATCTGTAGTACAGCAGTACATGTAGTACCTCATTTACAGGGGGTGTAAGCAGCAGGCTCTTGAAGAGGGCCACCCTGGAGACCCCTGCAGCAGAAGCCAGAATTTCCGCCACCCTGCTTCTGAGGAGGTGATTAGACCAGAAATACTCATCTTTATACTGCAGGGAATCTCTCATAAAGCACTTTCAGAGGAAGACAGGAACTAATCCATTATATTTCAGCTTCCAACAGCTGCAGTCAGTTCAGTAGGAAAAAATGGGAAATATGTATATCCTTTTTATTTCTTTCTCTAATTGCAAAAACAAAGACCTTTGCTTCTCTTTTACTCTTATTATTCCCCCCATACACCCCATTATTTCATTCATCTGGTCTGTTAAGATCTTCCATGTTAGGTGGATTTTACTTCAAGTTTCACTTTTCTTCTTTCTACTATTGCTTCTTACATCTCAATACTCATGTGTCTCCTGAAGTCATCAAAGAAAGCTAATTCCCATGTTAGGAAATACCACATAATTTCAACCTTTCTTCTGTTAAATTACTGTCATCTTTCCTTCTCCCCACATTTCTCAAAGTCTTGAGATAGGTATCTATCATTTTGCTCGGTATCTTATCCATGCCTGTCACATTGCACTGAAATTTTCCAGCATGATCTTTCTTTTGGCCAAAGAAGTCTTCTCATCATTAATTACTTACTTCAGACCACCTGTGAAGGTCTGATTCATCCTCTTATTATTCTGATTATTCAGCTGTTTTCTGCCCTGCAGATAGCTCTTTACCACTGCTTTAATGCAAAGTTACTATATCCAACACACATCAGTTTTGTGTTTTCTATTTCACAAACTGACTCACTTCTCAAACTGTTCTGGGATGGTAATTGTCTTACTTTTATCTTCACTCTGTGGGTGTTCCCCAGGAATATTCTGTCACTATCCCACTCTTTTTCTTTTCATCCTTGGCAACCAGCATTTTTATCTTCATTCATGGTACGTGTTATGATTTGTCAGATGACAAACCATTGTATTCCTCTTTCTATTCCTTCTCCTTACATATCTTTGATTTTAGCTTTGTCTTTTTTTTCCTTGTATTTTTCCATGGATTAAAAAAAAAAAAAGGCTACCATAATTTGATTCACCTTAAAGCATATATTTTCATGGCATATTGCCATATGTCATAGAGAAACCTGATCTATCTCTGAACAAGCCAGCTCAGGATGCAAAAGAACAGTAGATATGCAAATGCAGTTATATGGAGCAGAACCCTACACGCTATTCCTGGATGAAAGACTGGATGGGCCTCCAACAAGTCATTTACTCCATCCTGTCATGGTCCCTCATTTTCAGTGAGAGATCAGCATTAACTAGAATGTTACAGTAAGGATGAGGTCATAAACACTTTAAACATACAGCTGGGAAGAGGTAGGCAAACTATTGCAATTGTGGTCAGTTGGCACTTGAGCTTCTCCCATGAGGCTTACTCCCTGCTCAGTTTGGTAGTTAAGGAGAACACACTTTTCAGGCAGGTTTCACGCTCCTGTTATAGTAAATTGCTGTGTGGAGAGTCTGATCTCAGATCCTTAGCTATGCAGTACTAGCAACAACAGTTTCCTTCCAGCTTTGCCTTGGTTCTTTTCTTCACTATAGTCCAAAACATCTGTGTAAACTTTTCAGTTTAATTTTTACTTATTCTCCATCTGTTTATAGGGATTAATTATTCCCGTGATATTTGAAATCACTTCCCAAGGGCAACAGCTAGCTCAGAGTGCCTTGATTTAGCCCCAGCCAGCAAGTAGAAACATGCACCTCTCACTCACCCCTCCCCCTGCCCTGGTGGAAGAGGGAGGAGAATCAGGAAACAAAATGCAAAACTCATGGGTTGGGATAAAAATAGTTTAACACAACAGCAAAAAGGGAAATGATAAACAATAACAATAATACGAATAAAATAATATACAAAGCAAGAGACAGACAATACAATTGCACAACACAAGGCAGCACCAATGCACAGCCATTACAAAGTAGTGATCCCCCTGGCAGCAATCACAAACACCGGTCCTGTACTGCCAATCCTGGAAGAGCAAAGACCAGGACTGCACTTCATATTCAAGCATGATTACACTGTGCTGCCTGTCCCAGGGAAACAAAGAGTGTCTCTGATGCCAGCAACTCCCCCAGGCAGTGAGTTCCTCCCCCTTGGCCAGTCTCCTAGTTTTATAAGGAGCATGACATCATATGGTATCAAATACACCTTTGGCTAGTTAGGGTCAGCTGTCCTGGCTGTGTCCCCTTCCAGCTTCCTGTGAAAATTAACCCTATACCAGATGATCCAGCACACAGAGGAATAGCAGGAGCTTCATCAGCTCTGACTGTTGAAAATGAATTCAAATAATATATAGTAGAAATCAAGAATATTTAACGGAACAGGTTCCTTCTCGTAAGGGGATGCTTAAGAATGACATTTGAGTTTCTGCCACAGCTGATTTCTGGGAGGAATATTTAAAAGATGAGTTTCTGTCAGAAAGAAACTTTGGCCTACTCGAAGTCAATGGAGTGGACATACAGCAAATCTAAGAATCCTACACTGGATGAGTATTTGGTATAGTGACATCAGGCTTTTGGGGAAAAACCTAATGGAATATCTTCATGGATCTTAACATACAAATGATAAAGGCCATTTACCTTGGTTTGGGAACTACCATATCCACAGAGATGAATGCTGAATCAAATCTACCATTCCCTCTGGGAGGCACAATCATTCCTCAAACAAAAGGAGGAAGCCCATAAATCACCTGAATAATTATGTGACTTTTTTTGGCCATCTCCACCATGAGATTCATATTGGAAGTGGAAGAACTAATAAACTTTATGCAAATTAAATGTTGTCAATGTAAATGTAAAACAACATTTGTGTGTTTGTGGACTACATAGTGGAGTCAGTTTTGCACAGCTTTTCCAAGGAAGAAACTGTATTTTCTGAGATTTCCACATCATCCAGTTCTTTTGTGTGTAGATTTTTCACTGCCATGTGAACCGAAATTGTATTTTTCTACATTTTGGGGAGAAACAAATAGTGGAACAAAAGCAAAATCTACATGATCTACATGGATAAACATGTGCTAAACAGGGAGAAACAGAAGAGCAACAGCCTGGCAGCACTACCCAAAAATACAACCCACAGACCACACATAAACTCCTAGCTAAATTCCTGATATACAACCATATCAGTAAAAGCATGCTGAAGATCAATGTCCTTAAGTATATTTTTGGTATAAAATATATAAGCCTGACAATGAAAAATTAAGACAAAAAGCCTCCTTGTTTTTTCAGGATGATAAGACTGAGCTAAGAGCAATATACAGTTCTAACTTTCCTGATGTTCACTTTGCCCCATAGTTGGCAAATGCATCCTTACAGACTCTGTCAACTTCCAAACTATTCTCCCTTTACTGTCCACTTTGTAAAATAGGGGTAATGCTAATCTCCTTACATAATAGAGCTAACAGGGACATTAGAGGTCCATGAACTGACAATAGTTTGACCCAAAACCTGTGTCATATACTAAAATGAATACATCTGACAAACTCTCCATTGAGAAGTTTTTGTGCCTTTTTAGAAAGACAGATATCTGTCAATACATACAATACATACATCAGATGCTGATGTATGTCATGGTACACTGGTGAAGTTCCCAGTGACTGCAAAAGGGGAAACATAACCTTCCTTTTTAAAAGGGAAAAAAGGAATACCAGAGGTACTACAGTACCAGAGGTACTACACTTACCTCTGTGCCTGTTAAGATCATGGAGCAGATCCTCCTGGAAACTATGCTAAGGCACACAAAAAAGAGAGGGATGATTGGTGACAGCCACCACAGCTTCACTAAGAGCAACCCACACCTGACAAATTTGATGGCCTTCTACGAGAGGGTTACAGCACTGGTGGACAATGGAAGAGCAACTGATGTCATCTACACAGACCTGTCCAAAGCATTTGATATTGTTTCACACAACATCCTTGGCTCTAAAATGGAGAGATATGGATTTGACGGGTGGACCACTCAGTGGATAAGGAATTAGCTGGGTGGTCACACTCAAAGAATTGCAGTCAATGGTCCAGGTGGAGACCGGTGACGAGTGCTGTCCCTTAGGGGGTCTGTACTGAGACTAGTGTTACTCAACATCTTTGTCAGGGACATGGAAGTGGGATTAAATGCACCCTCAGAATGTTTGCAGATTACACCAAACTGAGTGGTTTGGTTGACACTCTAGAGGGAAGGCATGCCATTCAGAGTGATCCTGAAAGGCTAGAGAGGTGGGCCTATGTGAACCTCATGAAGTTCGACAAGGCCAAGTGTAAGTTTATGCACATAGGTCAGGGCAATCCAAAACACGGATACAGGCTGAGTGATGAGTAAATTGAGAGCAGCCCTGCAGAGAAGGACTTGGAGGAATGGGTTGACGAAAAACTGAATATGAGCTGGAAATGCACACTAGCAGCCCAGAAAGCCCGTTGCATCCTGGGCTTCATCAAAGGAAGTGTGGTCAGCAGGTTGAGGGAGGTGATTCTAGTCCTCTACTGCACTCCCATGAGACCCCACCTGAAGTACTGCATGTAGTCCTGGGGCCCCCAGCACAAGAAAGATATGGTTCTGTTAGAAAAGGTCCAGAAGAGGGCCACAAAAATGGTCAGAGGGCTGAAGCACCAGAACTGTGAAGAAAGACTGAGAGAGTTGGAGATGTGTAACCTAGAGAAGAGAAAGCTCCAGGGATGACTTGTAGCAGCCTTCCAGTACTTAAAGATGGGCTACAAGGGATCATCATAGGAGACTCCCCTGTAAAAGGAACAGCAGGCTCAATATGCAGACCAGACTAATTTCTTAGGGAAGTCTGCTGCCTCTCTGGGGCCAGTGGTAAAGATGTGAAGAGAAAATTTCCTGCTCTGGTATGGCCCTCAGATTATTATTCATTATTGATTTTTCAGGTAGGCAGCAATGAGGTTGCAATGGGAAATCCAAGGGCAATCAAAAGGGACTTCAAGGCCTTGGGACAACTGCTTAAGGGATCAAGAGCACAAGTAGTATTCTCCTCTGTCCCACAGTTGCAGAGTATGATGAGAGAAGATACAGGAAGAACCAGCAGGTCAATACTTGGCTGTGAAACTGTTGTCACTCACAGAATTTTGTTTCTTTTGTTCCCAACTCAGTTTACATGACACCTGGCCTGCTGGCAACAAATGGGGCGTATATGTCTAAAAAGGGAAAAGAATCCTTGTGCAGCAGTTAGCAGGGCTTTAAGCTAGATTTGAAGGGGAGGGGGAGAAAATCAGGTCCAGTAGAGGCAAACCCAAGGGCAGCATGCCAGCATTTGCAGGATGGGGTGCTAGTGAAGTCCTTCGTTTTGCTGTCTCAGTGGAGGTAGGGGATGGAGAGCCATGCAGTAGAAGAGACAGAAGTGTTGTAGATGTGTTAGAAACCACGTAACGCCTGAGAATGGACACAAAGGAATTAGGGTTTCTCTCCCCAAAAAGGTGGCATGATCTATAGCCCAATTGAAGTGCATCTCTATCAATGCACACAGCACAGGCACCAAACAGGAAGAGCTGTGCAGCAGAAAAGCTATGATATAGTTGCCATCACAGAAACATGCTGAGATGATTTGCACAACTGGAATGTTGCAATGGATGGCTATAAACTCTTCAGAAGGGACAGGCAAGGAAGGAGAGCAGGTGGGGTAGCCCTAAATGTTACTGTGTGTTTTGCATTTCTAGATCTTAATGATGGTGACAATTGGGTTGAGAGTTTATGGGTAAGAATCAGGGGGAAGGCCAACAAGACAAATATCCTGGTGAGAGTCTGTTACAGACCACCCAACGAGGATGAAGAGGCAGACAAAATATTTTGCAGGCAGCAGGGAAAAGTCTCATGATCACTAACCCTTGTTCTCGTGGGGGACTTCAACTTACCAGATGTCTGCTGGAAATATAACACAGGAGAAAGGAAACAGTCTAGGAGGCTCCTGGAGTGCATGGAAGACAACATCCTGACACAGCTGGTCAGTGAGCCAAGTAGGGAAGGCACCCAGCTGGACCTGTAGTTTGTGAACAGAGGATGACTTGTGGGTGATGGCTGGAGATTGCCTTGGGCATAGCAATCATGAAATGATCACGTTTTCTGTTCTTGGAGAAGTAAGGAGGGGATGGTCAGCAGAACTGCCACCTTGGACTTCCAGAAGGCAAACTTTTATCTGTTCAGGAGGCTGGTTGGCAGAGTCCCTTGGGAGGTAGTCCTGAAGGGCAAAGGAGTCCAGGAAGTCTGGTCTCATTTTTCAAGAAGGAAGTCTTAAAGGCACAGGAACAGGCTGCCTTGTGTGCCAGAAGACAAGCCAATAGGAAGGTGGGCCTGTCTGAACAGAGAGTTTTGGCTGGAACTCAGGAACAAAGGAGAATTCATGACCTTTAGAAGAAGGGGCAAGCAACTAAGGAGGACAACAAGGATGCCATGAAGTTACGCAGGGAGAAAATTAGAAGGGGCAAAGCCCAACTAGAGCTGAGCCTAGCTGCTGCTGTAAAAGACAACAAAAATGGTTCCATAAATATACGAGGAACAAAAGGAAGGCCAAGAAGAATCTCCACACTCTGGTGGATGACAAAGGATGAGGGAAAGGCTGAGGTACTAAATGCCTTCTTTGCCTTAGTCTTTAAGATTAAGACCAGGTATTCTCCAGGTACGCAGCCCCCTGAGCTGGGAGACAGGGATGGGGAACAGAATGAAGCCCCAATAATCCAAAGGAAAATGTTTAGCAACCTGCTACACCACTTAGACATGTACAAGTCTGTGGAGCCAGATGGGATCCATCCAAGGTTTCTGAGGGAACTGTCAGAGGTGATCAGCAAGCCACTTTCCATCATTTATCAGCAGTCCTGGCTAAACAGGGAGGTCCCACTTTACTGGAGGTTAGCAAATGTGACACTCATCTACAAGAAGATTATGGAGCAGATCATCCTGAGTGCCATCATAAGTCATGTACAGGACAACCAAATGGTCAGGCCCAGTCAGCACGGGTTTATGAAAGACACGTCCTGCTTAACCAACATGATCACCTTCTATGACAAGGTGAACTTAGTGGATGAGGGAAAGGCATGGATGTTATTTACCTGGACTTTAGCAAAGGCGCTGACACCATTTCCCTCAGCATTTTCCTGGAGAAACTGGCTATTCATGGCTTGGATGGGCATAATCTTCGCTGGGTAAAGAATTGGCTGTACGGCCAGGCCCAAAGAGTTGTGGTGAATGGAGTCAAATCCAGTTGGCTGCCGGTTACAAGTGGTGTTCCTCAGGGCTCAGTAGTTGGGGCCAGTTCTATTTAATATCTTTATCAATTATCTGGACGAGGGGATTGAGTGCAGATGACATCAGGTTGAGTGGAAGTGTTGAGGGTGGGAAAGCTCTACAGAGTGACTTGGACAGGCTGGATTGATGGATGTGAGGCCAACTGTATGAGGTTTAACAAGACCAAGTGTTGGGTTCTGCACTTGGGTCACAACAACCCAAAGCAACGATATAGGCTTGGGGAAGAGTGCCTGGAAATGTGCCTGGCAGAAAAGGACCTGGTTGTGTTGATCGACGGCTGGCTGAACAGGAGCCAGCAGTATGCCCAGGTGGCCAAGAAGGCAAACAGCATCCTGGCTTGTATCAGAAATAGTGTGGCCAGCAGAACTAGGGAAAGCTACACTAGGCCACTCACGAGGCCATGTCTCAAATACTGTGTTCAGTTTTAGGTCCCTCACTACAAGAAAAACATTGAGGTGCTGGAGTGATTTCAGAGAAGGGCATGTGGTAAACAAGGGTGATGGGAGGTAAAGAGATGTGACCAACTAAAGACATTACATTACTTTTTTTTTGTTTTTATTATTTTTGAGTTTTTTAACAAATTTCTTAAGAAAGGGGAGATACCACAAAGCATTGCTAAGGACTACCTAGATGGAAATAGGTAAATGCTAACTACCTTTATGAGATTTTCTCAGAAAAAACAATAATGTGGAGATTTACGACAGTGGAAGAAATGCGTAATTATTTTTACATCCAGACATCTAGTAACAGTCAGATTGGCTCTGCAATATATAATGGCAAAGTCAGCTTCCTAATCTAGTAAATCTTTTCAAGTCAATATATTCCGCTGGGCAAATTCAAATGGCTCCTTCTAATACTGGATAGTATGGTGGGTCAGCCTGGGTAGGGCTTGAGGAATCTGCTTCTTTCAAGTGCACAAAGACCAGCACTTTCAGATCTGACACCAGGCTGCATCTGGCCATCAACTTCCGTATGTTGTTTTTTCCCCCAAAAAAGTAAGCTCAGAATAATACAAAGAACAAAACCTGCATGGTGTGAAAAAAATTTTTACCCACTGATCTTTGCAGACCAAGTTCCCTCCTCTAAGTCCCTCTCGTTTTAGAGCCACAGAGAGATTGAGGTTTTCAGCACACACTGCACCATCTCCTATACATCCCTAGACAAAGTATTTCTTTCCATATTTTTCAATATTATGTACATTGCACTGCTCTTCCCAACAGGACACAGGCGCATCAAGGACCTTCTCCGCATCAGACACGCCCAATTGAGAATACCAGAGAATGAATCTCTCACTCCAAATATACTGCCAGGTGACACCAAATATAAACAAGCAATTTTCTTACTAGTACAGAGATTATATAAAAAGCAAGCAAGTTAAAAAAAAAAAAAGAAAGGAAAAAAAAAAACCAAAACACGTACTGTCATACAAGAATCATGCATTTTCAGCTGAAATTTCAATACTACCACCCATTTCTGATTGTCTGGTGCCTTCAGGGTCCAGCCAGGTAGCTGAGGTTTTTCATCAGAAGAAGGAGTCCTTACCTGGCATGAAAACAGCCCAGCTTGTGCCTATGACCATAATACCTCTTCTGGGTGTGAGGGAGCACTTGAGAATTTTAGACAGCTGCTTATATGGGTTTTATGCTTATCGTCACTTAAGCACATCCAAATTATGAGGGTGGAATTCATGACCACCTCTCCTGGGGACCTCTCCAGTTCTTCTGCAGTGAGTTGGCTTTAGTCAACCTGCTGGCAACAATCCAGTCTGACTGCAACTAAATAAAAGGCATGCAAATGTACTGAGTTACAGAGAAGAGCAATGCTGAGGAAATAATGCATCCACTGAGATATTATTTATTCAGATAAAATCTAGAACCCCACCGCAAACTTTTTAATCCCCACCAGGCACCCTGCTACTAAATCCTTAAATATTGATTTATGAATGTTCATGTTTACATTATAGATTCAAATTTATATTAATAACCTATTTTTGGATTAATATAGTGTAGTAACACTTGCCGCTTAATTCTTTATTCAAGGAATTTTTATTCATGAAATGTATTTCAAACAAAGTGTGCTTGTTGGCTCCTTTTCCACTATAATAGCTTTACAGTCTTTCAGCTGAAATGTCCATAAAGCAGACAACCATCAGTAATGGAAATAATGCAGAAACTAAAATTAGTCCCTTATAATTCAAAAAGCTTTTAATACTTTTGCCTGTGCTGCAGTAAATTGATTTGTGGAATGACTAGATTATTCTGTGGAATATGAGTCAATTACCACTTCACTGTACAAGAGGTATTAAATTATGCACAGATTTCAGCCTTTTGAAATACTTCAGTTTGTGGTTTCTTCCCCAGTCCTCCCATTTGCTCTAGGCCAAAATGTTTTTAGGCATAGACTTCCCTAAAAATAGTTTGTTTCTCCAGCTACAAATATTGTAATATTACTAAATCCATGGAGTTTGTCGAAATACTTTGAAATTTCTTCTGAAAGCAGTATACAATATATGATTCTTCTGCAAAAGATAACTGAGAGATAGTCATGTCTGTTGTTCTGTTGCAAACACTCCATTATAGATGTTGCAGAGATAGATGAAAATATTTAGGCCACAGCATTTCTAATTTACAGTTAAAATTTAAAAACAAAACAAAACACAAAACAACACAAAAACACACACAAAAAAAATCAAAATTATGTCATATGACCTGTGGAACGAAGCATCAGGCCAACATTAATTCACTGGTCAGGAATGCAGCATTATACAATGTGAAATTACTAGGAGAAAGGTTCAAGTCTTTCTGTTCACTTTTCAAATTCTAGAAACCCTGTAAGCAAACTTTACTGAGCTGGCACTGACTTGTAAATCAGTCTTATACTACAAGTCAGTGCATGATTTTTTTCCAAACCCATTTAATCCAAAGTCAGAACAGCAAATAAAAGTATCTATTGCAGGTATTATATAATTTTTAAGGAGTATATCCATTCTTGCTAGAAACTAAACTGAGAAAACTCACTAGCTTACCATAAGATAACAGAAGCTTTGAAAAGTTAATGGTTTAGAGATCATCTGACATCTGATTGGTCTCAGTAACCCAAGAATGTCAGTCTAACACAATTCCCTTGTCTGCATGACCTCCCTGCTGTTCCTAATAACTCTCTTTTTAAAAGTTCCATACTTTTTCCACTGGAATATATGAGTTCATCCCAAAAGGTCAGTTGCAAACTAAATCCAATACTGCATTCAACTAGAGCATTCTTATAGCCCCCTTAACTAGAATGAAATAAAGTGATCTGAACAAAGACAATCTTGTAACATCATTAGTTGCTTCGCTTTATTAGTCTGCAGGCATTTGGATTTCCACAGTCTAGTCCAACAGATTAAATTTGAAGTAGGTTTTAATGTAGGTTTGTGCTACGATTATTAAACAAGTGGAGGCTACTATCATATTGCACTTGGTTATCATGTCCAAAAATAAACTAAACTAAAATAAAATAAAATAAAATCCAATCAAATCAAATCAGACCGACTAAACCAAAGACATTTGAGATTGAGACACCTATTAAGTAAATAAATTATATTTCTTACCCTTGCTTTTCCTCACATTGAATCACATTATGCCCAACTCAGTTCTTCACCACCAGCTGAAATCTACTCTACATGTTGAAATCCCTGAAGCAACAAGAAATGTGTTTCACCATAGCACCTCTGGTTATAGCATGTCCACATAGCTGAAAGGCCAAAGTAACAGATTAGACTGAACTGCCCAGAACAGATACCAGCATGAGTAAATAAGATGTTAGAATAAAGAGCCCATTTACACTCTCTGCTCACATTTGGCTGCTTGAATAAAAATAGCTAAACATTTTAGGCTAAGCCTATACCAGAGCTGAAGTACAATAATATTGGTTTTAAAGTTTGAAAGAGACACATTGACAAGTCATTAATTTGAGTCCTTAACTCTGGGTAAGTCTGGAAGAAATAAATTAATGATTACATCATTTTTTTTCACAATCACAGGTAACCACTTGATATTATACTGTGTGCCCTTATCAAACTATTTTTTTAAGTCACACCACTGCAGGTCTCAATCTAGAAACCGGGAAACACTTGAACTTGTTTACAGTCATAATCTCTTAGCTCTCCTCCCCCCTGTTTCCTTCTCTAGACTAAACCAGCTCTACTGTTTTCATCTCTTCTCATTAGCCAGGGTGTCACTCACTGTTACAGTTTCAGTTCTGGGCTGAGCAAGCCCTCCTGGACTGTGGCAGATTAGATGTACTCAGTATCCAAGGTAAGGCCTCATCAAAGCACTGTACTCAGGAAGTAATTCACTTACAGTAGCCCTAAGACTGTGTTTGCCTTTGTAATGACCTTAACATATTGGTAGTTTATAGTTAGGAGCTTAGTAGTGGGTTTTTAAAATCAATATTTCAAATCTGGCCAAGTCAGCACTAGCTCTAACTCTGCTGGTTTCTTGATAATGCTACTTGGTCAGCTATTTTCTTGGCTGCATACCTATAATATTTTAATGCATGTTGGTTTAGCAATGTGGGAAGATTTACACTAGTACTAACCATATGGTTTGTGTTCCCTGAAGGAAAAAAATTTGTCTCCAGGGTTTTTTCTCACTTTCTAAGAGCTATGCATTTCCCACAAAGTCTAGCTATACCCTTTCATCACAACTACTTTATAATAAGACAGAAATTACTGTGCTGAAGTAAAAAACTAGAAAAGAAAAAACAAAATAAACAAAAAACAAACAAACAAACAAAAAAGTAACCAACACTTGCTCAGCTACGAACATTATTATACACTCGATTCACTACATTTCACTAAAAGTTTGCAGTGTCTCAGCCTTGGTTCTTTCAATGTGCTAACCCCCTGTTTAATCTTGACCCTACTGTGTGTTTTATTTAGAAAGGGTTTTTTTCCTTTAGTTTCAATAATTTTCTTTAAGTAATTACGGGTGCTTGTATCTTTTTGTATCTTTCCTTCAGTTATAAGATTTATGTTCCATGGGGGGAAAAATGCATGTTTTCATCTTAGGATGCTAACTATTCTCAGTGGAGTAAATTTTTCTGGTCTCATGAATTTTGCATCCTGTTTCACATCATGCAATGCTTCAACTAGATAGATGAAGATTTCCTTCATGGAAGAACTTATCTTCTGAAAGTTTTTCCCCTTGAGGTCAACAAGAGCCAGTTCTCTCATTTCCTAATCAGATTTTCATCTTAAACAGTTAGATAAAGTGTGAGAGACCGTGTCTTCCAAGCTTATTTTAAGAGAAAAAGGAGAAGAAAATACAGCCCAAAAGACAACCCAAGCAACCAAGACCAGGGAAACTGCTTCAGACTAGGACTGCTTCACATGGGCTCTCAACCCAAAGTTATTGCTTCCCTCCGCAGTAAGGAAGGAGCCCTGGTTTCAGACGTGTCATTACCTGTAGTCTCTTTTACTTCTAGGATTGCATTGGTCCAGCTGTTTGTATTTTTTCACTGCCCTCCACATGTCTGTCAACCTTGATGAATCCCAAGCTTAGCATCCTACCCCTTCCTGCTCACAATGCTTATGAATGTGTGTGCCAGGTTGTGAACACCACTTCCTTACAGGTGCCTCAGTACTCTGTATCACCACTTTTTAGTGTGCTTTTTAAACCTGGAGTAGTCTCTCACTCCTTTCACTGCCAGCAGAGCTGGGAACATGCATTTGTATAGCAGCCTGATGGATGGGAAGGATTGTAATTTCAACCTCTGTGCATAAGTACTATTAGCCATCCACCAAAAATTAAAGCTATTTGTTAATTAGTAGTTCACATCAGACTCATATTTACAGCTTCTAGATGATTATTCACCAACCATCTATGCATTCAGCTGCCCTTCTTCCGCTACTGCATCCTGATAGAGCTGAATTAGCTGTCATAACCCTGGTATGTTTTATTCAGATTTCAAAGCTAGCTTAATAAAGGTAATTGAAGAGCTATTGTTGCCTCCTTAGAGGTTGTTCAAAGATAATTCCTCCCAAAAATAAAAAGAGAACCTGGTATTGTACCAGAAGAAAATGTGTTTTCAACATGCACTGTTGGGAACAAATAATAATAATTTAAAAAAAAAACATAAACAGGGTTACAAATACATACTTGTAACAGAGGTCCAGAGGTCATAGATGAGAACAAGGTGGTCTGTAAGACAATAGGTTTGTTATGTCTGTGGTGAAGCATCCTGCTTTCCATAGAGTTCTGCATACCTGCTGTCTAAAGAGGGTCAATGACACCTGCATTGTATTTGGCCAATTTCATCTTACTATACAATTGGTAAATATATATTTCCCATAGTAGCTGACAATTAGTGCATGTCTTTTAGTATGGACAACTGAATACAGTGTGCCAAATTGTTTTCATCTTAATTAGAAAAATGGTATTTTAATAGAAGGTGACTCACAGGTGCTTCAGAGCATTTGGAAGAAGGAAAATGAAAGAAAGAATAAAAAGCAGTATGTCTTCTTTCCTCAGATTTGATGCAGCACAGTCAGCCATTAGAATCTGAAATATCATTAGGAAAAGATTTAGAAGTCTTGAAAGAAGTCCAGGGTATTTACAGAATCAGGGAATAGGTAGGGTTGGAAGGGATGCCTGAGATCATCTAGTTCAACCCTTCCTGCTCAAACAGGGTCACCAGTTGCCCAGGACCGTGTCCAGGTGGCTTTTGAGTATCTCCAAAGAGGGAGATTCCACAACCTCTCTGGGAAACATGGGCCAGTACTCAGTCCCCCCCACAGTAAAAAAAAGTTCCCTTATGTTCAGAAGTAACCTCCTTTGTTTTAGTTTCTACCTGTTGCCTTTGGCCCTGTCATTGGGCACCACTGAAAAGAGCCTGACTCTTTTCAAGAGGTGCATCTTTTTTGGGGACGTCTCATAGATCACCTTGTTCTCATCTATGATCTGTATTACAATATGCAGTTGTAACCATGTTTATGCCTTTTTTTTTTCTTTTTCTTCAAGAGGAGGGTACATCTTTGCATCCTCCCTTCAGGCATCTATACATATCTGAGCCTGTTCTTCTCTAGGTTGAACAGTCTCTCTCAGCCTCTCCCCATAGAAGAGATGGTCCAGTCCCTGAATCATCTTTGTGGCCCTTCACAGCACTCTTTGCCCTATGTCCATGTCTCTTTTGTACTGGTGGAACTGAGAATTGTACACAGTACTCCAGGTGTGGTCTCACCAGTGCTGAGCAGAGGGGAAGAATCACCTCCCTCAACCTGCAGGCAGTGGTCCTAGTTCAGCCCGGGACACGGCCTCTTTTGCTGCAAGCATCTATTGCTCCCTGGTGGGCCCATTAAATTACATTTAATAAATATAATTCCTCAATAACTTTACTCCACTGAAACATCATTATAAGGTGCAGAGTAATTTACTTCTATTTATCAGCAAAAGTATGTCCTATAGAATTACAGAAATCTTGTGAACACTGCATTAGCAGACAGAGAATATGCAGTGTCAGGGGGTGCTTGAGCTGGAACTTCTACACCAGCTACATGTACCACAAGGATATTCTGATGCACAGTAACCTGAGTGAAACAGACACCCTGGAGCTACAACCTCCTTGGTAATATTTTAGCTTGTATTAAAAACGTAATGAGTTGGTGCCTAATTTGTCCTCCACTTCATTAGTAAGTGTTACGCTTTTATAGATGCATTTAAGTCCCACATCAAAATAATTTGTTCTGTCAGGCTTTCAGTTTGCCTATTAACCTCATCAGAAGAAATTGTCCCATGTAAATGCAGAAAGAGGGTTATGTTTTTAGGGTTTTCAGTGGTGTATCACAGACAACTTACCTGAATCTATTCTACTCATTGCGGCCATTTAGGAATCTCGAGGAAAATAATTTAATGAGAAATTCTTACGTAATGGAGCCTTAAATACTCTTAGATAACCTATTTTGATGATTTAGAAAGAAATAGCTTTTAGTGGAACATCTTTGATACAGTGTTTTGTGGTCTGTTGTTAAATCTAATGGTTTAGGGTCTAACGGAACATAGTTCCAAAAGCTTTCTGGCTGAGAATCTCAGGGAATCTCTAGACAGAAGCTCCTGCAGAGTTTCTAAGTGCCCAGCTCTGCATTTGTCAGGTGTGTATCTTCCTCTCCACAAAGATGCCAGGTTTCTAGACATCTTGTTTAAATATATGTTTAAAAAAAAAAAAAAAAAAAAAAAAGGAGGAAAAAAAAGAAAAAAAACAGAAAAAATCTTATTTTGTAATTGCAGTTCTTATTCCGAGAGAGAATGAAGCTGTATTTGACTGATTTATGGAACAAATGGATACCTGAAATTTCATATTTTTCCTTCAAATATATTCCTAGCTGCCATTTCTATTAGCCTTATTATGATAGAATTATTAAGATAAAAATTTTACTATACTGAGTGTTTTATAAAGACTTAATAAGACATTTTGCCTACCCTCCAGTTTAGTATTTCTATAGATAGAGCAGGTAAAGGAAATACTATTCTTCCTACCACTCAGATGAAGAAATGCCATACAAAAGCCTGAGGTTAATTCATAGCTGGAGAAAATAATTATCATTCTATTTACTTCAGTGATATTTCACTGATTCAGATATTTTGGTCATCATCTTTTGTGGCCAACCGAAGACTTGCAGTATGGATGACAACAGACTCTGGACCTTCTGGAGACCTTGGCATACAAGGTATACCTTTTGGTCAACTGGTGGAGGAACATAATTAATAATTTTTTAATCACTATTATACTGTATTGGAATAGATGAATATATTACTGGACCATTCTGCAGTTACAGGAAAAAAAAAATGGTTAACTATTGAACGTACTGCTAGGGTTACTAAATTGTCTTCATTTAAGTTCTGAGTGTCCACATGTTTAAGCACTAAAGTAATTAAAAGTAATTATAATGAAAAATAATTGGATTTACCCTTTGGTGGATTTGTCTCCTGAGCCATTATGTATCCAAACTATTAAAAAAAAGCAAAATTTTTGGTAAGACATCAACTCTAAGTCCCATCTTTGCCTAACATTTTCCATTATTCAAGGCGGGGCGAGGGGGGTGTTACTAAGAATGTCTACTGTTTTGCAAAAGGATCCATGACAACAGCTAATTTACAAAATATTTTCATTGTGTAATGTAGTCTCATGGTTAATATCCAGTAATATTACTGCGACAATAGCAATTTTTGGCATAAAAATGTTGCTCTTGTTTAAGTACTGCTAGCAATAATGGCAACAATAGTGGAAAAGAAAATGTGTCAGACCTCGGACTCTATACGAAGTCAGGCAGTGGGACACAGCATGTCCGTCCATGGCAGAATGCACTGTGCTTCATGAGAGCAGTTCCCTCTGCTCTGGAAGAGAATCATGCACAGGACTATAATGTTTTGTTAACCAATAAAGTGCCACATGCACTTTGTATAACAGATTACCTTAGCCTTGACAAGGCTAATTGCATTTTTGCAGTCTGGTCCTTATTTACCACAACTTTTGTTTCCTTTTACTAAGGCTAAGAAACATCTGACTTAGCAGTTCATTATAGATTAATAAGATATCATTCTAAAAGGTATGCATAATATTCAATAAAACAAACTATGATCCTGTTAAGAGTTTAGTTTATCCTAAGTAGCAGCTGACATATGGCTTCATTGGATAAGACAGATATCTGCATTTTGGCACTGTCTTAGCCACTAGTAAGAAAATGACTTAACCTGCTTTCCTGGAGCTCCTTATTTGCCCAGGCAACAGGATAGAGAAGATAAATCACATTCCCTACAGCCTTGTCAATATGACCAGAAAATGTCCTTTCTTTCCAGTCAGAATTAACCTGTGAGACAATATAGGAACTCTCTTTGCTGCAAGAGAGCCCAGCCTGAAACAAATTTTTGCATATTTAGCTTTGAAAGTAGTGTAAACAAAGAGCCTATTTGTGACTTAAGATCTTTATCTCCAATACAGAATGACATCAGTTAAAGAAACATTACTGTACAAGCAGCTGCAGGATTCACTTCCGCACCAAAGGTTTAATGAATTGGATTTTTTTTTTTTTGCTATTGCTGAAACTTCATCCAATAATTAAAAAAAAAAAAACCACACACACACACACACACACACACAAAGTCCATAGAATTGAAAGTGAGTTGTTCCCACTGCATGGTTTATAGACTTTCTGTATTTAGAATGCTTTATTTTTATGACATCTACAACCTGCACATGAGCTAGGAGGATATCTGCACAGGTCACTCACTGAAAATGTTGGAGATAAATATGGATTGGTATACACGGTTCTGACTCAGGAGCAAAAGGGGAAAAAAAGGAACTTATGAACCCTTAAAGTTCGGACTAAACTAGGCTGAGACTAGGCTTTGTTTAGAGCCACTCATAGGGAACATCCTGCAGTTGTAACAGTTCCGTTTATAATGCTTTCTTCCATATTATAATAGGAATCATTAGATTCATATGATTGTGACAATGAGATACTTGGCCTCTGTCTTGTGGTTATCTAACAACAAAATAAGTGCAGGCATTAGGCATCCTGTGGCACAACTGATTTTCACTTTGCTTTTACCTGACTGAAGATGCAAACAGCACAGAACTCGTAGAAGACAATGCTGGAGTATATTAAACACTAACATCTGTTAGTGACAGTAAAGTGCCAGAGAGGATAGATTTTTTTTTTTATATGGTAGCTGAAAAACCAAGCCTGTCTTGTAGCTGTGTCTATGCATCCTCTAATACACAGTGTAGCATAAGGTGGGAGATATCAACTTTTATAATCATATGGTGACTTCAGCTACACACCATCCTTGAAAACTAGTATTTCAATTTTCTCTTCCTGCAAGATGATGGCATTTCCCTGCACATAGATAAGCAAAAGCTTTGGCCAGGGATCCATGAAGCTTTTCCAGGATCTAACTCCTTTTGTGCTTTCTCCTTGTTTCAGTAACTACTGAAATTTGTCCATCCTGGATTGACTTGTAGTTGATGCTGGTTTAGGAATGGGGAGACAAAGCTGAACTTTATAAGTTTTCTATATTTAGAATGGTTTATTTTTAATGACACCTACATCCTGCACAGAAGAAAGAGGATATCTGCATGGGTCAGAGATAAAAATGGAACATTTATATCCACGCACATACTGGAAATAAAACTACCTCCTTCCTATCCTTGACATAAGCTGGTTTATAGAAGAACAATATTGAATACAGTTTATGTAGGAATAACATATGGATTCTTAGTCCTCATTACCCTCCTGATTTTTAGATAGAGATTAAGAGCTAGTTGACCAGCTTTCAAAGCATTAACTAAAATTTGTTCTTTCCTTTCTACTTTCCAAAATATCTAGATAGATTAAAAATTGAAAGGTCCTCCAAAGTCTACATTAAAATCATTACAAATTTTGATAAATTTAACAAAATACAATTATGACTGAAAAATGCTCTAGTATTTCCATATACTGTATCTTGTCCTAAAACCTTTGCTTTCAGTATTTTACAGAATACACCCACAAATGTCTAAGATTGTGATTTTAATAGAAAATCATTAAAGCCTTTTTTTGTCCACAAAATATCAAGCTTTTAAATAACGTGTATAGAATTTCACTTTCCATATTTGACTTCTCTGGAAAATAAATAAATGGTTTATTGTACCATTCTGTTCTGTGGAAAAATGACAAATGGGTTTGAAAATCTTACAGCTTCCATACACTAGATGTAAATAGACATCCCTGATCTATTTACCATCCCTTGGACAGCCCAGGCATCCAGAACCATGTCTTTGAAGATGTATACAAACATCTCAGTTGCTCATATGTCCAGGAAATCAGTTCCTATCCATATTCTAAGATGTGAGCCTGACTTAACCAATATCTCAGAGGTGGTAATTTTGGCATCTAGAACACCCGTAGTACAAGCTAAAGTCCTATACAACCACTCAAAACAGTTCCCTATGCTGGCAGACAGCCTTCGCCACAATGACTGTTACCTTTAAATACCACCTTGTAAGCTCTGCTAAGAGCAAGATTGAAGCCAAGAGCAGGTGGGAGATGACTGATAAAGCTAAATTTTCAAGCTGGAAGTATTTGTGCTGAAACTACTAAATTGCTTTGATTGTCTCTTCTGCCCCATATCAAATTCAACAGACTTGAGAGTCCACTCTGAATGAAATAATGGGAAAGCTTGCATCTAAATTCTACCCCTCTTTCAGTCAACAAGTTAGATCTAATGGCTCCTAATACTCAGGAACCCAGGCAACTGTTGGAAGCTATTCACATATTCATTCAACATATATGCAGTAAGAGAAATGGTGATTCATTCTATTAGCTGAAACATCCATAAGGGGAACATCCAGAGGGGAACAGAAACTCCTTTCATTGCTTCTGTTAGCCATCTGGCAACTGAACAGACCTTGAACATGCTCAGCCTGAGACAACAGAAGAGTTCGAGAAACCGCTGCCCAAACACTTAGCAAATCCCAGGAGCCAAGGAGTGGGGTCACAACCTTTTTGCTCATCTCCTTGGGATCTTACCTCTGTACCTCTCTGCTGAAACAGCTTGGGAAGTGTTACAGAAATCATCTGTGCCTGAGCAGGGAAAGGCCAGAGATGGAGTGAGGAAGGGGAGAACAGTGGCAACCAGAATGAAGGAGGACTAACACCCCAAAGGAGCCAACATGGTTTTGTGGAGCTGAATTGAAACAAAAGCCTTGTGTCATCCCAGCTTGGACTAAGTCTAATGAAGGAGGAACTTAGCCCCCTTAGCACCCACCACAGCAACTTTGACACTTCAGCTGCAGAGGGTTCCCAGTGCTGAAGATGGAGATGAGATTTCCTCATGCTTCATCCATGCCCTTCTTCAGTTGTCATTCTTCCTTGTATAAACTTGAAATCTCTAAATCAGATTGTTCCTTTTATTTTGTATTACTTTCATTTGCTTCCCTAATTAATTTTCCTGTCCTGAAAAGGACTGTGACATTCTTGATTAAATCAGTAGAAAATACCTTGCTGCTTCACAGATGCATTTAAATCACATTTTTGAATTTATGAGAGTGGGTGACTTGGACAACTATAAAGAAAAGCTGAATTGTTTTCAGTTTTGAAAATAAATGGGAACTTGAATCATCTCTCCTTAAATAGTTTTTTTACTATTTCATTTTTTTCTTCTAACAAATCTGCCGATTATTACAATGCTGTAATTCTTTACAAAACAATAAAATGTAATTAAATACCCATAAGCTTTGTTAGTAAAATGAAACACCTTGCCCTAGAATTAAAGCCAAGGGTCTGATCTGACTCTATATGCACTTGCACATCCTTTTGTGCGCTACCAAAATGAGCATGCATGCAGAATACTATTTGTTGCCCAGCAGAGTACATAATGAGGGGAGTCTACCTCCTCCAGTAAGAGAATCAATATTTCAGAGGTTTCTTCATTAAATTTGTATGTTGTGCAGAAATATCTTGTTTAAAAAACTATGTGACTAGATGCGTGGGTGTATGGAAGAATAAATCTGTCCCGAACCCAGATGATGAACTCCATACTTCTCTCACAGACTGTGCAGCTAGTGGGTGGGACTTGAGATGGAAGACGGACACACGGCTCTGCTTTCCTTCAACTTAGCTTGAGAGGAAGGGAGACCATGCTGCATGTTTGGGGGAATAAAGCAAAGAGTGTGCAAGGGAGAAGTGTTCCTGGCAGGCAGTGGCTGGGAATATAAACTGCTGCTTCAACTGATCCTGTTACTCCAGAAGAGTACTACACAGGCAGGACACAAGGTCAGTGCAAAGAGGAATAAAAGCATGTTGACTTGGCAAGAGTTTTGCTGAATAGGGGGCTGGTGCTCTCATCCTCCAGTTGTTCTCTCGTTTCTGAGGCAGATTTAGGAAGGCAGCATGTCCACCTTTGGGTGAAAGGAGCAGCTCACATTACTCTCAGAGGAACAAACACTGGCTCTCTAAGCAATGCTTATGGAAAATACCGAAAGTTGATTTCATTCCAGTTGCAAGCTGTGTTAATGTTTTTTGTTGTTGTTTTTCTAAGTTATGAACCTCATTTAAGAGCTTTATATGTTGGTCACTGTTTACCCTCCTTGCTCTCACCAATCATATGCTTCAAGAACAATACCGAGGTGTTTTGGTTAGTATACTCTTAATTTACTTGATGCAATTACTAAATATGTGTTCCCAAGAACAAATATTGGCATAGATTTCTTGCGTCCCATGCCAAAGGCAAGGGAAATATAATTCTACAGAAGCAAACTGATGTACTGAGATCAAGATTCACAAATGGAAAGGGAAAAATTGCAGACAGCACTAACAACTTAATGGCATAAGCAAGGTGCCTACTCAACATCTCCTAAGAATAGATGCTCCTTGCTGTACACGATTCACAGAGGTCAGATTTTTCTCACTACACATATTTGGTGACAAGGGGGGATCCTGGCTGTGGACCAGGCTGTAAGAACTCCAACTGCTTCTCTTCTCTGAACGTATTTTCTTTCATGTTGCAGAAACCTCTAACATGCAGCCAGCATTTTCATTAAGTTATAGCATACAACATTTCAAGCACTTAAGAAGCCCATATGATAGGCTTCTTTCTCTAACAACAAAATAGATAACGCTCCTCTTGAACTTCTTCACACTCTCCCAGATGTTTCCTCCCCAGTTATGAATTTCACAGCCTTTGCTTCGATTCTCTCTCAGGTGGGTCACTGGCCGATTAAAACTGGTATTCATGTTTCCTTTGAGGCCTATCATAAGGTAGCTGATTGTCCCAATCTATGTATTTAAGTGCACAGTTCAATCAATGCCTTCTCAAGTATTTTCTACCAATTACTCCCTTCTCTTGTTCTCTGTCCATTTCTGTGTCTCCCCTTCTATGCCTCACAATGCCATCTGTTTTACCTTTATTATCAATTTGTTTATCAGCAGGTTCTAACCCAAACTGTACCTGTGCCCTGGATCATCTGCTTTTCTGGTTACTTTGATTTTGATCCTTTTTCACATTTAATCAATGCTTGCCATTTTCTAACACGATTCTTGATCTTTGCACCACCATGACAGTAGAATAAAAAAATGCCTCTTGGCAAGGTGCTTATAAGAGGTAAAAGATTTATCTTGACAGAAAGTCCATTTCTCTGCCCCTCTTTTGTTCTCAGTGGTTTTTGAAACATCTCATCATTTTAACGGCAACAAAAAGCTCTGTGAAACTGTTGCACTGCATGTCAAGGTCAAAATGACCAAAACCAGGATACAGCTGTAAAATTAGCTCATATGTTTCCTAATATAAGATTTATTTTAAGATCTAATTATTTTTATTTGCAAATGTGTTCATAAATCAAGCAAATGACACTTACTAAAGCACTATCATATAAGGAATCTATTTGCCAAGATACTTGTTTCATATTTCTGTTGTTCATAAGCCCTTTTATTTAGCCTCTTAAATGCAAGCATTCCTAATGCTTTGAAGAATACATGATTCAAAATGCTGGGCCAAACTCTGAGCCCTTGATTCTTCCTGAACAACTCTTGTCATTCCAAATAAAAAAGGAGCTACTAACGGTTATACTAAATATTAATGAAAGATATCACAACACTGCCCGATAAATTGTACTTAAGGTGTTTGCTGTCCGCAAAGTTATCACCACTGACCCAATATAAGCACACTCTTGACAGAAACTACATTTAAAGTGTCTTGCTTGTAAGCTTTGATTTTGAGAAGAAAAGAGTGTCCATGTAAACTCCCGTCTTTGTTTAATGTATATACACACACTAAACAACCACACTGGTACTTGCAGAGTGAGGCTATTAACAAAATAAGAAATACATTAAAAACCTATTTTTTTGAGCTTGCATTCTTTTCTTTATGCTCTTAGTCTTCAAAAAGCAAATAACATGGGCTGTGGAGCTTATCATTTAGTCCAGCATTGTACACCACAAGCTGGTTTGAATCATTAGAGGGCAAATGCTAAGCTCCTGTGTCATCCCAGGGAAAGAGCTGTCTGTGCTTCGTGTACCTCACATGGTACACACATTTCCAGCTCAGAATAATCCCTATAGAATTCTATAGGAGGTAAGGGAAATACAGCAATGGAGGTGGCCTTTTACGATGCCAAACAATCCACAAGTGCTCATGTGAAAATCAACACATTCCAGTGAAAAAGGGTTTGCCTGCTTTGCTTGAGACAGCATAGGAGCCAAATTTTTATTCTAAACCATAAAAGCTGACATAGCCTTTTCCTATCCCCTTCCCCAAGACAAGGAAAAGCTCTAAATGGTTACAATTGTCTTTTCTCACACCACTGAAAATCCAGATTTTCAACCAGCTGCCATCTGTATGAACCAGAGTGTGAGGGATTCAGGCATTTAGACAAGAAGTTGCCACTGTTTTTCTAGTTTAGTACCCAGTGAATTGACAATTTAGGACAGTGGTTATTGGCTAGACTCTTAATGCTCTGGATTTCTTGAGCAAAGACTGTAAAGATTTAAAAAATAGTCACACTTTTCCCTTCCTGATTCCAATAGTCTTGCCCTGATGGATGAACTCACCCAACAGTGGCCTTCAACATTCCAGTGAAACATCCATGGCACAAAGTTATTGCAAGGATTCTGAACAGCAAAAAAATGAAACTTATCAGATGACACATTTTCTCCCCTACAAGATGTCAATGTGTTTTAATGGGAGCAGATAGCTCAGCATGAATGTTATCAGTTTTATCCACAGAATACTTCAGAATGTCAGGAGAGACCCAAACAAGCTAAGCCAGTTTAAATTCATCATTACCCTATTCAAAATTTCTGGTCTTTTCAATTAGTTAATTGTTGTCTGTATTACCAGAGCTTTGAATAAAGACTGCTTAGATTAGTATTTCATCCTCTAGACTTGAGTCTTCTGTGGCCTGCAAAATATGTATATATATTTTAAGAGTGGTGTACCATCATGAAGGCAAAAATCAGTGAAAGACTTCATCAAAAGACATTGAAAAATTAGGAGTGATGCAGTTTGTCTACGTGCTATGTATTTCTCTTTGAGAACCTGTCCATCCAAAATGACCCTTATTGGCCCTCCAGGATAAATGGCAATTCCCAAATATCTGTCTCCTTGCTATACTCTGTAAAAACTGCTCTATTTAAAAAAATAAAGCAATCGAATGTTTATTTCCAACAAAACCAAAGCAAATCTTTCACTTCCAACAGAAGCAAAGCCAAATTCATTATGATGTTGACTTGCTCTGAAAGTAAAGAAAATGGTGTTAAATTTATATCCTTACAAATAAAATAGATTGTAAGTAAATTATTTTTATTTATTAGACATACATGAGTAAACCCCCAACATCTGACAAAACAATGATTATCTGAATAAATCGGATGCCCATCTTAGTTACAGACTGGATGTTTTACTCTGATTTAAACATTTCGGTCATACTATCTAAGAATGGAAATAGTGCTGTGAGTTACGTGACCGATCAACATAACATGGAACAGTTGGATTGAGTATAACAAACATGTCCAGAAATAATTTATCTAGGCTATTGTTCAAATATGGTAAACAAATACAACAGTTTACAAGTAATTTACCAGTCATTGAGCATAAACTGTAGCTGGACATACTCTCCAGGTCAAACTGAGCTGCACAAGATAGGACAAGCTGAGAAAAAGATACTCTTTAAGATCAAGGCTGACAGGCAGTCCTGGAAGGGCTCTAACTTGCATCCCACTGTGCAGTACTGCAGATCAGTGTGGTGTTTTAGACAAAAACTCCTCCCTCTATCTTACTCACTTAAAAGACATCAGGAACAGGAATATATCTATATGTATACATATATATATACACACAGCTCATTTTACTCAACACTGAGTGCTAATTCTCATTCTGATTTTCATTCCTTTCATACACAGCCAATTTGGCTTTTTGGCAAACAAGTAAAACAAAGGTATTCTGAAAGCTTCAATCAGTTCTGCTTATTGCCTATAGAATATATATAATATTTTTTCATGTTATATGTATATTTCTGGCTTGTGGCTTCAAGTCCTAGTTCCATAATTTTGTGAAGCCCCATAAAATAATCAAGAAGGTAAGTCTTTCACTTTATGGTGTGCTAGTGCATCTTCTTATAAACAGATTAATTTTACTTCATGGTAGTCTAAAGCTAAAATGTTTCAAGATTATAATTCCCTCAGGTGATGCTCCAGTGATCACCTTAACATGCTAAAGTGCTTTTTGTGTTTTAACACATTTCCAGGTATTGTGCAAAGTAAATTGCAGGATCTTGTTAATGCTCATTCAGCCATCAGTAAATACTTAGCTCTGACTTCTCTCTCAATAATATCAATGTTATCTTTTTGAAGCACAAAACTTCAAAGTGAAAACTCATTTCTTTACTATGAATAACCCTTTATCATCATCCTCCTCAGCCAAATCTGAACCAGATATATTGAATTTTGTAGCTTCTGCATCTCCTTAGTCCTAACGCAAACATAGTGACCCTCCTTTCTTAGGCTATAATGTGCAGTAGTTACCATAATCCTTGCAAAGGCAGATGCAAAGGAATCATTCCTAGCTCTCACCAGACCATATCCCTTGCCCTCAGAAGAGCTAGTGGGAACATTGTTTTGCGGTGATCACAAAATCTTAGAGCAGCCCCATCTCTCCCCTAGCATAGCTGCAAGGAAACAAGATAGTGTCATTTCTCAGGTCTAAACTTTCACATGTATTTTTAAATCAGGAAAAAAATAAAAAATTTTAAAAGCGCATGAAAGAGGTTAATGTGAACATTGCTTGCTCCTCGATTTCAGATCCAAGCCTTGCAGTATTCAGTAAGGGGAATATCAGGAGGACTTCTGCTTTCTCTCTAGGAACCTGTGCAGAGCAAGATGCCCATATGGAGGGTGTCTAGTCAAATAATTTGAGAATCAAATTATTTGGGGAATTTTTATGGTTACTTGTCTTCATCTACTCCCTCTTGAAAAAAGTCACTGTCAGGTGCACTCTTCTTGCAATTGTTCCTTTCCAGAAACACTGTTTATGGGCTTCTCAGAAGCAGAAAGCTGCCTCTCCAGCTCTGAAATGTCTTTTCAAGAGACTACTTCTAAATAGTGCAAATGTGAATTTATCTTTTCAGTATCAGCAGTAAGCCACATTTGTTTATTCTTCTCCCACTTCCAAGAGAAAGAAACTAACTTTGTTCTGACTTTCTTTTTCACCTCGTTATTTTCTTCTTATCAGAAAATGTCTGAACTGCCGTTTTGGATGTGTTTTGGACTTGCAGTAAATAAAAAATAAAGAACAAAACTGAGGAAGCAAAAAACCCCCATCTTCATGGTCCTTTTTTCTCCCATTACTACAAAGGGCTAGTGGCTAATAACTCCACTGGTGTTACTAGCCATTTTCACATACTATAAGAACATACTAGAAAAACAATATTTTACTGCATAGCCCCTTGTCTTTATGCTTATCCTCATATTGATACTAAAGCCCACCACTACCTGAGCTGTCCATTTACTGATTTGTTGCAACAGGTGAACTTGCCTTTGACCCCCATCATGTTAAATTTTCAGTGTACGGTTGGTATTTATCTGTTATTATCGTGAAAGAAAGACTAAGAATATCTGACACAAGAAATTTCTCCTACAGTTAAGCTTGATTGCTGTGTAGCCTGGTGCCTGGGAAATCATTTCTAGGAACAGACATGTCAACAAAACCTAAGGATTTAAATAACTTGAAGATGTAAAAATGATACAAATGGTGAATGTAAATTCATTTATACATGGGAATAAATATTCCTCAAATATTTTTGCAACGGTTGCCTCTAGTTGTTAACTTCTGTCAGCACAGCAGAGAAAACACATGTGAAAAAGTAAAGTGATAAGAATAAATTATCAACTGAGTTCTGAACAGAGAAATCTTCTCTGCTCTCTGTATTTCAGAGCAAGTGCATTGCATGCGTTTGACAAAGCATTTAGAAAAACAATGTTAGTGTAGATGCAAAGCAATTAGAAGAGATGCAGTAAGCTGCAGTCACTCATCAGGCTGAGGAGGTAGCCTTGTTTTGTGCCAGAGGCTGATTACAAAACTTCTGCAGTAAATGAAAATCTACCAAGACTGTCATTTATCTGGCAGTCATGGTGTCTACCGAAGACAACAGAGTTATTCTTTGGGCAAATGGATGTGTAGGAAGCAAGGCATTCCTGAGTGGTCCTAAACTATTGAAATAAATGGTTGCAAGGTGTCCTTTCAGCCAAAAGGGATCACACTGAGTAGCATCATAGCATTCCTAGCCTGCTTTCTGGCTGCAGAATTGTCTTGCTCAGGTACAGCTTCAACTCATCATTCTTACAGAAAATAACCTCATCCAACTATTAGGCCTTCTTAGAAGCAGTGCTGCAGGCAAACCGGTGAGAGTTGGGAAGAACTATGAGTTTTCTCTGAGTGCTATTAAGCTCAGTAAAAGAAGATAGTAGAAGAATAAAAGCTTTGAGACAGTTTCCATCCCTCTCTGCTTGCCTAAGAGTTCATCCTGAAGTCTTGGGCTCTTATTCCTGGCAACCCAAACATGCTCTTCACTCTCAAGCATTAAAATTTTGGGGACTGGGGAGAGGAAACAACTTTAAAGAAATCCATCATTGATAACACTTCTAGTACAATTTCCACCAACTCTGCCATTGACATTTTTTGGTAAGCTAGTCCTAAGAATAAATGTATAAACCACAGCTGGCAAACACAAGGCCCACAGGCCAAATCCAACCCTCCACCTTGTTTTATCCGGCGCAGCACTTTGTTTCTACCTGGTGGTAGTGCCGAGCTCCTAGTCCCTCTGCTCCTGCCAGTGTGCTGGTCACGTGTGCAGCGTGTGTGACACGTGTGCAGTGTTTGTGACATGTGTGCAGCATGTGACACGTGTGCAGCGTTTGTGACACATGTGCTGCAGGAGCAGGAGAACAGTGGGAGCTGTGGCTGTGGCTACAGGAGAGCGGTGAGTCTGTATAAGAAGAGTAATGGGTGAGACTGAAGTGGGACACCAGTAACTGCCTTGGGGCATTGAAAGACAAGAAAGACAAAAATTTCCGGGGGCGGGGAAAGGGGAGAGCAGGGGGGAGGGGCAGGTCAGGGATGGTGGGGCATTTAAGGGAGTACCCTCAACTGGGGCAAACATTTCATTTAATTTTTTAATAAATTAGCCAAATACATGAACTTTAGCAATTACGTGTTATATTTATACCTCTAAAAAGATATTTTGTAACCAGCAGCCAGGGTCCCACACACGAATTCTGCATTGTCTTCCATGGATACGGCCAGCTCTGTCGTCCAGCAGTGGTGGCCACGCTTGCGCAATGACATGCTGATGTCTTTTAATAATTTGTCATTTAATAACAGGACAACTCTGAGGCATGAGCAGTAGTTAGGCATAGTGCCGCAGTCCCAGCCACTTGCTAAAGTTCGTGTATCTGGCTAATTAATCAAATGAAATATGACTGCCCAGCTGGGAATACCCCTTTAAGGGAGGATGGGTTGAGCAGATGGGGAAAGAAGGAAAGTGCCTGCTAGGATTTGTAATGGTGAAATACAGTGAATGGCTCTACTGGGAGCACTGGGCATGGTGGAATAAGGAGAATGCTCCTCATGGCGGGGTGATAAAAGGAGAATATCAGTAGGCATGTCAACTCCCAAAGGAACATTCTCTTTATTCCCCCATGGAAGAATGAGGAGAACGTTCATGCCGGGGAACGGCATTATGGGTAATGTTGCTGGCAAAGTATTGGCCATGCGGGAATAAGGAAAATGTTACTGGGATAGATGAAGGGGGAGAATTGATGGAGGAGTGACTGCTGCTTATGGGGAAGCGGGGATTGAAGGAAAGGTGAGCCTGTGTGAGAGGGCCTGACTATTATTTAACCTGGGCCTAAAGGGCATCTTGGTCTTTTACTTCAGTGGCACACCATACCATCTTTGGTGGAACAATTTGGATTCCACAATGTCCAGCAAGAGAAAGATTGATGCAAAAGGAAGGCCATGTAATGACAGATGGGAAAGCGAATACATGTTTGTGTTTCAAGGAGAAAAAACAGTATGTCTTTTGTGTTATGAGACAGTGTCAGTGATACATGAGTACAATGTACATTGGCCTTCTGAGACCAAACATGGAACTAAATATGCTAAATTTAGCCTCCAAGAAAAACAACGATTGGTGCAAGAATTAAAAGACAGACTGCAATCGCAGCAGAATATATTCACCAGAGCTATAGCCAAAAATGATGCAGCAGTAAAAGCTAGCTTTAGTGTGGCTGAAGAAATTGCTTGAGCTTCTAAGTGTTTTTCAGAGGGTGTATTTTCGAAGCAGTGCATGCTAAAGGTGTGTGAGTAAGTGTGCTCCAATCAAATACAGACTTTTTAAAATCTCAGTTTGTCAAGAAACACTACCACAAATCATGTTAAGGACTAGCAGGAAATCTGACAACACAACTGGCCATGCAGTTATCTGGCTTTTTCTTTAGTTGTTGGTGAAAGCACAGGCAACACAGATACAGAGCATCTATCCATTTTTATAACAGGTGTAAAGGCGGACTCCTCTGTCACCAAGGAGCTCATGGATGTAATTGCCATGCATGGAATGACAACCGGGAAGGATGTATTTGATGCAGTGGAGAAGTCCATAAGTAATAATAAATTATCCTGGGAAGATCTGCTGGGACTAACTACCAACGGCACACTTCCAATATGCGGAGAAAAAACAGGCTTGTTTGGACTAATCAAGGAGAAAATGCAAAAATGTAACTGCAACGCACCTCTCATAACGTATCACTGCATTATCCATCAAGAAGCTCTGTGTGGAAAGATTCTGGAACTGGATGATATTATGACCACAGTCCTGAAAACAGTGAACTTCATTTTGGCGTGTAGCTTGAATCATCACCAGTTCCAAGTGTTTTTGCAGGAAATGGACTGATAGGCATGAAGACGTGCCATAGCATACAGAAGTTAAGCTGCTGAGCAGGCATGCAGTCCTGAAAGGGTTTTTTGAGCTTAGGGAAGAAATTGCATTTTTCATGCAAAGTAAACTCTTGCCCGAGCCGTCAGATCCAAACTGGCTGTGTGACTTTGTTATTGTGACATAACTGAGCATCTTGTCCAACTGAATCAGAAGCTGCAGGGATGCAAACAAGACATCATGCAGATGTCCGACATGATCACAGCTTTCCAGGGTAAACTTCACCTATGGAAGTCACAAGTGTACAAGGACAATCTTGCCCACTTTCCTCTTTGTCAGTGCATCTCAGCCTCAGTTCCTGGTGCTCTTTCATACATTCAATTGGCTAATAAATTAAGCTGGTTAATGGATGAATTTGATCGGCACTTCTCAGACTTCAGAAGACAGCACTCAAGCTTTGCCATCTCTGCCAATCCTTTCATCACTGATGTTGACAGTGCACCCCACAACCTTCAGATGGAGTTAATTGATATTCAAAGTGATAGTGGCCTGAGAGCAAAGTTTGAAGATGTTAAAATTGAGGACTTCTACCATCTACTATTGCCACTGCTCTGATGCCACAGCTCCGACTTCATGCTGCCCGTATTCTATCAATTTTTGGGAGCACCTACCTGTGCGAACACGTGTTTTCAATAATCAATCTAAACAAGCCAACGCACAGACCATGCATCACCAATGACAACCTCTATGCTGTTCTACAAATTGCTACAGCACAAGACCTGAAACCAGTCATAGACACAGTGACCTCAGAAAAACGGTGTCAGACATCTGGCCAGAAAACAAAATAGGTAAGCCTAAAACCTGAATTTGAATATATTTGAGTTGTTGTGTCTGTATTTTGCTTTGTATTGTTGTTATTTTCAGAACATGATCAATGAATGAGGATGGCATGTGACATGCCAGTGTCTCAGGTTATTTAACAATATGTTCAACCTCGTGGTTGCCCTCAAAGGGCTGATCATAATGGTAATACTGTATAAATGTAACTACTCCTGAACAGCTTGCTTAACTGTTAAGGAGTAGTTACATTTATACAGTCCTAAATTTACATTCGGCCCTTTGAAGGCAGCCACGAGGTTGATGTGGCCTCCAGTGAAAATGAGTTTGGCACACCTGGTATAAACCAATCTCATGAGAAGAAACAATTACTTTTGGCATAAATCTTTCTAAAAATAGAAGGGAAATATATTTCAAAGTTACTTCAATTCCTATCCACAACCAAAAACCAGCCATAAAGTCACATTATCTTTTCATTGATTGATAGCCTTGCTGAGTATTACAAGCTGTTAAAGAAGTCTAGAGGCTTTTTATTATTGGCCAAATGTTAATTCTGTTGAACTGAAAAAAATAAACTTCCAGAAAATATATGAATTTGGCTCTATGAATATGCTTTCGCAGTATATCCCACTCACTATCATCATGACACGGTACCTTTTATAGATATGGTGAGCTGGATTCTATTCTGATTTAGTACTTGTTTGATGAAATGTGATTCTCCTATTCTACATCTTCACTTATGTATTCACCCTATCTCCTCTTTCAATTATTTTGTGTATGCCTATTTTTGTCCTCATTTATATTCTTTTATTCTGTGTATTTGTGGAGGTGAATCAGCATAGATAAGAGAGCTAAATCAGCAGCATTATGAGTCTATTTAAACACATTCAGCCTATCAACAATCTGATAAAATCTGTAATCTGTACCCAGTTTCGTCTCTCTGCTCAGAAAGGTCATTCAGAGCCTTAGGAGAATGATGAGAAATATTTATTCAACTTACAGCATAACCCAGGTCAGTGGCTGTTCCTGATATGTGTATTGGTTGTATTGTTTAAAACAGCTATTCAATCACTCTAGTTTTAAAATGTAGTTAGAATTTATAGTTCAATTCTATCATGGTAGGAACACTGCATATTTATATTTCTGAGGGAATATTTTATGTATGTATCAGTAATGTTCACTCAAATGTAAGCCAGAACAGTACAGACTTTAAATACAATGGCACAGTCCTAGTTTCACCTCCATTTTCACTCTAGCTTGGTCTGGCCTAGGGGCAATCTGGTGTTCTCAGATGTGAGATTGTTCTGAATTTAGCCTTTCTGGAGCAAATCTGTTTTACCATTACACAATCACTCCATGTATTTGATATAGTATTCACATATTTTGTAACTGTATATTTGAATGATATGGGTATATGCTTTTGCAGTTTTATCCACAGAGCAGGCAATAGCTCCATTTGTTAACTGTTACCACAACCTGCATATGAAATTGCCTCAGTGATTTCTACCTACTGTGTGAAAACCAACACTTATTGGCAGCATCCAAGTAAATAGGTCTGGTCTTGAGCTGTGATCTTGATCTGTGGGTTTTAATTCACTGCTTCTTTGGAAACCCCATCCCAAAGGCAAGAATTCACTGGGAGACCAATTAACCCTTATATCTATCACAGTCTCTCTGTGGGCAGAGGGCAGAGAAAGGCATTGAAGCGTCCGTCACAGCTTCTCAAGCCTGAACTTAGAAGTTTGGGATTCAAACCTCTGACAGGCCACTTCACAAGTGGAAAAAGGAAGATCTAATGTATGTAACGCATGCTATTACCCTAAGGAAGTATACAAACCTTACAAAACATGTAACAGTTATTGTCATCCTTCAGAAAGCACCGAGGATAAAGAGACAACTTTTCTGATGATGAGAATAGATGACAGCTCTGAAACTGAAAGAAACCTCATTTGATAGTCAATAGGTCTCCATTAATTGTCTTTTTTCAAATACAATCACCCTGATCTGAATAAAGTGGCAGATCCACATCTGTCTCCAGAAACTAGGTGCGACTTAAAAAGCTAAAACTTTTACTAATTAGGTGAGACCAAAGAAAAGAGAGAGGGAGGAAAAAAAAAAAAGTGTACATCCATATAAGGTAACACTACAAGAATACTTAGCAAATACAACTCTCTTTCAAGTGATTTATTGAAATATTTTCAGCCTTTTGTATCCTTTATAAACACAGAGTAAACTCAATCTGCTTCACAATGTTTTTTATGCTGCTGTCCGAAATTCTATTCAGTTACTGTAAATGTTTTTAAAAGCCATTTTTTCAAAAAGAAAAACCTAACAATAAATCTGTTCACATATAATACCTCTTCGGGGCCAGACTATTCTGTGTTTTCTTTTTTTTTTTGGTTGGAGGATTGCAGTGTGCAGAACAGAGAGAAGGGTATTTCAGACTAAAAGTTTTATTTGAAGAGTTAAATGTCTGGAATGTCCTACAATACTTTTTAGGGAAAGAAATGGAAATATTTTCCACTACAACATCCCTGAATGTGTTTTGTGTTTGCTACAGTGATAGGGAAAATGGAGAAAAATCCAAACTGTGACGAGAAGAGGAAAATCATATGACTCCTTAATTTGTTAATGATCAGACCTTTTTTTTTTCTTTAAAGTTACATCATTCCTTTAAAAATAATCAATTATAATTTCATAAAAGTAGCTTAAATGTTAAACACAAATGCACAATTCTTTTCCTAAATAAGTTATTTTCAAAAAAATGCATTTACAAGTGAATAGGTTGCTGTGCACTTTAGAGTTTAGAAAGCAGACTGAGATTTGTTAAAATATCTTGAAACACTGTTAGTTTCTATTCCTTAATGGGCTCTAGAATTCTTAATAAAATTCAATGAAATTATTAAATACAAGATTTTTTATGATATCATTTATTCATCAGTAGTTTCCATGTCCTGTCAAAGGTCTTCTAGAGAAGAGGACTGCTCAGTACAAACAAATATACATTTTTTAAAATGTTGTAGCTGTCTCTGAGCTAAAGAAAATAAAAATATCATTGAAATTACATCTTCAAACACTTTTATGATATTGCATATCCAATAAGAAGCTGCTATACTTCAAAGCTGATAGATTTACATAGGAGATTTTGCAAATTGAGAGTGAGAATCTATAAAGACCTACATTTGTACATGTGCATTTGTATATATACAAAATATCTGTATGTATTTATCTATAGTACTAAGACAGTGCACTTTTTTCCTACAGAACAAACACTGTCATTGCTATGAAATGTGGTCTTCTCTATGAGTCAAAGGTATTTCAGTTCCCCAAAAGTGTTTTACTCTACATCATTTCATCCACATTGTGTGTAATAAATAGTAGTTTGTTAGCACATGATGTTCTCTCTGGAACAGTTCCATGCTTGTAAAATATCAATTATCCTCTCAAACACCATTAATTCTAGAAATATAGAAGCATAGTTACACATGCACAGTCCTATTTCACTTCAATGACACACAAAGGAAGCAAAACCACTAAATACTAAAAGCTACAAGTGAAATTTCTTACATGGAAATTTGGATCCCAAACTATGAAATGGTAAGGAGGATATAATATACACACCTCCAAAAGATTCATACTTCATTCATACTGCTGTGTGTAAATATACAAACATACATTACTGCAATAACATAAATATTTAGTATTATGTCTAATGACAACTATCTTAAAAGATATTTCAAATTCAAGTGAAAAACTGTCAGATATAGAGTTTCCTACAAGACAGATTGTTTCTTACTCTGGGACTAAGTCTGGACTATGGAGTGGATGAACATGTTTCTGCTAATTGGTGATGTGTTTGATGAAGGTGACAACAAACAGGGAGATGGGCAATGGGACTTAGAACAGTCTCATATTTAAAGCAGTTCAGAAAGTCTGTCCCCAGTTTCCTGAAAGCACTTTCACTATGCTCTTCCAGTGACTGGGCAATAGCTCTTTATCCTCCAGGTTTCCCATTTGACATTTCTGGTATTCAGAAGCACTGAGCCCTCATACCTGCCAGTTCTACACAAGTTCTCCTCTGAAAATATGAGTACTCTGTGGCATTCAGAGTGGTCTGATCTGTCTCAGTATTTCAGCTTTCTCTCTGTGACCTGTGTGTAAATTGGGGTGGATTACCCCTGTCACTGGGCACAGCATTTGATTTGCCAGGGGGTGTCACGTCCTGCCCAGAAGTATGAGTCAGGGTGGAGAGGTGGCTCAGGTTCGTGGGTCCCCTTGGTTGGAAAACAGTATACACAATACTTAAGGTCTGTAAACAAAAGACTTTTACTTTGCAGCTTGGCCCAACTGGCAATTGATTTGGTGGCAGAAGGATTTACATTTATGTAGGCTCAACTGGTAAATATAAAAGGTTTGTGGCACATGTGGGGCTGTAAGACTTACATTACTATATTACTTACAAAAAGGAAAGCAAGAGAATAGAAGTATAAGAAAGGAAGAGAGAGAAAGATTTCACCATCCTTATGGCTATACTTTATGTGTGATGGAGTTTGCAGTCTCAGGTCCAGCTGTGTGCTGCGTCCTCCCGTGTCTTATTCAGTTCATGCAGTGACACTGGTGAGCAGAGTGGTCCTCAGGATGGTAGGTGTGCACCATCAGTGCTTGCACAAGTGGGTATTTACAGCCCTCTGGGCTGCCTGCTTGTGCAATCTTTGGTCTGTTGTGCAGGTGTTACTGAGGGGTGATTGCAAAAGACAGAAAGGTCTTGAAGGCTCTTGGGCCATCTTGAAGTGTCTCGGCTTTTCCCTTAGTACCATGCTGGGCCTATCAGAACACAGAGCTACATGGTCTCCAACACGCCCCCCCCACCTCCTGTATCAGCCAGCCTTTGTCTGTGGCTCCTTAGCTTGTCAATATGTAAATTGCAATTCACCTTATACTGAATGTCCCATCTCCTCCTGCTCCTTGGAATGTCCCATCTCCTGCAGCTGGATAAACTGGTTTTGTCTCAGTGTTTGAGCCATTATCCTTATCAGTCTCTGACAGGGAATCTCACAGCAAAGACAGCAAAGAAATTATCAGAAATTTTCCACTTATTAACACTGTGATGATTTCAAACACCTCCACCCTCTCCCAGATTCTTTCATCTCTTCTTCTAATTACTCCTTACTTTCCAGTGACAGTCTGTCTCTTGCTCTTATCGCCAGAAGCCCTTGCCCAACTTTTGATCTTAGTTTTTCTATCCACAACTCTTTCATCTCCATTATTCCTCTTCTGTGTCCTTATGTATTTTTACTTTTAAACTCTCACATGTCTGCCTGAGGTTCTCTAACCTCCTCTGATATTACTCACCTCAGTCCATGAGTAACCTTGACAGCACAGAGAAGCAGTTCCATCATGTCAGGAGGTCCCTGCACACAGGCATAACTCTGCACTTACAAACTGGTCTTTCGCAGACAGGTATACTTTAGCCAAGCCTGACACTTTTTTAAGTTACACTTTGATGATATGAGCTTGCTGCCAAAGTTCAAGTTTCTATTCCAAAACACTTAGGCACTATAAATTCTCAGAATGATTGTCATTTTCCACATGGCAATAGAAGGCTTGTTTTAGTCCAATCTCAATTTCAGAAACAGATGTACAATTGAGCTAAATTCATATCATCCCACTGTTGGAAGAAGGTAATCTGAGGCAGAGAGCTGCAGTGTACATGCAGTGAAAAGATGCGCTTACAGGTGAAGCACACTTATAACCTGAAACTTCTGTCACAGTGCACACCCAGAGACGACATGCACTAGGGGTCTGGAGCCAGCGTGAGTCACAGTCAGCCAGAGTGAACTCCAGTGCATGGCTGCAAGAAGAGCCTCGCTTCAGGCAGTGGTACAGATGTTTCACGTGGAGCAGAGCCTAAGGCTGAGCAGCTGCGGTATGCTGGGTTGGGCACTTTGAACAAGGAGTATAGGACCACGTGCACTCATGAAGTGGAAAAGAGGGAGATAGATACTTTTCATCCCTTCTGCCCCACATTAGCAGGGGCTCCTCACACAGTAAGTTTGGATCCAGTGGTGTTTAGTACATTGGCAGCTGCACATTGCATGAATGCAGCTACTCAGTGCCTCTGCACCAATGCTGTTCTCTTTATGAGAGCTTGTTAGCTCAAATTTGTTTTGCTGAAGCTAGTAGGGCTTTCCAGAGCCAAAGAGCCAGAAAGCACAGTTGCTGAACAGGTCCTCTGGATGCAACCCTTGCCAACAGAGCCTTATCTAAGTCTTACTGGATCCAAGTTAATTCCACTGACTGCCTTGCAAGTACTTCTGCTTTATAGTGGCAGTATCACCACCCTCTCCTTTTCATTTGGTACTATCAAAATTACCCAAATATTCCACTGTCCAGAAATATCTACTTTTTTTCCTCCTCTATACCCCAACACTCTAAATAATCAAACATAGATACTAAAGGAATGCAAATAATTAAAATGTCTTGCAATACCATCTAAGACATCCACTTTATATTTAAGAGTTTGTTCTAATCATGCACAGTCATTGGGTGGGTTTTTTTCCCATTCACAGTATAACTTTGCTTTCAGTTCTTCTACAAGGTAAAATGAAAGCTGTATTTTTCCTCAGGTAAGAATTCTGTCATTGTTTTTTCTTGTATTCGGTGGGTTCTAAAAATGCTTTGAGTTCATCCTAACTTATTACACCATTCTTCTTATCACAAACAGCATGACTTTATTTCTCCCATCAGCAAAGTTGATTTCTTCTTGATATAAGCAAAAGCAATTCCCTGCGGTTTTAGTGAGACTATGGTATCCATTAGTGCCAAGTCTGGATAAATGCAGCTTTTGATAAAAAGATGGATGAAAAAACTGCAAAAAGAAAAGAATTCGAAGCATACTGCAAGCAGAGATAGCAACAATTAGTAAGTAATATGGACTGTTATGAATAAAGAGTGAGTTCCTATTTGCTTCAGTCCTGTTATCATCTATGATACAGTCCAACTCTAGAATAAGTAGATCAACTCAGCTTTTAAATAGAGTATACTGTCAAAGAAGATTAATATTCATAATCTGAAAGACTGGAAATGACTGGCAGCCACAGCTTCCTTTTCAAAATTCAGGGCAAATTAAATGTTCCTTGAAGAAAGTGAAAGAAACATTCCCTGAATTATGTGAAGTGCCATAGTATGAAAAGCTTTATTCTGTTTATCACATCTTCCTGGTTCAAACCTTGTGAAACAGAAGTGAAAATGAAGCCTCTTTTAGAAGTAGTAGAAAACTTTTGTACACTTGGTGAAAAAAATGCATATAGATATAAATAAGACTACTGAGGAAAGGGAGAGAAATTGGAAAGCATAAGCTTAAATGTTTTGGTTTGCTCACAGTAGGCAGAGAAAGATGGAAATTACTTCAGTAAGATATCCAGGAAAGTCACAAGTTATTGTGGATTGTCAATTAAAAGAAAAAAAAAGGGAAGGTAGTATAGCATGGTTAAGGTCAACTGTTCCTGAAGAATGCTTAAAAAAATTCAGCTAAAACTGAACACATTGATCTTACCTATTTCTTTCTCTTTTGACAAGAGATGAGGAAATTTAAGATGAACAACTGAAGTTGGCAACAGCTACTAATTGTTTTGTGTAAGAAGTTGGGAGACCCTCTGAACTCAGGAAAAGGATAGAAGATGGAAAGAAAATAAGAGGTAGCATCAGAATCTGATCTTATTATCTTCAAGGCAACCATCCTGATGTGGGTTACCAGCCCTTGATATCACTAAGTGTTTCTTGGGTAACTCAGCAAAGCAAAAAATTCTAAAACCAAATTTTTTTTCTTCTTGAGTTATGGTTCTGGATAAATCTTTTCAAACTCAAGGTGCAGACAGCTCAGCCTACTTATCTTCTTTGAAAGGATTTTTGTAACTTTCCTTCTTTTCCTTTTTAGTGTATAGATCAGCTTGGCTTAATTAACAAACAAGAAATACTTGTCTTAAACTTCTATTTGTGTTACCCTTATCTCTCTGATTCCTGAATCCTAAAAGCAGTCAGGTAGGTAATTTTCCTGTCCAGTTCTTCACAGATGGGCCTACACACATCTGTGGTGACCCAAATGTGTTATGTGCAGGATCAACAGAAAAAAAAAAAACAAGACGACTAGTACCAAAGCTATGTCTTTCACTCCATAGATGCTCCTGAGCAATATCAGTGGTCTGGTTGCGTATCAGTTCCCATCTAGAGTAGGGACTCCAGTAAATAAAGAGTTAGAGCAAAGTCAGCTTAGAAAGTCAAAGCATTTTTTTTTGCTTTGCAACCAAAACTTTAAAAATAATGAATTTCACATGATTTTCAGCAAAGCGGGCCCAAGTGAATTCAAAACATTTGTGAATAACCCTTTTAACACAGCTAAATTCGTTAAGAAACCTAAAAGCAGGAAAGTTTCACATGATTTCTTATCAAAAATTTGAACCAATCTCAAATACTACATCCTGGTTCACATAACAGCAATGACAGTAAGAGGCACAAAACATCAGTGTTTTGCTAGTGTGGGGCTTTCCTGTCCTCCTCAGAATTTCCCCATTTTTACAAGCTCAAGCTTAATAGCTAATCTTTAAGTTCTGCTTTTTCCTTGACCTTCAGCAACCTCTTATTTTGTCCCCTCAGCTGCAGCACAGCATGAAGTATTTACTCCTGGAAATATCACAAGGAAGTCTTATCTCTTGAGAATTCTAGACTAGCCTAAACATTTTAGCATTTTAGACCATTTAGTGAAACATCCTTATCAAAACCGAGTAGAGAGCTGACAGTTTTTGCAGGTTAGTCTTCATTAATTTATTTTCTCAGATTTTTTCTTGCAGTTGAATATGGGAGTATTTTCCAGTCATGTTTTAGGTACTACTCCAAGGGTGAAGCTTAAAAGTTACCACTAGATCCAGTTGTTTAAAATACACACATGTACCTTTTGTGCTACCAAAATGTACCTTTGCATATGCAAGATATACGTAACTGTTTCATGCAGAAATAGTGGAAGGAGTAGTTTAAAAAATTAATCTGTTACTGTGATTTCTGTACCTAATCTTGATAATTTCTCATGGTGTTGGTTAGTGACCTCTGAGAATGCTGTAATGTTGTGAGCATACTGTAGGATGAAAAATGAGGCATAAATATTAATATTTTCCTTAGAGTTAATGGTGAAGTTTTGTTTGGCTTTGTTGTTGATAATAGTGAGGTCTTTGACTTTCAAGTGAATGTTTTTCAATTGAAAATCATAGTGCCTTTCCAGTGTTCAAATGGTTCTTTCAAGAAACATCTCAATTCTATTTGAAGGATTGCTATTCTAAAGTGATCAGACGTGGCATTTATGTTTCTATAAGCTGTAAAAATTTTATTACAGGGCAATACAATGCTGGACTGCTCTATATCTGAGATGTGTATATGTTTCTGCCATCCTGGTGTTGTCATTCAAGTCTTTTGACTACCTGTCAGCCTCACTGAAAACGTTTGAAACTGTAGGCCATTTTCAGACAATTTGACAGACAGGTAGCAGCTCTAAGAGCAAGCTTCATGAAGAACTGGTAGCTGGATGTAGGTCAGAGACAAAATAGTGCCTGAAGATGACATCAAAGTGACCCTGTTCCCTCTCACCAGGCAAACAGTGCTGTCTCATTAATATTTAGGATATGTAGGGAATAGTAGATAGGTAGAAGTTTGAAGGGAGACCAAGGGAGAAAAATCTTTTTGATAGGAAACATGACAGAGGGAATTAGGCTACAACAATGTGGAAGCAGGGATAGAGAATAGTAGCCTAGGGATCATCAGGTCTGTGGCAGTGTCATTCCTTCAGGTTTTAATGATTTGGAGAGCAATGTAGAAATATTAATGTCTGCCTGATACACAGCAAAATATCCCTATACTAACTCAAACCAAAACCCAAAATACGTTTGTCTTTCTCAAGATATCTTTACTCTTTGATGGAGGGGAGTTAGACACCCAGCGAGTGTAATTCAGAATCATAAAGCCAGGAAATAACCCCATTTAGTAGCATTCTGGAACAAACACACTACTTTGTAGAAGCAGGTATAAAATTTTTTTATAGAATAAACTGATACACAATTTTCATGCCAATTTACACTAATATTTCATATTAAGTAAGAAATCACTTTATTCTTTTTATTATAAGATAAACTTTTCTGAAGCTACCCTATCCAATGCTACAAAATTTTAAAGGTACGTATCTTTGATACTAAAAGAGTGGTTTAAAAATTTTCAGTGTTTATGAAATTCTATAGGACTTTTAAAAGTGATCCTGATTGTACAAAAATCACGAAGTTCGTTTCACCTGTCTGCATATAATGTAGTACATTAAAGAAAACATTGCCCTTTTATAATATAAATATTCAAATACACATCTTTCTGTCCTCTGGACATTGCTTCAGGTATTTTTGATTAGCGCTCCTTCATCAGCTAGGGGTGACTGTAGACAGGCAGAGTCCCCAGAATGATGACACCAATGGATGAAGGAAGGATGCATTTATACAGAAAACCAGAAGTGGAAGAAAACAGATCATTGCTTAGATTATTCTAAGCCCTAGTTATGTGCGCTCAAATTATGTAGATAATCATGTTAGGAAGTAGTGTTTATGTCATAATTACAGGCTGAAAGTTTCACAGTCTTTATCTGTTACATGTATTTGTGTCTGGACTTATTATTAGTCAGAGATTTTACATCCTCTCAGAGTCTTCAGCACCACCATAATGACAGAGCATCACATACCACACACAGAGAAATCCAGAAAACTGAAATCAAGCCATTTCCTTGAGGTTTTGCACAAAGATTCGCTCCCCAAGTCCAAAACTAAGCACTTGAATCACAAAATTATGCACTTCATGTAGGTGTTCCAGCTAAGGCTTTGAAGTCAAGTGAGCCACTGTGAAAATGCTTCATTTTAACACATGTATAAAGAAAATCAGTGCATATGAAAGAGGAAGCAGCCAACTCCATATTAACACCATCTGTGGTAGCTAGACTCCACCTTTGGGTCACATCAGTCCATATTCCATGGTCATTGGTTCTCACTGCAGAGCCTTTTACACTGTATGGACAAGTGAGATTCAGCAGAGAGCACTGGAGGGTTTTCTAGCTATCATAGTCAATGAGAAGTTTAGAACTTCAAATATTTGCCAATTAGATGTTGCATACTGGCTGGGGTTTGCTTGAGTTTAATTATTATAAACTGTTAGCACAGTTCTCCACCCCTAACAACTGGCAAAACTTCAGGTAAAAAAAGTGGAAACAGCCTCATTAGAAGGGCAATTTATACTTTATAGACATTAAAACTGAATAAATCTTAATCAGTCACTGCCAAAGAGGCATGCAAATATAGTAATTGCATTTGAAATCCAATCTGTTACACTTAAAAGACAGGAAACAAGGGAAGCTCTCATGGAAAAATTCTATTGTGGGCTAATAGTACATCTAGGTTTTGTAGAGGTCAGAGAGTTAAAGCAGTGCCCTTGGAACAATTCAATGACCCATGAGGAAGTATTTGCTGTGTTTCCCTATTTCTCGTATTTTATTTGCTTTCTTCTTAGCCATTGTTTCTTTGTAGTATGAACATTATCTCTTTCCTGGCTTCTCCAGCATCTATCACAAAATCACACCTTCAAATAAGTCAGCCTCTAAAATCATATTCATTTTATACTTTCATTTCTGCCTTTCCCTCTCGAATTTTTCAAATAATTTTTCAGTTAACTCTTCAGCTAATTCTTTTGAATTCAGTTGAGTACCAGGGCAGATTGTCATGCCTTGAAAACAGCAGGCGATGTCTTGAAGTATTTTCTGCAAGATGAAAAGGAAAAATCTAGTAACATTACAAACACCTGCAAGCATACAGACAGGGATAAGGCAGTCTCTAGAAAATATTTGCTTTGGCTCACCAAAATGTGGATTTCTGTTTCTACTTATCAATTCTAGGTGGTGGATTTATTACGGAAATGCACATTCTTGTTACCTAGATTTGTTAAGAGTACTTTTGGATTCTCAAAAATCTCGTTGTCTTTGACTTATATAAGCAAGGTGTTTATTTCTTATGAAATCAACATACCTCAACTGGTATCATTTTTGCACACTTGCAACCCTAATGTTCTTCATAAATGCATACATATGCACATACACATACATACATATATGTATTCGATTTCAGAAAAAAAAAAAATCTAAATATGCAGATTTTCCCTACTTTTATTGTAATATGGCACTTCTGTGGATTTCTCTGGTGGCTTTTTTCCCCAGCTTCTGTTCCAAGAAACTCTTCTACTAAATACTTGAATCATCATCACTCAGCTCACAGTTTGTCCGATTATCATTCATACACAAAACCAAAGCAAAAGTCAAAACCAAACAGTCAGTTCCATATATTGGTCCCAGATGAGATCCAATGCACTGGAGTAACATTTGATGTGTTCAGATATAGCTGTTTGGCATTAAGCAGTCCTGTTATTAAAACTTGTAAAGAAACCATAAGGACAATGGGATGATCTGGAGACCTAATAAACAAAATCATTGTGGTGGAAAAGCTCCACAAATGGAGTCTTGGAAACATGCATGCAGTTGATACAACTCGTCAACACTGGAAGATAATGGCTCCAGCATTCAAGCTATGTCCAAATATTTAAATATATGCATTCTGTGGGATAAATTGTATACTTTTTTAAGTGCTGTTGTAAAATGAGGATTCGGTTGGATGAGAATGGTACTTTTTGCAAGCACTTCCGTACCTGCAGAAGGGAAAAATGGGAGTGGACAGTAACACACATTGGATGAAGAGATAATGCTATTTATAAACCTTCACTGGCTGAGTGAATCCTGTGTCTAGGAATGCTGGGGGGTTGGTGGACTGGAAGGCAGGCTGTGGGAGAGGAGGAGCCATTCACAGGCAGTTTAAGTCGGTGTCTGTAAAAAAGAATGTCAGCAGCTGTTTTCCTGACTGACCTCACATAAACCAAGGGCAACCTGGAGATTTTCATGTTCAGGATGGAAATCCTGACTCATCTCTGTATGCTCAAACACTGGTTTTGAACAAGCTGAAACTTTAATAGGGCAATTGCACACAATTGTAAATTGTTTTAAAACCTTAATCTGGTGTTCAGGGTGAGTTTATGCCACCATGAAGGCACAGAGCACCTACATAACCCAGAAGCACCATCAAAGAATGGTGGAGACTTCACCAGATCCTGGCAAAACTAGTATGTTGAAATTTGAAATGTTCCCACAGTCTACATGTAGTTGTTTATGTAACAGAACTTCCAGAAACAACAACTCTGTGCTATGATTGCTTATGATTAGCTCCGAGAAGAGTATTTCACCATTCTGTTCAATATGGCATTACTTAACTAAAGGGTAATGTGAGTTGGGAACATATTTCTGTCAAGCTTTCTGAGAAATCAGAAATTCAGTGTTCATTGGCTTATACAAGTCAATCTAAGGCTCATAAAGTTTTCTTCCACACACGCTGTTCCTTGTAATGCATCAATATTTTCAAAAACAAAGACATTTCTATATAATTATGAACGACACTTGAAACTGCACATCAATCAAAATTAATTAGATCTTATTAATAGATTAAATCTTATCATAATAATGCTGTTTAAAAGAATTAAGGTTGAGTCTTCTTTCAAGCTTTCTTCAACTAGGATGCCTTAGATCCCTTATCTCCTGAATTAGTACTCTAATTTTCAGGACTGATCATTTGAGTATCTCTGCTGCCCAAACATAGACTTCCATCAAAAAACTTCTAAGCTTTCTTTGTAAGTTACAAAGCTGATGAGAAAACTGACTATATAGAATTCTGACTAGAAGTTAACTCTGTTGTCTTAAAGATCCTTCAATTTCCTTTTCACTTTGGCCAGAATTATAACAGGAAAATTCACAGGAAAGTTTTATAAGACTTTAAAAGAATTTTTTTAACATGTTTTGCCACTTTGCTGCACAGAGAGAGAAGCCTGGGGTGGAGGACAAAGTCAGTTGCTACTGGTCATGCAGGGAGGCAATTGAGACCTCATACCAACCTTGGCGCAGGGATGAGATGGGACAACAGAGCAGGGTTGGGCAGAGCTCCACTGGGAGGCAAAAGGTTAAAAATGTGATAGTGGCACTGGTGTGGTGACCTGATCTTATGGGTATTATTTGTCACACTGACCAGTAGCACACATCACATTATACTTCCTATGATAGCTGCAGAAGATGATGGTGCCGCTGCTTGAGCTAGGAAGCCTAACTATAAGTTTTGAGTGTGAGAGCAGCTCTTTTGTCGTGAAGGATGACAGATTACAAGGAGAACACATACTGAGCTGTTGGGAGAAGTGTGGTGTAGAGGTCCAGTGTCTCATCACATAAACACCTCCTCAAACATGTGAGAGGAGGCACAAGTGCATATTTTTGTAGAACTTGATCTTTAGTTAGGGGAAATTATGTACAATAAGTTGCTTTAACTTATAGTATTATTCGCCTTGTGCTTCTTGAACTGTTCTTAATATTTGCAGCTTTATCTCTTGCAAAATTTAAAAACATAGACTGTTTAACTTCCTTTTCAAATTCTCAAAGTTATGCAGGATAATAGAAGATTTTATGTGTTTAATAACATGTAGTTGATGCCTTCCTCAAGATAGAAGATGCACTCTTTCTTGCAAACAGAAATTTCAGCACTTGAAACATGGCTGAAGTGTTAAAGTAGGCTACTCAGAAATACTCAATAAAAAATAATGTCTCAATAGAAGTCATGCAAAGAATAAACTAGAGAACTCCCTTCCCCATAGACTAGAAACCAAACAATTTGTCACCAAAAAAGTTATCCCTAAACATCTGAAAAACATCTTCCATACCACCCAACAAAGGATTTGGTGTGTTTTTAAAATTCTCAAGGAAATATTGTGTCACTCTTAAGTGTTTTCTTCTCTCTGCTTCAGAAGTCATTACTAGCAGGTCTAACACAAGGCCATATCTGTTGTTCATTTTCAGCGTTGTGTTTCCCTAACAATAATTGTATATCACGATGAAATAATATGAATGGCAGATGTTAAGACCAACGAAAATAATTAGATGACAGCATTCTTGAGAAACAAAAGCAAAGTACCTGGAGAGTTTAAAATCCAACCACTTTTTATATTACCTTAGACATTTGAATTAGGATTGCTGAGTCTACAAGAAGGGCTGGAAGGAGGATCCAGGGAACTACAGATCTATCAGTCTGACGTCTGTGCTAGGGAAGGTCATGGGGCAGATCATCCTGAATAACATCACATGGCACATACAAGAAAACCATGTGGTTGGGCCCAGTCAAGATGGGCAGGTCCTGTTTGACCAACCTGATCTCCTTCTATGACAAGGTGACCCGCCTAGCATGTGAGGGAAAGGATGTGGATGTTGTGTACTTAGACTTCAGTAAGGCCTCTGACACCATATCCCACAGCATTCTCCTGGAGAAGCTGTCAGCTCATGGCCTGGATGGGTCTACTCTGCGATGGATAAAGAACTGGCTGGAGGGCCAGGCCCAAAGTGTTGTGGTGAACGGAGCCAAATCCAGTTGGTGGCTGGTCAAGAGTGGTTTTCCCCAGAGGTCAGTATTGGAGCCAGTTCTGTTTAATCTCTTTATCAATGACCTGGGTGAGGGGATCAAGTGCACCCTCAGTAAGTTTGCAGATGACACCAAATTGAGTGGGAGTGTTGATCTGCTGGAGGGTAGGAAGGACATACAAAGGGATCTGGACTGGCTGGATAGTTGGGCTGAAGCCAATTGTATGAGGTTCAAAAAGGCCAAGTGCCAGGTCCTGCACTTGGGTCACAACAACCCCAGGCAGTACTACAGGCTTGGAGAAGGGTGGCTGAAAATCTGCCTGGTGGAAAGGGATTTGGGGGTGTTGATCAACAGCCCAGTAATATGAGTCAGCACTGTGCCCAGGTGGCCGAAAAGGCCAACAGCATCATGGCTTGTATCAGGAACAGTGTGGCCAGCAGGACTAGGGAAGTGATCGTCCTACTGTGCTCGGCACTGGTGAGGCCCCACCTTGAATACTGTGTTCAGTTTTGAGCCCCTCATCATAAAAAAGACATTGAGGTACTAGAGAGAATTCAGAGAAGAGCAACAAAGCTGGTGAGGGTTCTGGAGCACAAGTCTTATGAGGAGCAGTTGAAGGAACTGGGGTTGTTTAACCTGGAGAAAAGGAGGCTGAGGGGAGACCTTATTGCTGTCTACGGTTACCTGAAAGGAGGTTGCAACATGGGGAGTGTTGGTCTCTTCTCCCAAGTTGCAAGTGACAGGACAAGAGGAAATGGACTCAGGTTCTGCCAGGGCAGGTTTAGATTGGATGTTAGGAAAAAATTCTTCATGGAAAGGGTTGGCAGGCATTGGAATAGGCTATCCAGGGAGTCACCATCCCTGGAGGTCTTTAAAAGGCATTTTGACAAGGTTCTTAGGGCCAGCGTTTAGTGCTAGAGTTATGTTATGGTTGGACTTGATGATCCTGAGGATCTTTTCCAAATTAAACTATTCTATGATTCTAGGTCCATACAATTTGATTAAAGGCCAGATTTTTTCACAATTATTCAAAACTATGTGGTACTTTAGAGCACCAGTAAACCTCACTGATTATATGAATAAGCACCATCAGGAAGGAGTGACAGAATCCAAACCTGGTCCTTGAACAGGTAGCTTCCCACAAGATTTGTGTGCCACGTTCGCTTATCCAGTCACACAAAAAGCCACAAGCTATTGTTAATGTCAGATGCTTTCGCAAAGCAATATCCAGTCCCTTTGTGTTAAAATAAATACATTCATATGAACAGTGATATTTAGAATGTATAGCACATTATTTTTTCCTTTTTCTAATGTTTAGAGATTAAACAAAACCTGTGTCTGTTCTTTTACATTCCCAGACTTTGTGCTTTCAAAAATAATGTATTGTACACAGCCTTGTGCTTTTCCCAGACAATATGACCATGTGATAACAACAAAGCTGGGAACTGTACCAGGCTTCCTAAGCCAGAGATATTGCCACTCATGACTAATAGATGGGATTGTGGTTCCCATAGCCCTGAACTGAAAATATGAAAGCAATAGTGTTATTTTTTTCATAAGGATAGGCAAAATTGGGAATTAACACTGACTTTGTATCTTACAAGTGACACTGATATGGCACTTTTACCCTACATGTTTGGGAAAAGAAAAGCTCCAAGACAAATTGATAATGAATTCTCATCTCTGAAATACGAAGTGTTTCACAATGCCTAGCATCTTCCAATTCCCATTAGCTACAGGCCTCCATCTGCATTAACTGATTTGCTTCCCATCTCACTCCCCTTCACTCATTTCTGCATCCCACCTCTTTTAATCTCCATTTACTTACTCCTTGCCCATGTGTCCCTATCCTTCTTCATTGTTTGTTTGTTCATTCTCCACTTTTATCACTCTCTTTCAGCATCCCAGTACCCTTTCTGCTTTCTGAAGTCGCCATAATTCCCTCACTTTTAACATTTAGAAGCATGACAATCCTCTCTCTTTCTAAGACCAGTTACAGGGGCCCACTGCCACAAATAAGGCAGCAATAAGTGATCATTACAGTCAAAGAGCATTTCAGGTTGGAAAGGTCTCCTTTCCACCCTCCTGCTTACAGCAGGCTTATCTCTAAGATCAGATTGGGTTGCTTCAGGCTCTGTCCAGTCACACCTGGAAAACCTCCAAGGACAGAGACCACACAGGCTCTCTGAGCAACCTGTTCCACTTCCTGTTTCTCCTAGTAAAAAAAACCATTTCCTTATATCCACTCTGAGGCTCTCTTCTTTCAACTTATGCCTTTTGTCTCACATTCTCCTGCCCTGCACCACTGTGAATAGCCTGGCCCCATCAACTCCATAGCATCCCCATGGTACCTGGAGAGCTGCCATGATATCCCCTGAAGCCATAATTTCCTCAGATTGAACCAGTCCTGATCCCTCAGCCTTTCCTCATATGAAAAGTTCCCCAGCCCTTTCCATCCTGGATACCCTTCAAGGCCTTTTCCACAGAGTTACTCCTGAGCAGGCAGTCTCCAGCCTCTGGCACTGAAAAGGGTATGTGCATGCCATCTGTCCCTGCTGAATTTCACAAGGCTCCTGTCAATCCATCCTATGGCCTGTCCACAGGGTGTTGCAGGGACACACTGAGGCGTAGGATGCTCGTAATAGATAGAGCAAGAGGAGAAAACACCAATGGAGAACAGAAGGACCTTCAGGGTAAGCATGACAGCAGCCTGCCTAGGGGCTGATCTCCACATCCAGGTCAGCATCTGTGGCACAGAAAGGTAAAGAATACTAAAAATTTTCTTGCAGATCTGTTTGAATCAAAGACTGAAATTCAAGAGGCAAAGCCAAAACACTACTGTTCAGACAGATGAGACAGTAGCAGGGTTGCAATGTGCCCTTCTGGATTTGTCGGCGCTGAGCACTGACCTCATTCAGACCTCCAGGAGACAGGGGCATTGATTGATGCTGTTCTGCAGGGGATCTGCATGTCCTCTGGAGGATATAAACAAAGCCAGGCAACCAGTGTAGATTTAGGACCTAGCATATGACAGAGATCAAAGGGATGCTGGGAACATTCAAAGCCTTGTGCACATATCCAAATCTTTGGCTAATTTGAAATACATTAATATGTGGAGAAAACTTCTGGAAACTGACATCAGTGCCCTGTTCCAAATCAATTATTAGCTAGGCAGAAAAAAAAATCAGAGGCTACTTTTTTGAATGTATGCAGTAAAAGCACCACTAGAAGGTTCTAGAGATATATTTAGGAAGAAAGGAGGGGTTCATCATTCGTTCAGAGCCAGAACTTATATTAGAACAATTGTCCTGATTGTGCTTTTCCTATGTATGCAAAGAGTCTCATCCCTTTCCAGATACAACAATGATTTGTTTGTACTTTATTTATTTTGTAATCACAGATTTCAAAATACATACCATAAAGATGAGCAAGTCCTGTAAACATCCTGCTAGGCCCAAAATTGAAAACATGAAAATGAAACAAATACAGACAATGGGAGATGATCCTTCATATCTTCAATAAAAATTACAAGAAAAATGTTGTCTCTGCATGTCAAGATAAGGTTAATTTGATGTTATAACTAATTTGATCAAAGCTTCATCTACCAAAGTGTTTGTGTGCATATTTATATTTGTATTTCCCCAGTTTCCGTACTTTGTTCATGACATTGTACCTAGCTTTATTCTGTAATTAAGTCACTAGCTCATATTACTAGTCCATTGCCATTCTCAAAGAGAAAGTTGCTATGAAAGCTCTGATATATAATTATTTTAATGTTAATTTGTGTTATAATTTATCAGCTATTTTAGATAACATTTCTGTGTATTTACAAATAGGTTGTGTTATTATAAAATGTAATTATTGTATACATTCTAACAAAAGATATGCAGAAAGCTTTTTTAAGTTAAGTGCTGCTGTACAAATACTATCCAAAATTGCTTATTCTTAATTAAAAATTAAAATCTGGACATTCACATGGATGAGAACATCTAGACTTACATTAGCCTCAATTTTTTCAGAGTTTTAGGAAGGATGTAGCAAACACCACCCTAAGGACCATGATCCCGCTATCACATAGGATTTAGCAACATAGATTTATGTTTTTAGAGCCTGTCCAGACACACATATGCTTTTGAAAATCTGGCTAAACATCTAAATTCCACCTAAAATTTGGACTATTGCACCACTTCTGTTTTCAGAGCTCTTGCAAACTTCTAAACTATGAACAGATTTTCAAAGACCATTTAAATGAGTAGGGATGCCCAGCAAGTGTCTAATCAGATTTTCAGAGGCATTTAAATGGAACATGCATCCAATACCCTTTCAAAATACCCTCAAGGGTATTTTTAAAAAAGATACAAAGATAGTTCCTCCTGGGATCTGGCAGAAGTTGCCCCTGAGCAAGACAGCTTATTTCTGCCAATTGCTGAAGCACTCTGGCTGGAGGCACCTTTGGATGGGAGATATCATGCGAAGTAATTACTGGTTTGATTCAGTAGGTCAAGGGCTGTATTTCTGTGAAGCAGGCAGAAGGAAGAGTCTGAATAAGACCTGACTGAAATTTTTAAATGGACCAAAAAGAAGCTATTGCCATGATGAACTCTTTACTGTGCCATGCAGGCTCTATCTTTGTATGTTGTTTTATTAGCATTAGTATTTCACAGTACTAACCAGAAGTGCAAATTAAGAAATATAAGAGAAAAGGTGGCAGCAGGGGGCTGCGAACCCTGCTTCTGCTCTCCCTCAATGTATCAAAGCCCAGTAAGGGCAGATCACAAAAAAGCAACCACATCTGGAAGTTCAGAGAGGTGGCAGCATGCTCCTTCCCCCATGGGAGACAGGTCCTAAGCAGCACTATTTAGCCAGCCTTCAGCTGCTGGCATTACTATCTTGAGCCGTACTCCAAAGGCATTAGTTGTTCTGACTGATGTGAAGCTCCCAAAGCAATCTCTTGTCCTCAACATGGTGTGAAGTTATTTTAAGACTTACTCATCTGTTTTTCATCGTTTTCTGTTTATGTAAGAGATAACTAGTGAATAGCTTGCAAAAGCTGAGATGAGACTCAAACCTCTTTCCAAGAGGCAGAAGCTTCTCCCAAGAAAAGTCCATGATACTGCTTTATAAATTATTCTTCAGTGACAATAATTGCTCTCTGAAGACTGTGCTGTATGGGGCCAAAGCAGAAATACTGAGGGCTCCCTAAATGGTTTCCTAGAAGAGGTTCCACTCTCCCCTTTTATCGCATAATATTTATTTAGTTTACCATCAGAGTTGGTTACATGCCTTCCTATCCAAGGAGCTTTGGGATTCCCTATCAGCAGGGACAGGATGGACAGAAACATCCCTTTCAGAGAAGCTTCTTGTGGCCATCTGGCCCATCTGAGAAAATTGATGCAGGACAATTCAGGGAAATTAAGTAACTGCTTTTTTGTTTTTCACAGTCATTTGGAAAGCCAAGGAACATCTTAGGAAATTACATAATATTTTAACATAATGCTTTGAAAAACCTTTTTCCTTGATGTCATGTAGATTCTGTTTTACTGTTCAGTCTATTGGATGCTCTCAGCTGAAAATAGCAACATACTAGAGATGCTGCTGAATCTGTTGAATAGATCTTAGTTTACAAGCAGAAGATATATAGCACAAAATGCTTACTGTCCCACATTATAATTCTCCAAGAGATATGAGACTTAATTTTTTTCCAGAAAAAGGACTGCTCTGTTTGGGGGAAGGTTTGTATGGATGACATAAGTAATAAATTAAGCTAGAAAGTATTTTCATCTTTTTCAGAAGAAAACATGATTTAACAAAGAGCTTCAGTAAGGCCAGAGGACACACATCTGAACTGAAATGAGGTTACTGGGCCCACAGGGAGATGGTGTGGGTGAGAGTACCAGGTGAAGCTAGTTAGAGCTTTAGGACATGTTAGAGTCCTCAGGGTCCTAATAGTTTTCTCACAAGAGATTATGCAGACTTTCAGCACCAGAAAATGGTTCATTGATTCAGACCTTAGGAAATTAAAGAAACAAGAGGAGAAATGTGCCCTTTATTTCCTCTGGGAAGAGGAATAGGGAACAAAGCGCATTCATATGGCCTAAAGGTTAGACCAGTGGACTCTGGAGTGGGTTGTGCGCACCCCAGAGGGTGTGCAAGAGAAGTCATTGAGGTATGGGAAGAAAGTACTTTTTGTACCATTAAAAATAAAATAACATAAAGTAAAATAAAATAAAATAAAATAATAAAACAAAATAAAATAAAATAAAACATTTTAAAAATAGCTTTTATTTCATCCTTATCCATTTTAAATATCTGGTTTGTGTATGGTCTATGAAGTACATAATAGGAAGAAATGGTCATTTATAGTGATTTTTCTGACAACAATAACTACAGCAAGGGTGACTTCATCACTACAAAACCCTTCTGTACCTGATTCTTCTTCCCTTCACAGCAATGCAGGTTAGGAGTGAAGTAGTAAAAATCCACAGCATTTCAGTAATACCAAAAAAATCAGCATGAGGGAAAAAACCTAACTTGAAAATATATCATTTCCAGCTAAGTCTAGGAACAGATAGGATAGTATTCAGAATATGGCTGTTCTGGAGCTTAAGCAAATGTTTTAAATAAGGAGCAAGAAGCCCAGCACAAAACACAAGACACTTGGAAATACACTTGTTGGAAATGCTTGCTTTCATAATTTCTGAGGTGTCAGAGAAAAGCTTCCATCAAAACATCACCATCCTTGAGAAACAACTGCAAGAGAAGTAAGGTTTTTCCCCAGTATATCAGCTGAGTCTTCTTGAGGGGAAATTATTTGCATCCAGGTCACTTCATTTTTCCTCATGAGGTGACCTGGGTTGGAGCAGCTCTATGTGAAAGACATTTAATGTTGTCTTTTTTAGAAGAGGTTTTTGGGGGATGTAGAGGGGGTGTTAGGTTTTGTGGACCACTCCAGGATAATCCCTGGCATGAATACTGACAGGACTTTCTGCTCTTCCAGTTCAGATCTTGTCTAAGAATACAAAATCTACCATTTATTGTGTATTTTCCTTTTAGAACTGGATCTTGGACAGTGACAGAAGAGTTTCTATGCTTGTCAGGTCATGACATTGTTCTAGGTTTTGACCTTTACCAGGACATGTTGAAGAAATTTGAACAGGTCATTCGTTAAAGACACATGCCATAAAGTTACTGTAAATCGAATACTGCTGGCAGTGTAATTTTTCTAACTGTATCCTAATAATCTAAGAAATATAATCTAAAATCTGGCACCTTTTTTTCCCCTAAACTTGTGATGAAAAGAAGCCTAATCTAAATCTTACACGAGTTCAAAGTGTCTCACTTGAACTTGAGATGGAACACAAGAGTTTCACTTAAAATGCCTAAACTGCTGAGCTCAGCTAAGAAGTTTTATATCATAAAGACTTTATAATTTGACTAATAATTTCATGTATTCCTCCCAGGATTCAGTGCTTTTATTGCTTTTGATGTTCTTAGTTGTTGTGGCAGGTTTTCTCTCTTAGCATAATCAGATCTTTCCCTCACCCCTCAAAGATCAGCAGCTTCTTTTGCACATTCATTTTTCTGTGCTGCATCTGCCAGAACATCTGACACCTTGCTACACTCAGGCAACGCTTCTGAAAACGATTGCTTTAGCTGGCACTGCGCACAGATTTGAGGTCTGATCTTCATGTTTGCTTGAGAAGAGAGCTGGCGATTCATATTTATTTTAAATAACTGTCTATACATATATATCCCACCTTTTTCAGAAACCTGAAACAACTAAGCACCATTTGGGTGGCCAGAGCATTCCCTGGAGCTGTAAAAGACTCCAGCTCAGTCTCCCTCTACCTCAATCAGAGAGCAGAGGACTTCTGTTTTCCACAGCCTCGCTTAGCAATTGTGACTCCTCAGCCATTCCAGCTGGAGGGGTCTTTTCTAGTGAACTAGTCTGCCTGTTTCCACTGACAGCTTCAGGCCAATTAACTGCATTTTCCAAAAGAAAGCAGTTTTATCTGGAAGTGCCAACTATCTCTGTTCATTTCCTTACTAGAATTTGTTAACCATTCAACAGACACGTCAAAATCAGCAATTTATGAAGTCTCTGGAAAGACTTTCCAAGTACATTGTGCCGCAGCAATGTCAGCAAGGCAATGCTTAATACACCAATCCATAAGTATGAAACATGTTAAATTTGAAAATAATATCCTAGCAGCTGTGAAGGGGGAGCTGCATTTCAAGAGTGCACCAAAAGATGAAAGCAGCTGAACAAGAGATGGGGAATTGTAGTCAACAGATTCAGCAGTGTGAAAGTCCTATTATATCATTGTATTCGGCTGTTTACAATCTGTGACGATCAACAGGGTTCATGTGAAACTATTAAAAAAGTTTTAAAATGTCACAATAAAGAACACTAACATGATGATTGAATGAATTTTGTAGTTTATCAATGCCATCCCACTGCTATTAATGACAAGTCCTCCAGGTACCCTCAGTTATTTATTTGTGTGTTTATCCTTCCTACAAATAGTTTTTATATCTCCACTAAGTCAACAGTATAAACTCATTCTTTTTAATATGCTTCATTAAACAATCTCTCCAATCTTCAGTGATTGCATGAGACTAGAATGGGGCAAGAAAAACTGATTTTCTGTCCCACAGGAATGTGAACGTTTTCCCATCCTTATTCGGAATGGGAAACAAATTCTCAGCAGAAACACTAATGGTGAAATATCTCTTAGTTGTTTTGATGTGTTTCTATTTTGCAAAAATAAACAGTAAAAATCAATTAGAATGTTTAAACCAAAACTTAATTTCAAAGTTATCTATGTGATCTTTTCCTGTATTTGAATGTTAAACAAAAAGTTGTTGAAACTAACCTTTTCCTACAGGAAATTGAGTTCAACAGATCAGCAGTTCCAAATGAAAAAAAGCTTTACCCTGGTCTGTGTCAGGTCAACGTTTACACTCTAAATGAATCCTCCTTTCTTGGAAGTACGCTGGTGTAGAGCAGCAGACATGAAATGAGATCAGAAAACAAAGTCAATGTGGCTTCTGCCAGTGTTGAATGGACTGTTTGAGCTGATAATTTTGGCAGATGGGAGAAATGTACTCAGAATTAATTGAAATAGGATTTTTCACAATATAATGTGACTTTCCTTACAGACTAACAGCACACCTTATAGTTAAACAGCTAAAACAATAAACCTCAAAAATCATCGTCATTGTAAATATAAAGTAAACACTGGAGTCAAACAAAGTTGTTGGAAACTTTTCAAAGCTCTGGAGAAAACTCAACTCCCTGAATCCTAGAAATGCAGCAAGTTTTGCCACCCAAGGCAGGATATCTATTTGACATTTTCTCTCTTCACTTTCCTGTAGAATAATTCCTTGTGGTGAAAGATATTAAAAACAAAATGTCTGATATGACCTCACGGTGTTGATAGACCATCATACATCATCTTAATCCAACGAAGGTCTATGTCTTACTAGTAAATTTGCTTCCTGTCATCATTACATCTTTTCATGTGAGGGTAGCCCTGAGTATTCCTGCCAGACATGACATGTTCCCATATTTCCTGTTTTGTGGGTTTTTGTCAGTTTTGGCAAGTTCTGTTTCAGTGTTGGTCAGGAAGCGTGCTTCCCTGTACACCACTGCACAGCCAGCCTGAGCCCTTGTTCAGTGAAATTCCTGAAGTAGATTTTTAAATGCCAGTTGTCCCATTAGCTTCACTTGCTTGAAGTTTTAAAGTTGTGTTAGTACCCAGCCAAGTCCATACTTAGTTGATTCATGGAGGAGGTAGTCAGTGGTTTACTTTGAAAAACTGTCAAATGCATGGAATTAACTATGTGACACACTGGTTTAATCCAGCTCCACAAATCATACATTCCCATATTTTAACAACTTGCTCTGATTTTTTATTGCAAACAGAATAAAGCCCAAACTAGTACATATAAACTGTATATGTGAACGTGTATTTAAACATGTTTCAGGCTTTAAAAGGGCCAGCTGCATGAAGTAGGGAACAGCTAGGAGCCATAAAAATCAGCAGAGAGAGTTCAAAGATTAAAATGTGAATAATGATACTGAACAATTTAGAATAATTTTGCTAGCTATACAAATAGCCTGCAAGTGAGTAGATCACACTAGTTAAGAAACTTATGTTTGTCTGAGTGTATTCAGAAAAATTAAGGAATTATTGATGCATTACGTGATGGAAGGGGCAGAATGAAGAATAACATTAAAGACAGGGTGAAAATACACTGAATTCTTCTGTGATCCAGCCATAGCATACAATGACACCAAAATTCTTCTATTCCAAAACTCCTTAACTTTACATGACTACTTAAAGTCTTTCTTCAGTTAACAAGTCCAGGTACTTTGCATCTAAGAGCTTTAAAATGTTGACAAGTTCTCTAAATTACTAGTTTTGATTTTCAGTTCGTCTTGATCATCAGAGAAGCTCAAGATGCCTGGAGGGAAGTAATATGCTAATATTAAAGGAGTTAAAAGGAGTTTAAAGACTTAAAAATCTAAAAAAGCTGATTAGGTGAGTAAAGTGAGTGGACAATCCAGTTAAGTGATGAGATCCACTGTTATCTGTTTCAACGGGATTCTGGCAAGCCAAAAAAAAATATTTTTAAAAGCTACATGTAATTTTATATATGCATAGGAATAATAAAGGAAATTCATACTTAAAAGGACTCTGTGTTAGCAGTAATTAATCAAATAGAAGCAATGAATCAGAAAAGATATTTTGAACCTATGACTATTGATTGTCTGAATACAAGTTCCCAGCATGATATGGTTGCTAAAAAAGCAAAATGTGATATTTGATACACAAGAATGAAACATTGAATAGGGACAGAGAGCTGCTGATCCCTCTAAAAAAATATATTAGTCAGTGCAGCAAGATCAGGTTGATTAACTGGAAGTGGCTCTAAAGAGAAAACAGAATACTTACTGGTTAAGCGAATTTGCATCTTAGATAAAGACTCAAAAATAATTTGCGTGAACAAGCAGAGCATATTGAGAAGTAGTATGATCAGCTGAAACGCCAGAAAAGGGAGCATAAATTTAATAGTGTGAAGCTCTGTAGCCAAGCACTGACAAAAACCCTGTGGCTGGCAACTTGACAAGTTCGGGATTTTTATTTCATTTTTTCCAAGAGTATAATTAACTAGGAGAGCAATCTACCATGGTCTGTTCTATGTTGCCCATCACTGAACATTTTTAAATTGATTTGTGTCTGTTTTCTAAAATATTCAGATGGAATCTGCAAGTTTTGCCACAACCTGACTGTTTTTTCCCAGGGCCTTGACAGCATGATCTTGAGCAAAACATAGAAACAGAGGCACAGAAGGATATGTCCAAGCCTCGAATTACCCAGCAGAACAGCCTCAGTCATTATTTTGTGACTTTTCATAAGCTTTTGCTCAGGAAAGGCTGCTGACTGATTCAAACCAAGTTATACAGTGGCTGAGCTCAAGTGATATTTCCTGCCCGAAACCAAAACATTTTAAAATAATTGATTTTTAAGAACATATTGCCACAAATATCATACAGTTAATGTATTTAATAGCTGAAAGGAACTGTCACCACCATGTCATAGAAACTCCACAATGTCAAAGAACAAAACATTTTATTTCTCATTAAAGAATTCAGTGCAATGACTTGTATCAAGCCACTTAATACAAAGTAGCCAGTTCTTTTGTAATGAGAATGCATTTGTGGGCTAAGAGTGACCTTTTTTTTTCATTTTTTCATGGATCTACATCTACGGTAAATGCACCCAGTGACGCTGGAGTGACTTATACAAGGATCTCGTTCTCCTTTACACAGCATATCTCTTACATCTTATCAGGACTTTGTTTCAAATGTCTCTAAATGCTCAGAATGAAACTCAGGCTGAGGCTAATGAAGGAGAGCTCATACCACATCAGGAGTGCTCTGTACTGCCACCCACTTTACTGAGCACAAATTAATACTAAAAGATCCTAAATCTCCAACTAGGTGAGGCTGCAGTTAGATTTCTGGGCCAACATGTCTAATACCTGTCATTTGTAAGTTTCATTAACATCAGACTACTTGTTGGTGAAACAAGTTTCTTACTGATTATAAGACCACTGAATGAATGTGGAGAGAATAAGGCAGAAATATAGACAATATACCTCAGCTTTTTTGAATATGTATGTATTTCTATAGCATGATTTTTTCTGAATCATCACTCGTTTTCCTCTTCTGATTTACAATAGCAATCAGAGATTCATTCTAGCTTCATTTCCATCTTGAAGGCTAGCTCCAATTAATTCTGAATTGTTTGTGCCTTTTTGTCCTGAAATCATTCAGCTACCTCATTTAATAGAAGCTGTTTGTTTTTTTTTTTCTTAATATTGACTCATTTACCCCAAAAGCAATCAGATGGGCTTTCACAATATTAATTGGACTATGGAGGTATTAATGGATTTTATTTCTGTTAATAATATTTTTTCCATTTTATTTTACCCATTTAAGTGACAGCAGCAGTCTGCAATACAAATGCTGAAAGCTAGAATTCCACAGAAACATCATTTCATGCTTTTGTGTTTGCATAGGGCAAAACACTGCCTTTAATTATGTTGATGGGAATCTGAATTTTTTCCCCTCAGGTAGCAAACTGATTGTATGTTCTCAGTTTTCATATGAAGTATCCTACTACTGCAGAAAAGCTGAGTTCACAGAATGACTGGGGTTGGAAGGGACCTCAGAGGTCATCTACAACAATCCCCCTGATGAACCAGGGCCACCTAGAGCCGGTTACCTAGGACTGTGTCCAGATGGCTGATGAATATTTGAGGAACTCTGCCACCTCTCTGGGAAACCTGGACCAGTGCTTGGTCACCCTCACTGTGAAAAAAATGTTTCCTGATGTTCAGAGGGATTGTTCTGTGTTTCAATGTCTGCCTGTTGCCTCTTGTCCTGTCACTGGGCACCGCTGAAATGAGCCTGGCTTCATCGCCTTTGTAACCTCCCATCCAGCATTTATAAGCTTGCTCCTGAGCCTTTTCTTCTCCAGGATGAACAGTCTCAGCTCTTTCAGTCTTTCCTGGGAGGAGAGATGCTCTAGTTCTTTAATCAACTTAATGGCCCTTGCTCTCCAGTATGTCCACATCTCTCTGGTACTGGTGAGCCCAGAACTGAACACAGTATTCTGGGCATGGTCTCAGCAGCGCTGAGTAGAGGGGAAGGACCATCTCCCTTAACCTGCAGGCAATATTTGGCCAAATGCAGCCCAGGATACCGTTAACCTTCTTTGCATCAAGGGCTCATTGCTGGCACATGTTCAACTTAGCATCCACCAAGACCCCTAGGAAGTTTTCTGCCAAACTGCTTCCCAGCTGGGTGGCCCCAGGAATATACTGGTGCATGGGGTTATTCCTTACCAGGTGTAGGACTTTGGACTTCTCCTTACTGAACTTCATGAGATTCTTGTCAGCCCATTTCTCTAGCCTGTCAAGGTGCCTCTGAATGGCAGCATGAACCTCTGGTGTATCAGCTGGGCCTCATTCAGCAGTGGACACATATTTTCCCTGGTCTTCCTTTTGTTACTTTTGTACTTACAGAAGTTGTCTTGGACAGCTCTCATCAGATTCAGTCCCAGTTGGGCTTTGGTTTTCCTAACTGCATCTCAACATGCTTGGACAGTGTCTCTGTTCCTGACAGGTTATCTGTCTCTGCTTCTACCCTTTGTTTGCTTCCTTTTTCTATCTCAGTTTGGCCAGGAGCACTTTGTTCATCCACACAGTTCTCCTGGCACTTATGTCTGACTCACTGTTCATTAAAACGGACTGCTCTTGAGCTTGGAGGAGGTGATCCTTGCATATTAACCAGCTTTCTTGGTCTACTTCTCTACAGGACCTTATCCCATGGGACCCTTCCAAGTAGATTTTTGGTGAGGCCAAAATCTGCTCTGCTGAAATCCAGCATTGTGAGCCTGCTTTTGCCCTTCTCTATGCCCTCAGGATCTTGAACTCCACCATCTCATGGTCATTGCCTTTGGCCTTATCATCCCCAGGATTATCTCCTCCTTGTTACTGAGTATGAGGCCCAGTAGAGCATCCTCTTCTCATTGGCCTGTCTTTGACTTAGGTCAGGAACGTCTCTCTGGTACTGGTGAGCCCAGAACTGAACACAGTATTCCGGGCATGGTCTCAGCAGCGCTGAGTAGAGGGGAGAGACATCAAAGCTCTCCAGGACCCTCCTGGATTGCTTATGGCCCACTGTACTGTCTGTCCAGCAGATATTGGGGTATTTGAAGAGAGGAACATGGGGCTGCTTCTAGCTATCTGTAGAAGGCTCCTGGTTCTTCCTGGTCAGGCAGCCCATAGCATACACCCACTGCAATATCACCTGTACTGTTCTGCTCTTTCTTCCTTACCCATAAGCTCTCCATGGCTCACTCATCCCTAGGCAGAGCTCCATGCACTCCAGTCACTCTCTCACATTAAGGGCAGCTCTCCCTCCTCATCTGTCCAGTCTGTCTTTCCTAAATAGCCTGTATGTCTCCTGTGCCGGCATGGGACTGCCCTGACAGCAGGAAGCCAGAGAGCAGCTGTCCTCTGTTCCCCAAGCCATGAGGGCATATACGGGGTATGCCAGAGGTAATGACACAAGTTGGTAAGGCTGGAGAAAGCTGCAAAGCAGATGGTGGCTCTCAGGCATCAGTACCACAATCCTTTTCACTGAGGCTGGGTGATTAATTTCAATAATCAGAGCTACCCAGAGAGAGTCATCTCTGACAAAGTGATATGTTGCCATCACTTCAACACCTGATTTTGCTCCTTCAGCAAATTAGCTTATCCTGACATTTATGGTGGCAACACTATGTTTTGCCAGCATCAGTTAGAAGCTTTGAACCAAATCTAAGGGTGATTAGGACTTCAGCTCTCTGATCTTATTCCTCACTGTACCATTTATGTTCTTGTTTTTTGCTAATCCACCGATTACAAAAATTGTTTGCAAGCAAAGTACAAAATAGCTAGTAAAGGTGCCCACCTAGGTGGTATCATAAGTGTCATTACAGAAAGTTGAAACCATCTGTTAAAGCAAGTAAAAAAGAGGAACAAACCAATGGAAGTAAGGAAAGGCTGCACAATACTGAAAAGACTTCTTTGGAGGGAAGAAGTGAATTTCCACAGAAGTGACAGGAAAGAAGACACGTGAATTGTGTAATTTTTTTTTCAACTGTCGCTGCAGAGAAACTGCCTTTGTTTGCAAAGCAGTGGAATAACTTCTACCATTAATGCAACTAAAAAATAAATATGTAATTCTGTGTTAAAACATTAATTAACAATGTCACATATTTGCTAAAATAATTTTACATCTTTCCTCTGTTTCTACATTAACTTGGTCAAAATAAAACTTTTCAGAAAGACTCCAGATTTAGTTATACGTAAAACCAGTGAATGCTGGTAAGCATGTTGCATTATTACTAGCACTGCTGCAGTTGTACATGTTGCAAGGGCTTGCAGATATTGTACTTATTTTTGTTAGTTAAGCCATTTGCTTTCCAAGAACCAAGTTGGCTCCTCTGGGTATAATGAGATATACAGCAGTGGACAACCACAGTTTTGCAGAGTATTTATTTAAAGTCAGCACTGACATATGTATGCTGCCCTGCTTCCAGAACAGAAGTCTCTGGGATTTAAGTATTAGTCTATCAATGTTCTGTTGTCGTTATCACCAGGGCTGGAGTGCCTTACCATACAAGTGGCCCAGCTAGACAATAATTTTGTAGTGTATTGAATGCTGTTTCCTCCCACTGTTCATAGGAAATGAGGTCTAAATAATGCCTTTCAAACTGCACAGGCATCTGTGGTGCAGCAGACATGTTTCTAACACCCTGGGTCAGTGTCACAACTACTGAAATTTTCCTTCTTCTCCATAATCACATATTCCATTATTCTTATTCAGATCTGCAAGCACTGAGCTTTCATTTCATGCCTCAATGCATACTCAGCTGGAAAGTGCATGACAGCATCCTGTTGGGCATTTCTGAATGGTGGAAGGAGCATCCAAATGCACCTAGTAATAGCTAAAATGCTTCTTCCCACTTACAACACACAGGCCAGTTACCCACACCTGAAAGAGTGATTGAGAGTAACAGTATTCATGCTCCAAAGGTATTGCAAGCAGCTGTAATCTTTTTTCCTCTTATCACCTCCATGATTTTTTTTCAGTAAGTGCCTAGAAGGGAAGCAGATAAATTGCAGATTCCAACATTTTTTTATACAGTTGCATTAAATCTATACAATACCAACAAACCTATCACCTGGTGTTTTTACATACCAGTTGTTAGGAAAACTTGGAAGAGTCACCTGAAAGCAGTAATTCAAACAAAGGTCATATTTATACTTTCAAGAACCTTTTATTTACACTCCCTCTCTTATTCAATTTTTTTCTGCTTTATGATAGCTCTGTCCATGATCTTCTGCTGAAAGCTGGTCCACTCTCAAGCCTGTAGGTTTGGTGAAGTCGTTAGGTACTATGCAGAGTTACATGCTGGTCTACAGTGGGACTGACATATAGATGATTAATATATATTATTGTTTCATCTCTGACCCATCTAATAAGTCAGCCTCTGTGGAGACATATGCAAACACTAAGAAAAATACACCACACCCTTTTTAAGTATCTCTTCTGGGAAACAAAGGCTTTTTCTGCTCAAGACAAAACAACTCTTGTAATATGACTAGGTTCACATAATCCTACTGGAAACACGCAACTAGGAAAAAAGGCCAGTCTATTCAGGAAAGGTTATCAAACTGAAAACAGCAGAGTTCACCCTGTCTTTAGTCTTTCCTCATTTTGATTTAAAGAAGGGAACCACAAGCACCATGCTTTAATTCCCAGAAGTTTCAAGGGAACTAGGCAAATGGAAAGGGAAGTGTACAAGTGAGCTTTTTGTTTGTTATTTAACACTCCATTTGCCAGGCCCATCCCAAGAAGCAATAAGCAAAAACATCGGCCTTCCATTTCACTTTGTCTATTGCTCTTTTATATCCATTTATATATGAATAACACTTTTTATACAGAATGAGTAAGTATTTTTGCCTTATATTCTAACCTTAAAAAAGCTAATGCCATTCTACTCAGTTACTCAAAGTAGTTCTCAGCCTTCCTTTTGGAAAGATATTACAAATTTATACCTTAGCATAGTCTTATTTCAGGAGTGCTACATGTCTCCCTAAGGTGCCTGGTATCAAACAGGCTACTGCAAAGCACTTCGTCAGTACCTTTCATTCAAAGAGAACAGAACATTGTACAAACTTTAGTTCAGTGCCATGATTTGGACAGTTACAAACAACATCCAATATTTAAATCCTCCAGAGTCTGATATAGAGCCACTTCCTTTCAAAGCCTGTGACTGTTATTAGTGTCTCATCCTCACTTTTCAATGAAGGGAATAACATTTCAGTTGGTAACATCATGTGAGTCAGAGATTTTACTCTCTGCTGTACAAAGTAGATTAATAATGTCAGCTGAGACATGTTCAAACAGGCAGTGCTATCTTTCCTCCTTTTGAGAACAAGGACTGTTGGGACTTGGCCTTTTGCCCTGTCCATGCCCCAAAGTAACGTGCCTTTCTAAATAACATACCTCTGCATTTAGAAAGAGAATCAATTCCTGTGCATGGAAACATGTTATCTGAAAATGGTGACAGATACATTCCCAGAACACAGAAGAAATTGGGAAAACTCGTTGCTTCCTACATGGGCTAAGAGGTAGGTATCAAAGTAGCCCATTAACTGGATGCCAAAGGAAGGATAATTTGGGGAGGTGCAGGGAGAGCTCAAAGGGATGAACTGACGTCCTGGGAAAGAAGAGAAGAACAGTGCTCTTTCCCTCCCTCATATCTCACCTTTCCAAAACACACAGTTTGGCTTAGCATAGGGGTTTTTTTTCTCCTTCTGTCTGCTCCTTGCAGTTTGATTCCCAGTAGAATCACAGAATATCCTGAGTTGGAAAGGACACACAAGGATCATCAAATCCAACTCCTGTCGCTGCACATGACAGCCCCACAGTTCATGCCATGTGCCTGAGGACATTGTCCAGTCTCTTCTTGAACACCGTCAGGCTTGGGGCCGTGATATCTCCCTGGGGAGCCTGTTCCAGTGCTTCACTGCCCTCCGGGTGAAGAACTTTTTCCTAATGTCCAAACTAAACATCCCCTGGCACATCTTCCTGCCATTCCCTTGGGTTTGTCATTGGTCACTAAAGAAAGAGTTCGGCGCCTACTCCTCCTTCTCCCTTTGTGAGGAAGCTGTAGACTGTGATGAGGTCTCCTTTCAGTGTCCTCTTCTCCAGGCTGAACAATCCAAGTGACTTTAGCCGTTCCTCATACGGCTTCCTCTTCAAACCCTTCACTACCTTTGTAGCCCTATTCTGGACACTCTCCAGTAGCTTAATTTATTTTTTATCCTGTGGCACCCAGCACAGCACACAGTGCTCCAGGTGAGGCCGCACCAGTGCAGAGCAGAGTGGGACAATCATCTCCCTTGCCTAGCCGGCAATGCTGTGCTTGATGCACCCAGGACACGATTGCCCTCTTGGCTGCCAGGGCACAGTGTTGGCTTGTGTTCAACTTGCTGGTAACCAGAACCCCCCAGATCCTCCAAGGAGCTGCTTTCCAACATCTCATCCCCTAGTCCGTATATACAGCCAGGGTTGCCATGTCTCAGGTGCAAAATTCAGCACTTGCTCTTGTTGAACTTCATGCAGTTGGTGATTGCCAAGTTCCCCAATTCCAGATCCCTCTGCAGGGCCTCTCTGCCTTTGAGAGCGTTGACAGCCATCCCCTATTTTGTGTCACCAGTGAACTTACTAAGCAGTCCTTCAAGTCCTGAGTCTAGAGTCATTTATAAAGACATTGAAGAGTGCTGGCCCTAAGATGGATCCCTACGGAACCCCACTAGTGACTGGTCAGCAGCACGACATAACCCCATTAACTAGAACCCTTTGAGCCTGGCCCATCAGCCAATTGCTTACCCAGTACTTTCCATGTATCTTTTCATCCTAGCCCTCTTTTCCATTGCTCACTTACCTCACTACATTTCATTTGCTTCCCACAAACACTTGTCCCTGCAGATATCCCACCAGCCACGCAGAACTGCATGGCTGTGAGATGCCCCGGTTTTGTGTGGTCTCCCTCTGGAGCAGACTGCCTGCAGGCAGCAGTAACCCCCCTCAAAGACTGCAGTGTAATTGTATTTCTTTTCCCTCTAGTTTTCCTCAGACAAAGCAATCTTACAGCCTCCTTAAAATTATAAAAGGCAAACTTTTCATATATAAGAGTTTCTTTCTAAGTTGATTCCAAATACCTTTCCACTCCTTTCTCTCTTTTATCCCTGTCTGCTCTGCACTACTTGGGATGTTATTTTTTTTCTTTCCAGCATCACAATTATTTTGCTTCCACACAGGACACATACCACCATTTGCTGTCCATAAAAGGAAAGAAAGAGGGAATATTTTCAAGAGCTTCTTGTGGGTCACCTCAGACTCAGGACTGGAAACACTCTTTCCATGTGCAAAGAGCTTTCCATATACTCCTGATATCTCAGACAGTTAATGGAATTTTTGCTAAAACCCTTGTGTCCTTGACTAATCTCTTCCCACTAATAAAATCAGATGGATGCAGGTCAAGACCTAATCAGTGGAGCTGAAGGAAAGCATACATCTCTGGCTCTTGAAGGATGAACTGCATATGTCTTCTGGAAGGTTTTACTTTCTTTTGATGTGGTGAAACTCTGACTTGATCCCAAGGAAAGCGGAGCAGTTCAGAGAGAAAAGCATCAAGGACAAATGGACAGGTATAAACCAGCTGTTTTATGTGTCTATTGTTATAATTAAATAGCTCAGTGAAGGATGGAGTTATGTTATAAAGGGAGTTTAAGATTACACAAAAACCTAAGCCCATTCACTCCTCCTGGAATGAGTGGTCACACTTGGGTTTGACAAATTGCACTTGAGTATAAAGGCTAGAACTTTGGGAGGGTCAAAAAACTGGTGAAAATGTTGGAAGCTTATGTTTTTCAAGAGATCTACATGCAAAGAAGGAGAAGGAGCTAAGATTCCCCAGTGTTCATTTCTCCATATTATTTTTCTAAATTTAATAAAGCGTAGGACTTGAGATAATAATATTTGTTAGCACAGCTAGTGAAGTTACTGGAAAAAAGCAAGGACAATAAGGAATGAATTGCCAGTAAGAGAATGTAGTCAATCTAACAGCTAAACAAAACTTGTATCAGATTTTGTACACAGCAAGGCTGACAGTCTGATACAGCAACTGATCTGCAGGAGAGGGTAAGCAATCAGATGATCTAGCAGCTTTCTTAGAAAGTAGTGATATTGTTATTTATTACACTTTAGGAATAACTCTTCATGTGCTTTAGAGGTTTCTTTTCCTCCCTTCTGTAAAAACATTGCTTGTTGGGAAGTTGATTTGTATATTAAAGTGGTAAAAATTATCTTGTGCAGCCTCAGAAAGATTATTACAATTTCCCCAGGTTTCTGAGTGACACTTGTTTTGCCTCATAACACTTCTAGATTGAAATCCAACCCTTGCTGTTGTCAATCAAATCCTGGCATTATACCAATAACTGTAAGAAGATCAAGCTTGACTAAATATCCTGGGTTTCAGCCCTTGGAAGCCATCAGGACGGCAATAGTTTGATACAAGCATCAGCTGCATGAGTTCACAGAAAGAAAGAAACAGAAATGAAGTAAGAATGAATGGGAAAAACATACCTGGATCGTGCATGGAGAAGATTGATTTAGAAGAGACTTCAGGCACCAGAGTTTTAAGTTCTCGTACATAAATTGGTATCAACCAGAAGAAAAAAAAAAAAGTCACTATGAAAATCTCTTGGCAACATGATTGTTGCCCAGTCAGACACATCATGGTTTGAATTTAATAACATAGAATACAGTAGTAAACACAGAATTTGTGTTTCTGACAGAAAACCTACCAGAGATTGATAGGTAGATTTGGTTGAAGTGTATACCTTTGTGACTTCTACACATGCTAAATAGATGTCTTCCTACATTAGCTCACATATTCAACCTTAACAGAGCATAACTAAACACAGTGTGAGAAACCATGCAACCCTGAGAGCTGGGCATGCTTACCAGACATCCAGGCTGTGCAGAGACACCTTAACCAAATCAACATTTGCCTATTAGCTTTCTTAAAGCAAAGTAAGTGCCTCTATACCAGAAGAAAATACATGTGAAGAAAACACTAGATACTCTTTGAAATTTAGACAGGACCATCGAATTAAAAAAAAAATAATAAAAAAAGAATCCATAAACTGTGAGGCCCATGTGAAGAGTTTGGTAGGTAGTTCACTAATCTGCAGAAATATTTGTACAGCTAATAAGCATCTGTAGCAATCTACTTGAAAACATTGATCAGTTTATCAGTTTTGTCATATTCACTGCTTTATTAAAGATTTGTTTGCTGTTAAATAAAGATTTTCTAAGTAGAATTTAAAATAATAATAATAATAATAATTAAAACAAACAGCAGGAACATAGTGCCAGAATAATCATTTGGGGCACTCGGTCCTTTAAATGGCCATGCTTTGTGCTGGTCCAGATAAAACAAACAAGCCAGAAAAAAAGGAAATCTGTAATGTGGAAATTTTCTGACAAAAATTACAATAGAGATACCTACCTACCCAAATATTGATTGCTGTCTGTAAAGTTCTCAATTCACAATTTCTCAGTCTAGATAAAAAAATGTTATTCACATATGAATAACAGAACTTCTTGTTTTCAGCCAACTGTTTTACACAGTTATCAAAAAAATGGCACATCAAACATGCTAATATGAACTTCTAGAAAGTACACATCTAGAATAAATATTCTATTGTTCTGAAAGTCCTTCAGTACGTACATACGTTTCTGAAGTTCCAGGATGACATAACAATCCATTAGGTCATCATATATATGAGCTAATTTAAAATAGAAAATTCTGTTTAGGACTTCATTTTCATTATGAACTAGAACAAAGAAAACATATTAAGAAAATTTCAAGAAAAGTGTTCTTCAGATTCATTGAAATACTTGCTTTGTTTCAGTCTATTTTTTCCTTATTTTATACAATGTTGTAATCTGTAATAAAAGTGTGAAGTGAACGTCACTTCAGTACAAACAGAAAAAAACATCAAAACATGGTTGAAAGCTGTTTTGTTTCCCTACAGATAATGTTGTCAAACTGATATGGAAAACTTATTTCAGATGAACAGCAGACTACTTCTGAGCAGAAAAAGAGTCCATCAGAAATATTTTGATTGCTGCAGAGCTCCACCAAACCAGCTCACCCCTTATCAGAGCCTCTGAGAACAGTGAATTTGGTACCATATTGTCTGGTTCTTTTTAAACACAGGATGGAACCACCCATACTTTCACTAACAATTAAAAATGGGTAATGAGCAGAAAAGCAATAGATTTCTACTGAGAGAAACTGACTGCACAGAACTGAGATAATTTCTCAAAGAAAAATAAACAGGAAACAAATAATTGAATATAAGTAAGGTACCCATACCATGGCAGCAGGAAAGTGACTTGAAGAAAGAACAAATGTGTAAATATTTCTTACAGAAACATCTCTGATCTTTCAGATATGTACTGTGTGTTCTTAATTTTACATGGACATGCAGACATTCAAGGAAATAATTCAAATGTACTGATGTAATTACTTATTTAATTGCTTAGAGATCTATAGCCTAAGTTTGGGATTTTTTGTGAACCCAAGGGATATTTTTAGTTCAAAACCTACTTATGACTTTGGTTTCTTTTTAAAAATCCAGCCTAAATATATACTTCTATTGGAACTCAAGTAAGTCTGAGAAATGTGAGAGGTTGAGAAGTTCACACACTTTATTGAAAGTCCAAAATCATATAGCTAACTTCTTGCTCCAGAAGTGGCCTGGTAACAGTGGGAGAATCAGAGTCTTCCCATGAAAGTCTTTCATTTGGGAATGAAATCAAGAAAAGCAAAAGAGGTTTGGAAGGGTTCAGAAGTAATGCCTGATTTGATCCCATATTTTTTTCCAAAAGCATCAAGTATTTGGTCATTTCATATGTGTGTCATCTATCATTTCATCTGTATGTTATCTCATCCATATGCAGGACACTATTCACTCTATATAGGTGTAAAAGTAATTTAAAACATTTTCTTGATACAATTAATTACAAAATTCAGAGGACTTACCTGATCAAATTTTCCAGTTTGCTAAATAAAGGTAAAAAAATAAAATCCTCAGCTGCTTTCATTATGGTATCTTTCCTGGCTCCAGACTCTAGTCTTCAGCACTATCATTCCTGCAATGGATTTTAGTGATAGACCCAGAGGGCATGTCTCAGCTGAAACCTCAAATAGGTTCCTGTGTGTTGAACTACCTACAACTGCCTACATCTATTTGAAGCAATATTTAGGTCTGCCAGAAGAACAATTTTACTAATGAGTCCCACTGGATTTTTCTTCTATCACCTGCATTGTTGTGACAAAATAAAATTCCTTTTACAAACCATGTAATCTGGCAACCACACCAAGTGTTTAATTATTTAAACATTGAACATTTCAATATTACTACATTCAGACTTCGCTGGTGAAAATACAATTAAACTAAATCAACAAATGCAACAGATCACAGGGTTAACAGTGAAAATAGCTGGACTACTGTAGGTTGGGAGGGCAGTATGAGCCACACTTCGATTTTGCTAGGATGAGTGTTGTAGAAGCTGGAGGAGCTACAGTTTTCCCAGATTTTGGGGCAGCAATATGGCCCAAGAAAGGAACAGCAGTGTTTTGGTACAATCTTTTCAGAAATGGCGAGGGTGATTATAGAACAAGGCATGCAGCTTGTCCAGTACTAGTAGGGTGTAAATGGGTTTCAAACAAATGGTTTCATGAAAGAGGAAACAAATTCTTAAGACCATGTGGGAGAACAGAGGTTGACTGAAACCAAACCTGCTACAGGCCTTTGCTTCTCTCTCTGCATTTCTACTGTTGGTTGTTCCAGTTCATTTCTAAGAAATGATACATCTTTTTCTCCAAGAGTCCTGGCACTTTACCAGGACACTATGCATCAGCATCTTGAAGAGAAATAGAGATGTTACCAAGAGGCAGTAATTTCTTAATGTCTACACCCAAGTCTGCCAAGGGTATCCTGCCTGGAGCTGCGTGTAAAAAGTGTGTCTGATAAGGCAAGATTTTAGCTACACATAGCAGCACTGGGGAATAACAAGGAAATTTTTCTTTAATTTACTTCTGTCCTGGATTGAAGTTAGCCTCAAAGAACTGCTCGGGTAAATGAGACTTTGATTTCATCTGCTTAGCTCTAACTAGATTAATACAGTAGCAGCTAGAAAACAGAAGCAACAGATAAACTTTGCAAAGTCAGCAGCAGATATATAGCAGTTTCCTAATACATTTGAAATGGGAGACCAGAAGGTGATAGAACCCCAAGTGACATTGTTGATTGGCTTTGTATAGGGAGAAAATCAAAGACATTGTCCTGGATATATTTAGCTAGTGAGGCAATTTGCAGTTTGTGCCAACAGTCCAGTATAGAAAGTAATAAATAAATGGTGAGACAGCATCCCTGTGGGGAGTGGTGGGAGGAAGAGCACAGGTACCTGACATCATGTGAAAGGCTGAGTCCAAAGTGGAAATGCCATGCACAGGGGTCAACCTGCCAGCCAGGACTTCGCCATATCAAGTGGTTAGAGTAAGTGTCCTGTCCCCAGGGTCCTTGTAGCCAAGCTGAACTGAGCTAGAGGGGTTGAAGCCTGATTTCTACAACTGAGTGAGAGTGTTGTAGGACAGAAGTCACTGTTTGCTTGCAATACATATCGAACTTAACAAAAAAACTTTGAATTTTATCTTAGCATTGACTCTGTCATTGTGTGTGCTCCATCTAAATTCCCCTTTAACAACTTGTCTAGAGGAGAAAGTATAATTTTTTTGGACTAGGAGAAATTATGACCCTAATGGCTAACTCTGAAGGGCACTACCATCCTTTGACAAAGCAAAACCTTACATGTTAGCATGATTGTTAGGTGAAGCAAGCATTGATATTCTTAATGGAGCTGGTTAGAAACTGTTATTTCCCTGGATAAATTTCAGTATCTATTTCCATCTACTTTTGCTTTTCTTCCAAAACACCTCTAGAACAGGCTGAGAGGAGGCAGTTCAGCAGTGAGTTTTCCACTCAGATGTTTTCCCTTTTGTACCTTTCTAGAGAAAAAAAAGGCTAGACAAGCCTTCCATCTGTCCCACTAGTTAGTGCTGGCCAACCATTGCCACCCAGGTATAACAGTGTACACACCTCATCTGGGAGGTCAAAGTCCAAGATGATTCACCTGTGCCAGGCCATTGCTGTTTCCATTTAAACTCCATCATTACTGAGGCTCTGCACCTTATTGACGAAAACTTACCCTACTATTAGTCAGGGAACTGAGTTCCCTAGGGAACTTGGGAACCACAAATCAGTTTAGAACAGACTATCTGTTGCTTACACCAGTTTTAGATCTCTTTGTTCAGGTCAGTATGTTCCAGTGTTTTATTTTACATAGTTCAGTTGAATTTGTAATACAAACCTGCCACCCCAAAGAAGCAAAACTATTGGAGGAAAAAGAGGCCTTGTTTTCTTAATTTCATGGGAACCCCCACAGCTTCCAGTTCCCAAAACACAATGAGAGCACGAGATTGCCATTGTTCTGTGTTAGTATTCTTGCTGGAATATAAATCCCAAGGGAGCGAATTCCCCTATTCCAGGAGAAACTTGAATAGCAGTGAGAACTGCTGTTTTTTTCTCACTTCTTTCAAAAGCCTGTCAATACTATGTCAGCTACTAGAAAGGATATTTCCCTTTGGTATTGCAGTAATAATGGTGAAGCCCTTTTTGTCAGTGTTGAGTACCTTCCTCTATAACAAAGAACATAATATGAACAGGCACAGTCCTTTACCACCTCAGAAGGTAAATCAGTGTTGTCAGCCTTACAGCTTTGGTCTTCTTAACCCTGTTTCCACAGAAACCAAAGACAAACAGGTAGCTAATGGCTGGCTGGAACTCAGGAACAGAAGGAAAATTTTTGAACTTGGAAGAAGGGTCAGGCAATTTAGGAGGACTACAGAGATATTGTGAGGTTATGCAGGGAGAAAAGTAGAAGGGACAAAGCTCAACTAAAACTTAATCTGGCCACTGCCATAAATGACAGTAAAAAATGTTTCTATAAATTTGTTAGCAACAATAGGAGGGCTAAGGAGAAACTTCACCCTCTGGTGGATACCGCAGGAAACATAGTGACAAGGAACGAGGGAAAGGCTGAGTTACTAAATGCCTTCTTTGCCTCAGTCTTTAAGAGTAAGACCAGGTGTGCTCCAAGTACACACTCACCTAAGCTGGAAGACAGGGATGGGGAGCAGAATGAATCACAGAATCACAGAATGTTAGGGATTGGAAGGGATCTCAAAAGATCATCTAGTCCAATCCCCCTAATAATCCAAGGGGAAATGGTTAGCGACCTGCTACACCACTTAGACATGTACAAGATGGGATCCACCCAAGGGTTCTGATGGAGCTGTCAGAGGTGATCACCAAGCCACTTTCAATCATTTGTCAGCAGTCCTGGCTAACCAAGGAGTTGTCAGTTGACTGGAGGTTAGCAAATGTGACACCTATCTGCAAAAAGGGCCAGAAGGAGGATCTTGGGAGCTACAGGCCTGTCAGTCTGACATCAGTGCTGGGGAGGATTATGGAACAGATCATCCTGAGTGACATCATAAGGCACATACAGGGCAACCAAATGATCAGGCCCAGTCAACATGGGTTTATGAAAGTGCCAGGTCCTACACTTGGGTCACAACAACCCCATGCAATGATACACACTTAGGAGAGAGTGGCTGGAAAGCAGCTGCCCAGCAGAAAAGGACCTGGGGGTGTTGGTCAAGAGCCAGCTGAACATAAGCCAGCAGTGTGCCCCAGTGACCAGAAAGGCCAAGAGCACCCTGAAGTGCATCAAGAATAGTGCGGCCAGCAGAAACAGGGAAGTGATCCAGCCACTGTACTCAGTGCTGGTGAGGCCACACCTCAAATACTGCGTTCAGTTTTGGGCGCCTCACTACAAGAAAGACATTGAGGTACTGGAATGAGTTCAGAGAAGGGCAACAAAGATGATGAAGGGACTGGAGCACAAGAATTATGAGAAGTGGCTGAGGGAGCTGGGGCTGTTTAGCCTTGAGAATACAAGGCTCAGGGAAGACCTTTTCGATGTTACCTACAACTACCTGAAAGCAAGTTGTAGCATGGAGAGTGTTGGTCTCTTCTTCCAAGTAGAAAGTGATAGGACAAGTAGAAATGGCCTCAAGTTGCACCAGGGAGGTTTAGGTTGGATATCAGGAAACATTTCTTCACTGAATTGGTTGAGAAGCACTGGAACAGGCTGCCCAGGGAAGTGGCTGAGTCAACATCCCTGGAGGTTTTTAAAAGACATGTAGATGTTCTTAGGGACATGGTTTAGTGGTAGACTTGTCAGTGCTAGGTTAGTGGTTGAACTTGGTGATCTTAAAGGTATTTTTCAACCTAAATGATTCTATGAAACTATGAAACAACAAATAGTGCAATGGCTTTGTTCCCAGTTGTGAGTGGTCCACACATGATGGTAATATTCAACTTGCGTTGTCAAATCTGAGAAGAGGCTTTCTTACATTAAAGTGTTGGATTATTCATTTGGAGTCTTTGCTTTACTTTTTGTTGATGCCTCAAATGTTGTTCCTTTAGTGATAACATTGGCAGGCAATTTATAAGGGTACCTACAGTGATCACTTGTCAGAAATTAAGCTATAATTTGCTCATTTGCAGATAAAATTTCTTTTAAGTGACTTTTACTTTACTTTTAGATAAGACTGAGTTTCGGTAAAGCAGGGTTTCTTTATTAAGAACCTGAAAAGGTGATAACACTGTATCTGTAGAAATGGTTGAAATAGCAATCAAACAATTTCATCAACAGTAGCAATACACTATTTAACTCCAATTTAGGTCTCTTCCCCAAATTCTTCAACATTTAAAAAGAGGAAAAATAATCACAAAATTAAGTATCTCATTGTTGCAGCTTACACTAAATTTCTCATTTTCAGGCAATTGAATTTATTGTTTTAGAAAACTATTTTTCAACCTGGGAATGACTGTTTTCTAAACTGGATCACTAACATTATGATTACCTAAATAACTTCTACTTAAAAACACAGCAAGTTCACTCTTTCCAATAAGCACAAACACTGAGATGATCTATATATGTTTTGAAATAGTGTTATGCAAGGCAGCGTAGTGGTAGCAAAATAAAGCTAATGCAAGTCGAAGCCCTCAGACCCTTAGCTACCTATCAAAATTGAGGTTGATTTCCCTCTTTCCTCCTCCCCACAACCTTTTATTCTCATAGGTACAATACTAGTCACGTGTGAGGCCACTGGGTACCAAAGATCTTCCCCCACTACCTGAAGTGACTGACACCATACCAATAGTAACTGTTTATAGTCATGCTCCCTAGCCTTACACCACCTGCCTTTAGGAAATGCTACATGTTTTCTATCAGCTTTACCACATCTAGTTAAACTCTTGTTCTCCTTAAGTTGACAAATTTATTTGTATCACTCAACTTCTAAGCCGTTTTAATCAAAACCTGTTTCCATTCTGTGATTTCATTTGGAAACAACAACAGCTTTACCTGTGTTTCTAGGTAGTTCTATGTGGATCCTGAGATAACACCACTTCTGCTTTTCTGGAAATTTCCCAACACTACATGACTTCTGTGGAAATGTACTGTACTGTATTCAGGGCATCATCCCATCCAAGAACATATAGGAATTAAGTACACTTTACTCCCCTAAGGCAATGAGATGCTTCTCTCCCAAAAAAAAGGCTCTCATACGCAGTGATCTAAACTCTGCTCAAAGCCTATAGCTGGTAAGGATGAAATAAGGTTTTCCTGACACTATATTGGAATTCTCTGTATCAGAGACAATGTCATATAACTGCTTTTTTTCTCCCACCTAAAAAAAAAAAAAAAAAAAAAAAGGAGCATTACTTAATTGCAGTGCAGACAACTAGTGTCCTGGTTTTGGCTAAAACAAGATCAACTCTCTTCTAATGAATTTTCCTTTCAGCTAGGCTCTTCTAAGTAACTGCATTTTTCTGAAGTTGCTGCATGTTTTTCAGATAGTGTTCGTTCCAGAGCTGATAACACCTGCTGTTTACATTTTTATTGAGTTAACAGTAGGAATGGTATGCAGAAAAGGCTCACGTTTATATTTTATTACTATAGCAGTCAAGGTTGCTGATAGATCTCTTATGTTCCACAAATGAAGGATCGTAAAAAGGTCATACTTGCAGGGAGAGACAGACAGAACAGGTGACCTGAATTGACCAACGAGTTACTCCATGCCATACACATCGTACTCAGACCCATTTTAAAGCTGGAAGATCACGAGGGTCTTGCTCTTTTTATCCATGACTGGCTTCTGAAGAGGGCCCTGCCTGTTGTCCTGCCTGCAATCCTGATCCTGGTGCCAGTCCATGCATTCCTGAACCCAGTTCCCATCTATTGCTTGATCCACTCCAGAAGTTCCTGGTGTCTGCCCTGGCACAGCTGGCACAACACCAGCCCTGCAGGAGGCCTCTCACTCCGGCCACTGCGCTACTCCTGGAAATTCAATATTGGTTTTGCATATTTTGTGTTACTTCTCTTATTAGTATTATTTTTAAAGCTGTTTTAATTTTCCAACTTTTAAGTCACTCTCCCTTTTCCTTGTTTTCCCTTTCCTTAGTGGAAAGGAAGGGGATTAATAGAGAGCATCTGCTGCACTTTATTGTTACCCTGCAGTAAATGACAACACCTATCTTTGTCAGCTCCATTAAAAAAGGCAGTTTCTGCAAAATAGAAGCATATCATATTTTGAAAACACAAACTGCTTTGCAATAAACACTTAGATATGTCAATCTCAATTATTAATTCAAACATTCAGAATGCAGGCTTCAAAACATTTGACTAAATAATTTCATTATATCCTAAAAAACATATACAAAGCCACTACTTTGCATATTTCTTTTCAGTAACAAGCCTAAATATCTGATATGCTCAGCATATCCTCACCGCAAGATGAAGGGAAGTAACAACTCAAAAATAAGGCAGTACCTTAATACAAAGTAATGTGTTTAATACAAAGTAATGCTGAAATATCACCTTTCACTAGGAGCTCTGGTTTCATTTAACTATTTTCCTCTGGATGAAGACTTTACCAGCTTGCAACAGGTCAAGGATTTTTTTCTCATCATTCTTTCACAGCTCTAGCAAAGGTTTAAAAAGCAGCAACAACAACAACAACAAACTCCCATGCATTCATAGAAGCTTTCAGAAGTCAATATCAGCAAAAATTATAAATCCCATCTTTGGGACATGATCATTCTTTCAGCTTTGTTTTCCTTTTGTTTCTGATTTTCAATTTCATTTTAAAATAATGTTGTGTTTTGTTGGGTTTTCTTAAAAGGCATTTAGAACAATTTTTATCTGTTAAAAGGATCTATAACAACACATTTCTTGTCTAAAATTATCCATCCAGTTCTAAGTAAGGCAAGTATTTAAAGATAGGAAAAGAAATTAAGCAAAAAAAAATTAATGGCTACACTATTGTATTGAAACCAAACACCCACACTGACAGCAACAAATTAATACAGCTTACATGAGGATTCTACAGCTTTAAGATTAACAAGGATACATGAAAAGCAAAATATCTACTGATAGTAATTCAATTTCAAAATATCTCTTTATTGAGAAACATTTTCCTACGGGTGTGAAAAGACTTGTCAGTTAATATTAGCTGGACCATAAATAGTGACTCATCTGTAGTGTCTGACCTTTACAAGTTCCTATTCCTTTGATCAAATTAGTGTGAGGGCTGATTTTGAATAAATGCCTTAACTTTTCAATTTAACTTTCCTTCTACATATTGCCTTGTGAGATTCCCATGTGCTAAAGCCAATATTGCTTTTTGATTCATAATTTATACTGACTTCTTCCTAGAGCAAAGGAGCAACAAAAATGTGTGCAGTGCATCTCTTAATGTGCATAATAATTTTCTTGAGAAATACTACAGCTGGGCAGTATTTCTTAACTTCACAGATGCAGAATAAAAATTGTCAAGCTAAAGAAATGAGAGCTAGTTACTACAACTCCTAGGCAGAAATGGTGGTACTGCCATTACACACTTAGGGTAATAGCTCCTAAATATCTCCTTGGAGCAGTGCTTCCAACTGTGGTCTTTGGGAGGCCTGTCATTAATATTGGTTGGTGCTAGAATTTCCCCCCAGCAGTTAAAGGATTAGACACTCTTCCAGGTACACACCTTCCAAAGAAATGTCAAAAGAAAATATTAAGGGCAGAAGTCTGGTATACAGTGTTAGGGAAAAATCAGCGTGGAGGAAGTTAGCTTAATTTATGACTTTGAGGATTAAGGATTGTCTTTTTAATACAGCTAAATGCAAATGCTGACATCGTGTACCTGAATAAGACCTACCTGAATGTATAGTTCTTTCTACAGACCTTCCCAAATCTAGATATGGTGATATCTTAAGGCAATAAAATCCATGTGATTCTCTCCAGTTGACGTCTGACTGTGTTAGCATCACTTACTTTTGATCTCTGTATAAAGGAAAGCAGTTTAAAGTTCCTGAAATCCAACCTGGTTAAAATATTTCAAAAGCTACTTCTTTGAAGGTACATTTAGTTCTCATCTCAGCCCATTTTCAAGTAAAGTGCTTAGGGAAACAAACCTAGTAACTGACTGTACAATCACAAGTTTATTTTTACAGTCCAGTTTCAGATGGCTTCCTGTGGTTATTTGGAGAGATATGCCAAATTTTTACTTATCTAAATGTAATTGTTCATACTTGAAACTTATCAGCATCAAATTTGGATTTGTTTCGTACTTCTAAGTCTGTGCCTCTGCTCGATCAGAAGCAGAATTCCAGTATGTTTCTGTCTTGTATATAAATAGTTCTGAATAGTTGAAAGCAGGTTTCTGCCTGCTTTTAGCACAGCTTGTTCCAAGCTTCCTAGAAGGATTAACTACCAGTCTCTGATATTTCAAAATTTCCTTATACAGCACAGGTCATACCTCACATCCTTGATGTGCTTTCTTCCAGGAGGTATGACAGATTTTACAATGCCTGAATCTTAATGCCAGAAGCTTATTTGGAGGTTCTAGCAGGGGAGCGCAACTACCGTATACCTTTGATCAATGAATGGTATACCTCTATTGGGGAAAGCCATCCTCTTCAACCAAACATGCTCCTTCAGGAGGGATGTACATGGAGCAGTGAGGGAGGAAGGGGATACCCACCTAGCCAGCCAGATCAGCTGAATCCACCCTGGTGATCAGTAGGGTAGCACATGTCGCAGCCAGATCACCCTCACATCGACATAGCATAGGGAATAAATAGGAAGAATTAGAGATCTGTGTGCAGTCACAGGGCCATGATCTCATTGCTGTTACAGAGATGTGGTGGGATAGTTTACATGACTGGAATGTTGTCATGGAAGGCTATGTACTTATTAGGAAAGACAGGCCAGCAAGGCAAGGTGGAAGAGTTGCCGTTTATTTGAGAGAGCAACATGAATGTCTTGAACTCTGACTAGGGGGAATGACAAATGAGTTGAGTCCTTATGGGTAAAAATTAAGGGACAGGCTAACAAGGTAGACACTGTTGTGGGTGTTTACTACAGGCCACTTGATCAGGAAAAGGAAGTTGATGAGGTTTTCTACAGACAGCTGAAAGTAGCCTCACAGTCACATGCCCTCGTTCTCATGGGAGACATCAATCCACTCGGACAACTGCCGGATGGGCAACACAGCTAAGAAAGCACAGTCCAGGGGACTCCTACAGATCATTGATGACAACTTCTTGACACAGGTGGTGGAGGAGCCTACAAGGAGATGTGTGCTGCTGGACCGTGTCCTAAGAAACCAAGAAGAACTGGTTAGAGATGTGAGGATTTGGGGGTAGTCTCAGCTACAGTGGCCATGAGATGGTGGAGTTGAGGATCCTGCATGGACAAAACAGGACAATAAATAGGATTACACCCATGGACTTCAGTAGGGCAAACTTTGGCTTCTTCAAGGTTCTGCTTGGAAGAATCCTCTTGGTTGGGGCTCTAGAAGGTAGAGCAGTCCAAGAGAGCTGATTAATATTAAAATATCACTTCCTCCAAGCTCAGGGCCAATGTATGAACAAGAAATCAAGTAAAGGCAGTAGGAGGCCAGCATGGATCAATAAGGAGCTCCTGTCAAAACTCAGGTGGAAGAAGAATGTTTATGTAATGTGGAAAAAGGGACAGACCACTTGGGAGGAATATAAGGTGGCTGTCAGGGTATGCAGGGATGCAGTAAGGAAGGCTAAACTCCACTTGGAATTAAATCTGGCCGGGGATGTCAAGGACAACAAGAAGGGCTTCTTCAAGTACATCAGCAGCAAAAGGAAGGTTAGGGAAAATGTAGGTCTGCTGCTGAATGATGTGGGTGTCCTGGTGACAGATGGTACAGAGAAGGCAGAGTTACTGAATGCCTTCTTAGCTACTGTCTTTACTGCTCAAACCGGCCCTCTGAAATCCCAGATCATGGAGGCAGAAAAGAAAGTCTGACAAAAGGACTTCCTCTTGGTTGAGGAGAATCAGGTTAGAGATAATTTATGCAAGCTGGACATCCACAAATCCCTGGGCCCCAATGGGATGCACCCACAAGTGCTGAGAGAGTTGGCAGATGTTATTGCAAAGCCACTCTCCATCATCTTTGAAAGGTCTTGGAGAACAGGAGAGGTGCCTGACAGCTGGAAGAAAGCCCACATCACTCCAGGCTTCAAAAAGGGCAAGAAGGATGACCCAGGAAACTACAGGCCAGTTAGCCTCACCTCCAATCATGGAAAGGTGATGCAACAACTGATTTTAGACATCATTTCCAAGCATGTGGAGAAAAAGAAGGTTATCAGGAGTAGTGAAAATGGATTCACCAAGAGGAAATAATGTTTGACCAACCTGATAGCCTCCTATGATGATACCATTGGCTGGGTAGTCAAGGGGAGAGTAGTGGATATTGTCTACCTTGACTTCAGCAAGGCTTTTAACATTATGTCCCACAATATCCTCAATGGCAAGCTCAGGAAGTGTGGGTTGGATGAGTGAGATGGATTGAAAACTGGCTGGATGGCAGAGCTCAGAGGGTTGTGATCAACAGTGCAGAGTTTGGTTGGAGGCCTGTAGCTAGTGGTGTTCCCCAGGGGTCAGTGCTGGGTCCAGTCTTGTTCAACCTGTTTATCAATGACCTGGATGAAGAGACTGAGTGCACCCTCAGCAAGTTTGCTGATGATACCTAACTGGGTGGAAGGGCTGACACACCAGAACCCTGCGCTGCCATTCAGTGAAACCTGTACAGGCTGGAGGACAGGGCAGAGAAGAACCTGATAAAATTCAGCAGGGGCAGGTGTAGGGTCCTACACCTGGGGAGGAATACCCTCAGGCACCAGTACAGCTTAGGGGTGGACCTGCTGGAAAGCAGCATTGCAGAGAAGGACTTGGGAGTTCTCGTCGACAACAGGTTGACCATGAGTCAGCAATGTGCCCTTGTGGCCAATAAGACCAACGGTATCCTGGGGCACAGTAGGGAAAGTGTGACCAGCAGATCAAGGGAGGTTATCCTTCCCCTCTGCTCTGCCCTGGTGAGGCCACATCTGGAGTACTGTGTCTAGTTCTGGGGTCCTCAGGTTAAGAAGGGCAAGGAATTACTGGAGGAAGTCCACCAGAGGCCTACAAAGATGATTAGGGGTCTGAAGCATTTTTCTTATAAGGAAAGACTGAGAGAGATGAGTCTATTCAGCCTACAGAAGAGAAGGCTGAGAGGGGATCTTATGCATTCTTATGAATATCTCAAGAGTGGGTGTCAAGAGGATCACAGTATCACAGTATCACAGTATCACAGCATGTTTGGGATTGGAAGGGACCTCAAAAGATCATCTAGTCCAATTCTCCTGCCGGAGCAGGAACGCCTAGGTGAGGTCGCACAGGAACATGTCCAGGCAGGTTTTGAATGTCTCCAGAGGAGACTCCACAACCTCCCTGGGCAGCCTGTTCCAGTGCTCTGTCACCCTTACTGAGAAGAAGTTTTTTCTCAAATTTAAGTGGAACCTCTTGCGTTCCAGCTTGATCCCATTACCCCTTGTCCTATCATTGTTTGCCACGGAGAAGAGCCTGGCTCCATCCTCATGGCACTCACCCTTTATACATTTATAAACATTAATAAGGTCCCCCCTTAGTCTCCTCTTCTCCAAACTAAAGAGACCCAGCTCCCTCAGCCTTTCTTCATAAGGGAGGTGCTCCACTCCCTTAATCATCTTCGTTGCCCTGCGCTGGACCCTCTTCAGCAGTTCCCTGTCCTTCTTGAACTCAGGGGCCCAGAACTGGACACAATATTCCAGATGGGGTCTCACCAGGGCAGAGTAGAGGGGAAGGAGGACCTCTCTCAATCTACTAACCACCTCCCTTGTAATACACCCCAGGATGCCATTGGCCTTCCTGGCCACAAGGGCACAGTGCTGGCTCATGGTCATCCTGTTGTCCATCAGGACCCCCAGGTCCCTTTCCCCTACACTGCTCTCTAATATGTAATTTCCCAACCTATACTGGAACCTGGGGTTGTTCCTGCCCAGATGCAGGACTCTACACTTTCCCTTGTTAAACTTCATTAGGTTATTCCCCGCCCAACTCTCCAGCCTGTCCAGGTCCCGCTGGATGGCAGCACAGCCTTCTGGCGTGTCAGCCACTCCTCCCAGCTTAGTGTCATCAGCAAACTTCCTGATAGTACACTCAATTCCCTCGTCCAAATTGTTAATGAATATATTGAATAATATTGGCCCCAGTACTGACCCCTGAGGCACTCCACTAGATACTGGCCTCCAACTAGACTCTGCACCATTGACTACCACTCTCTGGCTTCTCTCCTTAAGCCAGTTTGCAACCCACCTCACTACTCTATTGTCTAGACCACACCTCCTCAACTTAGCTGTGAGGATGCTGTGGGAGACTGTGTCAAAGGCTTTACTGAAGTCAAGGTAGACCACATCCACCGATCAGCCATCATCCATCCACCTTGTTACATTCTCATAAAAGGCTATGAGGTTGGACAAGCATGACTTACCTTTGGTAAAGCCATGCTGACTGCCCCTAATAACCCTCTTATCCTTGATATGCCTTGAGATGGCACCAAGGATAAGCTGTTCCATTACTTTCCCAGGGACAGAGGTGAGGCTGACCGGTCTATAATTACCCAGGTCCTCCTTCTTGCCCTTTTTGAAGACTGGAGTGACATTTGCTTTCCTCCAATCCTCGGGCACCCCTCCCGTTTCCCAAGACTTGGCAAAGATGTTGGAGAGCGGTCTAGCAATGAGTTCAGCCAGCTCCCTCAGCACCCACGGATGCATCCCATCTGGACCCATGGATTTATGGATGTCCAGACTATTTAATTGCTCCCTAACCCAGTCCTCATTGACTAAAGCTAACTCCTCCATTGACCTGGCTTCATCCAGGGTCTCAGGGGTACAGGGCTCCCCAGGACAGCCTCCGGCAGAGTAGACAGAGACAAAGAAGGCATTCGGTAATTCTGCCTTCTCTGTATCTTCTGTCACCAGGGCACCCACCCCATTCATCAGTGGGCCTACATTGCCTCTGGTATTAGTTTTATCCGCTATGTATTTGAAAAAGTTCTTTTTGCTGTCCTTGACCCCTCTCGCCAGCTGTAATTCTAAGGAGGCCTTGGCTATCCTAGCTGCCTTCCTACATCCTCTAACAGCAGCCTTATATTCCTCCCAAGTGGCCAGCCCCTGCTTCCATGACCTGTAAACTCTCCTCTTCTGCTTGAGCATACCCAACAGATCCCTATTCAACCACGCAGGCCTCCTGGCTCCCTTCCTTGAGTTCCTATGTGTGGGGATGCTCTGATCCTGAGCGTGGAAGAAGCAATCCCTGAATGCCACCCAGCTATCTTGGGCTCCTTTACCTTCAAGCAGTCTTGCCCATGGGATTTCTCCCAGCAATTGCTTGAAAAGGCCAAAGTTAGCCCTGCTAAAGTCCAGGGTTGCAATTCTACTTGCTATTCTGTTCCTGCCACACAAGATGCTGAACTCCACCATCTCGTCGTCACTGCAACCCAGGCAGCCCTCAACCTTTACTGCTTCGACCAGACCCTCCTTGTTAGTGAGGATGAGATCCAGCAGTGCACCTCTCCTGGTCGGCTCCTCCACCATCTGCATGAGGAAGTGCTCATCAATGCACTGGAGGAACCTTCTGGACTGTGGCTGGCTGGCTGAATGGTCCTTCCAGCAAACATCAGGGAAGTTAAAATCACCCACAACAACCAGGGCCTGTGACTGTGAGGCCGCTCTTAGCTGCCCATAGAAGGCCCCATCAACTTCCTCAGCCTGACCTGGTGGCCTGTAACAGACACCCACAACAGTGTCACCCATGCCAGCCTGCCCCTTGATCCTGACCCATACACTCTCAACTTGCTTGTCATCCACTCTTGGGCAGAATTCAGTACATTGTAGTTGCTCTCTCACATAGAGAGCAACTCCACCACCACGCCTGGCTGGCCTGTCTTTCCTGAAAAGGGCATAGCCATCCATGACCACATTCCAGTCATGTGAACTGTCCCACCATGTTTCTGTAATTGCCACCAGATCATAATCTCCCGACCAAACACAGGATTCTAACTCCTCCTGCTTGTTCCCCATGCTGCGCGCATTGGTGTACAGGCATTTCAGGGAGCGAGCAGAGCACACCGATTTCTCCCTAGGGGCATAGGAGGCCACCTGGTCCTCATCAGTTTTAGAATGCTGCCCCACTGGGACAAGCCCAGCTACAACCCCATCCCACTTCGATCCTACTTTAAAGCTCTCCAAATGAGCCCAGCTAATTCCTGCCCCAACATCCTTTTGCCCCTGCGAGATAAACCTTTCCCGCGTGACACTGTCTGGACTGGTGTCTTATAAAACCAACCATTATCAAAAAATCCAAAGCCCTGCCTGTAGCACCACTCTTGGAGCCAACCATTTAGAGACTGAATTTTCCTATTCCATCCCACATCATCACTTGAAGATGGAAGGAGTGAAGAGAAGATCACTTGAGCCCCTGAGTCTTTCACCATCCTTCCCAAGACCTTGAAATCGTTCTTCATTCCCCTCAGACTACGGGAAGCAGCTTCCTCCCCATCTGTCTGGAAGACCAGCAGCGGGTAGTAGTCTGTCGAGTGCACCAGTCTGGGGAGCTCTCTAGCGATATCCTTGATCCGCGCTCCAGGTAGACTACAAACTTCCCTAAGATGAGGGTCAACTCTGCATATTGGGCCCTCTGTTCCTTTAAGAAGGGAATTTCCTATTACAATCACCCTTCTTTCTTTCTTATCAGAGGCAGTCTTAAGTTGTGAAGGATGGGACCAGACTATTTTCAGTGGTGTCCAATGATAGGATGAGGGACAATAGACACAGACTGAAGCATCAGAAGTTCCATCTGAATATGAGGAGAAACTTCTTTTCTTTGAGGCTGCCAGAGCAGTGGAACAGGCTGCCCAGAGAGCAGCCCAAAACCCACCTGGACACATTCCTGTGTGATCTGCTTTAGCTGAACCTGCTTTAGCAGGTGGGTTGGACTAGATGATCTTCTTTAGCCTCCTATATATTTTATATAACTTTGACCAACCTTTTACTAGAGCAGCAAAGGAAATTTGGCAGAGATCTTTCTGTCATTCTGAGACATATGAATGAAATATATATAAAGAATATAGATGTAAAAGAATAAAGATACTGTATGCAGCAAATTATACAAGTAGTCGTTCCATTTAGGTAACTTGTGGAGCTAGGATTTCTTGTTACAAGTCCCTTCTAAATTGCCTGCCACTGAGCCACAGAAGATGTAATCTTTGAAAGATTTCCTAAATGGGGTCCACCAAACAAATGCAATACTCAAATGTACTATCTACTTTTGAAAATTCTAGGTGTTAATTGCTGCAGTGATGGTCTTGTGATTTCAGTTTGTTCCAATGTCAGCTTTGAATATGTCTCTTCATGATCTTAGAGTTCTATTTTTGAATTCCACATTTATTCATTGGGGAATGGAGGTCCATTTCCAACTTTCATTCTTCAAATTAAAACAAGGTATTTGGATGTATAACATGAAGACTAATATGGACTGTGGTTATCACTAACTAACTTTTAGTTAGAAATCTGGTCTAAAATCAAAAGGTAACAGGTAGTCAATATTTATCATTTGACAGCAAGTAATGAAGTAAATCAAGTATCTGATATCTCATAGAGAATACCATTAGTGAATGTACCTGATGAACATGGAGCTATATTTAATATTTCCCATACTTCAAACACTAGAGCTGTCACGCCACACTGAGCTGCTGACATTTTCAGTTTAATCCTCCATGATTTTTACAGACACTCAGGAGAAAAAGATGGAGGAGAATATGCAACATTTTTAATGTTCCTTGCTAAAATTCCTATGGAGGGCTGCACAGAATCCATTTAAATATATTGGATGTAAGCACGGGAGGTAGAGAAAGTGATGGACCATGCCATCTTAAATTGCAGATTTTGTACCAAAGAGAAGTTCTGGAGCATTGAGGGATACAGCCTTCAATAAGCTTACTGTCTACTCTTCCCTGCAATAAAAAAATGCAGCTCTCGAAATGATCAACTACTTGTGTACATGGCACAGCTATAATTTTTCAGGATTTATGATGACTTAATACAGTCATTGATCCTATAGTAATTTTGCTACTTGTAGTTAATGAAAAAAAGTAGCTATCAGATTTTACAAGCTAGTGAATTTTAAAATAAACTAGTTCCACCCTGAACTCTTATTGGCAAATAATACCTAACCATGGTTACCAACTGGCCCAAAATGCAAAATCTTTGCCTATTTATATAAGGGAAACAAAGAATTAAATATAAATTAACTACAAATGAGAGTGTATTAATTTCATTACTTGTTCTTGCTAAATGCTATTCAATTCGCTTTATCCAGTAAAAGGGTAGCACAAATAGAAAAGCTGCATCTCAATGGTCAATAAAGAGGCAAAGAAAGATGAGGTTTGTGTGAAATATTTAAGTTCCAAAACACAGATTGCTCAGAGCAGTATATAACCAACAAATGGTTGTATGTGTAAATAGACAATCAAAGCTTGACGGCAGCAAAGAAATGGTTCAAGGTGGATACACAGCTGTTGCCAGTTTCTATACAGATTTGACTAAACTTTCATAAGTAAATGAAACTCCAGAAAAGTCCAAAAGAATAGGAGATAAATGTTTTTGTTTTGTTTTGTTTTGTTTTTAAAGTGCATCTGTCGGTGGTTATTTTGTTTCTAGGAATTCTAACACATTTTAGGGGACCACTTATGTGTGTGTCACATGAAACTCATTTAAAAAATGTGGGAACAAAGCACGTGCTTCCACTGGCAGGATGGCAAACAGCTTGTCTCCTAGAAAAATCTGAAGCTTGCACAGAGGAGCCCATACATTTTTTGCCAGTTCTATCCTATCTTTTCTAAAAGTACAAAATGTCAAAGGTAATCTAGCAGTTCAGTGAATCAGACTGCAGCACAGAGTACAAACTGCTCTGGTTTGAAAAGTTACATGAAGATTGCAAAGGATATATTTTTCACTCTATTCATCCAGCTCATCCATCCACTTCAGTGATTAAACTACAACATATGGCAACTGATACAAGAAAACATGCAAAATTATGACTCCTTGTTAAAACCCTGATGAACTTTGCATAGACAATGAAGAAGCACACATAACGTGAGCTGTGGAACTCATCCCTTTCTGTATGCCTCTCACAGCCTGATCTCATGGGATATTGAAAGTCTCATCGCCTTGTAAGACTGGAGCACAGGATCTAGTTTCTCTCATTCTGTTTCCTGGAAAAGAGACAAAAGGGTAGCTAGTTTGCCTCTTTTTCCACTTCCAGTTTTTCTATACGTATAATTTTGATTCAATATTATGATGTAAACACAATCAGCTGAACAAAACAAATCCTTCATATCCCAAACAGCCTACAAACTAGAAACAAACAAAATAGGAGTATAACACCTGAATGGTCTGAGACACCAGAGACCTGCTGAGACTCTTGAGACATAATCACTGGCAAATTACTTCTTACAAACATTTTCTCATTACATTAGTGAGAAAAAAAGAAGCCAGCTAGGTTCCCATATATGCAATCAATAGACAGCACACACCCCCACCCAGCTTATTCATTTGTTAACAGCACAGCACTGATGTTGTAATGCAATGCAATTTATTTGTTTAATGTATTCATACCACATACATTATGGAGCTCTGAATTATGTCCACTGTACAAGCTGGTCATTCCAAGCAAAGACGTATTTGGATTAAAATATATTGATGTTGCTGGTGGGAGCATTTTCCTGAGATTTGCTGAGAGTACCAGGTAGATCTCTAGAAATCCCCTAAAAAAGCTTTGTGAGAGTTCTAGGGGAGAACATGAAGCAGAGCTACAACAGGTTCCTGTGCTTGAAATAAGGTTCATAAACGTCACTGTGTCAGAGCTGACATCCACAGGCATCAGTGAACTGAGCTCAATGGGTTTTGGATCAGGCCTGAAATGGCTACTCACACCTGTGTGAAATTTCATATAAGATTTGCCTCTTGGCTTCTATTTTTTTTTTTTTTAAGTAGCTTATAAACACTTCAGAAATGTTGGAAAACTTCCTTGTATATCAGTAATGTACTCACTAGGCATGTCACTTTTTACCTGTCATAAGCCCACGAGGTTTAACATTTATGAATCTGTCTACGGTAATGTCGCTGATTTTGAACATATTTCAGATTCTTTAGTCAGGCAATATTACTCACTCCATAAACATATCAGGTTTCATGTCAAACTATTACTCTTTTTATAATAAGAATAACTAATGTAATAAAACTTTACGGAAAATAAGACAGACCTAACTGAAGGGAAGTCTTACACCTTAAATGATAAATAATGTTCTATACTCACTGTACTCCAAAGCCATTCTGAAAGAGAAATATTTATGAAAGTTTGGTAGATATGACACAAAATATCATGCTTTGTGTTGGGATTTACTAGGCTTTATGTCTTCGAGCTTTCATTTTTATTATATTTTATGAATCACTGGAAGGTGTACTTCTCTAGCCAGTATTGCAAGTGTTTCAAATTACATAAAACCACAAATGTAAATATACAATTCCAGTACAACATGAAGACTACAATCTCCAATTTGTTCTCTGTCTTGTTAAGACTGTACTTTCTACTTGATAAAAGCATTATTCAAACTACTTTTCAGTTTTCCATGCTATCAACCTAAATAAATTCACGTAAGATTGTTAGCACTAGTAGAGAAAGATACCCTGTCTAAAGCCTGCTGCAGACAACTAAGCACACTCAGAGCACTAGCCAAAACAGCTGTTCAGAATCATGAGTTCGGACAGGTCATCAGCAGTTGGAAGTTGCCATCCTTGGAAGCAATTTACATCAACTAAGAGCCTGATTGGAACCATTGACCAGTTTGTGTTTAAACCCTTTCCATCTGCCTTTGGTTATGAAGAAAAGCACAAACTCTAAGCAGCAAAGTACAATTTTCTTCACATTGTAAGGTTCTGAAATCAATGACCTCTACTGGCTTCCATCCAGAAATACTGCTCCAGATGTGTTCATGTAAAACACAGCTCTCATTTGTCAGTCACAGTTTCAATGCTCAGGACTATTAGCAATAAATGATACACAGTTTATGGGCAGAAAACTGACAATTTGAAAAAAAAAAAAAGGCATGTTAAAGGATAATTGCTTAACTGTGGCCCTGACTGCTACAATTACAATTGCAACCTACAATTGTATAGGTTACACATATTCTATAATATAAAGGTTGAAACTCCAAGAAGTTTCTGTTTAATATATACACATGGATAATTTTTTGGCTAACGTAAAACCTGTATCAAGGTTACAGAAACATAAACTTTAAACCGTAATCTGAGAGTACAAGTTTAACTTGAGGAGCGTGACCAGTATTTACCTTAGAATCACAGATTGATAGAATCGTAGAATCATTTTGGCTGGAAGAGACTCTCAAGATCATCAGCTCCAACCATAACCTAACTCCAGCACTAAACCATGTCCCTGAGAACCTCATCTAATTGTCTCTTAGACACCTCCAGGGATGGTGACTTAAACACTTGCCTGGGCAGTCTGTTCCAGTTCTTCACAAGCCTTTCCGTGAAGAAATTTTTCCTAATATCCAATCTAAACCTCCCCTGGTGCAACTTGAGGCTACTTCCTCTCATTCTATCACTTGCTACTTGGGAGAAGAGACCAACACTCTCCATGCTACAGCCTGTGTTCAGGTAGTTGTAGGCAGCAATAGGGTCTTCCCTGAGCCTCCTTTTCTCCAGGCTATAGAGCCTCAGTTCCCTCAGCAGCTACTCATAATCCTTGTGCTCCAGACCCTTCACCATCTTTGTTGCCCTTCTCTGAACTCACTCCAGCACCTCAATGTCTTTCTTATAGTGAGGGGCCTAAAACTGAACACAGTATTTGAGGTGTGGCCTCACTAGTGCTGAGTACAGTGGCATCATCACTTCTCTAGTCCTGCTGGCCACACTATTCCTGATGCATGCCAGGATGCTGTTGATCTTCTTGGTCACCTGAGCACACTATTGGCTCGTGTTCAGTTCACTGTTGATCAACACCCCCAGGTCCTTTTCTGCTGGGCAGCTGCTTTCTAGCCACTCTCCCCCAAGCGTGTATCATTGTATGGGGTTGCTGTGAACCAAGTGCAGGACCTGGCACTTGGCCTTGTTGAACCTCATACAACTGGCCTCACATCTATCAATCCAGCCTGTCATGATCCGTTTGTAGAGCCTTACTACCCTCAAGAAGATCAGCACGCCAACCCAATCTGCAAAGTTATAGAGGGTGCACTCAATCTCCTCCTCTAAATCATCGATAAAGATACTGAACAGAACTGGTCCCGATACTGAGCCCTGGAGAACGCCACCTGTGAACCAGCCATCAGCTGGATTTGACTCCATGCACCACAGCTCTTTGGGCCCGGCCATCCAGCCAGTTCTTTACCCAGAAAAGAATACACCCGTCCACTCCATTCTCCAGGAGAATGCTGTGGGAAACATGAGGCTTTGCTGAAGTCTTAGTACGCAACATCCACAGCCTTTCCCATTTGCCAACTTCCAGTTAACTGGAACCTCCCCAGTTTGCCAGAACTGCTGATAAATATTTGAAAGTGGCTTGGTGAGCACCTCCAACAGCTCCCTCTGCCAAACAGGGTCCTGAACAGATCAAGGTCTGCCCAAGTCCAAAGTAGCAGTTTTGCTGACCACCCTCCTCAGTTCTCCAGGTCTCTGAGGCAACCTCCAACCGAAACATTATTCACGAGTCTTTATTCACAAACAACAGGTCCAGTGGGGCACCTTCTCTGGTTGGCTCATTGACCAGCTGTGTCAAGAAGTTGTTTTCCACACACTTCTAGACTGCTTTCTCTATGCTCTTAGAGAACCTTAGAGTTCATTTTCAGCTCAATTGCTCTTAAGCACAGCTAGAGAGACAGATAGCTCCTATATATTGTAGGAAAGATCACAGCATGGCTCTCTGCCAGTTTTGCCATTTCCAAAACTCAGGAGTGTGAATGTTAAGAGGACAGGTACTTAGAATTTTGCTGCTTGCAAGAGCAGTGGCTACTACCTCCACACCACATTTTCCCCCTGCCATGGCAGCAAGCCCAACATATATAGATCTTCAGGAAGTTTGTTTAGGTTTCCATTTCAGCTCTGGTCATTCTCCTTCCCATAACAAAGGCAAGCATACCAGAGCTGCACTGTAGTCCAGCATCCTTGCCTCAGAAAAATTTGGTTTTTCTTGCACTGCAGACAAATTTTGAGCAGCCTTTCAACTTGAGAAGCCTTTCTTCCACTTTTGCTATCATATCTCAACACCTGTGGATGCAATGACTTCTTATGCTGGCACATGTGTGCAGGGACAATTGGCTGCCAGGTGCCACAACCTTTGAAATAGGTCTTCCTTTCCCTGAGGACTAGTTGTCAATGCAGGAATCTGACTGACTCTAAATATCTCCTGAAAGCATTAAAATGGAAATAGTGCTTCCCTTTTGTGTTTTGAAGTTTTAACTTTGGGCAGTTTAAGCATTTGAACCAAGCCAGATGTCAAATACTTTCAAAGGGAAAGAACCACACTGTTACCTTTGGATCCAAATTTTATGCAGTACAGATGCAACTGTTGTTCTAATTCTCAGATATACTCTAAAAGTATGTTAATGATTTGACTGTGGTGTTCTAATAAGACTGATTCTGGTTTTGAGTGCAATTGCAGAGCATGATTCACTCAATTCTGATACTTCCTAGACTACTCCAGTTATTTGTGCTCATAGAAAATTACAGAAATTCTGAAATTTATTAGATTGTGCCTTGAGCAACATACATACATGTGCCCCAGGAGGAAGGTATTAAATGAGAAGTCCTCTTACTAGAGCAAAGGAATAAATTTCTAAAAAATACAGAATCAAGTAGCTGAGAAAATTCTCAGACATAGAAAATTTAGAAGTAGATACAATGTATCCACACTACAGCTGAAATATTTTTTTTTTGTTATAGCTAGAATATCAACACCAAATTCTTAAATGACATCATTTGGTTTTCTTGTGGTTTTGTGTTGTGTTTTTTTTTTTAATAATCCTTCCTTCCTACATAGTTGAAGACTTCATTTTGTATACCTCCATAAACCAAGCCTGAAAAAAGGTAAATAAAATTAGCCAATTAATTTAAGATTTTTCCTAGACAAATATAATTTTGGGGTACCTACACCATTTGGATACATCTAGGAAATTAACTTAAAGCTTACACTTGAAAAGAGGAATAGAATCACAGAATCGGAGCATCACCATGATTGGAAGGTACCTCTGGATACTGCCTAGCTCAACCCTCTTGCTCAAAACTCAGTCGTCTAGAGCAGGCTGCCCAGGACCAAATACACGTTGTTAGCTAACAGTTTAGATGTACTTACTTTAAAGTCTTGGTTGACAACAGATCAGAATTTACAGATAAAAAGCATGATCTTTTCTAAAAAGTTAAGTTGTTAACTTAAAACATGGACACTGAAAATAGGACTTTGTTTTAGTTTTAATAGTCACTACAATTCTTAAATAGAATGTATCTAATGAATGTCCAAGGACTACTAATTAGAAAGCACAAAGTAATTGGTCAAGATTCCTTCCATTTTAAAATTAGGCTTCCATATTAAAATCAGATTCTAATGCAGCCGTGCTTTTGTTTTGCCAGGTGCATGAGGCAAGTTTGAAGCTGCAAGAAGGAGAGAATTCATACTTATTTTCATTGTCAGGCTTAGGTATTCTTTAATGAGATCACATGCACACACATTTTCTATGTCAAAAAACAGAGATTGTGTTGTATTTCTTACCATATATATCTGGACTATGGCAATAGCATGAGTTCTCTACTTGTGAAGAGAGCTGCACAAAGCACTCTCTACGCACTACTGAAAGCGCAATCATTAATTACAGCAGCCGTTCAACACAGATGTGTGTTCTCTACAGAGGATCAGGAAGACAGTGTTTCTAATTTTAAAGACTCGAAATTTGGAGCAATAAACAATAAATGCAACATGTCTCATCAAATCCTTGAATAGGAGAGGATATGTAATTTAGGACATATGCTTGGATTCAAATAGAAGGTACTACTCAGAAAAAGAGGATTTTCCTATGTCAGTTTGATTTCTGTACTAATCTTAAGTAGTAATGATTGTCTAAGATGAGGTTATACAGACAATCTTCCATTCTCTTCAGTGAACAATTCAGATAGAGTCTAAGTAAGAAGGCCTCAAAATAGTCTTGTTTTGAATGTATCATGCGGCTTGATGCAGACAGATGACTTCATGTACTGCTCGAAGGAGACTAATCAGATTTCCACCACAGCACAAAAGCTAAATCAAAAGCCACTACAGACTCTGTGTCATGAGACATCCACATTTACTGCAAATTCATTTCTCACCTGCAGCAAAGTAATCACTTTATGGTGTCACACTTTTACTGGAAAAAGGAAAATGTGAAAAACAGTCATATGAAATCATGCCACCTAGGTAGAAACATGATAGAAACCTCTAGAGATGTATCTGAAAGTATATGCTTTTTTACTGTAAGAAAGTTAATGGAATGTTTTCTTATACAGTCTGCTCCTCACATAACCCAGAATAAGTTGTCTTGTCCTGAGGGTCTGGGCTAAATTATCAGAGTGTTATTTGGTCTTTTGCATAGATGTCTTTGCTGGTCATCTATAAAATAAACTCAATATAAAAGGAAAGTCCTCTTGCTTCTGGTTAGTATTTTCTTCCACTAGTTCTTCCAACACAATTTCACCTTCTATTTTGCAAGGAGTTTCATTTTGTGTTTAAAGAAAAAGAGAGAGATGAATACGTATTTGCACGGCATTGCTTTGCTTCCAGAAGTAACAGCAATAATTATAATTCAGTCACACATTACAGTAGGAATATAGTCATTTCATTACTCTGTATCAGGTGATGCCTGACTAAGAATTACGTCACCCCGTCTATGACTTAAATATGATTTTAATTCAGAAGACTTTGTTCCTGTTCACATATTTGTTGAAAAAGAACAACAGCACTGCAAATGCTTGTTTTGCAGTATTTGTTCAAGAGAACAATGGTCTTGGAGGTAACGTACTACCTATCAAACTTGGTTATGCCACAGGGAGCAATAAAAAATAAAGTAGTTGTTTGAGTCTGATAAGGCACTTAATACATTGAAATAATTATTCTTTTGTTTCTGTACTTCCCTGATAACTTCATTAGGACACAAACTTCTCCCTTGCGGTAAAATAGCATAGACACCCATTGGGAGCCCAGTGCCAAGTACAAGTCTGGCTTTTGAGGAGACCACACTATCAGACATACAGAAGAACTGAGTAATTCAAATAGGGATTCAGTCAAATGGAATTTTGATATCCTTATCTGTAGTACTATAGTTAAGATACTGAATAAAACTGAAGTAATTCAATTTTACTGGAGGTTTAATCCCTTTAGAATTGCTTTTTATACTGAAATAGGGGCTTTATTTCTTTTCTGTGTCCTAAAAGAAAACAAGTTTGTTATTAGCCTCTGCAAGTATTGATTTCCTTTTCTTTTTGACAAGTTTTCTTACAGCCACATAGCTGTCCTTTCCATTTTAATGAAACTCATTGGAAATTTTATTGTGGCAATGCCCTGTTGTATCGTTACACGTACAAATTTTTTGCTGCTTTTGTTCTGAACCTCATGGGATTTATAGGTCAGCTATAAACATTTGTTGTGCAATCTCCACAATCACTCAAGTGACTGAATAACTATGGGATGCTGCCTGTGCATGTGCTGCAGTTAAATGCATTCAGAAAGTCTGGAAGCTTCACAATGGACACACATATGAACATGTTTCCTTCTTGGAACAAAAATAAACAACTAGACACAAGTTCAGAGGGATCATAGGTCATCCCTTTTCATCTATATATCCAGAACCACATATTAACCATGTAATAAAAACTAGGTATTTTGTTGCAACCAAGGTCTTCAGTCATTTAAAAATATTTTGGCAGAATTTGTCCCATTCAGGGTCATATAGTCATTGTGAGACTTTTGTATAATCTTCCTGCAAACCACTGAGCAAAGCTGTTACTTCATTTACATTGTAAGTTTCTATAAATCGCAATATTTTCCCTGTCTTCATTAATATATTTTTCCATTGCTTTTACATTGCTACCATATGGTTTTATAATCCACAGTAAGATGGCACATGCTACATTCTTCATTACCTCTGTAATATAACAGGTTTGATCTGGATTTCTCTTGGTGTCCTTAACTCGGGCTCTCTCCATTGCTGCTCTCTGACAATGTTCTTTGTATGTGTACTTACTATAATGTAAACACTTATAACCATACAATTGCAATGCAACCTTGCATTCCCCACTCCTTATAGGTTGCTGAATTCTTTCCCTAACAAACTGTATTCTAAAGTAGAGAGTCAGCAATTTATGATAAGGGTACATAGGTCTGTGGCCTCCTCATCTCTTCTGACTTTATATCTACCCATCTCATATTCTCAGCAAACCATGGAGGTAATCACTTTTGAAAACTGGCCTGCAGATTAGATAGTAGTATAGTAACACAGTGAGAAAGCTAGAGCAAAAAGTCATTATTCTGGAACACCTGAGTATCACTCAACCAAAAAAACCCTGTGATTTTTAGTGACTGATACAATCAGATTTTTTTTCTTCATACAATGACTTGAACTTACTAACACTTTAGATCCTTTTCCAAGCTTCACTCTGTAAAATGTTGAGTGTGTTTGAATAGATGCCAAATAACAGAATGCTATTCTAAATTCAGATAAAAGTAAGATAACTAATCACTGCACAGAACTGTTTTTTAAGACAGATCTTACCCTAAACTGATACTATGATTCCTGCATTCAGCCTTTGACTATGAATTCAAAAATGAAATTAACCCAGTGTCCAGGTAATGATATTTCTTCTTGTTTCTAGAAACTCAGCATGAGATTTGTAAATAAAAATGCGATGTTTCCTCTCCCCATGTGATTGCTAAGAACTATGAGTATAGTCAGGTTCTTCAGTTCCATTTAAAATGAGCAGAACACAAAGCCATACATAGTGCTTGGATCCATATACTCAGCAACCACAGAAAAGTTTTCCAGAACATTATATTTTAAGATGTATTTCTCTTTGCAGACTCTGTGACAGAACTGCAGTTGATCTATACTGCAGAAGTTTGAGTACAGTATTTAAAGCTTAGCTTTACAGCTAGTTCCACTCATCTATGAATTGAAAAATAAGACAGCTGTTTTATAGAATTTTCCAAAAGAGAATTGGTTCCAAAGCAGAGATACTGTAAACTCCCTGCGAACAGTGAAATATACTCAAATTACATTTGGATATGGTTTTTTACTTACAAATCTCATAGGAAATTATAGTTTGCAGATAGGAAGTAAATGTCTCAATTAGATTTGATCTAAGGGGTCAAGAGCAAGGTTTTTGTGCAAAGAGCAACTGAAAATAATTACTAAGATTTTATTGTTTTTCTCTTCATTCTTATGTTTCACACACACATTCAAGGTGCTCTAATTCATCAAGTAATTGTGACTTTACAGGGTTGTTTTATTTACTATTATACAGAAGAAATGCAGTATTTTTTATTAACATGATATCCTCTGGGCATGCTAAATAATATGCTTGTTAATCATTTAATGAATCTAAATATGCACATGGAACTGATCTTTTCAAAAATTGCTCAGCTGCTGTCTTCACAGATTCAGATAAATCATCTTTTGTCATAAGAGAAGTCACTGTGCACACCCATTCATAGTAGTCAGCCAAGTCATATGCTAGAACCCCTACAACTGAGAAGCTGTCAAACAGTTGCATCAAAAATACCTCAGGGTTATTTTAAGTGGAAGACCTCAGAACTCTACAAAGAACTAATCAGAGTCTTTCAAATGCTCTTTCTCATGAATACCCTAATTTACTTTGCTTTGGTATCACCAGTGGTTAGAGTGGCAGCAACAGCTTCTGCTTCCTCAACTACATTCTTCAGCTTTCTAATTTCTCAAACCAGAAGCTCAGCTTCAGTAGGCAACCCTTGTATTGCATCTCCAAACTTTCCAAACAAGGACTCCAACCCCATGCCCTCCTCTACTCACTCCACGCTCCTACTACATATAGCATTTCAAAAGAGCATTTCAAAAACCCATTGCATTGGCCACCAACGGCATGTATCTTCCTACCATATGTGTAGAAAAAGCCATCCCACTTCAGATGGGATAGGACTCCATTTCTCTTGAAGTCAATAACTGTAGATGAGGATTATATAAAATAAACACAATTGATCAGGCCTAAGGTCCACCTGCTGATTTCTCACAGGATCCCCTAAGCCCTTAAAGAAACTAGAAGAAATAAGGTTTTACAAGCTCCTCTCAGATTCCAGCAATCACTGTCTTGATGACAATCAGAAGTTTCGCATCAGACTAGAGTATTCAATAATCTTTGATGAACCTGCCTTCGGTAAATTTGTCTGTTTGCTTCTTTAATCTTCATTCTTTCTGAGTAATGATACCAGATTCAACTTATAAGGTTATTATGATATGTAGAAGTCAGACCTAGCAAATATAAGTGGCTAATCCAGGGTTACTCACAGTTGTTCATCACATAAGGTACTGATTGATCTTTTGACATCTCTACTAAATCAATATTTCAAAAAATTGATAATCTGCTGTCCCATCTTTATTCATCACTTAGCTTTTCTTGACTATTGCAGCAACTTATTACAGACTAGATATACACAGGAGAGTATTGGGAGCATAGTCATTTTTGGCTCTACAGAGCAAGCACAGGTTTTCCCATATAATTACTCAAAGATATTCAAGCACCATGATATGAATCTTGCACTAGAGCTGGTTGCTCAAAGCCCCATCCAACATGACCTTGAATGCTTCCGATGGTGAAGCACCCACAACTTGAATCAACACCCTCATAATAAAAAAATCCCATCCTCATATCCATTTTAAACCTACCCTTGTTCAGTTTAAAAGGACTGCCCATTGTTCTGTCACTAAATGCCCTAGTAATAAGCCTTTCCCTGTAATTCTTTATATATTGAAGGGCCACAATAAGGTCTCCCCTCTTCTCTAAACTGAACAACATCACTTGTCTCAGCTTTTCTCTATAGGAGAGGTGTTCCAGCCCCCTGATCATTTTAGTGGTCCTCCTCCAGACGCACTCTAACAGGTCCATATCTCTGTTGTAGAGTCATCTATGTCAACATCCTCCTGAGCACTGAGGCAACCAGCTACATCTGAGCAAAACAAGCAAGCAAACAGCAGCTATTTTTCCTCCAAAGTGGCACAATTAATAGCAGCTCAAAGCCTAGGACTGGGTAAGCAGTAGCAGACACCAAGCAGCATTGCTTCATGTGGAAAATTCCTTCTTTTCTATATTCAGGGTCCAATCTCATTCACACTCCATTTGGAAAATTTCCATCAGTGTCAAAAGCCAATTCACAGTGAGAATATTAAGGTTAAGATGAGATCTCAAAGGATTCCAAAAGTTCTGAAAATACGTTTGATAAGATCTATGGTATGGTCCTGGCAGAAACAAGACCATACTTTCAAAGTTTTGTAGCCTGAATTCAGAGCTTGATCAGTGATATTGCAATTACATATAAATAATTTCAAGCCTAATAAAAGAAGGTTTAGCAACCTGCTCATAATTCCAGGAGACAGATCTGTTGTCACCTTAAAACAAATGCTTGTTCTTTTTAATACTTTTATTTGTATTAGAATTTAATTTACCAATTCCACCGAAAGTAATGGTCTGAATAACAAGGAGATGCACTCTTCCTTCACAAATGCCTGTGACAAATGAGATGACAAAACTCTGAGCTGCACAGTAAATACCTACAGTACAACATGCAGTAATTCACCTGCCCTACCATTTACTGTTCTTCATATTTTACTAGGCTGGGCCAACCCTTTACTCATATATTCAAAATTGTTTACAGTATTTCAACAAAAGGGTATCATTTGTAGTCATCCCAGCTTTGGCAAGAATAAAGCCTATTGCTTAATGCAGAAAGTACTTAAGACTAGTTAGAGGTCGGAGTAGTTAGAGGTCAAATAAGTAGTAGCTACCCAACTCATCCTATCCCCATTTCTAGGATTTCTGGCACCTCATTTACTCTGCAAACATATCCAAACTTTTTGGAAATCACCTGACTTGTAACCTGCTCATTGTGTAGGAATAAATTTCAGACTGGGTTGGCAAAGTGGACTTATATTGTCAGCCTGTGAAGAGCTCAAAACTAGGAAGGTATCTATTCTCCTAATAGACCTTAGCTGACTGCTTCATAGCTGCCTCAAGCTTGTATGTGTCCAGGATAAATTTTTTTTTTGCTGTCAGTAGCTTTATCTTTGGAAAAGTAGGGCAATATTGGAGGTTGTACTTGCTAAAAGCTCTTCTTCTTTTCTCTACTCTTTCCTTTTCCCCTCACAGAAACCACTTGGATGCTTAGCTCTGGCCAACGAGACAAACCAGCTTCTTTAGGAAAAATTTCATTTCCTAATACAATCCTCTCTGCGCTAAATGGTACCTTACTGTTTTCTGCTTCAAGGTCATACTCAGCAAAGCCAGGACTTCTCCTGAAATGCCTTCTCAATCTCCAGCAGGCAATATGTGGATTCAAGAAACCAAATGAAAGTTGAAAGTTATACATCAAGAACAAGAAGCACACACAAAATTGCCAGTTGATCCTCCAAAGCCACTCTCTGCAGCAAATATTTATTTAGGTTTCAAGGCAGAAACCTATATGGTCTCCAAATATAACAAGGACTCCTGTATACTTCGATACCACTAATGTTGTTGATTTCCATACAGTAAGTAAATGGTTTTTACCATCACTAGAATCTTGATATCAACAACTTCTTGGGACAGTTCCATAATTTAACCATATTTCATGTGAAGAAATTCACTAGATTAGAATTTTGTATATATTAAATCTATCTAGTATTTCCAACTTATGGGTTGCACACCAGGGAAAATGTGGGTAATAAAAAAATCTAATTGAAAAATCCAAGACTTCTCACAGCACCTACTGTATTTCATACATAACCTGTGATGTATTCCTTGACACGGTGGTTTAAAAAACTTGGGCACAAATATGAATGGATATCTTCCTACCAACAATGTGAATATACATCCTTCTTACTGAAAGGAACTGTATTTTGAACAAAATTAAGCAAATTATCACTGTTTTAATTACCACCAAATCTACTGTGTGCTTTTGTTTCCGTTCAGTTAAGATTACTGATCTATGACATCCTCAGAATTCATAAGGATCAACTCCCAAAAAGTATCACTGTATAATTCTCATATTTGATCACTAATAAACATTCCCCAGTAAAATGAATTTATTCTTGGTGTCATTGTACTGTGCACCTGTCTGGTACTCCAGGTTATGTACCTGGGAACCGGCAAAAATCTTGTGCAGATTTTTATTTTAAAATAATAGTAATAGGGACACAAATAATTAATTGCCTTTTTTTTTTTTTTTTGGTGCAAATTTCCATCCACTCACAGTTGCATCACCTTGATTCACAAACATCTCATAATTCTCTGGTATTTGTAACTGTGAGTTTGTTGTATATATATACACATACATCTGTAGCACACCAGAATTCTAATTTCTGGCTGTGGTTTTAGCTAAGTAACAGTAGATCATGCTTCGCAGTAGCCATACCAGTTTACCTGAATGACATGAAAGCAGGCGAGCACGATAAATGTTCTCTGCCCACTTTTTATTTTTTTCCTTTATGTAAGAAAAAATTTTGGAAGAGTAATCAAATATCTTCACAGAGCATCTAAGAGAATTTGTATGCTTCTAATAACACCTGCACTGACGAGTGGCTCGCGCTGTCCAGATCTGAAAAGTCAATAGAAAGTGGCAGGCTCCCCATTCAGATTATTTGCCATGGGTGTATAAACTGAGTGTCATTCTTAATATGACACCTTTTTCAGAGAGGATCGACTCACTCTCCTGAGCTTCATCATTATGTTATACACATTAGAGAAAAGTAGCTTTCAGGCACTACAGTGATTAATGGGGCTAACATATCCACCAGGCCAAGCCTCCATCCTGGTCCATATGGACAAACTGGAAACCTGGGGAGTGCCTGATTTGCAATTCAATATCAATCCAAAGAGTCAAAACAAGGGTAGAGGCATAGGACATTGACATTAAGCACCAGCACAGTGATTTTACATTCAGAAGAAATCAACCCAAAAAAGCCTAGGTTTGGGTATGGTCAGAGTGAGTGCTGCTCGGATTCTGCATTTTCTTTGTTCACCCACAAAAATACAAGCCTGCTGAAATAAAATGACCTAACTTTCCTATAAATTACATTATAAGCCAGCTGAAGTAAAAGTGAGCCTACACCACCAAGTCAGGTTCTTATGAAGTGCATTGTCCTTGTCATCTGCTTAGATTACTCATTGTCAAGCTAATGCTAGTCTCATAATAAGAACATAAATTGAGCAGGGTAGTCACTGCATGCTTCTGATCCACTGCAGCAGCCAGAAACCCCACTAACTCCTAAAGAGAGAAACACATAACTCAATGATAAAAATATTTCCATTTTCTTAATTTCTCAGGCACTTTTTTCACCCCAGAGAGTGGACGTAAGACAGAGGAGGCTAATCATGTGACCCTGGGAGTTACTGAAATGATTGCTCTGGTAAGAGGAGTCTCTGGTGGGATCCTAATGAATAATGTGCATTGGTGACATTAGCAGCAGTCGTTAACTTTTGGCCTATATCATCAGCCTCAGGAAACGTGTGTCTTGCAACATTCATCATAGTTACTGCTAATTTCAGATTTAAGCAACTATGCGCTCAAAAGCTTCCACTGTTGTCATTCTACATTCATTGCTACTGAAACTGTTAGACAAAAATTGCGTTTTCCTGCTACTCCAAGCAGCAGAATGAAAATGACAGAAGACCAATGATAATGTTAATCATAGAGGGGAAATACAATGGCATCTTTCAAATATATGTGGCTGTTCTTTAACAGGCATAGGCTCTTTATTTCTCCCTTCTAGTCCATTTACTGTTGTAAAAGATTAACTGCAAAGAAAAGAAAAATAACAGCAAACAATGACCCAAATGGACTGAACCCTGAATGTATTTCCCATTGATTTTTTAACTCCCTGTGTTTTTAATTGTTAGGCTGTTGTAAATATGTTCTATGCATTCAATTTTCTTTAAGTAACTTGTGATCATTCATGCTTTTATTCTCATAATACCCCTTTGAGATTATTCCCTTTTCAGACAGGGCACTGAAGAACAGAGGACTAAGGTGCTTTGGAACATAATTAGTGTTCTCTATCGTTTAGATGTTTACTCTGTAGCTGAGGCTGCAGTGGCACTGTCACTAGGATCATTTGATGGTTCCTGAGAGCATTTCCGACCATTAACCTGACCAAAACCCCATGTCTCCCTTGGAATGTGATGAAAATAAGATTAGAAAGCCTGGTCTCACGTAGCTGTCTACACACTAGAAATAAAAATAAAAAACAGTTATCTTTCACAAATGAGCTTTAAAGCAGATTGGTGCCTGTCTCCTACCTGTGACCACTCTGGATCCAGAAAGATGGCATTTTCCCACCTCCATTCCCTGAGCGTCTTTGCCCAGTTGGTGTTGACAAAATATGTCCATTATGCACCATTACTGTTTGTCTCCTTTCCAAACTTTCTGCTGAGAGTTACATGGTAGTAGCCCCAGTGCTCCAGAGCCTCTAGTACTCTTAGTTCTCAGTACCTCAAATCCCCTATTATGCAAAAAATCCCCTTTTCTTATCAAATTCACAGAGCTATCTTTGGGTCTCAGTTGATTTTTGCAGTTCTGTTAGAGCAGCAGAAACACAGATTCTTTAACTAAAATTCAGTAGCTTGTGCTGTGTCCTGAAGTACTTCTCAGTATTAAGGTAACACTGCGTGCTCTCAGGTGTTTCTGTCCAAGCACCTACAGAGGTCTATTCTTATTGTATTCAGAAGCAATGGCACTCGTTAATTGTCCTTATCCTCACAACATATCCATGAGGTAAAAAACCACAACCTTTTGTTTTCCTTGTGGAAATCAGACACTGCAAATTCAAGATCTTTCATTCTCTGGGAATGAAGTACCCTCATACCTTTGATGATTACAGCTTAAGCAGAATAATGTCCAGTATTGCAGTGTTACCTACATGTTGTCTTGCTGCCTTTCAAAATTCATACTTTGCATCAGGTTCCAAAAGAGCAAAGAACAACGTATTGGAGCAGGTAAACACCTGCTGCAAGAATCCAAGGATGACATTTAGACAGGTAGAGGCACCACCTACACCAGCCAAAGAAGGGGATGATCCTGAATCTCATTCGTCAAGGTAGCAAATAAGAATGTCAGGAAGAAGGGGTTTTGGCCACAACTGACCTGCAGAAATTACTAAGCCAGACTCTTCCCAGTTCCAAAACTGTGCAAAGGCTAAAGGCCTGTTTTCAGATCTCCACTTAGCATTACCAGGATTGTAGGTTCCATCTACGGTTCAATCAAGCAATGCTGGATTTTGCATCTGGAATGGAGTCATGCCAGGCAGGAGAGGTGTGGTTGGAGAGTAGCCCTGCAGAAAGCAGCACGGGGGTGCTGGCTGACAGGATGCCCAACACGTCTCAGCAGTGTGTGTCCTGACAGCCAAAAGAGGAAACTGCATTCCCTAGTACATTAAACACTACATAACCAGCTGGTCCAAAGTGGTGATTGTCCCACTGACAATCCCACTGATTATCCCACTAATTATTATGCCTTTTCCTTTCCCCTTTGCAAAGGGCTCCCACGAGGCAAACACATGCTGAAGTAATGCATCCTGAAATAATTCACGATAGCTGTGCTAATCCTATTTCTGTACAGTGGGGTATCACAGGACAGGAATACAATCCCATAAATCAGGATCTACAATTTAAAAAGGATCTCAAGGTATTTGGATGCATCCAGGGGAGGGCAGCAAAGCTGGGCAAGGGAACGGAAGCCTAGCTCTGTGAGGAACAGCTGAGAATTTGGGGTTTGTCTGTTTTGGAGAGAAGGAAGCTGAGGGGCAAACTCACTGCTCTCTCCAGCTTTCTGAGGAAGTGCAGAGAGCAAAATGAGGACTAATACCAACCACAGACAAATGTCGAAGTGTGTGGTACCATGGGGTATGTTCCAAAGAAGGGCACAAAGCAGTGACAAACACACTTTTTGCCTTACAAAACCTGCTCTGGTGTGCTTCTTGGCCAGTGATGCAGGACAAGGGTTCTTGTGCCTGCCCTGCACTTGTGTTGCATGCAGGTAGAGCTGAAAAGTGGCAGCTCCGGATGGTGCAGCCAGCCCTGAGCCCTTCCAAGCACAGGCTACTTTGCAGAAGCAAGAAGCCCTTAGGAAATGGAACCCAGAGAAGAACAGAGCTCACTCCTGCTACAAACTTGAAAGAGAGCCCAAGAGCGCTAGTGCATGAGTGGAGCCTTCAAGGTGCAAGAGCAGCAGGCAAGAGTGGAGCCAAAAGGATCAAGAGGAGTTCTGACAAGGGGCTGTGCTCAGTGCTGCAGAGGACAAGAAGCAACCCTTGGGAGTCACGCTTGGGGCCCACCCGGAGAGTCTAGAAAGCTTCCTTCCCCATAGATGCAGGGCATGAGGGCTACCTTTGTGGAGCACAAAAAGCAGTCACCCGCCAAAATGGCCCAAAGGAACCCTGGCAAGGGACTATGCTCCGTGCTGCAGAGGAAGGCAAAAAACCCGCAGAGACACTTGCTAGCTCACTGTGGTGGACAAAAAGCCTTCTTCCCCCCAGTTGCAGGGCACATGAGGCCGCCTTCATGGTGCATGAGCAGCAGATAGTAACAAAACTAAATGGGAGCAGAGGAGCCCGACAAGGGATCATGCTCAATGCTGCAGAGGAAGGCAAAAAACTCCCGGGGACCAGTGCCAATCTGCCAATTCTTTCCTGACCCCAGCACTGGTAATGAGCTGTTCCCTGAGGACATAAGGAAGACGTGACTCCTCATCGCACAGGTTGATCACACCACGCAGGAGATGCCCAAGCCCTGTCCTCCCTCAACCTGAAGCCATCTCAGGGGCTACAGAGCGACCAACTGCCCCCAGCTTGATCTGTCTTTGGGGAGAGAAGCCTTCCCATACCTGGCAGGACAGCAGTGGCTGCTCCAGATGGGACCCCTGGCAACATCTCTGCATCCCTTTTCTTACAGCTGGTGTCCCTGGCTCTGCAGGGGATGAGGACAATGAGCTCTGCAGTGCTCCTGTTGCCACTGCTCTCCAGCTGAAAAGGACTTCTGTCCCCTAAATGAAGTCTGAAGTCGGCCCTTCCTGGGGAACTGACCTTGCAACAGCGAACTTCCAGCAGCCTTGTCCAGCCTCCTGCAGTCTTCATTCTCAGCCCCCACCAAGTGACTCTACCAGTTCCTCAAGGACTTGCTCTCACTTGTCTTCAAGCTGCCTCCAGGCCAGCTCTGGCAGCAGACACGGGAGGATGGTCCCTTTTATCCTGCGCCTGGTCATTGTGACTGCTGCGTTGCCGGGTGGTTGCACTGTGACATGGGGGTGACGGGGCCTCCCCAGCACAGCTCTGCCCACCACCATGCTTCAGAGTTAGGCCTTTGGGGTGCTGCCCCCAGGCAGCCTCTGTGCCCAGGAGGGCTGTCCCTGCCCTAGGTGACCAGGCACTGAGCACAGCTGCTGGGCAGCTCTGTACATTAATCTGTACATTCAGACTGTGCAAAAAAGGGCACTTATACCTTCGACATTCCTTTGGCTGTGGGCATGCCAGAGGTGAATGAAAGGCATTTGGTTCCCTTTGCATAAACTTTGCAGAGACACAGACAGCATGCAGCATTTTCTCTTGATTCCTTACGGATGCATCAAGGGACATCTGCTACTAGCCTGCTTATGGTGAGGTTGTCCTCTTGGAATGAGAACCTGAATTGTTTTGTGTTCTTGACCATCTTTTTCCTTGCGCTTCAGCAGCTCTTCTTCACCTTTGTTATCTTTCTTGAAAGTGATGGCAGCCTTCTCAGCCTTTGTCTTGCTCTTGCTACTAACCATCTTATTTCTTCTGTTGACTCTTTGCTGAAGCTCTTGTAACCCACGGGAATACATATTTTCCCAGTTGTTTCTGAGTGCAAGAAATCCCACAAGTGGCAGCAATTAAGCAATGTCAGCGAACTGCTTAGCAACCCTGTCACTTCTCTCATGGCCTAAGCATATCACTTGGGATCAACTACTGCTCAAATTCTAGGAGGGATTTTCTTTCTATTCGAATCTCTGCCTATTTTCCTCTGAGATCCTGTTGTAAAATAGAATTAATTTGGAAATAGAAAGCAAGCCAGATTCTTGGTCCCAGATGTGATTTTTCTGACAATGGAAACAGCCTTTGGGGTAAAGATAGCAAGCTCCATGCACTAGACAGCAACCACTAACTCTCACTAACACATAGTACGAGTTGGGTCAAAAGATCCAAGAGTTACCATTCTGGATCCTTATTAATGCACACAGCTGTTAAGAACTGGACACTGTTTGCTTTCTTCCTTAAACACCCTAAATATTCCTCCAGATTTAGCCACTGGAGCTGCATTAAATTAGCAGCGTTGCTTCCCACGCACTGTTCTCTACTCTTCTATCTAGTACACCAAAAGAATAGTGGAAGATCACACTTTGAATGGAGAAGACGAACAAAAAAAGATTAAATTTTCACATCCAAAGCACAGAGCAGTGACAGAGTCTCTCCTCCTTCTGCCACAGCACATGAAGGAAAATCCACTGTCTTTTATTCTTAGAATCTTACATTTCTTAGACTCTTTGAAAAGTTCACACTAGATTTTATTTTCAAATTAAACCAGATCTGACATTTGTTTAAAGACCACAATACATATCTAGCAGTATGATGTCATCAGGTGACAGTTTCTTCTCAGTTTAGTACCTAGGCCAATCTGGTTTATATTGAATTAGGGTGGCTGATATCTCTTGGATCAGGTGAACACAGTTTCAAATGAGCAAGAACTGGTCAAGAATTTGCACCAAATATGGCAAATAGATTGAAACAGATGTGTTTTTGAAAAAGTCTAAATTTTTCTTATGGCAAATAGATTGAAACAGACATGTTTTTGAAAAAGTCTAAATTTTTCTATGTGATTTCCAAACTCAAGTTTTGAAATTTGCTTTGAAGCTTGTTTAAATTTAAGTAAAACAACAGAATCACAGAATGTTAGGGATTGTAAGGAACCTCAAAAGATCATCTAGTCCAATGCCCCTGCCGGAACAGGAACACTTAGATGAGGCTACACAGGAATGTGTCCAGGCGGGTAAAACTACATGCAGAAAAGAAAATTATTTGGTTTTGGCCACACAAAATGCTTAACCAAACAATCTTTCAGATCAAATTAATGGGTTGTGGTTTTTTTTTTTTTTTACTTCACCACTAGTTTTGGTGGGGCAAAACATTTTAATGCAGAAAGTAATAGTTAAGTAGAAAACTAAACCAAAATCCTTAGTACTTATGTCAATTCTTTATGAAGAGCAATTTTATGCTAGCATCTAAAGAATGAAAAAGTATCTTTGGAAAAAACATACAGGGAACACTTTAGAAAATTAATTATTCTAACACCAAGATAATGAAAAAACAAGCCAATGCCTTCAACCCTTGTGAAAGGATATGAAAACAAACCAATACGGCTACAGGTGTTATTTATCTAACTTCATATAAACAATTATTGTAAGGGGAACCCTGCTAATTTGATCCAAGCTTAGAAACACTTCACACACAGACAAACCTATATCTCAAACACTGGGCCAGGATTTTAAAGGAGAAAAATCTAACTAGCAGAGGCATGAAACACCATTACTTGGCCATTCAACCTGTATTTTTTTAATGTGCATAAGGTATGGAAAAGAGGCATTTGTAACAGCATTTACTCACTTGTAATAGAAGAGCATTTGACTGAAATACATTTTGTAAAATGACAGAAAATTAAGGTGTGTAACACAAACATGGAAGTTGTTTTACTTTGGGCATATGATATTTATTTAAATTGTTACATAGGAATAGCTTTATACAATAAGATTTCTGAGTAGAATTTTTTCTCTTTCCTCCTGTGTCTGTTCCAATCTTTAATGTTCATACTTTAGTTCTCACACTCTACATGGGATGAAGAATTATTTATGTACAAACTTGAACTCTGAAAGGCACCTCAATCAGCATGACACCTTTATATTTATTTGTAGGATATCCTTTGCACAAAGAGAAGTGAGAGCGGGGAGTATACAGTGAACGCAAGTCATTTAGAATAGTCATTATAGAATAGAAAAAACAAAAAAGTCTGGCATATGAAAGTTCCTTAGTATATTTATAATCAAACATTTTTTTTCTCACATTTTCCTGCTCTGTAAAATAAGACCTGTATATCTTCCCAGAGTTTGTTTGCAAGACATACAATTCCAAATAGCCATGCTTAAAAGCATTTTATAAACTGTTTTATAACGTGGCATGATAATTTCCCTATGGAGATAGTCACTGGACACATAAATTGTTTCTTTGTCAGGACAATACTTCGAGTTCTTGATAATGTTCCTTATTAGCTTCCTTGAAAAGCTGCCACTTGGTTACATCCATGTTCAGTTCCTTTGCCAGTCATCTATCCAAGCCACAGGGTTCACAGATGAAAACCTCGAGTGTCCTGCACAAAAACCCAATAGATATCATGTCCTCCGCAGTCAGTGTTACACCATGCATACATACACGAGCTGCCTGTGAATTCTGTGATGATGAGGCCTGATGGAAGCAGAGAGCTTTGCACCAGTAATGTTGACGACCAAGCTCAGAAACAGTGACTTTCAGCAGCAGGCAGTCTTTGTTCTCGGAAGCCTTGTCTCTGTCTCAGTATCTCACAAGTTCCATTTCAGCAGATTTGAAATACTTACGTTGAGTTTCACTCTTCATCCTCCGTTCTTAAGAGTTTTTGTAAGAAGGAAATGGAGAAAAAGAAAGTCCAGAGGAACAACTTACACCAGGATATCACTTCTCTTGCTGCACCATACTACCAGGGTTATCATGCCACATGTCAACATGACTGGGATCAAGATGAGAGTGATGAGAATTTCATCCGGTGGATCTTCCCAGTGAACCTTTTCTGAAGTACAGTTTGAAAAAAACTGTTTATGAATTCCAGTAATAAAGCCTTCTGTGAGGGGATTTGGCCAAAAGCAACTCGCATTCTTGGCTTCATGTTCTGTACACTGAGTAAAGTTGTCATAATACCTAGGAGAAGAAAATGAAGAGAAGTTTAAATAGAACACATGCATACTACACTTAGAGCGACATAGGGAGCCATACAGAACCTATAAGAGTGGGTCTATCATATAGATACTCTGCTGAAGGATCTTTAATGGAGGCTGTGGGTACCAAATCCTGCTCAGTGGAGCCAGGATAACTGACTCACATGTACTCATACAACTGAGAGACTTCATGTGAAATACTGAGATCGTGGGTGGATGGTGGTCAAAACCCGGTATTTTGAATGCTGTTACTATAGCCAGGACCTCCTAATGCCACTTAAGTAGAATAAGAACCTCCTCACTAGAGACATCTACGCTATCTTTAAAAAACATACACACAAATGTGCCAAGAACAAGACATTCTGAGCAAAAGATGGGTAATTCATACCTCATCCGTCACTGGGTATGATGATGTGGCAAAACTGATGATGTGACTCTGGGACTGAGCCACAACATTCATTACCGTGTAACAATTTCAATTCTGTTGTACCCCCAGGCAGCAAGAAGAGAATGGGAAAATAAATATACAGAAAGTTAGCTTTTGACAAGCTTTATCTTTTTCTCATCTCCAGCAAATGCCTAGCAGAAAAAAAAAAAAAAATCCTAATTACACATGTTCACAATGCTCACGAAAGACTGGAAACCCCTTGTAATTCCTAACACTTCAACACAGCATGTGCTGAAATTTGCCTGTCCAAGGAAAACTTTATATTTCTAAGAACTGGCCACCCCTCAGGAAAAAAGAAAAAAAAAAAAAAAAAGAAAGAATAAAAGTCTAAATGAGTAATTGCATGGGTTTTATGGGTTTTGTGGTGTTATCATAAGCCAAGGAAATTCAGGAAGTGAATGGAGCATGGGGGAGGAGATCAGAAATTAAGAAGATGAAGAATGTCTGGTCAGTACATTAATAGGATAAGACATAAGGAAGCCGAATTATCATCTGCTGCATTTTTAAATATTTTTTTCAGTCCTGCGTGACTCAATAAACTCACTTCAAAGGT